>NC_133520.1:19163333-20482916 GCF_049354715.1 Callithrix jacchus | reverse complement strand
CCGTCTCACTGCTATCCTGATGTTGGAGTTTAGCTCCACTGCACGGGGCAAATAGACCAAAGTCTGGCTTGGTAACAAGCCCTGGAGAGATAAGGCAGGGGCTTGGCTGGTCCAGGTATGGGGGCCTGGGGGTAACCCTCTTCTGATCTATTTTTCACTGCCCCAAAGTAGATAGAGGTATGCGAGACCAGGACATCCAGCCCAAGAACAGTTAAATCACCCAGATTTCCTAGGGGAAGAACACACCAGACTCCTTTCCTGTCCAGGGGCTTGGTGGCCGTCTCTCCAGCTGATACAGGGAGCCTCACAGTGGGAAGAGGCTGCCTTCCATCACAGCTCCTTGAACCCTGGGAAAGCCCACAGAGGCTGAGTCCTGTACCCCCTCCAGTTGGCTCTGTCCCTTCCTCTGGTTTTTCTGCAGGCCTGGCTGGGCCTTGCTGAGAATATGAAATTGGGAGCCATGAGGGAAGGGACTGTGCTGGAGAGGTGACATGCAGACTGTCTTGGAACTTGCTTGGAAGAGGCGGAAGGTAGGGGTACATAAATGGAAAAGACGATGCGTGCATTTCTTGAAGCAGATACAAACCAGTGGTTGAAAGAATTAAACCAGCCATTTAAAAAAAATGTGACTATTTTGTTGCAAAATAAAGGACTACTATTCTTAGAGAAATTCTTTGTGAATTCTGAAATTCTCTCTGAAATTCAGAAAGAATTTCTCTAAGAATATTGGAGTGTCTATTGTGCTGTCTTCCTTTTGCCTTAGAATTAATTGTATTTCTTGAGCGTGGGATGACAGGGTAAGATTCTTTCTCTGTTGTCCTCCACCCTGTTATAGAGTCGATGCATATTAATTATAAAAATACAGCCGAGCATAAGGAAGCAGCAAGAAGGAACACGTAGCAAGCCCACCAGCATCTCTCCTGTGTCATGTGCACTTCAGTGCTGGATTCCTCCCCGTGGACCCAGCGCTAAGAAAGTCCAAGTCCACTTGCTTAGGCAAATCACTGAGTAGTCTGTCTCAGCCAGTTTCTCCGTTGTATTTAAGTGTGATCAGGGTGAACTAAAAACCTATTTGGCCTGCCCGTTGTGAAACTTCAGTGAGGCAAAGTATCTGGGAGAGTTTTGAATCATCTAAAACACTGCGCTCATATCATTTCGAAGCCACATGAATGTATTAATTTGAGCCTTTAGGTGCTAAGGATTGTAAGATGCACCATCATTTCACCAATTTTGAGATGCATTCCCCATTTCAGAGATGTTGGAACAGGAAAAGCCACGTATCCTGGAATCGATGGCGTTTGGTGTTTGATCCTGACTCTCAAGGGGGGTGAGAAGAGGTAGAGACAGTGTCCTAGACCCAGGGGTGGGTTGTCAGGGGTGTAGAGGACGATAGTGATGGATACCCATATTTTATTCTCTGATAATACAGAATCTTCATTTTTGGACTGATTCCTGTGGCTCTATTTTCTCTTTGTAATTCTACTTTGTGATGCATGTCTTAGAGGACAAACCGTTTTCTAGCTTTCTTCATCTCATTTTCATTGTGCTAACAGAGAAACTCTGAATTCAGCTGAGGTGCTTTTTACTTTTCTTTTGGTAAATTGTCAGGCATGAGCCACAGAAGCCATCAGAATCAGGTTTCTGTGTGGAAATCACACGGCGGGGAGGTGGAGGCACAGAACTATCTTAATGATGTACATATCTTCCTGCTCCCTTGCAGAGAGGAGTGTGGGGGCCCTTCACAGTCTGGCAGGCTCGGCTCTGGATTTGAATTCAGTCTCTGCCATTTATCACTTGAGGGATCTCAAATGAATGCTCTCTTTTTTTCTTTTCCTTTCTTTTCTTTTCTTTTTTCTTTTCTTCTTTCTTTTAGAGACAGTGTCTCCCTGTGCCATCCAGGCTGGAGTGCAGTGGAATGGCATGGTCATAGCTCGCTGCAACCTCAACCTCCTGGGCTCAAGCAATCCTCCAGCTTAAGCCTCCCAAGTAGATGGGACCTACAGGTGTGCACTACCATGCCTGGCTAATTTTTTCATTTTCTGTATAGATGGGGTCTCACTGTGTTGTCCAGGCTGGTCTTGAACTCCTAGTCTCAAGTGAGCCTCCCAACTCCGCCTCCCAAAGTGTTAGGATTACAGGCGTGAGCTGCTGCACCTGGCCAAGTCCTCTCTTTCTCATCCTTACTTTTCTCTTCTGTAAAGTGAGGATAAAAGGATATATTCTGGAGCATTGTCCAGATAATTGAATGGGCTGCGTGTTTAAAGCGCTAGCAGGGTTTCCTGGGTACACAGGAGGCACTCAGTCAACATCACCTTCCTTCCCGTCCCTCTCAGGAGTTGGAAGGTGACAGAAGAGCAGAGGAAATGTAGGTTTTCACTCTTCTGGGGGTGGGTCAGGTAACCACAATGGAACCTGCACACACTTGTAGTGCCACGTTGATTGGGACGTGCCTGATCCTTTGTTCCTGGTCTGACTGTCTCAGCTCCCTGTCAGTACGTCTGGCACCAGCCATCCTCTGATAATCCTGCCATAGAGCTCCAGGACAGAGTGGGGCCTGTGCCCGGTTGCCTGAGTTGTTGAATTGAACTCTTTGGAATCTAACCTAGTGTTTGAAAACGCACACTCGTCCGTGAGGCCTGGCTGCCCCGCTTTGTCTCCCGGATTCGAGTTCCAGCATGTGCACATACCCCTCACTGCCCCCATCCAGAGCCACAGCCTGCCCTGTCGGAATACGTCCAGCCCTAATGAGGGAGGCGTTGTCCTCAGATCACAGACTCGTCGGCGGCTCTGCCCTGCCCCTTCTGGAGCACTGGGTGTGAGAGAGGACTTCAGAAATAATGGGAGCAATGTTCCACTTTGATGCTATTATTAGAATCTTCCAAACACCGCTTATTTGTAGCCTCACAGGGACTTGGAGAGAGGCGAGTGGGAAGAGGTAGTGCCATTGTACGGGAAGCTCAATGGCCTTCGTGTGGTCCAAGGTCATTCAAAAAGAACAGGTTGAAATAACCCTCAGACTGAAGAGCTGGCCGTCTGTGCAGCTCGCTTTTCCCACAGCTCATCTGGGACTCTGCTTCACGGATGCTTGCACAGCACGCACAGGGAAGCCAGGCAGATAGGCCCTACCTAGTTAGGGGCGAGAGCGTTTTTCGATAGTCAGTGGGCTGATCCTAAGCTAAGAGACCATTTCCTTGATGAACCAAAAGGCCGATTTTTTCCTGCTGGAGCTCCTGTTTCACACTTATTTCCTTGGGGAGAGCTTTGTGGGAGCCAAATAGTGCTTCTCATTGGTACCCGAGTGGCTGCAGGGAGGCACACATGCCTCGTGGAAAGGAGTTGGTGATTTGTCCTGCTGCTCTGGAGCTCCAGCATGGAGCTTACTGTAGGCTGGGGTGAGGTTGGTTCTGTGTGACAGCCTGCACAGAGGTGGCAGATGCAGCCAAGGGGACTTCTATTCATGGTGTGTTTGGATCAGATGTCCTGGGTAGCTGGGAGGGTGTGCAGTGGAGGTGCCCGTGGTCAGAGAGCCTGCAGGCTGCAGGGGGCTGGCTACTCCCCTCCTCACCTGGCATCGCTGAGAGGGTGCTTGCTGGGCATTCTCAGCTGGGCAGTCAACCAAGGGGAGGAGGAATTATTTTCTCTTCCAGGGTTGGATGTGAATTACTTAATTCTTTGCAGAAGGGTCATTACTTTTTACTTACATTCTCCTGGTTCTTCCCCAGCAGAAGCATCAAGACCCCACTACGACAGACTTACCAGCATCTTGTCACAGCTGTGGATGTTTGCCAGGCTTTCTGGACAAGTCCAGCACTAGATCGCAACCCGGTTTAGCTACACCCATTGGAAAGGAGAAGAAAAAAGTAGAGATAAGATAGGATTTGGCTCAGGACTTATGTTGTATTGGGTTCAGCTTTTATTATCTTTCACTCATGAAAATTGAAATGTATTCTCCTTTGATTTCTGTTGACGATGTTGGAAATAGAAATTTCCTTCAAGTCTTTAAACAGCATTATTGTCGTTTCCTGGGTGCTTAGTTTTGATTTGTTTTGTAAGCAGTTATGCTTCATTCTGATCCCTCCTGCATCCATTTTACCTTTTTCTGCTTGGATTTTGTTCATTGATGACTTAATAGAGAAAGCACTTCGCATGTGGTTGCGTGCATCTTTTCCAGTCCTCTGCTTGTAGCTTCTTCTCATTTCATCTGCTATTTTCCAGGTGTTACTAGAAAGGGGTCCTGATCCCGAACCCAAATGAGGGTTCTTGGATCTTGTGTAAGAAATAATTTAGGGTGAGTCCATGGAATAAAGTGAAAGCAAGTTTATTAAGAAAGTAAAGAAATAGGGCTGGGCATGATGGCTCACGCCTGTAATCCCAGCACCTTCGGAGGTTGAGGCAAGGTAGATCACCTGAGGTCAGGAGTTGGAGCGCAGCCTGACCAACATGGTGAAACACGATCTCTACTAAAAATACAAAAACTTAGCTGGGCGTGGTGGGGGGTGCCTGTAATCCCAGCTACTTGGGGGGAGGCTGAGGCAGAAGAATCACTTGAACCGAGGACGGAGGTTGCAGTGAGTCAAGATCGCACCACTGCACTCCAGCCTGGGCAACACAGCCAGACTCTGTCTGAAAAAAAAAAAAAGTAAAGAAGAGAATGGCGACTCCATAGGCAGAGCAGTGGCACGGGCAGCTTGACTGAGTATGCTTATGCTTATTTCTTGATCATATGCTAAATAAGGGGTAGGGCTATTCATGAGTTTCCTGGGAAAGGGCAGGGGTTTTCCTGGAACTGAAGGTTCTTTCCTCTTTTAGACCATGTAGAGTAACTTCCAGGCATTGCCATGGCATTTGTAAACCGTCATGGCACTGGTGGGAGTGTCTTTTAGCTATTGTGTTGTAATTAGTGTGTAATGAGCCGTGAGGATGACCAGGAGTGGCTTTCGTCTCCATTTTGGTTTTGGTGGGTTTTGGCAGCTTCTCTACTACATCGTGTTTTATTTATCAGCGGGGTCTTTGTGACCTGTATCCTGTGCTGGCCTCCCATCTCATCCTGTAACTAAGAATGCCTAACCTCCTGGGAATGCAGCCAGTAGGTCTCAGTACCATTTTACCCCATTCAAGATGGAATCACTCTGGTTCAAACACCTCTGACACAGGCACCCAGTGTCCACCCTCAAGGGGGTTATGATGTGAGGAGACCAACAAGAGCTTCTGGCTTTTTCTGGCTGCTACTTCCTGTTGACCATTGACAGCCACTTTACCTGGCTAAGGTCCCCTCACCTCACTGTTCAAAAGGTGTCTGATAATCCCCATTTCAGAGATTTATATTTAAAGGAAGAAATTTAGATGAGAAAGATCAAGGTCTTCTTGCTAAATCTGAAGACTCCCAGTGTTATCGTTGAAGCCAAGTGCTCCTTCCTGTCCACATGTGTCCCTTCTGATGAGAAGTTTATCCCGCTCTGTTCTCTGCCACAACTTCCAAGCTGCATGGGACACAGCAAGACCCCTCATCTAGGCTAAGACAGCACAGTGCAGCCTGGAGTTCAGGGTCTCAGCTTCTGCCTTCAGCAACGTCCCCATCCCCTCCTGCCCCATGAAGGGAGGACGGTTATTCTGCAGCAGGGCTGCTGGCCCTGGGCCTGAAGGAGAGTCACTCATACCCCACACATGGGAAGCATGGAAGCAGGCGTGAGAAAGATCCTCCCAAATCCAGGAAAACTGGGAGGAACACATCTTTTTTTTGCTTGTTTGTTTGTTATGGTTAGTTTTACATTTTTATTTTTAACTTTTAGGTTTAGAGATACATGTGAAAGTTTGTTATGTAGGTAAACTGGAACAAACACATCTTGAAATTAAAACAGAGCTAGAAAAACCATGGGCATGCCGGGGTTCCCTTTGGGTCCGAGCCTAGTAGCCTGAGTGAGTGGAGTTGTAAGGCAGTGTGCTTTTCAGGGCTCTGGGCATTTCATGTGGAGTGTTTAGAATGGGTGATTAATGGCTAATAGTTGTGAAATGCTAATAGTTGCAATGTCAGAGAACATCATGTGGTTTTTACCCCATCCTCTTCAGCCTCTGAAGGAAAGGCAGTGAAAGCCTTGGCTCTTCAGTGCATCTGCTGAGGTGAGGCTGTTTCCCAGCTTTCCTGAGAATCCAGTCATTGCTGGTGCTGGCCTGGGTGTGCAGAAGCAGAACCTGACCTGGGTTAGGGGGTGGGGAGGGGAGAGGTTCCTGCCAGCAGAGGGAGTTGCTGAGTCCGGTGGAAAACCTGTTTGTATTTGTGCTGGACTGGAAACCCTACGCCTATCAGGCAGCCCAGAACCAGCACCTGTTCCACTGACAACAGCTAGAATTGTAATGAACTATGGAAGTGATCCCTGAAATCGTAGTCTGGACAACAGCTAGAGCTGTGAGAAAATGGCCACCAAGGGAAAAAGCAGTAGAATAGTGAGGGATTTTTGTTAAAATTCCAAGGAAAATAAAATGAAAGCGCTGCAAGGCTAATAATTTGCCACTGCATGTAAGGAGGGAGCAACAGGTTTATTACAGGAAATTCAGTTTTGTTGCCACCTGTGAGTAATCTTACTCAGGTTTGCGGAGAGGCGTTTTTCTTTTGGCCGTTATGGAAATAATCTACTTGGAATGAAGTTCTTTCAGCTCCTGGGAACCTTTATTTGTTCTGAGGGCTGGTCCTTCAGGTTGTACATTCACAGACTCATAGAACCGCGTAGCCCTGGAAGGAAGGCACTGCAGAGATGAATGAGCCCAGCCTTCCTCAGACATCCTGTGACCACCCAGGCCCAGAGAGGCTGTGCTCGGCCCAGGCTGCCAAGTCCCTGCGGCAGCTGAACTGGAACTGTCCGCTGAGCACACCTTCCCCCACAGGGCTTCTGTCTGCTTCTTGGACACCCCCTTTCTTCCCCTTGGGCGTCAGTTTATTTTTTATTTATTTATTTATTTTTGAGGCGGAGTCTTGCTCTGTCGCCAGGCTGGAGTGCAGTGGCGCAGTCTTGGCTCACTGTACCTCCTGTG
This sequence comes from Callithrix jacchus, assembly GCF_049354715.1. Lineage (NCBI taxonomy): Eukaryota > Metazoa > Chordata > Mammalia > Primates > Cebidae > Callithrix > Callithrix jacchus. Next base: position 20,475,890 of record NC_133520.1, on the reverse strand, counting down.
TTCAAGTGATTCTCCTGCCTCAGCCTCCTGAGTAGCTGAGATTACAGGCATCCACCACCATGCCTGGCTAATTTTTTGTATCTTTAGTAAAGACGGGGCTTCACCATGTTGGCCTAGCTGTTCTTCCACTTCTGCTCTTGTATCCACCCTCCTCGGCCTCCCAAAGTGCTGGGATTACAGGCGTGAGCCACCGCGCCCAGCAGGGGGTCAGCTTTTTAACGGTGAGCTCGCCTCTGCCTGAAAGGAGGAACAATCCCAAGGCTGGGAAACAGGGTGAAGGGGGTCAGGCTTGGGTTTAGGGGGTGGCTCACCTGTGCCATCCTGTGCTTCATGTCTGGGGACAGGTGGATGGTTAACCAAGCGACAGTTCCTGCCAAGTGGTATGTACACAGACAGTAGTGTGGCTGGGAGGTTTGGCCAAGGCCTGGAGTTGGATTCCTACCCCTAGCCGTGCCACAGCCTGGCTCCACCACCCTGGGCCAAGTCCCTGCCCTTCCCAGTGCCCCAACCCTTGGACAGCAGTGCCCAGGTGATGGAGATTGGCCTCTGTCCTGCTGAGGGGATGGGAGCACAGTGGCGCATGACTTCCCATGAAGCTGTTGCCCGTTGCTATAGAAATCCAGCCTTGGATCTGGGAGTAATGTCAGTGGTGCTCAGGAAACTTGGCCCTTCCTCCAGCCTGCACTTCCTGGAGTGGCCCGCTGCTGCAGCTGGAGGCTTTTCTGCAAATGTGTATTACGGTTTTATCTTCTCCCCTCCCACAATGAATTCTGTCTGTGTCAAGTGTTTAGAGGTCATTCAAACCTTTCTCCTCGCCCCTCCCTTTCCCTTTTCCTTGGCAAAAAGCTTCTGTATGACTCAGTGGTAAATGAATTGTCTAAATCATTTAGCATAACACAAAATAAGGTGACTCCCGGTAGTATATGCCATTACACAACCCAGCTGTACAGTTTTCAGTGTATTGAGAGGACCTCCTTTCCATCACCGAGTGATAGTGTGGAATGGAAGATAGATATCCTTCCTCGTTCTGAAATAGCTGTATCCTTATTTCGCGGCTTATGTGTCATCATTGAAAAATTTCAGCATTCTTTGCAAATGTGCGTATAGTGTGAAACCACAAACGCAACAAGAATGCATAGCTCTGTAGATAATCATGCTTAAAGACATTCTCTTTCTTCATGGGGGCTGTGAATGATCGTGAATTAGGTCACCCCACAGGAGACTAGTAGGGACTGATTTATTTTGATAGTGTTAGCAACATTCGTTGGCAGTGTGTCCTGGAGCCTTCATATCACAGCTGAAAGAAGAGATCCTGCCCATCACTTAACACTGCCCAGAAGGGATGGTACAGGCCCTGGGTCCAGATTCGGGTTGGGCTTCTTACTTTGTTTTTAATCTTTAAAAGTTGGTAAAATACATACATCATAAAATTTACTGTCCTAACCATCTTTAAATTTACAGCCCAGTGGCATCAAGTACATTCGCACTGTTGTGCGGTCGTCCATCCACAGAACTCTTTTGTCTCGCAAAATTCTTTCGTCTTGCAAAGCTGAAACTGTCTCATTAAACACCAGCTCCCTTCTCCCTTCCACTCCCTCTGGCAACCATCATTCTACTTTCTGTCTCTATGAATTTGACTCCTCTAGGTTCCTCATGTAAGTGGAATCATCCAGTACTTATCCTGTTGTGACTGGCTTATTTTACTTAGCATAATGTCCTCAGGGTTCATCCATGCTGTAGCACCTGTCAGAATTTTCTCCCTTTTTAAGGCTGAATATTCCATTTCACGGTTGGGCCACCTTTTGTTGATCTAGTCACTGGTGGACACATGGGTCCTTATGGCTATTGTGAGTAGTGCTTCTCTGAAATATGGGCGTACAGATGTCTCTCCAAGATCCTGCTTTCTTTTACTTTTCTTTCCTATTTCTTTGAAACAGGGTTTCGCTCTCTTGCCCTGGCTGAAGTGCAATGCCACAATCATTTCTCACTGCAGCCTCAAACGCCTAGGCTTATTTTCCCACTTCTGCCTCCCAAGTAGCTAGAACAACAAGTGCTCCCCACCATGCTAGGCAAATTTTGTGTGTGTGGGTTTTTTTGTTGTTGTCGTTAGAGATGAGAGTCTTACTGTATTGCCCAGGCTGGTCTTGAACTCCTGGCCTCAAGTGATCCTCCTTCCTTGGCCTCCCAAAGTGCTGGGATTACAGATTTGAGTACTGCCCCTGGCCGAGACCATGCTTTCAATTCTTTTGGGATTCCGAATGGAGTTGCTGAATCATATGGTGATGCAGTGTTGCATTTAGTGTTCATATCCGTCAGTCGGAAAAAGCTACCACACTGATTAATAAAAGGCTGGGCTGCATTTTGGGATTAGGACCTCCTGTGGAGCCAGGAAGCGTGGGGGGGTGGCTCTCTCCACCAGGCCACTTTCCATATCAGCGTTCTTCCGCACTTGCGCCACCCAGGGTCTGTGAGAACTCCAGGTGAGCCTTAGAGTGGCACTGACCAAGTAGTCTGTGTAGGGGACTCACTGTGCCCCCCGTGCACAGAGGCTATGTGGTCAGATCACTAAGGACCCAGGCTTATATCCAGCTCTGCCAGTTGATCACTCTTGATCTGGGGCAAGTAACTTAACCTCTTTGTGCCTGTGTTTCTTCCTTTGTAAAATGGGAGAAAAAGTAGCACCTACCTCTTAGGGCTCTTCTGAGAGTGACCTGGGTTAATATAATCAAATGTGTTTAGTAAGTGCATAGTAAGCACCATTCAGGTGTCTAGAACATTATGACTAAAGAGTCACCTGCCCTTTGGTGAGTCTGGAAGTCTAAAGTGTAGCTTTCCTAAGCAGGTCGTAGCCTGCTCTGCTCACCTCCCTAAGTTCCTGTGCTCATTGGCTGAATGCTCTCTGGGTACCTGCTGGTCAGCTACTTCTTGTCCCCTGTCTTACTGGGGGCCTACGTGGGAAGGTGGGGTTTTTCTGAATACTCACGTATAAATTATCTTCTTTCTGTTCATTTAAAGCCAGATGTTCTCTATGTGGGAATTGGCCCATACCCTGGGAGAAGGTGTGAGCTCCCCTGGGTCCTGGGTGCTGGCAATTCCAGGAGAGCCATTTCCTTGCTGTGGCTCCTCTTCAGAGCAGCACCCTGCAGGCTGGGCCCACCCCTGGTTCAAACTGTCTTTAGGGGAGGGCTGGAGAACTCCTGCATCATTGTATGAGCAGTTGGTGGAGAGAATGGCGCTGGCTCTGCATGGCTTCTGGCGTTCCTGGAGCCTGAGTCCAGAGGCTGAACCTTTTAGTCCTTCCCTTGCAGCAGATCCTGGGACTTGGGGTACTGGGCACTGTCTGCCCCATCCCTGGTAAGTACCTGGGCCTTCGGCAGGGTCCTCTCTCTCTGGCTTTCAGTTTCTGTGTGTGAAAAATTGGGGGAATCCACAGCCCAAGAGCTTCTCTGGAAGGCATAGTTATTTTTTGGTGAGAAATGTCCAGTTGTTTGCAGCAGCTGGTAGGAATGAAGGGCAGAACCAGTGCCATCAAGAGCAGAAGCAGGAATGAGGCATGGTGTGTGCAGGTTCCATGCTGTCACACAGGACCACTGCCCATCCTTCAGGGGGCCCTGAAGTCACACGCAGAACTGCAGGGTGGCCCTGCTGAAGTTCTTGTGGATGCTGCTGTGCCCCTGTAGAGAGGTGTGGCACGTGCAGTAGGGGCCAAGGAGAAAGAGGTCGTCTGTTGGCCTGAACACTCCCTTGCTTTTTTTCTTGGCTTTATGCAGCATATTGCTTTTTCACATGGGAAAATGTCAGTCCCACACTCTTATTAAAGCATTGGGTTCTCCCAGGCCTCTGTTGCTGCTCTGATAACGGAAAGGGTATTGTGCTTGTTTTTATCTGCTACACGCACGTGGGTGACATTGATGAGCCAGCCAGATGCCCCAACTGTGACAGGCAGAATTTAACTGTCACCCTCCTGAGTGGATCAGTGGCTCATCTTGTGTGTCCTGATGATGGTCCCTCCTGTTATTTGGCTGTTTGTCAGATATCGAGTTTTCTTTGTAATGGCTTTAATTGCTAACTTTTAAATTCTAATCAGTTTCAAAATAGCACCCTTTTAAATGGAGGTGACACATCTTAGGACATTTGGAACGATGCTTCTTAAATTTGCTAGAATATATTCCACTTACAAAAGCAACACCTGTGAATGCTTGACAGCCATAGCCTGTGTCACGAGGAGGTGGCTTGATGTAGATGCTCCTGGCCACACCTGGATCAGGAGGAAGAGCAGGTTGGGCTAGGAGATGTTCTTGTGCTACCTCTGGGCCACATGTCGAAGAGCTGACCCTGTTATTTCATGACCCTCTCCCTGTATCTAGAGCGACCATACTGTTTAGTATCCAGACCAGAGTGCTTTTGAGAAGGAAAGGGGAAATGTTAATAATTACATGGAGACTGTAGTTAGTATCCAGAACATTGGTCCTGTTTTGTGCCTGAAACCAAGAAAGACGAGTGCACTCGGCTCCTCTATAACCGGAGTATCACAGAGCCAGCGCCACCCAAAGTACCCAATGATAAAAGCTTCGAGGGCCGGGCGCGGTGGCTCAAGCCTGTAATCCCAGCACTTTGGGAGGCTGCGGCAGGTGGATCACGAGGTCAAGAGATCGAGACCGTCCTGGTCAACATGATGAAACCCTGTCTCTACTAAAAATACAAAAAATTAGCAGGGCATGGTGGCATGTGCCTGTAATCCCAGCTACTCGGGAGGCTGAGGCAGGAGAATTGCCTGAACCCAGGAGGCGGAGGTTGTGGTGAACCGAGATCGCACCATTGCACTCCAGCCTGGGTAACAAGAGGGAAACTCCGTCTCAAAAAAAAAAAAAAAAAAAAAAAAGGCTCCGAGCAGCAGGTGCCAGCACATGAAGGGCAGTTTGTGTTCCTCGCCACTGGAATCAGGATTATGGTTGTAATACGTATGTTGACTTCAGTATTTTTTTTAAGAAAGTTTTATAGTGCCAACGTCTGCAAAAGTAGACCCTGTGTACTCTTACGTACCAGGCACCCCAGGATTTCACCATGCTTGTTTTATCTTTTCCTGTGTATGCTTGCACATGTGTGGTAGGGATTTTGAGGGGGGTAGGGGTGCATTTTAAAGCAAATCTCAGGTGTTATTTTTTTTTCTGTGATGCTTGCTTCAAAGTACGTACCACTAACCTTGTGCCAGGGTTCTCATGTGGGACAAGGATTAATTAGAGGCTAAGGGATTTGAAGAACATCTTTAAAGTATTAAAAAGCCTGGCAGTAGGTGGTTGATTTGGGGCAGAGGTTATGGTGTTGCTGATACAGTGGCTTCTAAGCTTATCGTGGGAAGGATGAGTTTGCCTTTGGCGGCCTTCAGTGATCTCCCCCGCAGGCCTTGAGGTGAGATGTGTTGTGACGTCAGGCTCTTCTTTTGATTGGTAACCTACAAACCAAGGTGAGAGGCCTGGCGGAGAATCCTGGTAGCCTCCTGGCGGCCCCTCCAGAGCTGCGTTGTCTGTTTTCCACTGCAGCCTCTGCACGCCCTCACTCATCCTGTTACAGGTAGAGCACCCCATGTGCCTGTGGGCCTCTCCTGCATCGGTACCAAGATTGTCCTTGGCACCCCTGCTCTGACCCCGTTCTCAAGTCACTCAGTGTTGCTTGTTAGCAGTCAGGTTCCAGTGCAGACCGCCTGAATCTGAATTTCTCAGGGAGCAGCTCCAAAATCTGCACTCTCAGGTCCCCTGACCCCTAATGTTTGTAGGGTCTCCGGGCCAGGCCTTGGGCTCCTGGCAGTCGGGCCTGGGCCTTCCAAGGGGTTTCTTCTGGAAATCATCTTTCCCCACATCCTTTGGTTCCCTAGGTATCTGGTATTTGAAGCCATTCCCCATTTCCCCGTTTTTGCTGTTATCGCACTGTGGTGATGATTGTAATAAATACGTAGACTTTTAGAGAATGCAGCCAACTCAGTGGTTCTCAGCCCGTCAGAATCCCCGGGGAGGCTTAGACCTGGGGGTTCTTCTGCTGAGGTCGGGGCTTAGGCATTTGCAGGGTTTTCTTTTGTCTTTTGAGATTCTTACCCACAGCTGGTTTGTTGATGGAAAGCCACCCACCCACCTTGACATAGCGCCCATGGGGTCCTTGTCCCATGTGGTGTTTGGTGCAGCACAGCAGGACTCAGCAGGCCCAGAACGTCAGCTGTCTTCCTGGTGGCAGTGGTTCTATCTGGACTTGGAAATACCATGTTTGAAACAAGGTTTCTGTAATCACTTAATTACAGGTAAATGAGAGTTAGCAGTTCTGCCTTTCTTGCCTACCTGCCCCACCCCTCTGGGATGTGTATTTTAAAGATGCTTGCCGCTTGCATTTTTATTATCCTGTGATTAATTAAGAGGGAGGACGTTTGTCCACTCCTCGTCGGGGCTGCTTTGGGCTTTAGTGGCCCCACTTCTGGTGTTCCTTGAGGTTCTACTTTCTTGTGAGGGTTCTTTTTTGTCTCCTCTGCTCCTTATTGATCTGTAGCTGCTTATGTTTTTTGGCTTGGTTAAAAATAAGCACTTTTTCCTTCTTCCTCCTGGGCTAGGAATGAAAAAGACAGTCTTTGTACTTCTGCTGTTTGGATTTGGATGTGAGAAATTGATAAGCTAAAAGACAGTGGTTATTTTTCCCCTCCCTTTTCATGTATCTCTTTCGGGAGCCCTGGAGGAGGAAGGTTTGGGAGGAGTCCCAAGCCGTCTCTCCCGCGCCAGGTCTGAGACTTGTGCGCAGCTGTTCATGTCTTATGTATGCTTGATCGCCCCTCTTCCTCTTTCAGTTTTCTTTTTGTTGTTAATAGCTAAATCATATTTCTGTTATTTCCCTTAATATGGACAGTATTTTCATTTTCTATAGAGGTGTTGATTGGAGGCCACTGCCTGCCTCCCTTGCTGACCTGGTTGGAGTGAAGCAGGTGTGACCTCAGAAAAGCCTGCATGGGAAGCACTCCTGTGTTCATTTGCAACTCAGCCACCTCCTACCGACCGCACCCTACACGCTGGGTATTGGATGAGAAAGGAGCAAACCCAGCTCTCAGGGAGCTGGAGCACTTGGGAAAAGGAAACAAATTATGATAGTAAGATGCATAATAAAATGCCACTGGGACTAATCTGGAGGGATGGCCCAGGCTCAGGCTTCAGGGGGAAGGAGAGACGGCATGAGGGCATGGGTGGGGGCCTTGCATGTAAGTGAAGTGGCATGCCAGGAGCTGCACACAGCTCAGAGTGGCCTCATGTGTTGGTGGGGAGGCGTTATGCTGGAAATGTGACCAGTGAGAAGGTTGGGTGAGAACCACACAGCATCCTGTAGGCTGCATTCCAGACCTGCCACCTCCTGCACTGTCAGATCGCAGTGTCTGTCCCGCTGGCCGCACTGCACAGGAGGAGTCATAGTGGGGGACAGGTGGGAGGCATATGGGCCACTAGAGTCCAGGTGAGAGGGAAATGGGCCTTCAGCTGTGGCAGGGTGAATTGGGAGGGAGGGGCCAGAGTTAGAGAAACAGGAGGCAGTGTCTGCAGAACTGGACAGCTGGTGAGATGCTGGGGATAAAGGGGTGGGCAGGGACAAGCTGGGGAGATTTCAGATGATGATTCTCAAAATGATGCTCTCTGATTTGACAGCATCCTCAATTTAGAGGAATTACCTTTGTATTCCTTCCAAGATATTGTCACTGGACTCCTAAACTGAAACCTGTTTCCTCTGGCGTTTTCTGGTTTCCAGGATTGACCGTGAATTATAATAACTTCATTTTATTAAACATTCACTGTGTTAAAACCTTCTAGATGAAAGCCGCCTACGTTGGGGTTAAGGTGTGGCTTCGCTTGTATTCTTTCACTTTGCTGTCCTTGACTCTTGGCCGACATTCCTGGAGCCCCTGCTGCAGGACTGCTGTGGGCTAAGGCTGGTGTCGCCTCTCCCTTGAAAGCACGGCCTGCTCTGCGGTGTGCCTGGCTTGGCTACTGGATCTCCATTCCTGGTCCTGCAGGGGCTTTTCTTTTCTTTTCTGTTTTTAAATAACCTCAGGCCAGGGCCACTCCTGGTCTATTCTTCGATTCTGTGAACAGTGGCTGACTAGTGCTGTGGCCACATTCCCATGCAGTAGTTGAGGCTAAAGAGTCACTGTTGATAGAAGCTGCCTTCCTCCTCCAAGAAGCCCTCCTTCCCACCCTGCTGCCCTCCTCCCATTGAAGGAGAGCTTCTGTCTTCTGAGTGAGGGCCTCAGCTTTGCCTGTGGGTCAGCTCTGGCTTCCAGCCTGGAAGGCATTGCAGGCTCAGGAAGAGAGCTCATCTTCAGCTGCTGTTACCAAGTATGATTGCTTATTGGGGGTTGGCAGTGGGAGGTGCTGCTAGCGCATGCCCACATCTTCAGGATAAATGCTCTGTCCCCAGACATTGTCCCTGTTTAGTTTCCTAAACTTACCACTCAGCAGCCTTTAGGATAGTCACTGTTAATAGTACATACAAGTGTGGCCTCTTACATACCTGTGTGTGTGGGTCCTGCCCCACTGGACACACTCCTCCCACTTGTCCACACTCTTCCCCATTCCCTTTTAAAGCTTCAGATCTGAAAAGACAGTGGTGCTGTGTGGCTGAGAGCCGTGAGGTGGACTGCGGGTGAAAGGCTGCCCCCAGGACAGCCACATCAACAGCCCGCTCGGGGCTTGCTGAATGCACTCAGAGGGAGAGCCTGTGGCACTGCATTATTTTCCTCCCAGAGCTGAATCGAGAAGCCTGATAAGTAAAGGGGACATTTTCAGGGCTGGAATAGTTTGGCAGTCCCTTCCTGGGTGTGGATGCCTTTTCTAAATCTGCAAGCCACGGGTAACCTGGATGCATCCCACAGGTCCCACAGCCCTGGAAAGGCCCCATGTAACACAGGTGCTCTCTTCTTGCTGTAGAGGCTGCCCCAGATGTTGCTTCTAGAGGTCCCTCACTCACCTTCCCCGAGGTGACTCAAGGGTGTGGGTCAGCCTTTTCAAGGGGTTTTGCTTGTCTATTTTTTCCTTCCTTCCTTCCTTCCATCTGTTCATCCGTCTGTCACCCAGGCTGGAGTATGGTGATATGATCACAGCTCACTGCAGCCTTGACCTCTCTGGGCTCAGGTGATCCTCCCACCTCAGCCTCCCGAGTAGCTGGGACTACAGGTGTGCACCACCACACCCAGCTAATTTTTGTATTTTTAATAGGGACAGCGTTTCACCACATTGCCCAGGCTCGTCTCAAACTCCTGGCCTGGGAGATCCACCTACCTTGGCCTTTCAAAGTAGTGGTATTACAGACATGAGCCACCATGCCTAGACCCACTCCTCCCCCTTTGTTTTTTAAACAGAGTCTCTCTCTGTCATCTAGGCTAGAGTGCAGTGGTGTGATCACGGCTCATTGCAGTTTTGACTGGGCTCAAGTGATTCTCCTGCCTCAGCCACCTATTAGCTTAGAACACAGGCACGTGCCGCCACGCCCAGCTAATTTTTGCATTTTCGTAGAGATGGGGTTTCTCCATGTTGCCCAGGCTTGTCTTGAACTCCTGGGCTCAGGCATTCCACCTGCCTCAGCTTCCAAAGTGTTGGTATTATAGGCATGAGCCACTATGCCCGGCCTGCTTGTCTGATTCTTGATTGCCTGATTTCAGAAGATGCTGCTTCTGCTTTTATGGCTTCTGAAATCATTTTATGGTCTTGACCTTGTCTCTCCTGGTGGGGGCAGGGGGGACATTGCAAGGGTTCAGGAATATCCCTGGAGGGTGGATGATGGTTGCTGCCTGCTTGCTGGTTTATAAGGGGTTTATCTTAGGCTGCCAAGAGTTTGGTGGTTTGAGCATCGTATTATTTCAGTGATTCTTAGGTCTGGTGTTGATGCAGCAAGATTTCTGGCTAAACATGTTTCTTCTCCCTAGTGGTGATTCTAGGATGAGCCACTATAGACAGGGGCATGTACTGAGTAGAACAAGGGGCTGGGGGACCTTGGATTTTGAGAGTTTTTAAAACCGCCAGATTGGTTTGTGTGTGTCCGGCCAGTGTTCCCTAGGTTGGCTGGCTGAATGAGGTGGGGGTGGGCCTTTTGTTTTGTTGTTTTACGTCTCAGCCATGTAAACATAAACAGATAAACTGAATAATTCAGTGACCAGAGTGGGAAACTGCAGCAAGCCAAGCCCTCTTCACTTTTAGAGGACCGTGGTGTGAATAACTGCAAAGCCTCCCTCAGGTCTTTCCTGCCTCTGTAGGAGTTCTGTCTCCAGAGACGGGCAGAGCCATCCCTGGGCAGATGTGCTGAATTGTTCCAGCAGGGCTTCTCTGGTGGCCATCACATCAATCAATTTGGACACATAGGGGTGCCTCTGAGGGCTTCTCACTCTTGATTTAATTCTCAGAAATGCTTCTCAACATGGTTGGTGTCTTACTTAATTATGCCGTAATATAGGCTGACAGCCACGCAGTGGGGCAGCCCCCGGGTGAAGATGGCTGGATGGGCTTGTGGGGTGACTGAGACAGCGACCCAGGAGGGTGATCTCCATTCCTGGATGTGGAGCCCATGCATGGCTTACCAGCCGTGTACATGCCCTGCGCCGCGGCCAGGAGAGCCATCGCCTGCTCTGTGACCTCGAAGCTGTCCACCCCCATATGCTGCCATTTCTCTGTACTGAAGCTTCCTTCTTTACCTCACCATAGGAAGCCTGAGATGTAACACCCAGAAGAGGCTCGACAGGCTCGGAATCAAAGGCATGACTTCATACATTGCCCAAGGTGTCGTATTTCCTCCCAGAAACTTATATTTGGATAAAACAAAAATTCTTTTTTAATCTTTGAAACGGTTTCCAACAGCTGCTTTAAAAAGACATAGTACAACAACTCCTTCTACTTCCTCTTTCTGCCTGCTTTGTTTCTGTCCTCAGCCTTTGCAGAGAAGTGGACGTCTCTGTTGGAGTCGGAGTTGGGAACTGGGGAGGGACGTGTGTCTTGATTCTGAAAGGAAAGTCTCATCTCTTCGGTAGAGAACTTTTGTTCTGTTTGTTTGTTTTTAGACCTTAAGCTCTGCTTATAATTCTGTCTAAGACACCTTTATGGAGCAGTGCAGTGCCTGGCTCCTTGTTAGAGAACGTGCTGCAATATTCAGCCTTCTAGGATGGCGGGAGGCACAGACGCACACTCCGTTTCCCACCCAGGGATTCAGCATTCAGAAAGCGGGTCTGACTGGTTGGCTCTTACTGTGCAGTTTTCTGGATGGAAGCCTGCCGTCTTCTGAACACAAAGGAATCCATCTTTTTCTTTGCTTCCCTGATGAATCTGTTTTCGCAGTCCCAGAGCAACTTCGAGAATTCCTAGCCAGGGCACTATTCACAACTCTTCAGGATGAGGCTGGTGCAGCCAGCATGCAGGTGTCTGTACCTTTGTGTGGCTTTTTCAACTCTTTTTTCTTTTTCTTTTCTTTTTTTTTTTGATACAGAGTCTTGCTCTGTCGTCAGGCTGGAGTTCAGTGGCACCATCTTGGCCCACTGTAACCTCCGCCTCCCGGGTTCAAGTGATTCTCCTGCCTCAGCCTTCTGAGTAGCTGGGACTACAGGTGCGTGCCACCACGCCTGGCTAATTTTTTGTATTTTTAGCAGAGACAGGATTTCACTATTTAGGGAGGGTGGTCTCGATCTCCTGACCTCGTTATCCATCTCTCAAAGTGCTGAGATTACAGGCATGAGCCACTGCACCCAACCTATTCAGTTCTTTTCTGTTAAGGTGCATACCTGGGTTGCTTTCTGGAGCATACTATTCTTCCTCCTGTGGAAATGTTCAGGATCTTGTGTGGTGACCTGAGTTGGATTTTGTAGCTTTGCCAGCATCATGATTATAGTTGACGATCACCGTGGCTACTGTTGTCTTTTCTCTCCATTCCCCTGCAACTTTCTGGATCTCTGAAAGTTGGGACATCTCTGGATCTCTGGGATGTCTTCCTGGAGGGAAGGCCACTAGAGAAGTGTCCTAGTAGAAGCTGCTGTTGTGTCACTTGCTCCGACCGCTGTTGCCATTGCGGCACAGTGCCGCACATCCGTGACAGGGAGATGGGAGAAGATGGGGGTCGGATTGTCCTTCTAGTGTCTCTAGGAAGCTCAGGATGATGGCCAAGCCAGAAGCCTAAGGTGGCTTTGGAGCACAGGATGATGCCCTCGAGGTTATGCACAGTTTAGTTGTTTTGTGAACAATGCTGTTTCCTGAAGAAGCAATAAGATTCTGACTGCATCCTCCCCGAGATAGCCCTGGGAGGAGAATTTCTAATTCTCTAGTTTGCGCAGCAGTGCCTTCTGGAGAGCACATGTCCCTGTGCCCACCACGTAAGCTAAGGAAGGAAAGCAGCTCCTGCAGTTCACTGATGGCTTCAGCTACAGATGAAGCAGGGTAACAGGAAAGGGGTCCCAATCCAGACCCCAGGAGAGGGTTCTTGGATCTCCTTCAGGAAAGAATTCATGGCAAATCCATGGGGCAAAGTGAAAGCAAGTTCCTTACGAAAGTAAAGGAAGGAAAGAATGGCTGTTCCATAGACAGAGCAACCTCAAGGGCTGCTGGTTGCCCTTTTGGTGGTTATTTCTTGATGATGCACTAAACAAGGGGTGGATTATTCATGCCTCCCCTTTTTAGACCATAGAGGATAATGTCCTGACATTGCCATGACCTTTGTAAATGGTGATGATGCTGATGGGAGTGTAGCAGTGAGGATGACCAGAGGTCACTCATGTCACCATCTTGGTTTTGGCCGGCTCCTTTACTGCAGCCTGTTTTATCAGCAAGGTCTTTATGACCTGTAATTCCTGCTGACCTCCTGTCTCATCCTGTGACTTAGAATGAATGCCTCAACTGTCTGGGAATGTAGCCCAGTAGGTTCCAGCCTCATTTCACCCAGCTCCTACTTAAGATGGAGTTGCTCTGGTTCACCTTCCGCTGACAATAGAAAGCTCTTGGGGGTCTCAGACGGATGGGGGCCCTTTTACTTCTTTGAATCGGGCTTGGAACCATCAAGCGCATCCGCAATTGGCTGGAATCTTGAACCTCTTTCAGAGACGAAGGCAGCGGTTTTTCAGATTTTAAGTTGTGACTCACTAAGTAGGTCATGAAATTAATAGAGGAGAATGGCATCAGTATTTGTGATGAAAAATTAAGTAAAACATGCTGGGGCCCATCATACATGTAAGAGCAGATAGTCGTGTAACAGCATATATGGATGGATGTGTGTGCATGTAAAAAGATTTGTTTATTTAAAGTCATGCATTGGGTGCTGGATGTCTATAATTTATTTGTTACTATGGGTTTTGGTGAAAAAGTTTGAAAGCTACTGGGATGGAGCATAGCCAGGAGGGAAGTAAAAAGAAGCTATCAGAGAACTAGATAATCTGGCTCCTACACAAGACTTGTGTTTTGTGTGAGTGGGACACGGCTCGGCCTGGGTCCACTCATGGGTAGTTCCACTCATGGGTAGTTCCACTCATGGGTAGTCCCACTCACGGGTAGCTTCCTCTTCGAACTGCTTGTCATTGTGGGGCAGGGACCATCTGCGTCAGCCCTGTCCTTGACTCTAACACGAGGCTCATTTGCTCACCTTCCTTGCCTTCCTTTCCTTCCTAGGGCTTTAGCTTCTTGCCCTGCTGCCTGTATCTACGGCCTTCTCTCTGGCCGTGGTCTGGGGAAAATCACTCCATCTTTCTGTGCCTTCAGTGTGTTTGTCCCCTGTGAATGAAATGTAATCAATGCTTGGTGACTTGGCTAACCTGCATTCAGTCCTTCTGAATACTTATTTACATTTGATTGATTGTTTTTATTTTTAGAGATGAGGTCTTGCTGTGTTGCCCAGGCTGGAGTGCAGTGATGATCATGGCTCACTGTCATCTCAAACTCTTGTTCCCCAGCAGTCTTCTTACCTCAGCCTGTGGAGTAGCTGGGACTCCAGGTCTGAGCCACTGCCCCTGGCCTGAAGACGTTTAAATGAAATAAAATTAAATGAGAGAATGGAAATAGGCCCGTTACCATGCCTGAGACAGACTCAGATGTCTGCTAGCGATCAGTTCTCTTCTTACATGCAGGAGTGTTCCTGTAGTCAGATGGATACTTACACTGTCGTTGATGGGGGGTCATCCTTCAACATTTTAAGGATCTCTTTGTGTTTTTAATTTTAATCACAGTAAGCACATTTTCATGTATTAGAGAAAAAGAGAAAAAACACTCATAATGCTTTCTAGGTAAAAACAAGCACTATAGTGGCCTTGGTGTTGTTTTTTGAAAGGACTGGGGAATGAATTCATGGAGAACATCTGAGGACGCCTTCCAGATTCACCAATCGTCAGACCCCTTAGTACCCTCCCGGTCCCCCACCCCGAGTTCTTTTCATTCCACCCAGAGGTCTTGGTTGTCAGACAGTGGTGAGCTCAGTCTGTCTGGCCGAGGCCGCCCGCTCTTGGGAGATGGATTACAGCCTTTATTTTCGCACTGGGCTCCTGGCACTACCTCGTGGCCACTGGTTGGTGGCACTCACCATTCAGTCTGTGGAGGAGTCTGGTGGAACTGATACGCTCATAAAAGCTACTGGCAAAAACAAAAAAACACCAAAAACAAGCTACGGGTGCCCAGTGCCTCTTACGAACTCTCACTCAGATTAATCGTGTGAGTCTGTCTGCGTGGGTGTCTACCTTGTAAAGACTCAGAAATGGTTTGGTTTCTCTTTTCACCCATTATTTGGAGAATAATAAGTCTCTGTCAGATTAGCTTCTTGGGGCCTCGGTGCTTTCTGAAAAGAGCTTGCATAATCAGTGTCTGGTGAGCTGTGAGGCCAAGAGCGTATTCCCATTGTGCTTTGGGGATGTATATTTTGCACGTTTTGAATATTTCACCATTTAGTCTTGTCAGAAGTCAAGCTGCTGTCCACCCTGCTCTTGCAATTGAGATGTAGGCCCTTCATCCACAGGGGATGAGTTTTTCTCCACCTGGGCACGTTCTTACGAGAGAGGAAACCCGGGCCCTTCAGCTCATCAGCCTCTGCTCCAGCTTTCCCAGAGTTGGTACAGAGCTGATGCCATCAGTGTTTTTAAGAAATAATCTTGAGTCAGAAGGAATGTGACCACACAGCCACAGGCATGAGGTCTCTGGACCCCCTTAGATTTGCCTATTCTGCCCCTTCTGAGGAATTTCTGGGAGAGAAGGTAATATTATGGGTATCCCTCCAATAAAAAGGGACAATGAAGCTCTAACCGCCCAGGACGTCAGAATGTCACCTTATTTGGAGATGAGGGTCTTTACAGATACAGATACATATCAAATTAAATGTGGTCGTCGGCATGGGCTCTAGTATGACTGGCGTCCTTGTGAAACGGCAGATTCAGATAGAGCTGGACATACGTGGAGGGAAGACAGTGACCGGAGAACAGATAGCAGGTGCCGTCTACAAGCGAAGGAGAGGACCATAGGACAGCTCCTTCCTGCACGGCCCCCGGAAGGAACCAGCCCTGTGCCCCTTGAGCTCAGACTTCCGGAACTGTGGGACAGTGCACTTCTGTTATTTCAGCCTCCCAGTTTCTAGCACTTTCTTACGGCAGCCCTAGCAGACTTACTCAGGTGGTCTCTCGGATTATTTATAACTCACCCTATCACATCGGTAACGTGTGGTTTTAGCATTTGGCATGACTGTCCAAGACCCTTTGAGTTCTAATATTTACATACTAGGACTTAAAAAGTCTTTCTGTGACCACAGCATCTTTGCTGGATGGGGTCTGGGTCTGGGGCTTTGGTTTCCAAACATCAGGGTCCTCCCAGGTGCAGCTGCCCCGCACCCCAGGCACCCGTCTCCGTTTCCACGTGCAGTTTTCTATGGAAGCATTTCCCAGGTCCTCGGATTCCCTTCTGTGTAAGAGTGTCACTTTCTCTCACATCTGTGGAGCGGAAGTCATAAGGCAGTCACTGTCTGGGGCCTGCCTGGGGTTGTGAGAACCTCCAGTGCTGGCTGCAGCCTCCTTCTCACCCTCTCACTGGCTGCCTGGGGCTCCCTGTAGGTTTTTGATTGCGGACAGGGCTCTGCCTGCTGCCACTGACCTTCCGGAGACGGGCCTCTCCCTAATTACAGCTCATCTCTTAATCCCGGTCATCGTTTCAGCTGGCTGTCCTTGAACTGATCATTGGAATACAATCCAGCCTGTAGCTAGCTGTTTAAAAACCGCCTTACTCAGAGAGAGTCAAGATGAAGAAACTGTAGCTTCTTTCAGGATCCTCCAAAATGGATCAGGAATGATTGAATCCAGACAGGGTCTCCTCCTTTGGGGTTGGGAGGGACAGGGAAGAACTGTCCCAGGGCAGAGCTAGGTTTTGTGAGGGCTGGAGCGTTTGTCATTTGAAAACCATTTCTAAGAGAAAGAGGGATTATAAACCCCAAACTGGGCTCCCAAGTGAATAGCACGAAGGACGCCGCAGTAGATCACAAATTGTCCATCCTGACAGGAAGAGAGAGATTAGATTGAAGGGGTCATGAGGGCACTCTGAGGGTCACCAAGACTCCAGAAAGTTCACTCAGGAGTTCTGAGCAGAGGACATAAGTCTTGCTTTAAAAGGATGAATTCTTTAGTGATTTTGCCACATGAAGAGGGAGGGAACCATCGTGTCAAATCAGCAAAAAACCATGGGATCAGTGCTAAGGGCCTGGGTGGAGGGCTCTGTCCAGGTGGGAGAAACTGGTAATGAGGCTTGGTCAGTGGGTGGTTGATAGAAACAGAAGAGTAAAGATTTTGTATTTTTAGGGTGGGGAAGAGAGGGTCATTGATTTGAGATGCAAATGGAACAGCAAGTAGACCTAGCCTCTGGGTGGTGATGACCTTCTGGGGTTGGCATCTGGAGAGGGTGTGGTTTGGGGATGTGAGAGCAGAGGGGGCGGGGAGGGGGAAAGAGGGAGTGAGTGAGTGTGTGTGTGTGTGTGTGTGTGTGTGTGTGTGTTATGGCAAAGACCTGGATCCTGAATCTTAGAGAGAAACTGTGGTTGTATCGTACTGATCAGGCTGCTTCTCAGCGGCTCCTGGGTACACGGCTGAAGTCCACCGTGTCCTTTGAGGCCTGTTCTGGCTTCCATGCTGGTCTGCAATGTCATCCTAGCGGAGTCACCTTGTCCTTGGTAAGATATATTCATTGGTGAGTTAACTCAGGAGACTCCTTCTTGTGTTTCTTTTGCCTCCAACGTTCGTTTCCTAAAATCGATTCTTCCTTCATCAAGTCAAGTTGCCAACCATTTTCAACATGCTTCCTAGACGCTGGATATTTTATTATCGTTTGTCATGGATCAATCTATTTATTTATTAATTTGGGCTATACTGTGGCCCTTAAGCTGTCACATTTCCTACAGCTAACTTGGCTTAACTTTCTAATGCAGGGGCAGAATGTCACCTGCAGGTTGTGGCTTTGGAAAGCAGTGTGGAACTCGGGGACATGACAAGCAAGCTGGTGGTGTCTTTTTTTAATAGCGCACCTCCCCTGTGTTGTCAGAACTCATTCTACACACCCTGATTCATTTCAGTCAGTCCCAAAAATGTAGCAGATGAAATGTTGGAGAGAGAGCTCCTCTGGCCTCAGGCAGCTAGCCATCTTGTTTGGGAGATCAGAAAAACCAACCAGTCTGAAAATACTTTGGTTCTGTCATTAGAGAGCTGATCAAGTGGAGTGAAAGGCAGGGTCAGACTGGGCTGCATTATGTTTTGATTTGGAGAAACTATCACGAAAGAAGTAAGTTGAGTCAGAGCCTGAGAGAACCGTGGTGAATCCACGCATGCATACATCGGGTCACCCCATGAGAGTGCTCATTTAAGGCCATGCATATTATGGTCATTTGACCTTGGTTCAGATGCCATTTCAGTTTAGATGCATTTTAAAGCAGAGAAAACGTTGGAACTTCCTGTGTAGTGCTGAGTGAGCGTGAATTGAGATGTGTGTGAACCATTGAGCATGACACGTGGCATGTAGTGAGCACCATTATATCAAATTTATAGAAAGCTGCATTATGTCACCATACACCCAGGGAATGGCTTAGGGGGTGGGGAGCAAAAACACCACCAAGTACTGGCAAGGACATAGAGTAGCTGGAACTCTCATCCCTTGCCGGTGGGAATGCAAAATGGTACAACCACTTTGGAAAATCACTTGGCTGTTTCTTATAAAGCTAAACACATGTTCTCATACAACCCAGTAGTCCCACCCTTAGATATTAGCCAAGGGAAATGGAAATTTATGTGCTCATGGGATTCATCACGGCATTATTCATATTTGCCAAAACGGGAAACTGTGTAACTGTCCCACAACCGGGGAATAGATAAACAAGCTGTGGTGTGCTTACACAGTGACCACAGTGTGTGAGTGAATGCAGCATGCGGCGGATACCCCAGGAAAGGAGGCAAGCTCGGCACCCACAATGTGGATGGATCTCCATATTATGTGCATCAAGAAGCCGGGGTCCAGAGGCCACATGCTGTATACTTCTATTTATATGACATTCTGGAAAAGGCAAAACTATAGAGAAAGCAGATCAAGGTCAAGGATTGTGGGGGCTGGAGTGGGGAGTTAACTACAGAGGTCCTCCGGGGAGTTCTGGAGGCTGGTGGCACTGTTCTGTATCTTGATTGTGGTGGCGTTTGCATGACTATATGCAGATGTCAAAACTCCCAGATCTACATACTAAGAAGAGTGAATTTTTCTGTATGTAAATTATACTTTTATTTAAAAGCAGAGAAAAAGAATCATGAGCCAAGTCAAGGAAGTGAGAAGGATCTTGCCATATGTGGAGAACTGTCATGGAACAGGCCGGAACTGAGCACAGATGAGGTTGGATGGGTGGGATGGACTGTGACTCCAGAGGGGTTGAAAGGGAAGTATCTGCACCAGGCGTGGTGGAACACAAAGAGCCCTTGGGAGGCCTGGGCAGCATCGGGGCAGGATGAAGGGGGCATTTCGAGTTGTGTGAGGGATGGGTCGTGTGGGGAGATAAGAGACCAGAGGGCCCAGCCAGGAACTAGTGTGGTTCTCTGGTCTACAGATAAGGCCTGAACACAGCAGTTAGTTGTAGGATTCTGGAGAGGCTGGAGCTTAGAGCTGATTATATTATATATATGTGGGCTGCCTTTTCTCAGAGATGGGGAAACTAAGGCATAGAAACACTAACTTTTATTTTGGAAAAATGCTAAACGTAGAAGTAAGAGCTAGGCGTCCTGAGGCAGTTTGCCAAACTTTATGCACAGGAGCTATGGTCTGCAAAATCTTTCTAGCCTGGGCTCCCTCTCTTGACCTGAGACTCTTCCAGGGAGCCCAGTATCCACAAGAGTGGAAGCAGCTGGCCAGGGCCACAGAGCTGGAGCTGCCCCATGGGGCAGAAGGCCTGGGGCTCTAGCAAAGTGTCCTGTAAGTGTTCCTGTTATTTCCCTCTGTGTAAACCAAGTCAGGCTTGCAAATCAGCAGCCTTTCAGGTCCTTTCTCTCCTTCTGGAGCTCTTACACGTTGCAATCGCCTACCCCGCCCGCTGCCTCCCATCACAGGTAAAGATTTTGTACCATCAGCCTGCAAGTGAGTTGGATGAATGCCACCATCTGAAAGGCTTTTGTTATTTGCACACGAGGTCGTGAATAGCTGGCAACAAAGAGGATTGAGCCTTGGACCTAGTGTGTCTGAGCCGTGCCCCAGCCCCCATGCCGCTTTGAATTTCAGTGGCCTCTGCAGCAATTTATTATTCTTACATCAGATGTTTGAAGTAGGTGAAGGGGCAGGTGGCATGTGTCTGGTGAGGTTGCTGACGCTGCTTTTGGATGAGAGAGAGAGAGTAGTGGTTGAAACAGAGTATTATAAAAAGCGTACACTTTAACCTGTAACCCGCAAACATTCCTTTGAGTTTACACAGCCCTGGGAAAGGACGCTCTACCCCTGCCCTGTTGGCTGCAGCCCTTTGCTGTTGATGTGGGGCTTCATTTACCTGGGAATTGACAGGGTTTTGGTCAAGAGTTTCTCCTTTCTCTGCAATCACTTTTAATGCTCCATCACGTCTTATCTTTGCATATGTAGAAGAGTACAAAGCCTTCTACTGCCTTTCTTGTTAAAGTCTTTAGTGCTCCCCTGAGTTTATTAGAAGGATCAGAAGAAAGAGACCCTGCGTGTGAGGTGAGGTCAACCGGAAAAATTCACCCAGTTATTTTGTTTCTTTGTTTGGATCCCTGCTTTTCATTTCTACAGATTCTGAAAGACATTTAAAACTAAAGTCTGGTTAGTTGAAGATCAGATGGGTCAGACTTTTCTTAGAGCAGGGGGGACAGTCACTTTGCTCTGAGCTTGAGCCATGAGGTCCACACCAAGCCTACGTGGGTGGGGGCCACCTTGAAGTGTGCAGTGACCTCAGGGTACCAGATCACCCTGGGCCATTGTGGTCTCCCCCGGGCAGGCTGTACCTGGTGAAGGTGATGGACTCCATGTCTCATGTGGCATGAGGCCAAGTGCCTGTCACTCAGCTTGAGGAAGAAGACACCAAGTTCACCTCCCCCTCCCTGCAGGCTGGCTGGCTCTGGGTGCAGTGACCCTCCTCTTCCTGGAGTTGCTGTTTTATTGTGGGCCTGTTGGAAGTGCCAATTTGGCTGGTCCCTGTTTACTAGAGCTTTGCTCCCTGCTCTGGAGGAGTCAGCTGCTGTGCCTTCTGGGAGGACTGCCAAGAGTTGCCGAGGGGAGTGGGGATCCCTCTCTGTGGGGTGTCTTCTGAATCCAGCAGCCACACCACCCAGATGCTTCCCTCCTCCCCAGTTCCTAGGCCAGTGTCCTTAATTTCTGTTCATGGACCAGACCTTTATCCCTTCTCCAGGACGACCACCATCATCTGCTCATAGTCCTTCCTCACGTCCTTCCACTAAGTGCTTCTCTAACCCATTGTCTTTGTCACAGTGAAGTGATCCTACTGCTAGTATCAAGATTTTCCACTAGCGCTAATGAAACTCTGATGTTACCAAACATGTGGTATGGGCCAGACACTATACCAGGGGTCTACGGAAATCCAGAAATACACACTATACCAGGTGTCTACACTGTCCTCATTGTGTAGGCGAGAGTGAGCCTTAGGAAGGGTGTTGGATCACACACCATGCCTTGCACTCACCTCTGAGCTCAGAAGGGCAGGGCCTCCCTGTATACCGTGATCTCTGCATCTCTTCTTCTAGCAAAAGACTCAAAAGAATTTTGAAATTAATAAATTGGTTCTATCAGAGATGGCTCCTAAAGCGCAAAGGCTCTTTTAGCCCTGCTGATGCACAGGCTCTCTCAGACCCTTTTTCTGTGATACTGAAGGGAATATAATACCCAAAATCAGTTTTTTTTTTTTTATTTGGCATAAACTGTGGATAGCACTAGATTTTGCTCCATCCAGAGCTCTTTTGACTGAACTGCCCCAGCGTTTTTATGGGCAACAGCCATATACAGTCTACTTCCTATCTATCGTGAAGTTGTTGTTGAGGATTTCCTGTATTATTTCACTCTGCGTTCGTGTCTCCATTATCTCTGATGCCTAGCAAACTATCCCAAATGGAATGATGATTTATTACTTCTCACAATCCTGTGACTGTCTGGGCTGTCCTTTTGCTGACTTCCCCAGGGCTCACGTGTGCCCTGTGGTCTAGTGATAGCAGGGTTGGCTGGCTGGTCCAAGATGGCGTCACACATCCTATGTATTTGCCAGCTGTTGTCTGGGGCTCCTCAATTCTCCACATGCCCTGGAAGCATAGACCAGCTTCCTTACACTATGGCGGTCTCAGGGCAGCATTCTAAGAGGGCAAGTCCAATGTGCAAGTGCCTCGTAAGCCTCTCCCTGCCTCATGTTTGCTGGCATCCAGTTGCCCGAAGCAAATCACACAGCCCAGTCCAGAGTCCGACTTCAGCTGTCCATGCAGGAGTGGCAAAGAGATACAGCCACTTCCAGTCAACTGCAGTCCAGTACCCAAAATCCATTCCTTTCATGGCACATTTCCGAATCTAGCAGCGGAATTTCAGTCTCTCTTAGGATACTCATGACTTCATTTGGATGGTGAGCAGTGGTTAGTTGGAGCACAAGCTTCAAAGTTCAACCTGAATTGGAAATTTGACTTGATCACTGGCCATTGTGCCTTTGTCAGGTGACTCACGTCCATTTGTTCATCTGTGGAATGGATATGATGATACTTTCCTTCCTGAGCTTGTTGTGAAGTTAAATTGAGCCTATACATGAAGTCTCTGGCCCATGACTGATCTCATTACACCTTGATTCTTGTTTCTGTTCCTCCTTTTACTTCTGTCTCTGGGAAGTTCAGAGTTTAAAAATTCAGCTTGACCACAGCGTCTTTACTTGGTCATTTCCTCAGTCACCGTGTTCCATTTGTTTTGTATTTCTCTTTAGGTTTTTTGTATAGCCACCCAATCCTTTTTGGAAAAATAAGTAATATTATTAAAGTAAAACTGACTAGTAAAATTCTGTAAAAATAAAAAGAAAATCTTGGTTTTGCTGGTAAGAGTCAGGATTATAGTGCTATTGAACAAGCTTGTGTAGATACTAATGAATTTCCACATTCCTATAGATTTGACCCAAGTGATCTTTGCAGATTTTCACAAGCACTGAGGACTGGCCAGCCTTCTCACAAGTCTTCCAGCACTCAATTCATCTGGTCCAACACATCCCTGAAAAGCCGGGTTCTTCAGGGTGTTATGCTGAAGCTCCTACATCTGATCACCTACTATATTCCACACATTTTTCATGCATTCTTTCTCATCCTCTGAGAATTTGGCATTCTGGATGATGCTGCTGAGATAGATGAATAATTTATAAAGTTTTAAGAGTTCTAAATCTAATTCTTTCTAGTTTCTCCTGGGGCTCAGAAAACAATACCCTAAAATGAAGGCCTCAGAAGCATACGTTTTTCACTTTCTCCTGCCCTCCAGCTGTCAGCCTCCTTCTCCCCGAGGCTACCCATAGATACTAGAATCCCTCTTCCCTAAGGCAGGTCCTAGGGACCAGAACCCACTTTCCCCAAAGCCAGCCATCAAACCTGAAAGTACAATTCTAAGTTTCCCTCTGCCTTGCTATGTAAATGCTGTTTATAAAAACGTGACTGACTTTTGTTTGACTGTAGGTCGTAAGACCCCCATTCCAGAGAGGGTCCTCCCTACACCCAGAATGAAGGAATGCTGCTCAGAGAGGCTGAGAAGAATCTAGATGGACAGGCCTTGCTGGGCTTCCCCACATGATCTGTTAGCTTTGGATTCTGCCCTTTTTGTCCAGTCATATTTCCACATGGCCGTCCATACTGTGTTGAACTGCAGCATAAAAATGGACAATTGCCTCTGTATTGTTGGGTCTTCGTTCTGATAGCTCATGTATATACACATTAAATTAATGTGTATGCCTTTTCTCTAATTAATCTGACTTTTTTGAATTGGTTTTTCAGCGAAACTTCAGAGGGTGATGGGGAAAGTTCCCCTTGACCCCTGCATTTCCAAGTCAGTGGACATGTAAATCTTTGGCTTACAGAAGGATAGGAATCAGGTAAACATGTTCTTTGAAATAGCATTGAAACAACCAACAACAAACAAACTTTTGTCCAAAGGGACTGTTACATTCTCCAACCTCAGTGTGCTGTGAGATGAGATCCTGGCCCCACTTGGAACAGGTTTCATGGAGCGGGCACATCTTGTGGGCCACTGGCCACTCCTGAATTCCATGGATGCCCTGGGGCTGAGATGCAGTGGAAAGATGACCCGTGACTGTTCCCAGCACTGTTGCTCATGAGAGACCATGGGATGTGGTCACTCCGGCAATCTCTCATGCTTTAGTGTTGTCAGCTGTACAAGGGAGTGTGGGGTAGCTTCTCAGGCAGTCATGTGGCTCTGGGCTCAGCTTCTGTTGAGAGCCTTCTACACTGCTAGTGTCACAGCTGATGTTCTTTTATTTAATTCCACACATCACAGTGGATAGAAAACATGGTTTCTATTGCTATGAGCTCCAGAGCAGGAATTTGGATTTGCCTTTGAAGTCTGAGCTGCTCATAGCAGCTCACCCTCTTTTCAGCTTTCCCATCAGGATCAAACGAGATGAAGTGTGTGGGAAGGAGAAGCAACCCTTAAAAGTAGATCTTGGTAAAATTACCGTTTTCCAAAGTTGGACCAGGGAAGCTAAGAGGAAAGAGGGACAGTCCTCACTGACTCTCTGGGCTGCCGTGGGCCAGGCCGTTGCCAGTCACTTGGTGTCAGCGAGCTTATTGGATGTAGCCTTCCCAACCACGTGGACACGGGGTCAGTCTGTCCGTCCCAGAACTAGCTGGGGTGGTGGAGGGAGCCTGGACTCTGGGCCAGTCACACCCTGATGTGACACTGGATACACTGCCTGTTAGCTATGGGCCCTTGACTTTGTCTTTTTTGGGTCTCAATTTTGTCATCTTTTATTAATAAAAGGGGTATTAAAACCATACCTCAAAGATGTTGTGCCGAACACGTATGTAACTGCAGTAGCACACATGTGGCTACTCTATAAGGCCTGGCACGCAGAAAATCCCTGGAAAATGCCAGTTCTGTGAAGGTGGTGTCACTGTCACTGTCACTGTCACTGTTATTCCCATATTCTGTCTGGGTTGGTGGCGGAAGGGCTGTTAGGCCGTGGGCCGGTGCTTTGCTTTCTCTCCTCAGGTGTGCGATTGCCCATAGATGGCGCTGTCAGTACCTGGGTTCCCTGTATACATTTAGCACTGACATAAGCACACAGGACCACTTTGGTCTAGATTGACCAGTTTCTTGGAGAAAGCAAAGATTTGGTAGGGAAAGGGATGTACGTAGAGGGACGAGTTCCTCAGCGGGCCTGGAGGACTGCATCCGATCATGCCATCTCTCCCTGCCTGGGCTGGTGGGGTACTCTCTGGGCCCTTTTTCTAATTGCAAGGTAGAAGGGAGGCCACCTCAGATTCTAGAGTAGTGCCTGGACTCCAGACCTTAAAAGCAGAGGCCAGCTCACACGTTTCTAGAAACAGCTTTTGGGTCTCCTGGTCCATGGGTTCCTGTAGTGGCTTTGGGCAGCATTTGGAGCCTCTGGCCAGATAAGATCCCTTCATGATGTGAAATATTGCAAAAGGTCGAAGTTTCAGCTTTAACATGTCGGTGCTAAATTTTTAAAACTGCTCAACGATTCATGAAGATAATTTAAAAACATGAAAGTTTGAGAGGAGAGCCAGCACTCATCATTCTCCACTCTTAACACAGTCATTTTTATTGCATTCCATTCCAGGCTAATCCATATGGATACATATTTTTATATAGTTATTTCATTGTGTACATAAAATTTTGTCTCCTGCTTTTTCATTTAACGTAAGCATTTTGCAGGTGGCTATGTGATCTTTATAATTTTAATGGATGCATAATATTCTTTGAAGGGGCTGTTAACAGAAACTAACCTTGTACTAGTGAGTGTTCTAAATTTCTTCTGTTTTTTTCTCTTATACATAATGCTGCCATATTTGTGCGTAAGATTTATTCCTTATTTTAGGTTAGTTCACTGGGATAAATTCACAGAAGTGAGATTTCTTGTTTTACCTTTCTAGATCTTGATGCCGGGTACCAACTTGCTTTCTGATAAGGTTTAATTTACACTGTGTCCTTTTGCTTTTAAAATAAGATAGTGAGACATCTGCAGCCTGTGTTGTGATGCCAAGTATTGAGATAGTATAGAAAATGTACCAGCTGTTGAAGGCAGAGAATGGACATATAAAGGAATGAGCCAGAGGTAGGGGGTCTCACAGCTTGTCCCTGGGTGGCCCCAGTCATCCTGTCCCAGGGCAGCACTGGAGAGAGAGGGAGGCTCTTGGGGTAGCCGGAGCCCCTGAGAAGGGCTGGCAGATGCGCCACAGGGCTGGAGGTTTCTGTGTGGAGTCCTGCTGTAGGTCACTCACATTAGGCACGATGTGAACCTGCCCTGCTCAGTGACTGTGATCTGATTCAAATAACTTTCTAAGAAAAGAACTTGGAATTGTGGAAAGACCACCGTTTTGGATCTGGAGTCTGGGCTTTGATGGAACTGCTTGAACTATCCTAACGCATGTGTTTAAAGTGGGCTAATAAGGCATGACAGTGTCCTCTGTACAAATCCTTTGTGAAAGAAGAATTTGTAATTTATGAAATAAAGACCTTTTGAAAAAATAGATTAGGATAATCCTTATAGGGTTTGGGGGTAATAGTCATATGGCTAATAGCCACTGATCCCTGAACAAAGAAAATGTTAATGAGAAAATGTGCATTTAAAAGTAATAAAAAGAAGCATACAGTCTGTATGTATTGCTCATTGGTTAGAACGTTTTCAGATACTTCTCCCCGCAGCGTCACTGAGATCCTCCTGAGTTTCTCTTTCTTGGGAGCAGATGGCACACATTTTGCATGGTGTGCCTCACATGGTTTTTCTCGTCTTCTAGCTACTTTCACCATCTTTCTAAACGTCCCACATGGGTCACCATCATTTTCCTAACTTTGAAAGGATTTATCAGGTCTTTTTCAAATGTCTGCTTCATCAGCCCTCAGGACGCACAGCCTTGGCCTCGCTGTGGAGAGATGGCAGCAGGACAGTGGACTGCAGGGTTT
Source organism: Callithrix jacchus (assembly GCF_049354715.1). Lineage (NCBI taxonomy): Eukaryota > Metazoa > Chordata > Mammalia > Primates > Cebidae > Callithrix > Callithrix jacchus. Next base: position 20,449,242 of record NC_133520.1, on the reverse strand, counting down.
CAGTGAGCATACAGGCGTGTGTCTCGTCCCTCCCTTCTTGCTGTGACCAGCGGTGTGATGTGCTGGTCTCTGCCTTCTGCTGTCTCCCAGGGCAGCGTGGGAAAGCCTCTCCTCTCCCCTTGACTTCTCTGCTTTCTTCCCTTTTCCCAAAATCCAGGTCTAATTCTAATGGTCTCCCAAGAGAAGTCAACTGAAGTCTGAGGTTTCTCCCTTTGAAGAGAAGGGGTAATTGCTGTACAGAGAACCTCAGACTGGGGAGAATTGCTGTATGGGGGACTCATGAGGAGTAAGAGAGAACATACTAGTGCCAGCCCAGTGCCAGGCCTGGGGTGGGTGTTGAATATGCATCAGTCCCTCTCTCACTCACACTTGGGTTGGCTGTACCTGGGCTATACTGCCAGGAATTTCTGACTCTGAAATGATTTGTGATGGGATAAGTCAGGGGAGAAGCTTATTATAAATTTCTCATTTCATTTGTAACCCTCAGCCCTTTTGGGGCTCTTTGCATATCATTCTGAGACTCATTTTTTTGCTTGGAGATGCTCTTCAAAACAAATGTAAGTGTTTTATTTTTTGGTGGCCGGAAGTGACAACAGGTCTCCCACTCTGTTGCCCAGGCTGGAGTGTGGTCATGCAATTGTGGCTCACTGCAGCCTCAAACTCCTGGGCTCAGGTGATTCTCCTGCCTCAGCTTCCCAAGTAGCTGGGACTACAGCTGTGTATCACCATACCTGGCGAATTTTTAACATTTTATGTAGAAGCAGGGTCTCAACATGTTGCCCAGGCTGGTCTTGAGCCAAGCTGTTTTCCTGCCTTGGCCTCCCAAAGGTGCTGGGATTACAGTCGTGAGCCACCACTTCCAGCCCTGGAGCCAGTTCTGACTTAGTGGTTGCAGAGCTGGCCTAGGAAGGAACCAGTTGTAAGGAAGTTAGGCCCTCACAGGAAGGATTTGACCAGATGGTGGTGGGAGATGGCGGCACCTACTGGTGACAAGTAGCATTGCACTGTAGTTCTGCAAGACCTGCTCGTGGGCTGCAGTGAAGTGGGGAGGAAAGCAGCCTTGCAGGTGTATTGACAGGGTGGTGGTGACGCTGGGTGGGGGAGGAGGTGGAGCAGCAGGAATGCGAAATGTTCAGGGCTGCAGCCTGGCCTGCTGACGAGGCTGCCTCCTGCTGGCCTCCCTGTGGCTGCTCTGCTGTGGCCCTTGGGTGCCACTCATGACCAAGTGCTGTCTGAGGGTGTCACCTCTCTCCTCCCATCTTTTATTCTTATCTATTGGGAATGATTATTATTTTCTAAATTTTAAAATACAATTGATTTTTACGGAAATAATTTTCTAAAATACTCCCCCCCCTTTTTTTTTTTGCCAATCAGTTTGAGCTTATGAGGTTGCTCAGGTTAGCCTTGAACTCATGACCTCGCCTTCGCAAGCGCCACGACCTCCGGCGGGAGCCACTTTGGACCCCTTCCCCCCCGCCTTTTTTTATAAAGAGACGTTTTCCTAGTTCAGTTTGCAGAAGTTCATTTTTCTAGAGTAAGAGAGCCTGCTTCAGCTGTAGTTGAGAAACCCAGAACAAGAAGTGAGCTGCGCTTGAGAGAAGGCTTTGCGTGCCACCCCCTGACTGGGGAGGCGGTGGACTCAGAGCCAGTGTTAGAGATTGGGGCCATAAAAGACTGTTTAAAGTGTCAAGCTCAGCTAACTTATGGGCTAGAATTATCTATTGGCTCTTAAAGGACCTGCTGCTGTTCTTGCCTTCAGGAATGGGGAGTTATCACCAGGAGCTAAGAGCTGACCTGCTTCATAAAGTCTTATTTAGACCCAGGAATAAAGTCAAAGCTGCATGTTAATGTAACAAACAGCTGCCCCTGTGCATGCCTTCTCTGGGCTGCCTTCTGCTCAGCATGAGCATTTGGGTTGGCCTGGCAGCTCTTGAAGAGGATGGTGTTGTGGAATAGATTCCTTTTAGGCCTCTCCCCTCCTGTCCCCGGATCGGAGCTGATTATTCTTATTGGAAAATTGGCTTTCGAGTGAGCATTTATCAAGAGATTAATACTCGAGTTTCCTTGAAGGAAGAGGGAGGTGAGAGGGCTTAAAATTGCCACTAAAAATGTACAGGCCCCCTAGAAATACTGGCTTGACAGATGTTGGCCCAGGAGTGTTCAGTGTGATGCTTTCCCTTTAGGGAAATAGGATTATGCACACATTTTTGTAATTTTTTTCAATTTTATATTTTTCTAGGACAGTTTTAGACTTACAGAAACATTGGAAACATTGTGCAGAGAGTGCCTGTATATCCCATACCCAGTTTCCCTGTTATTAAAATCTTACATTAGTATGATTTGTTATAAAGAACAGACGGTATTGATACGTTATTAACTAAAGTTCTGCACTTTATTCAGATTTTTTCACAGCATTCCCCAGTGTTCTTTTTCTGTTTTAACACATTATATTATCCAGAATACCACATTCCAGTTAGTGATCTTACCTTCTTACATGTCTTTAGACTTTTTTTTTTTTTTTTTTTTGATGACCTTGACAGTTTTGAGGAGGCTTGGTCAGGGATTTTTTAAGAATTTTTCTTGTTTGGGGTTTGTTTGATGTTTTTTCTCATGATTAGACAAGGGTTATGGATTTGGGAGAGGAGGACCACAGAAGTAAAATATGCATAAATTAAGCAAGTTGGTTAATGAGTTAATTATGGAGAGAAAAGGTAGTTTAGTGGCCTGAATAGTGACTGCAAGAGGAGTAAAGGCTGGACCCTCAAATTGGAGGAAGGCAAGCGTGATATTCTTAATGATTGGACTTCATGTCTAACTTGTGTCATGCCCTTCTAGTTCAAAGGAAATGGGATGGAGTTGTTCTTAAATATCCATGTTATATCTTGGGAAACTGAAGCTCAGAGAGGCAGAATGGGTTGTTTAAGGTCATAGAGATTGACCAGGACTTACTGGATGTGCCAGTGCATTTGCAAACCTTTCCTACTTGCATTTTGTATGCCCAGAAGTTCTAGACTCAACTGGCTGGGTCACTGATGACCATTTCATCTGTGTGAAGGTATAGGAATTTAAATTGGAAGATTTTTGTTAAATGAAGGCAATTGACCGACTGTGCATGGAATGACTGTGCAGGGTGATTGACCAGGCCTCCTTCCTGTTAGAGAAGTTAAATGGTTGAGGATTAATGATGATGCGATTGTAGTTCGTGACTTCAGCACAAGTCATTGTTACAGTTCTCAAATGTTGAGCCAGCCCCACAGTATTCCCCACTAGCCTGCTTTTCTCTGAGGTTACACAGTAAAATAAGTGAAGTAGTGACCTTTATCGTAATGTATTTTTTATTTGTGAGCAAGTGGAGTAAGTGTGAAGCAGTCTGTGACTTTGAATCCACAATAGAAATTCGCCCTCCTCTCATTTGCCACATGGAGTTTCATAAACCAAGTTGGAGTTGTGAATGTGAAGCTGGAAATGCTTGGATGAAGCCAGTGGTTCTCAATACTGAGAACTGCCTGGGAGCTTCTAGACAAACCCCCAAGGCTGGGTCCCATTTCCTGAAGTTATAATTATATTGCCCAGGACAGGCGCAGGCATTGGAAAATCCAAAACCTGGCCTTTCTGTCTTGTCCCTCACCCTCTGCTCTACCCAGATCTTTATTCTTAAACCCTTTGTATCTTTTGATTTTTGCCCAAGTAAAGGTTTTGGGAGCTGTTGGGCTGGAGCTTTCGAAGCTTCCAGGAGGCTGATGTTACTCCTCCTCCTGGATTCTACCTGCTCTCCCTAGGTGATGGAACCGGGAGGGCTCGTGGCTACCTCTGCTACATGTGGCGCAAAACGTGCTTCAGTAATATTTGAGAGACTGAATGAAGCATGTCTCTGGTCTCTATTATGTTCCCTTTCTATTCTAACGATGAGTAGGAGGAAAGTTACCACTTTCTTGTAAACCACAATGTTGCTTTCAGTTAAGAAACAAAAACTGATCTCTTTTATAAATCCATAGATATGAGTGTTTTATACAGTACAGGCTTCTGGTTGTAAGAGAAGTTTTGCCATTGTTCAGAGTGATCTTACTAGCCTAGTAGTTTAGTCTGTTCTGCATTGCTATAAAGGAGTACCTGAGACCTCTGAGAAAAGAGGTTTGTTTGGCTCTTGGTTCTGTAGGCTGTACAAGAAGCATGACAACAGAATCTGCTTCTGGTGAGGAGTTCAGGAAACTTTTTTTTTTTTTTGAGACGGAGTTTCGCTCTTGTTACCCAGGCTGGAGTGCAATGGCGCGAGGTAATAGGTGAAGGGAAGCAGATATGTCCCATGGCGAGAGAGGGCGCAAGAGAGAGAGGGGAGGAGGTGCCAGGTTCTTTTAAACAGTCAAATCTGTGTGAACACATTTCTTTACCATGGGGAGAGCACAAAGCCATGCAGGAAGGATCCGCCCCGATGATGCAGACACCCCCAGGCCTTGCCTCCAACACTGGGCATCACATTTCAACATGAGATTTGGAGGAGACAAACATCCAAATGAATTCACTTAGTTAACTCGGGTGTTCATTTTTCAGGACCCTTTCCCAGTAAGTTAAAATGAAAATTTGTAAGTTATTTGGGAAGTAAAAGTTTAGATAGTGACACAGTGAGTCAATCAGTGAGTTTTTTTTGCTTCTTAAGAGAAGACCGGAAGATTATTCCTCTACGCTGCCCTGGCGGAACACCAACCCTGAAGAATTAGAAATAACTAATAGTCCTTCTGGTTTTCCCAGCAGTTACTTAATAGGGAAAATGCTTGATCACGGGAGGTCTTAGTCTTTAGCAGGAAACTTAAGTCTACTCTAAAAATTTGCTTTCGAGTAAACAGTATTTTAGGTAGTTTGTAATGATTTAGCTTGGCGGTATACTTTTACCTTTTAAGAAATGGGCTGTGAAATATAAATTATTACATCATTTAAAAGTATCTGGCAACCCGTTTTTTCCCCAGAACTTGAGGTTTGCTGTATGGATTGGCTGTCATGGTAGTTACTGTCAAGTCATCAAATAACAGAGAAAACTAGACAGTTGATGAGAAGGGAAGCAAGTAGTCGTTCAGATGGTATTTTTGGTAATTTAATCTGCCGCTGACCATATGGTCTAGTCAGCCGAAATAATTTAACAGTGACAACATGTATTTTAGTAAGCAGAGATTAAAAACAGCCCATTTATTTTCTGTTTTCTTCCACAGTAATATTTTTATGTCTCTGTTAACAAATATGATGTTCTCCATTTAAATTATATGGAGACAGTTTTGGATGATTTAGCAATATACATAACATTTATTCGTTGTTATTATCTAGTTTTATGTATGTAAGCATGTTTATTTTAGTGGCGTTTTGTAATTCAAAAATGTTACCAAAGGTGGTAATTGTATTTATATTGGACATGGGTAAGACATCAGTGTGAGATGAAGCAATCTTTTTGCCACACAGACTTGCTGCTTTTGTGACTCAATTTTGGCTTCCATCACATCACAGCCCCTGCCCCCCCACCCTGCCTCACACAAATGACTGGTTAGATACAGCAGTCTCTGCCCCTAGCAAGCCTTATGGCATTGATATTGTCGTGGTTTTAGAATATTCTAAATATTAACCAATCTTTTTTTTTTGAGATGGAGTTTCGCTCTTCTTACCCAGGCTGGAGTGCAATGGTGCGATCTCGGCTCACCACAACCTCCGCCTCCTGGGTTCAGGCAATTCTCCTGCCTCAGCCTCCTGAGTAGCTGGGATTACAGGCACGCGCCACCATGCCCAGCTAATTTTTTTGTATTTTTAGTAGAGACGGGGTTTCACCATGTTGACCAGGATGGTCTGGATTTTTTGACCTTGTGATCCACCCGCCTTGGCCTCCCAAAGTGCTGGGATTACAGGCATGAGCCACCACGCCCAACCCTACCCAATCTTTTATTATCCTCCTCTCAAAACTGGAGTCTAATCTCAGCTCCATGAAACCTGATTTCACGTGAGCTGAACATGGTGACTTGTTTCTAATGAACAGACTGTGACAGAGCGACAGTAAGTGATTTCCAAGACTAGGCCACAAAAGGCATCATGGTGTTTCCCTTGCTCTTGTATGTGCCCTCTTCCGCATGTTCATTGGGGAAGCCAGCTGTCATTTCGGGAGGACACTTAAGCAGCCCTATTGGATGGGCCTAGTGAGGAATGGGGGCCTCTTGGCAATAGCCATGTGAGTTACCCATCCTGGAAGCAGACCCTAGCCCAAGGCAAACCTTCAGACAATCGCAGCGCTGGTGGAAATCTTTTCAGCCTTATTAGAAATCGTGGGCCAGAACCATTCAGATTCCTGACCCTCAGGCGCTGTGTGAGGTAATAGACGTTTACTGTTTTAAGCTACTGAGTTTTGAGGCAATTTGTTTTGCAGCAGTTGAAAGTCATGTAGCCCTTCTGGATCCTGTTTTCCAATCCTCTGGGAAATGAAGGGTTGGACTGCATAGCGCCCTGAGCACACGGATGGGACCAATAGCGCCTAAGGGGATTGCTCATCTTCCAGCCAGCTGTGCCTCCTCGCCCCACAGCGCCTTTCCTCCTCCACCCCCCTGACCACCTTTCCTTTGGCAACTGAACCAAGACCACTTCTTAATTTTTTCTTATTTTGGATCAGAGACAGATTATACTGGAAATATTAACATCTCAACCTATATTTACACTTAGTTTTCATAACTATTTAATAAAGTAACCTATTGGATTTGCTGCTTCTGGAAATAATATCACATTATTTAGATGTCATTGCTATTTTATCTACTTAGAAATAGGATGAATTTGAGCTGCCGTGGTCTCTAAGTATGGCAGGTGAGTAGATATCGCTCAGCCATGGATTCCCGTCTGACTGCACAGGACCTGCTGTAATTCCGTTTGTGCCTGTCTTGTGTGCATTTGTAAGAAATGTGTGGGCAGATACATATTTTGAGGTTTTAAGATATATAATTTTGAACTAGATTAAAACATCTAATGTCAATAATCCCTGCCAGCTTGGGTAAGTTCATAAGTAGGAGAAATTGAGTTCTCATTATCTGGCCCAGATGCCATTTACAAAGGGAGAGAAGACCACAGCACCATACCTTAGGGCGTCTAGGTCTTTCCAGAGGCTGCGTGTGGATGCATCCAACACCATGGACCAAGGGGCGATGCCAGGCAGGGTGGCAGCGTTCTCCTGCCCCCAGGTTTCTCATTTGCTTGGCAGGGGATCCTAGTTGCCTGGTGAAACTTCCCTGATGGAATGCAGTATTTGGTCAGAACCCGAGCCCTTGTTTGTCCACGCTGTCCTGAAGCACCGTCTGTCTGTGGGGTGGTCATTCCGCATTCACTGTCAACATCCCTCCTTTGAGGGTGGTGCAGACAAAGCAGAGATAGGTCTGCATCCTGGGAAATCAAAGCGGGCTTACAAGATCACAAGCTCTGAATTCTCTGCAACTTTTGACCCGGCATAAACCCCGTCATTACCCCTCTAATCTCAGCAGTTTGTACTTGTCACTAAAAAGAGGACCTGTCTGTCATGGCATCGTTTTCCCCTTAAAAGGGAGAAAACACACAGATCTGTTGGTAGCACAGCCTGGTTACCAGTGAGTCCTGCGCGCAAGAGCCTTCTTCACACATTTGCATTCAGTACATTTCCATTTTTGAGCGGCGTCGACACTAGTGTAAATAAGCCTTATAATGTATGTAAATGTATGGGAGGGGGATTGTAACTAAAAGCTTCCACTGCAGAGTGGGCGAAGCGGTACAATCAATCTGAGTAAGTAGGGCAAGGATTTTTTTTTTTCAGCTGCATTTATTATTGAGCAACTACTGTAAGGCCACCATTGCACTTGGTACCATAAGGATGCAGAAGGAATATGACAGCTTCCCTACTCTCAAAGAACCTGTAATGTTTTTGGATATCAAACATGGGCCAAACAGGTAGCAAATGTAAAAGATCCTCAAGTGTTAACTGAAGGTATCAGCTACACAGGAACGCTGGGCAGGCAGGGACCCCGCTGTGCAGGAGGCATTGAGCCCAGCCTCCCAACCTTAGAAAAGCGAGACTCCGAACCAACGCCCACTGCCACTGGCAGAGCTATGGCTGGAACCTGAGGCTCTGGCCCCAAGGCCAGTGCTGGCCAGTAGCTTGAATGGCCCTGGGCCTTTTCACAAGCCCGGATTTGTGTCTCCCATTTCCTTGCTGATCCCACCTCTTGGTGTCTCACGGTAGCTCAGCATTTCCAAACCAAACTCGTCTCTATTTCCTAGCATTGCTTCTTACCCTACGCAGCAGCTTTCTCGCATTTCTTCTCTGTGGACATCATACCTATGTCAGAAGTGCTGCAGTCAGAAACCTGGGGCCGTCTTTGAGTCTTCCTCCCACTCAAAGTGCTGCCTTGCAGCCCCTCCTAGCTGCACCTGTCTCTCCTCTGTCCCTGTGGGACCTGGACTGGGTCCAGCATGCCATCTTCCTGTGCTGCATTGCCAAAATGGCCTCCTGGGCTCTCTTCTGTCTTCTGGTTTGCCCCCACCTTATAGCCACAGTGATGTTTCTAGAATGCAAGTCCCAGACTATCCTGCCACTCCCGTGCCTTCTTGTTTTGACCTTTCCTTTGTTCCATCTGTCTGCTACACCTACCACCACACACTAGTCCCCATTGTTCCTTCTTGCCTCCCTGAGGTCTCCACCGAGGGGCCACTTCTGTGCACAGCCTTCCTGGGGTCCCTGCTGTACACAGATTTCCCGTATGTGTCTGTGGGTGTGTATGCATAGCACAGGCTGAGATGCCTGGTACCTGCTGTCTCTCTAGGAGCTGACTTTCTTAATACCCGCCCAAAGCCCTGGGTAGGGGTGGGGAGAAGACGGTAGGACAAGACTAGTGTCTGCAGACCAGGGGTGGGTGAACCCTGGGTGCTCCGTCAGCCAGTGAACCTAGTCAGCCATCTCTGCAGGAATTTGCTGGTGATCAGACATACTCTGAGATGAATGGACAGTACAGTGTCTTAATTGAACTTTGGCTATTTAGTTGGGGAGGGAAGAAGCTATCTTATTTAGAGGCAATACAGCTAAATGACTGAGATCATGAACTCCAGCCCTGAACTCCCCAGGGTGTGGATCCAACCTTGTATGAACACTAAACATTCAGTGCCTTAGCTTCTTCACCTGTCACATGGGAAGAATAATAGCATTGCAGGAAGATGAGCGTGTGTGCAGTGTCCAGAGTGGAGTTTGGCACTTTGTAATGCTGTTGAGTGTTAGGCAGCAGCCACCATGGTGGTTCCTCCTCTTCATTTTCCTCCCCCTCCCCCTCCTTCACTTCCCCCTCCTCCCCACTCCTCCTCCCCACTCCTCCTCCCCACTCCTCCTCCCCTTCCCCATTCCTCCCCACTCCTCCTCCTCCCCACTCCTCCTCCTCCCCACTCCTCCTTCCCCACCTGCCCCTCCTCCTATTCCTCCCCACTCCTCCTCCCCGTCCTCCCACTCCTCCTCTCCCCTCCTTCCTTCCCCTCCAACCCTTTCCCTTCCCCCTCCTCCCCTCCCTTTCTTTCCCCTTCTCCTCCCTCTCCTCCTTCTCCTTCTCTTCCTCCTCCTCCTCCTCCTCCTGCTTCCCCTCCTCCTTTCCCTCCTGTTTTTACTCTAAGAGCAGGTAGTTAAGATGATAATCTGCACTTTTTGACTTGGAAGTCCAGAACAAAACAGTCCTTTGTGAATGACCTCCTGGAAATGTATTCTTGGGTTTTTATGACGTTTTGAGAATCAGGCTGTTATAATTTAGTTTAAATTGAGCCCTAGCCTGTCATTCCCACTCTGACTTACATAAAGGGCCAGATTTAGCTTCTTACCAGCTGTGTAACCTGGACAAATTGCTTAGCCTGTCTTATGTGTCCTCATTGTAAGACAGGAATTATAAAATGTAGTAATGAGAGAGGGTCTATGCACAATGCTTGGCACATAGTAGGTATTTGTAAATGGCATGGCATTATTCCATCTGCTTGGTACCTTGCCATGCCCTAATTATATGAAATCAGCCTGCACTAGTTTATAGTAGGCACTGTTGATAGGAAGGGAGAAGGAGCTTGAGAAATGCTACCTGTGGGAAAATCAGTCTTATCTGTGGGAACAAGGAAAAAAGTTGATTTTCTGGGGAAACATTGATGGTTGACCTACAAATGTCCGATAATGACTGTAAATAATGACTTTATTTTTATGTATAGGAAATATGCTAGAGTCACCAGCCCCACTGGCAATGTTCAGTTTTTATTTTATTCAGCCACACGTTTAAATGGTTTGATCCATTAGCTGGTGTACGTAGGAGGCCAGATGACTGCCGGGGTGTGGGGTGTGGGGTGTGGGGTGTTGGGAGGTAGGAATTATCAGCCACAAGGCTACCATCAAGCCTCAAAATAAAAATTAATGGTTAATTAAAAGTCTACACAGTGTGAGTGTGGTAAGTTCATCACTTGCTGATTTAGTATTCATGCACATCTCATTACTTTGTAAAGCCAGTTGGTGGGTTAGATTCTCTCACTGTTGCGTATCTGCTAAGGTTCTTACAGAATCACTGCCAGTAGTAAATTGAAAGTTTCCTTACAGCTGAGTAATCTCCAAAGCCAAGTTATAAATAGCGATCCTCCTGCCTCAGCCTCCTAAGTAGCTGTGATTACGGGCATGCACCACCATGCCTGGCTAATTTTGTATTTTTTAAAACTTTTTTGTAGTAAAAATTATTTAAATTCAGATACATATGCACTTAATACATTTATTGCAGTGTGGGATGACTTGCAAAAGTGCATAGGGCACTTAAAGGCCCAGGAAGGCATTCTGATGGGTGAGTGGGGCTAGGATCCCCCGCTGCAGAACGGTTTCTTTCACCAGCCCACCAAGGCTGCAGTTCTCCCCCTCCTTCCGTTTCCACAGCAGCCCTGATGTGATAAACCCAGCTGTATTGCCTCATGAGAGAAGCAGCAAAAGGAAAAGCTGGCCGAGAGATGGGGGAGGCTTAGGCACAGTTTCTCTCTAATTACCATCCCTCCTGAGTAGAAATGCAGATTATTGGCAGAGCAGGTTGCATTTGGAAAAAATGTGTCATTTGGCCAAGGCCCTGGGATTTACCCTTCTACACATCTCACTTCACATTTTAAGTAAGGAACCAAAACGTCTCCAGTGGTGAACTTCCGTGCAGCGCGCAGTCCGCGCTGGTCCAGAGGAGTGCTTGCTGGTGGAATAAACCCATGGAGAGCTGGGTCCCCTGCCCCGCAGGGAGAGATTACCGCTGCACGTCCACCTAATCGCATCTGCTCAGGAACATGGCCAGTTGACAATGCTTGGCTCACAGGAGTCTGGTGGGAAAATTACTAGCCATGGGTTATTTCTGATTTGGTTATATATAGAAACCTTTCTTATATTAGTCACAGAAATCAGATTCCCAGTGGTGGGAAAATATATTTAGCTCTGTGGTCATGTGGTTGTTATTTAGTCTGATTTCATGTTGATAAATTAGAGTAAATTGTTTACCCAGATGAGTTGAATAAATTCTGCCAGAGCTTATATCTTACTCTGGTTTCACATTAAGTTCTTAATATGTATTTCCATTTCATTGGCAGTCCTATTAGAGTAAGCTCTAGAAAAAGCTTGGTGGCCCTACCCCCCCCCCCCCCCCCCCCCCCCCCCCCCCCCGCTCCTGTGTTAGTCAATGGAATTAAACAAATCATGTAACACTCTCTGAGGGGAGCTCAAAGGGCCCCTTAGGGAGAATCTGGTCCTAAGATGTCCATAAAGCACCCAAGCTCTGGAAAGCGACCTTCATTTTAATGGTTTTAATTTAACTGCTCTAGAATTATTTCATTTAATCTCCTTTCCCTATCTCACTTCCCCACCCTCACAAATCCCCAAAGCCCTGGGAGTTTTCAGAGTACTTCCTTCTGACAGATACAAAATACAGGTATAAAATGAAGACAGGGGTCAGGCGAGGTGGCTCATGCCTGTAATCCCAGCACTTTGAGAGGCCGAGGCGGGTGGATCACGAGGTCAACAGATTGAGACCATCCTGGTCAACATGGTGAAACCCAGTCTCTACTAAAAATACAAAAAATTATCTGGGCACGGTGGCGCGTGCTTGTAATCCCAGCTACTCAGGAGGCTGAGGCAGGAGAATTGCCTGAACCCAGGAGGCGGAGGTTGCGGTGAGCCAAGATCATGCCATTGCACTCCAGCTTGGGTAACAACATCGAAACTCCGTCTCAAAACAAACAAACAAACAAAAAAAAAAACATGAAGACAGAAATGTAAACCCTTTGGAAAGGTCATGCCCATACTTCTCTTCCCTTGCCTCTTGACTCCCTGACAATTTCTGGTGTGGGGGCGGTCCTTAAGATGAGCACTCCCTCCTGCTCATCAGTGCCTCCCCAGGGCCAAATGTTACTCTCCTAAGAGTCCTTGTGTATTGAACTGTTGAACGAAGGTATGTCAGAGGAACCAGTCAACTCATTCAGTGTCTTTGTTCCCCCCAGGAGGACTGGAATGAAATTGACCCCATTAAAAAGAAAGACCTTCATCACAGCAATGGAGAAGATAAAGCACAAAGCATGGAGACCCTCCCTCCAGGTACTGCCAGGGGCCAGGAAGCCATCTTGCTTGCACATATGATTGGGAATGGACTAAATGTTGCCCTGGAGCAGGTGGTCTGTGGGGAGAGGCTGGATTCCATAGGTAGCGGGAGAGAACACTGCTTTGCTGCAGTGGCTTACTCCTGTAATCCCAGCACTTTTGGAGGCCAAGGCCAGCGGGTCATCTGAGGTTGGGAGTTCGAGACCAGCCTGACCAATGTGGAGAAACCCTGTCTCTACTAAAAATGCAAAATAAGCTGGTCGTGGTAGTACATGCCTGTCATCCCAGCTACTTGGGAGGCTGAGGCAGGAGAATCACTTGAATCTGGGAGATGGAGGTTGTGGTGAACTTAGATTGTGCCATTGCACTCTAACCTAGGCAACAAGAGCGAAACTCCATCTCAAAAAAAAAAAGGAGTATTTATTAGTTCACGAAATTTTTTTAATAGACTTTATTTTTTAGGGCAGTTTTAGCTTCAAAGCAAAACTGAGGGGAAGGTACAGAGAATTCCCATATACCTCCTGCACCCCTACTCCAACACACATACATACATCCTCCTCCACTATCAGCGCCCCCCAACCGAGTGGTACGATTGTTACAATCCATGAACCCACGTTGACACATCATCACCCAAGGTCTGTAGTTGACATTAGAGTTCACTCTCAATGTTATACATTCTGTGGGTTTGGACAAATGCATAATGGCATTTACACACCATTGGAGTGTCATACAAAGTGATTTCATTGCCTTAAGAGTCCTCCATGCTCTGCCTATTCATCCTTTCCTCCCCGAAGCCCCTGGTAACCACTGATCCTTTTTCTGCCTCTGAAGTTTTGCTTTTCTAGGATGTCATGCAGGTAGAATCACAGGGTATGTCAGCTTTTCAGATTGGCTTCTTTCACTGAGTAATATATTTAAGTAATATATATTTATTTCAATATAACGTATTATTTAATATATATATATAAGGTTCCTCCATGTCTTTTCATGGCTGAATAGCTCATTTCTTAATGAACGAATAATACTCCATTGTCTGGATGTATTCGTTTGTTTATTCACCTAGTGAAGGACAGCTTGGTTGCTTCCAAGTTTTGACAATCATGATTACAGCTACTATAAATATCTGTGTACCAATTTTACTTTGTCAGAGATCAGTTGGGCACTATTCATGTGGTTCTATATATATATTGGGCAATAGTCATGTGGTTCTATATATATATATTGGGCAATATTCATGTGGTTCTATGTATATATTGGGCAATATTCATGTGGTTCTATATATATATTGGGCACTATTCATGTGGTTCTATATTTACTTCCATTGATGTGTTTGTCTGTTACTTTGCCCCTCCCACATTGTCTCGATGTCTGCGACTTCATGTAAATTATTGAAACTGAGTAGTGTTAGTCCTCCTTGCTTTTCAAGGTAGTTTCGGCTATTCCAGATCTTTTGCTGTACATATAAATTTAAGAATCAATTTGTTAGTAGCCACAAAACAACTTGTTGGAAGGTTTGGATTGCATTTAATCTATAAATCAAGTTGAGATTAACTGACATTTTGACAATATTGTCTTACTCCCCATGAATGTCAAATATTTCTTCATGTATTTTATCTTCTAATGCCTTTTATCAGAGTTTTATCGTTTTCCTCATACAGAGTTAATACATATTTTGTCAGATTTGTACTTAAGTTTTTCATTTTGGGGGTTTCTAATGTAAATGGTCTTGTGATTTTTAATGCCACATTCCACTCCTTTGTTGCTGGTATATAGGAAAGCAATTGACTTTTGCATATTGACCTCACATCTTACAACCTTGCTATAATTGCTTATCAGTCATAGGAAATTTTTGGTGTTTTTTTTTTTCCTGCATAGTCATGTCATCTGTGAACAAAGCAAGTTTTATTTCTTTTCTTCCAATCTTTATACATTTTTTTTTTTATCTTATTGCATTAGCTAAGACTTCCAGTATGATGTTGAAGAGGAGTGGTGAAGGGTTATCTTTGCCTCGTTCCTGATCTTAGTGAGAAGGTTTCCAGTTTTTCACCATTAGGTATGATGTTAGCTGCAGGATTTTTGTAGATATTCCTTATTAAGTTAAGAAAGTTCTCATCTATTCCTAGCTTGAGAATTTTTATCATGAATGGGTGTTGGATTTTGTCAAGTGCTTTTTTTGCATCGATTGATATAATCATGTGATTTTTCTTCTTTAGCTAGTGGATACGATGGATTATGTTAATGGGTTTTCATTTGTTGAGCCAGCCTTGCATAACTGGGATAAATCCTACTTGATCATGGTATGTAATTCTTTTTATACATTGTTGAATTTGATTGCTTTATTTTGTTGAGAATTTTTACATTTGTTCATATGAGAGCTATTATCAGTACCACTCATTTCTTTCTTTCTTTCCTTCCTTCTTTCTTTCTTTCTCTCTCTCTCTCTCTCTCTCTCTCTCTCTTTTTTCAAGAGATAGGGTTTTACCATGTTGGACAGGCTGGTCTTGAACTCCTGACTTCAGGTGATCTGCCTGCCTCGGCCCTACCAAAGTGCTGGGATTATAGGCATGAGCCACTGTGCCCAGCCAATACCTTTCTTTTTTTAAATGTCTTTGTCTGGCTTTGGTATTAGGGTAATGTTGACCTCATAGAATGAGTTAGGAAGTATTTCTGCCGCTTCTGTCTTCTGGAAGAGATTATAGAGAATTGGTATAATTTCTTTCTTTAAATGTTGGTCAGAATTCATCAGTGAACACATCTCGGCCTGATGCTTTCTGTTTGGGAAAATTATTAATTATTTATTCAGTTTCTTTAATAGATATGACCTATTCAAATTGTTGATTTTTTCTTATGCAAATTTTGGCAGATCATGTTTTTTGAGGAATTGGTCCATTTCATCCATCTTATTGAATTTATGGGCATAGAGTTGCTCATACTATTCCTTATTGCCTTTTTCATGTCCATGGAATCTGTAGTGATAGCCCCGCTTTGATTTCTGATATTGGTAAAGTGCTTTTTTTCTTTTTCACTTAGCCTGGTTAAAGGCTCATCAATTTTATTGCTCTTTTGAGAGAACCAGCTTTTGGTTTTAATTGATTTTTTTCTGTTGATTTCCTGTTTTCAATTTTATTGATGTCTGTAATAATTTTTATTATTTCTTTTCTGCTTACTTTGGATTTAACTTTCTCCTTTTTCTAGTTCCCTAAAGTAGAATCTTAGATGATTGCTTTTAGATCTTTCTTATTTTTGGTATATACATTCAATACTATAAATTTCCTTGCAGGTACTGCTTTTGCTCCATCTCACAAATTTTGATACGTTCTATTTTCATTTTTATTCAGTTTGGAAATTAAAAAAAATTTTTTTCTTGAGCTTTTTACTTTGACCCCTGTGTCATTTAGCAATGTGTTGTTCAGTCTGTACGTACTTTGGGATTTTCCAGCTAGCTGTCTTTCTGTTGTTGAGTCTAGTTTAATTGTATTGTGTTCTGAGAGCATACAATCTGATTTCTGTTCTTTTCAACTTGTTAAGGTAAGCTTTATGACCCAGAATGTGGTCCCTTTTGAATGTTCCATGTGAATTTGAAAAGAATGTGTATTCTGCTGTTTTTGAGTGAACTAGCCTATAGATGTCAATTATATCTAGTTGATTGATGGGGTTATTGAGTTCAGCTCTATCCTTATGGATCTTCTTCCTGCAGGATCTGCCCAGTTTTGATAGAGGAGTACTGAAGTCTCAAACTGTAACAGTGAATTTATTTATTTCTCCTTGCAGTTCTATCAGTTTTTGCCTCATGTATTTTTTATGCTCCTTTTAGGCACATACACATTAAGGATTGTTACGTCTTTTTGGAAAATAGACTTTTTACAAATCATTATGTAATGCTCTCTTGATACCTTAAAAAGTCCCATGATCTCAAGTTTGCATTGTCAGAAATTAATGTCGCTGTTCTTACTTTGGTTTGATAATGTTAGCCTGATAGATCTAACCTTCTTTGTGAAGTCCATTCTTTATCATTTTACTTTCAATCTGTGTGTGTTGTTTTATTTACAGTGGATTTATTTTAGACAACATATAACTTGGTCTTACTTTTTGATTCTCACTGACACACTTGGCATCTTCTTTGGTGTATTTAGACCATTGATGTATGAAGTGATTGTTGATATATTTAAATTCATTTTTAATTTCATATTTAATTTCATTTTCTATATTTGTTAGTATTTTTTATTTTTTGCCCTTGTTCTCTGTTTGTACTTTTGCCTTTCACACATTTTCTGCCTTTTGTCATTTGAATTGAGCTTTTCGTATGATCCCATTTTTTCTCCCTTCTCAGCATATCTATTAAGTGTCTTTTTAAAAAAATTAGTTTGTCTTCTTTCAGTTAACACTATGTTTCACAGATAGTACAAGTATCCTATAATAATGAAATATTCTTGATTCCTCCCTCCCATCCTTTATATCATTGCTATCATTCATTTACTTATACATAAGCATATTGTTGCTATTATTAATTCAAATAACCCATTATATATTAGTTAAATTAAAAGAAAAATAGGCTGGAAGCAGTGGCTCACACCTGTAATCCCAGCACTTTGGGAGGCCAAGGTGGGCAGATCACCTGAGGTCAGGAGTTTGAGACCAGCCTGGTCAGCATGGTGAAATCCCATCTCTACTAAAAATACAAAAATTAGCTGGGCTTGGTGACATGTGCCTGTAATTCCAGCTATCTGGGAGGCCGAGGGAGGAGAATTGCTGGAACCCAGGAGGCAGAGGCTGCAGTGAACTGAGATCGCACCGCTACACTGCAGCCTTGGTGACAGAGTGAGACTCTGTGTCAAAAAAAAAAAAAAAAAAGGAAAAGTTTTTATTTTACCTTCACTTATTTCTTCTTTGATGCATCCTTTCTTCATATAGATCCAAATTTCTGACCTATGTTATTTTTCTATGTTAGAAGAGCTGCTTTTAACATTTTTTGCAAGGCAGGTCTACTGGCAACAAATTCCCTCAACTTGTGTTTGTCTGAGGAAATTTCTATCCCGCCTTCATATTTGAAGATCAGTCTTGAATGATACAGAATTCTAATTGGTGATTTTATTTTTCTCTGAGCCCTTTAAATATTTCATTTTCCTTTCTTCTTGCCTGCATGGTTTCTGAGAAGACATTCGTGTAATCCTTCTCTTTGCTCCTCTATTGATAGGTAAGGTGTTTCTTGCCTATCAATTTTTTCTTTATCTTTGATTTTCTGTAATTTGAATCTAATATGCCTGAATGTAGTTTCTGGAGCCTTCATACTATTCTGTGTGTGCTCTAAGTTTTCTTAATTTGTGTTTTGATGTTCAACATTAACTTGGGGAAATTCTCAGACACTGTTGCTTCCAATATTTCTCCTGTTCCTTTCTCTCTTTCCTTCTGGTAGTCCCACCATGCATATTTATACCACTGTAATTGTTCCACAGTTCTTGGATATTATTTCAGTCTTTTTCATCTTTTTTGTCTTTGCATTTGAGTTTTAGAAGTTTCTAATGTCATATCCTCAATTTTAGAGATTTTTTTTCTCAATATTTCCTATCTACTAATGAGCCCATTAAAGGCATTCTTCATTCTGTACAGTGTTTTTGATCTCTAGCATTTCCTTTTGATTCTTTCTCATAATTTCCATTTCTCTGCTTACATTATTTGTCTGTTCTTGTGTGTTATCTACTTTTTCCATTACAGTCCATAGCATATTAATCATAGTTGTTTTAAATTCCTGATCTGGGGGTATGATCCAAGATGGCTGATCACTAACATCTCGGGATTGCAGCTCCCAGTGAAAGTGCAGAGAATGAGAGGATACCACACTTTCAGACAAATTTTTATCGCTCACGGAGCAGAAGATTCCCAGTGGAGGAGCCGCACGGGTTGCCGGCACAGCAGCTCTTGGTGCAGAGTAAACGGGACTTGTTCCCCTTCTGACCGACGTTTGGAGCTCCGGGAAGGCAGAGTCACTGATTACGGACTCAAGAAGGAAGCCAAACTGGAGATTCCCGGGCAGAGAAGCACCATCAGTCTTAATGCCACTGTTTTGGCCGGCGCAGTGGGTTGCTCATATTTCGGCCCTGGGAATTAACAACTTGGACGTCCACTCAGAGACCTAATTTGAAAGTTGGTAATTACAAAGACCACAGGTGGATAAATTTACAACGATGGGAAGAAACCAGCGTAAAAAGGCTGAGAATACTCAAAATCAGAACGCCTCTCCCTCTAAAGAAGATCACAGTTCCTCATCAACAAGGGAACAAGACTTGATGGAGAACGAGCGCATCCCATTAACAGAATCAGCCTTCAGAAGAAGGATAATAAGAAACTTATGTGAGTTAAAAGAACATGATGTAGCCCAATGTAAAGAAACTAAGAACTTTGAAAAAAGGTTTGATGAAATCCTATTGAGAATAGACAACTTAGAGAGGAATATAAGTGAATTAATGGAACTGAAGAATACAATACAGGAACTCCGAGAAGTATGCACAGGTTTAAACACTCTAATTGTTCAAGCAGAAGAAAGGATATCAGAGGTCGAAGTCCAACTTAATGAAATAAAACGAGAAAACAAGATTAGAGAAAAAAGGATAAAAAGGAATGAGCAAAGTCTCCAAGAAATGTGGGACTATGTGAAAAGACCAAATTTACGTTTGGTAGGTGTACCTGAATGCAACAGAGAGAATGAATCCAAGCTAGAAAATACCCTTCAGGATATTATTCAGGAAAATTTTCCTAACCTAGCAAAGCAGGACAACATTCAACCCCAGTTAATACAGAGAACACCACAAAGATATTCCTCAAGAAGAGCAACCCCAAGGCACATAATCGTTAGATTCACCAGGGTTGAAATGAAGGAGAAACTACTAAGGGCAGCCAGAGAGAAAAGTCAGATTACCCACAAAGGGAAGCCCATCAGACTTACAGCAGATCTCTCAGCGGAAACCCTACAAGCCAGAAGAGAGTGGGGGCCAATATTCAACATCCTTAAAGAACAGAACTTTCAGCCCAAAATTTCATATCCAGCCAAACTAAGCTTCACAACTGAAGGAAAAATAAAATCTTTTATGAACAAGAAAGTACTCAGAGATTTTATTACCACCAGGTCTGCTTTACAAGAGCTTCTGAAAGAAGCATTACACATAGAAAGAAACAACCAGTATTAGCCTTTCTAAAAATATACCAAAAAGTAAAGAGCATCAACATAAAGAAGAATTTACATCAACAAATGGATAAAACAGCCAGTTAAAATCAAATGGCAATAATCCTAAATTTAAATCAACTAAATCCTCCAATCAAAAGATACAGCCAAAACCCAATGGTTTGCTACATCCAGACCCATTTCACATGCAAGGATACACAAAGACTCAAAACAAAGGGATGGAAAAAGATTTGCCAACCAAATGGAGAGCATAAATAAATAAATAAATAAATAACAGGAGTTGCAATTCTCATATCTGATAAAATATATTTTAAAGCAACAAAGATATAGTGGTAAAAGGATCAATGCAACAATAAGAGCTAACGATCCTAACACCCAGATACATAGAGACTTAGACTCAATGAGACAGAAAATTAATAAGGATATCCAGGATTCGAACTCAGATCCAGAACAAGTAAACTTAATATTTATAGAGCTCTCCACTTTAAATACACAAAATATACATTCTTGTCAATACCGCATCACACCTACTCATAGGTTTAAATGAAATATTGATTGGCCATTATTAATACCCCCTTTTTTTTAGAATAAAGCAACATTTCCGTTCTCTCTCCCTCTTTTTCTTCCTCTTTCTTCCTCTTCTTCACCCCTTTTTTTTCTTTCCTTCTCTCAAAAAAAAAAAAATCAACTTGTAGACCTCTAGATCCAGGTCGGCAATGTCTCTCTCACTGCCTGATTTCCTTCCTTCCCTTCTCTCCCTCCCTCCCTTCCTCCCTCCCTCCTTCCCTTCCCTCCTCCCTTCCTGTCTTCCTCCCTTCAAAAATAAATAAATAAATAAATAAATAAATTCCGGATCTGATCATTTTAACATTCTTCTGTATTGAGTCTGGTTCTGATACTTGCTCTGGTTTCTTTACACGGTGTGGTTTTTTGTTTTGTTTTTTTTTTGTTTTGCCTCGTAGTGTACCTTTGTAATTTTATGAAAGCTGGATGTGATGGACTGGGTCCAAGGAACCCTGGTAAATAGGCCTTTAGTTGTACGGTGGTAAGGTGTAGTAGTAGGGGAAGCTTGCTGTAGTCCTATGATTTGGTCTCATTCTTTTAGGGAGCCTTTGTGCTTGGGCTGTGAACGTCACATTTGCTTCACAGCTTCCCCCGACCCACATCCTTAGGTGATACTAAAGGCTAGCGGGGCTGAGTATTTCCTGTCCCTCAGGTTGGACAGGCTCTGATAAATGCCAGCAGGTTAGTCCCTGTGTAGTTTCTCCCAAGTGCAGGCCTTATTAATAAGAACACAATGCTCTGGTTTATGTCAAAATGGTTATTTTCCCCTCTCCCTGTTGTAAGCATGAGGGGATATTTCTCCAGTGTTCACAGTGAGGATCTGGTAGAGCTCCAGGAGGTAAAACTCACACAAATATCCCCCCGCCCCCACTCCACCCTCATGACTGGGTCCCCCTGGAGTTTTTATCTCTTAGGCTTGTCCAGTGAGCCTCCAGGAATTTTCCACTACAGTTTAGGTTTTCCTACCTCTGTAGGGGATCTTCAGGGGTTTCTACTTACAGGCCTCTGCTCCAGTAAATTGTGATTCCCTGTTTTCACCTGTCCAGTTTTGGGGACTGTGGTTTGTGACGTTTCTCTAACAGATCTAAGACAGATCTCTAAGAAGTACTGATTTTTCATTTTATTCAGCATTTTACTTGTTAGGACAGAGTAACGACTTTCAAAAAGCTCCTTCCATGCCTACCGGGAGCTGGAGGTCCATTTATGAAGTGTTTGCTTTGGTAGTGAGTGTTTGCATGTTGTGTTCTTGACTGTGGTTGGATAAGCGTCACCCCAGGCATCCAAGCCCCTCCTTTGTCTGGGTCCTTCCCACTGATTGTCCCAGCTACACCAGATGCAGGTATGTCACTGTCTCCTCCAGGAACTCTGAGTGGATGCACCCATGCAGTAAATGTGTCTGTTAGGTCTGCATCTCTGTCACCTTTCCAGCTCCTGGATGAATCATGAAACCCTGAGCCACAGTTCTTTCATATGTAAAATAAACATTACCCAAGCAATGGGGAGTATCTGAATAGAATAGTTAATAACTATTCTTTTACTATAATAATGGCAAGCCAGGATATACACTTCTGTTGTGTGGAATAATGAGAGACTTCCTATGGATTATCTTCTATTAAAAACATACAAGTATTTTGATGGTTTTCTGGCAAATAGAGAGAGGGCGGGAAAAGCCATCTTCAGATCATACACTAGATGTGACCATTGAGAGTCAGACCTTATTTAAAACCATTTCAGTGCTCACATTGACTCTGCCCTTCATATCCTGAACTATTGCATACAGTTGGTTTTCTAATCTTTAAAGAGATCAGAATGTACTGATTTACCTCTCTTTTGAGTTATTATTAGTAATTTTTGATGAATGCACAATGTCTTTTTATTTTGCCAAAAGGCTTTCTTTCCTTTTTTTTGTTGAAACCATTTTTCTTACTAAACCAGCATACACATAATTTTTTTGTTAGAAATGGTTTTCTCGTGATTGAAAAATAGATTTTCTCTAAGCATGGGGAACACAGCTAAAGTTTTATGGTTTGCAAGAAACCACTGGCCATGGCACTTTTCAGGGGGTTAGTGGGTTGTTCAGGAAGCTCAGTGGCTTCCTGTGTTCTGTGTGTTGGGCATGTAGCAGCTGTAGAGAGATGGACGAGAAGACAGGACACCACGCCGAATGTTTTTATGGCCATAGAAGCCACTGACAGATGAAGGAGCGAGATCTAAGAGAGCAGAGCAGTGATGTTCCAGGCCAACAGCCTCCAATTTTCTGACCACACTCTCTATGAGCAAACCACCCTCCCACACATATGTATTAAGATGCTCACTTAGGAATTACATGCATATTGCCATACGGATCTGTTGGTACATTCTAATTGAAACAGGGTAGTTCCCTTGACCCCTTCACAGGACTCACAAAAAGGTTGACTCCTTTACTCAGCCCACAGCTCTCAACCCCTCCTGGAGGGGCAGCATGCAGTGAGTGGTTGCAGGGGTTGGGCATCGGAAGGAGTAGAACTCTGTGTGGCCCACTGGCAGCAAATGTGGGGGCGGGGGTACCTGTGACCCCTGGAGCCCCAGAGGGCATGTGTTACAGTGTGCTCTTAGATTTGCTGTCCACAGATCATAAGTGTTTAATAGCTCAGTGCAGGGTCAGGGTGACAGCCTTTTGCATCCACCCTCTTGGTACCCAAATTCTTGTGCAGTGTCCAGGAAGAATCAGATTGTGCAAACAAATTGAAGGATGGTGAATGTGGAGGAATTTACTGAGCACTGGAAGTGGCTCTCAGTGGGATGGGAAGCTGGAAAGGGGATGGAATGGGAAGATGGTCTTCCCCTGGAGTCCAGTTGTCCCTGGCCAAACTCTTCTCCAAAGTCCCGCTATCAAGCTGTCCCTCTGAAATCAAGCTGATTCTCTCCAACATAAAGCTGTTTGTTCTCTCCTTCTCTGCCGCTCTGCCAGTAGGGCCTGGAGTTTATAAATACAGGATGGCAGGGCAGAGCAGGCCAGAGTGGTTTTGGAAAAGGCAACATTAGGGCAGGAAAATAGAAATGCATGTTTTCACTTCAGACCCTGGGCTCAGGCTTGAGGGTGTGGCCCTCACCAGGGACCACTCTCTCCTACCCAGTATTTCCCTACCTCCTGTTTGTATCATAAAGTGTATTTAAAATACACGTTATAAAAGATGAGGAAAATATCTGACAATGTCTATTATTTTCTTTCTTTGCCCTAGAAGATTGTCTTGTGTGGCCCCTCTTTGTAGACTACCACTCTTGGGGCTGCTGTGGTCACAAAAACCCAGATGATTGTTTTAACTCCATTTCTTGGCTTAGTTCATCGTATTTTGGGGAAGAATCTGGAATTTAGATGAAGTATACCACCCAAGTGGCAGTCCCAGCTGAAAGTCGTGGAATGGGACAAGAATCATAACCTGGGAGCCTAGGATCAGGGTCCGGGACAAAGATAACAGCCAGGATCTCTAGGCTCAGCTGTGCCACTCGTCCTGTGGCCTTGGAAAGGTTAGGGAATATTTGGGTTTTGTTTTCCTTATCTGTAAAATTTAGATACATTTCTTGCTCTAAAACTCTTCTGTTCTGTTAACTCTGTCTTCCTATTTCCCCTTAATCTCTATTCTCAGATTAGAATCACCAATTTTATTTTCTTTTAGATGCTGTAAAAATGTATCTCTGTAGTTCCTCCCACCCTGACACCATTTCTGGCCTACTGGGGATGAGTTGTGGCCCTTAAACTCTGTGACCTTTGCTTCTATTTCCGCATCATGCTTTCTACTTGGAACCACTGAATTTTTTTTCAGTGCTGGTTTTAAAAATATTGTCTTCAAATAGAATAGATAGATTTGTTGATATTTTATATATTTTGGAAATCTTTCTGATAGAGAAGAATTTCATTTTTTCCCCTTGGTGTGGAAAAACCCCTGGATTGAAAAATAAGTTTCTCCCTGTAATTGTGTCTGAATCTGACCAGCCAGCCCGCTGGTAGAAGTACCAGCAAAGGAGCGGGGGCCAGTAGAGGAGCGGGGCTGGTAGAGGAGCAGGGGCAGCCATAGGGGCTAGAAGGCAGAGGTCTGACTCGGAGGACAGCTGTTGATGAGGTTCTTTTTGGGGATCTCTCACCCTTTGGTCAACGTGGCCTTTTGGGGCAGATTTTCTCTTTGCCTTTATGAGTCCAGAGTATTATTCTTGTATTCCTTGGTAACCTTGTGTAAAGTGCTGAGGCTTAGGAGAGACACAGGTAGGGAAAGAGTTCAGAAAGGAGAGTCCTAAGGCCTTCTGGATTCTCCACGAGGCCCCTCCCCGCCCTGGGCTGTGTCTTCATCATAGCCACCCCTCCCCCATGTGTTACTGGTTCAATTACCCCAGACAGTGGATTTCTCAGAGCAGAAATTGCTGATGTTCATGTAAAGATGAATGAAATGGGAATGAGGAAATTTGTAAGAGAACTTAAATCCGGGGTGTGAATTGTCACTGATCCTAACAGTTTTAACTTTTCTACTTCCCATCTGCCGGAAGAAAGATGAGATGAACCACTTGGGTTATCTGTTCAGCATTGCTGCAGCATCAGAGAGAAATGTTTGCTTTTCTAGGTGACTTAATGGGTTCTGGCACTGTGCATTTATCTGTTTAATTGTGGTAAAAGATATATAACACTAAAGTTGCCATTTTAGCCATTTTTAAGCATACAGTTCTGTGCCGTTAAGCACATTCACGGTGTTGTTCAGTCATCACCACTATCCATCTTTAGAGCTGTTTGCATCTTGCAAAATGAAAACTGTACCCATGCAACACCAATGTCCCATTCCTCCCTCCCCCAGACCCCGGTATTCCTTTCTGTTTCTATGAATTTGGTTCCTCTGGGTGCCTCATCTGAGTGGAGTCTTACAATTCTGGTCCTTTATATCTGGCTTGTTCACTTAGCAAAACTCCTCCAGGTTCACCCATGTTGTGGCATGGGTCAGAATCCCCTTCCTGTGTCTCTGTGACCCACATGCCCTGTGAGATGTGTTGTCTGGCATGGAACCTTGTGATGTTTGTGGGGAGCGAAGTCGGCATAGGTCTCTGTGAGCCAGGCCTGAGGCCCAGTGATCTGCACAGTGTTGTCATAAGGAAAGTAAGTGGCCGTCAGTGTCCTCAGGGAAGCATCTTTTAAAAAGCAAGCAATATGTGTGTTGTAGGTTTTAGAAATTCGGGTAAGCAAAAATAAGACAATGATATTCGTACATAATTCTGCCATCAAGAAATAACTACCATTCCTCTCCTACTGCATATTCCTCCATACTTGCTCTGGGTGTAGACCCAGGTGGGTGTGCTCCCCCCATAGCTGAAATCAAGGGGTCTCTTTGGCATGGGACACACTGAGACCCAGGCACTTGAGGCCTCAGGCACCACACACAGTTTCTTAGAGTTGGCTCCTGGGACCAAATGCTTCTGAAACATTGGGCCTCTCTGACAACAGGTATGAGTTTTATCCCACATTCAAGTTCAGTCTTTCATGAATTCTGTGAAAATTCCAGGTCATCCACCAAGTGACTAACATTTCAGTAGATGTGCGGGATTTGCTGATTGACCTCTCCACACGTGTCCATCTCTCTTTCAAAGCCCCTCAGGGCTCTGGTTCCCTGATCAGGGGGCCACCTTCCTCTCTCTCCTCTCCTGAAATGGGGCCTTTTCCTACATTTAGTCACCTGCCATCTACTTACAGCTACATTTTTACAAATACAGCACCACGGTGTACCGTCTCTGCTTGGGTAATATATCAGGAACTCATTTTCTTGTCCATAAACATCTCCTGTAGCATGTTAATGGCAGCAACATCTCCGTGGCAATCAGCCCATTGTTGTGGGACATAAAGAGGGTTTCCAGCCAGTATCCTGAGAGGTAAATCTTTTTATGCCCATAATTATTTTCTTGAAACAAATTCCTAAAAGTGAAATTGCAGGGTCAATGGCAATGTGTGCCTGAAGCATTGGGCCTTTCGTTTTGTTTCATTTTTTTGTTTGTCTTTTGAGACAAGAGTCTCGCACTGTCACCCGGACTGGAGTGCAGTGGTACAATCTTGGCTCACTGCAACCTCCGCCTCCCGTGTTCAAGCAGTTCTCCTGCCTCAGCCTCCCAAGTAGCTGTGATTACAAGTGCCTGCAACCACACCTGACTAATCTTTTGTATTTTTAGTAGAAATGGGGTTTTACTCTGTTGACCAGGCTGGTCTCAAACACCTGATTTTATGATCCACCTGCCTTGGCCTCCCAAAGTGCTGGGATTACAGGCATGAGCCACTGCATCTGGCCACACTTTGTAAATATTAGTTGCCATTTTGTCTTCCACAGGGGGCCTGTTTTCTTACTCTAGCCAACATTAAGAAACAGATCTTCCCATGTCCTTCTCCCATTCCAACAAGCAAGAAAGTGGACACCAAGGGCTGAGATCAGTAGCCAGAAGTATAATGGAGCTGTTTATAAATAGTTCTCTTGAGCTTTATGAGTCAAAATACAATGTCCAGAACCAGTCAAGTAACATCCAGTGTTCTCTGGGCTTCTACCCCAGAGCTGAAGTGTTATGTTCTGTTCAGAGCACGGGGTGTTCAGGGTTGCTGATAAACGAGTTAGTCTGGTTGACAGTGACTGAGATTTTGAGGAACTGGAAGCAGTGTCCGATGAGGAAGCAATCTACAGTTGCAATAACTGTAGATGGTTTTATAGAAGGGCTTCCAGGGGGAAATGAGATCGTGATATCCAAGTAGTTGAAAGGCTGCCATGTAAAAGAAGCTGAAGACTTTTCTTCTTTTTATTTGAGACTTCAGTTTCTTTTTTTGAGCAGAAGTTAGAGGGAAGCATTTTTTTGTTTCTGTTGTTGTTTTGAGGCAGGGTGTCACCTGTTGCCCAGGCTGGAGTGCAGTGGTGCGATCATAGCTCACTTCAGCCTCATACTCCTGGGACTAAGCAATCCTCCTGCCTCAGCCTCCCACATAGCTAGGACTACAGGTATGTGCCACCATGCCAGGCAAATTTAAAAAATTTTCTGCAGAGACAGGGTCTCGCTGTGTTGCCCAGACTAGTCTCGAACTCCTGAACTCAAATGATCCCCCGCCTCGGCCTCCCAAAGTGCTGAGATCATAGGCTTGAGCCACCATGCCTGTCCAGGAAGCAGGTTTTGTTTTTATATGAGGAAGTTCTCACCAACAGTTCTTGCTATCCAGTGAACAGCCGCCTTTTGAAACGGGGGGCTCCCCATGCTTAGCTCCTCTTAAGCTGTGGCTGGACATTGGGAATTTCACACCTGGGGAGACGATGTCCACAGTTCCTTCTGAGTCCAACAACATGTGATGCCAGTGCTTCAGAGAGAGGAACACGTGTTCTCAAAGTCAGAGGCTCAGTCATGCCAGGGTGGGGACCGCACTGGCATTGCCACCTGAAAGAGGGCTGGGCAGCTGGAACTGCACAGGCATGCAGGGTTGCTTTTTGGTGTTTCCCTTCAGTTTTCTCCACTTAAAAGTGAGTTGTCGGAGGGAACCCAGATTGGGCATAATTAGGACCTGGGTTCCACCATCTTACAGCTGTGATATGTGGGATATGTTTACCTTCTGTGCCTTAGTTTCCTAATGTGTAAAGTGGAAACCGTCCTATTTTACATGGTTATGCTGTGGTGTGGACGGTGTGGACGAGGTCTTATATGAAGTAGCTGACCAAGTAGTCACTGGTTCACAGAGGCTCTCTTTCTCTCCTGTCATTTTCATCTGTTGGCTGGGATTCTGGGCAGTAGATGTGCTTTGGTATTGTTACTGATAATTTAAAAAGATGACAAAAGAGATTGGTCAAGACCATGCACAATAGGCTAAATTTATTATGGTTAGACACTGTAACATAGAAGGGAAAAATGAAGAATTTTCACTTAAAATGTGGAGAAGAGATAATATGAAGATTCACATATGCAGATTTGTTGCACTTTATCAATTTGATACTGTTTTGTGGTATTTTTTTTGTTGTTTCGATAGCACAGATAATTTTAAATAAATGAAAACTATTTCCTCTATAGCATCTGATATTTTCTTTTAAATAGTTTTTTTTTTTTTATCATTTCTTTGGATTTCCTGTTTTGTTTTTATCCTTAATCATGGATGTGTGGGATTCCTTATTTCAGGAGACAGTTTCTCGCAGGTGAAGAAAGTTTCCTGTGATACCAGATATCCAGTGACAAATGATAAAGCATCATTTATGGGCCTTTGTAATCGAAATGGATCTATTTGTTTGTCATCTTGGCCTTGCCCTCGTCTCTTCTTTTATGATGTGACATTATGACCTTCTAGAGGAAGAATATTAGGATTTGTTTTTTTTTTTAAGCACAGTAAAATTACATTCAATTTGAGATCAACCAAGAGGTTAAAATAGATCTGAGAGCCTTGTCGTTTGACATTAAATACATTCTGTTTCCTTCCTTGGCTGCTTTCCCAGAGGTTGCTCTGTTTAACATGGGGTAGCTTTACATTTGTTTCAGCTGTCTTTCCTGGGGAGGATTTGAGTGAAGAGTTGCAGTATAGCAGTGAATACCTGTGCAGAATCCTGAAGCCGCCTGCAGCCTGGATCCACTGAGACTCCCGGCTTCCTGCACCATGGGACCTGAACCCAGGAAGCTACCTCCCCTCCCCTTGTACACCTGTGGGGGCCAGATGACAGCTCTTTGCCCAGGAGCATATGTCAGAATGTCCTGATCTGCTGAAGGATGGTCACAACCGATAGTGCTCTAAAGACCGGATTTGTGCATGTACCTGTGCGTGTGCCTCTGTGTGCTGGGGTCTTTATGTGATTTGTGATGTTAATTCTTTGAAGGGTCAGTTTTACAGATTTCTATCATCATTCTTTTTCAAATACGAGGTTTTGTAAAAACAAAAATTTTAAGTAAGAAGTGGCATTATTTGGAAGGGTAGCATTATTTTAAACCAACGTTTGTTTGAACAAGTCATCCAAATGCAGGTAGTCCTCTGATGATAAAAGCATCTGTTTCAAAAAGTTCATTTGTGGATTGCTTATTAGGAGCCCAGAATGAACCTTCCCATGGAAATGATGTCCTGAGTGGCACTTAGGACTCCTGCTTGACTGTGTCTCTGGCCAAAGCCAGGTCCTAGAGTGTCAGCCGCAGAGCTGATGCAGCAGGGCCCGGAGCAGCCTTCCCTGGGCCTCAGTGCTTGTGCTCAGCCTCTACTCCCAGGCAGCATGCACAGTTACAGTCGCCAGCCACTCTCTGCTTGAGGGATGTCGTGCAGCTCTCCTGCCTAGATAAGATGGGGAGAAAAGTTCCCAAAAGTAAACCAGGAAAAAACGGATTCTGAAAAGGTAGCTGTAACTCAGAGTCTGGTGGATGGGATATGGGAGGGAGAAGAAACTCTGGGCCCAAGGAAGTACCAAAGCACAAAACCTTGCGCTGTGAGCAATAGCAGGTGCGATGAAGAATGTCAGTGGCGAGGCATGCCAAATATGTCAAAGATGGGCGGGGGGAAGAAAACATTGCTGGGCCTGTAGGCTGTGGAACCCAGGGAGCAGTAGCTGAGTCAGCACAGTGGGCAGGGCTGTGTCCTGCAGAGTGGACCAGCAGACAGAAGTGGCGGGAAGTTCTCCTCCGGCACCAGCCTTCGGATCCCCTTCTCCTGCAGGGGTCCAGAGCCAGGACTTGTCAGGCCACTGTAGCTCTCTCTCTTTGGATCCTGGCCCTTCTCTCCCAGAGGCAGAAAAATTACCTGGGCCCATCCCCTCCCTGATTGTATACATTGCTTTTTATGGCTACAGGGGTAAGAAGGGAAGGCCTTGGGGCTGTTGGTCCACAGGTAATGGACAAGGAATCTCACTTCCTCCTGCCATTAGCCCAGCCCTTCCTTGGGCTGGCCTCCATTTGCCATCAGACATCAGATGCAGCAGCGAGGTGGCTGGGAGGGGAGGGATGCTCTCCCCACAGTGCCACAGGTCTCTGGGAACAGTGTCAGAACAAGCTGCAGTAACACCTAGGGCTTAGCAGGATGTTCATTATCATTACTGAAATGCACTGCTTGGCAGCCTCCGGACTGGACCCCACCCACCATGGGAAGCAGAGAGAGCCTCGGCAGCTGATTCCAGTGCACGCAGAGGTGTCAGTGCTGGAGATGACTGGAGCATAGGCCTTGGACACAAGGGGAGGAGAGAGAGCAGCAAGAGCATCCCAGCCATGGGGTGAGAGGAAGCGGAGCCTGCCCATTCCGACTGAGCCTCCATCTTCTCTGTCCAGACTTATCTCCAAAATGAAAAGGGTACAGCAGACAAGGTTAAAGGACATGGAAGCCTGAGTCAGGTGGAGAGAAACAGGACTGATTTAAATGGCTTTCAGTGAATGTGTCTCCAAGTCAGGACCAAGGTAAAGATGGCAAGGGCACAGCGACAACCCGAGAGGTGGCTATAATTTCTGGGGAGTGACTTGGGAATCATCAAGGTGCCAGCAGAGCAGGAATAAACACCATTATCTCTATGTTTGTTCCTGTGTTCCATGGCAATTAGATGTGATTAAACTTGAGCCCTAGCCTTAGTGGAATTTCGAGTTATTACACACAGAAGAGTGTAAGCACTTGTAAGGCCCCCTGGCAAGAGATTTTCAGAAAAACTGTGACTGTGATGGAGCTGTGTGAGGGGGGCAGGAAGAGGCTTGCAGAGAGAGGAGAAAGAGAGCGTAGAGAGAGGAGAAAGAGAGCGTAGAGAGAGGCAGCAGCTGGGGACCCCAGGGAGGGCTCCTGGAGGAGGTGGCCACACTGAGAGGCAGCTCAGCCAGCAGGAGGGGCAGACACATACATCACAGTGGCCCTGCCTTATCTTTAAGTATGTGCAGCATTGGCAGTGCGGGCATGGCTGGTGAGACCGGGTTTCGTAAGAGTTCCAAGTAAACCTTCAGGGCTTGTGGGACAGAACTGACAAAACAGGAATGAAGTTAGAATGAAGGTAGTACAGGTTGGTAGAGGTTAGTAGAATGAAGGTGGTACAAGTTAGTAGAGGTTAGTAGAATGAAGTTAGTACAAATTAGCAGAGGTTAGTAGAATGAAGTTAGTACAAGTTAGCAGAGGTTAGTAGAATGAAGTTAGTACAAGTTAGCAGAGGTTAGTAGAATGAAGGTACAAGTTAGTAGAGGTTAGTAGAATGAAGTTAGTACAAGTTAGCAGAGGTTAGTAGAATGAAGTTAGTACAAGTTAGCAGAGGTTAGTAGAATGAAGTTAGTACAAGTTAGCAGAGGTTAGTAGAATGAAGTTAGTACAAGTTAGCAGAGGTTAGTAGAATGAAGTTAGTACAAGTTAGCAGAGGTTAGTAGAATGAAGGTACAAGTTAGTAGAGGTTAGTAGAATGAAGTTAGTACAAGTTAGCAGAGGTTAGTAGAATGAAGGTACAAGTTAGCAGAGGTTAGTAGAATGAAGTTAGTACAAGTTAGTAGAGGTTAGTAGAATGAAGTTAGTACAAGTTAGCAGAGGTTAGTAGAATGAAGTTAGTACAAGTTAGCAGAGGTTAGTAGAATGAAGTTAGTACAAGTTAGCAGAGGTTAGTAGAATGAAGTTAGTACAAGTTAGCAGAGGTTAGTAGAATGAAGTTAGTACAAGTTAGCAGAGGTTAGTAGAATGAAGTTAGTACAAATTAGCAGAGGTTAGTAGAATGAACGCAGTAGAAGTTAGCAGAGGTTAGTAGAATGAAGGTACAAGTTAGCAGAGGTTAGTAGAATAAAGTTAGTACAAGTTAGCAGAGGTTAGTAGAATGAAGTTAGTACAAGTTTGCAGAGGTTAGTAGAATGAAGTTAGTACAAGTTAGCAGAGGTTAGTAGAATGAAATCAGTACAAATTAGCGGAGGTTAGTAGAATGAAGGTAGAAGTTAGCAGAGGTTAGTAGAATGAAGTTAGTATAAGTTAGAGGTTAGTAGAATAAAGTTAGTACAAGTTAGTAGAGGTTAGTAGAAGCATGGCAGCCTTCCTGAGAGTTGGGGCACCCACCCCTTCCACCGTGGCTCCTCCTGGAGGAGGTAGGAGTGCTGGGGAGGCACAGCTGGCCACACAAGCCGGAGGTGAGCAGAGATCTGGACCTGGGTTTGAGGCTTGCAGGGGCTGGGCTAGCTTGGAGGTAACGTGGCATTTGGCTGGGGATATGTCCTCAGATAGGGCAGGGCCTTCCTGAGCAGGGGGCAGATACCACTAGGCTGTACATACTTGCACCAGGGTTGTCAGCCTCCTTGCTTTGTTTCCCATCTGAGCCACTCTGCGGCCAAAGGCACATTCCTGGAGTGGAAAGTGGATCAGCACTCATGTGCTGCAACTGTCCTGTGCACTCTGGAATGTGGGGAGTGAGGTTCAAGTACTTCAGCCAGGGCTAGAGGATTCGCAGCCACTGGGCACAGGGCCCCCTCTGCTCCTTCCTGCCCTCCCTCCCCCCTGAATCTCCTCTGTCTCTGAGTGTCTTCTCATTCATCCCTCCTGCATCTGGCAGGCTCCTGCTCACGCTTCCAGACCCAGCCCAAGTGCCCCTTCTCCGGGGCTTTCTTGGAACCTTGCCTTTGGCTGTGGAGCTATCCTGTGTCCTCCTTACTTTTGGGTGGTGGGTGTTTCCAGTGAGGTGTTTATTAGTTTCTGTACATTTGCTTGGGCTTGGCATTTTCACTGTACTGGGCAGTTCTGTTCAACTTGGGGAAAATACAGGGTGGTAAAGTATTTTTCTTCAGAATTAAGACCTTTCTGATAATGAGTTTGCCCAAAATAAAATGGCTGTCTTATGAGGTCATCTATACATTCCTTAGGACGGCAAGTATGAGATGTCCCTTTAGTATTTTCCAACCCTAGGATGAGAGAGTGGGTCTGGGTCTCGGCAGATGGAAAGGTACAGCTCCACCCAGGGACACAGGCTCCTGCGATCTCGCCCCATCCTGCACACAATCTGCTGTAGCAGGCAGGGCCCACTTCTCCTCACCCCATTCCCACTGAGCAGGAGAAGTTCCGCATCTGCATGAGAGCCCCCAGAGGCTTTGTGCTCTTTGATAGCCCTCTGGGTGATGCAGGGAGCAGGAGAAAATGGCAAAGTGGCAGGGCGTAGGGGCTCACACCTGTAGTCCCAACATTCTGGGAGGCTGAGGTGGGCAGATCACCTGAGGTCGGAAGTTCGAGACCAGCCTGACCAACATGAAGAAACCCTGTCTCTACTAAAAAATTAGCTGGGTGTGGTGGCGCGTGCCTGTAATTCCAGCTACTCGGGAGGCAGAAGTTGCGGTGAGCCTAGATCACGCCACTGTACTCCAGCCTGGGCAACAAGAGCGAAATTCCATCTCAGAAAAAAGAAAAGAAAATGGCAAAGGAAGCTGCCCGTGGCATGCATAGGTGAGGGGCAGAGGGCTGGTGCTTTCCGTCTGTGCACAGTCCTAGGGTTTCTCAGACCCAGTCCTGCTGAGGAATGTTAAAACAGCTTAAGTAGGCCGGGTGCGGTGGCTCAAGCCTGTAATCCCAGCACTTTGGGAGGCCAAGGCGGGTGGATCACAAGGTCAAGAGATCGAGACCATCCTGGTCAACGTGGTGAAACCCTGTCTCTACTAAAAATACAAAAAATTAGCTGGGCATGGTGGCGCATACCTGTAATCCCAGCTACTTAGGAGGCTGAGGCAGGAGAATTGCCTGCACCTAGGAGGCGGAGGTTGCGGTGAGCCGAGAGCGCACCATTGCATTCCAGCCTGGGTAACAAGAGCGAAACTCCGTCTTAAAAAGAAACAGCTTACATAAAATGTGAGGACCTCACTGATGATATAGCTGATAGAAACACTAATTTCCTCTAGAGTAGGCCCCTGGCACTTCCATTTTGTAAAGTGGGCTGTGTCTGAACTATTCCTCTTTCAAGCACTAACACCCATGACTTTGGAGCCAGCCTCCCTTCTGCCCTACTCCACCTGACATGGGACCTGTCTCACATCTCCCCCTGCCTGAAGCAAGCGGAGAATGATGCTGAGTTATTATTTCCAGGTGTTCTGTGGGAGCAGCAGATGGAAATGGAAGGATACAGGTGTAGACGTGGGTGAAATCATCCACGGCTGCCTTCTCTCTTCTCACAGCACCATGGGGCTGGGAGGAGGTACTCATGGGTGACAACAGGGCATGAATTCAGTGCATCTGCAGATCTGCACCCCTGCTCACCTGAGCAGTGCCCACAAGAATCCCAAGAGGAAGGCAGGAATTCACTCTCTGCTTCCTGCTGGCCTCCTGGGGTCAGTTGTACAGTGAGACACCCCTCATGGTTGTCACAGAGGGCCTGGTAGCTGGGTAGTTCCCAGCAGCGCTTTCTGGGTGAGGGCATAGGGGGTTACATCAGAGAGGCAGGGGCATTCTGTCTGTGTTTGGTCATTTCTGCCTGTGAATATCAGTTAATTTTTATAGGAGTTAGTGTAGGACTTAGCTTTTGCTGTGGTCATCTCCTTTAGTTGTTAGAAAACCCCAGAGATGGAATGTTGTTCAGATTTTATATAGACCAGCCGGTCAGAGGGAGTCAGTGAGCCAAGCTCACCCTCAGACATGGATTTTGTGCTCTGTGCGTGTGCGTGTGTGCCTACATATGCGTGTGTGCGTGCGCCTGTGTGTGTGTTCTGCTGCTCCTCTGCTCAAGCCTTCAAATCCTCATGGGTGACACAGCATTGGCCTGGGTCCCTGTTGGCCAGCTCCACACCCTCTGTTCCGCGTGCTCCAGCCGGGGATCTGACTGATAGGGTAGGCAGGCTCGGGAGGGCTGACAGGCTTTGCCGTGGAATACATTTAAAAAATGCCTGCAAACGAGCGGAAGAGGCGTAGGAGTAAGCGTCCCGCGCTCGACTGCAGCATCTCAGACGCGGCTGGATAGGCGCGCAGCGAGGCCATGTGTAAGAACTAACCCCAAGCTGCGTTCCTCCCAGTCACGCGCAGCATTGGATGCCTTTTCACGGTCAGCCTCCGGAACTTTCTACCCAGGACGCAACCCTCAGTAGTAAAGCCGTCGATAGGTGCTTGCGGACTGTGAGAGTGGGGTGCTGGGTGCTGTGGGCCAGGCTGATTCTGTGAAGTGAGGAGCTCTGTCTTCACGTGGGTGGGAAGGGGAGCCTGGAGCTATGGGAGGAGTGGCAGGGCAGGACCAGCAGCCCAGGAGAGCGAGTCCCTTGTATGCCGAGTGCTTCTCAGAGGACACCACCATGCATGTGGGGAGTGGGGGCAGTCAGTGGGACGGCCTGCGGGCTTGGCTGGGACTAGCTCAGTCCTCATTCCAGCCCAGTAGGTCGGCACGGGGTCACAGACAGGTGGCTGCTTCTGTCTGCAGAATAATCAGCTGTAAGCTTCTCATTTTTACCGAATCAGAGGTTTCAAAGCTGGTGAGGTCAAATGATTCCTTCTTTGGTTTCAAAGAGAGAAGTCTATCTTCTGGAAAGAAATTTCCTCAAAAATATTTTTCTAACCTTATTTAATACGCAGACTGTTTCCACAACCCTTCTTGGGGCAATGCTCTTTCTTTTCTCATGTTATTTAAATACCTTTCTCATGTTATTTAAATGTGTGTTTTATTTTCTTGTCATCTTTGGTGATGAAGCTGGTTTCTGCCTCCTCGTGTAGCATGTTATTGTATCTTTGAAGTATTTTCCATCAGCTGCTTCTGCTTAGCCAAGTCCATTTTTCCCAGATTCCTATATATTTTTATTTTCTAAAGCTCTTTAATTTCCAGAACTCTTTTTCAAGATTGTAAAGAGATGATAAAAGCACAAGATGATGTATGGATGTCTTTTTTTTTTTTTTTTGAGAAGGCAAAATATATTCAGATATTTCGTTGGTTGGTTTTTGGCTCTTTCTCTAACCTCTCATACCTTGCTCCCTCTGCCTCTCGCCACTTCCCTGTCTGCATGGGGTTGGACTGGGGCACATGTGCTCTCTGCAAGCCTTGTTCTCCATGGATTCTCCTGCTTTTGCCTCTGAGGGTGGCTTAAACCCTAGCAATTCTGTGTAGTTCAGAAATTACCAATTTTAGTAATGGTTTTTTTAGCCTAGCGTTTTTCAAATTGTGGGTTGCGACCCATTATTAGGTGGTGAAGCCAATTTTGAGAGATGTAAAACAGAAATAGAATATGTCTGTTCATTGCATATAGTGAGGGTAAGTTTGGTATTGAGAGACTTTTGTATCAGTTTGTGTGTATGTTTGCATTGTGACACCTGGCTTACAGTGTTAAATGTGTGTCATTGTCAAGCAAACTTGAAAGCCCCTGTAGTACTCCAGTACTGCTAAGCTTTGATGAAAGAAATCCTGTTGATGGTCTGTCTCTGGTAAAACGGCTGTGTGTCTCCAGGAGAGTGCCAAAGGCAAGGCAGGGCCCACCAGGGTCCTGGTGAAGCTGCTCCTGCATCCAAGGAAGAGGGTGTGGCGGGGCATGGGAGGGCGTGGCGGGGTGTGCTGGGGTGTGGCAGGGCATGGAAGGGCGTGCGGGGTGTGGCGGGTGTGCTGGGGTGTGGCGAGTGTGGCCGGGTGTGATGGAGTGTGGTGGGGCGTGTTGGAGTGTGGTGGGGTGTGGCAGGGTGTGCCGGGCTGTGGCGGGGTGTGGAAGGGCATGGCAGGGTGTGCCGGGGTGTGGTGGGGTGTGGTGGGGTGTGGCAGGGTACTGCTAAGTGTGCTCCTGTAGTCTTTAGGTACTGAAGTTCATTTTTACTCATTATTCAAATCTCAGCTCAAATAATCCTTCTCCAGGGAAGCCATCCCTGATTCCCAGGCTAGATAAGATTCCTCCAGTTAGATGCTTCATTTGTCACCCTCAGAGCACTTAGCTCAGTTTTTATTGATACCTTTATTAGTCATTTGATTCTTGTTTGTCTCCCTCCACCTCCTAGAACATGAAGTCCACAAGCTTGGGTCACGGGCCCGTGTGTGTTGTTATTCGCTGCAGGCTCTAGCACGATGCCTCTCGTGGAGTCATCTAGCAGGCACCGCCAGCCACGGTCTGAGCCGCCCCAAGGCTGACTGGCATTAGACATCTTGTAGAACTTGTTCTGTGATGGTCTTATTCCAGAAGGGCAGTCGGGGTGTGAGAGCACAAAAAGATGTACAGGTGGAAATGGGATTGAAACTTCAAGAGCTCAATACCATTTCAGGAGCGTGTCCCATGGCCACTGCTGTCCTTGCACACAGGCCCACACCGACCAGAGTACTCAGGGCTTGCTGTCCCCAGCCTGCCATGAGAAGCAAGTAGGGTGCAAGCAGAGTTACACAGTAGGATGAAACCTCTCTCCGGTGGCGGCCTCTTCTCTGGCTGTGTGTTGGACTCAGCCATGGTTCTTTATTCCATAGTTCAAAGTTCCATGCTGCAGAGTATTCAGAACATGAAATAACGTTTGTTAGAATCAGCTCATTGGAATTCTGCCATAGGTGCTGCTGGTTTAGATTTTAACAAAGGCTTCAAAGCCTCTTTTGTATTAGGCCAAGAAAGGATAAACTCACTGGTGAGTGGTGAGGAGTAGAGGCTGTGTGCTCTTGAGCGCAGGTGGGTGTTGTTTTTCTTCTGGTCCTTGAAAATATATGAGGGTGAAGGCAGGACGACAGGGAGAGAGTGGAGGTTAAGTATTTTTAGGGTGGTCTTTGCATGGAAAACATGTTTCCAGTAAAATGTTTTGGAAACATTTTATTTTAGGTGGAAGAAAATGCTGACACCTTGGCCAGCTCCCGCAGACAGCTGTTTATTGAGGCTGCAGAATCATCACTGTAGCCAGGCTCGTGGGTTTTGGAACTGATTTTCTATTTGAGAGGCCAGGCTTCTGTAACCCCCCCTCCCCCAAGCAACATATCCCCGGCAACCAGCTGTGATGAGATGGGGGTTCTGACCTCGCAGGACAATTGCAACAAGAAGCAGATGAGCTTTTAGATAGAAAATTTACTCTTCTGTCTTGAACAAATTACATGTAACAGATTCTCAATTTCCTCATCTCTGAAATACAGAAAGGAACAAGATGGTCCTTCAATTGTGTAATGAGGGATTTATGTTAGAAAAGTACATACATGCTATTATGATACCATGTTTTCAGTGACAACTGCACAACCCAAGGGTTGACATGCTTCAGAAGAGCTGCTGCCCCCCCTTGCTTCCCTGTTCCGTGTGGCTGCTGGCACCCTGCCTTCCCCATCCTACCTTGGCTCTGACTGCCAGGCTCTTGTATTCTCCTTAGTCACACTGGCCTCCTGGCTGGTTCCTGAATGGGCACTCTCATGCCCACCCTGGGACATTTGCACTGTGATGCCCTGTTCTCCCAGAGAGCTGCATGCCCATGCCCTGCCTTTTTTCAGGTATCTGCTCCAAATCATCTTATTAGGCCTTACCAGACCACCCCATAAAGAACAGGAACCCTGTACTCCCTGCCCCCATAACAACCTTATGTTTCCTCATGGCAGTTCCAGCCACTGGAAATTGCATGAGTTTCATGTGAATAGGGTTGTCGTTGGTGTTTATTATTATTACTTTTTAGTTTGTCATACCTATGAAGTAGAACATCATTCATAGACCATTAAGTCCTCATGAAGAACCTGTTGTTATTCTATTTATTTATTTATTCTGTAGGAAACTTAATTTCAAACAATGAGTAACGTGTTTGGGTCATATAGGTAGCAAATGGTGAATGGTGCTTGATTGAAACCCAGGTTGACACAAAATCCTGAATGTTCTCCTAACCTCAAGTCTGCCTCTCCTTCTACCTTTCTTCTGCTGTTTGAGCATCCTGCCTTCATACATTTCTCTGGCTCTGCCTTTATTACACCTGAGCTCATCCTGACTTCACTCACCTAGCAGGGCTCTCCCTTAGATGCTCCTTGGTGGCCAACACTGCCTCTACCCTAGGATAGGGCTCCCCAGTGCAGTGGTGTGTTCTTGGAGAACCTTGTGCTTGGCATACTAGGGCAGCAGGCATTCTACGGTTCAGTCTGATGCTAGGGGACAAGCAAGCTGCCTTGGCTTCCTTCCCTCCAGGAAGAGAACAGGTACGATGTGTGTGTTAGGAATGGCCAGACCCCTGCGCACATATGGTGATACCTCTGTGAGCCACATCCTTCACTTTCTCCCCGTGGAGTCAGGCATGCTAACAACTGCAAAAAGGACCCCATGACAAGGTCTCACCAAGGGATGTTTTGATATCCTGTTCTTTAGGGCTTATTTTTTGTATAAACATTTATTTTTGTGTTACCTGATGTTACATGGTGGAATACCTTATGTGTACTTTATACATTATAAACTTCTTCACCTACCTGAGATAATCCCTAGAAAGGTGAGACAAGCTGAGAATATCTCCTTTCATAGAAAACATGAATGATGCCACCATTATGGGTACTTAGATTTGACTTTGTTCACTGGACAGATGCCTGCACGCCAAGCCTTTAACTTTGGTGTTGAAAACAGCGGAGCTACAGTTTTCTGTTCTCTGGCTTGTAGGCAGGCCGATGCTTGCTTGTGCTGTTTTTGGCTAGTTTGTTATTTTAAATGGCCACTATATGAAGAAGCCATGGGTGTGATTTCTTGAGTTAACACTTACTGCAGTCTCTGTGATGAGCCCTTGGTCACATTTTCCCTCATTCCTTCCTTTTGCTCTGCTCTTTTTAGGGAAAGCGCGGTGGCCAGACTTTAACCAGGAAGCTTACGTTGGCGGGACGATGGTCCGCTCCGGGCAGGACCCCTATGCCCGCAACAAGTTCAACCAAGTGGAGAGTGATAAGCTGCGAATGGACAGAGCCATCCCTGACACCCGGCATGACCAGTAAGTACCCCACCAAGCACCCGCTGCAGCTTCATTTGCTTCCGCACAAACCAGTATGTCGCTTTCACCTGTTGCTCTAGAACTCTAGGAAATTGTAATGTTACTCTGGGAAGAGTAATGTTGCTCATTACTCTGGGAAATTGAATGTGTGTTGTAAAACTAGGAAAAATCCTGAGGTATGTGGCAATGGAACTTCACCCATAGGCAGTGGAAGGATGGTTCTAGATCTAGTTCTAGTCTTTAGGTGCCCTGTGGCAGTGTGCAGAGGCTGTGGGTTTCTGGCTACAGCATCAAAGTCAGAAAGAAAGTTGTGTGACTGGCTTTACATTTACTAATCACTTGTTATTTTTGTGATCCATTCTCAAAGATGCAGAATTTTTCATTGTTTCCAACCTTGGAGGAAGAAAATTTAAATTCCTGCTTATTGGGACACCTTAAATTGGAAAAGTTCTAGAGATTAGAAAGGTGAAATGAACTACCCAACACAGTAGATGTTAAATTGAGCCAAAACATGGGAAGGACAGGTGCCACCTCTCCACACCCTGTACTGAAGGAAGGGTTCTTATCCACATCTTTCTTTTTATTTTTAGGGATAGGGTCTCACTCTATCATCCAGTCTATCATGCAGTCTGGAATGCAGTGGTATGATCATAGCTCATTTTTGAACCTCAAATTCTTGGGCTCAAGCAATCCTCCCATCTCAGCCTCCTGAGTAGCTAGGACTACAGGCATTCACCACCACCCCAGAAAATATTTACTTACTTAAAAATTTTTATGTTTATTTTTTTGGTAGAGGTGAGGTCTCACCATGTTGCTGAGGCTGGTCTTGAACTCCTGGTGTTAAGTGATCCTCCCGCCTTAGCTTCACAAAGTGCTGGAATTACAAGCATGAGCTACTGCTCTCCTGATGTTCTCCTCCTTTTTTTTTTGAGAGTCTTGCTCTGTTGCCTAGGCTGGAATGCAGTGGTGTGATCTCAGCTCACTGCAACCTGTGCCTCCCAGGTTCAAGCTATTCTTGTGACTCAGGCTCCTGAGTAGCTGGAATTACAGATGACTGCCACCATGCCTGGCTCATTTTTGTATTTTTAGTAGAGACAGGGTTTCACCATGTTGGCCAGACTGGTGTCAAACTCCAGACCTCATGTGATCTGCCTGCCTCAGCCTCCCAAAGTGCTGAGATTACAGGCATGAACCACCACACTCACCCCTTTTTATTCTTCAGAGATCTTGAGGGTAGAGGGTACTCTGGGGTCTATGACGCTCAGCTCAGGAGGCTGCCAGGCATTTTAAAGAGTATTTGTCACCACTTATCAGGAAAGTGATATTCATAACCCTCATTGTCATCCCATCCCTGTAAGCTTAGCTGATCAGAACCTTGATTGGGATGTCATTCACATTGGAATTCTTAGTGAATTTGATTTGTTTCGGATTATTAAAAAATAAGGAGCTGCATTTGGAAGGCAGCTCTTTTTTTGGGTGCTTGCTATATCTTCCTGATAGGTTACTTTTAGAGTCATTCATTCATCAGTGAATGGAATATGGACTACACATCTACCGTATGTCAGACTCTGTGCTCTGATCCTGGAATTTTTGCCAGAAAAATCTGGTCCCATTCCAGCCGCTAGGGATGGCAGGTGCACCAGGAAGTGAGGTTGTGTAGCTCCACGGGTTGGACAGTCTACTTCGCATGAACAGTTTTGAGGCACTCGGGAGGCTGGGAGGGGCAGGACAGGTCCCAAGAGGGGTGAATTGGGTGGGGACACCCAGGAAGAAAGAAGCGCAGAAGCCCTGCCAGGAAAGTGTGGGGCTCCCGGAGAGCCAGCAAGGGTCTAATTTCATGGGCGGGAGTTTCAGGGATTGATAAGGAGGCAGAGGTGGAGAGAGACAAACGGCCAGTGAAACTACGTTCACAGACACTGCATGCAGTGAAAGAAGATTTTTCTCTTCTACTCTCAAGGAACTTTATGGACATACAGTATAGTTGCCAGTTAACTCCCAGGAGCTTCCTTTCTTAACAGCTTTCTTTTAGTTCTAGTCAGCTCTGTTCACCTATTCCAGCTCAAATTTAAGAAATACGTAGCTTTACAGTTTTTTAGGGCCAGGGAAAAGTGTGTGTGTTTGTGTGTTAATATCTGATACAAATGAGTATATGTAAACATGCATATATTATATAATATTAAGAATCTCATCATCTGCCTAACTTCACTTGAAAAGATTGTCTTTGATTAAGGTTTCCTGTCATCCATTAATCTCTTTTCTGAAGATAGCTGTACTCAGTCCTTATGCTGTCCTAGGTAAAGTCAGCTTGATTAACTGTTAAATACTGTATCTAAAATAAGGGTGATACCATGGGGTCCAAGGACCTCCAAGGAGCCATGCGTGGGCTTTGGGATGTTGTGAAAGTCTTTAGGCCAAAGCTGTGTGCAAGGTCACAGGTGTACAAGTATGTGCATTTCTGGGGACAGGGTCCTTCACTTTTGTCAGAGGGTCCCAAGTGTGTACTCCCCTACCACCAGTCCATGCCCAGGCTAACCAGGCCAAGCAGCCCATGCCAGGTGCTTCTCCAGCCCCGACCCACACTGTCCGCACAACCCTTTAAGGTAGGCTTGAAACTTGTTTTCATTACACAGAGAGGAAACGGAGGCGCTTGGAATGTTAATAACTTGCCCAGTGATTAAGAGCTGCTGCCTTAAGACCAGAAATGGTCTGTGTAGCTTTTAAGAAGGGCTTGGCCTAAACTCAGGGGAATAAAGTCTAGCAGAATCTAGTGCAAAAATCTTCCCTGATGACTTCAGTTGAGTGCTTGGAATGACATCTCCATGAGTTGGTCTGAATTTCTTTTCACCATGTGGTTTAAGAGCTAGTTTTCCCAGTGAGATTTTATCTTCCTTACATACTTACCCTGCGAGCTGAGAGAAGAATGCTGTTCTTTCTCTTGGCTCATCAGCATGTGGGCTGGGTTTCTCATCTGCCTCCCTTGCAAGTCCCTACAAAGTCCCCAAAACTATATGTACATCTATTTTTTTCAAAGTTTTTGAAATACGAGTTTGTCCAAACAGATGTTTGACTATTCATCCCACAGCGTGGGATGCGTTTTAGGTGCGTTTAATTTTAGCTCCAGCCAGTGTGTCGTGTTCATTTGCATGTGTTAAAGGGGCAGCTGGGATGCCTTCCACATTTGTTGGATTTGGGCTAAATCAGCTGAGCTGATTTAATGTCTCAAAGTGTAAGCTCTAGAATTACCATTCTTGTTGAATGTCAGGTTACGATTGGGTTACCTCTTTGAATTTCTCTCCCAATATATCTAATGGAGAGCTATTAAAGAATTTGACCTTTCTATATAAAATTGTTTTTTGTCTCTACAGTATTTCCTTCATGTTGATCTATAGAAATGCTGGCACAGTAGAATTCAGTCTTTAGATGTGATAAATCTGAAAGCATTGCAGGTAGAAGGTCATTCAGAACGAGGTGTTTGGAGTCCTACAGAATTGAAACTCTCTCACACCCTCCAGTTCTTAATTCTGTGACCTTTATCAGCTATAAGATGACATAACATGACTCTATCTGTAACCTATGAAGATTAAGCAACACGTTTACAAGGATTGGTTGCTCCTCCTCTGAGAGCCGCCTCAGTGAGATATCCCTTGACCATCTCCCCTAGGAGTTCAGCCACCTAACCCCTACTCCAAAACATCCTGTCCCCCTTTCCTGCCTGATTTTTCTCCATAGCCCCTCTCACTACCTACACGTTGTGTGTTTTACTTATTTTTTTCTTGCTTGATTCATCTTTACTCCAAATAGTGAGTTATTATATTGATGGTTGTTATTCAAACACCTCTGGGCACTCAGTAAATTCAGTAAGTATTTGCTGAGTGAGTGAATTGTTTTGCGGAGTGCCTGGCATATAGTGAGTGCCCAATAAATCAGGCAAGATATGAAGAATCATAAAAAAATACAGGAGAGGAAAAGGGGATATTTAAGCAGTAAAGGTCATATGAACTCAAGATAGGCCACAAATAACCTCACTGAGTTTGTGTTCTCCCAGGACTGGAAAACTGCGATTACAGTCTAACCCTTATTACCATCAGGGATAGGTACAAGGAATCAAGGCTTCAGAGCCTCACAAACAAACAGACAAACACAAAACTCTGGGCTATGCTTTATTTACGCTTCTAGGTATATAAAATATATTGTACCAAGAAGAAATACTTAGACAGAATCAGGAAGCATACCAAAGCCAGCTGTGAGTGAAGTATTTAATACTACATATAGGATATATTAGGCCCTCGGAGATATTAGAAAGTTGGTAGCCCATCTTACTTTTTTTTCTTTTCTTGCTTTAGGGTCTCACTCTGTTACCCAGGCTGTAGTGCAGTGGTACAATTCTGGCTCACTGTGGCCT
This sequence comes from Callithrix jacchus, assembly GCF_049354715.1. NCBI lineage: Eukaryota > Metazoa > Chordata > Mammalia > Primates > Cebidae > Callithrix > Callithrix jacchus. The sequence goes on along the minus strand of NC_133520.1, from coordinate 20,404,739 downwards.
TTCACTCCTGGGCTTAAGTGATTCTCCTTCCCCAGCCTCCTGAGTAGCTGGCACCATGGGTGCGCACCACCATGCTAGGCTTTTTGTAGAGATGGGGTCTTACTGTGTTGCCCAAGCTGGTCTCAAACACCTGGCCTCAAGCAGTTCTCCCTCCTCAGCCTCCCAAAGTGCTGAGATTATAGGTGTGAGCCACCACATTCAGCCCCATCCTATTTTTGAAAGCACCGTTTCTTTGCTTTTTATTTTTTTGTATTTTTGTTATATCTGTCTTGGGGATACATATGAGATTTTGATACCTGTCTACAATGTGTAATGATGAAGTCAGGGTAATTGGGATATTCCTCACTTCTAACAGTGATGGATGGTTTCTCAATTAAAAAAAAAAAGTCTTTTTGCTTGGAAATTTCAAATAAGTTATCAAGACTTAAAAGCAAATTAAACCAATGGGAATTCTGAAGTTGCTTTTTTTGTATTAAGTGTTTCTTCTCTCTCTGTCCCTGCATTGGGATGCTGTTCTTACTGTCCAGGCAGAAGGTAATGGAAAGTAGCATTGGTGGTGGTGAGAAGTGGTTGGGTGGCCTCTATTCTGAAGGTGGGGCCAACAGGATGTGCTAATGGACTGTAGCAGGGGGGACAGGGGGTATGGCTTGGAAGGGGGTGCCACGGATTGTGGCTGGCACAAGGGAAGACTTGCAGTCACCTCAACTGAGCTGTGGGGAGGTGGTGAGTGGAGCAGGTGGGGGGGAAATTTTTACATGTTAATGCCTTTCAGTGTAGGTGGACCTGTTTTGTAGGTGGTGGGATGTGTGTCTGGTGTTTGGGAGGAAGGTCTAAGCGGGAATATAAATTTGGAAATGTTCAGTATATGGATGGTATTTAAAGCTGTGAGGCTGATGTTAAACCCAAGAGAATGGATGCAGACAGAAGAGGCCCGAGGCCTGATCCCTGGACAGTTCCAACTTTGAGATTTTTAGCTGTGGATTTGAAGCCAGCGGCTGACACTTGGAGGACAGTCTAACGCTGTAGATTGCAGACTATTTTAGGCTGCGTTCCCATGATCGGGATGTAATTTCATGAAACTCTGCAACTGAGAAGCTAAAAGGAGCCTCAGGGGAGTGTCTCATTCAGTGGTTCTCAGCCTCGAGCTGTGCCACCCACCCAGAACGAAGATGGAAATGTGGGGGCGGAGGATCGGGGGTTGTTGGAATACCCGTGGGGTGCTCCTGGCATCTACCAATAGAGCCCAATGAAGCCGCATATTTTGTATAGCCCAAGTTGGTCTGGCACATTGAAGAAACTGTCCCACCCAAATGGCCACAGGGCTTCCTGTCAAACCCTCATTTACCTGTTTCCCCCCACCGTTAGTTAAAAAAAAATATATATGCATGTTGAAGTGGTTTTTTGGTTGGTTTTTTTTTTATGGTATTGTTCTGAGTCGTACCCGCCTTCTCCATCAGCCAGCCCTCAAAGGTGGTGTTGAAAGCCATCAGCTCCTGAGCTTTGTAGCCCACACAGGCCCCACTGGAAGTCTCTGTCCCTCTGACTAGCAGCCACATGGAAGTATGAGTGTGTTGTGAACTGAATTGTGCCCCTCCAGATTTCATATGTTAAAGACCCAAACCCCAGAGTGACTGTATTTGGAGACAGGTCCTTGTGGAGGTGATTAAGGTTAGAGGAGGTCTTAAGGGTGGCGCCCTGATCCACCCGATGGTGTCCTTATAGTAAGAGGAAGATGGAAGGAGACATCTTCCCTACCATGTGAGCACACAGCCAAACAGCGCCACCTACAAGCCAGGAAGAGATCTTACCAGGAACCAGATCTGCTGGCACCTTGATCGGAGCATCCAGCCTCTAGAACTTTGAGAAATATAAATCTGTATTTGGGCCAGGTGCAGTGGCTCACACCTGTAATCCCAGCACTTTGGGAGGCCAAAATGGGTAAATGGCTTGAGCCCAGTGGGTAGAACCCGCCCTGCACTTCAGCCTGGGCAACAGAGCAAGACCTTCTCTCTCTCAAAAAAAAAAAAAAAAAGTCTTTTATTTAAGGTCCCGTCTGTGGTATTCTCAGCCCAAGCTGACTAATACAGAGTGGAAATGATACATCTTGGCCAGCAGGCCAGTGGGAGGGCTAGCCAGCCAGATCCTAAAATGACTTGGGTAACACTTGCTTCCATCTTCTCTTAAGCTCTTCTGAGGCCCCTCCCCAGTGCTATCTGGTACGAAGGTCCTAGGGGTAACATCCTTGATGCCTTCTTTACAGTACGCTGTGCTTAGGAGGTGATTGCTGTCAAGCTGGAGCCTTTCCAGGATCCAGACTCCTTTCCAGGAGGGTTTTGATTTGATTTTTTTTGCCTGGAAATACATCTGATAAGAAAATAAAGTACAGGAACCAAGAGGATCCCAGGAAGTTTATGGAATCTCTTTCTCTCTACTGGGGAAAACTTGAGAGTTTACTTTGAAATTGTTTACATATGTAAAATGAAATAAACCTTCAGGGGAGAAACCATTAGCTTTGTTTTCTTCTTTCCCCTGTCAACGAGACACCATTCCTTTTCACTTATTTCATTAAATCCTTTAAAAATGAGAACTGCTTTGTAAAGGAACAGGTTTCCTTTGGGTTTCAAACATTAAGTTATTAGAAAGCTTTTCTCTGCCTTGTCACCACTACATTTAAAATGCGGGGTTTTGAAACATGTTTGTGTCTCAGGCTGAAATGCTCCTGCCTGAACCATATGCCCACAAAGGAACCTTCTTTAAGAGGAGTTTGTCTAAGTTGTACACCTAATCGGTTTATCTTTAAGTCAGGAGTATATTGCTTTACTCCATTTACAGATTCTTAATGGCTCAGCCTTTGTTTAGCAGAATCACTAAAGAACTCTGTTTTGACCACTTTTGAAATGTCTGCCTTTAACGCAGCCCAAACAGATCAAAGCTCTTAAGGGTGTGTTCATTGATTTATTTTTTAGGGGCATTTTAAGAGGGCAGATATTGAAGTCCTGGGTTGTGCTGTTTACTCTCACTGAAATGTCAGCGCTGATGTCAGTTGTTTTAAGGGTGGCTGATCAGGATTAAGGATTGTGGGGAAAGATGAAATCCAAACTTTCCATTCTTATTCTGGAAGAACACTGCTGAAGCCAAGGAAAGGTTTTCAGCATTAAGTCAGCCAGCTTGGAGGGAAGCTTTGGCTGAGGCAACTGTTAGGGCACTCGGAGTTTTCTTTTTAGGAGAGCAGAAGATCTAGGGAAATCTGCATGGCTTTCCAGTGGAATGCGATTGGCAATCTGGGCGGGACTGGAGCTTTGCCCTTATGTTGTACTTCTCAGCAGCTCACAATGTCTCATAAACATGTGCCGCGGCCTCCTGAGATTCTTGTGATCGAGCTGCTGCTCCCTGGCGGAGCTGGCCTGAGCACCCACTTCTCCCGCATCGATTTGCAGCCCAACTCCAACTCTGTAAGCTGCACCACACAGAGTCCTGGTGGAGGAGATGGGAGGCCACACGGGGTGTCACATGTGGGGACAGGGGCTTCTCTAGGCTTAGGTGTCCTGGCTTTGTTGGCATTTGTGGCTGTGGGGTAGGTGGAGTTTGGGTGTGGTGTAGCAGCGAATCTTTAAAAATCTGTTCAGTAATCAAAACAAAACAGTTTATTGAACATTTTTTGATACCAAGGCCTGTGCTCAGCCTTTTATTTGCATTAATTTTATTTACTTTAAGGCCGGGCACAGTGGCTAACACCTGTAATTTCAGCTTTTTGAGAGGCTGAAGCAGAAGGACAGCTGAGACCAGCCTGGGCAATACAGTGAGACCCCATCTCTAAAAAAATTAGCCTGGTGTGATGGTGTGCACTTGTAGTCCAGCTGCTTGGGAGGCTGAGATGGGAGGGTGACTCGAGCCCGGAAGTTTTTGGCTGCAGGGAACTGTGGTCATGCTGTTGCACTCCAGCTTGGGCAACAGAGTGAGCCTCTAAAATAAAAATTAAAAAACTTGTTTACTCTGCCTCACACCCCTGTAAAGTGGGTAGGGATGTTATATATACTTCTGATGATGTCATATGCCAGTTCCCAGAAGGCTCGGAACTCTAACTCCACTTCCAGAAAGTAGCAGAGTTGCACCCAGTAATCAGGTTCAGTGGGACATAAGCTCAGTTTGCAGAGCAGAGGTTGCTTTTCCCATTTTTTACGTTGTCAATGGGAGAGGTAGACAGTTGGGATATCCCAGGGCCTCATAAGATGCCACCTTGTATCTAGGGAGCCTTAGCCCCAGGGATTTTACAGTTGTTAAGCCATGAAGTTTTATCACTTGTTGTGAGGCGGGCAAGAAAGGTGAGCCACTTGCCTGACTTTTAACAAGGCTCAGTGGTAGAGGAATTGGAGTGCTCTATATATCCCTGACTCAGGGTTCTGACTAGTAGTTGTGGCTGCTTCACTGTCTGCTCTTCAGAGGGTCTTTTATACTCCTTGCTTTTAGGCATGTGTCTTGGCATGAGGCCTGAATGCACCTAAAAAATGGAAGAGATGGGTGTTGATAACTTGCAGCCAAACAAGCTCCTGAGGGAAGCTGGCCACATGTTGATGAGATCCTGAGAAATGGAGAAGAAATGGGGTTGTTTTTCTTTTTCCAGTTTCAGATTCTCAAAGAAAATGGACTGGAAGAGTACATACTCTATTTCTGTTTCCTTGGAACATTGCTGATGTCGTTCAGGAAGTGAGGCTTCTGCTTGTGTGTTCAGTCAGTGTGACATCTCTGCCTGTCACTGTGACATCTCTGCCTGCTGTTGGAAAAGTGCTAGCAGGCTCAGTGAGACATATGAGATGGGAGTGGGAAGTGGCCAGCAATAATGGCTCCTTGCTTAATGGCAGGTTGTAACTTGCACCTCATGAGCACAGTTCACACCAAAGCCATGTCATTCATCAGCACGTTAGTTTAGGTTTTGTTTTATTTTTCCTGTCTTTATAAAACCAACTTCTGGTTTCAACCACTGTTGAAACTGTTCTTTTTCTTCCCTTAATATGTTTCCTCCTTTTTTGACTATTTCAGGCCTTATCTCCATCTGAATTAAAGAGTGCATTGGACTGGTAGCAAATATAAGGCTTTGACTATAGAGATTTCATTCGTGTTGATGTTGGCATCTCTGAAGGGCCCATTGTACGTCTCCTTTTCAAAGATTATTGGCAAATGTATTTTCAAAGCTTAACCCCTGAGTGCCTGTCCACACATGTGACTCAGTTTCCCCATCTGTAACTCTAGGTTATGGTTTGAGCAAACGCAATGATGATGGTAAATGAGTTGTGTAATTTGCTTTCTTTATTCTTTAGTCCTTTCTTTCTGCCACCATCCTGGGAATAGGGATCATCTTTGTCATCAAGAAACTGCAGTCTAGCAGGAGAGGCAGCCAAGGAAACAGGCAATTACTTAGTCTAGTAAGGGTAACCTAAACTCTAGACCATTTACAGCAGGGCTCTGTTCTTTCTATTTTAGACCTGTTTGAGAGTTTGTTATCTTCTTGGTAGACTGACCCTTTTTATCATTATGAAATGCCCTTCTTATCACTAGTAATGCTTCTTCTCTTACAGTATCAGTGTAGCCGCACCGTCTTTCTTCGATTTCATGTTTTTGCATGGCGTATCTTTTCCCTTGCTTTCGCTTTCAAACTTTTTATGTCCTTATATTAAAATGTATCTTCTCTAAGTAGCCTGCAGTTGGATTTTGGACTTTCATCTGCTCTAACAATCTTTGTCTGTTATTTGGTGGTGTATTTAGTTCTTTTACATTTAATCTACATACTAGTTTATTGGGATTTAACACCAGCATCTCAGTGGCTGCGTTCTATTAGTTCTACCTGCTTTGTGTTTCGTTTTCCATTGCATCCTCCTTCTGCATTAAGTATTTTTTTCTCTGTTAGTTTGCTAAATTCTTGACTAATAAGTCCACATGTAGAGCCTAATGTAAATGAATAATTGTATTACTTCTTAGACAATGCACAGACCTTGTAATAATTTACCTTCCACTTACCTTCAGCCCTTTGTGCTCTTGTTGTCATTTGGCTTAATTCTCTCTTTATAAACCCTACAGGATTTCTTTTGTTTTATGCAGTAAATGTCCTTTTGATTTAGTCACATATTTATGTTCCCATTGCTCCTCATTTCTTATATTTCTATTTTTCCAGCTAAGACCATTTTCCTTCTGTATTTCACTAGTATTGCTCTTAGTACCAGTTTGCTGGCAATGAATTCCATCCATTTTTTGGTCTGAAAGCATCTTTACTTGTGTGTGTGTGTGTGTGTGTGTGTGTGTGTGTGTGTGTGTGTGTGTGATTTGAGACAGAGTCTCATTCTTGTTGCCCAGGCTGGAGTGCAGTGGTGCAATCTCAGCTCACTACAACCTCCCCCTCCCTGATTCAAGCGATTCTTCTGCCTCAGCCTCCCAATTAGCTGGGATTATAGGCACCCACTACCATGCCCAGCTAGTTTTGTGTTTTTAGTAGAGAAAGGGTTTCACCATATTGGCCAGGCTGGTCTCGAACTCCTGGTCTCAAACATCTGCCTACCTCAGCCTCCCAAAGTGCTAGGATTACAGGCATGAGCCACTGTGCTCCGCTTACTTTGGTTTTTGAAGAGCATTTTCACTGACTGTGGAAGTCTTAGTTGACAGTGACTGTCAGCACCTTACACTGTCATTCAGTTCTCTTGTTTTTCATTGTTTCTGGTGAAATATCTACTATTAGTTTTCTTGGTCTTTTTGAAGATATTTTGACTTTTTCTTCCAGCTGCCTTTTCAGATATTTCCCTTTTTCAGCAGTTTTTCAATAATATGCCTAGAAGTTGTTTTCCTTGTGCTGAACCTGTTTTGGATTTGTGGAATTTCCTGACTCTTGAGCTTCATGCCTTTTCAGTTTTGCCATGTTGCATTTCTGTCTCCTCTTCCTCTGAGACCCTAATTTCATCTTTGTTAGATATTTCTACGTTTCCTCTGTCCCTCATAAGCTCTTTTCTGTCCTCTTTATTCTTTTTGATTCCCGGTGCCTCTAGCTGGATGTATTTCTATTGGCCTGCCTCCTGCTCATTGATCTTTTCCCCTGCCATGTCTAGTCTGCTTTTAAATCCACTGCTGAATTCTTCATTTCAGTTATTGTGTTTAGTTGTGTATGAATAAATACAGAGATATTTAAGGGCTCTTACTGACTTTTTCATCCTCCGAAGAGAATTTAGGTTTGTTCTCTGGCAGGCAGTTAAAATAGGGCAGGTCACTTTAATCAAGTCTGGAATTGAGCTGGTGTAAAGCTGGGTTTTGGTCTTTTGTGAGAGAGCTGGTGAGTTTCCAGTTTTCTTTTGCCGCTAGTAAGTAGCCCTATGGGATTTGACCTGGAAGTGTGGAATATTTATCTGAACCCAGTTTCCTCAGCAAGCCCTCAAGTCCATTTCTGGCCTCCACAGCTCCGTGGCACCTCCAAAAGCTGTCACTTGGCTCTGCAGCTACAAGACCGTCGCTTCTGCTCAGCCCAGTCAGCCCAGTTGGCCATTTGGCTCCATGTCATTGAAGAGGAACCTCAGAGAATGTTGGCCTTACTCTCAAGGTGCTTCTCCTTTCTGGGCACCTGGCCTCACCACACCTGGCTGCTTTGCTAACTCTCCAGTGCCTTCAAGTAGATTCTTCAGTGTATTTCATCCACAGTTTCTGGTTGCTTTCAGTGAGTAGGTTGGTCTGTAGCAAGGAACTTTACTGTCACTGGAAGCAGGAAAAACACCTGTGTGTTTTATTTGGAATTCAAATCCACTCTGAATTTGGCAGTTGATAAATTTTGCCCTGAGCAGTAACGTCTATCTCAAAGGAGAGTAAATAGAAATATAGGCAGACTTGAAGTTGGGAGGTGTAGCTTTTATTAATAGCTCAACCAGCTATTAGCTCCCAGACTGAGGTCAAAATAATCTCTCTGTAAAGCCTGAGTTTCTTATCTGTGAAACAATAATAATGCCTGCCTGGCTTGTCATACAGCATTGTTATTAGGCTCAGATGTGTGCATAAGCCACATACATTGCACAAATACAGGACGTTATTCTAGTGACTAATGGCTTGTATGTATATCAGCTTTGAGTGAAGAATGAACTGTTATTTTGTTCCGCTTTGCTCTCAAAATGTGTGTGACATGCCTGGCAGACATTCGGCTTCCAGTATGTGAAAGCCTGTGTCACATTAAGATGATGGTATTGTATAGTATTGTTTTATCATAGCACCAAAAACAGTCACAGAAATAGCTGTGAAGCAGTGATTCTACCTATTTCAGAAAGAAATTAGACCAGGAAAAATGGAGTCAACCGAGTGTTGCTTGATAAATGAGATCAATCTTTGAGTCCTAACAAACTGTCCTACTTCAACTATTCATTTAAAACCCATCACTTTGCCATCATGGTGGAAACACGTAACTGCAGGAACAACTTTCTTTCAGTGGAAGGGTTTTGTATATTTTCGGAAACAGTCAGAATACTATAAAATTTATTTTAACATTTTTGGCATTTAGGCTGTATATTTCACTTGAATATGGTTTCGGAGATTACTTGTGACGTTTCTAATGAACGTAAAGGAAGCAGCATTGTCAGTTTGTGGTACATGCATTATTAATCCAAAACACCTGTCTGTTCACTGGTGTAACTGACAATTCATGTAAACTTTGGAGTTGTTTATTTATGTAGATGGGGTCTCACCCCGTTGCCCAAGCTGGAGTACAGAGGTGTGATCGCAGCCCACCGTGACAAACTCCTGGGCTCAAGCTATCCTCCTGAGTAGAAGACTACAGGCATGCACCCCTATACCCAGTAATTTAAAAAATTGTTTAGCAGTGACGGGGTCTTGCTACATTGCCCATGCTGGTCTCAAACTCCTGACCGCAAGTGATCCTCTTGCCTTTACCTCCCACAGTACTGGGATTACAGGTGTGAGCCACCATGCTCAGCCTATACTCTGGAGTTGTTAAAAGTTAGTGGTGGAACCTATGAGGGCCCATAATCTGCACTGCCATCTGTAAAATTTAAAGTGCAGACTTTTACAGCATGACTATCTTAACTATTTTGAATTAACCATGATTTTCTTCATCTGACAATAATGCAAGAAAATCCACACCTCTTTGGAAAATCGAGTTATTTTAAAAAAGGAAATATCCCAATAGGAATATTGTACTTGGATTTAAAGTTTTATATTCACTGAAGATTTCTTTTTATTCTTAAATTTATGCATTTATTCAGCAAAGATTTGAGTGCTAACTACATGACCGGTCACTGGGGAAACAGCTGTGAACAAAACTGATTTAAAAAACAAAAACTCCACCAGCATAGAGCTTAGAAAGAGGATGGGGGAGAAGACAATAAAATAAATCATTAATTATATGGTTTTTAAAAAGCATAGAGAAATAAAATAAGCAGTGACAGTTTGGAATGTGGAAGAGTCAAGGGTTCCAGTACTAAACAGTGATCAGGGAAGGTCTCACTGACAGGTAGACGTTTAGGCAAAGACCTGAGGGAAGGGACAAGGGAATGTCCATTTGGATAACTGGGAAGAGAGGTCTCATCAGAGGAGGTGGCAAGGGCAAATTCCCCAAAGATGTAGTGTGCCAGGCCTATCCAGAGGACAGCAGGAAGCCAGAGTCACTAGGCCAGGAGGGAATGAGGAAGAGTAGAAGGAGGTGAGATCTGAGAGGAGTCAAGGCACCAAGCCCTAGGAGCCGGAGGTGTATTGTAAGGGCATTGACTTTGTGCTGCTGTAACAAAAAACCTGAGACTGGGTAACTTACAAGAAAACAGAAGTTTATTTCCTGCAATATGGAGTCTGAGAAGTCCAAGATCTTTAAGCTGGCAAATTCATTGTCTGGTGAGAATCTGGTTTCTGCTTCCAAAATGGATCTGAGAACAGTGGATCATCCAGAAGGGACAAATGCTGTGTCCTTACATAGCAGAAGAGAGAAAGGCAAAAAAGGGACAAACTCCCTTCATTAAGCCCTTTTAAAGGGCCTTTATTTCTTTCACGAAGAGAGAAGCCCTCATTATCTAAGCATCTCGTAAAGGCTCTATCGCCACTACATTGACAGGTTACATTGCAACACCTGAATTTTGGAAGGGACTCATTCAAACTATAGCAGCCATTGAGTGAGATGGATGCCATTGTAGGTTTGGGAGCAGAGGAACAGCATGATCTGAATTAGGTCTATAAAGTGTCAGTCTTTTAAAATGTTGCTGTGATAAGACCAGGTTTATTGGGGTTGGGGTGGGAAATACAAGGCCAGAAGCAGAGAAACCTGTTGCCATGATCCAGCCAAGATGACAGTGGCTAAGAACAGGGGACTAGCAATGGACGGAGCGAGAGGTGGCTGGATTCTGGCTGCATTTGAAAGTAGAGATATCAAGATATGCTGAATCGGATGTGGAGTGTGAAAAAGAGAGGGATGAAGGATGCCACTGAGTTTCTTCACCAAGCAACTTGAAGAACGGACTTGTCCTTTGCCAAGCAGGGAGGAGTACAGCCTTCTGGTTAAGGTGTGGATGCTGGCACCAGGCTTCAGCTGCAGAATCTTGGTACGTCACTTAGCTCCTTCGTGCCTTAGTTTTCCTAAGGTATAAGTTAAGGGTGATGACAATGGTCATCTCATGGGCTGCTGTGAGGACTAAATGGGTAACACCCACCCATAAGTGACTCAGCACAGTGGCTGGCACATCATCAGTACTAAATGAATACTAGCTACTATTCAGGAAGCATTGCTGGAAAGATTAGGAGGGACCTTGCTTTTTTTTTTTTTTTTTTGAGACAGAGTTTCACTGTTGTTACCCAGACTGGAGTGCAATGGCACGATATCGGCTCACCGCAACCTCCGCCTTCTAGGTTCAAGCAATTCTCCTGCCTCAGCCTCCCGAGTAGCTGGGACTACAGGCGCGCACCACCATGCCCAGCTAATTTTTGTATTTTTAATAGAGACGGGGTTTCACCTCGTTGACCAGGATGGTCTCGATCTCTTGACCTCGTGATCCACCCACCTCGGCCTCCCAAAGTGCTGGGATTATAGGCATGAGCCACCACACCCGGCCAGGAGGGACCTTTTCATCCAAGTGGAACTGTCAAGTAAGTGGATGAAGACACACAAAAACCTGGAATTCAGGGGGCAAGCCTGAGTAGAAGTTACAGTTGAGATGTCAGCATTTATAGATGGTTTAAAAATCATTTTGTTATTTATCCCTGAATGTGTATTTGTAAATGTGGAGGTATTGCTAGTTACCAAAATAGGCTTAAAGCAGGGGTTCTCAACCCCTAAGCTGTGGACCAGTAGTGATCCATGGCCTGTTAGGAACTGGGCCGCACAGCAGGAGGTGAGCAGGGGATGAACCAGCATTACGGCCTGAGCTCGCCTCCTGTCAGTTCAGCGAGGACATTAGATTCTCATAGGAGCACGAACCCTTTTGTGAACTGTGCTTGCAAGGGATCCAGGTTGTGCATTCCTTATGAGAATCTAATGGCTGATGATCTGAGGTGGAACAGTTTCATCCCAAACCATCTCCCCTTGAAAATGGTCTTCTATGAAACTGTTGCTTGGTGCCAAAAAGGTTGGGGACTGCTGGCTTAAGGGACACTGGGTTTCTTATCTGTTGCCTCCTCCTCTTTATGATGATGATTAAATTTCCTCTGGCATCTTTGCCCTGGCCCCTTAAACCAAATCTTTTTTATTCTTAGTAATTCTTTAAGTGCAAAGGCCAAGGTACTTGTTGATATTCACATATAAATGCTACCAGTTGATGTTGGAAAATTCCCTGTATGTTGCTCTGGGCTAGAATAAAGCAATGCCCTGGATGCCTAATTCTGCTTGGCCAACATGTACTGGCCTGTGGGACCATGAGTTGCCCAAGAGACCTTGGTGCCTTTCTGTTCTGGCATCCCTCTCAGATTAACCCCTTCCTGTCATTGCCACTCTTGGTCCAGTCCCTTGTCCTCCCTTCTGGGTCACTGGACCTGCATACTTAGATCTCTCAGTACCTCCTCAAGTCTGTATTCTGCGTGCCTCTCCCATGCAAGAACTAACTAACATATGGTGAGGGCCCCTGGATCCACCCTCCTGGGCCCTGCATAGATGGCCTGCAGCTGCTGGTGCAGGTCCTGCCTCCCCCACCCACTTATCTTTCTTAAGACTTCTGATGTGAATGCATTCCAGATGTGGGGGCATTCTTTACGAATATGAAGTTCTTGTTGCTGTCTTCATTCATGGTATTCTCCACTGCCCTTCTGAACCTTTCTAAATGGGTGTGTCCCTTAAAACACAATTCACCTAGCTTTTTCCAAAGGACCACTTCTGACTGGCCCCATGCCATGGGATTGCTGCCCTCACTTGAGACCTTGCAACCCCCAACCAGGGCCTCTGTGCCTGGGCTTTCTTGTTTTATAGCTGTGCGTGTTTTCCCAGGTATTTCATAAGCTACTTTGGGGCAGAGACTATCTGTAATTAGACAGTTCTGCAATCCCTCACTTAAATTCTTAGGGAATTCAGATTTTTAAAAAAATTCTATAGGGGTATTAATGATATATACACAATTTATGAAATAATGTTTTCAATCCTGTTGTAATCAAATACATTAATATTTTTGCAGCAAAACATGAATATGCATACCAAGTGGGATAAATAAGGAGAGAAGGCATCAGGTCAGGTTTTACTGCCACATAATTCAGGTTGGGGCAAGTTTTGCCACCAAATAGGATACCAATTTTTTTTCCAGGGTGGTTTTTTTTTTTCTTTTTAATGTTGAAATCAAAGATTAGGAGTTATGGACCCTCACTAGGTAAATAAAGAAGAGTACCATTCATTCTCCTGCCACATGATAAACAACCAGTCCCGGAGGGACCAGAGCCTACTTTTGGGTTGGCATGTTATAGATGACGGGGGCTGGCATAAAGGGGGTCAAAAGTCCTAGATGGTCTGCAGCTTGATCTCCTGCAGGACCTCAGGTACACAGACTGGTTAGCATCCTGGGAGGCTTTGCCGGTCACTCATTGTCACCATGTGCTGACTGGGTTGAACTAGATGTCTCTTGGTAGCTGCTTTTATGGAATCACTCTGTTAACCCAGATGACTGTTGAATCCTATCTGCATAGTCACCCCCTGAGGCCAGTGCAAGGTGCTGCCATCAAACGAAGGCAATCTTGTTAGGGTTGGTCCATTCTTGGGCTTAATCAGAACTGCCCTAGGGAAATCATGGTAAATTGATGACAGTGATGGTGATGATCTGCCTTCTATTATTGGCAGACCTTATCCTGGCCAAATATTAGCTAAAATCTCTGAATCAGTCTCTGTTTCGCCTACATATTAATGGACTACGCAGTGAGCTGTTAAAAACCTTGTATCACAGACTCCCTGAGTTCTCCTTTCTTTACATATGCCAAATTACCCAAAACTGGTTTTTTCTTTTAAAGTAGCTTTTTAAAAGTAGTTATATGTTTGTTGTGTCATACGTAAACTTTTGCTCCTGCAAAAGAAGTAGCACTTGAATATAAATTTCCTCAGCAAGGCAATTCACTTGTATAGAAGGGTGCATTTCACAGATGGAGCAATGACAAGCACACACCTGGACAAGGGAGGGGAAAGGGTTCTTAGTCCTGGCACAGGAAGCCCCTACTGCTGTGTTGTTCCTTTGTTGGCTAGGGTTAGACCACACAGTCTAAGCTAATTCCGACTGACTGTTTTAAAGAGAGCAGGGGTATGAGCCAGAGTGGCGAAGTGGGTAGTTTGGCGGGAAGGACAGTTGTGGGACAGGTCAGAGCAAGTGACCAGGGGAACAGATGTGAACTACTCATTAGAACTGGTGGGAGAGTTGTTTCCTGAAACTAGAGGCAAGCGGGCGCAGATAACCAGGAAGTTAAACTTTCAAATAGAGAATTAAAGAATAAGAAAGCTGAACATACTGACAGTGATTCTTTGAAGAGAAGCTTGGAGTTCACTCTATCTAACAGTTGCACACAGAAAAAAAAAAAAAAAAATCTGTACCAAAAAGTTGAAAGGAGCTTCACATTGTCTCTGCTCTGGTGAATATCCTTCCTAATTTGTCTCATAGTCTCTGATGTTTGATATGTCATTTTATATAAATACAATGACAATAAAATGGCACTGCATTTGCTGTTTGCCTGCCTACTTTTTTTCGTTCAGTAATACATAGGAAGCATTTTCTAGGACTGGTAAATATAACTTCCCTTTTTAAAAGCGGTATATATCCCATTTTATGTTTATTTAGCTAGTTATCTGGTAATGGACTGCTAGGTTGTTTCCTTTCCTTTTTAATGCTAATAATGTTGGGATGAATATTTTCGAATAACCTCTTTGCTCACTCATTTAAAAGGAAGTGCTATTTGAGATAACAGTGTGTTATTTGATTCTGAAAATGTACCAGAAATTACTCAAAATATTGCTGAGTTTGGCTACTGCTTTATTTTAGGTTTTGAATGAAGAGTCATAGCACAAAGTGTCTGTGGCCAGCCGGCCTCCTTGCCTTCCTTTCCTCTTTCCCTCCCATCTTCCTTCCTTCATCTAGCTTTGTTTCAAGATTATGTTAACTTTGTAAAATGAATTTAGAACCAATTCCTAAATCTCTTTAGACGCTTCAGAAAAACTGATTTTCAAAGGAGTTATTTGCTTCTTGGAGCTCAGCTTTCAAAGTCATCTAAATCTAGAGCTATTTTAATTTTAATGACAGTAATCCTTTGATAACCTTTTAAAATTGTTCCATAAATACTGACGTATGTTAAGTTTTTCCATGTTTTACTTAAATTGATTTGATAATGTCTATCTTCCCAAAAGAATAAATTTCCCTTGGATTTTCAAATTCATTGGCATAATGTTATATGTATATGTACTTAAATCTTTATTAATTGTAAACTTTTCTCTTTTTTCTTTAAAAACACCAGTGACGTGTCCCTGTTTTCTCTTCCTTACTTCTTTCTTCTTTTCATCCTTAACATCCGAGTGCTGGGGTTTTATATACATTCCACTTCTTTTCTCTTTAATGCATTCAGGTTTGCCTACTCTGTCTGCTTTCCTCTGCACTACCCTTGCCCCATGAGAGTTGAATGTTGAATGTTTATTTTATGTCTACTTAATTGGTTTCTGAGTGCAGCTTTGGCTGAGTCTCACATAATACAAAACATAGTGTGATGATTTTGGTTATTTTTAAACCTACTTGTAAATGACCACATGTTATTATTTCTCACTACTCTGGAATTCTACTTTTGGTTTCTTTTTCGGTACACTGCTTATTTAGGAAAGAGTTTCAAATGGTAAGAAACTGATTTTTTTTCTTTTTATCTATTTAAACTTACATCATTGGGGACTTTTTCCCCCTTCATTTTATTGCTGTGGAGTCAGACATTATAACTTGGTAATTTTGTTCTTTTCCATATATGGAGGGTTTTACTTTGGGCATGAGATATAGCTACCTTTAATTGAGATTTTTGTTCCAGGTGCTTACCAAGCAATTTACATGCATTAGTAATTTAATTCTCACAATACCCCTATGAGGGGTGGGTACTGTTGTTTTTGCTATTAAGACTTGATAGTTGGAGAAACAGAACGGGAGAAGTGCATAACTTGCCCTATTAACCAGGCAGTGGTGGGATCTAAACAACAGGCTGCCCCCAGAGGCTGCAATCTTTACTTCTCATTTCTGTGAATATTTGATGGGTGTTTTTTAAAGGCTAGTAACGTCTATACTCATTTCAAAATTCAAATATACGTGTTTAACCAACCTTACTGATTACATTCAAAACCTTTATTATTGACAAAAGCATTTGAAGCTCCCACTACAGTGCTAGGAATTTCTGCTTATTTCTAAGCATGAGGGACCTCGTGCTTAGAAATATATCATATATATTCATAGATTATACCCTCATTGACATAAAATTACCCATTTTACTTGTTTTTCCTTCTTTTCTTTCTTTCTTTCTTTTTTTTTTTTTTTGAGAGGTGGTCTCTCACTGTGTTGCCCAGGCTATCCTTGAACAAGTTTTTCTTTTTTGCCATACATTTTGCTTTTCATAAATGTTAATCTCCTACTTTATTTCACTTATTTTTAATATATGTTTGCCTTTTATTGGTTTTCTTTTTTCTTTTTTTGGATGCCATTTTGTTTTAGGTTTATCTTTTGTTAACAGCAACTAAATGCTATATTTTGATTTTTAAGCCAACCTGATGGTCTAAAGTTTAATAGACTCTTAGCCTTCTTTTTTTTTTTTTTTGAGACTAAGTCTTGCTCTGTCACCCAGGCTGCAGTACAGTGGTGCAATCTTGGCTCCCTGCAACCTCCGCCTCCCAGGTTCAAATGATTTCTCCTGCCCCAGCCTCCCGAGTAGCTGGGACTACAGGCACGCACCACCACACCGGCTAATTTTTGTATTTTTAGTAGAGATGGGGTTTCACCATGTTAGCCAGGCTGATCTTGAACTCCTGGCCTCAGGTGATCCACCCACCTCAGCCTCCCAAAGTGTTGGGATTACAAGCATGAGCCACTGTGCCTAGCCTCTTAGCGATTTTTATTTTTGGTCTGTCATCTAATTTTTAATGTCATTCTGTTTTTCTCTTGCTTTTTCCATCATCTTTCCTGTACAGATAACATATTTGGTTTCACTTTGTTGATCTTGTATTCTACTGTTTGCCACCATGCCCAGCTAATTTTTTGTATTTTTAGTAGAGACGGGGTTTCACCATGTTGACCAGGTTGGTCTCGATCTCTCGACCTCGTGATCCACCCGCCTCGGCCTCCCAAAGTGTTGGGATTACAGGCGTGAGCCACCGCGCCCGGCCTGGTTTTTTTTTTTTTTAGAATAGATCTTCAAGCAGTTTTTCAGGAGGTTTATATAATTGAAATATTTTCTGAGCTTTTTTGTGCTTACCTGATAATTACTTTCCATTCCCTTCATAGGAATTGTAAGTTCATAATGCAAAGAATTATTGTTGTGTCTTTCTTTTATTCTTTAAAACTCTGTATATGTTGTTTCACTGTGACTGGTTTAGTGTTGCCAAGGAGAAGCTGAAAACCATTCTGATTTTTGTTCATTTATTATGATGTGTAAATTAGGATACTGTAGCAAAAAAGACGTTACATTATTTAGCAAAATACCTGGAGAGGCCATCTAAGTTGGCTTCCCCTGGCCTGGCAGCTCTTTCTGACCTTCCTCAGCACCATCTTCAGCATTTGTGTTTTTCAGCTGTATCCTTTTGCCTTACGTGGTTGCAGGAAGGCTGCTATAGCTCCATGCATGTGATCACATTCAAGGCGGGAAGTGGGGGCCCAGAAATGGGCTTTTCTTGAGTGGCTCTCTACTCTTTTTTTTTTTTTTTTTTGAGACGGAGTTTCGCTCGTTACCCAGGCTGGAGTGCAATGGCGCGATCTTGGCTCACCGCAATCTCCGCCTCCTGGGTTCAGGCAATTCTCCTGCCTCAGCCTCCTGAGTAGCTGGGATTACAGGCACGAGCCACCATGCCCAGCTAATTTTTTGTATTTTTAGTAGAGATGGGGTTTCACCATGTTGACCAGGATGGTCTCGATCTCTTGACCTCGTGATCCACCCGCCTTGGCCTCCCAAAGTGCTGGGATTACAGGCTTGAGCCACCGCGTCATAAATGTCTCCCAGAAATCCCTTCTAGTACTCTCCATTATAATCCAGAGGCCAGAACTACATCATGGCTATTTGTGACTGTAAAAGAGTCTGGTGACATCAGTTTGTCATAGGCCAATCGATACTCGCCCCTGGGGCTTCACAGTTCTCCCAAAACAAAATCTGTAAGATGGGAGCAAGAGAGACGCTTGTATTTTTTGTTATTACCCAGAAGGATGTGTGCACCTTCAGGCATACATGGAAGGCTTCCACGACGGCGTCATAATAGAGTCATGAGGACCAAACATAAACATAGTAACTGTTGGTGTTAGGAGCCGTATACCAAATACCTTCTCATTCTTTACCATAACATTCCATTCTGTCTTCAAAAAGAAGTTGATTTTCCCCCCAAGATTCCAAAAGAATGCTGTTATATTTGACATGAACAGAGTTTAGGAGAACCAGACAAATTTCCCTGGGTTCGCCTGGAGAGGGCGTGAACAAGTCATGCCAAGACAAAGTTGGGTGTCCCTGTTACTTATGTGAACTGCCAGTAGGCCAGGGCCAAGGGAGGGTTAAAATAGTGACTCTTTTACTTCAAGGTGACATGCTTACTCTTATCCCATGACTAGATGACGTGTTTGCCTTTCATCTTTGGAAAGAGATGAATCTGATGCAGCCTTTGATTACTGGTAATGGTAGAGTTCAGTGAAAAGTTGGTCTTTTTTAACCACAGGCCAAAACAGAGCAATTCAGTGTATCTGAAAAGAGTGGTACCTACATGGTGGCTCATGCCTGTAATCTGATACTTTGGGAGGCCGAGGCAGGCAGATCACAAGGTCAAGAGATTGAGACCATCCTGGCCAATGTGGTGAAACCCCATCTCTATTAAAAACACAAAAATTAGCTGTGCATGGTGGCATGCACCTGTAATCCCAGCTACTCAGGAGGCTGAGGCAGGAGAATCCCTTGAACCGAGGAGGTAGAGGTTACAGTGAGCTGAGATTGTGCCACTGCACTCCAGCCTGGGAGACAGAGCAGGACTCCATCTCAAAAAAAAAAAAAAAAAAAAGAGCAGTGCTCTAAAACATCATCCTCCACAGAACTTAAACTTTTCTCCTGTCCACTTTGGACAATCAGAGCTGCCCAGTGATTATACAAACTCCATTATGTGGCCCAAGTTTGTGGGGAGAACTGCTAGAGTAGGGTAGGAAAGAAAACCACTGCCTGAGTAACCCCTAAGAAGGGTGCTGTAAAGGTTTTACCATTTTAAGACAGGAGGAAGCAGATAAAAATGAAAGCACATCTCTTCGTGGAGCAGTGGAAGAAAAAACCAGACCCTCAGACAACTTGGAAACCAGAGCTCATGTATCCAAGGGGATGACGATGGGCACCAGGAGGCAGAGGGGGTTACTGTAGTTACCCAGCAGGGCCAGGGGTGCCACTTGTTCCAGGGGACTATCAAGGGGCAAGAAATGGAATGTGTGGTGTTCGCATTGTTCAATAAGCAGCTTGAGCCTCCATCCAGAAAAGGCAGCTTGTCCTGTGGCATCAGGAGGAATGAAAGTGTAAAGGACAATAATGATTTGATCTCTGAAATGACTCTAGCCTTCAATGCTAAGTGGGACCCGGCGGCTGAAGTGCAGCACTTGGAGGGCATGACGGGAGAACTCAAATGGCTTCATCCAGGGCTGTTATTTTCTCAACTATCAATAGCTCTTGACTCTTGAAAAGTTTTCAGCTAAAATTTAGTGTCTGTAAAACTGGAGGCAATAAAGGGCAAATGGTGCTCTTTGAATGAAAAAAACATTTTTATTCCATCAAATGATGGCTGGCTGAAAGCTTCAAGGGTAAACCTAATGTTTTCTCCCTTCTGGTGGAGAATACTCTTGTATTCTGGGCAGCATTTTTTGTGGCCGCTGCCGAAGCGAGAGGAGTGTTTGCTGAGCTCAGACTGTGCTTGTGGATTCTCCACTTGGCCTGGGCGTGCATGCGTTTTTTTGCCTCTAGAACCCTTGGCTTTTCAAAGGGATTAGAGGACTTCAAAGGGTGTACAGTTAATAAGATAGGCTTGAGTTTCTTGTGTCATGGGGAGGATAAACATTTTGGTTTAGAACATGCTCCCGACTCCTCCGCGTTGCAGAATGCCAAAGCCTGCTGTATGCAAGAAAGCGACTTTCAACTAATAATTCTAAAGTTAGACAAACCTAAGGTGATTAATGGAGCTTATTGAAATCTCCTGCCAACCAGATTTTTAAGAAGCTTGATTTCACAAGGGTCCTGCAAAGGTTCTAAAATGTCTAAGGATTTGGTTCTGTTTAGTTTCGAAAGACATCTATAGAATAAGCTCTGTAGCTATTAGGACTAATCAGAAATCAGTTAATTTGGTGGTATGTAATGCCATTATTACTGTTTGGAGGATTATTAAGAGTGTGTTTTAATTAAATGAACATTATATAACAGTTGTGAACATTTTTCCATTTTCCTTTTTTTGGGGGGGCTTCCATTTCCAGTTTACATTCAATCCAGTGGCCTGCCTAGACTTTCTATAAACTCCATAGCGACACATCTTGAAAATGTGAAGCTGAGCATCTTGTTTGGGATGGGCCCTAGTGGACGCGTACCCTGAGGTTGAGAGATGCATCCCTGGGCCAGTTTGGGCTTGGGGAGAGGAGGGCCTGTTTCCAGTGCCCATTTTGCATTGTGCTGGATCAGATTCCAGCTTTGGCTAGATCTTATTCCCAGCCTGGTCATGTTGAAGCCTTGTTCCCAGTGGCTTAGCCCTGACTCTGTATGTGTCAGGCTTCTTAATCATGGTAGACTTTGAGGAACACAGCATGGGCTGGCCCACTTCATGCATCGTGACCACTGGGGCTCAGATTATGGTAGAGGGGAAAATAGGAAATCAAAATCTGGAGGAGGCAGAGTTTTTGTTTTTAACATCTGTGCTACAGATGTTAATCTGAACATCCATAACCAGAGTTCCAGGTCTAATTACAAAGCTCTTCAGATGAGTCTAATTATGGCTCCATATTAGAGAACTGTTGCACTAATGACACCTCTCACTCTTCTGTGTGTTTCTTAAAACGAGGTCTAAGAGCAACCTGTATAAGCCTTGCCTTCAGATTCCCAGGTATTCAGATTCGGATTCCCAGGTATCACCTAAACCTACTTATTCAGAATGGGAAAGGCAGGCAGGGCCCAGGCATGTGCATTTTCATAAGCTCCATGAATTAGTCTGATGCTCACTGAACTGTCAGAGCTTTGTGATAGCATTAGTCTGTGGCCTTAAAGCAACTGCCCGTAGCCCAGAAGCAAATCAGAGTCCTGAATGAGGAGTATGTGCCTGGCCTGTGATTGGCTGCAGCCTGGCTGGAGCTCCAGCTGCACAGCAGAGGCCATATATGGACATTTGGTGTCCATTCTGTGTCCATGGGCAGGTACATCAGGCTACCAGGACAGTCACTGAAACAACAGACCCACCTGTCCACCCTTTGCTTTCTTTTGAAATGGGAATCACATAAGCATTTTCTGTGGACGAGGGCAAGGAAACAGAGGCATTCACTGCCCCCATTGCATCACCAGCTCTGTCCAGAGCCTTCTTCCCAGCATCTTGAGGTGCTAACACCCTCCCCCTGCTACCGAGTATCTGCATATGAATGGGGAGATGGGCTGGCAAGCAACAGAATCTATTTTAATATGTTCCTTTGATTTTTAGAACTTCTGACCCTGCTGGCTAATTTAATGCCCCAACAGGCTCTCTCTTGACTCATCCCACCTGGCTGATAGGTACACATGGAGACTCACAGACTTTCAGGTGCTGGGTTGGCTAGAGAAAGAAGGGTCCAAGTGGCCACAGGCTCCCTGGACTGCTCCATCTTTCCGACCACGTGCAGAGGCAGGGGCCTTGCAACTCTCCTCCCGAAGTTGGGGGAGCCAGTCATCACACCCACAGACATTTCTCACCCTCCCCATTTCACTCACCCATCTCATAGTTGAAAAACTGCCTCTGTTTCTACAGCTGTAGAATTTGCTTGGATTTTTATCCATTTTTCCTTATGTAAGGTAGCTCAGATCCTCTCCGTGACTGAAGAAGGTAGAAAAAACAGCAAGGTATAAACCTAAAGAAAGCAGCAGAAAGGAAATAAGGAAGGTAAAAGAAAAAAATTAACGAACTAACAAACCAATGGGAAGTACTATATAAAGCTTCATCTTTAAAAATATAAATCTCTAAAAATGCTGATTAATAAAAATAAAGAAGAAACAATATTATGTATAAAAAAGCAGATATAACTAAGATCATAAGAAAATTAGAAATATACTTTTATGCAAATAAATTGGAAACTTGGTGAAATTGATAATTTTCTAGGGAAATTAAGTTACCAGGATCTCTTAAGAAGTAAAAAAGGGCCGGGTGCAGTGGCTCACGCCTGTAGTCCCAGCACTTTGGGAGGCCGAGGCGGGTGGATCACGACGTCAAGAGATCGAGACCATCCTGGTCAACATGGTGAAACCCCGTCTCTACTAAAAATACAAAAAATAGCTGGGCATGGTGGTGCATGCCTGTAATCCCAGCTACTCGGGAGGCTGAGGCAGGAGAATTGCTTGAACCCAGGAGGCGGAGATTGTGGTGAGCTGAGATCCCGCCATTGCACTCCAGCCTGGGTAAGAAGAGAGAAACTCCGTCTCAAAAAAAAAAAAGTACAAAAAAATGAATAAGTACAAACCATCAAAAGAAATTTTCTGCAATAAAAAATTTGCGTTCTCAAAATTCACACGGCTCAAATGGGTTTGCATGAAACACAGACTTTTTTAGAGAATAGAGAAGGAAGAAAGCTACCCCATTTCCTTCATTAGTACTATGAAACAAGAAAAAGAAAGTATAAGAACAGCAAATTGTTGACCAGTTTGTGATTATAGACTTAGAAAAACCTAAACAAAATACTGGCAAATCTGATACAAAATACACACACACACACACACACACACACACACACACACACACGGCCAAGAAGAGTTTATTTTAGGAATGTAAAAATGATTTAATATCAGAAAATAATGTAATATACCTTCTCAGTGAATTAAAGGAGAATAGTTGTAGATCATATTAATGGATATGAGAGGAAAAACAGTGAAATTCAGCACTTGTAAGGGAGTTTCCTTCACCTAATGAAAGGCATCTGTAAAATATCTATGGCAAACACAAAGCTTGATGATGAAAATCTACTTGTGTTCAATTTAAAGATAAGATAAAGGCAAGGTTGTTTTTTACCACTTTTAAAAATTGTATATTGTCTTGCAGGCTGTAATCACTGCCATCTTAAGGCAAGAATTGTGAGATGTGTAAGGAATGGAAGGACAGAAACAAAATGTAGATGTATTGATCTGTGGGAAATCTAAGAGAACCTACAAACTGACTATCAGAACAAATAAGAGAGCACAGCGAGGTGTCAAATATAGAGTCGACATACAAAAACCGGTATCAGTAATGGCCAATTCAAAAATGTAATAGGAAAAGAGTCTCCTTTTCACTGAAGCAAGCAGAACTGCTAGACACAGAGGAATAAATGCAATCCAAGATGTACAAGACTTTCAAGGAGAAAATTAGGAAACTTAACTGAAGGACACTTTCAAGGGTCCAGTATTAGAGAAATATTCGTTTTCTTCAGATTAATCCATAAATTCAGTGCAGCATTGTGGTTTTTTCATGGAACTTGACATGCTGATTCTTAAATTCATCAGGAAAAGCAAATGGTCACAAATATCCACTGAAGTCTTGAAGAACAACGCATAGTAGGAGCCATGAAGAATTACCTGTAGAGCCATCGTCATTAAGGAGTGTGGTATGGGTGCCGGGTTACACAAATAGATAACCAGAATAGAAATGGATGTAAATATGTATTTAGCACGACAGCAGTGGCATTACTAATCAGTGATGAAATAATGAACTATTAAATCATGCTGGGACAACAGACTACCTACACAGAAAAAAAAGGAGATTATGGATATCCTTCATACATGTATGCATGGAACTTGAATACACCCGTTTCTCTTCTGGTCATCCCTGCACCCCTATCACGTTGCCTTAATGACTGTGGCTCTGCAGTGAGTCCTCATGGCTCCTAGGGCATGTTGCCCTGCTATGCGTTGTTCTTCAAGACTTAAGTGGATATTTGTGACCATTTGCTTTTCCTGATGAATTTAAGAACCAGCTCTTCAAGTTTCATGAAAAAACCCTGTATGACACTGGACTGAATTTATAGATTAATTTGAATAAAATTATTATTTCTATAATACTGAGCACTTTCAAATGTCCTTCAGTTGTGTTTTATAATTTTCTCCATGATATACATGGATATACATAATCCTTCAATATGTATGAAGGCTATATAACCTATTATAACCTGTTAAAAGCATTTGTAAAAGTTTAAACTTTTGAAAGAAAATTTACAACAATATATTACTGACCTTCAGTTAAGAAAGCTTTTCCTGAACATTGTTATCCTGGGTCACAGTTTGAAAACTCAGAATTTAAAAAATATGTTTGACAAAAAGCATCATAAACAAAATTAAAGCATCTCCAGAGATTTTTGCAATGCCTCTGGCTGACAAAGGGTAATATCCAGAGCATACAAATTCCTATAGCCAAATGGTAGGTAAAACCTTAATCAAAAAGCAGATAGAGGATTCGAGTAGATAGCTAACAGCAGAAGCAATCCAGTGAGCGCCTAAGCATATAAAAGGACATGTGAGCTCTCTAGTAATCAGGTACGTGAAAATTAAAATGATGACTACTTCACACCACTCTGGTTGGCAAAATTTTAAAACATGGTGTTACCTAGGGATGGTGAGAATACAGAGCCATATGATCTCATGCATGTGTGGACAGGAGTGACACTAGGTCCAACCACTTTGGAGATTAAGCTGGCTATGTCAAGTAAAGTTGAAGAGGTTCATAATTTATGACAAGTAGTGCTACTGTGGGTAAATAATGCAGAGAAGCTTTCTCTGCTATGTAAAAAGACAGCGTCCACTGCAGTGTTGTTTCTAGCAGAGAGAAATTGATAATCAGCAGGAAAGGGATGATGTGTGGTGTGTTCCTACCTACAGTGGAAAGTGGTATAGCAGTGAGGATGAATGAAATAGAGCTGTGTGTGTCAAAACAGATGCACCTCCCCAAAAGTGAAAACTGCAACTCACAGCACAGCGCCATCCCTACAAACTTCAAATAGATGCAGAAAAACGCTCGATATAATTTATGAATGTGTACATGTGTGGTTTATTTAAAATATACATAGTAACAATGAAGCATCAAATTCAGGATAGTGTTCGCCCCTGGGGAAGATGAGGATTGAGGTAAGGGCTGTAATTATCACCTGTCGTCCTGTCATGTGTCATTTTATTTAAAAAACTTTTAATCAGAGGTCGGTATTGCAAAATATTAAGACTTGGCATGGATGCTCCTATAATATCTGTAAATTTTATGCTTGAAATATTTTACACACATAAACACCCAGTGATGTCAGTTACTGCCAAGAGGCCACAGGAGACTCTTCATTGGTGAATTTGTTGTAGTCTAAGACGTGCTCCTCAGCTTTGCAAACCCAGAAAGGTTTTTTTGTTTTGTTTTGTTTTGTTTTTTTGCTTAGTTTGTTGCCGGCAAATCAAAACTGGATTTGTCTCTCAGGGGCAGACTCAAACTCAGTTTACAAATTGATTGTATCCGGAATGCCAATATGATAATTTGTAAATACATATCACAGCAATCGGGACTTTGGAAATACCATGACCTTGCATGATCCCCACGTTGTTTGCCCTTGAGTTTTTCCCCAGGAACCTGAGCCACAGCCCAAATGCCTGCTCATAGACACACAGTTAGACGTAGCTGCTTTGGAGACCAGCATTTCGGAATCCCATTGCCAGCAGATTTGCTCCTCTATGGGACTCTAGTACTAATGAGAACACACAAGTCCCTTAGAGGGACTCCACTGGAAGTGCCTGCCAGCTTCAGGGAGGGACCAAGCACACCTGCCCCATAGCCCGGGATACCCAGAAAGTGCCAGCAGAGGCTTGGCATTGTTTATAACTTTCTTTTTTGTTCTTGAAAGTGCCTCTTTTCCATGTCTTCCATGAATCTTGTCTTTGTGTAGGCATAAACTAATGTTTACTTGTCAGTTAAGTTGTGTAGTATTTTCCTTACAAAATCTGAATTACAAGGGCATTTCAGGGAGATAGTGTGTATTCATCCAGTGAGTTTTCTTTCCTGTGACCCTCTGTTTGGTCTTTGTGGCTATCTCATAAGAAGTGTGGTCTTGCTCATAAGAAGTGTGGCCACATCTTATAGAGATTCTTGAACTGTCTTTCTTAAAGAGGGTTTATTTACATGTGTTTCTCCATCTGCTCCCACCTTTTCATCTACTGAGTCCTCCTTGCAGGCCTAGGAACCCTTTTCCCTTTAACTGACAGTGTATTCTCTGCTCGGAGCCACTGCTGCATGTGGACTTGGAAGATGTCTCAGAGCCCGTCTCATCGGCTGCATCTCCAAGTTACTAGAGAGAGCTCCACTCTACCCTCCATGTCCTGATGGCAGTCACCATTGACACACAGCTGCCAAATGCAAATTATAACCCCCCATTTATTAAAGTGACCTTGTCAGTTTTGAGTCCTTTTTCACACATTTTTACTTGGTATTCCCAATAATCAGGCAGTATTGTAAGGGCCGTTTTCACAGATGAGGAGTGATGTTAGTTGTCTCACATCACACAGTAACCAAGGTTACCACACCGTGGGCCCTTTGAAAACACTAGGCCACCTGGGGTGAGGGTGGGGCATGGCCTGGGAGGGTAGAGTAGGAAACTGTTTCTGTATTCCTCCCAACCCTGTGAAACAGCCTTCTGTGTTATTGGACAGAAGCTGTAGCTTCCCAGCCCAAAGAACTTGCGTTTGGTTATTTCATCAGTTTCTTGATCGAGGCCAGGTATAATATCTGCCCTAAAGACAGATTGATTCTTCCACCCTGAGAGACTCACTAAAAAGTGTGGTGGTTTCAATTCACCAGTTTTCTCAGTTTCCAGGTAACCAAGAGTTCAGGTACTGAAAGCCATCTAATCTCAGAGAAATTTAAAGCTAAATAAAGGATTTTTAATTTTTTTTTTTTTTTTTTTTGAGAAGGAGTTTTGCTCTTGTTACCCCGGCTGGAGTGCAATGGCGCGATCTCGGCTCACCGCAACTTCCACCTCCTGGGTTCAGGCAATTCTTCTGCCTCAGTCTCCTGAGTAGCTGGGATTACAGGCACGCGCCACCATGCCCGGCTAATTTTTTTGTATTTTTAGTAGAGACGGGGTTTCACCATGTTGACCAGGATGGTCTCGATCTCTTGACCTCGTGATCCACCCGCCTCGGCCTCCCAAAGTGCTGGGATTACAGGCTTGAGCCACCGCGCCCGGCAAAGGATTTTTAAAACAAATCTCTACATGTCCGGTTTTTTTAAGTCTCCATTTTACTGAACAGGAAGTTTGCAGAATGACCACATTAGCACCAGAGCCTTGAACCCTAAAGTGAACTTGAGCCTACAATGTCAGCCTGAAACCCCTCTCACTCTTCACATAGTCACACTGCTTCTAGCCGGCATCATATAGTAGAACAAAACGTACTGCATACTCTTCCTGCTGCCGACTTCAAATAAACTAGTTTCTCCTCAATTCCCAAAGAAAGCTCAAGTATGAAAGTGCCCCTGGCAGCCAGCTCCCCTGTTGAGTTACTATATTGGGTGTTCTTTCACTAGCTCTGGAGTAGTGAAGACTGGCTGGCAGGGATATGGCTCTTTAAATACAAAATTTATTCTTTTTCTTTTTAAAGACATTCTTCAAGCGGACCCCACCTTCTTGGCTCAGTGTAAGGACTTATTATCTAAATTCATATACATACACACACTCACTCTAACTCTGGGATGTAAAATATTTCTTAGTTTTTACTTTTTCTCTCTCTGTGCCATAAAAATGGGATCCTTCTTAAGTTTCCTGAATGCCAGTTCCTAGCAAAACTTGATGTCTTATGAATATGTAGATGAATTTTAATAAAATGATACGAATGCAGCAGCCCTGCGTGTTCTGAAAAACGTTTCCCGAGCCCCATGAGACTTCCAAACGCTCCTGGAAGATGAGGCTTCCTGCAGAGAAAAGGAAAATGAGAGAATAGGATGTGATTGGATCGGTTCCGTTTACTATGATTTAGCATGAAAAAATGCTGCCTTATGTCTCTTTTAAAATTTTCATATAGCTGCATAAGCCCATGTTCATTAAGTCATTCAGCCTAGGTCTGCTCAGCTCAGCAGTTCCCGCTGTGTTAAGTGGGACCTAATTGCAGAGGATAGTTGCCTCCTAATGTGGAGTCCTTATTTCATTAGCATTACAGATTGGGTTCTTGGGAATGACATTCTTTGGTAATTTGTTTACAGTTGAAGCCTTACAGATTCTTACTTCCTTAATCTAACAATCTGCTAATTCTTAAAATTGGAAAAAGAAAGAAAAGCCAGCCTATCAGTCTACTTGTCAGGAAAGGCTTAGCTGTCAGGAGCTCTAATGAGGTACAATATTAATTCCAGACTGCATTTTTTCCCCAAACAACAGAGAACCATCCCCACCCCAACAACTAGTATATTATGCAATTTCTCATGATTAATTAAAACAATAACTACAATAAACAAAAGAAGCCCATTTTGTGATTCTGACCTAATTGCTTTTTAATTGCACTGCTTTTCATGTTTATTTTCAGAGTTCTTTTCTCCGAAGTAGTCACGAGGGAAAATGAGTGTCTGCTGAACACTTTCTCTAAAGGCGCAGCCATTCACGTGGAATTGCTGGTCATTGTTTGGCAGCTGCTAGACTATCCTCTTCAGTTCTTAACTCCTTAAATGTTTTTAGCGATGGCTGAATTCCAAATATATATGTTTTTAATCTATCTCCTTTGTCCACTGATTTTCCATTTGAGACAGATATTACATCTAATTTTTGGGGCAGATAATTCACGGCTCTAGTAAACCATATTAAGAGCTACAGAACAAAATTTTTTTTTTAATGTATTGGTCCCATGGAAGTTATAAGAGTGAAAGGAATGTTTCCCCTCCCCCTCTGAAGGTTTGAATCTTTATGCCAGCTAAAATAAACTGACAATAGACAGATTAACAAAAGAAAAGACACTCAAATTTATTAATGTGCAAATGTGCACAGGAGCCACACAAAATATGAGACTCAAAGAAGGGCCAGATGGCTGAAGCTTAAATACTCTCTTCCTAGGGGAAGAAGTAAGTGAGGGATATAGGCGATTTTCGAAGAGTAAATGATTTTTAGGGGAGATGATTAGGACGGAAATGCAGACAATAGCCTGGAACAGATTTCTTCCAGGGTCTTGGGGAGGTTGTGGTAAGGTAAGGGGCAGAACAGCACTGTGAATAAAGGTTATTTTATCATGCAGATGAATCTCTCAAGTAACAATCTTTAGAAGAATAGTTGAAAGAATAAGTGAAAAGTCTCTCCAGGAGTGGGGTCTTGTCGTGGGCTTTTAGTTTCTTCTACTATATGAGTTAATCTCTGTTTTTTGTTTGTTTTTTTTTTTTTTTTTGAGACGGAGTTTCGCTCTGTTGTTACCCAGGCTGGAGTGCAATGGCGCGATCTCGGCTCACCGCAACCTCTGCCTCCTGGGGTTCAGGCAATTCTCCTGCCTCAGCCTCCTGAGTAGCTGGGATTACAGACATGCGCCACCGTGCCCAGCTAATTTTTTTGTATTTTTAATAGAGATGGGGTTTCACCATGTTGACCTGGATGGTCTTGATCTCTTGACCTCGTGATCCACCCGCCTCGGCCTCCCAAAGTGCTGGGATTGCAGGCGTGAGCCACTGTGCCCGGCCCCATCTCTGGTTAATGTAGATTCCAGAGAGCGGGTCCAAGACAGTTGCACATCTTCTGGATGCACTCCCACAGTCAGATTAGAGAACTTGAGAGAACGTCCCTCTCTGTGCTTCTGAAAGGAAGTTGGAGGGGGTGAGGAGGAAAAGATCAGAGAGAGAGAGAGACCTTGGTCCTGAGGCTTATTTCTGAGGTCTGTGAATCTCCTTTTTTCAAAGTACTTAGCATGGCCAAAGCAGCATAATTTGGGGTATCATTTTCTGAGCCCCAACAAAGATTTTCTGCTTCTTCAATACAGGTGGCAGTGTGTTTAACTGCTAGAGTTGCAGGAACATGGTGCAGATAATAATAAATGCCAGCATGGAGGGAACTTGGGCATGGGACAAACAGGCCCCTCTTGCTGGCTCACAGGCAAGACTGCTCATCCTCATAACCACAGGGCATCAGACATCACCATTTAAGAACTGTTTTTCTGAAGCCAAAACCCCTTTTCCAAGCTGGTATCAGTAGTACTACCAATTTAGTAACTCTGAATGCAGTCAAACGAGAATGCAAGTATTTCCAGAAGTCCTCATAGGCCGTCAGTCCTGCCCAGGTGTGGTATTCTCTGGGAACATCGCTCTATTCTAGGATGCTCTTCAAGTCGGTAGACCCTGCCTTGAAGGGTTCCTCTTGATGAATTCTGCTGAGCCCAGTAGCCTTTACTGCTTATTTCTAGTGTATGATACTTCAGCATCTTCCACCTACAGCCATCAGACTCTTATTTTTTAAAATGGCTATTGTGGCTGGACACAGTGGTTCAGAGAGGAGGCTGAGGTAGGAGGATTGCTTGAAGCTGGGAGTTTGAGACCAACCTGGGCAACATAATGAGACCCCATCTCTATAAAAATTCAAAAAATGAGCTGGATGTGGTGGCACACCTGTAATCCCAGCTACTTGGGAGCCTGAGGTAGAAGCATCACTTGAGCCCAGGGGATCAAGGCTGCAGGAAGCTATGAACATGCCACTGCGCTCTAACATGGGTGACAAAGTTGGATCCTGTCTCAGGAAAAAAGAAAAAGCTACTTACTGTTCTTCTAGTCTTGTATCTGCCTGTAGAGCTCAAATTTGAGAAGTGCCATATTGAAATCTGCCCCTGCTGTAGAGGTCTGGCCTCTGAATCAGCTTCTGTGCTGAGGTGATCCCAGGGTTGTTCACTACCACTCACAGGAAAAGGAGAGCTCAGGCAGGCTCAGGGTCCCATTGACTGTACCCTCACTCCACCTCACCACTGCCCCTTGGGGTATTTGGGGATGGCCTTCCAGGGCAAGGGACATGTATCCCTGCTACCCAGGGTAAGGGAAAACCACAGGTGGGTCCACTGTTGATGGTGAGAGCCAAATTCCAAATGTCACAGGAGTACCACATGCTTGTTGTAGGCAATGTAGAAAACAAGAAAAGAGCAGTGGTGCACAGTTGGTTCTGCCCCTCAGAAATTAGACTGCCAATTGTGAAAAGCGCATCTCTAGAGGTGTATCTGCATGAAAGGAGACATGGGATTTCACTGTTTTAAAACACACTTTTTTTTAACGTGTGAGAAAGATGTTCTCAATATGTTACTTTTCGCCGAAATCGTTCATCTCTCAGAACGTAACTCCGGTTGTGTTTTCCTGTTTCCTTATGTCCCTTTGGCAGTTCATCTCAGAACAGGCCAGGAACTTCTGCAGACAACAAGTTAATCATAGCATGTCCGTCCCGGTGGGTTAGTCTGCTTGTTCTCTCAAGGGCTGAACAAGCTGGGGCTGCTCTGGGGGTCATTGTTCAGAGGACCATCTTTCTCTTTCTCCAGGTGTCAGCGAAAGCAGTGGCGGGTGGATCTGCCGGCCACCAGCGTGGTGATCACGTTTCACAATGAAGCCCGGTCGGCCCTGCTGAGGACCGTGGTCAGGTGAGGCCAGGATGGCACCTGTCAGCCAGCTGTTGCATCTTATGGGAGGCGTCACCTGTCAGGAGTGTTAGACACTAGCTGTGCCCCAGGCACAGTCAGGCCAGGGCTGTCAATGGGGGCTGTAGACAGGGTCACCTGACTGCTCAACACAGGGTGCAGTGGGTAGCTCCTCCAGCCAAGGATTAGGACCAAAATATGATAATTTCCTATGCCAGGTTTTACCCCTAAAAGGCCTGTAAACTTTATCTTCTTGTCTTTTCTTAGTGTGCTTAAGAAAAGCCCACCCCATCTCATAAAAGAAATCATTTTGGTGGATGACTACAGCAATGATCGTGAGTATCGACACTGATTTCATCCCTGTATCTGGCTCTTCTCTGGGCACCAGCCTTCCTGTAGCGAGGGTGCTAAAGAGGTGTGAACAAGCCAGAAATCAGACCCACAGACAGAAGAGGTGCCTCTGTGATGCCTCAAGGAGATGATCAGCCCTTAGGTGATTGAGAATGCTGCGGTTGAATGCAAAGCTCTTTATGAATTCCAGTTTCAAAATGCTCTGCTTCTTTTTTTTTCCTAGCTGAGGACGGGGCTCTCTTGGGGAAAATTGAGAAAGTGCGAGTTCTTAGAAATGATCGGCGAGAAGGTAAGACTCTTCTTAATTCTGTTCTAAGACAGTTGAATTCTGATTCTTCCTGGGCCCAGTAATAACACAAAGAAGTGCTTGAGCTCAAAGAGCAATTAATTGTCTCAGTTTTTTGTCTGTCTCCCTCTACCAGAGCCACTTGGGAGACTTCTCTCAACAAACACAGGAAGGACATTAAAAGCTTGACTAATTGAAATTATTTGTATATTAGAGCAAGAGTTCAAATTACATTTTTATTTATGTATTTAGAAATTGGCTTCTTTCTTTCTTTCACAATCTAGGAAGTCTTATCAGTCCCTTGAGTACAAAAGTTTAGAAGAAAAACAAAGATTTAGCAATAAGAAGTTGAATGACTCCATGCTTCAGTCATCTGATAAAATAACTGGGATTCAAGTTTGACAGCCTGCTGAAGGTGAACCATCCAAAATGGGGAGAGAGTACGGCAATTATATGCTTATGTGATTTTGCAAATGCCAACCTCAGAACCTTCTGTCAGTCTTATCTGTGCTGGAGCTGAGCTCATGAAGACTATTTTATTGGCAGTTAGAAGACGCACTGTAAAGGAGGAAAGTATTACATCGGAGTGTCTGGAAGGGAAGCTCCGATCACAATGTAATTAACATCCAGTATGTCAGTGCTGTTAGAGACCCTGATGGCTGGATTGTTAGCTCCTCTATGATCAGGAGAAATCTTTCAGTATAGGAAAATCACAGAGCTTTGGAACCCATGTCACATTTGCTATTTAAGGCTGACTTGATCCAGGAGTGGTGATTATATTCCTTGATCAATGCAAAACACTTTCTTCTCATTACATATTCAGTCCAGCTGGAGTCAAGGAGTGAATTTTTTCTTACCAAGAATCTTATCAGCCAACACAGTGATTGAGTCTGTTAGAACAGCACCATATTTTAACCAGCTAGGGTCATCAGCCTAGACATTCAAGATACATGAACAGTGGGATAAGCCTTGCCTTCTAAACAAGGTCTGTTTGCCAGACTCACATCAGTCCACCAATCTTAGAAGAAACCAAAAAGGGGGCAATTCGCTGCCCCCAAGAGAGCCTTCAAAATAACTCTGAATTGAAAACAAAAGTATCTGCCATCCCACCTCATCATCTGGCACAAGCTTTAAAAAAAAAAAGAAATGGGGAAAGAGGAAAGAGAGAGATAGTGTTGGCACTAATCACTTACTAGCCTTATTCAGCAGTGTCTTCATCTTTAAACTGCTTAGAAATCAGAACAATGGGGCCGGGGTGCGGTGGCTCATGCATATAATCCCAGCACTTTGGGAGGCTAAGGCAGGTGGGATCACGAGGTCAAGAGATCAAGACCATCCTGGTCAACATGGTGAAACCCCGTCTCTACTAAAAACACAAAAATTAGCTGGGCATGGTGGCGCACACCTGTAGTCCCAGCTACTCGGGAGGCTGGGGCATGAGAATTGCTTGAACCCAGGAGGCGGAGGTTGTGGTGAGCTGAGATCGCGCCATTGCACTCCAAGTCTGGGTAACAACAGCGAAACTCCCTCTCAAAAAAAAAGAAAATCAGAACAATGCTTCTTAGTATGAACTTTCTACCAGAGTGTTCATTTGGGTTGAACCCGCATTGATACGTTGTTTCAAGGAAGGCATGAGAAGGGTAGGTTGTGAGAAACCAGATTATGGAAAGCATAGCTATATGAAACAGCTGAAGTCTGTAGCAATTGACTGAGAAAATATGCACACACACTCATGTATATAAGTACCTGTGTGTGTGTATAAGATCCCATCGGGCCAGGCGCGGTGGCTCAAGCCTGTAATCCCAGCACTTTGGGAGGCCGAGGCGGGTGGATCACGAGGTCAACAGATCGAGACCATCCTGGTCAACATGGTGAAACCCCGTCTCTACTAAAAATTACAGAAAATTAGCTGGGCACCGTTGCGCATGCCTGTAATCCCAGCTACTCAGGAGGCTGAGGCAGGAGAATTGCCTGAACCCAGGGGGCGGAGGTTGTGGTGAGCCGAGATCGCACCATTGCACTCCAGCCTGGGTAACAAGAGCGAAACACCGTCTCAAAAAAAAAAAAGATCCCATCTACTTAAGCATACACACAAAGT
Source organism: Callithrix jacchus (assembly GCF_049354715.1). NCBI lineage: Eukaryota > Metazoa > Chordata > Mammalia > Primates > Cebidae > Callithrix > Callithrix jacchus. Next base: position 20,370,573 of record NC_133520.1, on the reverse strand, counting down.
GCTTGTAATGATGCTACTAGATGACAAAGTAAATTAATTGCCTGAAGTATTATGGTAGTGAAAGAGCAGCCTTAGGATCAGTGTTCTGTGGATTTTATTGTGCATTGATAGGTAACCTAACAATTGATTAGAAGCACCTAGGGAGTTTAGGACCATGTCTTGCCCTCATTCACAATTGAATAGAAATGTCTGGATATCTATGGGTGGGGCATGGGCAGCTGCATTTTTAAAAGCTGCTGAAATGATTCTGATTTACAGTGGAAGTTGAGAGCCTAGTTCTTTGATTTTGCAAATGGAAATATTAAAGCCTAAAGAGTTTAGGTAGGTTTCTCAAGGTTGTACAGCTATTTATGACAACAGTAGGACCAAAACCGTGTTAATAATGAGTTAAATATTTTTCTCTGCATTTATGGAGAAAATCAAATGGTATTTCTCTTTTAATCTGTTAATATGGTGAAATACATTGGTTGATTTTCAGATGTTAAACCAGCTTCGCATTCCTAGAATAAGCCCCTTCCTTGGTCATGATACAGTATCCTAGTAATATATTTTTTGTTAAGGATTTTTATACCTGTGTTTATGGGAAATATTGGTCTGTAATTTTCTGAAAATGTATTTTTTCGGTTTTGGCATTAGGGTTTACTAGCCTTATAAAACAAGATAGGAAGTATGTCCTTCTATTTTATTTTCTAGAAGAGTTTGTATAATATTTTAATTATTTCTTTTTTAAATGCTTAGTAGAATTAACCAATCTGGACCAGGAATTTTCTTTATGGAAAGATTTTGATAACTAACTCAATCTTTTTAATGAATGTAGGCCTATTCAGATTTGCTGTTTCTTTTTATTTCTACTTTGGTAATTGTCTTTCAAGAAATTTTGTGTTTCATCACAGTTTTTGTATTTATTGGCTCAAAGTTGCTTATGATATTGTCTCTTTTTTACTGTTTGTAGGATTCCTATTTTGTTGATTTTGGTAATTTATGTCTTCTTATTTTCTTCATCTGTCTGCTGTTTGTTTATCAACTTTATCTTTTAAAAGAATCAATGTTTGGCTTTTGTGTTAGGGTTTTCTAAAGGGACAGAACTAACAGGATAGATGTATATCTAAACGGGAGTTTATTAAGGAGTATTGACTCACACAGTCACAAGGTGAAGTCCCACAGTAGGCCATCTGCCAGCTGAGGAGCAAGGAAGCCATTCCCAGTTCAAACCCTTAAAAGTAGGGAGGCCGACAGTGCAGCCTTCAGTCTGTGGTTGAGTGTCCAAGAGTCCCAAAGCTGAAGAACTTGGAGTCCAATGTTCAAGGCCAGGAAGCATCCAGCACAGGAGAAAGATGTAGGCCGGGAGACTAAGCCAGTCCAGTCTCTCTGTGTTCTTCTGTCTGCTCTTATTCTGGCCATGCTGGCAGCTGATGAGATTGTGCCCACCTAGATTGAGAGTAGTTCATTTACATGTGGTGTAATCATTGGTGTGATTGGGTTTGGGTCCACTCTTTGGCTCTTTGTTCTCTGTTTGTAGCATGTGCATTTTGCTTTTAGTGAAAGTGTTCCTACTTTCTTGCCTTCTTTTGGATTCATTGATTTGTTTTAGTGTTCCATTTTGAATTATTCTTGTAGGTTTTTAGCAATACATTTTGTGTGTATACGGTTACTCCGAGGATTACAACATGCAGCCCTAACTTATGACAGTTTACTTGAGAGTCAACATCATACCACTTTAAATTTAAGAACTTGAGAATAGTTTAATTCCATTTCCATTTCATTTCCTATGTATTATCGTTACCATGTTTTTCTGCTACATACGTCTTAAACCCTAAAATACAGTGTTACATTTTTACTTCAAATAGTATCTGTTAAATAAAGAGAAGAATATATAGGTATGTTAAACTTATCCTATTTTTTATTTTTAATATCTTCATTTCTTTCCATAGATTCAAGGTTTTTTGTAGTTTTTTTTTTCCTTTAATGTAAATAATTTTCTTCAGAATTTTTTCTCATAGGCAACACAATCTCAGCTTTTATCTGAAGAATTTTTTCTCCTTTGTTATTGGAGGCTGTTTTCTCGGAGTGGAATCTGAGTTGACCATTAATTTTTCTTTCAGCACTTTAAAGGTGTCACTCCAACGTCTTCTGGCCTCTGTTTTTCTGTTTAAAAAGTAGTCGGCATTCACACTGTTGTTCCTTTGTATTTATGGGTCCTTTCCTCTGGCTCCTTTTCAGATTGCCTCTGCATCTGTTTTTGTTTGTTTGTTTGTTTGCCTATGATGTGCCTAGATTTCGTTTTCTTTATATTTATCCTGCTCCAAGTTTTCCGATGTAAACTGAATATATAGGATGATGTTTTTCACTGAGCAGATTTTTTTTCTGACTCATTTATGAGCATCAGTTGCACATATCTTATACCACTTGATACTGTCCCATAGATCACTAGATTTTTTTCACCCTTAATTATTTTCTCTGTCCACCAGATGGATCTGTCTCTGTTGTTCCATCTTCCAGTTCACTAGTCATTCTGCCATTTCCATTTTGCCGTTAAGACCAGTCAGTGGATTTTTCATTTCAGATAACTTCATTTTTAAGTTCTGGAGTACCCATTTGATTCTTTTTTATAGTTTTTATTTTGTTGCTCAGATTCCCCACCCATTCACTCATTAAAATTGATGCCTTTGCATTATTAAACATATTTATAATAGCTACTTTTAAATCCTCCTCTGCTAATTCCAACATCTGGGTCATATGAGGGTGAATTTCTGAGGACTTTTTTTCTCTTTGGTCTGGTCCCCATTTTCCTATTTCTTCTCACGTGTAGTGACTTTTTATTTTATAATGGACATTGTGGATGATATGTTGTAGAAACATTGGATTATGTTATCTTTCTCTGAAGAGTATTGACCTTTGTTATGCTGGACAGTTGAATTGCCAGATGCTGCTGCTGAAATTCTCAAGGCTTGTTTTTGTACTTTGCTAGGATGAGTTTGTTTTTGTTGTTGTTGTTGTTTGTTTTTTGAAATGGAGTTTTACTCTTGTTGCCCAAGCTGGAGTCCAATGGTGTGATCTTGGCTCACTACAAATTCCGCCTCCTGGGTTGAAGTGATTCTCTTGCCTTAGCCTCCTGAGTAGCTTGGATTACAGGCGCGCGCCACCACACCCAGCTGATTTTTTGTATTTTTTATAGAAACGGGGTTTCGCCATGTTAGCCAGTCTGTTCTTGAACTCCTCACCTCAAGTGATCCGCCCACATCAGCCTTTCAAAGTGCTGGGATTACAGACGTGAGCCACCGCACCTGGCCACGAATATGTTTTTATGAGTCCCTTATTCACGATACGTGGTCTATATTCCTATGTGTGGTCTTTCTGAAATTTCCGTAGAAGAACTGAGGTCTTTATGAAACACCTTGCACTTGGCAGGACTCAAATCCCAAACTTTGTTTTCTCTCCCGTAGATAGAAGCTGAAACTCAGTTTTTTCTGCCTTCTAACTGTTGCTTTGCATGTTGGAGTCGGTGCCTGCGTGGTTCAGGAGTCAGCCAAAGATTTACCAGGAGATTATTGCCAGATTTGGGGCCCACCTCCTTTCCAGGGTCTCCTCCTTCAGTTTCCAGATGCTAGAAGCTCTGAACTCTCTACCCTGTGACAACTCAAGCCAAAAAAGGCTGCGTTGCCGTGAACTGGAAACACCATATAAACATGGAGCTCACTCAGTGTGATTTTCTTTTTTTAAAGAGTTGGATCCTGTCTAGTTTCTGTCTGCTTCTGACTTTCAAATTACTGCTTTTTGTATTTTGCTTAGAGTTTGTAATTGTATTGCAGCAAAGGTTTGCCCAATGCAAGCTGCTTTGCAATTATCACAACTTGAAATCTTTAGTCTTTTTTCCCGTTCTAGCATGCAGCCACATGGGAATCACTGAAAATCCATTTTGACTGCAGAAAAACAGTGCTTAGCAGACTTGTCCTTACAGGTTATGAATAGTAGCATCATCTTCACCTGGAAAGGCCAGCATATATAGCAAAAGCCATTTACGACCACAACATCTAGGGATAAATATATTATTATTTATTTTATTTTATTTTTGTTTTATTTTTCGAGACAGGGTCTCACTCTATCACCCAGGCTGGATTACAGTGGCGCAATCATGGCTCTCTGCAGCCTCAACTTCCCGGGCTCTAGTGATCCTCCCACCTCAGCCTCCTGAGTAGCTAGAATCACAGGCATAGGCACAGGCTACCACCAGTGGCCAGTTTTTGAAATACACTATTTATAATGATACTTTGTGTCATAATGAAAATCCACATTATTAACAGATCACAAGTATATAAATTATATAATTTGACCAATAGTATAACTAATTTTATGTAAAAGGCAGATAGCAGGGCTTTCCAACTTATATTATTTGGCTCCTGATAAGCCATAGAAGACAGAGATATTTGCAACACTGTTACACATACTGTCACCACTGAAATCCAACACCATTGGCACTGGAAGTATCTGGGTGTCATCTTCCTCAGCCAAGTTAGTTAGAAAACTGTTGCTGTGTCAGAGGAATGTAGTTTTAAAAGTTCCACATTAGTCTGGTGCGGTGGCTCACGCCTGTAATCCCAGCACTTTGGGAGGCCGAGGCAGGCAGATCACCTGAGGTTGGGAGTTTGAGACCAGCCTGACCAACATGGAGAAACCCCATCTCTTAAAAAAAAAAAAAAAAAAAAAAGTTCCACATTTTGTTACTTAATAAAGGAGACTTTGGTGACATAAAGCCCTTTCTCAGAAGACAGTAGTTCTAAGAACATTGTCTTCCCAGTTACCCAGTGTAACTGTTGAAATAAAAAGTTCTGACAGTAATCTGTCTTGGTAATTACGGGCCAATTTTGATCTCATCCACCAAGTTTGCAATAACCTTTGCGCCCAGCAAGCAGGCTGCAGAGCTGCGAGCAGGGAGGCATCGCTGGTGGGCGCTGGGGTGTACTGGCTCCAGGCTTCTCTTTCCTGACGTGCTTTCCAACTCGCCTCCACAGGCCTGATGCGCTCACGGGTTCGGGGGGCTGATGCTGCCCAAGCTAAGGTCCTGACCTTCCTGGACAGTCACTGCGAGTGTAATGAGCACTGGCTGGAGCCCCTCCTGGAGAGGGTAGCTGAGGTGAGGTGACGGGGCAGGGAAGGGGTCAGGAGGTGGGTAGAGGGGACAGAGGGGATCATGGCCCAGGGGAGGTGTAACTCGGGGAGTGGGGCCTCAGGGCTGGTGGGACCTGCGCTCGCCTTCTGCAGTTTTCCTTGACCGAAAGAAAATGCCTTTGGGACACCGTAGAAAGACTGTTTTACTGGCTGTAGGAATCCATCAGTAACAAGAACCATCAGTTGACAGGTAGGAGGTGAGGATCAGCAGAGGCTGGTGAGACCCTGATTAGTTCAAGGCAGCCCTTTTCATGGGAGCAACTTCCTTCCCAGCTTATAGCTTTGTGAGTGCTTAGAACACTGCCCAGCATCTAGCAAGTGCCATCTCCTGCAGCTCTCAGAGTGGGACGTGCTGGGGAAGCTGTCCCTGGGGCCACCCCTCTACTCTTAGTGAGTAGGGCAGGTTAGCCCAGCAGGCTTCCAGGTTCCTGTGGGAGACGGGGGCTGCCGGGAAGCACACAGGGACTGGTAAGGTTGTCAAAGGGTGATCTGCAGCTACACTTCTGCACCTTCTGCCTTCTAGAAACATCATCGCTAATATTACATTTGGCCTTTTGTCATTTCTCTTGCCTTCTGCTTGTTTTATTGACTTTTCCTTCCTTCCTACTAAGAAAGCACTTCCTTGGGGGCGATAAAGCAAACTTAATGAAAGGAAATAGAAAATGAACAAGTAGTTCTGCCTAAGCGTAGCAAGGATAGCTGATGGGCTGTAAGTCATAGAATACTAAGTAACCATAAGCTGCTAGTAATTATGAAAGTCATATTCACTACCCTTTATCAGATTTGGGCTACATACTAGGCCTTTTTTATACGTTACCTTTAATGCACTTGTTACCTCTATTTGACAGGTAAACGAGCTAGGGTTCAGGGAACTTTAATAATGCATGCAAAATCTTACAGGTGGCACAGCCAGGATTGCAAAGCCAGTTTCATTAAGTCCCTATCTGAGCCCCTCTCTTAACTCATACGCACACAGCTATATCAAAGAAGAACCCACCCTGGAATCCCCACCCACCCCAACCCCACAACTTCTTGCTCTCCCAGGCTGCACTCCACCAGGCTGTCTCGTAGGGAAGCAGAGTCAAAACCAAAGCTTCCATCACAGTGTTTGAGTGTGCGAATGCCACTCAGCTCTGTGGTCAAGTTGTCAGAACTATTTCGAACAACCTCTCCTAAATTAAGGAGAGAAAGTGCCGAGCCTATGAATGTTGACTAACTCTAACCTTATGAAACAAAATGTAAAGTAGATTATATTCTTTAACTCCTACATCTAGACCCAGTCTGAGCCAGGCAAGGAAAATTGTATTCCTCTCTGCCCTCAATGCACCACACAGGTTACTTTTCCCTGTAAACTTGCCCCTGGGTGTTTTGGAGCTTTGCAGTGTTCGCGTGTTCCTAATCAGCATGTTCCTTCATGTGTTCCTCTGATGTGGTATGTTCTTAGCTCTGCTGATTATGTTACTAAGTTATTTTTCTAAACCTTTTTTCTGGCTAAAAGGTTTCTCTAAGTGGCTCAAGAAAAGCACTTGCTCTTTGGTTAACTGTCAACATGGGGTACTGTCCAGGGTCTCTCACCAGCATCCATCATTCAAATTTAAAGAGGTTAGAGACTTTAAAAGGCCCTACGTTCACAAACTCTTACCACAACAATGACAATGTGGCATAAAGAAAAGGCTCCATCTAGGGAAAAAAAAAATTTTTTTTTTTTTTTTTGGTAGAATCACAGGTAAGGCCAACTTAGAATTTGGAAATCTCTAGTTAATTTGGTTAACCTTCTGCTGTAATAATATTGATACTTACCATATCTCACACACACACCCCCTACACACACATACATCCGTAGAAATATACTCCTAATTTTGGTGTATGGGCATCTTGGCAGTGATTCCACTCCTGAGGTTTGCTGCAGCTCACAAATCACTGATGATATTTGGGAAAACACAAAAGGGCCCTTGGGACACAACAGCATAGTTTTTGCTTTTAGCTGGGTGAACCGATGCTACCTGTCCCATAACCATGGGTGTTTCTACTCCTTGAGTGACTCCTGCTATGCCCTACTCCTGATCTCCTCCCTGCCTCTCAGCAGACCACAGCACAGCTGCAGTGGCCAAGAGCAAGACCTTCTGGGTCTGGGTGGGGAGGCCAGGTTCTCAAGGGCCTAGGGAAGTAGGTAGTAAGGGCCAGTCAGGTTTGCCCTGTGCCTGCCTAACACTGATGCCTTCTGTGGTTGGGCGAGTTTTTTGTTTTGCTGGGATTTTGATAACTATTCCTTCTTCTCTTTGTTTGTATTTTAGGACAGGACTCGAGTCGTGTCACCCATCATTGATGTCATTAATATGGACAACTTTCAGTATGTGGGGGCATCTGCCGATTTGAAGGGTGGTAGGTGTCCATGGTGTTGCCCCTGCCTCGCTCGTCCCATCTACACCAGCATCTGATCACCACTTCCTCTCATTGTTAGGAATGACAGTGACAACAGTGTTCACACCATAGAGTGTGTTCCGAGTGAAAAGCGCCTGTGTGCTTAACAAGTAGGACTTCATAGAGAGAAAAAATAGTCTTGCTCCGTTAAAGAGCTTCCTGGGTTTCCCTTTCTCCTCTTATCTGCTTGACCTTCTGTCGCTTTTGCAAGCCATGTGGTTCCATGAACAGATACGGCATCCGTTTTGATCAGAGGTGATGAAGCTCTCCTTGCAGAGGTCCGGGGTGAGAAGCTTCATGGATCTGAGGCTTTGTGGGATTTAAGGGGCTGGAGCCTGTCTTTACCTTCTCTGCTCACCCAGGCTATGTCTCTGACAGCCTGGTCTCTTGCTGGTTGCTCAGATGGAGACCTGTGTCATCGTCAACCCTCTCTCCCTCACCAAGCCCACACATGACCCCATTGTGCTGATTCGGCACCTTGCGTGTGTCTTGGTTTCTGACTCCACTTTCCTAGCCCGACACCTGTGCCTACTTCAATCTGGTCCTCTTTCGTCAGAATGACCACTCCAGTTTCCTGTATGTCCTCACATCACCTGCCCTGCATTCCCCAAGAGTAGTTTGTCTCTTTACTTACCCTTTTAAAAATTATCAAAGGCCTCAAAGAGCTTTCATCTGTGTGGGCCGTGTGTATCAACATTTGCTGTGTTAGACAAAGCCGAGAACTTGTTAAAACACAAAATGTAACAAGTACATATTCCCATTCTCAGTCAGCCTGGAGCCCCCAGAAAACACCACCTAGACTTCTGATTGAATAGGTTGTAAAAACACATGTAAGGTTTTGTCTTGCATAAACAGCACCAGGACTGTGCCTGGAAAACTGCTGATCACATAAAAATGTTCAATGGCCAGGAGTCACACCCCACCGCTCTGTAAGGAATCAGTCAGGTTGCACCTGGCTCTTACTGTCCCTGTGTTCCAGGATGGGCGAGTGGAGGGGGTGACCTATGCCCCAAGGGGCTCTGCTATAGCCTGCTAATAAATGTTTCACTCTCTGAAACTCAGCAAGTTGGAAGCCTCACTTTTAAGAACTCAGCTGAGAACCAACAAGTCATCCAAGGCTGTACTAAGCCGATAAACAATGTCAGTCTTTACCTTATGCTTTTGTAATTCACTAGAAAGTAAACCAGTGGCCTTCTCCCAGGTCTGTTGATTGTTTACACGTGAAATCAGGGAACCCTTTTGCAGCTGCTGGGTACCCTCATTCACCCTAAGAGCATTTTATGAAATTCCTTTAGAAAAAAGAATCAAGGATTACATTCCTAGCAGATCTTTATTCTGCTATAGCATCTCTCTTTGGACCAAATTAATAAAACAAATAATAAGATAATAGTGAACATTAAAAAAATAAAGCAAAGGTTATGTCAGACAATCCTTAACCTTCTCTGTATAAAATGAGGTTTCTTTCCTACCTCCTAACATTCTTAGCTGATTAGAAGATGGACTATTCTAGATAGACTCTGGGCAGAGGGTCAACTGGCAGTCTAACATCAAAAAAGAAGACAGTGAAACTATAAAAGTGGGCCTTGACCAGGTGCAGTGGCTCACGCCTGTAATCCCAGCACTTTGGGGAGGCCAAGGTAGGAGGATCACTTGAGTTCAAGATCAGCCTGGGCAACATAACAAGACTCTTGACTCTATAAAAAAAGTTAGTTGGGTGTGGTGGAGCCACTCAGGAGGCTGAGGTGGGAGGATCACTTAAGCCTGGAAGGTCAAGGCTGCATGAGCCAAGATCACATCACTGCACTCAAGTCTGGGAGACAAAGTGAGACTTTGTTTATTCACACATATACTTACATATGCAAGCAAGCCTTAACCCCAGGAAACAGATACTTGGATTCAGCCATGGTCCTAGACATTGTGGCCTTTGGCCCCACTTGCCTCTCACAGGCCCGGTCATCGTGGACAGGCCATTTTTCCTCTGCTCCTCAGCTTCCCCATCAGGGAAATGGGATGCTGATTGTGCTGGCTACACAGGGCATAATGGAATGAGACATCAGCAGGAGGGTGGGCATGTTGGGAGGACTGTACCTAAGGTGGGAAACATAAAATTCAGAAAAGATTTCCAACAAATGGTAAGAAGTAAAATGTTTGGGGACATTTAAAAGGATGGATCCTTAGACAGCTAGAAAACCTAACTTTCAGAATGTTGTGTTTCCCAAGTATTGAAAGAGCTGAGATCTCCCAGGCTCTTATTTCTCCCAAAGCAGCTGTGTATGTCTGAGCAGAGGCAGGAACAGTGAGGTGCTCTGTGGGGGCACAGGACTTCTGAGTCAGAGGAATGAGGCCACATTCACCCTAAGAGCATTTTATGAAATTCCTTTAGAAAAAAAAAAAGAAGGATGGCATTCCTAGTAGATCTTTATTCTGCTATAGCATCTGTCTTTGGACCAAATTAATAAAATAAATAACAAGATAATAGTAAACATAAAAAAGTAAAGGAAAGGTTATGTAAGTCAATCCTTTACCTTCTCTAATAGTGAAACAGTAAGGACATTGTTTTTCTGATTTGCCTTCATTGCCTTTGAGGCACTGTGATAGAGCCAGCTCAGAGGCCTGCGTGGGTCTCCTTCATGCATTCCTGTCCCCACTGCCTGGACCCCTGTCCATTTCCCTCTCTCTCTGCCTGAGCCCCCTCCACCCTGCAGTGAGAAAGCTGGGAGACCTCTTTGTCCAGAGCCATAAATTCTTGGCCAGTCCAGGACACTCAGAGATCCCCACCTGCCATCCTTCAGTCACTGGGGCTGTCAGGGCAAACAGACTATGAATTCAAAGCATGCAGGCAAATCCAAACTTCGGCATTGCAAAAGCTCTGTTGACAAAAAGTCTGATGGCAGAGAGCTTAAGAGGCACAGGATGAAAAGACACATGGCCCTAAGTCATTAGGTTTGGCTGTCAGGCTCTTGGAATTGGAAATGCAGCACTACGGGCCGTGTGTTTGCTGAGAAGTGGCCTCCCTATGCTCCAGGACAGCTCAGTGGGTGGGGCCTGCTGGCCTCTGAGAGGCACTCTGCTTGTGACCCTGGGTGCGAGGGCAAGACCTGAGGCCCTGCAGATGCCCAAAACCAAGTCCAGATACAAGGTCCAGCCTCTTCCATCCTTGGTGGTCTATGGATTCCAAAAATGAAATGCAACAGGTGCCAAATATATCAGAAATTGAAGCTAATTTGCCCAGCTTGCCAACTTCCACTGGCTCATTTTCACTTAAAGTTTTCACATTCCCACCATGTCCCCACTCCACTCTTGCTGCAAATGCAATCTGAAGTTTGCAGGCCCAGGGAACTGACAAAGCCTCGTTCCCTCCCCAGCATTCGCTTCCCATGGGTCAGTGTTGGAGGTGTGATGGCTTGATTTCCATATTGGGTGCTCTTTTTCCTCACATCCTTACAGCCTTTGGACATGCCCTGGTTATTGCCATGTAGACCCCAGTTCTCTCCCCATTTTGCATTTGTTCTTAGGCATTTCAATATCAGAAAAGCCTAACTCACATTTTTTTTAGGGAGGGGTGGAGAAAAGATTCAGTGTTCACCCTCCCTGCCTGTCTCTCTCTTCCAACTACACCCACGCCCCTTGTCCCCTTCTCTCTCCTCCACACCTTTTTTTTTGGCTTTGTTTTGGTTTTCATTGAGTTCTGTCCAAACATCGAATATTTTTAAGCTGTGAGGGTTGGGAGTTTCTGGAGGAAATGGCCAGTCTCTTGTCAACACCCTGTTTCTTTTCCTTGCTGGCAGGTTTTGATTGGAACTTGGTATTCAAGTGGGATTACATGACGCCTGAGCAGAGAAGGTCCCGGCAGGGGAACCCGGTCGCCCCTATAAAGTAAGTGCCAGCATCCTTCAGGGTGCCCCTCCCAGATGAGACTCCAGGTTCCGGCTTCTTTGCTGGGCCTGTGCCACCTGGACACCCGGTGGGGCTGTTCACCTCCTGCCCTCCTGTTTCCCCTCATCTTAGCTCAAAGATGTGTCCCTTCTACCAGGCCATAGAATAAAGTTCTTAGAGATTTCTTTTCCACAGTCAAAGTCTCATACGTTTATAAGGCATATCTGCTAGGTCTGTGCGTTCCTGTATGTTGATAACATAGAGCGTTTCCATAGCTGAGCGAGATCCCCAAGCTGACCTCAGGCCCAGGGAAGGGGGCTTGGTGGGCAGCAGGAGACTGACTGCAGAGGAGGGAACCTGTGCTCATGAAGCCCATGCTTTTAGATTCCCAGGCCAGGCAGTAGGCTTCATGGTTGAGAGTCAGGATGCTCTCTCTAGCTGGTGAGAGAACAGGGCCACCTATTCCAAGTTAGCACATGGTTAAGGGAGATAGCATCCACAGAGCACTTACTGCTGAAATACCCTTGCTGACATTTAGCCAGCATCTGCAGTGTGCCGTACACCTTCCCAGCGCTTTACACTGAATTCACAGAGCATCTCTTCTGGGAACAAAATAGGGAGCTCAGTGTACATCTATTGCCAGCCCATTCCTGGGGTGATGAAGTGAGGAGCACGGTGGGTTTCCTTGTAGAAGGTGGAGCCTTGTCTATGATAGTGATGATGGGAGCTGCAGCTGGGGAGCATTTCCTAATCGTGCTAAGGGCTTTATGCCTGTGATTATTTGTAATCCTAGTAGCTACCCTATAAGGAAAGTGACACACAAAAAGGCCAAGTTCTTTGCCTATGGCAGCATGTTAGTGAGTGATCCAGCCCTAGCTGTCACTCCCGAAAAGGGAAAGCTCAGTCCAGCCCCTGGCACTGTGGGAACATCCAGGCGGGGCAGTGGGGGAGGCATTTGAAGGCAGCAGAGGTGAAGCCGAGAGAGAGGCACCCTGGTCACTTATGGGAAACTCTGGTGGTGTGGCTGTTCTAAAGATCAGCTTATTGTTAGGGAATCAGGGCTTGGCCTTGGCGCAAGGGTGCTGGCAATCTAACCTTGACTTTGCCCTCTCCTCCTGCCCCCCTCTTCTTTCTGCCTCTTTAGAACCCCCATGATTGCTGGTGGGCTGTTTGTGATGGATAAGTTCTATTTTGAAGAATTGGGGAAGTACGACATGATGATGGATGTATGGGGAGGAGAGAACCTAGGTATGTACAAGCCTCAAATCTCAGGACAGAGAAGTGCCTCAGCTCTGCAAAAGGCAGAGTGCCAATTGGAAACAAAATGTAAAAGGCTTCAGAATGACCATTCACTGGGCTTACTTGACTCTTGCAAACACATTTATAGTGTCCCTTTTGCTCTTGAAAGTCTCTTGGGTTGGGCATTAAAATGTGCCTCCCTATGTTAGAGTGGAGGATGCTAGAAAACAGATAGTCTTTGAAGGGAAATGCAAACTCTTTCAAGTCATCTGAACCCAAGCATTTGGAATGCAGTCTTGCAAAAACAGGGAAAAGTCCAGGAGCTAGGATTCATGCTTAGTGGTGGAGAGTGGAAAATGAACCCCGAGGGCTGGTGGGATTGATTGAATTGAAATCGTGAAAGTCCAATGGGGCAGGGAGGCCTTGGCACTTAATGCCTTCTTGACCACCTTTGTGAATGGTTCTCATTTGGTTTTTATTGTTGTGGTTGTTTTTGTTTGTTTTTGAAAACCCCATGCAAATAATTTTTACCTGGGTTAGGGCACAGTGAAATTTTACACATGTGGCCTACAGTGGTAGCCTTATATTTACTGCATAAAAGACAAAAAGATTTGTTTTTTTTTTTTTTTTCAGACTTGGGGTGGCGGAGTTCTTGTTTTTTGCTTGTTTCAATTAAAGCCCTTTGTTTCAAATGCTTGGCATTCTGAACGAATTCTCCGGGGCCATTGAGTGTTGTTAACATGTGTTAGTAGTTGGATGAGTGTACCCTAGAGGACAGGGGACAAGGAAAGAGGAGAAACAGGCCACTAATTTTAGTAGTTTTTACTGTAATAGAGACTTTGAAAGTTTTTACTTTAAAAGACTAGCCTAACCTGTGGTTATAATGTTAAAGTCAGTGATAATGTCTCATCTTTGGGATTTCTTGGCCTTGGTATGATGTTGAGAGCTTCTGTAGGCTCAGTAACTACCGTGGGAGTGGAGGGACCATGGATCAAACTCCTTTTGGGGGTTTTTTTTTTAAATGGTACATTAACCTCTAGGGAAAGCTTGGATTAAAGTCATTTGAGTACAAAAGACTTCAGAATTGTTAACCCTGTAAGGAGAGTTGTGAGTCACCTTGTTCCATGGGTATTTCATAATGGTTTAGTGGAAATACAGCTGGCCAGGGTTGCCCAGTAGGGCAGCATATCACATAGGTGGCCATTTCTCAAAAACTGGTTTTCAGAAGTGTGCATACTATTACCTGAAAGCATGGATTAGGCAAATGAGACATCAGCCAGCATTCTGAGTCATCACGTAGGAAGAGTGTTGATTTAAATATCTAAGGAGGCATTCACCTAGAGATTGGAGGGGAGGATTTGTTTTAAGGAGCTGGTTTATTGTGGTACGGTGTTTATATTTATAATGTAGCTGTGCCTAGGAGGCTCTAGGGCCTGAGTGGTTCAGGTTGGAGTGAAGATGAACCCTGCAAGGAGGAGCACGTCTCTGCCCAGCAAGGCTGGGGCGTCTTTCCCTCCTTGATGGGCTCTCCTACATTATGCCAAGGACTTGGACTCCCAGTGAGGTTCAGCAGGCCCATAGGTTTCCATGTGAGAAGGCCATGCTATGAGCCTTTCTCTCTCCTTAGCACTGCTCTGGCTTCTGCTTCTGGGGGCTGTGCACAGTACTAGCAATTGCCAGCCTGAGGGTGCGCATTGGGAGAGGTGTGTGGTGCAGAGAGGCCGGAGTAAGATCCAAAACCACCTCCTCAACGTGTGCCCCACTGGAATAACTAGAGCTTCCCATTTTTCTAACTAATCATGTAAGTCCTTATGTCATCTAAGTAATTAAAAAGGAAGACCAAGAACCTAACCCTTAGCTCTAAAGACGGGATGAGGCTCCTTGGGGACATAGTCTATGCTTCTCTACGTCCCTGCGGTGCTAGGATGGTGCTAAGTACTTCCAGGGAATCATCTATGCTTTCTTAGCGGAGTGTGGTCTGCAGACGTCATCCATCTTGCCCATGGTCTCAGAGCCAAGATATAAACACTAACTGCCTAATTAAAACACCATTGAGTTTTGCTGAGTAATTATCCTCAAAGTTATAGGCCTCAAATGAAATCAGCATTGAAGATAACTGTAGTTGTACTTTGAAAACCTCCCACAAAAGCCCTGGAAGGATCCCTCGTTGGCTTAACAGACTCCCCATAGAGAAGCCAAGGGGATTTCCTAGCCCCTGATTCTAAATTCTGGTGAGGCAAATGGATATTTAAATTTTATTTTCCGAAATACAGACAACTTCTTAAGTTGTGTTGGGAACTGTAAAAAGTAAAGTCGGAAACCTTTCACTGCTTATGCTCAGGTGACTGTAACCATATTTTCTATTACTACAAGAGAGTTACCTGTTAAAGTCCCACAACAGCTGCATGGGTCACCCATTCCTAGTGAGTGAGGCATGAGTTTGCCAGACCCAAGTAGAAACTCATGGTGTTCTGACCCCTGTGTGGTATTTCCTGCCATGTGACTGGCAGTCTGGGCGCCTGTTGCCGTAACTAGGTTGACTGTCTGCAGGATTTACCATCAACTCACTTTATGGTCTGTGATAGTCCTACCCTATTTCTGATCAATGTGCATTGGTGACTGTGACTGCATACTCTGTAGATTTTATATGTGTATATTTGTACTTCTTTTAATTGGTTAGTTGACAGATAATAATTGTGCATATTCATGGGGTACTTAGTGATGTTTTAATACAAATAATGTATGGTGATCAGATCAAGGGAATTAGCATATCCATCATCTCAAACAGGTATCATGTCTTTGTGTTGGGAACATTCAGTATCCTCCTTCTGGTTATTTGAAACTATGTCATATATTACTGGTCCCTAGAGTCACCCTCCAGGGCTGTAGAACCCAAGCAGCATCCCTCCTCTCTAGCTGTAATTTTGTATCCTTGAAGAAATCCCTGTTCCTTCCTTCCCAGCCTCTACTATCCTCCTTATACTTTTTACCTCTATGAGATCAATTTTTTTTAGCCTCCATGTGTGGGTGAAAACATGGTGTTCAACTTTCTTTTCTTGTCTTACTTCACTTAATGTCCTGGGAACACTATTTAGCTATTTGAAAAAATGAAGTCCTGTCCTTCACATTAACTTTGGTGATTTGTGTCCTGCCTCCCTAACATGTTCTTAGGGAGCTAGATGATAGGAAAATTCTGTTTTCTATCATACAAACCTTGTGAAGAAAAACGGGATTTTTTTGCCTTTCAGAAAATCCTATCTTAGTTTTTCTGTTTCATCTGTTTCTTGCATTCAGTCGGACCTCTGACTCAAGACTCCAGTCACTCACCTAATCAGTGGTGATAAGGGCAGGTACCTGGTTGAAAGGTACCTTTGTGTCACAAAAGGAGCACCAGTCAGTCTAAGCTTCGACTGAGTTCCAAAGCCTAGGGCAGTCTGAGTGTGTAAGTAGGCATGCGGAGTGCCTAGCCCTACACATCTCATTCCTCCTGCAGGTCAATTCTTTGTTGAAGCAGGTGAACTGCAGCCTTCCCCAGGGAGCAGCCCTACCTGGGCCAGTTGATTACTGACTGGTACAAGCCTGTGAGCAATGTGGAGATAGCAGTCAGTTACTTGACTGTCCTGGGTCACTACCATAGAACATAAGGTATAGTCTATAAGTCCATAGTCCCTAAGTCCAAACTTTGCCAGGAGGCTTGAGCCTGCTAATGCACAGGGACTTCTATTTAATAATTTTCCCATTTGAGGGAAGAGATTATTTTCCCCTGCATGGGAAAAGCCAAGATGCATCCTAGGGTTCAGTCTGTTAATAAGTTTTAGAGAAAAGTGGTATATACGATTGTCTAGAATATCTAACAATAAAGCTTAATTGTAGATATTTATATACCTTTTCTCACAGTGTTGATACTAAGTGTTAAAACGTGCACTCAGAATGAAGATACCCCCAGACGGGCTTTGTGTGAGCAGTATGGCTGATTATTCACCCGGGTACAGGTGGGCTGAGTCCAAAAATAGGGTCAGCGAAGGGCAATGGGTTAGGAGTTGGTTTTATAGGTTTGGGGTGGGCAGTGGAAAGTTATAGAAGTTACAGTTTAGGGCAGTGTTTTGTAAGCTGGGAGGGGGTCCTGGTATGTAGTCAAGGTCCAGGGTCAGTTACAAAGTCCAATGGCCTTATCATTTGGGGCAGAAATAAGGAACAATAGAGAATGTCTTAAAGTTAAGTAGGTTAGGAGTTGATCATTTCTTCCTCTTTTCATGGTCTTCAATTACCTCAGATTTTCCAGGAACTCATCTGTCTGTGCAGGTCACAGAGGTTAACATGGTGTCCATAGGGCCTGAAAGACCTGAAAGACCTTACACTAAGCAAGGGCAAATAATTGTGAGTCAGCTAGTGAAGAATTCAGCACAAGTATTTCGTCACTCAGTAGTTACAATGCTACTGGGATATACATGATCTTATGCCAGGAGGCCTTTATATTTACAGTAGACCAAGAAGCATTCTTGTCTCAAAGTATCTAGTCCACATCTAAAAACTATTTCCCCATGAACATTCTTTCTTGATTGTATCGTGGTCCAGAGAGCCAAGTATGTCAAACACCTCTCCTGTAGAGGTCTGCATCAGGTTCTGGAAAGAGGCAGGTCCTTATCAGGTCTCTTTTGGCAGTGGAGGGCATGGGAGCCTTGTGATGGGATGGGCGGGGGGCCTCTGCACCTGTTTGGCATGGCTGCTGTAGCAGAGCAGCATCTCAGGCTCTGTCAGTCACCGATGTCTTGTTCATCGTCTCAGAGATTTCGTTCCGCGTATGGCAGTGTGGTGGCAGCCTGGAGATCATCCCGTGCAGCCGTGTGGGACACGTGTTCCGGAAGCAGCACCCCTATACATTCCCAGGTGGCAGCGGCACTGTATTTGCCCGGTAAGTAGTGAAAGGCTGAGCAGGGTCCAAAACATTGCTGACCACCCCAAAGGCAGGACTTGACCTTGGGCTGTTTGAGGACAGATGTCCTTCAGTAGGTGTGGTGTATTCATACAATGGAATACCGCTTAGCAATTGAAAGATGCAGCCCATGACACAAGCTGGGTGCCTTTCCAGGGTATGGTGCTGAGTGAGAGAAGCAGTTACATACACAGTTCCACTCATGTCACAGCCTTATAAACACATTGGCTGGGCACAGTGGCTCATACCTGTAATCCCAGCACTTTGGGAGGCCAAAGTGGGTGGATCACAGGATCAGGAGATTGAGACCATCATGACTAACATGGTGAAACCCTGTTTCTACTAAAAATACAAAAAATTAGAGGGGCATGGTGGCATGCACCTGTAGTCCCAGATACTCAGGAGGCTGAGACAGGTGAATCGCTTGTACCTGGGGGGCAGAGGTTGCAATGAGCTGAGATTTCGCCACTGCACTCCAGCCTGGGAAACAGAATGAGACTCTGTTGCAAAATACACACACACACACACACACACACACACACACACACACACCCTCTAGTGATGGGGGCCAGACCAATGGTGGCCAGGAGCTGGGATGGCAGGGAAGTGGGGAGTGTGACTGAAGAAGGGCAGCACCAGGGATATGTGGGGGAGGGATGGAGCCATTCCATCTCCTGGTTGTGTTGGTAGTTGCACACATCTTCATGTGTGTGAAGAAGGCTCTCAGAACTGTATACCACTCTCTAAATGTTATGGAAAAATTTTTTAAGAAGTTCCTTATATATATATATGTACACACACACATGTATATACATATATATACACATATAAATACACACACACACACATATATAAAAAACCATCTGAGGTACAATTAAAAGTAACATTGTCTTAGTCCATTTTATGCAGCTCTAACCAAATACCACCAACTGGGTAATTTAAAATGAATAGAAATTTAGTGGTTCATAGTTCTGGAGGCTGAGAAGTCCAAGATTAAGGTGCTGGTGTCTGGCGAGGGCCTTCATGAGGAGTCATTACATGTCAGGAGGGCAACGAGCGGCCAAGAATAATGAGCAAGGGGGGCCAAATTCTCCCTTTTACGGTAGCATCAATACCACCCATGACGGCGGAGCCCTCATGGCATAGTCACTGCCTAAAGGTCACCTCTGAAAGGCCTCACCTCTTATGACTGTTACAATGGCAATTACAGTTTATGAGTTTTAAAGGGGACAAACATTCAAACCATAGCAGAGATTAAAGTCAAGCTATACTAACTTTGTATACCACAAGACATCGTAATATAGAGACATGATTCTTGATAGACAGTAGATACATTTTAGTAAACATGAAAATGCCAACTGAAGGACTTTCTGAAAGAATAGCAAATAGCCATTCTGCAATAGCAAATAGCCAAGTGTTCTCCTAGGGAATTCTCTTACATGCTAAAGACAGAACAGTGTACAAGCTGGTCCTCAGGGAGATTGCCTTCTCTTGATTGTAGACATTGAAGCACACAGCTAAATAAGATAATTTCAAATAGTAATAAATGCTGTGAAGAAGATAAAATGACTGCATTTTACATTCTTTACAGCATTTATTACTATTTGATCAGGACAGGCAGAAGGAGAGGTTTGCATGGTCGAGAGAACGCTTGAGGAGGTATATGTGAGTTCAGACTTGAAAGATGGGAGGAGGTCACTCTGGGACCCTGAGGAACCAGACTCCCTGCAGGAGGAGCAGATCCAGGCTGCTGAGGAAAGAGTGCATTTGGCATATCAGCAAAATGGAAGCCATGGGTAGCTGGCACCTAGAGAATGAGAGGACAGTGCACGGGGCAGAAGAGCTAGACAGGCCCCGGCCATGCACCTTTGCAGGTCATGGGAAACTTTGGATGTTACTTGATTCTGAAGGAAACATTGGGGCTTTTCAGCAGGTGTCCAATGTCTGTTTTATGCTTTGGAAAGGTCCATGTGATTGCCGGGCAGAGTGGCAAGGAGGTGACACTCTGGTGAAACAACGGTACGAGTGTCCCTTCCACTCTTGGAGCCAGAAGCAAGGGGCCTATGAGCACTGTTGCAGTAGCCCAGGCAGAGATGTGATACAGTCATGCACCTATAACCGTTTCAGTCAGTGGCAGTAGTCCCTTAAGATTCTAATATTGTGTGTTTACTCTGCCTTTTCTATGTTTAGATACACAAATGCTTACCGTTGTGTTACAGTTTCCTCTAGTGTTCAGAACAGTCATGTGCTCTACAGGTTTGTAGCCTAGAAGCAATATGCTGTACCATGCAGCCTAGGTGTGTAGTAGCCTACAGCATCTAGGTTTGTATAAGTACAGTCTGTGATGTTCGCACAATGACAAAATTGCCTAAGGGTGCATTTTTCAGATCGTATCCCTGTCATTAAGCAGCACATGACAGGGTGTGTAGCAGTGGAGATGGGTCAGATCCAGCTCCATGGTGAGGCAGGCAGTTGTTTACTAAGAGGGTGACAGAGAGAAGGGAGGTACAGCAGGGAATTACTTTAGGGTGATGCCTGGGAGCTTTTTACACAACTGTGCTGGCATGCCGCCCCTACTGAAATAGGGAGAGCCTTCAGGTGGGTGTGGGTGTGGGCATGGAGATTGCTAGCTTATGTTTTGTCTAATTTTTTTTTTTTCTTGAGACAGAGTCTTGCTCTGTCGCCCAGGCTGGAGTGCAGTGGTGTGATCTCGGTTCACTGAAAACTCCACCTCCCGGGTTCAAGAGATTTCTCCTGTCTCAGCCTCTAGAATAGCTGGGATTACAGACATGTGTCACCATGCCTGGCTAATTTCAGTTTTTAGTAGAGACAGGGTTTCACTATGTTGGTCAGGCTGTTCTCGAACTCCCAACCTCAGATGATTCGACCACCTTGGCCTCCCAAAGTGCTGGGATTACAGGCATGAGCCACTGTGCTCAGCCATTTTTAAACTTTTTTTTTAATGCAAATTATATAATACACATATTATACAGAAGTCAAATTATTAGCACAGGGAATCTGATTTCTGAGAAAACTTTTAATAGAAGCCAAAATAGCAAATAATGCTTCTGACCAAATTATCTTCTCTCAAAAAGTATGTTTCTTCACAAATATTGTCGAAACTTCATTTTTGTTCTTTATTAAAAACAAAAATATGATCTTACACAACAAGCTTTACAAAATCAAACAAAAACGTGCATGTATGTGCTTTTTCCTGGGGCAACATGAGATTCTTTGTATAGACATATCAAACACCCCACGTCAACGCCATTGATAGCTACCAGCAAACAGTGGATTTCAGAAAACAGTATGTTAAAGTTCTCAAGACATTGTACTCTTTGTTAGAAGAGAAACTTTCAATTGTATTTCACTGCCCAGGAGCCTGCATTCTTGAGATTTGGAAAATAAGTTGACCCAGGGTTTCATTATTTTGGGGCTGCATGGATCTGGTTAAAAAGCCCTGCTGTGGGCCAGGCTCAGTGGCTTATGCCTATGGTCCCAGCACTTTGGGAGGCCGAGGCAGGCAGATCACAAGGTCAAGAGTTTGAGACCAGCCTGGCCAACACAGTGAAACCCTGTCTCTACTAAGAATACAAAAATTACCAGGCATGGTGGTGTGTACCTGTAATCCCAGCTACTCAGGAGGCTGAGGCAGAGAATCGCTTGAATCTGGGAGGCAGAGGTTGGAGTGAGCCAAGATCACGCCGCTGCACTCCAGCCTGGGCAACAGAGCAAGACTCTATCTCGGGAAAGAATAAAAAAAGCCCTGCTGTTGACCTTCAGCCAGGCTGCCCTTTATCTTAATCAACTCATCTGAAAGATAACGAAGTAGAATTATATGACTGTTTCTGAGATCTCTTTCCAGTTGCATATTCTCTTAAGCTTTTATACAGGTTGAATATCTTTTATTCAAAATGCTTGAGACCAGAAATATTTCAGTTTTTATTTTTTCAGAATTTGGAATATTTACATGTGCTACTACATAATGAGATATCTTGGGAGTGGGATCTAAGTCAAAATACAAAATTTGTTTGTTTTATATATATACCCTCTACACATAGCCTGATATTACTTTAATACAATACTTTTCATAATTTTGTACATAAAACAAAGTTTGTGTACATTAAACCATCAGAAAGCAAAGGCATCACTGTGACCCCCCCACTGGGTTCGTCTTGCCCACTGCCCAGGTGAAGGTGCCTTACCAAGATGGGAATTGCAATAGAGAAAGAGTTTAATTCACACAGAGCTGGCTAAGCTGGAGACTGGCGCTTTGTTACTTAAGTCATTCTCCCCCAAAATCCGGAGGCTAGGGTTTTTCAAGGATAATCTGAGGGGAGGTGGGGACTAGGGAATGGGTGCTGCTGATTGGATGGGGTGCAATCATAGGCGTGTGATAAATGGTTCCTCTATGTGCTGAGTCTGCTTCTGGGTGGGTCCACAGGACCAGCTAGAGATCTGGATGGACTCAACAGAAGTGCAGAAGCCTGAAAAGACGTCACAAAAGGCCAGCCTTAGATTCTGCAATGGTGATGTTTTCTGCAGGGGTAATTGGGGAAGTTGAAAATCTTGTGGTTAATTTATTAGTCCAACAAAGGCAGTCCAATACCCAACAGTAAGAGAGTTTGTTTTGGGAAAGAGCTGTTACCATCTTTGTTTTAAAGTTAAACTATAAACTAAGTTTCTCCCAAAGTTAGTTCTGCGTATACCCAGGAATGAACAAGCGCAGTTTAGACATTAGTAATTAGATGGAGTCATCAGGTCAGATCCCTTAAACTGTCAGTTTTCTCCTTGGTAATTTTTTTTGCAAAGGCAGTTTCATCACTATCTGATGTTGGTACTCAGAAAGTTTTGGATGTTAGGGCATTTTGGATTAGGGATGCTCAACTTGTAATGTATGACATTTAATGTGTAAGTATTTTGCTGTCTAAATACTAGTCAATACCTGCAAGAGCAAGGAGGGCCTGGACAAAAGTAAGCCTCCCTAGGTGCCACTGTACCTGCAACACCGAGAAGACTGTTTGCGATAGGTACCAAATAAGTACCTGAATGAACCAGTAAATAAATGAAGGAAAGGAGCTAGCACCGAGTAGCACATGGAGGTCATTCTTTGAGGCTACCTAGATATCCTTGTCTGTTATGAAGACAGAAAAGAGTTGCTTTGCAGTTAGGAATTTTTAAGTGACTTAATCACTTCAGAACGTGAGTGATTTGAAAACAGTGTGACTAGAGTTCATAAAACCTTTAAGCCATTAAGGCTGAAAGGAACCTAGGACATTCTTAAATCCTTTCGTATCCCTGTTGGGGAAATCCAGGTACCAGATGTTATAAGTATTTAAGTTAAAAACTGATGGGGTCCAAAGTGGCTCCCGCCGGAGGTCATGGCGCTCGCGAAGGCGAGGTCATCAGTTCAAGGCTAACCTCATAAGCTCAAACTGATTGGCAAAAAAAAAAAAAAAAAAACTGACTAGGCATAGGTTAAGGCATAGGTCACTTAGCAAGACCCCAAAACCCCACTAAGAATATTTAGTGGCTCTTCTGAGAAATGATATGTATAATCCAACATCCCTCAGCACTTTAAGTACTCATTGTTGAATCTATATATTTTTTAATAGAAAGCAAAAATTCATCAGTCTCATCATCAAACTAATTGTGCCATAGTACTCTCATAATTTAATGAACTCATCTGTCAGTATCTCTCTCTCTCTCTCTCTCTCTCTCTCTCTCTCTCTCTCATTTGTTCACTGGCTCTCCTGCTTCTACGTACATATCCACTATTTGCAATTCTGCAAACCTTTATTTTCCCGCAAGTCCAGGACATCATTTATGTCAACATGTAAGATAGACACTCATGTTTTTAGTGGTCACAGAATATTCCATTTGATTACTTCCTCATATTGAGACATACCGTTTCTCTTTTTTTGCTATTATAAGCGAAGCTGAAGTGAGCGTGTTTTCACATGTATATTTCATTCCTAGTTATAAATTTCTAGAAGCAGCACTGCTGGGTTAGAGAATGAGTGCATTCATATTATCTTATCTGTCTGTTGAATGGCAATAAAGTAACAGTCCATATCCCACTTTACTAAAATAATAAAGTATATATATCACCTTATATGAAAGATACAAGCCCCATACAGAAATTACTTTAATAATGGCAGCTCAGATCAGTTGAAAGGTTCACCATTTTAAGGAGTTACTTTAAAAGCAAGCATTGCCCCCTTACTGTATTTATTTTGGAAGAACATAATACCTTCTATATGGGGCTCTTAAGGAAGCCGAGCTATAGCTTGAAGTGGGAGCCCACCTTGTAGCCGAGACCAGAATATGATAGCAAAGAGGTTTGCTGGGTGCATGCTACTTAATGAATGCTTTCAAATAATTCTTGGCAAGATTTGCTGCTGATACCTATGCAGATGGTGGCCTTTAATGCATGTCAGACATTAAAGAGTAGCTTGTTCCAGGGGCTATATTTATGGCAAATCATGGTTCTCTCCATGAGAATTAAGCACATGGTTTTCTTTCCTTCTAGAAAAGCCTACTGCACTGCACACAGACATGGGAGACATGGGACATGGAACTACCACTCCTTCCTGTCACTATTTCTAGTCCAAATATGGCAGTCTCTCTGCTCAGCCCTGCAGAAAAGAAAGTAATTTTCCCAGAAACTGTTTTTTTTTTTTTTTTGAGACAGAGTCCTGCTCTGTCACCCAGGCTGGAGTACAATGGTGCAATCTTGGCTCACTGCAACCTCTGAGTCCTGGGTCTTAAGCAATTCTCTTGCCTCAGCCTCCCAGGTAACTGGGATTATAGGCAACCACCACAACAACTGGCTTTTTTTTATATTATTATTTTTAGAGGAGACAGGGTTTCTCCACGTTGGCCAGGCTGGTCTTGAACTCCTGACCTCAGGTGATCTGCCCACCTCGGCCTCCCAAAATGCTTGGATTACAGACGTGAGCCACCACGCTTGGCCCCCAGGAACTCTTATGTAGTCTGCACTTTTGCAGAGAGCTGTCTGGTAGTGCCGTAGCCATTGACGGGAAAGGCCATGGCACCCGGGATCTCCTGGCTGCTCCCTGTGGCCCCAGCCCTGTGTGGACGTGTGATGTGAGAACTGTTACAAAGTAACCTTCTTTTGCCCTTCTTTATGATACAGCCCCCAGTCCTTTCTTTAAAATGCCTACTTGTGCTGTAATTTCAACTTTGCCTTTTGCTTTTTGACTATCTACGTGACAAGAAAGCCATTCCGATGGTTCAGTAAGCGCCTGCTGAGGCTGGCTCCCCACAGATCCGGCTGGGGGTGCCAGTGGGGACAGCCCATCCTCTGCCGTGTGCTATAATCCCAGCTGGAGCTGCTGCACAGCCAGAGGGAGCCGCCTCAGTTACACTCCAGCAGACAGGTGCAAATGGACTGATGCAGACAGAAAGAAAGCAAATCACACCTCAAGATTTATTCTCTTTGTAGCAACACCCGCCGGGCAGCAGAGGTCTGGATGGATGAATACAAAAATTTCTATTATGCAGCAGTGCCTTCCGCCAGAAACGTTCCTTATGGAAAGTAAGTGGGAGCCCTGCCTTCTCACACTTACTGGGGATTCTTGGGGTGTGGAGGTGGGAGGTAAGGGGCTGCCATCAGGGTTGAAGACAGCTACCCACATGCCAAGGCGGGAAGGGGTTGTGGGCACAGGGGCATGACAATCCACACCGCGCCACCTGCTCCAACCCTGTTCTCCTCAGCAGATTTTCAAGTTTGATGTAGAAAGCTCATCTATTCCTAAAATGTATAAAGGAACCTTATTTCTGTCTTCTCCAGTATTCAGAGCAGACTGGAGCTTAGGAAGAAACTTAGCTGCAAGCCTTTCAAATGGTACCTTGAAAATGTCTATCCAGAGTTAAGGTAAGTGCGCAGGGATCTGGGTTTCACTCTGTAAGGGCTTAGAAGCCAGTAAGGCCAGAGAAGCAGCAGAGGGGAAATGGAGGTTGCACAGCAGGCATGAGGCTGTGTGCCTGGGCCCAGTGAGAGCCGGTGGTCTCACCCCGTGATGTGGACCTGAGAATCTGCTCCCTGCGTCGGCCTGCTGCTCTCTGTCCTGCAGAGCTGCCCTCCCATGCTTCAGAGTCGCAGAGGCAGTCCGGGCTTCACTTTATTTTTGGCTTGTTCCCCAGTGGTAAGGTGATGGGCTGGGTGACCCAGAGGACTAGTGGCTGACAGGCTCTTTGAGTGACTGGGAGCATTCCCCAGCCTCCACAAGCATGTGCTGTCTGCGCCCAATCCCCCAAGGCTGAGTGCCTTCACCTGCCTCTGATCTGCAGTGCTCACCCTTGCTTCTCCTGTGCACCAGCAGGAGCTTGGAGCACGGAGACCTGACCACGTGCCTCCCTCCTCCCAGCTGGGTTAATCACATGTGAAACAGGAGTAATAATGCCACTGCCCTGTGTTCCTCAGAGAATTCATGACAAAAATACCTTTCCAAGTATTATTTCCACACCTGGCCTCTTGTTTTAAGCGAGTACGAGCTCCCCTTCTGGAGGGACCCGCTGATAACCTTGTGAGAAGAACTGTAGATCCACTGGGGTGGTAGAGCCATCTACACTTCATCTTCTTAAAGGGACTGTCAGGCAGGTTGTGCCTTAATGTGGCACATTCCTTATTCCAAATATTCCCAGAGCATTTTACGGCAGCTCACGTATCTCCAGCTCAGTGCCTGCGCACGCAAGGCTTACCATCATTATCTTTCGGCTAACAGCTCCTTCCCAACCCTCGTCACGGAGATTTGTTGGACGGTTAGGTAATGCGGGCTCTCTGCGTCGCTCCTGTTTGCTCACTTGGCTCTTTGGAACTGTTCCCTCTGCTTTTCAAGTAACATGTGAGGCGCAGGTGGCCCGTGCCCCCCAGGAGGTGAACAGGAGAGAGCACAATGCCCTCCTCCCTGGGATCCCTGCCGCGCAGCACAGCTATTGCTGGGGATTAAGAGCACGATGGTCACCGGTGGGAGACTGCTGGTTGTCATCTCTCCGCCAGCCAAAGAGGGGCTTCACTTCAGTGGATTTTAGCCCAACCATGGCACTCACTTTGTTTTTTCAGTCACAGTTAACTGAAAAAGCAGTCAGCTTGGCAGATAAGGGTTCCAAATAGGGTAACATTAAGTGCAGTTTCTCACAGAGGTCACCCATGGTTTGTAGTGATGCTGGGCCCTGCACCCACTGAAGACCACATCTCAGGCACTGAGCATCATCTCAGCTGGCAAAGCTGCTTCCCCTGCCTGTGTGGGTGAGGGAGACACCAGCCTTGTGTTTTGTATCTGTACTATCACTGCTATTTACTGAGTGCTTCCTACGAGCCAGACACAAGGCCACATGCTTTACACGAAATGTTTTACATAACACTTGTTGCAGACCTGGGTCACTGGTACCATACCAAAGGGCAAATCAGGCTTCAGAGAAATTGAGTCTTGCCTGAAAGATCACACAGCCAGCACCTGGCAGAGGCAGACTGAGGTTCGTTCTGGTTCTGAAGCACATTGTTCTTCCTGTGGCTGTGACTTTGTTCACATCAGGCCACGTGACAAGTCCACTCACTTTTCCTATTTTTACTAGATAAAAATCACATCCTAGGAGTATTGGAAAGTTCAAGGCAACAGGATCTGACCACATCGATTTTCTAAATGACTTCCAGTAGGACTAACATTGAAGAGTACCAGGAGCTTTTCCTTCCTTTAAAAAAAAAACAAAACAGTCCTGATATAGAATATAAAGAATACATCCTCAGCATACAGTCTTAAAGTGTTGGAAGTCCGGAGCCCGGAAGAAGTGTCCCTGACCTATACTGCCTGTGGTGGGAAGGGGCACGATGCCTGGTCACTGGGCCATTCTCTCATTCCTGCCACCTATCATGAAGCCACAGAGCAAAGGGGTTGGTGGACAGTAGCTGGTGGTTCATATGCATTTAAGCAGATGATTCTCTCATTGTTTTTCAGGGTTCCAGACCATCAGGATATAGCTTTTGGGGCCTTGCAGCAGGGAACTAACTGCCTCGACACTTTGGGACACTTTGCTGATGGTGTGGTTGGAGTTTATGAATGTCACAATGCTGGGGGAAACCAGGTATGTGCATGGGGAAGCCAGGTCACCTGCAGGCCCAGAAAGAGCAGGAGTCGGGGGTCCTGAGGTTAGACGTCCCAGCCTCCCCGTTTCTTCTGGGATGCGTGATGTCTGTGAGGAAGCGCCTGGCTCCTGCTGGCCACAGCCTCTTTGGCAGCCAGCCCCAGGGCCAGATAGGATGTCACACACTTTGACGGATGCATCAGCTTTGGACTAGGCTCTCTGCTGAAGTGGCAAGAGTGCTCTGGTCACAGTTGCTGTTGCAGGGTCTTGGTCTTCTACCTGCCAGCTCTGTCCTTTCGGCCATGTTCTCTCACCCCTAAAGCACCCATTCTGCCTCTACATCTGGCCCCAGAATATGATGTCTGTACCTGCCTGGTGTCCCTCTGTAACAGTTTCTTAACTGTGGGCACTAATGTGGCTGCTAGTGGTAGCCCCTGCCTGTTAGATAATAATAGCTTAAGATTGAAGATACTCAGTATTAGTTGCTTCAGTTGGACACATACACACCTTTTTTACAGGCGTTAAAACCCACTACCCTCTCCTGTCATCACAAAGGAGAGACAAAATGAAGTCTTGATGGGCCCAGCCAAGACTTCTGATTCTAAAAACAGTTTTTCCGTGAGATAATAACAGGGATTGGATAAAATGTGAGCTTCATGCACAAAATGGCTTGGGTGATTCTGTGTACTCTTACCCCTTCCTGAAAACCTGCCTGGCACCAAGAAAGCCTGCAGTTTTTAAAAGGGCACTTTAACTCTGTGTATGTATCCTAAATGTATTGATCCCCTAACTTTCCTTAACTGAAAGTATTTTTGAAAGCAGGCGTGTACCTTTGTGTAAAGCTGGGTGCTCCTCCCATGTGCGTGTCCAGGCAGAATGCAATCCCCACATACCTTGACTCCTTTACTCACTTGGTGATGTGGTTTTAGCAGTTACTTGCCATGGCCTGGACATCCTAAATTAGAAAAGACAGGGGAACCTGCCTGCCTGGGGCTTGACTGAGCCAGTCCCCATCCAGCAGAGGGCATGCGGCAAGTAGCTGGGGCCTGTCCCAAGTTCCCCTAAATCTCCAGCCTCAGCCCCTTAAATAGAAGATACTTGGCTTTGATGAGTTAGAAAATAAGAGCGAGCCTCATATTCTCATGTGGATTTGGTGGAGTTGATCCTGCATTCTCTGTATCAGCGTCAGCAGTCTCAATGATTTGGAATAGCTCAATGTGATACTGTGTTTGGGTAAGAGCCGATGATGGGTCAGGTTTGCCGACAGGTGTGAGTGTGCTTCCAGTGAGTGCCTATGCACATGACACACACACACACACACACACACACACACACACACACACAGAGTACATACCTCGTCACATTCTCACATACCAGCTGTCTTCTCATGATGCCCGGGTTCATTCACCTTCTCTTATGTACATACATCTCGACTCAGGTGCTGCTGCTTTTTTCTTTTTCTCTATTACTAAGATACAGAGTGTGGTTTGCTTTCTGTTTCATGTATATGACTTCATATCATTGGTATCTGTCCTTTTGACAAATATTGATGGAGGGTCTTCTACTTGGCGATACTGTTTTGCTAGAGAAAGGGATTAGAAGGCAAACAAAGCAATCCCTTGCTTTCAAGAAACATAGTTTAGTGGAGGAGCCACTGTGGGTTATGAAACAGAGGCCACAGAGGCACCCACTCACCTCTGTGCTGTCCAGGTGGCTGTGCCTCCTGCTCTTCTGGCTGCCCTTGCCTCCTTGTTTAATCTCTGGGCTGATCCTTCTGCCACGTGGCAGGACTGAATGCCATTCCCAGGCACCCAGGCCCTGGCCTCTGTGTGTAGCCTCCGGGCTGTGAGAATACTCCCCGGGGAGCAGGCTTCAGGTGTGGGCACACACAAAAGCCAGCCTTTGGCTGTAGCCTGATGGACCAGTTGTAGGTATTTCACACTGTAGCAGGTGGACCCCCATGGATACTCATCCCGGCCCAGCCAATGTCAGGAGTCACCTGGAGGGAGGAACCCATACAGAGGGAGGGAAGAACAAAGAGAGTAGAAGGTGATGCTGGTGAAAGGAGGAGGAGCCAGTTAGTATTGGGTGAGCAGGCAGAGACGTAGGGGAAGGTGCCATCCCCACCGTGTCCATGCCTCTGTGCCCTTGTAGCTCTTCCATCCAAGACCCTGGTATTAACTGTGTTCTTAGTCACTGCTGGGAAGCAGGGGGCCCAGGGGACTCACTCAGAGGCCATGCAAGGTGCCATGTGGCACTGCTGTGGTTCCCATTGTGGTCCAGGTATGATTGGAGGAGGCGTCTCCTAGGCTTTGTTCCTTCTACATTGGTCACAGTGCATTTCTTTCCATGGTTTGGGCTTCATTTTTGAGGTGTGGAAAGCAGTGAGCATAGGGAGAGATGTTTTATGTATTTCCAACTAGAACCATAGTGAAAGTCCACCGAAATGCCCTCAGAAAAGCGGAGTTCGTGAGGAAGGGGGAAATGATGGGTCTCATTCTCAGCAAGCTGGGTTTCATCTAAGCCGGAAAGATGGTGCTTCAGGGCTTGGTCACACAGCATTAATGCAGGTTTCACCAAATGCAGAAATGTGGATAATTCATGTGGGGCTGGGCGAAGCGTCCCTCTGGTCTGTGGATGACAGAACAGAGCAGGTGCCCACCCAGGTTCCGTATTGTCTGGGTGTGGGGCCTCTAGTGATTCCTGGCTGGCCTCACCATCATGTTTAATTGCTGAAGTTCCCTCTGTCAGTCTGCAATGTTCTGATGGTTCAGGGAAGGTTGGAGAGGTCAGTCCTTTCTGTGTCAGCACCTCTGCTGGAAAGCCACATGCCTTATGCTGCAGCACATTCAACAGAAGCGTGTGTCCAGGCCCTGCCCAAGGGAGTTGTTCATCAGAGTCTCTAGCCCCAGCTTCATCCCCCTTGCATCAGCCTCTGTGACTGGCTCACCCCCTCAGCATTGCCCCTTAATTACTGCACAGCTAATAACACCAGACGGAGTCCAGGCCCTGTGGAGGCGGCAGGTCTGCGGGAACCAGACTTTGCCCGTACAGCTGCTGCCTGTGACCACCCTCACCTGCCCCCAGGAGGACAGCCTGTGTCCCGCCTTCAGGACTGTGGTCCTCCCGCCCCCTCCCCGATCCTGCCCAGTAGAGGGGCTGCAGGATTCCTTGCTGCACAGTCAGGGTGCTGAGCAGAGGCACAGTGCTGAGGGCAGCTACAGCACAGAGCTTTGACACAGAGCCCCCACTCCTCACCTCTGCACGGACTTCAGGGGTCAGCGAAGGGCTGTGCCAAGGAATCAATAAGATCGGATCTGCAGAGAGCTTCTCCCACTCTGCTTGTGCTTTTCCTTTTTGCTAACATGCAGCCATTACTGTTCTCACACACAGTAATAAGTGTGAGTTCATAATATTTAAGAAATAAATCTCTCTCTTTCTTTCCAGCAATAAGTGCCAACTCTCTGCCCACTCTCAGTCCCCTGCTGATGACTGCATGCTGGGATTTACAGAGAACTTTTTTTTTTGAGACAGAGTTTTGCTGTCACCCAGGCTGGAGTGCAGTGGTGCAGTTTCGGCTCACTGCTACCTCCACCTTTGGGTTCAAGCAGTTCTACTGCCTCAGCCTCCCAAGTAGCAGCGATTACAGGCATGCGCCACCACACGTGGCTAATTTTTTTATTTTTAGTAGAGACGGGGTTTCACTGTGTTGGCCAGGCTGATCTCAAACTCCTGACCTCAAGTGATCCACCTGCCTTGACCTCCCAAAGTGCTGGGGTTCCAGGCATGAGCCACCACACCTGGCCTGCCCAGAGAACTTTTGCAAAATGCTGATGCCGGGTGCTATGCCCAGAGGGCCTGATCTAATTTGTCTAGGGTCAGAAGGCACCAGATCTTTAAGAGCTACTAAGTGATTCTAAATAAGGATTTGGCCTGGTGCAGTGACACACACCTGTAGTTTCAGCACTTTAAAAGGTCAAGGTAGGAGGATTATTTGAGGCCAGGAGTTCAAGACCAGGCTGGACAACATAGGGAGCCTCCGTCTCTCCAAAAAATAATAGCCAGGTGTGATGGCCTGTGCCTGTAGTCTAGGCTACTCAGGAGGCTGAGATAGGAGGATTGCTGAAGCCCAAGAGGTCACGGCTGTCATGAACCATAATTGCACCACAGCTCTCCAGCCTGAACAGCAGAGTGAGACCGTGTTTCTAAAATAATATCAAATAAATTAGGGCTGGTCATGGTGGCTCTCCCCTATAATCCCAGCACTTTGGGTGGCCAAGTGACTCATGCGATCCGGAATTTGAGACCAGCCTGGACAAGATGGTAAAACCTCATCTCTGCTAAAATACAAAAATTAGCTGGGCGTGGTGGCGGATGCCTGTAATCCCAGCTACTCAGGAGGCTGAGACAGAATTGCTTGAATCCGGGAGGCAGAGGTTGCAGTAAGCCAAGATCATGCCACTGTGCTCCAGCTGGGGCAAGAGTGTGAGACTCCATCTCAAATAAATAACAAATAAATAAATAAATAAAAATTTAAAAAGATAAATCAGGAGGTGAGGAGCAAGGGTTTTTTAGTGGAAAGGTGGCCACATCATCAGCAGATGCAATGTGACATGAGATGGCATGATGACATGA
Source organism: Callithrix jacchus (assembly GCF_049354715.1). Taxonomy (NCBI): domain Eukaryota; kingdom Metazoa; phylum Chordata; class Mammalia; order Primates; family Cebidae; genus Callithrix; species Callithrix jacchus. The sequence goes on along the minus strand of NC_133520.1, from coordinate 20,338,196 downwards.
TGCACGTTGCACACTCAGCTGGGAGCGCCTTCTCCCTGAGCCTGTCTGGGGCCAGTGGGCTACTGTCTAAATAGTGCTCGCCCACAGAACCATGTGCTACAATGGGGCTGCTCTAGATCTGCCATTCAGTATATCAGTCACATTGTGCCAGCTGGGCACTTGAAGTATGACTAGTGTGAATTAAAAGTTTCATTTCATTTCATTCTGATAAATCTAAATGTAAATGGCCCCGTGTGTCCTGTGGCTAGCCCATTAGACAGTGCGGCTCAGACGTTCCAGCTCGCAAACCCACTGTGCATGAGTCCTCCCTGAACTGACGGAAAGGGATGCTTTTTTGCATTGTGTGTGACACGGATGAGAAATGAAAGGGTAATAATATTTCCCAACTGAAAATAAGGCCCAGTGCTTTGGAAGAGTGAGGTTTGTTATCTGGTTTCTGGCTAAGCCTTGGCAGACACACAGGAAATGAGAAAATTAATGGCCATGCCTTTTAAGAGTGGCAGCTCAAAAAAGCATTTCTTAAATATTTATGAACTTTATTTTACAAATTCAGATAATTGAAATGCAGCAGAAGAACAAAATGGCAACTAGCTCTGTTGTTTGCCCAGCTGAATTAGCGTTTCTGCAATCCTACCTAAACTGTGCTTTACAGTCATTAGGCACACAGTAGCAAGGAGGTTGTAGAAACATTCAAACATGCTCTTTAACTGGGTGTCAGCAGAGCCTCCAGCCTCCGCCAACACCTGCTGCCAAGGACAGTCTGGAACCCTTCTTCATACCAGCCTCGTCCCCTCGCTCAGGACTGTCCTCTTCACCGTGAGTGGGCGTCTCTGTGTTTCATAGTTTCACATGTCCTGGTGGTGTCCCTGGCACCTGTGAGTGAGTGCAGGGACAGAACGATGTGCTTCGTCCTGGCCCTCTCCATCCTGAACGCCATCTGCATACGGGAAACACATGTGGCTTCCTCTTTACTCCACACCTCCAATACTTCTGTGACCCAGTGAATAGGAAAAAACAGACTGCTTCTTCTCCTTTATACTCACGCAAAACTTCTCACCTCTGACACCAGCTCTGTGGGCTTTTCCCCCCCACACCAAGTAGTTCTCCAATTCTCGAATCCTCTGCAGACACTGTCCTACACGTCAATTCCATTCTGACACTGTCTACCCAGAGTTAGCACAGACCCCATGGGTTAAGGGCTTCATCCCACAAGATGCTCCCACTTCAGATGCCAGTCACAAGTCCAGATTGTCACCTGTGCTGCTGTCTGACTGTAAATCAGGGCTGCCACCACCTTGCCTTAGTTCATTCATTTGCAAAAGCAGTTCATAGAACTCGGAAACAGTTTACTTACTGGTTTACCTGTTGATTATGAAAGACTGCAAGCCAGGAGGAGCCAGATGGAAGGGATGCGTAGCGCACGGTGTGGGGGTGGGTCCCGGAGCATCCATGCCCTCTCCAGATGTCCGGCACCCACATCCTGGAGTGCGGGGACTTGGACAGAGGCCTCATCATATGGTCATGATCTCCAGCTCCTCTCCCCTTCCAGAGGATGGGGTGGCGGGGGACTGAGAGTTTCAAGCTTCTCATCATGGCCTGGTCTTTCTGGTGACCAGCCCCATCCAGGAGCCCATTAGAGTCACCTCATTAGAACAAAAGACGCACCCATCACTTGAGAAATTCCAAGGGATTAGGAGCCGTCTGTCTAGAACCAGGGTCAAAGACCAAACACTGGATTGAAAGATGCTCCTGAAACTCCTGTGGCTCAGGAAATGACAAGGGTTTTAGGAGCCTTGTATTTGTGCCAGAAACAAGAGCAAAGAACAGATAATTATTTTTATGATGTCACACTGTCCTAGAGTATGGGTGATACGGAGTACCTGTGGGTGCTTGGAAGAGCTGGCTGGAACTCACCTGTGTGGAAAGACAGCATCATAGAATGTTGGCATTCAACTCAGGGTTGGGTGGCCTTCCTTGGAGAACACAGCTGGCAGGGGTGGGTGGGTCAGGGCTCCCTGCACTCCGTATTTGGGATGCTGTGGTGCACAGGCCAAGCAGGTGCTTCTATTCTAGGACTCTTCAGAGCCTTTAATAGACTGTGAATTTCCAAGAAATAAACACAGCACAAAATCTGTTTCTCAAATTTATTTGACCTAGAATCCATTTTTCATAGAATTCCTCATGGAGTAGAATGTGAGGAACACTAATTAAAAGATGAGAAAATGGAAGCCCTGGGAAGTGAGCAGGCTTGCCCAAGTCTCCCCCCTGTTAGGGAAGGAAGAAGTCTTCAGAGAGGTGAAGGTCACTTCTCCTAGACTGGTGTCTGTGCCTCTGTTTCCCCTCTGCTGATGCTGAGAGCTGGAGATGGTGCATTCCACCAGGAGACAGTCTTGGTCTGTCCCCCAGGCTGGAATACAGTGGCACAGTCACAGCTCACTGCAGCCTCGGCCTCACAGGTTCAAGCGATCCTTCCACTGCAGCCTCCCACGTAGCTGGGACCACAGAAGTGCACCGCCACACCTGGCCAACTAATTTTTTATTTTGAGTACAAACGAGGCCTCTCTATATTGCCTAGGCTGATCTCAAACTCCTGACCTTACGCAGTTCTCCTACCTTGGCCCCCAAAGTACAGGGATTATAGGCCTGAGCCACCATACCCAGCTGAGTCTTCAGCTTTTAATGTTCTTCTAATGACAGACTATTTGTTCCAACATGATGTAGATACTAGACAGTGAGGCTTTCTTAAAGACTATTTGTTCCTTTCCTTACCTCTCTTTCCAAGAATTGAAAAAATAAAAAGTATCCTTCATGGCACATAATAGTGCCTGAGGTTATAGAGATATTTGTGTCTTTCATTTTCCCCACTAGAAAGTGAGCCCTGCTCTGTGAGAGCGCCTCTTTCATGCAAGTGTGCAGCAGGTAGTCATGGGACAGACCAATGAAAAGAGACGGAGGGAGAGAGGAGAGGCCCCTGCAGCGTGCCAGGGCTTAGGGTGGAAGGGGAAGGAAGTGGATAGTGAGTCCCTCTGGAGTTTTAAACTGGAAGGGGCCTGGCTGCCTCTGGATATTAAGGGGCATTTATCCCTTTGAGTGGGGCAACTGGAGAGTGCTGGTAGAAGCTTCACCTTCCCGTCCTGCTGTGGCCCCACCTGGAACAGGCTCCAGCCTCCTCTGCCACCTGGGACCATACCCACCCCTTCTCTGTTTTGTCTCATTTAATATCCAGAATGGTTGTTCGCTCACCCTGTGGCAGCCCTTGACTTGTGTGTGTATATACATATATGTGTATATTTCTGTTTTTAACATCATGGGCATGTTATTTAAACACTCTCTAGCCCAGTTTTCTCATCTATAAAATGAGAAGAATAGTAGCCCTCATGGAGCTGTTGTATAAAGAGCTTAAAATAATGCTTGGCACATGGCACCCAATTAAATATAGCTGTAGTGCGTGTGAAGAAATTCATAGATCTATTTCTCCAGTTTTCAGAGAGCTTCATGAGCATCCATAGTTCAATCAGTGTTCACTTAGGAGGTTATACACAATACACTTTGCTTAAATATGCAGTGTGTTACTACAATCCACATTCATCTATGCTGTTTGCAGGCCACACCTGCATGAGGCCAGAGTCATTCCAAATAGTGTGGGTGGACCAGGTGCCCTGACTGGCCACCTGGTGTATAACCAAGCTTGTGCTGCAGTTTTTACAGCCCACATTGAATTACAGAAAAATGAACAAGGCAGTCTAACTTGCATTTGGGGCTAAAATAGTTAAGTTTCATCTTAGTTACTAAGGTCCTCAAAGGACTTGTGCACGCCACTCAGCCAACTTAATGCTCAGTTGTGAGGTTCTCCCATGTCTCCCGTGTTATAAATTTGCCCTTAGGCAGAAAGTAATTCTTTCGTTCTCAGTTGGCTCAGGGATTCTGAATCTAAGCTCAGATGCGTGACCCTTTTCCTTCTGGAGCCCTCGTCAGTGCCACTTCGTTCCTTTCACAGCCCTGTGCGGAGCGTGCCCCTGACTTCTGGTTTTTGTTCCAGGAATGGGCCTTGACGAAGGAGAAGTCAGTGAAGCACATGGATTTGTGCCTTACTGTGGTGGACCGGGCACCAGGCTCTCTTATAAAGCTGCAGGGCTGCCGAGAAAATGACAGCAGACAGGTATGGCATGCAGGCACCTGTGGGTGCCCGTGATTAACCCAGACTGGGGGCAGCCACATCCTGCGCCCTCTTGCTCTGTGCTGCCTCTCGAAGCATCCATCTTTCCTCTCGAAGCATCCGTCTTTGCGAGGACTTATATGTTCATTTGCATCACTGTGAATAATGTCTAGCTGCCCTATTGGACTTAAGCCACAGGCCTAACGCTGCTTATTTCTTATTATATTCTCATTTTTCCCCCCATGCCACTGAATATTTTAAAGAGAAATTAGATACTTTTGTTTATCAAATACCTTCTATTTAAATTTACAAAAATTCTAAATGATTAATGTTCAAATGGATAGTACTCGATACACACATAATGCAAGTGTGTGTGTGTATGTGTATATATGCGGTGTGTATCTACCTATACACACCACATATATACATATACACCATATATACGTGCACGCGCATGTGTGCGCATGCGCGCGCGCACACACACACACACACACACACACAGTTTCTTTAAACATTTCAAAATAGACTTTATACCTGCCTTGTAAGCGGATTTTCTCTGACATATTCCCTTGTGGCAGCTTGTAGGTGCATCCTTTGTCAAGGCATGGGGTAACAGGTAGTGTCAGGAACAGCAATGCAAACACAAAAGGCCTTCCTAGCATGCCCATGCTTGGAGTGCCTGCCCCTGTTCTGTAAGAACAGCCCCTCCTTAGAGATAGATGAGATGTAGGGAAACTTGAGGCACAGAGCCTACTGGAGCTAAGAGCCTAAGTCAGCTTCTAGACCAATCCTAATTTCACAGCACGGAAAGCTGAGGCTCAGAAAGTCATTGCCTCCACCCTAGAGTCATCTGGGAAGACCAAGGCCAAAACCGGATCTCCTTTTCAGACCCCAGTTGTCAGAGAGATGCTTGCAGAGGGCCCTCTTTCACCTGTCTGTCTCCAAATCCCTGTGCCCAGCTCTGGGTGCCCCTCCTTCCTTGCTCTGCAGAGTCCCAGCCTATCTTGGCAGTGAAAGCCCCCCTCTAGGGCTCTGCTCATAATCCACATCTCCAAATGTCCATCTCTGTTGATGGCTTGATGCTAAAATGTGTAAGGGAGTGTCTGTTAAGCCAGAGAAGGCTGTCTTCGCTTGGACCCAACCACCTAGAATTCAGCAAGGCTTGCATCTGCTGAGCCAAGTATCGGGTGATCCTCTCCTCTGGGATGTAACGGAGCAGAGATGTCTTTGGATGTAATGGAGTGATAAAGTGATGACTTTAGTTGAAACCTTTTTTTTTTTTTTTGAGACGGAGTTTTGCACTTGTTACCCAGGCTGGAGTGCAATGGTGTGATCTCGGCTCACTGCAACCTCCGCCTCCTGGGTTCAGGCTATTCTCCTGCCTCAGCATCCTGAGTAGCTGGGATTACAGGCACGCGCCACCATGCCCAGCTAATTTTTTGTATCTTTAGTAGAGACGGGGTTTCACCATGTTGACCAGGATGGTCTCGATCTCTCGACCTCGTGATCCACCCGCCTCGGCCTCCCAAAGTGCTGGGATTACAGGCTTGAGCCTCCGCGCCTGGCCCAGTTGAAACCTTTTCTAAAAACAAATAGTTGCTTCAATATTGCTTGATTTCAAGAATTTACCGGTGTTACTGCTTCAGTCCCAGTTTTGGGGAACCATAACTGACATGGCTTAGGACTTTTGTGAAGCATGAAAAGGCATACAAATAATCAGTTTTTCTGGATGCATGGCATGTATAAATGGGGATCTGTTAGGTTTTAGACCCCAAGACTTGAGCTATTATAGAGGATGTAGGGGCTGTTTCAGTAGAGTCTAGCTGTCTCGAAAATCTGCTCTGCACCCCCCACCAGCCCACAATCCCATCAGACAGACAGTATCAGGGCCCAGGAGGCCACCTTTGTAAGATGAAGCTGGGGTTTGGTTTTTGTTTTCTGAGGTTCCTCATTTAGCTGATGCTTTGACACTTGACAGGCAGAGTCCCTCCAGTGGCCAGAATCAGATTCCGTTCATTCCACATTCTTTGTTGAGAAGATTCCTGGCCACTCAGAATGACAGGGCATCCTCAATACACAGTTTACATGACAATGGAGAAAAACAGCATGAGGGGTAATTGACAGTAACAGGGGAGCCAGAAATGAAAGAGGAAATGATGGGCACTTAGCAAAAGCCTCCCCTGGCTCCTCTGATGGCACTGCCTTTCCCTGTTGGTAAGAATCCCAGGTGAGCAGGTGGACAGAAGTAAGGAACGTAGGGTCCGGGTGACAGCATCCTTGTGGTGTTTTGCCAAGAAGGTAGGTCCTGAGCACTGAGCTCCTCTGCTTGCACAGACTCCTCCCTGCTTCACTCATTGGCCCCTCAAGAGGAAGCTCCTTAGCAAATTTCATCTTGGAGCTGAACTGGCTTGCCAGTTGGAATATTTGGTTTCCAAGCACACCCGTGTGTTCGTATGATGTGCACATTTGCAGAGTCAAAGGGGAAAGGGAGGCAAGGAGTGAGAAAATTTAATTCTGCAGTATAAAAAGGATTTGCAAAAAAATACTTAGACGAAGGAACTTGAGTGCACACAGTATAAAAAATTAATTAGAACCACAGACTTCATTATTTGAAACGAGAGCTTTGGGGAGGAAAAAAAAGTTACCTTTTATTTTTTGAGAACAAACATGAGAGATTTTTTAATGGGGACTTTTCTTTTTCTTTCTTTTTTTCTTTTTTTTAAGGGGCAGGATCTCACTCTGTTGCTTAAGGCTGGAGTGCAGGGGTGTGACTGACCATAGCTCACTGCAGCCCCAAACTCCTGTGCTCAAGTGATCCTCCCGCCTTAGCCTGCAGGGAGCTAGGACAGCGGGCATGCACCACCATGCCCTGCTAATTTTTTTAAAAAAATGTTTGTAGACATAGGTTCTTGCTATGTTGCCCAGGCTGGTCTTGAACTCCTGGCTTCAAGTGATCTTCCTGCCTCGGCCTCCCGAATTGCCAGGATTACTGGTATAAGCCATTGCACTCACACTGAAAGGGGTATTTACGTTACTTCCTAAACAGGGTGAGGGCTCCTCAGATTTCCTTCAGGCTGGGTTGTGCGCTTTGATTTCTGGCTTGGTGTGTAACGGATGGGTTGGTTGAGTTTGGTTGTCAGCTTGATTTGAGCATTAGTAAAAAGGCATCGTACCCTATACTTTACAAGGGACATGTTCAGAACTCAGCAAACATTGGCCCCTGCCATACAGAGCACCAGGGGACTCAAGGGTAGCAAAGGCAAGTTTGTCGTCTCCACCAAGGAGCTTGCACGCCAGTAGAGAGCAGACCGCATAGAAATAGGCTCCTCAACGCTATGTTTTGTTCACACAAGCGTCTCTTTTACTGTCATTTGGCCTGACCCGGTTCCTCTGGCTCCCCAGAGCAAAAAGCCCTGAGTGGGAGCATGGAGGTGCCCAGACCAAGTCCTCCAGGCAGGCTGCTTTCCAACAGCCAGGGGAGGAGCTGGCTCTGCTTGGTGTGGCTCCCTTCTTGGGGTGAAACATCACTGGATGAAGCTTTCTTATAAAGGAATGCAAATTCTCCTACATCAAATCCTTGTGCTAATGACGGAGGGGTGGGTGCCCCAAGCACTGAGGATCAGAGGAGGGGACACCCACAGAAAGGATGGGGCAGGAGAGGTTCTGAATATTGAACCAAGGCAGAGATTACATTTCCTTCCTGGGCTCCCGGCATTACGTGTGGCCAGTTTCCTGTGGGGCTGTTCCAAGTTCCCCATCCCTTTAGATGAGAGGCTGGGAAAAAAGTATTTCTATCTGTGAGTTTTTAATGCAGCCAGAAGACTGAATTCACACGGATCTGTTTGTACTCCTTGGCTTGTGCCCACCCTATGAGGTCTCCCCCTGTGTCTTGCAGAAATGGGAACAGATCGAGGGCAACTCCAAGCTGAGGCACGTGGGCAGCAACCTGTGCCTGGACAGTCGCACGGCCAAGAGTGGGGGCCTGAGCGTAGAGGTGTGTGGCCCTGCCCTCTCGCAGCAGTGGAAGTTCTCGCTCAACCTGCAGCAGTAGGAGGGCCCGGGAGGCCCTGCCGTCCTGTCTCCTGCACCATCAGGTGGAGTTTGGTGATCACATTATTGATTATGTTTCTTAAACTTTCCGCGAAACTAATATACCTCAGTATTCCATCATGGTCTGAAAGTCGAACTTCGGCAAGGCACGGATGACTGCGCAGATGCAGCCACAGCGAGAAGCGAGAGCTGCCCTCCTCCTCCTCCTCTCAGTGCAGCCCAGTGGGCCCCCTTCCCCAGGCTGGGGCGCCCCTCTTCTTTCCAGCCTTCACCTCTGCCGGCTCTGCAGCTGAGTGACACCCAGCAATGACCGGCCAGGGAGTGGTAGAAGCAACTGAATGGACAGGTGTGTGCTGAGGACAGGGCAGGAGGAGGGGGCCCACGTGCCCCTGGGGAGCCAGGAGAACTCTTGAAATCTCCATTTTCTATCCCATCGAAATCTCCTCTGGTTTCCACAAAGCTGAGTCGTGTCACGTGGCAGGTTTACATCGATGGCCCCTCTCTCTGCTCCTCCGCTCGCAAGTGTCTTCCTAGCCCAACTCCCTTCTACCTGATGTACTTGCTATATCTGAGGATGACGTTTTCTATGGTGGGACACTAAATATAAAGCTATATAAAGAAAGAATGTACGGTCAGTTCCCTATGGTTTCTGTAAGTCATCATCATCTTGTAAATTCCCCACAAAGCTGTTCACAGCCACTGGGAGGAGGGGCCAGGTTCTCATGGAGGCAGGAGGTGACCTCCTTTGTCCCCTGTAGCCTGGTCAGCCAGTTGGTGCTACTGCCGTGGCCAGCTGGCGGGCTTCCTCCAGACCACCGCCTCGGCCCCGGCATCCCTGTTGGGTGTCAGTCAGCCTGGGCGTCACTACTGTGCATCAGAACCCGCTCTGCGTGCTGTGGGTATCTGTGAACCTGGAGGGGTTACTTATTTTAACAGATATCACTTTGGGTCTTTTTACATTAAATTTCTCTTCTTTAAAGAATGTTAAAAAACACCCCACAGCTCCCAAGGTGAGCCAGTGATACTGCTGCGCCCCTGGCAAAAGAGCAGACTGATGGCACCAGGCAGCTGTCACATGCTAGCATTGGCCTCATTGTGATCTGAACCCCTGCACGCTGGGCCTTCAGAATTAATGGTCAGCAGTGGCAGGGACAAGCCTGTCAGCCTGGGCACAGGCCTGGCTCACAGCCCCACACACCTGCAGCCTGGGGAGCTCCAGCCAGGCAGCGAGTCCTTCCCTGCCTACAGCCTCTCCCATGCCCTACTAGCCAAGGTGATGCTTCAGGAGGCATTGGGTAAAGAATTAGGAAGGGTCAGAACCAAACAATACCTGCTCATTTACATTGAGGATTCCTAGCAGGAGACAGGAGCCTTAGGGTCCTGTTAAACCACAGACGGTTATGAACTGAAAGTCATAACAGGGAGAGGTGCCTGGTGCCTCCCTGGGTGCTCAGAAAAGTTCCTTGTCACCCCTGCCACTCTGTGATCAGTGCCCTGCTTCCCCCTTCACTCCTGGCTGCCTTTCCCAGCACCACACACACAGAGATGCTCAGTCTCAAAGAGGCTAGCACAGCCTGGCCGTCTGAGGCACCAGACACGCACACTTGCAGACCCCTCGGAGGGACAGCAGTGGCCTTGGAGTTAGGAGCGGCACTGGGAGGTTCTACCAGTGCCATGCTCCTCCCTCTGTCTTGTACGAAAGGAGTGACTGTGTGTCTTCATCCCCTGCAGGAGCCCCACGGGTGTGCACTGTAGGACAGCAGCCCCAGGGTGGAAGCCTGGCTAGGGGGCCACCATGTAGGTCTTCCTTTCCCCCATCCCCTGCCATGTAACCAGTTGTGTTCTGAGTGGGCAGGAGGCCCCACACTGGAGTGACTCTGCACTCTTCTTTCACGATGGGCTCTTGGGGGGGAGCCTGAGGAAACTCCCGTAGGTACCCGTGCAGGGCTATGGAAGGCAGGGCAGGGAGGTACCGGTGCAGGGCCGTGGAAGGCAGGGCAGGGAGGTACTGTGGAAGGCAGTGCTATGGAAGGCAGGGCAGGGCAGGGAGTGCTCAGCCCCAGCACCCAGGTCCTTTTGTCAGACCCTGTCACCTACGGTTACTACTACTGTTAGGAAGAAAAACATTGATTCAAAAACATTGAATCTGGCTGGTTTTTAAATCAGGTTTTCTGATGAATCCTTTGCCCCCACACCCCCACCCCGCCCACACCCCCAGGTCCTCGCAACCTTCGTACCATTGGGATGTGTCTACCCAGGCCCTTATGTGGCCGTGCCTTGGGGGCAGTGTCCTGTCCCTGAGCTGGGGGGCGGCTTTGGACGGTGCGGGCATCACGAGCAGGGGTGGGTTGGGGAGGGGTCCTTTGCGGTGAGCTATGTTTACATGACACAGTGTGCCAAAGTGACTTACTGTGCTTGCGTTGTTTTTTAGTCATCGGGACTGTCCCACCCTCCCACTCCTGTTTTTAAAACTCACAATTCTTTCCTAAGAGCCCTTCGAGCAAAGCGTGCCGAAGTTAGTTGTCTTCTCTGTGGTGGTCCTTTCTTATGTCTTCATAAAAGCTCAAATGATGGTATCTGTGAGTATGTTTTGCAAATTCAAAATATAGTTTGGTAATTTTTTTTTCCCAGTTGATTTTTAAAAAGAACTGCTGTACAGAGCTTGTACTTTGTCCATTTTATAGATGGGAACCATCCTTGAAAATTGTTTAACTTAAATAAAGAGAAGATACTTTCTAGATACTGCTCTTTGTTGGCCAGCGTCTGTCCTGGTGTGTGAGGGCTGGGTGTGGGGACCGGGACTGTGGTCCGTCTTCTGCCCTGGCCGGCGTCCGTCCTGGTGTGTGAGGGCTGGGTGTGGGGACCGGGACTGTGGTCCCTCTTCTGCCCTGGCCGGCGTCCATCCTGGTGTGTGAGGGCTGGGTGTGGGGACCGGGACTGTGGTCTGTCTTCTGCCCTGGCCGGTGTCTGTCCTGGTGTGTGAGGGCTGGGTGTGGGGACCGGGACTGTGGTCCGTCTTCTGCATTGGACAGCGTCCATCCTGGTGTGTGAGGGCTGGGTGGGGTGGGTGTAGAGACTGGGACTGGTCCGCCTTCTGCAGCTCATGCTCAGTGTTCAGTGTCTATTTCTTATCACTCTTTTCAGATGTGCTTTTATTGCTGCGCCCTTTGGTTGGTTATTCTTATTTGTAATAATAATCATTATCATTTGTGGAGTGTTTATGATGTACCAGGCGCTCAGCCAAGCCCTTAAATCCATTTGCATTTTACAGCCATGGAGGAAGCTGGAGACAGAGTGGCTAACCTGCTCAAGGTCATGCGTCTGTGTCCCTGCCTGGAGTCAGTCAGCCGTGGACACTCCCACCCAGATCCTGTGCTCCAAACCAGGGCGACAAATATTTGTGTATAGTTTTTCAAATAGTTAAGATCTATAGCTTGTTTACTGGTTACCTGGGGCTCTCCAGTTCCATCCAAGGCTCTCTGAGGTTCTTCAGATACTATTTATTTATTTATTTACTTCTTTTTTTTTGAGATGGAGTCTTGCTCACTCTGTCGCCCAGGCTGGAATGTAGTGGCGCAATGTCAAGTCACTGCAACCCCTGCCTCAGCAATTTCAGCGATACTCAAACAACTCAGCCTCCCAAGTAGCTGGGACAACAGGCGCATGCCACCACATCCAGGTAATTTTTGTATTTTTAGTAGAGACAGGGTTTCACCATGTCAGCCAAGCTGGTCTCCAACTCCTGACCTCAAGTCATCCACCCGCTTAGGCCTCCCAAAGTGCTGGGATTACAGGCATGAGCCACCCCACCCAGCCTTCAGTACCTTTTAAATTCCTACCTTTGAGCCAGACCACAGTAGTGCAGGCCTGTAATCCCAGCTACCCAGGAGGCTGGGGCAGGAGGATTGCTTGAGCCTAGGAGTTTTAAGACCAGCCTGGGCTATGACAAGATTCCCATCTCAACAGAAACAAAAACACCTACATTTGAATGACCCACAAGAGTTCAAGGAAACACAACCTTGACCAATTATTTAGCAATTTTTTTTGAGACAGAGTCTTGCTCTGTCACCCAGGCTGGAGTGCAATAGCATGATCTAGGCTCACTGCAACCTCTGCCTCTTGGGTTCGGGTGATTCTCCTGCCTCTGCCTCCCAAGTAGCTGGGATTAGAGGCACCCACCACCACACCCGGCTATTTGTATTTTTAGTAGAGATGAGGTTTCACCATGTTTCCCAGGCTGGTCTCAAACTCCTGACCTGAAATGATCCACCTTGGCTTCCCAAAGTGCTGTGACTACAGGCATGAGCCACCACGACCAGCCCAATTATTCAGCAATTGTGATTGAGATTGGGGTGGGGTAGGGGGTTGGCCACTGTCAGGACTGGCCCAGATGAGTGTCTGAAACCTTCTAGAGAACACAGGTAATACATTTTCTTTCTCTGTTATTTGGGACACCAAAAATGTGCTGCCATCTGAGAAACTAAAGGAACTCTCAGCATCTTTTTGTAGCACCCACTGGAGCTTCTTAGGGATCCCAAGTGTGGTTCCTGCTCTGGCAACAGGGAGAGGTTTATTAATTGGGTAACTGTTTGCTGAGAAGTTGTTGCACTGACAGTCTTAAAGAAGACTAGGTTGAGGAGGAAACATGTTAGATGCCGACAAATAGGACAAGCCAAATGCAAGGTCCCAGGGGCTGCCGAACCCTGGTGGGAGCCGCATCTCAAAGGTTCTGTGGAATTCAGACTTGGTGAGGGAGAGTGTTGAAGGCAGGGGAGCACAGGGCTGAGAGATCCAAGCATCGGGACACAGCAGCAAGCACCCCCATGGGCACAGCCAGGGAGGAAGAGGACAGATGGGCAGGTGGGCCCATGTGTGAGCATTGTGAATGCTGGGGAAGGGTGGGGACGAGGAGTAGAAAATACACAGGTTTTCCTTCCTGGGTGATTACTTGAATATCTGTCATCTACTGTATTTCTCTTCATGATATTCATATTGTATTTTTTCTTCATGATCTTGTATAAATAGATTTATTACAGAGGGTTATCCCAGTTTCAGGAGAATTCATGCAGTACCAAAACCAGGAAATAAACTTGGCATTCATCAGTCAGGAAGAGAATGGGAGAATTCAGAGAGCAGAAAGGACTGCGAGGTTTGAAAATAATCTTCCCCAATCAGGAAGGTGACATTCCAGTTATAACATGTGCTTCAGAGAATGAGGCTTTAGTCTTAGTGCTGATATCAAATTGCTACTACAGCTCTTTTACTACTCAGGGATGAATGCATAAGTGGAGACTGATTAGAGTCCCACTACTGTATGTTAGCTGTGCCGTTAATTTGGAAGAGGTATGGAGTGTCCTCTGCTTGGAGGCATGCTGTGGTGATGGTGTGCTGGACAGCGACCCTAGTTCACAGGGGAATTTGAGTTGGTGTCTATCATGGGATGGCCATGAAAGCCTCTTGGGGAACTTCCTCCTGGGCCAGCTGAGGGTGTCCTTGATCTAGAGCAGCTGCAGCCTGCCCTTGTGCAGTTGCTGGAAATGACAGCTACACAATCAAAGGCATGTGGCTAGAGATGCAGTTGCTGCCCTCCTGGTGGTCAGGGGATTGCCACTGAGATTTCAGCCATGGGAGAGTCTGAAGAAATGGGTTGAATGGAATGGCTTGCTAGATTTTTAGAGCGTTTTCCCCCATATTCTGCTTTCTTACGTCATTCTGTGATGAAGAAGTAAAGTCAATTTGATAACCTATTTCAATCAATGTCTTTAAATTAGACTTGAGTCTTGAGTTTTGGACTCGGCTGCATAGAACAGTTAAAACAACCAATTATTTGTGAAGTGTCTATAATGGTGATCTAGACCCTCCTTGTCACCGTGTGCCGCCTATCAACACTTGGCTCTTCCAATGCTTTGAGAATGTCCTAAAGTAGCAACTCCACTGAGTCCTTGACTGGAGCAGAGAGGGTCAGATTCGCAGCACTTTTCAGAATGAAACATCCAACCCAACTCGGCGATTGGATTCTGCAGTATGACTTCACATTGTCAAGAATATTCAGCCAGAAAAATATGACGTCTCTGACACGCTCTTTCATCCATGGACTGACTGACAGAAGAGAAGAGAAAAGAAAATTCTCTTATCAGCAGTTCTTGCCTGCTTTTCAGTAATCTCCTAATACAATGTGTATTTGATTTTATGATTATGTGTTCCTGCAAATAACATACATCCTGTTTCTAAAAGCGACTGTCTCCCCTAGGATTCCAAAGAGGTAAAGAGGAATGTTCACTCAGCAATTTCTGCCTGAGCTCCTGGGGCCCCAGGCCAGGTGGCCTGGGCAGGGGGCTATAGAGAAGACCTTTTTGGTCCTCAGTCCAGATGACACCAACGGATGAATCAGATATGAATCAGACTCTGGATGCAGTTATAAGGAGCATCATAGAGGGGTAGCCATGATTTCCTCTTCAGAAATAAAGACCCAGTCTCAACAAGGCCCCAGCCTTCTGAAGATCATGGAAAGAACAACTGGGGCACCAAAGCCACTGAGTCACACTCGCTGTGGAGTTTCCCTGAGACTGTCCTTGCTCTCAAGTCAGGAGAATTCTCTGTTGGAGAGCTTTCAGAAAAAGCCCACCTAAATGGAGGTCACAGTAAAAGAGATGTTACCTTATGTAACAAGAAATCCAAAGGTGATGGGATTCCACGTTGATCCTGGGCCCTGATGTTGTTGTGTGACTGCCTTTCCTCTCCACCCTCTCCCACCATGGTTCTGTACAGTGGGTACTCAGGGTCTCCGTCTGATTGAGTTGCTGTGAAGGGATACTGGAAATGGTAATTTCTAAAGAAAAGAGGTTATTTCGTTCACGGTTCTGCAGATTGTACACAGAGCATGGCTCCAGCGTCTGCTTTTGGGGAGGCCTCAGGACGCTTCCACTCATGGTGGAAGGCAGAGGGGAGCAGCATTGCATGGCTAGAGCGACAGTGGGAGCCAGACTCTTTTCAACAGTTCTCCTGCAATCATGGCACCAAGCCATTCAAGAGGGACCAACCCCGACAATCTGAACACTTCCACCACACCTCACCTCCAACATTGGCTGTCGAAGTTCAACATGAGATTTAGAGTGGACAGATGTACATTTATCACTCAAGTAACATGGAGCATGCTTCCTCCTGGGCATCTTTGATTTTTTGACTGAGGGAAGATGCATCTTTGCCCATGACCACCTCACCCCTTAGACTCCCCACCCCTTAGTCTTCATGGGTCCCACTGCTCAGAGCTGGGTCCTTGTTAAGTCGGGAGCAGTTAACCTCCCAGGTCCTCCCCTGTCATGGAAGTGAGTTCTGCTGGCAAGGAGGACAGGGAAGGGATGACTACTCATTGAGCAGCCCAGTGCCCATCACACTTTGTCATCACTGGAAGGATTCTGGTGGCAGCAGATGGACAGGGGTGGCAGCATTGTCACAGGATTTCTTCGTCCTGCGAGAGGCAGTCGCAGACCCTGCTGAGCCTCTTCACCCTGTTGATGTCATGGGCTCCTTCGGCATGAGCTGCCAGTGCAGGCCTCCTCTTAGCAGGTGTTCAAATGAATAAAACGCATTGATTACATGGGATTACAAAGAAGACTAATTATACCAAGACACAATTATCAAAATATTTTCCTAATATGTGCTTCTTAATGCATTAAATAACAAGACTTCCTGTCTAATTGCTGCCATAAGGTAGTGATGAGCATAAACAATGTTTTGAAAAACCTGTGATAATTAGTGTGATGAAAATATCTGTGATTTTTAAATTAATGACAAAGTTCCTATTTTATTGTTGACATTCATAGTAAAAGGAAATTCTACATTTCAGTTGGAGGTCGTGAAGTTAATGTCATTTATCCCATCTAAATTGCTGGACCCCCTAACTTCTAAGCACTTCCATGTCGGTAAGATGCGTGGTCCCCACTGTCCCTGAGCCTCCGTGTCTTTGTCATCTCCCTGCTGCAGAGTCAAACGGGTGTTCTCCGGGGCTCAGATTTCTGATCCTGATTCCAAGAGCAAAAATGGGAACAGACTGCCCTTGAGGACAGGCGCTGCTTGAGCCAAGAGACTCACAGTGGGTCACCTGATTTGCGTTTATTTTGAGAAATAACAGCTGGCTGACACCCTGTTAGATGGGCGAGGCTGTAGTGAAACCACCTCATCCTCACATCGCCCTCCCATTGATCAGATCTCTGATGTGGACCAAGGGGCCTGGGATTTTGCTGGTCAGCTTCTCTCCCTATCAGAGCCGCATGGGAAATGAAGTGGATAGAAGACAGCCCAGTGAGCAAAGAGCAAGAATACAGAATGTGAGGACCTTCACAAAGTGCCTATTGAGGTGGAGAGATGGAGGCGTTTCTGCGCTGCTGCGGGCATGGCCTCTGCCACGAAACCATCACGCGGAGACTGCGTGGCCTAGACTCCAGCTCAGGATATGCAGAGCAGGTGCTGTCTGCTCCTTTTCTGAGCTCCTCATCTAGGCCTGCCAGGTCTGCAGCAGGAGCGAGGGCAGGATGGGAAGGAGCCCGTCTTGGGACAGAGCATGTAAATGGATGGCCACCATTGTTGGGTGCCACACAGGAGTGAAGTCCAGGAGTGAAGAGAAAGGCTTGAGGGAAAGAAGAGGGGCGAGCAGAGGAGGTGTCACTGGATGATTTCTCAGGCCCTGGAATGGGTGTCCAACCCTCCAAGTCACCTCTCATCTCTACATAAAGATGTTGTTACCCCCATTTTACCCTTGGAGAAACTGAAGCTCTCATCAGCTCAGTCATTTGCCTGATTTACCCACACAGTGCCAAGTTAAGCACCCAGGCTGTGACTGTCCTCTTCCTGGTCCGGTGGGGACACAGGGACAGGAGGTGATGGGAAACAAAATTGGCCTGTGGTAGTGGCCGGGGGACGGTCGTGACTCCTTTTGCTAACATGGAAAGCTGGAGTCGCCAGCTCATGAGGGCTGGAGGGGAGGAGTCAGGAGGCTCAGGGGTGGGAAAATGGGCTTCACAGTGGCATCCTGCCCTGCATCACGATGGGATGCCACCGAGCCTGCTCTGTGAAATGGGGACCCTTCTGTTCACCCTGGAAGATCATTGTCAAGATCAGAGGGGAAGCATGGAAAGTGCATCCTGGCCACAGGGAGGCTCCACCTGCAATCCTAGCACTTGAGGAGGCCAGGGTGGGAGGATTGCTTGAACCCAGGAGTCTGAGACTAGCCTGGGTAATGTAGTAAGCCCTCCATCTCTACAAAAAAATAAAAATATCTGGACATGGTGGTGCACCCCTGTGGTTGGGCTACTCCGGAGGCTGAGGCAGGAGGATGGCTTGAGGCTGCAGTGTGCCATGATTACACCACTGCACTCCAGCCTCCGGAACGATGCTGTCTCAAAAAATGATTTTTTTTTAATTTGTCTCCAGATTCAGGGCCCAGGGCTGCAGCTCAGCTCCCATGAGCCTCCCCAGCTTTCCCAGCAGGTCTGTAGTGCTGTCCAGAAGGAAAGGGATGGAGCAGAGGAGCCAATGGGATTTCCACATCTGCCAACTATTCAGGGAATGCAGGATGGTTCAGGGTCTGGGAAATAAGGACAAGGGTGGAGGTGTGAGCCCTGTATTTTTACCACCTAGATGTGGTGTCCGAGACCACCAGGGAGGGGAAAGACAGATGGGGGAAGGACGGGGACATGGAAATACAGATCCACACACAGACTAACTGCACTTGTCTGGAAAGGACCAAGTGAGACACTGGCTGGGTAGAGGCAGCTGGAAGGAAGAGAAGGAAAGTGCGGGGCAAATGAGGCTGCCAGAGTGGAGTGAGCTCTGGGAAGAGGTACCTGGATTTTGGGCAACAAGGAAGTTGGTCCGATGGTGGCAGGTGAGGAACATCCTCCTCACAGGAGGAACACGGGGCTGGAATGGGAAGATGGGGGATGTGGACGCTGGGTCAGGTGGGGACATCTGGGAAGGACCTGAGAGGCTGGGGCTGATGGGACAGCGAGGGGCCAGAGAACTCTCCAGAAGCTTCTGGCTCTGGGGCAGAAGGCTGAGCTGAGGGGTGGCATGGGTAGCTGCTGTTTCCCTCCCACTCCCACAGCATCCTGCACCAGGGATTTTGAGGCTGTTTGCACTTCAGGTGTTTGAGAGAAACCCATGATTGTAGGGCTGACGATATGGAATCTGGCCCTCAGGTCCCATCGCAAGACATGCTCCCCAGTGTCTGGGTCCTCCTCCTGATACTCCCAATGCGTGTTCTGGCATCAGCTGGGGAGCTGTGCTTCTTGTGCTGGGAGTGTAGGAGATGAGAGTTAATGTTCACTGGGCACCTGCAGTGCTCCAGAAAGGATGCCAGCTTCTCATTCAGGGCTCACTTCCACCTTTCAACAGATGGACCAAGTAGGACTTAGAAAGCTTAGGGCATATTTGAGTCATGTCAGAACGAGAATTTGAACCCAGCTCTTGAACTTCAAAGCCCTATTCTTTGTATGACACTTGTGCTTCTCAAAGCTTGCTGCATATTACAATTACAGTGGGAATTAACAATAATAACAACAGATGCCCACCTGCAATCCATGGAGCTAAGCCCTGCTGGGTTTGCAAAGCTACCCAAGGATCAGAAGGTATAGCTGGGTTAGAAACCAAACCATTGTTTCCCCATCTTCAGTGCACAGCAGAGTCTCCAGGAGGGCTTGTTAAAACAGAGTCCCAGAGCCCAGCTCTCAAGTTTCTGATTCAGCGGGACTGGGGTGGGATTTGAGAATTTGTATTTTTCTTTTTTTTTATCTGAGACAGAGTTTCGCTCTTGTTGCCTAGGCTGGAGTGCAGTGATACAATCTTGATTCACTGCAACCTCCACCTCCTGGGTTTAAGCCATTCTCTTGCCTCATCCTCCCAAGTCGCCTGTATTAGAGGTGCCCACCACTGCACCTGGCTAATTTTTGTATTTTAGTAGAGATGGGGTTTCACCATGTTGGCCAGGCTGGTCTTGAACTCCTGACCTCAGGTGATCCACCTGCCTTGGCCTCCCAAACTTACAGGCATCATGAGCCGCTGTGCCCAGCCTCTTCATTTTTTTTTTAGAGACAGTCACCCACGCTGGAGTGCAGTGATGTGATCATAGCTCACTGCAGCCTTGAACTCCCCGACTTACACAGTCTACCCACCTCGGCCTCCTGAGTAGCTCGGGACTACAGGTGCACAGCACCATGCCTGGCTAATTTTTTGTATGTATTGTAGACACTGGGTTTCACTATGTTGCCCAGGGTGGTCTCAAACTCCTAACCTCAAGCAGTTACCCAATTTGGCCTCCTAAAGTGTTGGGATTATAGGCATGAGCCACTGTGCCTGGTGGAATTTTATAGTTCTAATGACTCTCAGGTGATGCTGATGCGGCTGGCACAGGAACCACACTTTGAGGAGGCACAAGGCACTTAGTTCAGCCCGTGGCTGGTTTCACAGCCCCAATAGACAATACGGATTGCCCACACTTGACACCAAAGAGTTATTACCGAGTGGAGTGGTGGGCTGGAGCAGCAGTAGTGGGTGCGGCTCAGGTTGTGGTTCTGGGGCCAGACTGCTCGGTTCATGGCCTCGGGTCCTCTATTCCTGTACCCTCGGATGCTTCATGGCTTGGATGTGGACCCTATTACGTGACCTCAGTCTCGCCATCTTACTCTCTCTGACTAGTTTCCTGGTCAGTTAAACGGGGAAATAGAATTCACAAAATTAGGGCCGTGGGATGGTGAGTGTTGGAAATAGATGCCCGGTGCCACAAAGGAAAATCAGCACTGAAACAAGCATCTTTCAGCAATGTAATTTTTACTTCCTGGACTGTGGGAAGG
This sequence comes from Callithrix jacchus, assembly GCF_049354715.1. Lineage (NCBI taxonomy): Eukaryota > Metazoa > Chordata > Mammalia > Primates > Cebidae > Callithrix > Callithrix jacchus. The sequence continues at coordinate 20,318,144 of NC_133520.1, read as the reverse complement.
GTACCCCCAGTGAACAAAGGAAAATACGCAAATGTATCCCTTACACATTCGGGGTTGTCATTACTGCTGTGTCTGATCTCCATTGGCTGGAGCCAAACCTCACAATCTAAAACCCGATTCGCTAATAACTTAAAATTTTCTAAACAGGTAAAAGCAGTGGAGAGCTGGGACATGCCTGTGAGCACGTCTAGCAGATACCTTGGTTGAAGTCCAAGGACACAGAATGTAATAAATGCCTGTAAGCATGGCATGTCTAACAGCTGCATAGGACAGGGCTTCACAAAGTTACTAGCACACTTATTCTTTAACAAGAAAGGAAACTTTAAAAGGAACTTTTCTACTTCCCACAGTGAGACTCTCAGTCCCCCTTTACCATGGCCTGCTTCGTCGGAAAACCATCCCCACTTCTGCTGCTGGAAGGCCTTTAACGTGGTGGCTGGGCACGTCTAGTTTCCGTTTGGAATTTTTTAGTTTAGAAGACTTTGAGTGACAGACTTATTTTAAAAATCAAAGTAGGTAAAAAATGAATAAGGGTTTCAGAGAGTATGCAGATGCGGACAGTGAGTGCTCATGGGCGAAGACTCAGGCCTTGATCTGGCAGTTACCTGGAAAATAGAATCCCTCTGGGATGCTGATCTGGGGGCTGAGGCCGCTGGGTCCCTCTCCGCACTGTAGAAAAAATGTAATCCACCTAAACACACACCTCTAACCTCTCTGTTCTTCTCCTGGATGAAAGATTTGGATGATGAATAACATGACAGGCTGGGCCACGCTTCTCCACATCACCTGAAGGGCCAGGAAATAGAAATAAGTGTGTGTAAGGAGTCATTTTAGGTCCTGGGCAGTGGCTCATGTTTGTAATCTCAGCACTTTGGGAGGCTGAGGCAGGAAGATCACTTGAGCCCAGGAGTTCAAGGCCAACCTTGGCAACATAGACCCTGTTGCTACAAAAAAAAATCAGCCAGGTGTGGTGGTGTGCACCTGTGGCCCAGCTCCTTGGGTGGCTGAGGTGGGAGGATCGCTTGAGCCTAGGAGTTTGAGGCTGCAGTGAGCTGTGACTGTGCCACTGCACTCCGGCCTACGTGAAAGAGTGAGACCCTATGTCTAAAAACATGAAGAAATCACTTCAGTACAAATTCTTCCTTTTGAAGAATTGCAGGCGCTTAATTGCTTTATTTGTGCTAACTCCTTAAGGAAGCGGCTGGGTGTTAGGACCAGCTCCCTAGCCTGGGAACCACACTTTGTGCCTTCTCAGCTGGGTTGGAAACCAAACCATTGCTTCCCCAACTTCAGCACACAGCAGCCTCTCAGGAGGGCTTGTTAAAACGGAGTCCCAGGGCCCAGCCCCCAGGTTTCTGATTCAGCAGGACTGGGGTGCGATTGAGAATTTATGTTTCTTTTCTTTCTTTTCTTTTCCTCCTTTTTTTTTAAGACAGATTTTTACTCTGATTGCCCAGGCTGGAGTGCAGTGGTGGGATCTCTGCTCACTGCAACCTCTGCCTCCTGGGCTCAAGTGATTAATTCTCCTGCCTCAGCCTCCTAAGTAGCTGGGATTACAGGTATCTACCACCACGCCCTGCTAATTTTTGTTCGTTAGTAGAGATGGGGTTTCACTATGTTGGCTAGGCTTGTCTCAAACTCCTGACCTTAGGTGATCCACCTGCCTTGGCCTCTTAAAGTGCTGGGATGACAGGCATGAGCTACCATTCCCAGCCTTTTTTCATATTTTTTCAGAGAGAGTCACCCACACTGGAGTGCAGTGGTGTGATCATAGCTCACTGCAGCCTTGCAGGGAGCTGTGGGGAGGGGGAGCTGTGAGTGCATGGAGCGGTAAGTGGGGGGAACTGTGAGTAGGTAAGCTGTGATGGGGAGTGGTGAGTGGGGAGCAGTTATGGAGGAGTGGTGAATGGGGTGAGCTGTGATGGGGGAGGTGTTGATGGGGGAGTGGCGAGTGGGGGAAGTGGTTAGTGTGGGTAACGTTGATGGAGGGAGCCTTGATGGGGGAGAATTCATTGGTGGAGCAGTGATGGGGGAGTGGTTAGGGGAGCATTGATGCAAAGAAGCGGTGAGTTGGGGGAATGGCAATGGGGGAAGGGGTGATGGGGGAGTGGTGACAGATGGGGGTGGAGTGGCAATGGGAGAAGGGGTGATGGGGTAGTGGTAACGGGAGAAGGGGTTATTGGGGAGTGATGATGGGAGAAGGGGTGATGGAGTGGTGATGAGGGAGTCGTGATGGAAGAAGGGGTCATGGGGGAGTGGTGACAGGAGAAAGGGTGGGGGGAGTGATGATGGGGGAGTTGTGATGGGAGAAGGGGTGATCGGGGAGTGGTGACAGGTGAGTCGTGATGGGAGAAGGGGTGATGGGGGAGTGGTGATGGGAGAGGGCTGTTGGAGGAGAGGCGATAGGAGAAGGGGTGATGGAAGAAGAGTTGAAAGGGGAGTGGTGATGGGCAAGTAATGATGGGAGAAAGGGTTATGCAGTAGTGGTGATGGAAGAAGGGGTGATCCGGGAGTGGTGATGGGAGAAGGGGTGATGGGAGAATGGTGATGGGGGTGTGGCAATGGGAGAAGGGGTAATGCCGGAGTGGTGATGGGAGAAAGGGTGTTGGGGGAATGGTGATGGAGAAGGGGTGATGGCAAAGTGGTGATGGAAGAGCAGTGATAGCAGGGGGCATGATGTGGGAGTGATGATTGGGGTGCCGTGATTGAAGAAGTGGTGATGGGGGAGCAGTGATGGGGTAGGGGTGATGGAAATGGGGGTTACGGAGAAGCAGTGATGGGAGAAGGGGTGATTGGGAATGGGTCGTAGGGGAATGTGTGATGGGGGAGGGGTGTTGGATAGGTGCTGGGTGATGGGGTACTGGGGGAGGGGTGCTAGGGGAGGGGTGGTGGGTTAAGAGGTGATAGGAATTGGGTGGTGGGGGAGGGGTGATTGGTAGTGGTAGAGAGAGGTGATGGGATAAGGGGTGAGGGGGAGTGGTAACGGGAGAAGGGGTTATAGGGGAGTGATGATGGGAGAAGCGGCGATGGGGGCGTGGTGATGGGAGAAGGGGTGATGGGAGAGTGGTGATGGGGGAAGAGGAGATGGGAGAATGGGAGATTGGAGAGTGGCGATGGGAGAAGGGGTGATGGGGGAGTGGTGATGGGGGAAGCAGTGCTAGGGGGAGGGCTGATGGAGTGGTGACAGGTGAGTAGTGATGGGGGAAGGGGAGATGGGAGAATGGGAGATTGGGGAGTGGTTATGGGGGAATGGTGACAGGAGAAAGGGTTATGTGGAAGTGGTGACCAGAGAGGGGTGATGGGGGAATAGGTGATGGGAGAAGGTGTGATGGTGTGTTGACAGGAGAAGGGGTTATGCAGAAGTGGTGATCTGGGAGTGGTGATGGAAGAAGAGGTGAGGGGGGGGGAGTGGTGATGGGGGGAGTGGCAATGGGAGAAGGGGTAATGCTGGAGTGGTGATGGGAGAAAGGGTGTTGGAGGAATGCTGATGGAGAAGGGGTGATGATGAAGTGGTGATGGAAGAGCAGTGATAGCAGAGGGCATGATGGAGTAGGGGTGATGGGATGGAGGGGTGATGGGGGAGCAGTGATGGGAGAAGGGATGGTAGGGAAGGGTTGATTGGGAATGGGTCGTAGAAGAATGTGTGATGGGGGAGGGGTGGTAGCTGAATGGGTGACGAGGGAGGAGTGCTAGGGGAGAGGTGGTGGGTTAAGAGGTGACGGGAATTGGGTGGCAGGGGTGAGCTGGTGGGGGTGATGGGGGAGGAGTCATGGAGGAAGAGGTGATGGGGAAGGGGTGATGGGGAAAGGGTGATGGCAAGGAGCAGTAAGTGGGGGGAGGGTTGACGGAGGGAGCCTTGATGGGGGAGCAGTGATGGGGGAGTGGTGAGTTGGGGGAGCATTGATGGGAAGAAGAGGTGAGTTGGGGGAATAGTGATGGGGCAGTGGCGATGGGGGAAGGGGTGATGGCGGAGTGGTGATGGGAGAGTCGTGATGGAGGAGTGGTGATGGTGGAGTAGTAACAGGAGATGGGGTGATGGAGGAGTGGTGATGAGGGAGTCGTGATGGGAGAAGGGGCGATGGGGGAGTGGTGATGGGAAAAGGGTTGATGAGGGTGTGGTAATGGGAGAAGGGGTGATGGAGGAAGGGGTGATGGGGGAGTGGTGATGAGGGAGTCGTGATGGGAGAAGGGGCGATGGAGTGGTGATGGGGGAAGGGGTGATGGGAGAAGGGGTGATGGGGAAAGGGGCGATGGGGAAGTCGTGATGAGGGAGTCGTGATGGGAGAAGGGGCAATGGGGGAGTGGTGATGAGGGAGTCGTGATGGGAGGAGTGGTGATGGGGGAAGGGGAGATGGGGAAGTGGTGATGAGGGAGTCGTGATGGAGTGGTGATGGGAGAAGGGGTGATGGGGGAAGGGGTTATGGGAGAAGGGGTGATGAGGGAGTCATGATGGGAGAAGGGGTGATGGGGGAGTGGTGATGAGGGAGTCGTGATGGGAGGAGTGGTGATGGGGGAAGGGGAGATGGGGAAGTGGTGATGGAGTGGTGATGGGAGAAGGGGTGATGGGGAAGTGGTGATGGGAGAAGGGGTGATGGGGGAGTGGTGATGGGGGAAGGGGTTATGGGAGAAGGGGTGATGGGGGAGTGGTGATGAGGGAGTCGTGATGGGGGAAGTGGTGATGGGGGAAGGGGAGATGGGGAAGTGGTGATGAGGGAGTTGTGATGGAGTGGTGATGGGAGAAGGGGTGATGGAGTTGTGATGGGAGAAGGGGCGATGGAGTGGTGATGGGGGAAGGTGTTATGGGAGAAGGGGTGATGGGGCAGTGGTGATAAGGGAGTCATGATGGGAGAAGGGGTGATGGGGGAGTGGTGATGAGGGAGTCGTGATGGGAGGAGTGGTGATGGGGTGATGGGGGAGTGGTGATAGGAGAAGGGGCAATGGGGAAGGGGTGATGGGAGAAGGGGTGATGGGGGGTGGTGTTGGGGGAGTGGTGATGGAAGAAGGGTGATGGGGAAGGGGAGATGGGAGAACGGGAGATTGGTGAGTGTTGATGGGAGAAGGGGTGATCGGGGAGTGGTGATGGGGGAAGCGGTGATGGGAGAAGGGGTGATGGGGAGGGGTGATGGGGGAGTGATGACAGGTGAGTGGAGATGGGAGAAGGGGTGATCGGGGAGTGGTGATGGGGGAAGCAGTGATGGGAGAAGGGGTGACGGGGGAGGGGTGATGGGGGAGTGGAGATGGGAGAAGGGGTGATGGGGAAGGCGAGATGGGAGATTGGGGAGTGGCGATGGGAGGAGTGGTGATGAGAGAACGAGTGATGGGGGAGTGGTGGCAGGTGAGTGGTGATGGGGGAATGTCAATGGTAGAAGGGGTGATGGTGGAAGGGGAGATGGAGTGACAATGGGGGAGTGGTGAGTGGCTATGGGGGAATGTGATGGGAGAAGGGGCGATGGGGAGTGGTGATGAGGGAGTTGAGATGGGGGAAGGGGCGATGGGGAGTGGTGATGGGGAAGTGGTTATGAGGGATTGAGATGGGGGAAGGGGTGATGGGGGAGTGGGGATGGGGAAGTGGTTATGAGGGATTGAGATGGGGGAAGGGGTGATGGGGGAGTGGGGATGGGCGAAGGGGTGATGGGGGAGTGGTGATTGGGGAGTGGTGATGAGGGAGTCATGATGGGAGAAGGGGCGATGGGGGAGTGGTGATGGGCGAAGGGGTGATGGGGGAGTGGTAATGGGGGAGTGGTGACAGGAGAAAGGGTTATTCGGAAGTGGTGATGGGGGTGTGGTAATGGGTGAGTGGTGATGGGGGAATTGGTGATGGGAGAAGGGATGATCGGGGAGTGGTGATGGGAGAAAGGGTATTGGGGGAATGGTGATGGAGAAGGGGTGATGGCAAAGTGGTGATGGAAGAGCAGTGATAGCAGAGGGCATGATGTGGTAGTGATGATGGGGGTGCCGTGTTTGAAGAAGTGGTGATGGGGGAGCAGTGATGGGGTGGGGTGATGGGAATAGGGGTTATGGGGAAGCAATGGAGGGGTGATGGGGAATGGGTGACTGGGAATGGGTAGTAGGGGAATGTGTGATGGGGAGGGGTGTGGGATCGGTGTTGGGCAAGGGGTGCTGGGGGAGGGGTGGTAGCTGAATGGGTGATGAGGGAGGGGTGCTAGGGGAGGGGTGGTGGGTTAAGAGGTGATGGGAATTGGGTGGTGGGGGTGAGCTGGTGGGGGAGGTGGTTGGGGATGGGTGATGGGGGAGGAGTCGTAGGGGAAAGGGTGCTGGGGAAGGGGTGATGGGGAAAGGGTGCTGGGGAAGGGGTGATGGGGAAAGGGTGATAGAGGTGCAGTGATGGCAAGGAGCAGTTAAGTGGGGGAAGCGTTGACGGAGGGAGCTTTGATGGGGGAGCATTCATGGGTAGAGCAGTGATGGGGGAGTGGTGAGTTGGGGGAATGGTGATGGGGTAAGGGGTGATGGGGCAGTGGCGATGGGGGAAGGGGGGGTAGAGGAGTGGTGATGGTGAAGGGGTGATGGGGGAGTGGTGACGGGAGAAGGGGTGATGGGGAAGGGGTGATGGGGGAGTGGTGATGGAGGGAGTGGTTATGGGAGAAGGGGTGATGGGAGAAGGGGTGTTGGGTGAGTGGTGTTGGGGGAGTGGTGATGGGGGAAGCAGTGCTGGGGGAGTGTTGACAGGTGAGTGGTGATGGGAGATGGGAGAATGGGAGATTGGGGAGTGGTGATGGGGGAAGTAGTGATGGGAGAAGGGGCAATGGGGGAGTGGGTTGGAGTGGTGATTGGGGAGTGGTGACGGGGTGATGGGAAAAGGGGTGATGGAGTGGCGATGAGAGAATGGGTGATGGGAAAATGGGTGATGGAGTGGTGACGGGGGAAGCGGTGATGGGGGAGTACTGTTAGGAGAAGGGGTTATACAGGAGGGGTGATCAGGGAGTGGTGATGGGGGAAGCAGTGCTGGGGGAGTGGTGATGGGAGAAGGTGATGGGAGAGTGGTGACTGGTGAGTGATGATGGGAGAAGAGGTGATGGGGAAGTGGTGATGGGAAAAGGAGTGATGGGTAAGTGGTGATGGAAGAGCAGTGACAGCAGAGGGGGTGATGGGGGACTGATGATGGGGGTGCCGTGATGGGGGAGTGGTGATAGGAATGGGTCGTAGGGGAATGTGTGATGGGGGAGGGGTGTTGGATGGGTGCTGGGTGAAGAGATGCCAGGGGATGGGTGGTGGACAAGGGGTGATGGGTAAGGGGTGCTGGGGGAGGGGTGGTAGCTGAATGGGTGATGAGGGAGGGGTGGTGGGTTAAGAGGTGATGGGAATTGGGTGGTGGGGGAGGTGGTAGGGAGAAGGGTGATGGGGGAAGGGGTGATGGGGGAGGAGTCATGGGGGAAGGGGTGATTGGTGGTGGTGGAGAGGAGTGGTGGGGGAGGGGTAATGGGGAAGTGGTGGTGGGGAAGGGGTGATGGGGAAAGGGTGATGGAGGTACGGTGATGGGGGTATAGTGATGGGGATGAGCAGTGAGGGAGGGAGTGCCAGGTCCTCCTCTAGGGTGTCTGTTTTCTGCCCCTCACCTTGGGGGGCTGCTCCCCGCCTGGGCTGCTCACACTGTTCCTTGGATTTGAGTGATGGCATGGCCTCTGGTCCTCTATTCCTGTACCCTTGGATGCTCCAAGCAGGCGAGGAAGGGGATGAAACAGGTTCCTGATGCTCTAACCACGTCGTATGAGTAGAATCAGGAAATGTCCACCAGGTCCTCTTCCTGCTGCCAGGGACAGCAGGGCTCCTGAGAAGGATGCTGCATCCCAGTGAGGGGATCAGGGCACAACTATCAGAGTGATGGGCACTCTCATATATCAAAAGTCCCTTTTCACAATGGCTGCTTTGGGAAAAGAGCAGCTCAAGCTGGCAGCTTAGGTCACATACCTGACTGAATGTCATTAACTGACTCTCGAAGCACTCACCAGTTCCACTTGTCTTCCTCCCTCCCTCCCTCTCTCTCTCAACCTACCTTCCTCTTTCCCTCCTCTCTCTTTCTCTCTTTCCCACTTCCTCTCTCTCACTTTCTCTCTCCCTCCATCTCTCAGCCTGCCTCTCTCTTTCCCTTCTTTTTCCCTCTCCCTCTCCCTCTCAACCTGTCTCTCTTTCTTCTCCTCTCTCCTTCTCTTGCTCTAAAAACTCAGATGTTTTCTTCCCAAACATGGTTTTTTTTGAATTTTTAATTTTAGCCAAGTTAGCCCCAGAGGCAGCAAATCCAAGTCATGTGGGCGTCTCCGGGGTGCATTGTTGCAGGGAGGGCCTCTCTGAGGTGTCCGTGGGAGAGATGTTAGATCAAGGAGCAGATGGGAAGGCGCAGGGACACAGCCTGCATGTCAGCAGCCTGGGTCCAAAGCCAGCTCTTTCCAAGAGCTGTTGCCTGGGCAATGAAATGGAGAGATTTTGAAAAGGCCCCTCTCCGCATATCCACACCTGTCCTGCTGGCACGCCGCCTGTGGTGTTATCATTAAAATCACTTGTCCCATGGTGGCTCCTGCTAAAATGTGTCTCCCAGAGGGGAGAACCACAGTTCATTAACTTGATTATGAAGGTTCATTAACTTGACTCACACTACTAACTAACCCCATGCTGCCCTGAGAATCCTATGATGGCCTCACAGACAGCAAGAGACGGCAGAGACCCAGAAAACCAGACGCACCTGTGTCTATGTGTGGAGCAGGCAGCACACTCTAGTTAGTGGAAGGCACCTGTGCTCCTGATGCCTGGCCGGGCTCTTCGGTTGGGTCCTGCTGCCATCCTGGACATGAAGAGCCCCTCCAATAGGCGTGTCGATGCTTTTCCCTGAGACCTTTGTATGAAGGCATCTTCCTGTTAGGAAAACACACAGATGCTCACTGTCCACAGGATTAAACCAAGTGCACACTGGCTTCCAGGCTAGGAGGCTCTGAGGACCCAGGAGAGGTGAGTTTTGAGGCGGAGGAGTCAGTTAACAGGGGGAACCAGCAGGCGGGTGTCAGTGAGCAGCTGAACGCAGCGGGACAGAAACAAAAAGCTGAGCCTGAGAATGAGTGCCAGCCCCATCTCGACCTGAGGACGCTGGATTTGCTGTGGTGCTGTCACTGCGGAAGGAGACAGATCCCAGGGACTTTCACACCAGGAGGCCCATGTCAACCTGCCTCTGTCCTGCAAGGACTACGCCGGCCTCTCCAAAGTCTGGGTCTTTCCAACAGTCATTTGTGGAAAGACTTCATGGTGAGGAGCATTCAGGAGGCAGCGGACAGGACGTCATTCACGTGGAATCTGTGCTGTCTCCCCAGGGGAAAGCTGCTCTTTGGAGAGGGCTTTTGCTCTTTTGGACAACACACCTGCTATCTTTGAGCAGGCCATTATTCGGCCTACCAGAGTCCTACCTTGGGTCTCCAAGATTCATGTCTGTTCCACATGCAAATATATTTACCTCATTTCAACCCACTACAATCAACTCACATCCAAAATGTCATCTAAATCTCATTAACTCAGAAGTTATAAATCATAACATCTGTTGGAAAAATAGATGCTCGGTGCCACAGAGAGAAATCAGTGCTGAGACAAAGGAGCTTTCAGCAATGCAATTTTTACTTCCTGGGCTGCAGGAAGGGTACCCTCACTAGCCATTGTGCCATGAGAGTACAGTGAACAAAGGAAAACACACAAATTTATCCCTTATGCATTTGGGGTCATCCTTACTGCTGTGCCTGAGCTCCATTGGCTGGAGCCAGACTTCACAATCTAAACTAAAACCTGATTGGCTAATAACTTAAAATTTTTCCAAACAGGTACAAGCAATGGAGAGCTGGGACATGCCTGTGAGCATGTCCAGCACAGATATCTTGGTTAAAGTACAAATAGAATGTACTACGTGCCTGTAAGCATGGCATGTTTAACAGCTACATAGGATAGGGCTTAACAAAGAGTTACTAGCACACTTACTCTTTAACAAGAAAAGAAACTTTTAACTATAAGGACACATGCACACGAATGTTCATTGCAGCACTGTTTACAAGAGCAAAGACCTGGAACCAACCCAAATGCCCAGTGATGATAGACTGGACAGGGAAAATGTGGCACATATACACCATGGAATACTATGCAGCCATAAAAAATGATGAGTTCATGTCCTTTGTAGGGACATGGATGAACCTGGAAACCATTCTCAGCAAACTGACACAAGAACAGAAAATCAAACACCACATGTTCTCACTCATAGGTTGGTGTTGAACAATGAGAACACATGGACACAGGGAGGGGAGCATCACACACTGGGGTCTGTTGGGGGAAATAGGGGAGGGACAGTGGGGGGTACAGAGTTGGGGACAGAGAGCATGGGGAGAAATGCCAGATACAGGTGATGGGAAGGAAGGCATGTATGTACACTGCCATGTATGTACCTATGCAACTATCTTGCATGTTTTTCACATGTACCCCAAAACCTAAAATGCAATAATAAAAAGAAAAACTTTAAAGGAACTTTTCTACTTCCCACAGCATCTAATTCAGATATGGGTTAGACTCTGAGAATGGACCATAGAGTTGTTCATATTCAGTGGGCTGGCAGGTGCTGTGAGCAAATAGGTAAGCAGCTTCAAGACAGAAGCCTTCCATCCCTCATCCTGCTCCCAAGCATTCGGGGAGAGGGGCTAGGAGAGAGGCTGGAGTGGCTACAATGTGCCCAGAGAATGTAACGGCTTGTGGAGGGCTGCCCAGAGATGGTGGGTCCAGTTCAAATCAGCTCTGCCTCTGTTCATAATCCCACCCACATCAGGCATCAGGCAGAGCCAACCTGCAGGCCAGAAAGAAAGAAAGGGCCAGAAAATTTAGTTTCATGAGGGCCAGATGGCCTGAGCAATGCCTATCAGTCAGACTTGCCTTGTGGATCACTGAGATAAAGGGTGCTGAAAGTGTTATACTGTTAGTAAAAAAAAAAGAAACACTCCAAGGCTGGGTGGGGTGCCTCTCATGCCTGGCATCCCAGTGACTCAGGAGGCCGAGGCAAGAGCATCACTTAAGGCCAGGAGTTCAAGACCAGTCAGGGTAACACAGCAAGACCTGTCTCTATAAAAATAAACAAATGATACACTTGATACAATAAAACAGCCTAAACTTGGATAGTATTAGGTTGGTGCAAAAGTTATTGGGGTTTTTGCCATTATGTTTAATAACTCTTGCACAAACCTAGACTGAATAATTGCCACACAAAGTGTTAGGTCCCAATTTCTCATATAGGAGCCATAAGCCCATAGGGTGGGGGCCAAAGCCACAGAGGTTATCCCCAGCCCTGAACCCTAATGGAATCTGCCCTGCTGGAGTAATTTTTTTTTTTTTTTTTTGAGATGGAGTCTCACTTTGTCACTCAGGCTCTGGAGTGCAATGGCACAATCTCAGCTCACTGCAACCTCTGCCTCCCGAGTTCAAGTGATTCTCCTACCTCAGCCTCCTGAGTAGTTGGGATTACAGGGACGCGCCAACCACACCTGGCTAATTTTGTATTTTTGGTAGAGATGGGGTCTCACCATGATGGTCAGGCTGGTCTCAAACTCCTGACCTCATGATCCACCTGCCTCAGCCTCCCAAAGTGCTGGGATTACAGGCGTGAGCCACCAAGCCTGGCCTGGAGTTCTTCATTGGGTGAGACTTGTGACTCTTTTCTTCCTTTCATTGTTCCCTTTTGGAATATGAGTGTCTATCCCTATTATACTGTTAAACCCCACCTGGCCTGACATCACATTTGGAATAAACAAGCCATTTTCTAGTTTCACAGGTCCAGCAATGGAAAGGAACTTTTTCCCAGGATGGATCAGATCCAGAGTCTAACCACTATCTGCATTAGATGCTATGATTTGTAACTTCTGAGTTAATGAGATTTAGATGAGATTTTGGACATGAATTGATTATAGTGGGCTGAGACTTTGGGGACATTGGAATGGGGTAGATACAGTTTGCATGTGGAACAGACATGAATCTTTGGAGACCCAAGGGAGGACTCTGAGAGGCCAAGTAATGGCCTGCCCGAAGATACTAGGTCTGTTGTCCAGAAGGCCATCAGAATGGCTAACTAGTAGGAAGGAGAGCTGTATTGGCAGCATCAGTTTGCAAACCGGGAAGAGATCATCTCCAGGTTGGACTGAAGGTGCTCTCTTCAGAGGAGAAGAGGGGGTCTTGGGTTTTATGCCTAACAAGGTCCGTATTACACCAACAAAGTATACATATTCAGCAGGTTTGGGGGGAAAGCTATGCGTGTTTATGAGGTGGGTGGAGCACATGTGCAGTGGGTAACCACATCTACAATGTGCATCCCATGCTCATTTTTGGGCAACGTTTTAGCATTAAAATTAGGTGGTATTTAGCTCAAGTTAGAAGGTAAACTATGGGACACAAAGTTTCTGCACAGCTTCTATAAGCTGCTGAAGCTGGCTTCAGGTCTGCAGGTGTTTATCAGAAAAGAACGTTTGTGAGGCTGGTCCTCTTCCAACTGAGTTGTAGTGGTCTGGGGTGTAACACCAAGTTAGGCCAGATCTGATCACTTGCCTGACAGCTCCTTTTGCAAGGCAATGGTTTTCCTTGCAGCCACAGGAATTTAGATATTTGCTATGCCAGCTGGGCCTGAATCATCCACCCCTACGTACCTTTTGTTTCTTTAACCTTAGTGTCTGACTTAGTTGATAAAGCGGTGTCTATTTTGGTTTCTCAGATCACAGGTTCTAATTTCTAGAGCCTTAAATGTTACCTTATAAGGAAAAGGGTTCTTTCCAATTTTGATTAAGTATCTTAACATGGAGAAATGATCCTGGATTATTCAAATGGGTTCTTAATCTACGTTTGATAGGTGTACCTGAATGCGACGAAGAGAATGATTCCAAGCTGGAAAATACTCTTCAGGATATTATTCAGGAAAACCTTCCCAACCTAGTAAGGCAGGACAATATTCAACTCCAGGAAATACAGAGAACACCACAAAGATATTCCTCAAGAAGAGCAACCCCAAGGCACATAATTGTTAGATTCACCGGGGTTGAAATGAAGGAGAAAATACTAAGGGCAGCAAGAGAGAAACGTCGGGTTACCCACAAAGGGAAGCCCATCAGACTCACAGCAGATCTCTCAGCAGAAACCCTACAAGCCAGAAAAGAGTGGGGGCCAATATTCAACATCCTTAAAGAAAAGAACTTTCAACCCAGAATTTCATATCCAGCCAAACTAAGCTTCATAAGTGAAGGAAAAATAAAATCTTTTGTGAACAAGCAAGTACTCAGAGATTTCATCACCACCAGGCCTGCTTTACAAGAGCTTCTGAAAGAAGCATTACACATAGACAGGAATAACCAGTATCAGCCTTTCCAAAAATATACCAAAAAGTAAAGAGCATCCACATAATGAAGAATTTACACCAACTAATGGGCACAACAGCCAGCTAACATCAAATGACAGTAATCCTAAAGTTAAATCGACTAAATCCCCCAATCAAAAGACACAGCCAAAACCCATCAGTATGCTGCATCCAGACCCATCTCACATGCAAGGATACACAGACTCAAAACAAAGGGATGCAGATTTACCAACCAAATGGAGAGCAAAAATAAACAAATAAATAAAAAGCAGGAGTTGCAATTCTCGCCTCTGATAAAATAGATTTTATCTACAACAAAGATCAAAAGAGGCAAAGAAGGTCATTACATAATGGTAAAGGGATCAATGCAACAAGAAGAGTGAATGATCCTAAATATATACGCACCCAATTCAGGAACACCCAGATACATAAGACTTATAAAGAGACTTAGACTCCCACACAATAATAGTGGGAGACTTCAACATCAATATTAGATAGATCAACGAGACAGAAAATTAATAAGGATATCCAGGATTTGAACTCAGATCCGGAACAAGTAAACTTAATAAACATTTATAAAACTCTCCATTTTAAATACACAAAATATACACTTTTATCAGTACCACATCACACCTACTCACAGGTTTAAATGAAATATTGGTTGACTACTTGTTTGTTATTTTCTTCCCTCATTTTTTCCTGTCTCCATTATTAAGCACAATTATTGGCATAAAAGAGGTTTTTAATACCCATTTTTAGACTGCATTCTAGCCTGGGCAATAAAGCAACACTCCCGTTCTCTCTCCCTCTTCCTCTCCTTCATTCTTTTTCTTTCTTTCCTCTTTTTCTTTTTCTCCAAAAAAAAAAAAAATATATATATATATATATCATAAATAATAACACAACTTTTTTTGAGGGCTGATTGAAGGCTAAGAGCTTTAAGTGCATTAATTTAATTAAGCTTCAAAGCAAACTTATGAGGCTTGTACTATATGTATTCCTCTTTGACAGATGAGAAAATTGGCACACCAAAAAATCAGGAGAATTGCTCATGGCCACCCAGCCAAGAGTAACAGAGTTGGGACTCAAAATAAGGCAGACTGCTTCTACTGTCCACTCTAGAAGAGGATGATCTCTAGTTAGGTACAAAGTGCTTAATAATTTCTATTGTTAGTTTCTCAAAGAGAACCTTGCAAATAATGTTGTTTCTGTATAGGAAAAAAAAATGCTATACTACCTTTCATATAACTAATACTCTTCTATGGCTTCCATTAAAAAAAAAAAGAAAGAAACGCAAACTCTCTGACTTATACCATACCTATTTAATCAAAAACTGGAGTAGCACCCAGAAATATGTGTTTTAAAAAGCCTCCCAGGGAATGTTTATATTGGCTTAAAACCACTGAAGTAGACTAAGGTAAAAGCTTAATTTTTCTGGAGTGAGTCTGTAGTCCACATGACTAAATCTAACACCTAAATTGCCTACTTATCTAGTAAAGAATAACTTGAACTTTTTCAGAACACAATCTATGTACATGTGAGTTTGGGTGTGTTTCAAAGCACAAGCACAGCTTCTTCTGATCCCAATATTTTTCCTCTAAGGACTTTTTTTTCTAGTTTGTTTGGGTATGTAATTTCACTATAGTTATTTTCCTCAATATCTGATGATTCCTCAGTTTCCTTTTATATTAAAAAAAAACCCAAATGGGTTCTTAATCTAATCATAAGTGTCCTTATAAAAAACAGGCTGGACATAGTGGCTCACACCTGTCACTCTCAGCACTCTGGAAGGCTGAAGGAGGAAGATCACTTGAGCCCAGGAGTTCGAGACCAGCCTATCCAACATAGTGAGATTCCTTCTCTAAAAAATATAATAATAATTAAAATTTAAAAATTAGCCAGGTATGGTGGCACATTCCTGCAGTACCTACTACTCAGGAGGTTGAGGCAGGAGGATCACTTGAGCCCAGGAGGTTGAGGCTGCAGCAAGCCATGATCAAACCACTGCCCTCCAGCCTGGGCAACAGAGCAAGACCCTGCCTCAAAAAGAGAGAAAGAGGGAGATTTCACACACAGAGAAGAGAAGGGAATGTAAAGATAGTGGCACAGATTGGAGAGAGGCAGCCACAAGCTAAGGAACACCAGGAAATGCCGCAGCTGCTGGGAGTGAGAAAAGGCGAAGAACAGTCTCCCTGAGCCTCTGCAAGGAGTGCAGCCTCAGAAGCCTGGCCTCCAAAACTGTGAACATTTCTGTTCTAACTTACCAAGATTTGGGTCATTTCTAACAGCAGCCCTAGGAAATGAAGACTGTGCTTTATACAAAGCATTTGCACACACTGTATCTCATTTGATAATGCAATGCCAGGCACCCAGACCCTTCTAGTCACCTGTTAGAGCTAGAGTGCTTGTTCTTAGGTACTGCAAGGAAAGATTAGCATTTAGACAAAACGTTTTCTCAGCAAGGCAATTTTGCTTTCTGCAGAAAGAGTGCTCTTACTACCTGTCCTTGCCACGAGAGCACAATGAACAAAGGAAAGGTAGCCATATTTATTTCTTATGTATTGGGTCTTTACTGCTGTCTGATCTCTGTTGGTCGGAGCTAGACCTCACAATCTAAATGCACTTGACTGGCTAGCAACTGAAAACTTTTCTAAATAGGAAAAGGCAATGGAGAACAAAGGAAAAGAGGAAGTCTAAATAAGGAAGGGACAGGAAGTTGCTTGCAAAAAGACTTAGAAAAGTAACAATATAAATACCTTGGTTAAAGTACAAGGACATAGAATGCACTTATTCTTTTATATCTAACAACTACTTAGGCTAGGGCTTAACAAAGAGTTACTACCAAAAAGCAAGAGGGCTTTGAAGAAAGTTAGTCTTTGAAAGAAACTGTTGTTTCTAACATTATTATTTAACAAAATATAACATTATTATTTAACAACAACAAAAAAAAAAACTTTAAAACATGTTTTACTTTCTACACATCCGTGGCAGGGGGTCATTTCTTTCCACAAAAGATAAAGAACCCAGGGCTCAAGGGGAACCCATGATTGATCGAGATCATTGTCAATAACAGAGCTTGGTGGGAATTCACAAGGACTGACTCCATGGCGGGACATCCTCTCTCCACGGGAGAGCAACTTCTGCTCTCTGGGCATGTGGCCTGTCACTTTGACAAGCAGGCCCTGCCTCCACTCCTTTAAATGCAGGGTCAGCCCGAGGGAGGAAAGAGGCAGAAAAAGGGCCCGGAGGTACCAGATCTTTCTCCAGTGGCCATGTGCCAGGCAGTCCATCCAGAAGGCGGAGCTGTCTTCCTTTTCTTTTCAACTGTTCTTTCTGTGTCTCCACACTGGCTGCAAGACTCTTCCCAGCAGACAGATCACAATCGACCTGTCCCTGATATGATCCTTTGTTTGGTGACAGATAAACTGGGCAAAGTCTAAAGGCAGCCCACGAGACAGTACTCATGGTGACAATTTTTCCAGCTGCATCATCCTTTTAAACTTTCATTTGACTTCCTGTTCCTCATGAGCACAGGGAGAAATGAGGGCTTCGTTCCTTGAACCAGAAACACAAGAGTGAGTTCTCCAAGCTGATCTGTGCCTGTGCACTGGGAAAGGACAAAAGCAGATGCTCTGATGTGACTGCTTCCCGGTTCTTTTTTTCCCTACTCTCTCCGCTCTTCTGCAAATACATCCTGAGGGCGCAAGGTGCTGGGCGCCGTCACCACGGTATTGACTCAAAACTCCTGAATGTGCCCACTGCCCTTAGAATCCCCCCGGGACCTGAAATCACCTCCATATTGGTTTCTTGTTGCTGCTGTAACAAATGACCTCGAACTTGGTGGTTTCAACAACACAAATGCAGTATCTTACAGTTCTGGAGGTCAGAAGTCTGACACGGCCTCCTTGGGCGAAAGTAAAGGGCTTTGGGCTGTGGTTCTTTCTGGTGGCTCTAAGGGAGAATTTCACTTCACACCATCCTCAGCTTTCAGAGGCTGCCTGTGCCCCTGGGCTTACATCTCCTGTCCATCATCAAAGCCAGCAAGGTTGCACGTCCTGCCTTCCTCACAGCTGCATCTCCACCGTGAACAGGTTCTCACTCTCAAGGATCCTTGTGATGACATTGCACCCACAGGATATTCTGGGGTCCTCTCCCCATCTCACGGTCAGCTGATTGCAACCTGAACTCCTTTGCCACTTGAATTCCTGTTTGCTTTGAAACATAACACAGGCTTAGGTTCCAGGGATTGGCAGGTGGGCCTCTCGTTAGGGGCAGAGGGGTTCCTTGTTCTGTTCACCACACATCCCATTAAAGCTGCCATCATCATAGGCCATCACTGACATAAGGGTGTTCCTGGGCTTGTGGGGGCGGTAATGTCTTCCCTACCGCCTGCACCAGCCTGCTAATCATAAGCGCAGAGCTGGTCATCGTTTTCTGAGAGAGGGAAGTCCTAGAAGGTTCCAACAGCAGGAAAAGCAGGTTTCTCTAGCACTTGTGGGTGGATGCTTTAGAAACACGAGAAACAAACAGCCTCTGGGCCTTGAGAGGTTTGGATTTCCCATTGGAAGGAGAGGTGGTGTGGAGGGGAGGGCCAGCCAGACCCTGTTTAGCAAATCATTCCCCAGAGATGTCAGCAGGTGCCGGTGTTCTCACATGAGTTGTGCTGAGGGAAAAAGTCCTTTGTTCCAGCTGTGCCTGAGGTTTTGTCTAGACTCTCCCTCTCTCCTAGGTGTGCTGGAAAGACCCTCGGGGCCTCCTCACCTTTCTTACTGGAAGATGCTTGTACCACAGAGTGTGAGACACCAGCTTTCTCGGGGTGGCCACACTGTAAACTCAGCGCCCAGCAAGGATGCACCCGGCTGGGCATAAAGGCAGCCCAGCCCAGAGCAGAGAAAGCTTCCCCTTCACCGCCAGGCCGCAGACAGGTGTGAGTGGGGCAGGGCAGGGAGGAATCAAGGAGACACACACAAGAAGCCCAAGGAGAGGCCCAGATCTGTCCAGACGTGGTGGCTGAGCGCCCCACAGAGGCCCAGCTGTCCTGGCACAGCCCCCAGGAGGCCTTTGCTCTCTGGTCCCCTCCCTTGAACTCTGAACTTCCCCGGGGGTGAGGGACATGATGGAATAATGGCTTTATTTTCACCGTTTGAAAAAAATAAAAAAGGAGAAATAACAGCCGGGCCTTCCTTTGCATGGAGTTTCTGCTCCCACGAGTGTGTCCGTGTTGAGCACGGGCAGCCACCTGGCCATGCTGGGCTCGGAGCAGCTCTGTGTCTGCGGTCACACAGAGACATTTATGGTATTTCCAGTGACCTGCCAACAGTGTCTGGTGTTCTCCAACAAGTGCTGTGGCCTCCAAGGGCCTGACCACCTGCAGGGCTTGAGAACCACAGTTCAAGGTGAGACAGGGTTGGCAAGGCTGGCCTCGGCTTCTCTGCAGGTCACTTGGTCCTTAGCCAAGCAGGCCACCCTGTGGGTTTCGTGACTGCTTTCCCTCTGGAGTCTATCAAAGCCTCCTCTTTTTTTTTTTTTTTTTTTTTTGAGATGGAGTCTCACTCTGTTGCCCAGGCTGGAATGCAATGGTGTGATCTCTGCTTAATGCAACCTCTCCCTCCTAGGTTCAAGCGATTCTCCTGCCTCTGTTTCCCAAGTAGCTGGGATTACAGGTACCTGCCACCACACCCTTTTGTATTTTTGGTAGAAGTGGGGTTATGCCATGTTGGCTAGGCTGATCTTGAACTCCTGACCTCAAGTGATCCACTCACCTCGGCCTCCCAAAGTGCTAGGATTACAGGTGTGAGCCACTGCACTCGAACTTGAAACCTCTAAATGAGCCAGGCGTCTCTATGACTTTGAGGGCGTTGAGGGCTGGGTTCCAGTGGGCAGGGCAGCCCGACCATGGTGTCGGTGTGTGGGTCTCTAGCTCCTTGTGGGACAGGGGCTCTGTGCAGTAGAGTGGCAGGAAGGTCACGGAGCCCTGTCTCTCCACAAGATTTCTGAGTAAAGAGTGCCTAGGTGTCCACCTCCAGCACCTGGAGTGGACATGGTGGAATTGTCAGCCGTCTCTTGGGTTTCCTTCTAGAACCTTCTCTAGAGCTCTGTGATTCACAGATGGATTCACAGCTGCTGGAATGGTAAAACCCATTGCAGATTATTCAGACTATTAGGCAAAATTGTCTTGTATGGAGCCCAAATCTGGCTCTTATTCTGACCACTGAACCATATTGAATTAGTCCAGTCTTCTCACTGCAGGTTCAAATCCCTGAAGCTGATTGAAAGCCTCAGCAAGGCCCTTCCAGTTTTCCCACTTCTTCATGGAAGCTTCTTCCCAGGCAGGATGCGTCCAAGACAGTCCCTCCTCCAGATCCAGCCTCCTTAAGCACTCCTCCTACAAATCAACTCGGAGTAGGGGGCATACCTTGAGCTCTGTGTTCTCTCATTTCAAATTGCACATTTAAGAAGCCACAACAATGACCTCTGAATTTCATGTTGCCTTGTGTATTTTCTAGGTGGTTCCATAGAATGGAAGCAAGTTTTTCCAGGTTGGCTAAATTTTACCTGCAGCTATATCTTAGCCATGTGGTATAACAACTGAAAGTATGGGCCATGGAATCAGGTTGCTTGAATTCACATCCTGGCTTGATCACTTGTGAGCTGTGTGCTGTGTGGTTTTGAGCAAGTTACTTAACCTCTCTGAGCTTTAGTTTCCCATCTGCCAGTTAGCAATAATAAGAGTGCCTACTTCAAAGGTTGTTGTTAGGATTAAAAAGAGTTGACCTGTGTTAAAGCCTTTAGTAGAATGTGTGATTCTTAATAAGTGGCATTAAAACGATGTCAGCTCTTGTTATGTCAGCTTTTGTTATATTTCTCTAAGTTCCTCTGCAAGCCCCAGAGCATCAAGAACTGTGCTGGGAACTCATTGTCACCCAATCAGTCATCATTAACAGGGCCAGATACTGTAGCACTATGTGAAAGCACCCAGGTGTCTTACTACAGTACTAGTCTCAACTTTCATCCAAAGGATGTTGAGTCTGGGGTCATAGTAGACCTCACCATCTGTCAAGTCAGCCATCACTTCCTTTGAGGGCAGCCCCTCCAAAACACACTGACAGCTTACCATCCGGCAAACGGATTCACAGCTGCTGGAATGCTAAAACCCACTGCAGACTGCTCAGCATATTAGACAAAATTCTCTTGTATGGAGCCCAAATCTCCCTCTAATTCTGACCACTAAGCTATCCATTGAATTAGTCCAAGTCCTCTGCTCACGGCAGGTTCAAATCTTTGACACCAAGGAACTCTTCCAAATGCCCTCAAGGCAAGGGGAAGTAACTTAAGTAAAAGTAAGGGACATTGTGCCACTCTGGAAGTGAGGGACTCAGCTTCTGACCCCAGTCTGCACAGACTCCCCAATGCCTGGGAATTGCTCTTTCTTACTCTTTCCTCCAAAACAGATCCTAGTTTATGAGTTTCCCTCTCTCTTCCTCAGTGAGTCCAGACCAGTGCTGGCCTTCTCTTGCCCACTGGCTGCAGGTGGCTTTTCTGCAGCCACACTTGCCTCTCTTCCCTACTTTCTCCACCTAAGAGTTAAAGTTTGTTTGTTTCAGGCGGGGTCTTGCTATGTAGCCAGGCTGGCCTTGAACTCCTAGGCTCAAGTGATCTTCCAGAGTGGCTCAGACAAAGGGATGTGCCCTGCCCCCAGCTTAAAGTGAGTTTTTGAAAAGAGATCTCGTGAAAAGATGCTTGATATCATTAGTCATCAGAGAAATGCAAATTAAAACTCAGAATCGAAGGAACAATAACAACTGTTGGCAAAGATGAGGCGAAATTGGAACCCTCATTCTCTGCGGGTGGGATTGTGAAATGGTGCAGCCACTTTGGAAAACAGTCTGGCAGTTCCTCAAAATATTAGCTGTGGAGTCAACACATGACCCAGAGATTCCACTCCTGGCCATCTACCAAGAGAAATGAAACTATATTAAATCCATACAAAAACTTATATGCAAATCTCACAGCAGCGCTATTCATGATAGCCGAAAAGTGGAAATAAACCAAATGCTCATCAGCCGATGATGGGCGGATGAATAAAGTGTGGTGCATGCCCACAAGGTTAAACTACTAACGCACGCTGCAGCACGGAAGGATCTTGAAAATACTATGCTAAGTGAGCGTAGCCAGCCATGAAAGACCACGTTATACAGTATCAGGTATAGGAGATGTCCAGGATAAGCAAATCTGCAGGGCAGAAAGTGGATGAGCAGTTCCCGAGGGTTAGAGGGTGAGGGAATGAGGGCTGGGGAGTGGCCGCTGATGGGGATTCTTTGGGGAATAACAAAGATGTTCTAAGATTAGATTATGGTGATGATTGCACAATCATCACCATACTATATTTTAGTGTATTTAGCAAATATACTAAAAACCACCGAACCTTACACTTCAAATGGGTAGGCTTTTTGGCATCTAAATCATATCTCAATAAAGCTATTATATAAAAGTGAATTTTTAAGCTATTTTTTATTTTATAGTTTATATGTTTGATAGTACAGTTTATACAATTTATTATACATGTTTATATCTTAACAGAGAAGAAAGAAGAATGTATCAGGCCAGGCTATTAAGGAGTAGCATAAGGGAGTTTCTTTGGGGAAATGGAACAGCTTCGCGTGCTGACTGAGGTGGTGATTACTGGAGTCTACGTGCGTGATTAAATGGCACAGATCTATACACCAAGAGGAAGGGAAGAAGGGAAGAGAAAGTTTAAAAATGGGTGGGGCTGGGCACAGTGGCTCACACCTATAATCCCATCACTTTGGGAGGCTGAGGTGATTGGATTACTTGAGGTCAGGCATTTGAGACCAGCCTGGCCAACATGGTGAAAACCCATCTCTACTAAAAATACAAAAATTAGCTGAGTGTGGTGGCAGGCACCTGTAATCCCAGCTACTCAGGAGGCTGAGACAGGAGAATTGCTTGAACCCAGGAGGTGGAGGTTGCAGTGAGCCAAGATTGTGCCATTGCCCTCCAGCCTGGGCGACAGAGTGAGACTTCATCTTAAAAAAAAAAAAAAAAAAGTATGAAACTCTAAGATGGCATGAGCCTGAGTTGATGATACAGTGTATGATATAGCAGTTTCCTGGTCTAGAAAATGTGCTATGTGTGCTGTGGTTGTGTAGGGCGTCATCATCCGGGGATACTGGATGCAGGTACAAAGGAACTCTCTGTATTACTTTTAATTTTTTTTGAGTCTCAAACTATTCAAAAATAAAAAATTATTTTAAAAGTGACCAGAGATGAGCTTGCTTCCACACTTAGAAACTCAAGTGGCTTTGCTGTGCAGGTAGTCTGTGACCCTGCCTCCTGCCCAGGGCCCTTCTGGGGTGAGCGTTGCCACACCAGTCTGCCCTGCACCACACTCCCTGTGGTCCCTTGAACCCGCTGACATCCACAGGCAGCCTCTTCGCTCCACGTTGAAAGGAAACATCTGTGCCAAACAACTGATCTCCCACTAATAAAACTGACCAATGAACATATAAAAAGATGCATGACTTATATTCATCATAAGAATGAGAATGCACTTGACATCCTTTATCTTTTTTTTCTTTCTAAGGGGTCTCGCTCTGTCACCCAAGCTGTAGTGCAGGTGCAGTGGTGCAGTCATAACTCACTGCAGCCTTGAACTCCTGGGCTCGAGCGATCCTCCCACCTCAGCATCCTGAGTAGCTGGGACCACAGCTGCACACCACCACTCTGGGCTAAACTTGACATCCTTTACATTGGCACAACCCGAAAAGACTGATGTATTCAACACTGAACTTTTCCCGTTCGGCTAAGTGGGAACGGGCACTCTGATGTGTTGTTGGAAATAGATGCTCAGTGCCACAGAGAATAATCAGCGCTGAGACAAAGGAGCTTTCAGCAACGCAATTTTTACTTCCTGGACTGCAGGAAAAGTACCCTCAATAGCCATCATGCCACGAGTACAATGAACAAAGGAAAACACACAAATTTATCCCTTATGCATTTGGGGTCATCCTTACTGCTGTGCCTGATCTCCATTGACTGGAACCAGACTTCACAATCTAAACTAAAACCCAATTGGCTAATAACTTAAAACTTTTCCAAACAGGTACAAGCAATGGAGAGCTGGGACATGCCTGTGAGCATGTCCAACACAGATACCTTGGTTAAAGTACAAAGACATAGAATGTACTATGTGCCTGTAAGCATGGCATATCTAACAGCTACATAGGATTGGGCTTAACAAAGTTATTAGCACACTTATTCTTTAACAAGAAACTTTAAAAAGGAACTTTTCTACTTCCCACAGGTGATAATATAAATATAGACTGGTATGGTCTTTAGAAAAAATAACACAGAAGAATACAAGAAAATTCAACACCCAGTTCCACCCTGAGGACTGTATATACAAAAATACTCAAAAATAGAAACAAAAATACATCCAGCCAGGGATCGCACAGCAAGTTTTATAAAAGCCAGACATCCTAAAAGCTTATCAATGGGGTAATCATCTTGTTTGTACATATATACCACGGCATATATTACATCATTTAAAAATAGTGTAGACACATATAAATAAAGATCCATGATAAGAGAAAAAGTGACAAATATGTATAATCTGATCAAATGAATGTTTTAAAAAAAAGAAAAAAATGCATATATATAAAAAAGGCCTAGAAAGAGCTCTGTATAAATCTAGTTTGCATTGCTACAAAGGAATTTCTGACACTGGGTAACTTGTCAATAAAAGAGGTTAATGGTGGTGGGGGAAGCAAGATGGCCGTTTAGGAACAGCTCAGGATTGCAGCTCCCAGTGAAAGTGCAGAGGGTGAGTGGATGATGCATTTCCAGATGGATCTTTATTGCCCACAGACCAGGAGATTCCCAGGCAGAGGAGTCCCATGGGTCACCAGCGTGGGTGTTTTGGCCGGCGCAGCTGTTTTGCTGGTTCCCTGGCATGGCGGTTCTCCATACAAAACACACTGGTCTGGTTGCCCTTTTAAGCTGGCAATTGGAGCTCCAAGAAGGCAGATTTGCCCATTCATTTGATTAAACAGGACTGAAACAGAGAGCCAGGCCAGGAGATTCCCGGGCAATAAAAAGCACCACAGATCTCAGTGCTATTGTTTTAGCTGGTGCAGTGGGTCACCGCACGGGAAATTACACAGATCCCAGTGCCTTTTCAGCAGGCGACTGGAACACTTGGGAGAGTGTCAACCATTCAATTAAAAAAAAAAAAAAAGGATCTGAGGCAGGGAGCCAGGTGATCAGGCTCAGAAGGCCTCCCCCCCAATACACACACACACAAAACAGCAATTGGAAATACTCAGGGTTGAGAGTTTCACGACAAGCAACCCAGGACAGCGCAGCTCTGTGGGGGAGGGGCATCTGCCAATACTGAGGCACTCCACCCCTATGGAGGTAGTCCATCATTGCTGAGGCAGCCTGCCGTTGCCAAGGCAACCCGCCATAACAGAGAGAGTCTGCCATTACAGAGGCAGGCCACCATTGCTGAGGCAGTTTTAACCACACTCATATAAACAGAACTGCAGGGAAGTTCACCCGGCAGCAGGGCAGAGCCCACAGCAGCTCAGCAAAGCCTCTGCAGGCAGACAGTGACTAGGCTGCCTCCTTGCTGGGCAGGGCAGCCCTGAAAAAGAAAGGCAGCAGCACAACAGAAACTCATAAATAAAGCCCTAACTCCCTGGGACAGAGCACCTGGGGAAAAAAAGGTGGGGGGGTTATGAGTTCTGCTGCAGCAGACTTAAACGTACCTGCCTAGCAGCTCTGAATGAACAATGGAGCTCACAGCTCAGCACTTGAGCTCCTATAAAGGACATACTGTCTCCTCAAGCAGCTCCCTGACCCCCGTATATCCAAAGAGTCACCTCACAAAGGACTAGTCAGACTGACATTTGGCGGGCATCATTCAGGGACAAAGACAACAGAAGAAGAAACTGGTAGCAACCTTTACTGTTCTGCAGCTGCTGCAGGTGATCCCCAGGCAAGCAGGGCCTGCAGTGGACCTCAGCAGTCCTACAGCAGAGGGGCCAGACTGTTAGAAGGAAAACTAAGAAACAGAAATAACTTCATCATCAATAATCTAGACGCCCACTCAGAGACCCAATCTGAAAATCAGCACCTACACAGATGACAGGTGGATAAATCCACAAAGATGGGAAGAAACCAGCGCAAAAAGGAGGAAAACACCCGAAACCAGAACACCTCTCCTCCTACAAGGGATCACAACTCCTCACCAGCAAGGGAACAAAGCTGGACAGAGAATGAGTGTGATGAAATGACAGAATCAGACTTCAGAAGGTGGGTAATGAGAAACTTCCATGAGCTAAAAGAGCATGTTCTAACCCAATGCAAAAAAACTAAGAACCTTGAAAAAAGATTTGAGGAAATTATAACAAGAAAAGACAACTTAGAGAGGAATATAAGTGAATTGATGGAGCTGAAAAACACAACACGAGAACTTCATGAAGCATGCACAAGTTTCAACAGCTGAATTGACCAAGCAGAAGAAAGGATATCAGA
The DNA here is from genome assembly GCF_049354715.1 of Callithrix jacchus. Classification (NCBI taxonomy): domain Eukaryota; kingdom Metazoa; phylum Chordata; class Mammalia; order Primates; family Cebidae; genus Callithrix; species Callithrix jacchus. The sequence continues at coordinate 20,292,226 of NC_133520.1, read as the reverse complement.
GGTTGAAGATCAACTCAATGAAATAAAACGAGAAGGCAAGATTAGAGAAAAAAGCACAAAAAGGAATGAAAAAAGTCTCCAAGAAATATGGGACTATGTGAAAAGACCTAATCTATGTTTGATAGGAGTACCTGAATGTGACGAAGAGAATGAATCCAAGCTGGAAAATACCCTTCAGGATATTATCCAGGAAAACTTCCCCTAGCAAGGCAGGCCAATATTCAAGTCCAGGAAATACAGAGAACACCACAAAGATATTCCTCAAGAAGAGCAGCCCCAAGGCACATAATCATCAGATTCACCAGGATTGAAATGAAGGAGAAAATGCTATGGGCAGCCAGAGAGAAAGGTTGGGTTACCTACAAAGGGAAGCCCATCAGACTCACAGCAGATCTCTCAACAGAAACCCTACAAGCCAGAAAAGAGTGGGGGTCAATATTCAACATCCATAAAGAAAAGAACTTTCAACCCTGAATTTCATATCCAGCCAAACTAAGCTTCACAAGCGAAGAAAAAATAAATTTTTTTGTGAACAAGCAAGTACTCAGAGATTTCATCACCACCAGGCCTGCTTTACAAGAGCTCCTGAAAAAGGCACTACACATAGAAAGGAACAACCAGTACCAGCCACTCCAAAAACATACCAAATGCTAAAGAGCATCAACAAAATGAAGAATCTGCATCAACTAATGGGCAAAAAAGCCAGCTAGCATCAAAATGGCAGGATCAAATTCACACATAACAATATTAACCCTAAATGTAAATGGGCTAAATGCACCAATCAAAAGACACAGGCTGGCAAATTGGATAAAAAGTCAAAACCCATCGGTGTGCTGTATCCAGGAAACCCATCTCACATGCAAGAATACACAAGGCTCAAAATAAAGGGATGGAGGAAGATTTACCAAGCAAATGGAGAGCAAAAAAAAGCAAGAGTTGCAATTCTCATCTCTGATAAAATAGACTTTAAAGCAACAAAGATCAAAAGAGACAAAGAAAGACATTACATAATGGTAAAAGGATCGATACAACAAGAAGAGCTAATGATCTTAAATATATACGGACCCAATACAGGAGCACCCAGATACATAAGGCAAGTTCTTAATGACTTACAAAGAGACTTAGACTCCCACACAATAATAGTGGGAGACTTTAACACTCCACTGTCAATATTAGACAGATTAACCAGACAGAAAATTAATAAGGATATCCAGGACTTGAACTCAGACCTGGAACAAGCAAACCTGATAGACATTTACAGAACTCTCCACCCTAAATCCACAGAATATACATTCTTCTCAGCACCACATCACACCTACTCTAAAACTGAGCACATACTTGGAAGTAAATCACTCCTCAGCAAATGCAAAAAAAAAAAAAAAACGGAAATCATAACAGTCTCTCAGACCACAATGCAATCAAGTTAGAACTCACAATTCAGAAACTAACTCAGAACCGCACAACTTCATGGAAACTGAACAACTTGCTCTTGAATGTTGACTGGATAAACAATGAAATGAAGGCAGAAATAAAGAAGTTCTTCGAAACCAACGAGAATGAAGATACAACATACCAGAATCTCTGGGACACATTTAAAGCAGTCTCTAGAGGAAAGCATATAGCAATAAGTGCCCATATGAGAAGGAAGGAGAGACCCAAAATTGACACCCTATCGTCAAAATTGAAAGAGTTACAGGAGTAAGATAAAAAAATCTCAAAACCTAGCAGAAGATGAGAAATAACTAAGATCAGAGCAGAACTGAAGGAGATGGAGACACAAAAAACCCTTAAAAAAAAAAAAAAATCAACAAATCCAGGAGCCGGTTTTTCAAAAAGATCAACAAAATAGACCACTACACAGATTAATAAAAAAGAAAAGAGAGAATAATCAAATAGATGCAATAAAAAACGATCAAGGGGGCTGGGCGTGGTGGCTCACGCCTATAATCCCAGCACTTTGGGACACTGAGGCAGGTGGATCACGAGGTCAAGAGATCTAGACCATCCTGGTCAACATGGTGAAACCCCGTCTCTACTAAGAATACAAACAATTAGCTGGGTATGGTGGTGCGCACCTGTAGTCCCAGCTACTCAGGAGGCTGAGGCAGGAGAATTGCTTGAACCCAGAAGGTGGAGGTTGCGATGAGCCGAGATCGTGCCATTGCACTCCAGTCTGGGTAACAACAGCGAAACTCCATCTCGAAAAAAAAAAAAGATCAAGGGGAAATCACCACAGATTCCACAGAAATTCAAACCATCATCAGAGAATATTACAAACAACTCTATGCACATAAACTAGTAAACCTGGAAGAAATGGATAAATTCTTGTAAACTTGCCTCCTCCCAAGCCTAAACCAGGAAGAAGTCAAAACCCTGAATAGACCAATAACAAGATCTGAAGTTGAGGCAGCAATTAAGAGCCTAGCACACAAAAAAATCCCAGGTCCAGATGGATTCACAGCCGAATTCTACCAGACACACAAAGAGGGACTGTTACCATTCCTTCTGAAACTATTCCAAATAATCCAAAAAGAGGGAATCCTTCCCAAATCATTTTATGAGACCAACATCATCCTGATACCAAAACCTAGCAGAGACCCAACAAGAAAAGAAAACTTCAGGCCAATATCCATGATGAACATAGATGCAAAAATCTTCAATAAAATACTGGCAAGCCGATTGCAACAGCACATCAAAAAGCTTATCCACCATGATCAAGTAGTATTCATCCCTGGGATGCAAGGCTGGTTCAACATACATGAGTCTATAAATGTAATTCACCACACAAACAGAACCAAAGACAAAAACCATGTGATTATCTCAATTGATGCAGAGAAGGCCTTTGACAAAATTCAACAGCCCTTTATGCTAAAAACCCTCAACAAACTCGGTATTGATGGAACATATCTCAAAATAATAAAAGCTATCTATGACAAACTAACAGCCAATATCATACTGAATGGGCAAAAACTGGAAGCATTCCCTTTGAAATCTGGCACTAGACAAGGATGCCCTCTCTCATCACTCCTATTCAATATAGTACTGGAAGTTCTAGCCAGAGCAATCAGGCAAGAAAAGAAAGGGTATTCAAATAGGAAAGGAGGAAGCCAAATTGTCTCTATTTGCAGATGACATGATAGTATATCTACAAGACCCCATTGTCTCAGATCAAAATCTCCTGAAATTGATAAACAACTTCAGCAAAATCTCAGGATACAAAAATCAATGTGCAAAAAATCACAAGCATTCCTATACACCAATAACAGACTTAAAGAGAGCCAAATCAAGAACAAACTGCCAATCACAATTGCTACCAAGAGAATAAAATACCTAGGAATACAACTAACAAGGAATGTAAAGGACCTCTTCAAGAACTACAAACCACTGCTCAATGAAATAAGAGAGGACACAAACAGATGGAGAAACATTCCATGTTCATGGTTAGGAAGAATCAATATTGTGAAAATGGCCATACTGCCCAAAGTAATTTACAGATTCAACGCTATCCCCATCAAGCTACCAATGACCTTCTTCACAGAACTGGAAAAAACCACCTTAAACTTCATATGGAACCAAAAGAGAGCCCGCATAGCCAAGTCAATTCTAAGCAAAAAGAACACAGCCGGAGGCATCACACTACCAGACTTCAAACTGGTACTACAAGGCTACAGTAATCAAAATAGTATGGTACTGGTACCAAAACAGAGATATAGACCAATGGAACAGAACAGAGGCCTCGGAGCCAACACAACATATCTACAACCATCTAATCTTTGATAAACCCGACAAAAGCAATGGGGAAAGGATTCCCTGTTTAATAAATGTTGTTGGGAAAACTGGCTAGCTATGTGCAGAAAGCAGAAACTGGATCCCTTCCTGACACCTCACACTAAAATTAACTCCAGATGGATTAAAGACTTAAACATAAGACCTAACACCATAAAAACCCTAGAGGAAAATCTAGGCAAAACCATTCAGGACATAGGAGTAGGCAAATGACCAAAACACCAAAAGCATTGGCAACAAAAGCCAAAATAAACAAATGGGACCTAATCAAATTCCACAGCTTCTGCACGGCAAAAGAAACAGTCATTAGAGTGAATCGACATCCAACAGAATGGGAAAAACTTTTTGCAGTTTACCCACCTGAAAAAGGGCTGATATCCAGAATCTACAAAGAATTAAAACAGATTTACAAGAAAAAAACAAGCCCATTCAAAAGTGGGCAAAGGATATGAACACTTTACAAAAGAACACATACATGAGGCCAAGAAACATATGAAAAAATGCTCATCATCACTGGTCATTAGAGAGATGCAAATCAAAACCACATTGAGATACCATCTCACGCCAGTTAGAATGGTGATCATTAAAAAATCTGGAGACGACAGATGCTGGAGAGGATGTGGAGAAATAGGAAGACTTTTACACTGCTGGTGGGAGTGTAAATTAGTACAACCATTGTGGAAGACAGTGTGGCGATTCCACAAGGACCTAGAAATAGAAATTCCCTTTGACCCAGCAATCCCATTACTGGCTATATATCCAAAGGACTATAAATCATTCTACTATAAGGACACATGCACATGAATGTTCATTGCAGCACTGTTTACAATAACAAAGACCTGGAATCAACCCAAATGCCCATCGATGATAGACTGGATTGGGAAACTGTGGCACATATACACCATGGAATATTATGCAGCCATCAAAAACGAAGAGTTCATGTCCTTTGTAGGGACATGGATGAACCTGGAGACCATCATTCTCAGCAAACTGACACAAGAACAGAAAATGAAATACCACATGTTCTCACTCATAGGTGGGTGTTGAACAATGAGAACACATGGACACAGGGAGGGGAGCACTGCACACTGGGGTCTGTTGGGGGGGGGAATAGGGGAGGGACAGTGGGTGGTGGGGAGTTGGGGAGAGATAGCAGGGGGAGAAATGCCAGATATAGGTAAAGGGGAGGAAGGCAGCAAATCACACTGCCACAAGTGTATCTATGCAACTATCTTGCATGTTCTTCACATGTACCCCAAACCTAAAATGCAATTTAAAAAAGAGGTTTATTTGGCTCACAGTTCTGCGGGCTGTAGAGAGAAGCATGGTGCCACATCTCCTTCTGCATAGGGCCTCAGAAAGCTTCCAATCATGGTGGGAGGGGAAGGGGAGCTGTCATGGGGAGAAAGAGGGAGTGAGAGAGAGAGAGGAGGACATGCTAGGCTCTTTTTATTTGCTTATTTTTTGAGATGGAGTCTCACTCTGTCACCCAAGCTGGGATGCAGTGGCACAATCTTGGCTCCGTGCTACCTCTGCCTCCCAGGTTCAAGTGACTCTCAGGCCTTGGCCTCCCCAGTAGCTGGGATCACAGGAGCCCACCACCACACCCAGCTAATTTTTGTATTTTTAGTAGAGATGGGGTTTTACCATGTTGGCCAGGCTGGCTTTGAACTCATGACCTCAAGTGATCCACCTACCTCGGTCTCCCAAAGTGATGCTGAGGTTACAGGCATGAGGCACCAAGTCTGGCCCAGGCTCCTTTTTTTTTTTTTTTTTTTTTAACAGAGTGTCGGTCATCACCCAGGCTGGAGTGCATTGATTGGTGAGATCTTGGCTCACTTCGACCTCTGCCTCCCAGGTTCAAGTGATTCTTGTGCCTCAACCTCCCAAGTAACTGGGATCACAGGCTCCTGCCACCACACCCAGCTAATTTTTCTATTTTTAGTGGAGACAGGATTTCACATGTTGGCCAGGCTGATCTCAAACTCCTGACCTTAAGTGATCCACCCATCTCAGTTTCTCAAAGTGCTAGAATTACAGGTGTGAGCCATCGCACCTGACCCCAGGTTCTTTTTAAACAAGCAAATCTCAAGGTCACTAACAGAATAAGAACTCATTTATTACCGCGGGGATAGCCTCAAGACATTCCTAAGGGATCCACCCCATGATCCAAGCTCCTCTCATCAGACCCCCACATCCAGCATTGGTGATCACAGTTCAACATGAGATTTGGAGGTGATAAATATCCAAACTATATCAAGCTTTGAAAGTAAAACTCAGGCCGGGCTTGGTGGCTCAGGCCTATAATCCCAGCACTTTGGGAGGCCGAGGTGGGTGGATCACGAGGTCAAGAGATCGAGACCATACTGGTTAACATGGTGAAAACCTGTCTCTGCTAAAAATACAAAAAAATTAGCTGGGCATGGTGGCGCATGCCGGTAGTCCCAACTTCTTGGGAGGCTGAGGCAGGAGAATTGCTTGAATCCAGGAGGCGGAGGTTGCAGTGAGCCGAGATCACGCCATTGCACTCCAGCCTGGGTAACAAAAGCAAAACTCCATCTCAAAAAAAGAAAAAAAAAAAAAAGAAAGGAAAAAAGAAAAAAAAAGTAAAACTCAGCTGCTGCACACAGTGCTCACCTGTCCTGGACTCAGAGGGCAGAAGTCAGTGCCCTCTTGTGGAGGGAGGGAGGTTGGAAGGAAGACGTGTGAAGGTGAATTTCATCCTTTTATGAAAAGCATGAATACTAACAAGAACTTATAATGACACGTCCAAGCACCTTTTGGTGGTTAAAAAACAACAACAAGGACAGGTTTTGCCAAGAGCAAAACGGGGAAGGCAAGGATGTTCCTTGACAGTCATCTACAATGACAGGAATTTAACTCGGTCTCATGGGGACATCAAAAGCATCTCTAAGTAGTCAGTGTAGCCTTCCAAGTGTGTACCCCCAAACCTCACCTGCAGCCCAACCTGAAGCATCACTAACAAGTCAATGCTTTTACAGTAAACATCCCTTAGTTTACCAAGCAAAAAAAAAAAAAAAAAAAACAAAGTCCAGTGCAAGAGCACTTAAGCTTAAACAGATGCAGGTTGATGGAACCTTTGTAAATCTGATGAAATCTAGACTTCTTACAGAAAGAAAAAGGAGGTCACATATACATACACAAAACAATATTATCCTTACAGTTGGAGACCTGAATTTTTGCCCAACAGAAGAAACAAGGATTTTCCTGCCCTTGAGGCCCTTCAGCACTGGGGCTTAATCCACTTCTTTGACTCATATTCAGCTACTCCCTCCCCCAGCCAACCCCATGCATTCATTGGCTCCCTACCAGAGCCTTTCTCTCCCTCCCTCCACTTCCCTGGCTGGCTCAGCTTCCCTGGAACTCTCACCGCAGCACACTCTAGCCAGTCGTTCCTGCCTCTGCCTGGGTCTTACCGGTCACTGCGTGCTGGCATTCAGGAAATAGTTAAAGCTCCTTCTTCCTCGAATGACCAGAATTAAAATGAATGATAGCAAGCAACTAATTGTCATTAAACAGTTAATGGAAGAACGTTCATCTGTTACCTTTGGGGATGCTTTTAAATGAGAGGCTGAGAGAGTAAAAGCACAGAGGATGCAAGGTGGGAGCAGGTGCAAAGCGTCTCTTTTGGGTAGAGAGGATGCTCAGGGTCCTTCAGATCCCGTCGGGAAGCAGTGCCTGCTGCGTGGGGTTCCTTCCAGCAGGCAGCTCACGATGTCTGTCAAGTCTGTAGGAGCAAGGAAAGAATCGTTATTTCTAACTGACTCCTCCTGTGGGAGCCAATCCTCAGATAATGGAGAAACCCTGAGAGGTCCCTCCATCTGGGCTGCTATTTCTTGGCAGGATTAACCTGGACCATTCTGGAAAGAATGCTGTTTACCCTTGCACCAAAAAGACATTCAGAAAGAAAGATGCACCATCCTCCCTGCAAAGTCCTCTTGGGCTAACCACCCCAGGGTCTGTTCCTTGCTCCATCTCCCTGGCACCTAGGCCTGTGCGAAGGTGGAAGAACCTCGTGACTTAGTTGTGAGAGCCGAGCAGGGGCTGGCGGCGGCTAACATCCTGCTCAGGGTCTGGCTGTGAGGTGGCCGCGGCCGGGTCCTGTTTCCTGATGTCCACTCCCCTACTGTGGTAGTCTCAGCACACCTAGTCAAAGCCTGCTGGACTGACTCGGATGCAGTCAGCCAGCTTTGGGCCTGCTGGGTAGGCTGGATCCCTCTCTGAAAGACCTACCGAATTTTCAGCCCCTACTTGAACCAGGAGAGTTGCAGGCGTGAGTCATTAGGGGCAAGTGTCCCTTATTACCAAAAACAAGGCTGGGCCCATCGAAAGGAGGGGCAGCTGGTGTCATACACAGATTTCAGAGGAGAGGGATTTCTTAGGGTTCAAGTGATCTTCTTCAGCCCTGCAGAGATAGGGGTGGGGAGGCGAGAGAAAGGAGGGATCCAGGACTGGCTCCTGAAATCTATTCTGCACCTCCCAGCTCTCCCAGGCCCTAGATATGGCTCTCACACCCCTCCCCACGTCCCTTAGACCTTTGCTGTTCCCTTCCCCACCTTACTTTGGGCTGGACCGCCTGTCATTCAGCCCCACTGGGTCCTGCGGCGGCTTGTGGCTGGGGAGGGCGGCTTGGAAGAAAAAGAGACACGGAAGACAGCTTCCTTGGCCGAATCTTTTAGAAAGTCTAGTGCCTTCGTACTAAAAAGATTTGCGGCTTCCTAGTGACTTGGCCCCATGCAAGGGCAGACAACCCCTCTCAGAGCGCAGGAAAGCCAGCGTCCCACCACCTCGGAGGCCGGTGTGGGGTAGAAGTGGTAGAGGACTGGCTGGAGCTAACTTAATCAGCTCCACGCACCTCACGCCCCTCCCCGCCCCTCCCGCTCCTCCACGCCCCCCCACGCCCCTCCACGCCCCCCACGCCCCTCCACACCCCCACGCCCCTCCACCCCCTCCACGCCCCTCCACCCCCTCCACGCCCTTCCACCCCCTCCACGCCCTTCCACCCCCTCCACGCCCCTCCACACTCCTCACACCCCCCCACGCCCCTCCACACCCCCCACGCCCCTCCACACCCCCACGCCCCTCCACACACCCCCACGCCCCTCCACACACCCCCACGCCCCTCCACACCCTCCACGCCCCTCCACACCCCCCCACGCTCCTCACACGCCCCCCATGCCCCTCCACACCCCCACGCCCCTCCACACACCCCCACGCCCCTCCACACCCCTCCACACTCCTCCACACCCCCCATGCCCCTTCACACCTGCACACCCCTCCACACCCCTACGCCCCTCCACACACCCCCACGCCCCTCTGTACCCCCATGCCCTTCTGTACCCCCACGCCCCGCCACGCCCCTCCTCGCCCCTCCACACACCCGCACACCCCTCCGCACCCCCGACTCCCCTCCGCAACCCCATGCCCCTCCACACCCCTCCACGCTCCTCCACACCCCTCCACGCCCTTCCACACCCCCCATGCCCCTCCACACCCCCCCATGCCCCTACACACACCCCCATGCCCCTCCACACCCCTCCACACCCCTCCACGCCCCTCCACACCCCCCCACACCCCTCCACACCCCTCCACACTCCTCCACACCCCCATGCCCCTCCACACCCCTCCATATCTCTTCATGCACTTTCTGGTGCTGCCTCCCACGTGCAGAGACGGAAGCCCGGGGTCCAGAGCAGCAGCCAGACAGATCCTACCTGGCCCCACTGGCTGCAGGCCTGGCTAAAGGTCTCAGGTTGGATGGGTCCCATGGGCTGTGCACTGCCGCGGTGATCACATCTGAGCCCGGGAAACATCACGGTGGCCTCCGAGTGCCCTGGGACTGTGCCACCTAACAGTGTGTTCCACACAGGAAGGAGTGAGACCACTTGGCCAATAGAACCTTCCTCCCCTGGGTTCCACAGTGTCCTGAGGTGTCATGTGTGCCTTTAGATACCAGGACGACCTGTGTGTGCAGGTGCCAGTGCTCAAGACTACTGAGTCTGTAGCTCTGAGGTCAGGTTCAGCTCCACCACGCATGCTCTCACCCCAAAGGAATCAACAGCCCCTCTGGGCCTCAGTTTCCTCCCTACACAGTGGGCATAAGAACACTTGCCTGGCTTTCTTCTCAGGGTCCTTGTGAAGCATCAGGAACTGGAGCGCCCAGGCACTAGAGTCCTCACGGAAAGCACCGCAGGGCTCAGCCAGCTGAGTGAGAATCCCAGCGCACACTGGGAGTCAGCACAGGGGCTTGACGAGGCCCCTGGCTTCCTGCTCTCTGTGCCCCATGGTTTCCTGTACACAGCCGGAGCCACCAGAAGCGGCCTGGGGCCCACGAAGAAGGAGAACCACGAAGCCCTGCCAACCCGGCTTTGCTTCTCGCCACGTCACAGCAGTTGTGGGTACTGCCAGTCTGTGTCCTGCCCATGCCACCACGGTGGCTAAGGAAAGGCTTGCAAATGAGACGTGAACCCCAGAATTAAGCTTGCTGGAATTGTGACCCAAAATAAAGGAATTAAAGTCTTTTGTCAACATCAGCTGGGCCAGAAGTGGGGTTGGACGCCCCATCTGGGAGCTCAGCCTCCTCCTCAGAGCGCACCCTTAGCTCCCTGGAGTCTTGTGTGTTGGAGGCAATAAAGGTCCCATGCAGGGAAGATCTCAGAAGCTTGGGTGGGCCCCACAGTGTCTCTGCTCCTTTTGGCCCGCAGTGCCCTGTGGGTCGGTGGGGAGGCTGAGCTGTCCTGGGTCAGGAGGCACAACCTCCTTACTACCTTGACTGTGTCCCTGCAAGTTAACCAATGACACAGAACAATCCAGATGTTTGCTGGGTGTAGGGGCAGGAAGAGCCCTTTGCTTCTAGATACTTTCCAAAAGAGAGATGAGTCATGTGGTCTGGGACAGGGTATGATGCTGGGGAAATGGGGCATTTGGGTTCAAATAGCTCCAGCCGGATGGTCTTTACTTAGGGAGGTGTGAGCATGTGTAAGGATTGCTATTCTCCTGGTAAAATGGAGAGGAAGGCATAAGCGGGGAGAGGCAGGGCTGCCCAGGAGTCTTGCTCCAGATCGGAGGTCCTCGACCTGGGCCTGGGGTGGGACTCAGGATTTGGGACTCCCCAAATCCTACTCTGTTTTCCTGTTCCATAACACTCCACGTCCTTTAAAAGGTTCTGTTGAGGCCGGAAGCAGTGGCTCACACCTATAATCCTAGCACTTTGGGAGGCCAGGGCAGGTGGATCACCTGAGGTCAGAAGTTCGAGACCAGCCTGGTGAACATGGTGAAGCCCGGTCTCTACTAAAAATAAATTAGCCAGACATGTTGGCACATGCCTGTAATCCCAGCTTCTCAGGAGGCTGAGGCAAGAGAATCGCTTGAACCCGGGAAGTGGAGGTTGCAGTGGCAGTTAGGAAACAGAGCAAGACTGCCTCAAAAAAAAAAATCGGCGACGCTTTTTATGATTATGGTGCGCTCTCCTCCCGCTGGAACGTAAGTTCCATGAAGGCAGGGGCCTCTGTGTTGGTGACCTACCCAGAAGTGCCCGTCCCCTAACAAGCCCTAGTAAATACCGGCTGGAAGCTGAAATGTGGAATCAGCAAGCCCCTTTTCCACTCCTGTCTCCATCACTTTATGGCGCTACAGTCTCGATGACTTTGCTTATTGTTCTCTCCGCTCCCTCTGGACCAGCAGAGACCTTGTCTGTCTTATTTAGGGCAGTGTCCACAGTGCCTGGAACACTGTCCACTCCAAACTCAGAAGGCGTTTGTTGAACGAATGCGCTATTGTGTGCAGGGGGCGGAGGCTCATAAGGTGTCCTCTGCTGCCCTCTGCTGAGCAGTCATGGGAAAGGCTTCATCTCAAATTTGGACAGACTGAAAAGGGAGAGGGTGAAAATTTAGTTTGGGAGACAGAAGAGCAGGTTGTTAATTAATTATTTTTTGTTTTAACGCTGGTAAAATCAGACAAAGCTGCCTATACCTTCCCACTCTCCTTGGCCCTTCTTCATTCCATCCATGCCAGGACAACAATCCTGGATTTTAATTTTTTAAATTAAGCAATTTTTAATTGATGACTAATAGAAGTACATAGTTTCAGGGTATCCTGGATTTTGAAGTATTCCATCCTGTTAACTCCATGGATACACTTATTGTCGCAGGCGCTGGGTCTCCGTTTTGGGGTTGGACTCCCCTCTCTTGGTCTCTCTACGTTTTGCCTTGCTGGATGGTGAGAGTGAACAGAGCCACTGCCAGCATCGGGCCTCACTCAGGCCGCATAAGGTCAGACTGCTGCTAAGTGCTGGGGCAACTTGTGTGGGAGCCACTTGGAGGACATCTCTTCATCTTTTTCTAGTTCCCAGGACTGGGCAGAGAGTGACAGGGGAGCAGAGAGGGTGAATCTGCACAGCCTGACTGGGAAAGGCTTGGCACAGAAAAACCTCGTGGCCAGTTACCTTTGGCTTCTTCAGGAAGCCTTCTCCCTCCAGACTGGTTACTGTTTCTTTATGCAGATTTCTTTTTTAATTTTTAATTTTTAGAGGCAGGGTCTCACTGTGTCTTATCCAGGCAGGAGTGCAGTGTCGTGACCATAGCTCACTGCAGCCTTGACCACCTGGGCTAGAGTGATCCTCTTGCTCCAGCCTCCAGTAATTGGAACCAGAATTATTTTATATATATAAACTTCACATTCTCTTGCCTTGTACCATCATGGTGGTTGAACTAGGGAAGAATTTTCAGGCTCATATCTATTAGCCCAACCAAGATCCTCCCAATGACAAATCCCTGAACTTTTTGGCCCTAAATCAGCTGGTGTCACATGGGTTTGTTCCCAAAAATGAGTCTATTCATTTTGTAGAATAACATCCACACCTGACCTCTCTCTGGTCATGTCAGTCTCCCATAGCAATCTCTTTAAAAATATTCTGCCCCAGTGACAGAACACAATTCATGTGTCCCCATTTGTGGTTGAGAAAATATGGCCATAATTCCTTGATATGTACATACTATTATTATTCTGGCCACATGAGATACTGTGTTTGTGTCTCTCCCACTATTTGACAGCCCTTGATGGCAAAGACTGTCCTTGCTTACACCCTTAGTGTTTAGCATAGTGCCTACTGATTTAGAAGACCTCAATGAAAGTTTTTTTAAATGAGTGACCTAGTCCACTTGCCCTGTACTGTTCTTCTGCTCAAACTGGAATACAGCTGTTTTTCTATGTGTTCCTGTGTGTGCCCCCAAAGGCCCACACCACTGGGAGATGTTTTGTTTGTTTTTGTTTTTTTTAAGCAGATAGAGTCTTGTTCTGTCACCCAAGCTGAAGTGGAGTTGTACAATCACAGCTTACTGCAGCCTTGAATTTCTAGGCTTGAATGATTCTCTGCCTCAGCCTTCCAAGTAACTGGGACTACAGGTGCATGCCACTATGCCCAGCTAGTTTTTTTTTTTTTTTTTTTTGAGATGGAGTCTTGCTGTCACCCATGCTGGAGTGCAGTTGTGTGATCTTGGCTCACTGCAACCTTTGTCTCCTGGGTGCAAGTGATTCTCTTGCCTCAGCCTCCCAAGTAGCTGTGATTACAGGCATGTACTACCATGCCCAGCTAATTTTTGTATATTTAGTAGAGACAGGGTTTTGCCATGTTGGCCAGGCTGGTCTCGAACTCCTGACCTCGGGCATTCCACCCACTGCAGGCTCCCAAAGTGCTGAGATTACAGATGTGAGCCACACCATCCAGCCCAGCTAATTTTTTTAATTCTTTTTTTTTGTTTTGTTTTGTTTTGTTTTTTTAAAGAGACAGAGTCTTACTGTGTTTCCTAGGCTGGTCTGGAACTCCTGGCCCCAAGTGATCCTCTTGTCTTGGCTTCCCAAAGTGCTGAGATTATAGGCATGAGCCACTGCACCCCACCATCACTGGGAGATATGATCAGCATTCAGTCAATGTAGCAGGGAAGGCTGGACCACAGGGATCAGTAAACTAAATCCCATCATCCCATTCATCTATAAAGGGTCTTTTGTCTCCTTCTTGAAGTTTTTCCTCTTTCTGGGTGTCTCTACACTCAAAATGTCTTGGATACAAAAGGTTACATCCTCTCCCTACTACTGTTGAGACGGGAAGGTCCCTGTGTACTGTGGGAACCCTGAGGCTGGAGAACCTGTATGCCAGGTGATGGACTGGGGGATGGGCATCCAGAGCGGGACGTCTGGGGACACTAATTATCCTGTGCTCAGCAAAGGAATGTGGGGGAGGGGAGGAGGGGAAGAGAAGAAGAGAGGGAGGAAGAGGAGGAAGGGAGAAAGAGAAGGAAGAGATATTTCCAAAGGACAGAGTCAGAGGCCATGATATGTGGAAAAGAGAATGAGGGGAAGACACATAAAGGATAGTAGTGAAGGGAAGGCACTGATTTTTATAAAATAAATGATTACATCAGGGATAAACACAACAAAAGCAAGGTAAATTTAGTGCTTACTAAAAGATCTGCAAAGATTTGATATTAAAATTTTGAGTGAAAATTATTTTTGACTTATAGAAAGACAAGGCATAACGTTTGTTTTAATGTGCTGTAAAAACACTTGAATTCCTATGTTAGATGGAGAAGCACAAGCTTCTTAAAATCTACTCTTTTTTGTGGATATGGGTTCTCAGTATGTCTCAAGCACCTGGCCTCAAGCAGTCCTCCTGCCTTGGCCTCCCAAAGTGCTGGGATTATAGCTGTGATCCACTATGCTCAACCCTCAAAATCATTTTATACTCCTATAATGATATGCTAAAAAAAAAACAAAAAAAACAAAAGCCCTGGAAAGTAGGACCCATCATGTCATTTTATATGGAGATCTTCTGCGTTAAGGAAAACAATGCCCGTGTGTGACCCTCAGGATAATACCGCTAAAGCCAACATCATGTCCTTTTGTTTTCATTTTGAACTGCAATCATGAAAGCATCTGACTGGGTGGGCATTAGCTGGCAGAGCCGAGGACATGGTGAACGTCCACAGTCACCAGCGGGCGGTCGCAGCTCTCCTGTGGCCTTGGCACTCTGCACTCAGCAGTGCTCTGGAACACTGCTTCCTCCTGTCCCAGCTTCTGACAGCAGCGCTCACCCCAGATTCTGGAACCTTTTGAGGAGTGGGAGGAGAATGGTGGAGGCCAAGGGAGGTACAGGCTGCACCATACAGTCTGACGGTGGAGGGAAGATGGGAGGGGAGAGGAGGAAGAACCCTGTGGGGATTCCCTTGACTTCTCCCAGGATGGGGGGCAGGGTTGAGGAAGCTAAGGTGTTATCAGATGCCTGAGCCTCCTGGAGACCCCCTCTTCCCTGTCTTTCCCTCTTCATCTCCCAGAGAGCCCGGAAGTGGGTTTCCCAGGCCTGGCCGACCTCCCTTGCTATTCATTTCCAGCAACAGACCCCATCATGCTTTGATGAGCTTCCTGTCCCGTAGCCTTCCTCCTTCCTTAGCCGCCCACAAAGGAAAACCACCAGAGAGAAGCAAACAGAATGTATCTGACTGAATTTCAAAGGTAGTGACTGTAAACAAACTTGGTCGAAGAAGTAAGAACCACATGACAAGATGCCTGAACTAAATCTTTTTTTTTTTTTTTTTTTTTTTGGCCATACTTCACATTTGAGAACACAGAATTCAGCTCCTGTTATACAAAATTTGTAAAAATATATTGCAATCATGCCTTGGCATAAATTCAAAATCTTCACAGAATGACATGCTTTGTGTCACCAAATGGGGGTGCAACTGGAAAAGGGGAAACAAGATGAAACAGGTAATGTACTGGTGGCAACAAAATTCTCACAGTGAAATCAGTCTCTCCAGATTCTTTGACAAGGATTTCCTCATCATGAATGGTGGCGATCCTGAACTAGGAGTGAATGTGACTCTGCTTTTGAGGAAGGGGAAGGTCTTGAAGGGGGAGGGCCTCCCACAAGAAAGCCAGTTGCTTTCATGATTTTGGTTCCTTCTTCCTCCCAATTAAGCATCTGCCCAGGGGCCCAGGATCCAGGGCTTAGCTTTCTGGCTCTTTTCAACTCTTCTTAGCGAAGATCAGCATTGCCAGCCCACTGACCCCAGTAGGGTCACCCCTGCCCCCTGAGAACCAGCATCCCCCACCCCCCGGCCCCAGAGCTTCCTGCAAGAACCGGCTGCCTCTGGTGGGAGACACTGAAGAAAGGCAGAGGGGCCCCTCCTTTCTGAGGTGCCCTATGCTAGTGTTGGGTAGCGTTAAGGTTGGAAACTGCTTTCCCCACTGAGCTGAAGGCTGCCTCCCGGGATATGCACCCCGCAGTCCCTATTCACTCCCAGTCCCTGGGAGCCACTCGATCAAGTCTGGCTGTATCCTAAGGGTGGCCAGGACAGCCCTGTGAGTGGCAGGTCCCCTCCTGGAGCACTGCTTCACCAGCTCATCACTCCAGGCCTGCGGTCCGCTCCTCATCACCGGGTTTCTGTGTGGACCCACCATCTCTGCCTTCCTACACTGACCCATGTGTCTTGTATTATGGGGGCCAGGACTGGACATGCGGTTTGATTGCTAAGGACCTAGCAGAGGCTCATCATGCAGTAGACTCTGTGTTTCATCGTGTGTGTGTGTGTGTGTGTGTATTTATTAAGTGGACACTGTACTTCTCCTGATGTGGATAAGGTGATGAACCTAAAAAGCCACCCTATCCTATGGCATTACATTTAGATGGAGTAAAGTGACCGAAATTACCCCAACAATCCTGCAACTCCAGATCATCAATTTACACTGAACGATGTATACAGTCGTTCTGGGCCCATCTGTCTAATCTACTGAAATAACAGGGATGGCGTCCCCTGTTTCCAGCCCCTGCTCCTTCTGTGGTCTACCCACTGGGAGGAAGCGCTAAGGGGGAAGCTAGGAGAAGTTTAAAAAAGACAGCAAAGTCTAGAGAAAGAACCGATAAAAAGTGAAAAATTCTCATCTGCCCAATGATTGCTTCTTTTCCTACTACAACTTTTGCCAAAATTGTGTCTGTTTCTTAGTGGAGGAGGGTGGGACCTGAGAGGTGAGCTGGGGAACAAGGATCCCTCACATGGACCATCAGGCTGGAGGAGGAGGACCGTCAGGCCGAAGGAGGAGGTGGGCACCATGCTTACCTGGAGAAAAGAGAAGCGAGTGTAAGCCACTATGGAAGTGAAAGGAATAAGCTAGAACCTTCCTTTTGGCATGACCTCCTGGATAGCTGGGAACACTGTTCCTGCTCATGTTTGGGGTGTGCTCCCTAGACACACACACACACACACACACACACACACACACACCTGGCTCTTGGGCAAGCTGTGAATTGGCAAGTCCTGGTCAGATGCAGTGTGACTGCAGCCTCTCGAGGGGCTCAGACTCTTGTTTTCAGGGATGTGCTGAGCCAGGTGCACGTGATGCCTGCCAGGCAAGGTGGGAGGAATGGGGGCTGCTGGGTCAGCAGCAATGCTGACTGCCACCTCCCTCACACTGGGTCTCAGCCCCTGGCTAGAGCCTTCCTTTGGTGGAGAATCAGCCTGCTCTGTGCCCCCCACGGGCTTCAAGGCACAGACCACACTGGAGCACAGACCACACTCAAGGGCACAGACCACACTGGGGCAACGTGCGCCCAGCTCTTAGCACAACGCCTGGCTGTAGCAGTTCAGGAGCCGCAGTGGCTGAGAACGTCAGCCCTGGAGCAGTTCAACCTGGCTCCACCCTCTTTCGAGTCCCCACGGCCCTCGGAGCATGACTTTCCCATCACAAAAGGGGGACCGATGGTTCTCAGTTCCCAGGGCAATTCTGAACACTCAGCAAACTCTCCATATAGGGAGCCCTGACCTGCCGGAACAGAAACCCTTCATGCGCTTTAACCATCACTCTTTAGTCCAGCGAGGCTTTGGTGAAGATGGCAGAAGGATGAATGAAAGACTAGTGAGATGCACCAAGAGCTGGGGACCCTTGGGGAGGGGAGGGCGGAGGCCGGTTTCTCTGGTGGACTCAGCCTCCTTTCACTCCTTCATTCCTCACTGAAATTCCTTTGCCACAAAATGCCCCTCCCACCTGAGGGAGCCAGAGGCTTCACCCTCGAGCTAAGCTGTACACACTCCTCCATCGCCTTCCTAGGTCTTTCCCACAAGCCAAGGTTCCCCACCCTTTCTGTTCTCATCTCCAAATACATGCACAAAAGCACATACATCGCTTCCAGGCAACTAAGGAAAAAAGAATGGTATCTGCTCATAGAGTAGCTAGTGAAGATGGTGCGCACAACCAAACCTCCCGCGGGTGTCTCCTGGTTAAGAAGAGGGTATACACCGAACGTGGGTAAACACCGAAGGGCAACGGTGCCTCATTCCAATGGAACGCAGAGAAGAAACTGAATTCACATACAGCCACCATCAACTCCAGCACCACCACCTTGCACTCAAGAGAGGCTGCCCGGCCACCACCAGGCAGAGGTCAGAGCCAGGAGAATGTGCCTGGGCTGCTGGAGAACTGGAGTGCAGATGGCACCCCTGGGAGGGAGGGACACACAGATGGCCCAGAAGCAGCAAGCTGCTCGGCCAGAGGGCAACGGACGCATGCTCACTCGCTGGGGCTACCTTATGGCAACAGCTCTACCTGCCACTTTGGTACCTGATACTCTATTTCTTATTGGGAGAAAATGACATACATGCAAAGAAGGCTGAGAAATAATCTCGAAGATGAGACACACAGAAGCCACAGGAAAAAAGGGATTAAGTAATGGAGTGAGAAGCTTGGTCACATTCCTGATAAGGATGGAAGGTATCTGGACAGACAGCCACGCCCGCACTGATGGACACAGAGCCATAACAGGAGAGATTTCCTTACTGACAGAACTGTTTTCCAAAGCAGGCCGCAGAGGCCACCAGTGGCGAGGGTGCTGGGGGTACTTTCCCGGGCCACTGCCTTGTGAACTGCTGGAGGCTTCTTTCCGTGAGTTCTCCCACTACACAAGGCTCAGGCTCCCACATCCAAGGCTTGGCAAGCCCTTGCTTAGGGAAGAGGGACCCGGACCATGAAGATGGCGTATAGGTGAAGACACGAGGAATCGGGGCATTTTAGAGTGCAGTGCCTCTGGCCTA
Source organism: Callithrix jacchus (assembly GCF_049354715.1). Classification (NCBI taxonomy): domain Eukaryota; kingdom Metazoa; phylum Chordata; class Mammalia; order Primates; family Cebidae; genus Callithrix; species Callithrix jacchus. The sequence continues at coordinate 20,273,342 of NC_133520.1, read as the reverse complement.
GATTCCAGGACATTCTGATGAGCCCCCAGAGCTGAATGCACTCCCCACCCCATCCCACTCTCCCCATGCTGTGAGCCGGGCGGTCTTCTGGCTCAGGGTCTGGCGTGGCCAAGGGCTCACCCTGTCCAATGCCCCCAAGACGGTGGCTCCCCCAAGTGGACTTCAGCTTCAGTAGTCGTTGAGCTCCAAAACCCCCGCCTCCATCTTGGACAAGGAAAGGACCCAGTGGAGGGTGATGTCCTGGAGCCCATAATGATTGTTTGCAGCATTTGGATCGGCAGACAGGACTGGATATGGAAAGGAGCAAATACCCTAGAAAGGCATCATGTAAGTCAGGGATAAAATCCCCCATCCCTATGAAGCATCGAGACAGCCAGTGCCCACAGCAGTCAGGACGCAGCCTCCTGTATCAGACAAACCTGGGCCTGCTTACCTGGGTGAGCCATTGCACTTTTCCACCTGGGCGTGGTGACAGTCCATGCCTAATCCACAGGGATCCCTGTGAGGAGTAAGGCTTTGGGGCAGAGGGGCCACCCCAAGCCACCTGGAAGGATGCCTGCCTGTTAGCCACCGCTGTCACACCCTTCAAACACAGCACCCAGGATCAGTGTAGTCAGCCAGGTGGGTGCAGGAGATAGATCAGGGAGGTAAGTACCACACCCAAGGTTGCCTTTCTCCCCCATCAGTATGTCACTGACTTGTTCTCGCCCCCATCCCCGGTCAGTGGGGAAATGTTTTTTGCCGCGAATGCAGACTGTAGGAGAATATGTGGGGCTTGCGGAGTTGCAAGCCCCCAAGGCCCTCCCAGGTCTGCCCAGCTTCCTCCCAGCCAGATGCTTGGTGACACCCCTCACTGTTGGAGGCTGAGCCTGGGTCCTGGGGGAGGAAGGTGACACACAGACCACATGGGAAGGATTGAGAACCTTCCAGGGTCTGTCCTGGGGGTCTGCGATCTTGCCTCTTGCCTGCTGCAGAATTAACTCAATTTTGGTGGCCAGGCCTCATCTGATGTAGTCGGTAAACTGAATGCCTTTGCTCAGAATGACCCAGACACCAAGGCTTTTCCATATGACTCGCCTGAGTTTTGAAAGATGACCCTAGTATGATGTCCCACGGACCACAGGCAGGCGTTGCTCAAAATCGAGGCTCTTTAGGGAGCAGAGCGTGGGCAAAGGCAATGCAAGTTGAATATGAAACCTGATCAAGAAGGCACCAAACAGAAACCAACATTCACTCACTTAAGTTAAATTCGCCCAAGAATGACCTCACCTGACTCTAAACCCAACTGCCGTAACGGGAACGTCTCGTAAACCCTGTGACGCTCACTCAGCGCAGGTTCAATTTCCTGTGAGCTGCAGGGAAATGCAGATTCTCTTTGGAAAAGCTTGGAAGTTTTTTGTGGGTGTTTTGTCTTGCATAAGGCTGAGAAGCTCACTACTCCATCTTTCTCTCCCAGACCCTGTAGCAAAGACATCCCACAGGGGATGGCCTGGCATCGTGGCTGGATCTGAGTTGAAAGGGGTCTCGCTAGCCAGGATGTGCAGTGGTGCTTGCCAGCCTCATACGCTCTGTCAGGGCCATGCTGGCTCCCTTTGTCATAAGACCGCTTACCATGCTCTTTCCTGATCCCCAGGGATGGCCAGCTACTGAATAAGCCAAGCAAGGGTCAACCTGAGGGCTGCTGCACCCAGGGAGACACTGGAACCAGATGCATTTCAACGAGTCACTCCAAAAACCGCATCACTCAGGCAAGGTTCAGGTCCCTGGACATTCTCTCAATCTGTCCTACATGCCATTTTGTCCTCCTGGATGGAGAAGGACAACTCCATTCCTCAATCAACTCTATTCCTCCAGAGAGGAGGAGTGGCTCAGCTGTTTTTTCCCATCATGTATCAGACAGCGGGTGGCTGCCATTTTAGAAACAGCGCTAAAATGGTGCAATTATTCTGTAATTACTTGGGAATGCAACGCCACCCACTGCCTATCAGGGCAGCATCTCTTCCTGCTCATTTGGAACGACACATGACATAAACTAGAAGAGGAAAACCCACCAGGCTGGAAGACAGGCCTGCTAGTGTCCTCAATGAAACAGGCACCTCAAAGACAAAGGCACTCATACAACTGCAGCATCAACACATATTTCTATTAGCCGAAGTGCAACAAAGTTTCTTCCATCAACTGCCCAGTGGTTTGAGACACCAAGAATAGTTAGTATCATATACACCAGATTACATAACACAGAAGTCAAGTCTTAAAAAGAGTAGCCAGTATTTTTGTTCCTTGACCTTGTTTTTTTTTCCTGGTACAGGATCTGGCTCTGTCACTCAGGCCGGAGTGCAGCGGCACAGTCTCAGCTCACTGCAAACTCCACCTCCCAGGCTCAAGAGAGCCTCCCATTTCAGCCTCCCGAGTAGCTGGGACTATAGGCATGTGCCCCTAAGTCTGACTAATTCTTGTATTTGTTTGTAGAAATGGGGTTTCGCCGTGTTGCCAATGCTGTCTCAAACTCCTGGACTCAAGTGACCCACCTGCCTCAGCCTCCAAAAGTGCTGGGATTACAGGCGTGAGCCACCGTGCCCGGCCTGTTCCGTGGGCTAAGGGAATTCACGTATTAACAGAGAATCAACATCTAAATAGACCTTTATTTTTATTTTACTTGTTTGGACAGAAAAGAAACTTCATCGGCTTTCATTAGCGTCTCCTTAAGTGGTGGAAACACGTTAAACTCAGAAAGAGTGGACCTTGTAGAAAAGCATCACAAATTAAAAATATATTTCTCCATGTGGCAAAAGTGCTTTCACTCCAATTAGGGCACGGCAAGGGTGTTTGGAAACACGATCTAGAATTTGGCCTGCATCCGTGGCCTGCAATCCGTGGCATTGAATTCCAACCACAGGGCAGGGGAGTCACCGTGACATAGAGCACAGGAACGACGTGGGGCCTGGAGCATGCGGACAGCAATACTCGCGATAACTGAGTGAGGACAAGGACAGAGTCCCAAAGCCTGAGTAGAATAGATTCTGCGTTTGTAAAAAATGAGGTGGTTACATAAACTGGGTTGAAGGGGGACCGAGTCATCCCAGAAATTCCGTTTCTGGTCTGTGAGGACTGTCAGACCCGCCGACCACTCTGGTGCCGAGGCCTCCCTGGAGATGCATAAACCTGGGTTGCGAAAGAGCCCAGATCAGCCGGGGGGACCTGTGAGCTCACTGCCAGTGCTGGGCACGCAGCCTTTCCAGTCCTGTGGCGAGCAGCCACCTCCGGCCCTCATGGTGTCAAATCACATCTGACCAGGGTTGCCAACACGGTCCTGTGTTGGGGTTTTTCCAAGGCCGGCCCTACTGTTCTGAGGGGCCACTCTGAGAAGGCAAACGCTGCCAGGGTCACCCGCTACACACGGAGGAAAGACAATGAGCAAATGGCCGTCGTAGAGAAGTCAGCTGTGTGTTTCAGCAACAGACAAGTAATTCTGCCAGTGATGACATGTGCGATAAAGCTTAGGGCCCACGGGCTCCCTGTGGGCCTCGTGAGGAGCAACCACATCTGTTCTGGAAGCCAGTGGCCCTTCCCGGCCCTGCCACAGGCCAGAACAGAACTGTGATCATGCAAGGAACCGTGACTGGGGCCGGGGTCAGTGTGGGGGGTGGAAAGGAGGGAACGTCTGCCTTTTACATTAGATCTGAAGCAACAGTAAGAAAATAACCTGAAGATATTTTAAAAAATAAAAAATAGCATCACCTTTCACTGCAATTTTTTGGCATTTCCCTTTCGCCCCTGCCCACCAGCTCAGCAGAGGAAATGAGCAGGAATGCCTCATCTTTCAGAATGGGCACCCACTCCCCATCTCACTCCTGCACACCCAGGATGTATGTCTTCTAAGAGACTCATTCAAAGGTGCTCGCATGAGGAAAATGCTGGAAAACCCTCCGGCCTTCCCCCATACCCGAACCGTTGTAACCATGCAGGGTGTCTTTGCTTCCTTCAAGCCACGGACTTGAACCATGTCCAAGGTTACTGTAGATCTTCAGGAAGCAGGCATATCTCTTAGAGCATGCTCCAGCTCATCCTATCACAGGGGACAATCGCCAGTCCATGTGACCTCGCAAGCTCCACGGATGTCATGAGAGAATCTGCCCTTGAGAACACAGGTGCAGGTGCTCACCACACCGGGGGCACTCTTTTCCGAGGGAGGACATGCTTTTCTTGGAATGCAAACGAGGACAGCAACCGTCCTCTGACCCAGTCCATCCTGTCCCTCCAGAGGCCCTGCACATCCCTCCCAGGCAGCAAGCCACGCAGCAGGGCGTCTCCGGGTCTCTGATGGGCAGATCTGAATGGCAGGCTCTCCTCCTCTCACCCCTCCCCTGACCAAGTCCTGCCCTCCCAGCATCAGTGGGTTGGAGAGGCATCCTCCAAGCCCAGCAGCTCTCTGACGAGTCTCTCCCCAAACTGCGCCCGGCTGTACCTCTTCACGTGGTAGGCATCTGACATTTTGTACAGGATGTAGGCATTGTTGATGGCGATGCTGATGGCAAACCAGAACACCTGCTGCCAGGTCTTGTTTGGTTTATGAGAGATGAAATACCTAAGGACACAGGGAGTAACAACAGATGACACGATGCTTCGTGGCACTCAGCAAATGCATCCCAAAGGCCTCCCTGGCCCATGAGATGCTGCAGGCTCAACCCCTGGCACATGAGATGCTACAGGCTCACCCCCTGGCCCATGAGATGCTGTGGGCTCACCCCCTGGCCCATGAGATGCTGCAGGCTCACCCCCCGACAAGAGGCAGGAGGGCTGCGGGGGCAGGAGCCAGGCTTGGGATGTTAGGTGAGCTCTAGCTGGGGGCTTTGTCACAGTGAACTTCATTTAAGACCAAGGAAGTAAAAACATCAGGATTGCTGGAGGAGACCCTGAATCCCAGGTGCCAGGTGTGCTGGGGTGGTGTGTAGCCCTAGAGTGACAGACGCCTCCAGCCCCTCCAGCTTCCCTGCTTGCTGAATGCCCCTCACAGGCTGTGTTGTGTATGTGCTGTGCAGCGGATGCTCCCCCAAGGCCAAGCTCTTCCTCAGCTCCAGGCCCCTGCAAGGGATTCCCCTGTTCCTGAGTGTATCTTTGCCATCCCTGCCGATGAAGGTACAGAGGTCGCCCCTCTGGGAAGCCCACCCAGACCCTGAGGACACTGGCCTTCTCGGAAGCACCAGCCTCAGGACTTACTGCACTGTCTTCTCCATTTCTGAGTTTGCCTCTGCACCCTGACTATAAAGCATGGGAGGATCCGTATCCTCGATATCTCAATACAACTGAAGTGCCCAGCACATAGCTGGCACCACAGACATCTACTCCGCAAATGCCAGCTGCTTTAGAACAACCTCATAGAATGCACCAAGGTGCTGGTGCATAGGTGCTCAGTGAACTAAGTGCCAGTGTCTTTGTAACAACCTCATGGAATTTAGCAGGGTGCCGAGCACACAGTAGGTGTTCAATAAAGACTTGTTCGATGGATCTCTAAGGAGTGGGGCTACATTTCACACAGGCTGAGTTTTCCAGAGAGAACCAGGTCCTTGTTTTTCCCTCTTCATCAGGAAAAGGCCAGGAAATGTAGGTTACCCTCAAAGAGGGTTCAGTCTCTATCCAATTTTGAGTTAGTCCAATCCTGTTCTAAGTGGTAAGGCTCAATTCCAGTGATTTAGTAGTCTCAGGTTCACCAGCAGTCATTTTGAGTTCCCATCACAGTGGTTATTACGGCACGAGACTGGGGTGGCATCGTGGGGTCTAGACGTCCACATCTCCTGGATCTTGTCTATGCTGTGTGTAAACTATGCATACTTTGTGTATATTTAACATGAGACCATACCTGGTGATGTAAACAGGCATCCATATTTGAGAAAATTAAGTCACCGGTGCTAGAACACATGTGACTCAGGGTAAAAGTGCCCATGCTAATGCCTAGTGTGTTAGGAGGGTGGGAGAGGAAGACAGCAATCCAGGACAGGGGAACGGGACAAGCGACGCTAAGGGCTGGGGTCTGAGCTTGCTGCCGAGGGACAGCTGGGTTCAGGTAAGCAAAGGGAAGGGCGCCTCGGGGCACAGGGAACGTGAACCCAGCATTGGGAGAGTGGGGGGCATAGAGTACCTGGGTAGAGGACTTCCAGGTATGGCCAGGTGTGCATGGGTGAGGCCCAAAGTCCAGGCTGAGGGCAGGATCTTACCTCCCAGGGTCTTCGTCCTGCAGTTCTTTTTCTTTTTCTTTTTTGAGATGGAGTTTCGCTCTTATTACCCAGGCTGGAGTGCAATAGCGCGATCTCGGCTCACTGCAACCTCCGCTTCCTGGGTTCAGGCGATTCTCCTGCCTCAGCCTCCTGAGCAGCTGGGATTACAGGCATGTACCACCATGCCCAGCTAATTTTTTGTATTTTTAGTAGAGACGGGGTTTCACCATGTTGACCAGGATGGTCTCGATCTCTTGACCTCATGATCCACCCGCCTTGGCCTCCCAAAGTGCTGGGATTACCGGCTTGAGCCACCGCTCCCAGCCCGTCCTGCAGTTCTTCACTGGGGAAACTAGTGATCATCTGCCAATACACCTATTCCATGATGGCTCAACTACCCGATCCCTTCTGTGGTGGAGGTGCCCGTCCACTTACTTGCTGTATTTGTCATCATATCTGCAGATGTAGCTCAGATGAGCGGCAAACGCCTCCACGGCCAAGGGGCATGGGATCTCCCCACTCTTCCTCTTGATGATGACTCCTGAAGATGAGAGACAAGATAAGGACACCTCCTCCAAATGCCAGTTTTTAAATGTGTCTATCTTCATTCAGCTTAGTTATCCTCAACTTAATAATGAGCAGAGGAGGAAGAAAAGGAAGAGGAGGGGAGGGGAGGGAGAGTGAATAAGTACAATTAGCACCAACCACCAGATGCTTCAGAGGAGTCGAGGAAAACATCAGAGTCAGGTGAGTGCGTTGGTAAGTCCCAGCCCAGACACAGTGCCCCAGGTCACAGGGGCTTCACAGGGGTGCAGGACCCTGGCAGGTCTGAAGGGACTCTAAGCAGCACAGAGCAGGGTGCTGCACCCAACTGGGCCTTGAAAAAGTGAAAACAGGGACAGGACTCACTCTTCCCTCCACCCACTTCTGCCAGACTGGCTGAGGGATGCTGGGAAGAGGTGGTGGCTGAGGTCAGGAAGCAACCTAGAGCCCTTTCCACCTATGTTCATCACAGCAAAAGCATGCTGGCAACTCCAGTCATCCACCCTGCATAGAGCACTGGATCTCACTCCTCCTATCTAGGCTGTGATCTTGTATCCTTTAACAAATCTCCCGGTACGTGTTTGAGATGATGGATATGCTAATTACCCTGATCTGATCACCATACATTGTATAGAAATATCACTATGTGCCCCATGAAAATGGGCAATTACTGTTTGTCAATTTAAAAAAGCAAAAGGAGGCCTCAGAGTGGACAGGCACCTACCAGCCCCTCCAGCTTCCCTGCTTGCTCTACGCCCCTCCCAAGGTGGCTGGGTGCAGTAGCTCACGCCTGTAATCCTAGCACTTTGGAAGGCCGAGGGCGGATCACCTGAGGTCAGAAATTGGAGACTAGCCTGGCCAATGTGGCAAAACTTCGTCTCTACTAAAAACACAAAAATTAGCTAGGCATGGAGGCAGGCGCCTGTAATTCCAGCTACTCAGAAGACTGAGGCAGAAGAATCACTTGAACCTGGAAGGCAGAGGTTGCAGTTTGCTGAGATCACTGCCATTGTGCTCCAGCCTGGAAACAGGAGCAAAACTCAAAAATAAAAATAAATAAATAAAATGTTTAAAAAATAAATAAATCAGCCGGGCACGATGGCTCAAGCCTGTAATCCCAGCACTTTGGGAGGCCGAGGTGGGTGGATCACGAGGTCAAGAGATCGAGACCATCCTGGTCAACATGGTGAAACCCTGTCTCTACTAAAAATACAAAAAAAATTAGCTGGGCACTGTGGCGCGTGCCTGTAATCCCAGCTACTCAGGAGGCTGAGGCAGAAGAATTGCCTGAACCCAGGAGGTGGAGGGTGCAGTGAGCCGAGATTGCGCCATTGCACTCCAGCCTGGGTAACAAGAGTGAAACTCCGTCTCAAAGTAAATAAATAAATAAATAAACCAAAAAAGTAAAAATAAAATCTCAAGATAAATTAAAAAATACAACATAAAAAAGCAAAGCATGGAATTATTACCCTTTTTTGGGGGGGTATGAGGTCTTGCTCTGTCACTCAGGCTGAAGTGTGTGGTATCATGATCACAGCTCACTGCAGCCTCAAACTCCTGAGCTCAAGCGATACTCCCACCTCAGCCACCTGAGTAGCTGGGACCACAGGTGCATGCCACCACGCCTGGCTAATTACAACAATTTTTTAAATAGAAACTCACCATGTTGCCTAGGTCTCCCCATGTTGCCTAGGCTACTCTCAAACTCCTGCCCTCAAGTGGTCCTCTGCCTGGGCCTCCCAAAACTCTGGGATTACAAGTGTGAGCCTCCACGCTCAGCCAAAAGGAATTAGGGGCTCAGAAGAAAGAGGAAGCTGCCCTTTTCAATCCTCCCATCCCCTAGGCTCCATCCTTTTGTGCCTCCTAGAACTTCAGGGGCCCTACACCCTCAAATACCTTTTCCTCTACTAAGTACAACTGGGAATGTATCCAGGGGCACCGCGAAGGTCATGGCAAGATTAAAAAATCTCACTAGCAGAGCCTGGGAAGCAAAGAGACCATGAGCCCTCCCGGCTCCACTGCCCAGCCCCCGCTGGCCATTCTGGCTTCCTCCCCGGCCTGTCTCATGTTCCACCCACCACAGACAACACCGAAGAGGGGTAGGACACGTTCTTCCAAGTATCCACGGCCATTCAAGCATGGCTGGAGTCTACTTATGTTTCCTCAAACTGACCTTCCCTTACTGCAGCAAGGGATTTGGGCACAGTGCCATTTTTCTGTATTTTTTAAGGGATTAACTCACAGGATTGGGAAATTTCAATAATACTGAAATGGACAAGGTCAAAGTGAAACGGGCATGTCCTTTGCAGGCCCAAGGGAGCTTCGTCTGAGGCCAGCCACCTCCCACCTCCACAACTCTCAGTGAGGGACTGTGGCTGACACCAGGGTCGCCCAGATCTGCTTATATAGACTGAGCCAGGCTCTTTCCTTCTTTCCTCAGAAATAGTAGCATTTCACATGGAAGAAACACTGGACAGCTTGTGGGAAATTTAGCTGCCAAGGCCTGCCCTAGAGATGCAGGACCAGAGAGGGGCCCAGGCAACGCATTCCCTAAAGTTCTCCAAGGGCCAGAAAACCACGGTGTCCCCCCTGCCCTCCCCCAACATACATACTGGGGCCTTCCTCCTGGCCCGAAGACTGTGGGTGCCTTCACTTGCTTATGGAGCCCTCCTCCTGAGAGAAGTTCAGCTGTTGGGGGCCTGCAGGGCACAGGTGTTCTCCAGGGTGCAGCTCGCCAGGCCGAGGGAGGGTGTGTGGGCCTGTAGTGCCCCAAGGACCGCAGTCTCTCCAACGTCCCTCCTGAGGGTTCCTGTCCCTGGTCCTTTATCTCAGCCACCCCTGCCTCCAAGACTGAGTAGGAGGAGCCCTGTTTCACACTTGGGGTCCCAGCACATGGCCCATGGAGGCTTCCCATCTCCAGCTATGTTCTGATTTGCCTGACCTCCAATGAAAACCTTCCCTGGGTCTCAGGAGGCTCTGGCCCCTTTAGGGTTCCACCCAAATGTGAGCAGGTAAGACCATCCCTTTAAAGAAACAGAAATCCCGTCAGTTCTTCTCCTGGAACTTCAGGATGCCCACTCAGTCATTAGTGTCTCCAGTGAGTCAGGGCTGCTCTGTGAAGATCTCGGGGTTTCCCACAGCCCATCCCCAGAGCTACTGGCCGTTTCCAGCGTTTCAACAAGGGCAGAGGCTCCTGGACTGCCACTGTCCCAATCTACCTCGCCATGGGAGACCTTCTTTAACTCTTCATTTCTTTCCCAACCTTTTTCATAACTGTAAATTTGACATGGGGGTTTCAGCTTGAAATGGAGCTGTTTCCACACCAGACCTGCATCCTCCTCTCTTTGAACATTTCCCCAGTTTATAAACCAGATTACTCTCCTCTCCCCATGATATTTTGGATTCTGAGACTACCCCAGCTGAAAAAGGTAAGGCAGCCATCCTGTGACGTCTTCTGATTGCTAACGTTGGCAATATTAGCAAGAAGAAATCTGTAGTTACTGTCTTGGCTGCGTTAATCACTGAGAAAGCCGTGCATGTCATGTCCAGGCTCGTGGTGGACGCTGTATTGAGAGCTCTGTGGGAATCTGCACACGTCTATCTTCTCCACATCTGTCTCTGTGACGCCCAAGATCGACATGGGCCTGTCTTCCCATTCTAACAGCTGTTCTAACACCTTCCTTGGCTGCTAGTGGCTTCACGGACACTCCTGCTACCATTCTGCAAATGTAAGTGAATGAATCAAGACCTGATTCATTTTCATATGCAGATATTCTCCATTCTTATTAGTCTTAGTGAATCTGAATCCTAAATGGGCAGACTACAGGATGAATATGACAGACCCAAGGTGGGGTTCCAAGAAAAGCAAAAGGGTTTGGCTCACAATGGGAATATCCTTTGACATATGACAGCATTAAAATTTTTTTTTCTTGAGACAAAGTCTCGCTCTGTTGCTCAGACTGAAGTACAGTGTCATGATCTCGGCTCACTGAAGCCTCTACCTCCTACGCTCAAGCAATCCTCCTGCCTCAGTGGCCCTCAACCCCTCAGTAGCTGGGACTACTATAGCTACACCATGCTCAGCTAATTTTTTGGGGGGAGGCCATTTTTTGTAAAGATGGGGTTCTGCCACATTGCCAGACTGGACTCAAACTCCTGGAATCAAGTGATCCTCCACGTTGGCCTCCCAGAGTGCTGGGATTATAGGTGTGAGCCATTGCACCAGCCTGAGTTTACACTTCTGAAAAGCCTGTGCATATACTCACACTCTATGACAAAAAGTTTCATGTGTCCTTAGAATCTGGAGTAAAAATCAATAAATCAATTCCTAAAATGTTCATACTTCATTATGTATTTCCTAAAATTGGAAATGCTGCTCAGCTTCAAGGAAAGTATATATGGTCATAATAGAACAGAATGTAACAGAGCTGAGAAGCAGTCTTCAGAATTTACAGTGTTTCAGTTTATCATCTGAGATTTACACACATGCACACGCACACGCACACGCACACGCACACATTCTCTTTTGAAACAGTCTTGCTCTGTTGCCCAGGCTGCAGTGCAATGGCACAGTCTCAGCTCACTGCAACCTCCGCCTCCTGGGTTCAAGCGATCCTCCTGCCTCATGCTCCTGAGTAGCTGGGATTATAGGTGTGAGCCATTGTGCCTGGACCTGAGTGAGACTTAAAATAAATAGGGAAAAGATGAATTATTCAATAAATGGTTTAGGCACAGAGGTGTAGCTGCTGGGTCAACCCACCCTGCCCACTTAACAACAACAACAAAATAAGAGAGGCCCACTTGATGCCACACATCAGAACAAATTGGAAGTGGATTATGATAAAGAGCACGAAATTGCACCATAAAACAGGCAGGTGAACTAAACTTATCTGGTCTTGGGACAGAAGAGAGACCTAAAACATGAGAGCAGAGAAGATATCAGAGAAGCCATCAATATACCCACCTTTGGAGAAATGAAAACTTTTTTACGTTACAAAATACGAATCATAAATAAAAACAAAAGGAAATGAAATATAGAAAACAACGTGCTGTAGGCAGAAAACTTCAAGTTAATGAGAACATAACAAACATCTCAAAAGAAAAACTGTAAGGAACATAAACTACTCAAAACTGGCCCATCCACACATGGAGAGACGTGTGACCTCTCCCACAGTCACAGCCATCAACAACACGGATAGACATGCGCCCTTCCACAGTCATAGCGATTGATATTTCAAATCTGGGGGCAACTTCGCCTGTCAGAATGACAAATAAAAAATGAAAAGAATAGTGTTGGTAAAGCTGGAGGCACACCGGTCTCCTGTGCCCACTGCAATGGTGCAGAAGTTCAGCCTGTGGCGACGCATCACCAGAAACCTTTCCACTGGTCCCACCCTTCGAGCCTGCACTTCTGCGTTTGGATTTATCCTGAGGAAATGATCAAAGATGTGCCCAGTGTTTATGTATTAACACTGTGAAAAAGTGGATCACTGGTCAGGCGTGGTGGCTCACGCTTGTAATCCCAGCACTTCCGGAGGCCAAGGAGGGAGGATCACGAGGTCAGGAGTTGGAGACACGCCTGTCCAATATGGTGAAACCCTGTTTCTACCAAAAAAATACAAAAATTAGCCAGGCATGGTGGTGCATGCCTATAGTCCCAGCTACTCAGGAGGCTGAGGCAGGAGAATCCCTTGAACCTGGAAGGCAGAGGATGCAGTGAGCCAAGAATTGTGCCCCTGCACTCCAGCCTGGGTGACAGAGTGAGACTCCATCTTGGAAAAAAATGGATCATTAATAGGGGCACTGGCTGAAGAAATTATGGCACATCCAAAGGGAAGGAATACTAGGTGCAGAAAATGATCTCTCTTCACGAGAAAAAGAACTCTTAAGATGTGAACCACAAAACAGATTTCCTCGGGAGAAGCAGCTAAGGACCTGACCTTCCTCTGGGCAGGTTCCTGCTCATTCCAGCTGCACCCATGTCTGTGCCCACCTCAAGCACCCACCTGAAGTGCTCATTGAGCAAGTGTGAACTTCCCTGGGAGTGCTTTGTAGAGGTACTGGGGGAGGGGACCAGGGCCCTGGAGGTGGGGAGAGAGGCTGCAGTGATGCTTGATCATACCCCTCGGATTCTTTTTTTTTCTTTTTCTTTTTTTTTGAGGTGGAGTTTTGCTCTTGTTGCCCAGGCAGGAGTGCAATAGTGTGATCTCGGCTCACCACAACCTCCACCTCCCGGGTTCAAGCAATTTCTTCTGCCTCAACCTTCTGAGTACCTGGGATTACAGGTATGCGCCACCAAGCCCACCTAACCTTGTATTTTTAGTAGAGATGGGATTTCACCATGTTGGTCAGGCTGGTCTCAAACTCCCAACCTCAGATGATCTGCCTGCCTCAGCCTCTCAAAGTGCTGGGATTGCAGGCTTAAGCCAGTATGCCCAGCCACTCCTTGGGACTTCTTCAGAAACACTAGAATTCTGAACTTTATGATGTAAAATAGAGTACTTTGGATTCAGAAATTGTGACGACATTAAACATGAACAGATTTTCAACGATTTAAAAATCAATTCCTTCATCAATATCCTCCTTACATGTCCCTTTGGTGTCTGCTTTAGGAGCACCAACCCTTAAAACTAGGCTTTTAACATTTGTCATCTTAAATCCTTCCCAGGATTTAAGATGCATTCTTTTCTCTTCATTATCTCCTTTCACTAAGCTCAGATGAACGTGATGTCCTGCCTTGAGATACCTTTTCAGAGGCCATGACTTAAAGTAAGTTGGTGGGGCTGGGCACTGTGGCTCATGCCTGTAAACCCAGCACTTTGGGAGGCTGAAGCTAGAGGATCGCTTGAGGCCAGGAGTTTGAGACCAGCCTGGGCAACATAGTGAGAGTCTGTCTTTACAAAAAAAAAATTAGCCGGGTGCAGTGGTATGCACCTGTAGTCCCAGCTACTTGGGAGGCTGAGGTGGGAGGTTTGCTTGTGCTCAGGAATTCGAGACTGCAATGAGCTATGATAGTACCACGGCACTCCAGCCTGGATGACAGAGCAATATGCTGTTCCCAAAATAAATAAATAAACAAAATAATTTGGTGGGAAGCAGTTTCTGCCCCTGAATCTCTAATATGTTCCCTGGAAATTCCCTCGTCCTGCACCAAGACCCTAACCGCTGGGGTCTGGAAGTCCAACTCAAACTCCAGCCTTCAGCTTGCAAGGCCAATTCCAAGCCTTTCTGTATCTTCTTCATCTCCATTCTTCTTCCTCTACTTTCTCTTCCTCTTTCTTCTTCTTCCTCCTTCTTTTTTTTTAATAGATGAGGATCTTGCTATATTGCCCAGGCTGGCCTTGAACTCCTGAGCTCAAGCAATATCCTGCCACAGCCCCTTAAGTAGCTGGGACTACAGGTGGGTGCCACCATGCCTGGCGCAAGCCTTTCTTCAACTGATCCCGGACACAGCACTCAAGAGCACAGCTCCCTGCAGCCCTCCACACCCAAACCGAGTATTGACGCCCATCTGCTGGGGTCCCTCAATGGCAATCTCCACTGAGGTGTGATTCAACTTAAGCTGGCAGGAGGGGAAAGATGGGAAAAAACTAACAACATACATTAAACATGGACGGACAAACTGTACTACAGAAATACATACAACACACACACAACACATGCACACCACACACACCACACTCATAAAACAGACATGCACATCTATACACACTGCACCACACCAACATACAGACCACATGCAACTTACACATCACACACCCCATATCGCACAAACATACATGTAACACACATACTCTACACCACACACATAACATAAACATATACATATACCACACCCACCGTACCACACATACCATATCACATACACACTCCACACCACAGCACATCACTAACATATACACACACACCACACCACAAATACATATCACATATACACTCCACACCGTACACACATATACACACACACCACACATGCCATATCACACAAACATACACATCATATACTCCACAATGCACACAACACACCAATATATACATACATATCACACACACCATATCACAAATACATATCACATACACACTCCACACCATGCAAACATATACACACACACCACACATCACACAAACATACATATCACATGCTCCACACTGCACCCAACACACCACACCACACCAACATATACTGACACACGGCACACCCACCATACCACAAATACATATCACATACACGCTCCACACCATATACACACACACCACACACACATACATATCACATACTCCACACCGCACACAACACACCAACATATACATACATATCACACAATCACAAATACATATCACATACACACTCACCACACATATACACATAACACACATATCACACAAACATACATATATGCCCCACACCGCACACAACACACCACACTACACCAACATATACCCACACATACCACACCCACCATACCACACATACATATCACTACACACTCCACACCACACATATACACCACACACAACATGCCAGGCAAGTTTACACACCACACACACATACATGTAAGAGTACAAATACACACACAAACACCTAGGCTTCTTGGCAGTGTTCCTTGACAAGTGAAGGGGAAAGAGGCCTTTTTCTATTCACCGTCATTTGTCTTGAGGAAAGCCTCCATGTGAAGGCAGGGGACGCTGCCCCCACGCACTGCACCGCCGGGAATGCTTTTGTGAAGGGCCCCTTTGTCCTGTCAATGTTCTTTTCAATGGCTTAGTGATGATTTCACTCTGCTGTTACTGTAAGCATAGACTCCTTGCTAAGTAATTCCCTTTGTTATAAATGGAATTTTAAATCCTGAATAAAATCAATGAAGAAATCAGGGAACAGCTGATGAACCAGACAGCGCACCTGATTAACATCTAAGGAAGACATTGAAAGATAATAACGGTGGATTTCTCCCTCCCATCAGAACAGATTTTTCACAGAATCCCAGGTGATAAAGTGAAATGCCATTCAAATGCAGCCCATTATCACACCCCGTGTACAACCTGGGGGCTTCCAGGGGCTGCCTGAGTCACCTGCAAACCCCTTCAGCCTGGCACTGCTCAACAGCTTACATCGAACAGGGAGCTCTTTCCTCACTGCTTACCTACTGCTTCCTGCAGCTGCCACAGTTAGGAGCATGGCCCCACATTCGGGGGAACAACCGAGGGTAGTCTCAGCCCAGAGCAGCACAGCCCACAGTGGACTCCACGGCCACCGCAGCTGCTGGGCTTGCCCAAGCTCATCCAATCACCCCATGCCCTGCTTTGCTGATGGCGGGCCAGTGCTCACCTTGCTGCACTGGGGAGTAGGCGTTGGTCAGGAAGCGGAAGTGTCCTTTGTTGTACCAGCAGATCAAGGACATGTTCCCCTTCATCTTGATTTGGTACTGGCCCCGGGCCGGAGGGGTGGCTGGGTTGGTCAGCATGGACAGTGGGAGGCCGGTGCAGTCACTCTTCCGGGCGCTGAGCAAGCCACAGCAGTAAATCCCTAGGGGGAGAAGGATAAAGAATCACACTCACCATCATGGGAGATGCCAGTGGCTCCTCTGCCCTGTGCACCCCCAGGGAAAGAACGGGACCGCCAGGTTCTCAGGCTGATGCTTGGAAGTTAGACCTTCTAGAAGAGACCGCTGAAGTTTTGAAGTGTTGTATCCCTCTGTGGTCTCCCCGTGTGACAGTCTCCCTAGGTCCTTCCCTACTAACACACAGTATGCTAAGATGGCATGTAGGGCCACAACACGAGCAATGGATGGGCAGCAGCAGCAGGAGCTGCCACCTGGACCCTCAGTGTCCAGCACAGCGCTGCACATGTGCACTCCTCATCCCACCTATGTCCAGAAATTTCTACACTCTACAGGTGATGGCACGCATATTAGAGAAGAACAGAGGCCTGACAAGGGCGAGGCCCCCAGGCTCACAGCTGGCAGGGCAGACAGGCATGAAGCCCAGGACTGTCCAGCATCCAAACCCAACCACGGTTACGTCATCCTGATGGTCTCGCCAAGACGTGGCTGGCCGTGGGCCCAGCGCAGAGCCAGTCCACACTGCACCCCAGGAAGCTGTCAAACAGAGCCCCCATCTCCTTTGGGAGCTACGTTCAATGCAAAAGAATCATCCAAAAATGTGGACTAAACCAAGTGTCCATGAGTGGGTGGAGAGCCTCCTGAGAAGGAGCTTTCACTTGGTCTCTCAGGCCTGGAAAATTATCATAGGGTGGCTGGTGGGCGGTAGAGACCAGTACGAACAAACGCCCACCGCGGACTTGCTCACTTCCATCCTGGACCCAAGGCCTTTCAGGTCCTTCCATTCCATGGACCCACCCTACCCTGCTGGGCCATAGGCCACAGAGGCCACAAGCACTCAGCTGCTCCCCAGCAGCCTGGAGGGGACGCAGAGAGCCTCGGAGCAGTCTCAGCCTTTACTCTCTACCCCGAGAGGACCGACAGTACCATCGGTCACCTGAACACATCCCATATCCCACGCATCTGCTTTCCTCATCCCTGCATCCCACTCTGCTCTGGAAGAAAGCCAGTTGAATGAATCTTTCCCTCTTCCAGATTCTGTTCCTTGTGGCCTGTGGGGAGGAAGATGCACCCAGAGCTGCTTTCGAGTCTTGCAGCTGAAAAGAGGAGGGGTCTGCTGCTCACAGCTTCGTTCTTAGCAACCGATATGACCACTCAAGCTACTCTCATCTTGAGATTTTGGTTTGTTTTGTTTTGAGACAGAATTTCACTTTTGTTGCCCAGGCTGGAGTGCAATGGCACGATCTCAGCTCACTGCAACCTCTGCCTCCTGGGTTCAAGTGATTCTCCTGCCTCAGCCTCCCAAGTAGCTGGGATTACAGGCATGTGTCACCATGCCTGGCTAATTTTTTGTATTTTTAGTAGAGACAGGGTTTCTCCATGTTGGTCAGGCTGGTCTTGAACCCTCAACCTCAGGTGATCCACCCACCTCGGCCTCCCAAAGTGTTGGAATTACAGGTGTGAATCACTGTGCCTGGCCCCTCATCTTGAGATTTAAAAAGAAGAATCTGTTCTTAAAAACAGGGAGGAGGATGACATGAACAAGGGTAAGGATGTCCGAAATCCCCCAGCTGGGGCTCGATCTATACTTCCAGCCAAAGAGAAGCTGCATGTTCACAAGAGGGAAAGAAGAACATCCAGCAGCACCCACATTTCCATGAATCTATCCCTTTATAAACAAAGAAATTATTCCAGGAATGTCCTTTCCGGCTTTTATTTTACAACCTGGTCTGTGTGGCCCTAGGAGGGACAACCAGACTCTCCACTACAATTCTTCTCCTCGAACTTGGCTGCCTGTGAGAATCCCCCAGGGTCAGGGGACACTGGCCCAGACCAATGTGATCTGCGTCCTGGGGAGGTGGGGTGCAGCCACTAGCAACCATCCCTGTGGACACGCTGGAGGACGCTGCCCTCAGCCACAGCAGAGGAGGTACATGATGACGCCCCAGGTGAAGAGCCCAGTCAGTTTAGATGCTTCTAAAAATAGGCAAGGAGAACTTTTTTTCTCTTACCTAACCTCTTGAAAAAAATCCAGATTCCATATCCAAATATTTTCTTCCAGCTAGAAGTTTCTTTTCCCATCCTTCTTCTAATTCTGTGAGCCAAGAGGCATCCCCTTCTCAGAATCACAGGAGTAGCACACCCAGCTCTTTGGGAACCATATCGATGGCCCAGGATATTCCTCTGGCATCCCCACTCCACCTTGTCTGCACAGCATCCACTCCACTCGACACAGACACACACACACAGACTCGCACACACACCCATACACAAACACAGATGCACATACACAGAGACACACACAAACAGATGCACACAGACACAAACACAGATGCACACACAGACACACAAGTACACACACAGACACAGTTACACACAGGTACACAGATACAAACACACAGACATAAACACAGATATAAGCACAGATGCACCCACAAAGACAGATACACACAAAGACACAGGCAGACACAAATGCACACATGGACACACACAGTTGCACACAGACACAGATGCACGCAGACACACACAGATGCACACTGACACAGACACACACCAACATAGACACACATAAAGATATACACACACACAAAGACAGAGACACACACAAAGACACACAAACATATACACACATAGACCCATACACACACACAGGAACACACACCCCTCCCCCCTCCTCTCAGTCCAGGTTGATGGTGTGAGGCAGGGAACAGGCCCTGGAACACACATAACATCACACTCGCAGTACCCGCACTTGGCCTTGCACAAGCTGATAGGAGAGATGGCAGTCCTGGTTCTCACCCTGTGCTCGAAGAGAGAACCCACCATTCTTCCAAAGTAGCTGGGTATTGTGCTGCAGGGCCAATTTTTTCTCACTTTACTTTCACAGCCCCACTTTACATTGTCTGATCTCTCTACCCTCGATTCTTCCAACAAGTAACTATTGAGCCCTGGGCTTTGCAGAAGAGTAGGATGTAGCCAAAGCCAGCAGAAAGTAAAGTCTGGGGCTGCTGCCTCACTGCAGCTGCCAGGGCTCCAGGATGTCAGCTGCCTACACCTCATTACTTAAGAGGGTCTAGTTTGAAGGTCAGATGTCTGATTGCTGCTGAGCCAAAGGTCTGCAATTCTAGTCTACTGGCTGCTGCAGGGGAGCCAGCAGTTTTTGTGCTTCTCCTGAGTGGACTGGCTCTAAATCCCCAAAGGTGGGATGAAGTGAAGGCCAATGCAGCTTGCCACAGGGCTTCCTGAACTGGTCCACATCTTCTTTTTCTATAGCCCCTGTTTCATTCAGAGCCAAGGAAGGCTTGCCCAGTCTTTGCCATGCATGCACCAAGCATCTTAGCACTCAGGGTACCTAAGACTTTTCTGAGGCCCATTGTACTGTTCCCTGTCTTCACACAATTCTTGTCTGTCTCCTGGGAAGGGGCCACATTATAGATGGTGGGTGAGTTCCAGAGATTTCCTAGAATCTTACTAGGAGCTATGCCCAGGGGACACAGATTTTGATGGCTGCAGATTTCCAACAGAGGACACACAAAGAAATGCCCTGAAGACTAAGCAGAGCTTTGCACCAACATGTCCTCTAGATCTTGAGCCCGTGGCTTACTCACCCTGCAATCTATAGTGCCTGGCAGGGTCCAGGCACGCAGGGTGGCTGATGCATCTCTTCCCTCAAGGAAGGGCCTCATCACCTGGTATTCTGTGGTCTGTGCTGGTCACCGCACAGCTGTACCCCCACCTGGACCTCTCCTAGCACTTTCCCAGGGGAGGCAGGGCTGTGTCCCCACTGGCTCCCCGCTTGACTAACCTTGCTTCTCAAACTCTTCAAACAGGGTCAGGCTGGTGATGCTGGGCCCCGTGAAGATGATGTAGTTCTTGCCTGCCGCATTCCGGCACAGGCTTCTGGCCACCATGCTGTGGAGCTGGGGCTTATTCTTCAGTGCATCCAGGCCATCTGGGCCCCCGCCTTCCTTCAGGTGGACGTAAATCTTTAACATAAACACATAGAGGTCAGTGTGCTCACAGCAGCGTGAGGTTGGGAGCCCGAGAATTCAGCAAGCATGAGTCTCAGTCACAAGGCTGAGAGCTTGTGGAAAAGCCCCCATCATCTTTTCAGCTCACAGGGGCCCCAGGTCACCCTCAAGCACACCCTGGCCCTGAGGCTGGTGACTCAGCCCCAGATGCTTCAGTTTGGAAAGGTCAAGGCAGAGGAGGAAAAGAACAAGCACCTGCAGATAATGAACCCAGCAGTGAAGACAAATGCACACATACTCCCGAGCTCTGAAACACAGGAATGATTTAAATTCACTATAAATAAAAGTAAAGGCAACCTCACCTGTTAGGAATACATGGATCTGTGCACTTTCCACCTGAACACAGCTTTTAACTTACAAGGCATATTCATAATGGCTGTTTTATTGGTTCTTTCCAGTAACCGCCATCAGGCAGACAGAATAGGTACAATTCCCCTCACAGCGCAGAGAAGACAGGACTGAGGGCTAAATATTCACCCAAGAGCCCAGGCCAGCAAAGAGGATGTGCGGGACTCAGGGAGTAATTTTTAAACGTGTTTCATGCTGCTTCCGTGAATATCATCAAAGGGCTAGAGGCAGGAGAGTTAACAGATTCAAGAAGAACATGTTCAAAAAATCAACTCTTTCCAGTGCAGGTGCAAGAAATGTGACTTCGCAAGAAAATCTTAAACAAACAAAACAGAACACAACGCAAAATGTGGTGTTGGATGACAGTAACTCACTGCAAACCAGAACTGCTCAAGAAGTTCATGGGATCCGAGCCCGCACTGCTTATTTCCACATTAACACACACACAGCCACATGCTGTCTGGGGTTTCTATACAGATATCTACACTCAAATTGTTAACGCTGTGTATTATGCTTTTTTAATTGCTGCATCACAAATGACCAAAAACTCAGTGGCTTCAACAGTGTCCGTTTATGAGCTCATAGTTCTAGGCTGGGAGTCTAAGCAGGGCATGGCTGGTTTTTCTGCTCAGCACAAGGCTGCGAACAAACTGTTGACTGGTGGGTTCTCATCTGGTGTTTGGGATCTGCCTTCATGTGTATTCTCATTGTTTCCTTATGGCTGCAGGACTGAAGTCCTGTGTCTCTGCTGACCATTAGTCAGGGACTGCTCTCAGCTCCTGGAGGCAACGTGTAGTCCTTGCCATGTGACCCCTCCCATTGTCAAAGCCAGCAATGGTCGGCCAGGCGAGGTGGTTCACGCCTGTAATCCCAGCACTTTGGGAGGCTGAGGTAGGAGGTTAAGAATTCAAGACCAGCTTGACCAACGTGGCAAAACCCTGTCTCTATTAAAAGCACAAAACATTAGCTGGGTGCGGTAGTGCATGCCTATAATCCCAGCTACTTGGGAGGCTGAGGCAGGAGAATTGCTTGAACCCGGCAGGCAGAGGTTGCAATGAGCTGAGACTGTGCCATTGCACTCCAGCCTGGGTGACAAGAGCAAAACTCTGCCAAAAAAAAAAAGGCAGGGTACAGTGGCTCACACCTGTAATCCCAGCACTCTGGGAGGCTGAGGCAGGAGGATTACAAATTCAGGAGTTAAAGACCAGCCTGGCCAATATTGTGAAACCACCCTCTACTAAAAACATAAAAATTAGCTGGACATGGTGGTATATGCCTGTAGTTCCAGCTACTCGGGAGGCTGAGGGAGAAGAGTCGCTTGAACCCAGGAGGTGGAGGTTGCAGTGAGCTGATATCGTGCCACTGCACTTTAGCCTGGGCGACAGAGCGAGACTCTGCCTCAAAAAAAAAAAAAAAAAAAGCCAGCAATGGGGACCCTTCCTGAGGCTGCAGCCCTGTTGTGATTGCACTCTCTTCTGTCACGAAGAACCTGGTTCCTTTTCAGGGCTTACGTGGTTAGGCTGGGCCCATGCAGGATAATTTCTCTTTAACAGACTTAGGACCATAATACATTTGCAAAATCCAAATTCCTTCTCATCAACACCCACATTAGTGTTTGAGTGAATAACCGGGAGGCGTGTGCACACCAGGGCAGGAAGTCTGTGAGTATCTCAGAGTTCTAACACATACTGGGGCATACTGCTTCCACACCAGGCACTTCTATGTAGCTGAAGAACTAAAACATGGTAGCTGAGAAATGGAGTGCTTCCCCACCTTCCTGAAACCAGAGGAGTGGAGATGACGTCAGTTTTATTCCCTGGGAAACAGACTGACTGAATGTACTTTCATGAAGACCAACAGTAAACAACACCTTCCCTGTCCAAGCACTCAGCGTCAGTGAGGATGTGGGGAAATTTGGCCCTAGGTCAAATTTCCCTAAGGTCTTTTAGGAATCAAAGACCTTAAAGTATGGCTGTTATGGAAAACAGTATGGAAGTTCCTCAAAAATGAATAATCACATGATCCAGTAATCTTACTTCTGGGTACACACCCAAAAGAACTGAAATCAGGGCTCTCTGAGAGATACCTGCACTCCCATCTTCACGGCTGCATTATTCACAATTGCCAAGATTTGGAAACACAAGTGTCCATAATGGATAAGTAGATGAAGAAAATGTGGCATATACACACAATGAAATACTACTATTCAGCCTTTTAAAAGGAGGAAACTTGCCATTTGCAACAACATGGACCTGGAGGACATGAAGCTAAGTAAAATGAGCCAAGCACAGAAAGAGAAATACTGTATGATCTCACTTACAGGTGAACTTAAAGCTGAACTAATAGGAGAGAGTGGAATGGTGGTTACCGGGGGCTGGAAGTGAGAGAGCTGAGATGTTGGTCAAAGAATACGAACTTTCAGTTACATAGAGGAGTAAGTTCAAGAGATCTATGGCACCACATGGTGACTGCAGCTACCAACGATATGTTCTTGAAAATTGCCAAGATGGTCAATTTCAAGTGTTCTCACCACAAAAAATGGAAACTGTGTGATCTAATGCATATGTTAATTAACTTGATTCAGCCACTTCAGTGTCTTCATATTTCAAAATACATTGTACACAATAAAGATAAACAATTTTTGTCAATTAAAAAATAAATTTTATAAAAACCTTAAAAATATTCATGCTATTTTACTCATGAGTTTCACTTTTAGGAATTCAATCCACGGTAATAATCAGAAATGCGTTAAGAGATTTATACATAAAATACCATGCCCATCTTAGAGTTTTTAATAATGGTAAAAAAATTAACAATGACCTAATTATCTCACATGAAAGAAGACTGGTAAAAATTACATATGTATGTAGAATGGAATGTGGTACGCTTTAAAAAATAACCATGTAGAAAAATGTTTAGTAACATAGAAAACGTTCACAATATCCTTGTAAGTAGCCAGATTATAAAATAGTGCAAGTGTGTGTGTGTGTGTGTGTTTACATAGATAGGTTGACTATATACTCAAGTGGCTATTTCTGTACAAAAAGCATTTATTAGAATGACAGATATATTGTAATGTTTTTGATGCAACATATAATACAACTTAATCAGACCCACTAAAAATAATTATAAAATAACTTCCTTATCAGGATTACCCAAGCATAGGAGGATTTGCAATTTCCAGTATCTATAGTGTCTGAGTGAACCATGTATTTGGAGTATGTGTCTGTAGGGTCTGTTGTGCATCGTCTCCACACCTGGAGATGACGATGATGATGATGATGATGATGAGAACCAGGTCAGCCTCTCGCTCTCCTGGGATTACCACATTTTCCCAAAAGCCAGCGATGTGCAGCGGAGAGTTTACAACCCTTGGGTAGAATATGGAAGGCAGTCCTGTGGCAGGACTGTCTTGACATTCACTCAGCCTCATGTGTCCAGAAATGCACCTCTGAAAACTGGCATTTTTCCAGACTCCAGCCCGTCTCTTCTGAAGAAGTAGACACTTGACTGGGATGTCACAGGAGAAGTGGACAGGCACGGAGCCAAAGTCAAATATTTATTATTAGAAAATCTGGAAGAAGGATGAGGCCAAAAAGCGGCACCATTGAGAGTCTAAAGAGAGTCCCAAATGTGTGGCACTTATTATTATAAAATAATGAGTTTTTCAAAGTGAATATAAAAGAGGACTTTCATTTAAATAAATAATACAAAAAATGGTAACCTTGAAAGTCTCAGCTAAGGACATGATTTAGAACTGTGGGCAAGGCAGTCAAAATCTGGCCAAGAAAAGGCTCAGCCCAGATGGGCGTGGTGGCTCACACCTTTGTAATCTCAGCACTTTGGGAGGCCGAGGTGGGCAGATCAGGTCAGGAAATCAAGACAAGCCTGACCAACATGGTGAAACCCTGTATCTACCAAAAATACAAAAATTAGCTGAGCATGATGGCAGGTGCCTTTAACGCCAGCTACTCGGGATGCTAAGACAGGAGAATCACTTGAACCTGGGAGGCAGAGGTTGCAGTGAGCCAAGATCTCTCCATTGCACTCCAGTCTGGGTGACAGAGGGAGACTCCATCACAAAAAAAAAAAAAAAGAAAAAGAAAAAAGGCTCAGCGCAAGAGGTACTGCTAGATCTGATGGCTAGGCAGGTCCATTACCCAATTGGTCCTTGTTTGCTTTGACATAATGTCAGCAGTCTAAGGTGCTAACTTGTTTCCTTTAGCTGGATGAGTAACCTCCAATGAAGTCTCATCCCAACCATACCCCATTGCTACAAATGCTGAAGCTATACAAGCTACGCTGAAGATTGTGTCCAGGTTTAAAAGACTATCTTAAGGAATCCTGCCAGTAATCTGAGAAACAGCAGAATCACTGGGAACCCACATATGTATTCAGATGCTGGGTTGGGTACTTTCTACAAGAGCTCCCCAGAGAGGACACGGAAGGAAATACTATTCACTCAGATGCATGACTGCTTCCTGGTCTGCTTTTCAAAAAGTCAGATATCTCCCTAGACATAGCTAGAGAAAGCACCATCATACTAATACATTCCACCAACATGTGGAGACATAGGTGACCTCCTATCGCTGGGCAAACTGCAGCCTGCTATAGATAACTTCTGAGCTACAAGACTGTTTGACAAGTATCTTTAGGGCAGGAAAATGTACCTTTTGGATGCCAAGCTTTTCACTTTTCCTGAAAAGTTTTTTTTTGCTCCTATGATTTATTAGTTTTTAAATACATATATTTAGGAAAGTAGGTGAGAAAGTTTATTATTATATGGCTTTATACCTTCCCCCAGGGTGTTATCACTGATGTTGCATATTTTATACTGACATTGCAACAAAAAGGATTTTAGGAAATCTGGATTATAGCAGTCAATACCCTGGGGGACACATACAGCAAATGGCATTCATCTTAGCTTTCCTGAAATGTCTCCACAACCTCCAGAGGCAGGATCTAGTTCGTCTTTCCCCTCAACTTCTCAAAAGAACAGTAAGGTTAACGGCAGTGGCTGCTGACTCACCAGCTGATAGTTCCACTAAGCAGTTGCTGGGAGCCGGGCGCCCTCCTGCCTCTCTAACATAAAGAACTAGAGAAAGCCCGGTTCAGCTATACTGGTCTTGACCAGTGAATGACCCTACTTCTCTTTCAGAACAGAAGAGAATCAGTTTTCTCAGTGAAGAGCATATTTAGGGGAAGGGGATCACATCTTAGGACTGGTGATCCTTTGCTTTAGTCTTTTATCGCTAGTGTGCACGGAGCCATGAGGGTGGAAGTAATTTAGCTGTGGGGAAACGGCACAGGAGTGCAAGATCTGCACTCACTGAAGATGCAGAATGAGATGACAGGGTGTGTGTGGCTGTCACCTGGGACATCTGCATGGGACAGCCACTTGCGAGAGCTGTGAAATGTACATGACAGTCACTTGTCATGAGAGGAACTAGAGGCAGGGAGGGTGAGTGCCGGGATACATGGACATGGGCTCTGTCATTCACTGGCTTGTGGGGTTTGGGGCAAGTTACTTAATTGCTCTGAGCCTTGGTTTCCTTATCTATAAGGATAACACCACCATATGTACCTCGCAAGGCCATTGTCTTTAAGTGAAAATTGTGCACATGGAGTGATTTTTTAATACAACAAAGCTCTCTGACTATGCTTCCAATGTGGTTGCCTTCGGCCACATGTGGCTGCTTTCATTTACATTTAAATTAACTAAAATGAAAAATGCAGTCCCGTGGCCATAGTGCTCACAATGCAAATAGTCAACAGTCCCGTGAGGCTAGGAACTGCTGTCATGGAGAACACAGATATGAAACATTTCCATCACTGCAGAGAGTCCCACTGGACGTGCTGCTTGTGCCATCTGCGTGTATTAGCTGGGGCTTCCAGCAAAGTCTCTAAGCCATCACCGTACTGATGACTTTCATCTCTCATCGCCCAGTTTCTCTCTGATGCCTCTCACCATGACCATGCCCAGGAAGAGCTCATGTGCTGAGTTTGTTCTTGGTCCTTCTCCTCTCTGCCTGTACCTTCAGCACCACTGACCCCCGAGGGACCCTTGCCTTCATCTCATCCCAAAGCTCAAAGCCAGAGGTGGCTCTTTCAAAGTGACAGGTTGGAGGAGGGACATGTATCAGCATGTAGGCTCTTTGCACATACTCATGTCTGTGCAGTTGAAGATTCTAAGTTCTTTAGGGAGAGGGTTCAATCTGAACCACACAGTACCTGGTGCACTTATCTGGCACTTAATAAATATTTTATTGTCATCTTTGAAGTCCTATATTGTTAAGAGGAATGGGCGGATTAACTTCATTCAAAAGATGGAGAAAGAAGGTAGTTCTCAGCTACTTGCTCAAGGACACGAAGAGGTCTACGGTGATGTCTTCTATCTCAACCAATCCCATCCTCATCTTACCCACATCCAACCTGGACAGGATCTCATGCCAGAATCCTCCTCACTGCACAATTAAACAAATGGACACATGTCCTGCCTTGACCAGCTTCTGAATCCACAAGCAAAATTCACTCTAGCCAATTAATTCCATGGTGGCCCTCACTTTTAGAGCCAATTCAATTAGTTATAGGTCAAGAGCAAAACATTTCTTTCACTTAATATATAAAAAGAGTAAGAGTCAAATAAGGGAAAAATAATATTTAGTGTACCTTCCTTAAATTCTTTCAACATAAATAGTATGTCTTGAAATAAGAGAAATTAGTGACATGGATGCTAGACCACTATCCTACCAACAGTCAAGTTGGATAAGAAAGATCCTTAGATTTGTCTAAATCAGGAAAAGGTCTCTCCTTGGGGGAGACAGCATAGCCTAGTGGTTAAGAAGGTGGGATCTAGTTCAGAACAACTGGGTTTAATCCCAGGTCTACCACTTTATAGATGCAATTTTAGGCAAGGTAGCAAACCTCTCTGTGCCTCAGTTTCCTTATCGAGAAAGAGTGGCAGTGACATTACCTGCCTCATAAGGCCCTTCAGAAAAAAAATGAATGCTGCATGTGAAGTGTTCAAGCCCAGAGCCTGGCCCACAGCTCACACTCTGTAAATGTTCATCATTCTTTCCTCAACCCCAGAAGCAGCCGCCAGAATCCACAGATGAGACTGAGGGAGGAAAGGGGCTTCCAGGTCAGCTCGCTTAGCAGCACGGGGCGCACGGACCTCATTCACATCGTGTCACAGATGTCATGAGGGCTCTGCCTGGACACAATCCATGATGGGTGCAGGGGGTAGCAAGCTGGGGTCCTTTTGCTTGGGGGTCACCATCTTGAATTCTGGGTTATCAAGCCCATCTACTTCCAGGGTATGTCAATGCCCAGAGTACACCTGAAGCCCTGCCTCCTGAGCAGAGCTGTCATTCAGAATTGCCTCCTTGACATGACAGCCATCCAGCCCTCTGAAGATGTCCTGTCTTCTTCAGATGACACCTCCCTATGTCCCTCAAAGCCCCACTCAGGACACCTCCCAGGCATCTGCTCCTTGGCCCCCCCCTCGGTGTTCATCTACCTGTCAACATCCCTCGCTGGGCACTCTGGTTTCATGCTGCAGAGGCAGGTGCCTGGCCAATATGTTCTAACAGGAGAAATCTGCTCTTTTAGACCATACCATTAAAAACAATTAGTGGACCTTTTTTACTCTCCTTCAAAGAATCTTGGGGCTCCATTAATCGCTAAAGGTCGACAGAACATTAATCTGTTGGCCAATTTTTCCCACTGGATCCTCGATCTTTTTGACATTATGGAGCCTGAACAGCAGTCTCTAGTCTAGAGAACTGCTGGAGAGTTCTCTTTCCACTCACAGAGAGGGCACAGCCTTCCAGGATGAGCAGCCTCAATGTCTTGGGTTGAGGAACCCCAAACCTTGGCTAGCTCCCATGCTCACACCCCCTCTGCAAACAGGGCAGGACTGAAGGGTGTTCTGGGGCCTAGGTCAGTCCTTAGCAGGCCTGTGACACAGAATAAATACAAACAGTCTCTGATTTATACTGATTTGATTTATGATGTTTGACTTCATGATCATGTGAAAGCAATAGGCATTAAGTAGAAACTCCTTCAAACTTTGACCTTTTCCTCGGCTAGTGATACGCCGTGCAATGCTGGGTGGTGATGCTGGGTGGCAGCAGCAACCTGCAGCTCCCGGTCAGCCAGGCGATCACAAGGGTAAACAATCATGAGATATTCAACACTTTATTATAAAAGCAGCCTTGTGTTAATTTTGCCCAACTGCAGGCTAATGTAAGTGTTCTGGGCATGTTTAAGGTACACTAGGCTAAACTATGCTCTTTGGTAGGTTAGGTGTATTAAATGCATTTTTTTTAGAGATGGGGGGGTCTCACTATGTTGTTCAGGCTGGTCTCAAACCCCTGACCTCAAGTGGTCTCCTCCCCCAGCCTCCCACATTGCTGACACTACACTCGTCCACTGCACCCAGCTTTAAACGTATTTTTGACTTAAGACGTTTTCTTTTTTTTGAGACAGGGTCTCACTCTGACACCCAGGTGGAGTGCAGTGGTGCAATAATGGGTCACTGCAGCCTTGGTCTCCCAGGCTCAAGGGATCCTTCCACCTCAGCCACCCAAGTAGCTGGGTCTACAAGTGTGTGCCACCACACTCAGCTAATTTTTATATTTTTTGAGGGGGATGGGGTTTTGCCGAGTTGCCCAGGCTGGTCTTGAACTCCTGGGCTCAAGTGATCTGCCTTCCTTGGGTTCCCAAAGTGCTGGGATTACAGGTGTGAGCCACTGTGCTTAACCTGACAGGATATTTTCAATTTAAGAGGGGTTTATCACAGGGACATAACCCCATTATAAGACGAGGAGCTTCTGTGTATGCTGTCTTGAGTGCACCATGGTAACTAGCAGTGGGACCAGACCAGCCTGGGTAACTAGAAGTAGGAAAAGCCAAAAAAGAAGGCGTTGGCTGTGGCCTCATATAGTACCTAGCATTCTGCACCCAGGTGTTTATATATACACATATTGCTTTTGTGTGTATATATGTATGGGAGGTGAGAGTGGGAGGAAGAGGCAGAGGTATTTATCTCAAGGAACTGGCTCATGTAATTAAACAGGCTGACAACTCCAAAATCAGGGAAGCCCACCAGGGACAGGCTGCTGCTGAAGCTCTAAGGCCCTTTGTGGGCAGAATTTCCTTTTTTGGGGTACAGCAATCATTTTGGTTTTCTTTCTTTTTTTTTTTTTTGAGACAGATTTTTGCTCTTATCATACAGGCTGGAGTGCAATGGTGTGATCTTGGCTCACTGCAACCTCCGCTTCCCAGGTTCAACTGATTCTCTTGCCTCAGCCTCCCAAGTAGCTGGGATTACAGGCATATGCCACCACGCCCGAATATTTTTTTGTATTTTTAGTAGAGACTGTGTTTCACCATATTGGTCAGGCTGACTTCAGGTGATTCACCCGCCTTGGCCTCCCAAAGTGCTGGGATTACAGGCGTGAGCCACCACGACCAGCCAGCAATCATTTTCTTAAGAGCTTCAACTGATTGGCTGAGGCCCACCCACATTATGGATGCTAATGTGCTTTCCTCAAAGGTCACCCATTTAAAATTTAACTAAAAGCATACCTTCCAGCAACATCTAGACTACTATTTGACCAAATAGCTGGGTACCATGGTCCAGCCAAAGACCAGAGACATCAAAGTAACCATCACACCCCCAAGTCTGGCTGATATCAGGGGTAAAGCTAGAAAGCTGGCTCAAGCAGGAAATAAAGAACAGGCACTCCTAGGCATCCCTGCGCCCCACAGAGACTCTGGATGACAGACTGGCTCAACAATGCTACAAGTCAATGACAGCAAGTACTGCCCCTGCATGGAATGTAGACAGATGGTGACAGGGCTGAAGGCCAAGAAGCACATAGGCTGTCTCAGCCATTCACGTGTTTCTCCCTGGGAGCCCCACACACAGCCCTGGGAGAGCTGGAGATCGTGGTCAGTCTCACCCGGGGAAGTGAGACGACCTTCAAGGGAGACAGAGTAGAGCCTTCAACTAGACCATGACCCTTCCTCTGAGCTTCCAAAGCACTGACCGGGCATCTGGAAAGCACCTTGGCTCATGGGTGATCCACTACTTCTAGGGGTCAGTTATGCAGCTAAGAGATGTGCCCTCATCTGCTGCAATAATGGAGAAGTCCCAGAGGGGATGATGGTGACCGCTACACAACACTGAATGTACTTAGTGCCACTGAGTCATACACTTAACAATGGTGAAAATGGAAAATTGCATGCTATCTGCATTTTACCATCACAAAAAGCTATGCTTGTTGATAACAGAATCATGCCTCTCGTTTTATCCCCCACAATATATATTTTATTTTATTTTGTGATTATACTAGGCCCACCTGCATAATCTAGGATACTCTCCCTATGTTAAGATTCTTAATTTAATCACAACTGCTGTGAAAGATAACTTATTCATAGGTTCTGGGGATTAGGATGTGGATGCTTTTGGGGAACATGATTCTGCCTGCCACATGGTGACCTAATCCTAGCCCTGACTCAGTAAATAGATGTCAGCTCTTAAAAGTTGTCACTAATGAAAACATACTAAGGAAGAATGTATAACAGGTCTTTTTTTTTTTTTTGAAGGAGAGAAAGAAAAAAAAAGGAATGAAGGAGAGGAAGACAGAGGAAGAAAAAGAGGGAGAGAGAACAGGAATGTTGTTTTATTCTAAAAATGGGTATTGAAAACCTCTTTTATGCCAATAATTGTGCTTAATAATGGCCAATCAATATTTCATTTAAACCTATGAGTAGGTGTGATGTGGTACTGACAAGTATGTATATTTTATGTATGTAAAGTGGAGAGCTCTATAAATGTTTATTAAGTTTACTTGTTCCGGATCTGAGTTCAAGTCTTAAATATCCTTATTAATTTTCTGTCTCATCGATCTATCTAATATTGATGTTGAAATATTTTATTTCTTATCATTCCTCATATTAAAGTTGACCAAATTACCAAAGACCTAAAGAGCCACCACCTGCGGTAATCTACTTCACAGAGCAACGTGAATGGCCTCATCTGACAGTTTCCATTGGCCTGGAGCACCACAGGTTAGCATCCTTGCCTCCTGACTCCTTGCCAAGTGCTGGGTGCTTGGTGAAACACCAAGACACACATTCTGGATCCAAGGACTTTTGAGGTAAGCAGTTCTGCAGGACAGCCCTACAAATGTCAAGTGGGAGATGAAGCCCACCCATCTGAACCAGTGCCTCATTTCAGAGATTGCTGGAAGAAGACTGAAAAGAGGAATGTGAGGACGGACAAGCAGGACCACGTTTCAGGCCGGGATGGCATTCACAGGTAGTCTCCCACTCTGCAGTAAAGCTGTGTCTGCTTCTCATCTGATGACTTATTTCTCCTCGAAACTTCTTACTCTTTGCTTCTTGCATTCTCAGCAGTACAGGCTATTAGGGTCTTAATTTTTTCAATGATAGTTAATTTAATCTCTTCCTCTCATGTCCATCCTACAACATACCACATATTCCCTTAAATTACTTAAGATTTTAAGCCACTTTCATCAAAGATTTCCCTTCAAATGAATTCAAGTGCATTATACCTACAAAAATATAGATCTATTGGAGCTCTTCTAAACACCATCACCGTAATTATTATTTCTGTCCAACTGTTAGTTTCTTCCTTCTCATCCAAATGCCCTTACGGGGCTAAACTGACCACACCTGAGGCCCAGATGATCTGAGCTGGCTGTACTGAGTTCCCATTCAGCTTTCCCATGGATCTTTTCTGGGACCACTGGTCAATTTGGAACTTCTTTTTTTCACTCACTTCTTGATCTAGAATCTTTCAAGTGGAGCTCATCCCGCAGTTGCCCCACCTGTCAGAAGAATGTAGTCTAGTCGAGCCAGTCAAAGGCTCAGGGTCTTGGCAGGATGAAACTACACAACCAAGAAAAGGGGCATGACACTAAAAAACCAACTGTCCCCAGGCCATGTGGCTCCTCCTCTGAATCTCCAGGCTCCTCACAGGCAGAGATGTCCTTTCCCTGCTCTATGCCTGCCACAGGCACCTTCAGCTGGAGCTGGAAATAAAGAGAGGGACTGTGAGGGCTGAGAAAGTTCTCCTGCCAGCCCTGTCACAGCACAGCCAGTAACTGCAGGGGAACTGCCCCCACTGCTCCGCACTCTGAGCATGTTCTGAAGGCTGCCCCTGGCAATGGTGGAAGCTACGCTACTTTTGACTGATAGTTGTCAGCTTCAGTTCTGGCTTCTAAAAACAAACCTTCATGTTGCTGCAAAAATTCCTAGAATCAAGACTTTTAGAAATGAATGGAAACTTCAAAGTACCAACCCAAACTTCTTATATTATAGATGTGGGTTTTATAGATTTATAAAAGTGGGAAAGAATCTGAACAGAGAGAGAGACAGACAGAGAGAGAGAGAGAGAGAGAGATCCGTGGCTTTGCCTTGTGACGATGTGATTTCTAGCTCCTTACTAACTATAGAGGGAGAAGGAAATGATGCCAGATGCACACGGGATCCGCATGGAAATGTTTATTCAAAAGCTACACAGGGCTGGTGCGGTGGCTTACAACTGTAATCCCAGCATTTTGGGAGGCTGAGGCAGATGATCACTTGAGCCTAGGAGTTCAAGATCAGCCTGGGCGATATGGTGAGACTCTACCTCTACCAAAATGAAAATAAAAATAAATTAGCTGGGAATGGTGTCACACATCCACAGTCCCAATTACCTGGGAGGTGGAGGTGACAGGATCACTTGAGCCTGGGAGGCTGAGTGAAGTAAGCTATGATCATGCTGCTTTACTTCAGCCTGGGTGGAAGAGTGAGACCCTGTCTCAAAACAAAAAAAGCTACCTAGGCAGATCTCAAGGAAGGCAGGGCCATGTTTGTATATCCCAATGCCTGGTACAATGTGTGCAGGTAGCAGATGCTCAAAAAATATTTACTGAAAGAATCAACCAATGTCCCTTGGGAAGGTTTATTTAAAATGAACCTGATGCACCTGTACTCTATGAGAGTATCATCACAAAAGGCACTATGGAGATGGCAGAGGACTCTGGAGAATATGAGGGGACAAGGAGCTGAGGCTGCACCTCTAGGAGTGAGGGAATTCCCCTCTGGGATAGGACCAGTGTGGCAAGACCCCAAACAGTACGTATGTACAAGCAGAGTCCCTGGTCTGGCTGGAGATCCTGGTCCCAGCTCAACCTGAAGGGCCTCAGACCTGCAGAAGGAGCCAGGATGGTGCTTTGAAAGGAAGGAGGGAAGACACCCAGAGCAAGCGCACTTGCCCCACTGTGGTTCTGGAGCAGGTGTGGACAGGAGAGGTTCAGCGGAATCTTCCTATGAATCCTGCTCTAGTTCAGGTTAAGATGGAAGTGTAAAACCCCTGTGCCTTGGGGCCTGGGGATGCGGTCAAGCGAGGGCAGTGAGTGAGCGTGTGGTCAGCTGTCACCGCAGGGCTGGCCTGCCTGTCTGATGAGAGGTGTCGCTGTGCAGCACACATGAGAAACTAGACTAGGCAGGGAGACATCACCTAGGCACCACATTCTGGTGTTTATCCGTCCCCACCATCTCCCTCTGTGTACCCTACTGCTCCTGGCAGATCAACCTCATATGCTTTGCCTGGAGCAGAGCTCAGCCACCTCTTGTAAAACAGGCACCCATGTCAGCCACGCGGGGTCCAAGGGCTGATGACTTGGGCACATGTTCCTGGTGAAGGTTATTCATAATTTCACCAGTGGGCTGTTGGTGGTGGTCTGTAAAGAAGGCATCCTGGAAACAGGAAGGGTGGGCAGATGCCTGGTGGGAGTGGGGAAGCCTTCTGCGACAGCCTTGAGTTTCAAAGCCACAAGTCCATAAGTCTTGAGGGACAATCTACAGGGCGATGGTAGTCACTTCATATGACCCACCATTTGGGTGACACTTCTGGCCAACATTGCTAGGGCCTGAACCTTGATGAGTCATTTACCCAGATGGGCTGGAGTCTGGAGGAAGAATGTACAGGGAACAGGGCCAGATGTGGCAGCAGCCTCTCCAGGGCTGGTTATCCGCTGGCCCGGTGAGGAGGGAACAGCCCAGCCCTGGCCTTGGCAGGAGCATCGGGTGGACTTGGACACACAGTGAAAAGGGTATGTGAACAAGTTCTTGGTTATGAGATGAGCCCAGGTCCCACCGATTTTCTTCCCCAACCCTCTCTGCCGACCCTCCCTGGGCTCAGCCCAGGGCTCACCTGGATGATGAAGCCAGTGGAAGAACACTGTCTGACCCAGAGGCTGAATTTCCGCTTTTTCCTCTTGCGCAGCTCCCGTTCTGTGCACGTGGCAATGAATACAGGATCCTCATCGATCAGGGGTTCATGTAGCACCTGCCGGTAGGGAAAAAGCAGAGTCTCATGGAAGGCAGCATGAGCTTGGGGGCTCATCAGATTGGAGCTCAAACTCAGCCTCTGCCTTTGAGCAGCTGTGTGGCCTTAGCTAAGTTACTTTACCTGTCTGATCCTGACCCTTCTTACCTGTAAGAAGGTAGTATCATGGTCTATGCTACTGTTTCTAGAAAGAATTCAGTAAGAAACTGTATGCAAAATACTTAACACCGGCCCTCCCTGACACACAGTAGCTATTTCATCAAAGGAGTTTATTATTATTGTTATTATTATTGGCCTAAGGTCCCTAGTCCCAACTCTCACATGGTTGAGGGATCCCTGACACGGGTCCTATGGCCTCTGGCTGGACATGCCTGGTGGTGGGCACTCACTTCTTTTCAGGGATGTCCCTGCTACTATGGAAAGTTCCAACTACTAAGGTCTTCCACTGACCCACAATTTACCTATATTTAACTTAAACCTAGGGATGTGGCTTCTGTCCAGCAAGAAAAAAAGAAAAAATGTTTTTTTTTTTTTAATTTTCAAGACAGCCCTCGTGTCAGCCCACAATCTCCTTCCTCCAGGCTGAACCTCCTCTTTTTATAAATCATTCATGAGATGACCCAGCTCCCCGTGGGCCCGCTGCAACACACAGCCTCTGGTTGTCCTCTAGGTTGTCATGTCCTTTCCGACAAGATTCCCAAGGCATTTTTTAAACTTATTTCATCTATTTCAACTTTTTGATAACATGATCATAGGACTTTTCCCAATAATAAGACAATAAAGAAAAAAACAGCATAACAAAAATTGGCTCCAAGGAGTGGCCACAGATCTGTTTCTTCAAGGTAAAGCTCTTTTGAGAGGCTTCAGGGTCTATTTTAGGAATGTTCTACACTTCCCTCCCTGATCATATCCCAAGCTTAATCATGAATTAGAGTGTGCACCTGCAGTCAAATGAAACGAGTGCAGGCAATGATTTCCAGAACTCTGCACGATGCCCTAGATCAGGGGTCAGCACATTACTGCCTGGTCTGGCCCACGTCTGTTTCTGCAGCTAAAGTTGTTTTGGAATACTGCCATGCTCATTCGCTTACATATTGGCTGGGGCTGCTTTGGGGCTACCGCTAAAAACATGCAACAGAAACCACACAACCCATATGAAGTCTAAAATACTAACCATGTGGCTATTTACAGAAAAAGTTTGAACACATTAGTCACCTGAGGATCCTGCTAAAATGTAGACTGTGATTCAGTAAGGCCGGGCCTGAGACTGTGCATTCCCAACAAGCTCCCAGGTGATGTCAGAAAAAGGTTTTCCCAAGGACGGAATGGAGGATGACACCACGTGTGATGTGGACAGTATCCTTCCATTCTTCTAGGGAGGATTTTGAAAATTGAATCCTCCCAGGCTGGGAGGCTATCCTGGCTGCAGTGTCTCCCCTGGCCCTCATGCCTGGCTTCTTGCACTTGCTGGCTCTTTGCAGCTCATAAAACATTCAAAGCCCCATTTGGAACTGCTCTAGTGCAATGGACAAGTCCCCCCCACCCCCGATCTTCCACAGTGGGAGAATGGGCGCAGATGGAGAAGGGAAAAGATGGCATAAAGAAGCCCTCTGTCTGTCCTCTCCCTGCCCAGTGATCCTTGCCAAAGACCTGCATCCTACTCTTCATCCTCTGAGGCCACAGTAAATGAAAACTGCCCTCTCTCATTCTCTTCAGAAAGAAAGTGTGTCTCTGTTCCACTTGCATTAAACATATGATCAGTTGCAAATTTATATTTAATCACATGCCTCAACAAAGCAAAAGGGCCAGCAAGAATTTCTGACCCTCCGTGATCCTTTTCCCTTTCTATCATCATTAAATGAATTATGAATCTGTCATTTCTAAATGCAGCACATAACAGCATGCTCCCCAAAGCTCCGAAAACTTTGCCTGACAGAAAAACCACTTTCTCCTCTTCCAGGCTGCAGATTGGTCAGCATTTCTCTGTTACACAGCTGTATCTCCTGAGCCTCCTCCTGTGCATGACGAGCTCATTTTGAGGTGTGGAGGGTGGTATGTACGGTGGGGGAAAGACAAAACATCCATTTATTGATTTGCATAATCCCTCCCAGAAAAGATTTCTCTAATCAATCTGGCTCCAGTTATGAGGAAATGCAGTGTCTCCCCATTTTGTTTGTGTGTAGAAACACACACACACACACACCAGCTGCTTTGGTTACTGCTAGATTCTGGGAGTCCTCTGAAGGCTCTAAGATCCAGCCACTGCCCACCCAGCTGGGCTCAGCAACGCTTCCGGGTTTCCCCTCAGGGCACATGTGCCTGGGGGCTGCGAAGAGGTGACCCACAAATCTAGTGTGCCAGAGAAGCCGGCACTTCCCTGGACTTACATTGCAGATACCTCTTGAGTCTTCTGCAGCACCTCTCCAAATGTTTGACCCCCAGCAGGGTCAGAACGTGTTGTCTATTTTTCCCTTGCATCCAGACAACTGTCTCTCATTTGTTTCATTTTCAACCAAGTAAGTACTTAGTGAAAGAAAAGATAGTGCTCAAACCTGTCCTTTGGTACCACAGGACCTGTCATAGGGCAGGGCTCATGTCCCCGAAAGTCTCCACTTCTTCTTAGGAAGGTAAGTGACACACTGGAGGATGAGGTGCAGTGGCATGTGACTAACCCATTGGTAGTGGCGGGAATTCAGATAACAGGGAATCCACAAGGACTGTGGGCCTTACACTGGCCTTGGACACTGGATGCATTTGCAAAGTAGAGAGAAAGCAAAGCGTTCCAGGGCCCAGAAGGCACGCTGCAAACACCGGGAAATCATAACGAGCCTGACGTGTTCACCAGACAGTGGGGAGAAAAATCCAGAGAGAATGTAAGGCTCCCGCAGACATGAAATAGGACAGTACCTTCCCCACAAAAACCCTGTGATTTTCAGCCGTGTTGCAGGGAAGGCATCCTATAGAGAGTTAGAGAAAGGACCTAGAGGGGAATGTCAATAAGAATTGGAGGTTTATTTAGAAGAGCCTTAGAAGCAGCACAGGACAGATAGGTGTGCAATGGGTCTCTCAATATATATATATAATTGAACTGAACTGCTATTGCCACACAAACCAAGACAAAGGGAATGGGGCTCACATATGCCAAGAACTTCCTGGTTCGGGTTAAAGACATCTCCAGAAATTAGCCATCTCAGCTGGGTGTGGTGGCTGATGCCTATAATCCCAGCACTTTGGGAGGCCGAGGCGGGCAGATCACGAGGTGAGGAGTTCAAGACCAGCCAGGCCAACATGGTGAAACCCCATCTATTAAAAATACAAGAATTAGCCGGGTGTGGTGGTGGGTGCCTGTAATCACAGCTACTCGGGAGGCTGGGGCAGGAGAACTGCTTGAACCCAGGAGGCAGAGGTCGCAGTGAGCTGATATCGTGCTACTGCCCTCCAGCCTGGGTGACAGAGCAAGATTCTGTCTAGAAAAAAAAAAAAAGAAGAAGAAATTAGCCATCTCATTAGTTTGCTAGACCAGCAGGGCAAATTTCGACGAAGATTCTGGAGTTCTGTCTTCCCAGGGCCAGGTGCAAGTGGATACCAGCAGAAGGCAGGGAGGGGCTCGGGAGCTGAGAGTAGGCAGAACCCTCTTGTCTGGGAACTGGTTAGGGAAGGTCTTAGGGAATCAGTCCAGTGATGTCTGGAGCTCTGCCAAACCCTCACCCAACAGCTCTGGCTGTGTTCTGCGTGGCCAAAAGCAACCCCCAAGGATCCGAAGAATGGCTGCAATTCCAGGCTCACTCCCTCCGCCACGCAGAAGGCTTCTAAGCCTCCTTTCATCACCAATAGGTGAGCTCATACTCAGAGTATATGACCAGAAAATTAGTATTTGCCTGAGCAAAACATTATTTGGAAAGAAAGTATAATTAAAGAAGAGGATGGATGGGGAGAAAAGAGGAGAAAAACTGCCTCTCAGGATAAAAGACTGAATTCTGACTTGTCTGTGGGTTAGAGCTACTATTATTACTCCCCTCTGATCTAATTGGGATTATGTGGATTAATGGAATGGAAGAATAGCAGAGGTGACCTTGAAGTGAACTCAGAGGGCAGGGCAGGCAGGGCAGGCAGGGCAGGAAGGGCAGGCAGGGCAGGCAGGGCAGGCAGGGCACCCCAAAGCCTGGCCGCCAGGCAAGGCTAGGCCGAGAGTGTGAGGATACCTGGCCAGGCTTCTATCCCAACCCCTAGCCCCGAGCTGGCCTCACCTGGGTTTGGGAAGGCCTGAAGGCAGAGTCGAAGCTGCTCTGCAGGGAGTCGAGGAAGGGCTGGACCTTGTAGAGCCCGTGGGTGGTCTGGCTGGAGCGGAAGGCCACGACGTGGAAGTACTTGAGGATCTTCTCAAAGCGGGCCTGGCTCATGACAAGGGCGAGGCTGTGGTTGCTATAGAAGCCACCGCTCCAGATGCTGAGGACGGACTCGCAGTGGGAGATGCTGGTGGAGATCATGTAGCCCAGGAACGCCTTCATCTCCGTCAGCGTCACCTCCACCCAGGCTCCGTCGCTCCCAAACCGCTCCTGGAACTTCTTGGCGTACATATTTGTCTGCACCACCATGTTCTTGAGGACATTGTCCGGGACAAAGAGCTGGAAGAAGTCCACGGCACTGGCGCTGGGGGGCATCTTTCGGGTGGGACCTGAAACCCAAAGATGGGCGGAGCGCTCATTGGGGCAGCCACCACACCCCGTCGCACGACGAGAACGGCTGCATTTCCAATCTCTGGGTCCTTGCCCGGGGCCCCCACTGCTTCCAATGTTACCCCCTTCCCTTCCAACCTTCCAGAAGCTGCTGCAACCACCTGCCAGTGCCGGCTCCCATAGCTTTTGTATTCTCCTTTGCTCCAAAACAGCCAGCTCTCTAGTTCTCTCAGTGTGGGAGCGCAGCTCCTCCCAGACACCACGGGAATGATCGGCCCTGACACCCCAATGCAAGGCAGCCTGCATCTCCACACTAGACCAGAGGACAGCACTGGGGGCCGTGGTCTTGTAGAATCCCAGCTCTCCAGAACCAGTGTGGCACAGTGTGTCAGTCTGGGGAGTTTCACACACTCGGGGCACAAGCCAAGTTTTAACTAGAGATGTACACACACACACATAAGTATATATATATTTAGGGATACATATCATATAAATGTATATATCCATATATAAGTTTTAAAATTAAACTATGCATATTTGTACATATAAATTATAAGTACCGTCTTCCAGTCTGGGGTATTTCTCTGTATAAGGAAGAAAGCATGCATATACATACATACACATACGTATGTATACACACATATAGACACACATACACATATACACATGTATGCACACATATACACATATGCACACAGTACATATATACACATACATGATACATATATACATACAGGTACATATGTACACATACATACATATACACATACATGCACATACATATATAGGCACACATATACACATATACATTGAAAAATAAATACAGACATTACATACAAATATATCAATGTATAAATGTTTATAACTATATTTATATATATATTTGAAAACAAAAGGCAATCCAACACTCCCCCTGCCCCTGCCCCGGCAGCAGTGCACGGCCCCTCCTGTCTCCCACCAGGCCAACACACAAGGGGCTCCTCCCTCCCCTAAAAACCCCACCCTATCCCTGGGAATGGGGGGCAGAATGTAAGTGCTTAGAAACCTGGCACATTCGGTAAATACTGATCTGAAGAGAAAAGGCCACATAAGGGGAGGGAGGAGATGCAAAGACAGAGTCTCTAGCACAGGGCCAGGCTTTCCGACTTTGTTTGCTGGTCACTTGAGGTGGTTTCATAAGTAAAATGCTTCCCCCACTTGGGGACTGAAAAATCTCACCTAGGAAAAAGCAATTTTCATTAAGCATTCCCTATGTACTAACTTAAAAGTGACTAGGGGCTAAATCTGAGGGGGCTTATTTAGATAATTTCACCAATTGGAGAAAACCTCACAATTTTTGACTAGTGCAGCCCTTTGAATACACACACACATACACACACACACACACACACACACACACAGTCATGAACTGCAGGATGCTTCGGTCAACAATAAACTGCGTATAGGATGGCGGTCTCATAAAATACTGTATTCTTCCTGTGCCTTTTCTATGTTTAGTATGTTTGGATGCACAATTACTTATGATGATGTCACACCTGTCTACTGTACTGTATTCAGTACAGTCACATGCTGCACAGGTTTGTAGTCTAGGAGCAACAGGCTATGCCATATATCCTAGGTGTGTAGGAGGCCATGCTACGTAGGTTTATATAAGTATACTCCATGATGTCTGCACAACAACAAAATTACCTAATGATGCCTTTCTCAGAATGTAAGTGAACATGACTCACTCTGTGTGTGTGTGTGTGTGTACACACACATACATATTTTTAAAGAGCTAATGGCTTACAATTCTATGTAATAACCTAAGGGAGGCTAACTATATGTAGAGATTTGTAGGAGACAAAATTTGCTTCTACTGCATCTGTATATTGATTTGTTTTTTAGATGGAGTCTCTGCCATCCAGGCTGGAGTGCAGTGGCACAATCTCAGCTCAGTGTAACCTCTGCCTCCCAGGTTCAAGAGATTCTCCTGTCTCAGCCTCCCAAGTAGCTGGGATTGCTGGTACTCGCCACCAAGCCCAGCTAATTTTTGTATTTTTAGTAGAGACAGGGTTTCACCTATCTCTGGCCAGGCTGGTCTCAAACTTCTGACCTCAAGCAATTGGCCAGCCCACTTTGGCCTCCCAAACGGCTAGGATTACAGGCATGAGCCACCATGCCCAGCCTGTATATCGATTTGTAATAAAAGTTGTTCTCATTCTTCAGATTTTAATCATCACTCTCTCCAACATTCCTTTACGACTGATTTATAGAGTTTCTGAAAAACAAGTTTTCTGCAGAAAAATTTAGAGAGATAATGTGCACAAGACAGCCCAAGTTTTAGAATTAGATTGATGGATTTGGGGAGCTGACACCCTAAATTTACTTCTAGCTAACTGCACAGTCTTAGATAAATTTCTTAATCCCTCCTAGCTCTAGTTTCGCGTAAAAATGGACACAGAAATACCTACTTTGAAAGGTTGCCATGCAATGTGAAATAAATGAGATCATGTGAATAACACACCCGCCTGGTGCCTGGCCCTAAGGGAGGTTCCTGAAGCTTGGAAACTTTCATTGAGATATCATCAACAGAAACTCACTGACAGCCAGGCCGAGGGCTTTCCAAGGAAGACTAACTGTCTGCACTTCACAGAAGAAAAAGGCCTGGAGAATGAAATGCCACCACATGCATCACTTTCACCAACCATTTTTGGGGCCCCAACTTGCCAAATCATGTACCATGGCACACGTCCCCCTGCCCTCCAGGGACCACCCTAGTCCTTTCCCCATGAAAGGCAACGGAGAAAGGGACCATGTTACCAGCCATATAGG
This sequence comes from Callithrix jacchus, assembly GCF_049354715.1. NCBI lineage: Eukaryota > Metazoa > Chordata > Mammalia > Primates > Cebidae > Callithrix > Callithrix jacchus. The sequence continues at coordinate 20,230,790 of NC_133520.1, read as the reverse complement.
GAGCAATCTGAGCAATAAAAAGGATGCTGGCCGGCCACAGCAGCTCACGCCTGTAATCCCAGAACTTTGAGAATCCGAGGCAAGAGGACTGCTCAAGCTCAGGAGTTTGAGACCAGCCTGGGCAACATAGTGAGATCCCCACCTGTACAAAAAAAATAATATGTGTAGTCTCAGCTACTCGAGAGGCTGGGGTGGGAGGACTGTTCTAGCCCAGAAGGTTGAGGCTGCAGTGAACCATGACTGTGCCACTGCACTCCAGCCTGGGCGACAGAGAGACCCTGTCTCAAAAAAATAAAATTTAAAAAGGGTACTCAGTCACCTAGGCTTCAAGCATTATGCTCTGAGAATGTCCTTGACAGAAGAGAAACATTCTGGCATACCCCGCGGAGGCTCTTCATTGTGTCAATCACTACAAAGAGCATTCTCAGGGCTCTTTGAGAGCCAAGCTCAGGGCTACTGGACTCCTATTCCGCAGGTGAATGCAGAGGCTTGGGGAAGAGACCCTGCTTGGGGTCACAGAAGCTGGCACACCAAGAAGCTAGGGGTTCTCCCCGCACCACGCTACACCCCACATAGGCAGGAACAAACTCCCCAGAAGGCTGGGTCTTTCCAGCTCTGTAGTTGCTTCTGATTCTCCACAGATATGCTCAAGTTCTGACCACGCAGACGGTAGGGGTGAGGAGGTGGCTGCGGGGGAGGAATAAGATGGAGGAGAGAAAAGTCTTGGGGAGATGGAAAAAAAGCTGAAAGCTGACTACTTAAATATCCATGGGCTTGGGATTCTTTTCATGCCTAAAATAAATTCTTAGAAATATTGGCTGCTGAGGCCAAGTGGCCCTTCCCCCAAAAGCAACAGAAGAGTGTGGGGCCTGGCAGGGCAGGACCAAGAAGTCTGATTGCTAAAGTGCAAACATGAAACTCTGTGCATTTTTAGAGGAAGTCAGTAGGGATTCTGTCATTTATGGTGAATCCCTAGGGAGAGGTTAAAAGAAAAAGTGTGTGTAAGGTCCACATTGTCTGTGCTGTTCCTGGCCGTATCTTCAGGGCTTAGATCAGTGTCTGGCCCATGGGGCGCTTCTTGCTGAGTGAGTGAGTGAGTGAATGAGTGGGGAAATGAAATCACCTGGGAGGATAATGACTCTTCAGGGCTTGAGGGTAGGCAGCAGCGTCTCTGCAGCACATAGAAGGTCAAAGGCATGAAGGTGCTTGCTAGAAAATGATGAGGGAAAGAAGAAAAAGACAGGGACAGGGTCCGTCACACGTGGGCCAGGTCTAGGGTGAGAAGTCCCTTCTGGCAGCCAGAGGTACAGGAAGGTCCTACCCTGGTGAGGGCGCAGGGACGTGTGTGTGAGTGTGCACGTGCAGAGGGAGGATGGGGTGTGCACTTACCCCAGGCCTCTCATTCCCCAAGTTCATGGAATGTAGACCTTTGTTTTTATATACAAGTGAGCTTCAATACATAGTCTCAGGGATACACAGATTGGTTGGACATAAAAAGTGTGCTACCATTTTTGTAACCCTGTCTTTGCATTGACAAAATATTGGGAGCCCAAAGAAGCAAATAAACAAAAAGGAAGTGGCACAGGCCCTGTCTTGACCTCTGGAAGGCCTTGGCCACAGGCCAGAGAGAATGAGAGTCTTGGATGAAGCCAGAAGACTGCAGAGCCCCAAAGGGTCTGGCTCTTTCCAACTCAAAAGAAAAGGTAAGTGTCACATCACAAGGTGAATCCAGACCATGGATGTGGAGGAGAGACCTGAAGACTTCCACCCCAGGATGGGAATCCTGCTTAGAAGCAGCTCCTTAGGAAAAGTGTCAAGGCTATACGTTAGGACAATGATGAAGTCACCAATGAAATCCACATGGAGCCATGCCTATAAGACAGGCTCAGGAGTCAGGGAGACTGCCTGTTCTCTGCTCACCCCTCCAGGACCTGGGGCATGGGCCAGGTCACAGGCTCCCCTCCCCAGCCTGGGCAGCTTGCTGTGCCTGGCTGGTGCATCACTCTGAGAAACATACTGCACAGGACGGGAATCAACCAGTGCAATCCATTACCTGCTTTTATAGGCATGCCAGTCACTTGCCAAAGTTATGCAGCCCAGCTCTGCTTAACCCCACACCTGGCTCCTTCTCTTCCCCTATCTGGCCCTCTGTGCTTACTCTGAGTGTCTATGTGTGTGCTAGGGACAGGGAGGGGGTGTGTCACAGTATATCTGGGGTTAGAGGCAGTATGGAGGGTCCATGGGCAGAGTCCTGATCCGTTTCCACAGCCCCTGGGGTACTCATGGCATCCCATGGACAGACAGTGCTGGTCCTATCTCAGCACAACTGGTCCAAGAAAAAATGAAGGCAGGCTGGAGTTGCTTTCTCCCTGGCTACTAATTATATCCCTCTAATTCCCTGCATACCCGCCCACACCAGGATGGGAGAGAGAAAGGAAAATGAGGGAAAAGGAAGAGATAAGAAAAAGGGTAGCTAGGATGGAGACACAGATACCAGGATGATGGGAAGGAGAGAAATAACGCACAACAGCAGCCATCCACCCAGGGGCAAATAAGTAACAAAGGCACAGGCCTCGGCTTCCTCATCTCACAAGGAGAGTTGGGCTGACAACAGAGACGGAAGCCTCTGTAGATGCAGAACATAACACGGAGAAGGAGACCAGGGGAAAGGATCAGGATGGAGCTGCAGGGGAGCAGGAAAGATGCTCTGCGTTCCCCTCCAGCCACCGCAGTCGAGATGGGGCTGGGCGCTACCTGCCTTTTGTCCTGCCACTGCTGGTCCCATTGAGACCTGCAGGCAATTGGCTCCATCTTCTTCATTTTCCCCGTGGAAACAAGGGAAAGGTCAGCACTGCAGTTTGTGAGCTGTGGGGACTCTGCCCTCTAGGCCCCAGTGTTCCCTCTCCTTTCTCAAGGTCATGCTTCCAGAGCCCAGTTCCAGAAATGTTGCCAAGGGAAACATCCTATTTATTTATCAGTAAATAGAAGCAAATCATCCGTATGTATTTTGTGTAACATACATGCATATGCCTCTATGTGTTTATGTGCAGGCTTGCATTCTGTCTGCTTTACACGATAACTTGATTCACTTATTCTCTATGACAAACCTAACCCCCATTTATCCAAAGAGGAAACTGAGTCACAGAGAGGTTAAGGGATATGCCTTAACCCTTAGCCTCTAACAAGGTCACAGAACTAGTGGTAGAACTAGAACTAGCTGAGATGATCCAGCTCTGGAATCTCTGCCCCTGACCACCACACTGTGGTCTTATCGGGAGACTGTGCTGTTCCATTGCCCTCACAGCCCCAATGCATGTGGCTGAGAACTGAAGGAGAATGCTCTCAAAATGACATGGAAAGCCAAGAGCCCCTGTGGCATTCACAGATGCCTCTCAATGCTGCCCATCCATGATCTGTCCCATGTCTTAGATAAAATGTAAGCCCTCAGGCACAGGCAGAGTAGGCACTCGAAACACCACGGTTGGCTGAATCACATTTCCCGGCATGCCCTCGGGGCCTCCTTTTCTGAGTCTGGATGGGACTGCGGTACTCACAGACCCTCTCCAGAGGCACAGTCCCTGCTCACTTCAAAAGGGAGATTGGTTGTTATTTGTCTAAACTCACCACAGCTCGCCGAGACTTCTGTTTGTAAGAGAACAAGACCAGACAGTTGTCTGTGCATACTTAAAACTAGTCTTAGCTTTCAAACACAAAAGCTATTCTGATTGCCCATCTTATGGCCATTCTATTTTTTTTTTCCTAAGCTTTAAATTATGCAGTTTCAGGACGGGGTTCTCACAAAGAGGAAAGAGTAATGAGACAAAGTGCCCTCGGATGAGGCCCAGGGGCTGGGCAGGAGGGGCAGCTTTCTTGAGATAGGCCAGGCCACTGAGACAGTTCTGGGAACCAGCTTGGGACTTGAGTTCTAATTTGATCTGGGATATTAAGAAACACCTATTCTCAGAAGAATTGAAGACACAAAGGTTACTGGCATTTGGCTCCTGGACACAAGGATTTCACTACTTACAAGAACAGAATAGGCTGGGCGCAGTGGCTCACACCTGTAATCCCAGCACTTTTGGAGGCCAAGGTGGGCAGATCACAAGGTAAGAAGATTGAGACCATCCTGGCCAACATGGTGAAACTCTGTCTCTACTAAAATACAAAAAAATAGCTGGTGTGGTGACAGGCGCCTGTAGTCGCAGCTACTTGGAAGGCTGAGACACGAGAATCACTTGAACCCAGGGGGCGGAGGCTGCAGTGAGCTGAGATTGCACCACTGCACTCCAGCCTGGTGACAGAGCAAGACTCCATCTCAAAAACACAAACAAAACCAAAAAACCAGAAGAGCATAAACCCAGAGGCGGTTGTTTTGTTCCCAACAGACTTGTTCAACTTGGACAAGAGTCAGATTACTCCTTCCGGAAGGGAGCCTCCAAGGTATATTCTTTAATTCTACAAGGTACTAATTTTGAGGTGTCCAGTATGGGAAGAGAACACTGACCTTAATTTGGAACTGCCACACCACTGGGGATTCATGTGGAATAACACCACATTTCCAAGAGAAATTCTGCAGGTGAGGAAACAGGCAGAGCTTGCACAAATCATTCAAAGTCTTCCACCAAGTGACAGAGCTTGGGTTTCGATCATGATTCCTTCCCCCATGATGCTGCCCTTCTATGGAAGCTCACCACCTCAGTGCAGTACCTTAAGTGCTAATAAAACCTGTGGGCAAGCTACCTGAGCCAAGAGGATGAGGAGGCTAGTTGGGAATGAAAGAGGACAGGATGGGAACATGAAAAGTTCCCATGGACAGGAAGCCCTACCCAACCAACACTCAGTGGCCCATATCATCTAAACATTCCAATACTGCGCAAGTCATAGTAAGCAGGTCTTCTAGGCAATGCCCAAGAGAACTGTCCATGACACACAAGGCAAATGCATTTCTAATGTTGTCAGCCCAGAAAAGAACAAGCTGTAGGTGTTTATGATTGTAAAAGCAGAGTGCTCTGCAGCTCAGCTTTCACCTTCCAACAAATCAAATTACCCAGGTCAGACTGCACTGTGAGCAAGTTTACAGAGCAGTTTCATTGCTGTTGAATTTTTCTGTATTCTATTCCTGTTAAAGGGAATCCCACATTAGATAGGTCAACTGCAAAGCACAACACAACCGTTCTTGATCTTCATGCAAAGAGACAAACAATCTAGAGTGAAAAATCAAAAGTGAAAGCTGTTAGATGCAGAACACTAGAAACCATACCTAGCAACATGCAAGATAAATGTCCTCCCTGCCATTATCTCATGAATGCTCTCTGATCTAATAAAGAGCTCGCTCCTGGAGAGCACCCCCATGTAAATGCCAAGAACACAGAGCAATCCTCTCCAGTGGAAACCCTCCAGCTGATGTAGGTGCAGTGGGAAAGGCTGCCCCACTTCTATATAAATCCTAACTATTTCACAGCTTCTTAGAGATCTTCTCTGCTAACATACTTGTTAGGGAAACAGTGATGGAAGTTATTAACTCTACTTACCTCATGGTGCATTGGACTCACTTCCTCGACAGAAGGTGATCAGCATAAATGATGTGTGTGTCCCTTCAGAGATCCTTGCTGTGGTCAACTGAGGTGCTGGGCAATGACATTTCAGGGCCCTGCCCCAGGTGACTTTCTTCCTCCCACCTTTCCCCGGCCCAGCCTTCCTCCAGCCTTCCTCTGTGGGGGGTCCTCCTATGGCCTCCTCCCACTCTAACTCTGCAGCTCTGCCAAGATCTTGATGAAGAATGAAACATCAGTGGATAAAGCCTTCAGGTCCCTTCCCAAAGGAGTTTTCATAAGGCTTCATGAGATCAAAGGCTCTGGCTTCCTAAATCACTCCAATGGAAGGGTGAGCCACGGCTAGGTATGGGCAATCCCAGTGAGCAAGGTTATGATTTACGGATTTCAGCTTTTGCTCAGGTGCTCACAGGAGTATCACTCAGGGTGTTCCCAAAACCACTGTGTGCAGGTACAACCCCTGTGTCCCCTGCATCTTACACACTCACCTCTTCAGGAATGAGTACAGCAGGACTCTGCACATCACTAAGGAGTAGGTGTCAATTCCTGATCCAGAGATGGAAGTAGGTTTTGGCTCTTGTGTCAGCCCGCATAGTAGCTGCCTGTGCATGCTGTTGACAAGGGTTCTGGAGCCCTGCCTGGGGCCTGTGACTGCTGAGCAATGACTGCCATGGGTGAGGGGGACCAGGGTGCCAAGGGCCATGTAGCTGAGCTGCCATGCTTAGTGGGGGAAGACAAACCAGGAAGGCATTGTTTCTCCTCAAACATTTGCGCATGCTTAAAAGACAAGCCCCCAGTCTTGTTCAGAGCTCAAGAAACGTACTTCGTGTTCGTGGAAATATAAACAGGTACTCAATTTTTAAGGTGAAATACGACTTTGTAAAATGTTCATATTTTTTGAAGTTATTTGAAAAGAAATAATCAGTGACACATGTGAGGTTTTTTCTTTTTTGATTCAGTGTCTTGCTCTGTCACTCAGGCTGGATACAGTGGCTCAGTCATAGCTTACTACAGCCTTAAACTCCTGGGCTCGAGCAATTCTCCCACCTCAGCCTCCTGAGTAGCTTGGACTACAGACACAAACCACCACACCTGGATAATTCTTAGTTTAATTTTTCGTAGAGATGGGTGTCTCACTATGTTGCCCAGGCTGGTATCTACTTCCCAGCCTCAAGTAATCTTCCTGCCTCAGCCCATGCCTGGTCACATGGGAGTTTTGTAATAGCAAAACAGTGCAAATAAATGAAATGTCCCCAAATTGGGAATGAATAGAAAAAAGCCTGAAACATCCATGACATGGAACTTACTCTAGGCTAAACAGAATGTTCTTGAGAGATATTTAAGAATATAAAAAAAAAAGCTTTCAGAGGATACCCTAACAGAGATTACAGAGTAATATGAATAGTACGATCCAAACTTACTTAGAACTTTTACGAAGTGTGTATGCGATCGGAATGAAAGAGAGAATCTAAAGCTAAGCATCAGCCATGATCCCCTTCCTGCGGTAGGATTATAGGTGATCTCCAGTTTGTCCTTTATGCTTTTCTCAATACAATTTCTGGAAATTGAGATAATGAAATATATGGCATATATGAGTAGAAAAAGAACAGGTGCTATTTTAAAGAAACAGGCGCTAGAGGTCCCAGCAGTCTTCTAACCTTTTTTCCAGTTAAAAGGCCAGTTTCATTTGCAAAACCAGAGAGCAGGATCAGGAAGATTCTATCTCTCTCATGGCTGATATTCTGTGTATTCCATCTTATCGGCCTCAGCATCAGCTTATACTCCTTAAACAACTTTTAGTCCTGAAATAAGCTTTGTATTTCTTAAACAGGAGGCCACAAAGTCTGTGAGGAGACAGCAGGCAAAGGGTCCAGGCCGTGGCCCTCCTTGAGCGCGGAGCCCTCAGCGGGAATCAGCCCACTGCCCAGCCCAGGGAGTGAAATCTCTTCATACATTTCCAGTGGATGCCAGACCCTTTCGTCTTTAGAATTTCCCTCTTCCCCTGACCTAAGTTTCCAAGGAGGAATAAGAGAAGACAAGCAAAAGCACCCACACTTGTGAAGACAGAAAGCAGTATAGATCTCTGATTTCTAATGATGAATTTCTAATCATGAGATGAATTTCTAATCAGGCTAAAAAAAAAAAAAAGAATCACCCAAGTGTGAATATGTTAGTCAAATACTTGTTTGCCCTTTCCATTGGTTATAAATGCTCGTCTTTGTAACACAGGGTATTGGCTATCAAGTCTCCAGGAAGGAAAGGCAGTTATTGGCAAAACACAAGCAAGTTCCCTGATTGGAGAGGAGGGTATACAGATAAGCTGCAGGTGTAGGGCAGTGGGTGGGGGGGGAGGACACAGCAGCTAAATGCCAAAGACACAAGGAAGTTACATCCTCCTCCAATGCACTCTCATCTTCCAATTTGCTGTGAGTTGGTCCTAAACCCAGAATGCAAGTTGAAACTTCTGCATCGGATGCTTCAGATGTACAAAGGAAAATAACCCAGCATCCTCCTAATCCCTTATATGCAAAATAAATAGATGGGTTAGATTTCTGACTTTTCAAAGCCACAAATTCATCTGAGCTATCTATTTGGCTTTTTATTAATAAACGAAAAACCTCAAAAGAAAGAGAAAAATATCCAGGAGGTCATTGGCAGACAGAAGAAGAGAGCTTTTCTCTTCCCTCCCACAGACATGCACCAGTGTCAGCAGCTGTTGGGAGCACTTTCAGAGTTCTTCTTTTAATCCTTCCATCCTCCCACACTGGCTAGAGTGGCTGAGAGTGGATTCTGGCACCAACAGCCGGGGCGTCAATCTGCCCTTTGTTGCTTGTGCATCCTGTGTGAGATGCCTCAGTCCGCCTACCCTGCAGAGCTGTAAGGATTAAGTGAGTGAGCGCATGTCAGCACGTGCTCGGGAAACAGCAGCTATTCCTACTGTTGTTATTTTCACAGTCATCCCACACCCTCTTTGTTTGACAGGGAGCAACAGAAAGAGCCAAGCGTGGGCAGAGTGTCACAGGGTGTCCAAGCTGGGATGCATGGAGTCCTTCCTTTCTATGCAGGCACAGTTCCAAGGGAATACTTGAGACAGCCGGTTTGCTGTGTAATTTATTAGCACATTTCACTAAGAAGAGGACTCCATCTGGCAGGAGGCTGCTGCCTGCCTCCCAAGCTCAAACCTGGAGCTTGTCTCACCTGTCTCAGAGGAGTCCTGGTTTCCTGGACTGAACCCGCCTGACCCGCTCTATCCAAGCTCCAGAGTTCTCACATTTGGAAGCCCAGAATTCTACAGAAAGTACTATTATCATCTAACACCACCTCAGAATGATCCTTCCACACCAGCTAGAGCAGCTGAGAGTAGATTCTGGCACCAATAGCCGGGGTGTCAATCTGCCCTTTGTTGGCTGTGTATCTTGCATGAGATACCTGAGGTTCTGGCCTCTGGCTTCTTGTTGGGTGGTTCCTACCTTCTGCAGAGCTGTTCCCAGGGTGGTCACAGTCACTGAGTGGTCTGCTCCTATCACCATTATTCAGGATGTATCCCAATAAATCACTGCAAACACACAACTCCAGGGTCAGAACATGAGGGCTAGGGCTGGGCTGGGTAGTGGAGTTGTGTGCTGAGACAGCAAGTGGGCAGTGCAGAACAAAGACAAGCAGCAGATGGAGACCGGAGGGTTGGGGTCTAGCTTTACCTCCCATGAGCAATGAGATGCCGGGCAGATGACTCAGTTTTCTCCTCTACAGAATAAAGGAGTTGGACTAAGGATGTCTAAGGTTCTTTCTGGCTCGTAAAAAAAAAAACTAATTGCTACGAGCTCAGTGGCTCATGCCTGTAATCCCAGCACTTTGGGAGTCTGAGGCAGGTGGATCATGAGGTCTGGAGTTCAATACCATCCTGGCCAACATGGTGAAACCCCGTCTCTAGTAAAAATACAAAAATTAGCCAGGGGTGGAGCATGCCTGTAATCCCAGCTACTCGGGAGGCTGAGGGAGGAGAATTGCTTGAACCCGGGAGGTGGAGGTTGCAGTGAGCTGAGATTGCACCACTGCACTCCAGCCTGGGTGACAGAGCAAAACCCCATCTCAAAAAAACCCCAAAAAACAAAAACTAATTGCTTTCTCTAGGTGATAAGCAGGCCCTAACTGTACTGCTACTGTTCCTTCTGTAAGAAGGGGATAATCCTCCCTTGCTTGTAAGACTGTCAGGAGGAGGTCCGGGATGGTATTTGTAAAGTACTTAACAGTGCCAGGCACTAAGTGCTTAATAAACAGCAGCTACAATTATGGTCAGCTAGCAAGTAAGGGCCCACTCATATAGAAAGAGCACTTCTCTGGGCATAGAGCTGCCTGCCTGTGGGGCAGAGCAGAGGTCAGTCCACCTTGGTGAAGGAAATAGGCCCTTCCTAACTCCAAGTGCAAATGGTCTCCTAGAGAAATGAGACCCTAAATGCACAGGTGTAAGGTGCTGAGTTTGACTCCCTTGAAGCAAATCCCTGGAGAAACGGAGGATTGGTGGTTTACCTCCAACAGCAGGGAGGGACAGATGTCCTACAGATGACTTAATCCTGATTCCAACATTGTGTGCCACTGTGGTTTCCAGAATCGGAGTGGTGAGCAGTGACTGTCATAGACACAAAGAAGCAATGGCAATCCAGGTGAAATCCTGACGTCGACACACAATAAGTCCTTTATAAAGGCAGAAGCTGTGATGATGATGATGATCCCAGTAACACATGGATGAAAAGATCTGTTGCCCAGAGTTGGAAGGGCCTCACTAAGACATCCCTGCCTGTGAATGGTTGCTCGGCTACAGAGCCTGGCTGGTGCACTATGCTGAGCAACTGCAGCCCCGCAGAGTCCCCAGGAGCACTTAGCACAAATAGAGCTTGGGTTCTGGAGTCAGGCATATCTGACCGAACAGGTGCCTACCAAGGTCAAGGTACATAACCCCACACAACCTTTATTTCCCCATCTGTGAAATGGCAAAGGTTAGAGTGCCCACCTCAAAAGAGTCATCATGAAATAAAATGAAACACTGTGCATACAGCACAGTGCGACATCTGGCTCATACAACATTTGGAATAAGCACTGGCCATCAGTATGAATGCCATCTGATGCAACGCTAGCATTTCGGGCATGTGCCTCCCAATGCAGAAGTAGTAATCAGGCTCTTTTTTAAAGACCAGTGAGGCCAAAATAAGAATGTACCTCTGGCTTGACTTTGAGTCTGAGGAGGAGGAATGTGATATTTATAGAGACTAATAATAGAAAACATATACTCCTCATTGATGTATCTTTCTGGCTACTCCTTCGAGTCCAACTACAGAAAGCTCAGCAGGTGAGCATGTCACAGGTTAGCAGGACAACACCAAACACACTTTTACTTCCGGAATCAAGAGTGGCAAAAGTTATTCTGGGGATTTTCATGTGCCTCCTGCTTCTGATGAGGATTTTAAACTATCACATGGGAGCCAGTATTGAACTGCTTCTATGCCCACCTTCCCTGGCCTCTCTGGTAGACACAGGATATAACACAGCACAAAGAAATCACATCACTGCCATTGCAGGGATTATAATAAAATGGTCATCAGGTGGTTCATTCATAAACAGGATTTGCTGTCAAGCTGATGCTGAGTAGAAAGATAAAATAGCCTCCTCCCATTATCCATTCCCTAAGGTCATAACTCAATCCCTTTTCTCTCTGTATTCAAAAATCTCCCAGTCATCTGGAGCCACATGGCTAGTTCACATATGCTCACCTACAAGCACCTAAGCATGCCTTAGGGTCTGGGAAGAAATGGCATCAGTGGTACAGCTTGGAGATATGGGAGCTAGGATTTCTCCTGATTGTGTGTAGTTCTCTGAAGGAAGGGACCATATCTCTCTCCACCTGTTTGAACCACCACCTGCTTTTTGCCTGTTCTCTGTAAACCCTGCAAGGGCAAATGCCCCTGTAAAAGCTCTTCTATGAGCTGCCGCACAGCCCTGAGCATGGAGGCCTCCCTTGCAGCCTGCAGATCTCAGCCTGGCCAACATTTCCTGAAATGGACAAAGACCATAATGTCTGGATGAGATAAGAAACCCTTTCACAGGCCTTCACTCCTTCAGTCTTCTCAATAACCCTAAGAATAGGGTCGCTATTACCATCCTTCATAAAGACACTGATGAGTCAACCCAAAGTGAGCAGCCATTGCCTGAGGTTCCAAGGTGATGTATGTACAAAGTGAAAGGAGCTGATGGCCAAGTCATGAGCCTGCAGGGCTGCAGCCACATTGAGGGGACCTTTCTCTGATCACCAAAGCCACCCCAAGGACTAGGGGGGCCCTAAGGGAACCCATCTGCTGCCTCACCACCAACCATGGCCTCACTCACTTCTAATTCTTATTCCTAGTCCAGCCACTGTCCTGAGCCAACCCCTAAATGTCCAACTCTGGGGGAGGAAAGACTGCACCCAGCATGCTAAACCTCACCCACCTGCTGCATGCCCAACCTGCTCTCCCACTCTGTGACCGGCACCCCATTCACTTAGTAATTCAGGCCACAACCCTGGAGACCTCCCTTCAACCCCTGCTCCTCACCTTCTCTTCCACATCCCATCCATAAGCTCCATGTTCAAATTACTCTCTCCAAGTCCTATCTGCCCATTCCAGGATGCCAGCTCCCCACTAGGTCCTCTCAGCATCTCCTCAGGCTAACTGTAGTAGCCTACTAATCAGACCCAGTGTCCACCGTCATTATTAGAATTCACTTTCAAAAACACAATTCTCATCATACCACACCCCTCATTGAAATGCCCCATTGGTTCTTCAATGCCTACCTCCACTTTCTGTACCTTTTCAGTGTCAGCTGTATTAAAATACTCACATTCACCAGGATGCAATATCCTTCAGGCCTCCTTGCTCTTGCATTGTTAACTGGTCATCTTCCACACACTCATTCTTACTTCAATACCTAGCCCAACTAGCCTGTCAGCACCCCAGAGGTAGTTCCTCATTCCTCTCTGTTCTCGTAGTGACGGATCCACCCCTCTGACTTAATAGACAGAGTCAACAGTTACCAAGCATGTCCTCTACAGTGTCAGGTGCTCTTCTAGGCACTGACACATGTTGACTCATTTAATCTGCATCCTCTCCTCTGAAATCTTACCATCCCCATTTTACAGATGAAGAAAACTGAAGCCAGAGATTCAGGGACTTGCCCAAGTGGCTGGATTTGAACCCAGAAAGTGTGACTCCTGAACTTCATTACTTTACTGCTACCCTCAGCATACTGGATTGTAATTACCCATTTCATGTTTATCTATTGTATAGGGCTGGACAGGACTGGGCAATTCCACAGAGCAGGGTCCATGTGCCATTTATATTTGTAGACCCAGAGCTCAGCAAATGTCGCACACAACTGGTAGGAGTTTGTGAAACATCTGTCCAAGGGCAGATAGGAGGCCAGCCCCAGATGAATGGGTCTGCTAGATACTTACCAAGTTAATTAAGCCAAATGGGCTTCTCTTGTAATCACAGGATAGAAAACCAAGCACTTCGTGGAAGAGACAGGCAGTATTTTCTGCCATTTTCCTTTACTTAATTACAAGATAAATTAATCCTACTGTGAGTTACTAATTCAGATGCCAGACCAGTGTCACTGGCAGCCCCAGGGCACTCTGCCTCCCTGTGCTGGGCCTTCTGGGCAGGGCACACCTAAGTGGGGCCCTACAGAGTCCCTTCCAGAAGCCCACCCTAAAGTTTGATCACTTGTGGAGGAAACTGACACCCACCACTACTGTACTGGCCAGAACCAGCACCTCCTTCCCCTCCCAGCTCTTCAAGTCAACATAAGCAACAGTCCCTCACTCTTGCTGCCAAGAATCTGTGCATCTGCAGGAAGGAGAAAGGAGATCCATGCCAAGCCCAGGTTACAGCTGCAGATTTCCAAAGAAAACCCTGTAAGCAAATGCACACTGTGTGAAAAGGGAAGCTGTGCAGGTCAGCACCCACACTTGTACTCAAACCCAGGTGAATCAATCTCTGTTTCAAGACCCTGTGTCTCGGGCTCAATCACAGCTTAGGCAGCACTCTGCCCACCAAAGAGCTCATCAGTCAAGAGGAAGAGAGAGTTTAAGTGGAATAAAGACACCACTCCTAAGGTGGCCCAGGAGACGGCAATGGGTGAAATCAACCCAGAAACGGGAAAGGGATAAGTCAGAGTGCTAGGCCCTGGGGACACAGATGGCTCTGGGAGGCCAGCTCAGGAGTGGGTGACCGTCTGCAGCCATGTTCTCCTTAGAGAGAAGGGACAATGAGGCAAACACCATCCATGTGCATAGCGCTTACAGTTTATAAACCCACTGTCACACACACTCCTGCCCTTCTCCTTGGGAACCTCTGAAATATCTCTCATTTTGCCCAATTTCAGTTACAGATCAGGAAACTGAAAGCCAAACAAGGTTGCGAAATGTACCTGGACTCTGAAGTTAGAGCCAGCAATGAACCCGAGATCTCTGTCTCCAAGCCCAGAACACTTCCTTTCTCAGCATATCCTGCTGCCAGGTTGTGAGCACACTCAGGTATAGTATAATCCTGGCATCAACAGACTGGCATCCCAGACAGATGTGACCAGCCTACTCTCTGGGTGTCTCTGGGGAATGTGCCCACTTTGCTGCTGCCTATACTCTGGAGCAGCTCCAACCTCTGCAGCCTCCTTCCTGGACTGCCTGCCATGATGGAGCTGCACTTCTCACTCAGTCTCGGCATCTTGGCCACTGGCTGGCACTGGTCATCTCTTGCTGCAGTGGACCAGTTGTGCACACCAACCCTGCTTAGAGGCTAGACCCCCTGCTAATCTGGGCTTCCCCCATCCCTGCCTAAGCAGACTCCCTGGCTGGCTCAGGCACTTAGCAGTGGGATGAGAAAATCACCCACCACTTTCTTGTGTCCAGTCAGTGTCCTTACTGCTAACTTGACTGAATTCCTTGTGTGAGCAGGGGAGCCCTTTTGTGCCTTGTCCAAATCCCAGCCACCCTCCATGCCCAGGGTTCCCGGAGCTGCTGCCTGTGTTCTCTTCCCTTGCAACACTGCAGCTGGGCATCCAGAACAGTGTGAGCCACCCCTCCCCTCTCAACATTTCCTTTCTTCCCTTCACCCCAGCATGCTGGGGTCACAGTGTGCTATGCCCTCGGCTCCTGCCCCTCTCCTATCCACATCCACTCTCACAGAGCTTGCAAAATCTAGCTCAGCTGTGACCCTTTTCATGAACTTTTGTCATTCACAGCTTATAAAAAGATTCCTTCCTTCCTCTGGATTCTCGAGCACTTCACAGCTTTCTCATGCAAAGTTTCTTTCTACTGTGGACTACTGCTGGACCTTAGTACTGTAAGCTTTAGTCCTGCCCAATTGTTCCCTGTGAGCCTGCATGGTTAGGAGCCCAACATGTAACCATGGAGCCCAGACATGCTCAGAGTCAGCCCTGAGAGTCTCCCTGCAGAATCACCAGTGGTTGCTGATGGAAATACTAATGATTTGTTCCTCTACCTGAGCATTTTGAAGTATTTTAATTTTTAACAGGACACAAGGGTCTCTTAAAGGAATTACATCCTAATGATGGAATTTCAGGAATGTCCAGTCATGGGGACTTTTCCATAGTCATGTAAGAAGAAGAGCCATTGAGTGCCAGGCCTGTAGCTGGCCAACTGTGAGCTCCTGAATCGCACTGAACAGGCCACACTGATGGTGGGCAAGGGAAGCTCTGGCTTTTGTGTTCTGGCCACCCCGATCTCAAGGAACTGGCTCACTGATCCACTGGATCAGGGTGACCAGCTGTTTAGGTTTGCACAGAACAAAGGGGTTTCCTTAGGTGCAGATTTCAGCTCTGAAAGCAGGGCAACCAGAGTAAACCAGGGCAACCCAGGTAAAGCAGGGTGGTCCCCTGAGAGGAGGTGAGTTGTTATGAAAACATATGCAAGGTGTTCAGGAATCTTTAGTTTTTATTATATAGGAGAAGAAGCCATACTCATTTATTCAATGTATATACATGGGAGACTCAACATTTCAATGAGTGAAGCTTACATACTGTCTTGAAGTTACAGAAAGAACAGGGTCATGGATCCTAGTAAAAGAGGTTATGGGAGGGGGAGAAGGGGAATGTTTAGGTAGGGATCTTTAAATGTCATGCTGGTCTGGCAATGGCTCCCTGCCATCTCACTGTCTCTATTTTATGTACGTATGTATGTAAGTATTATGTATGTATTTAAGTGGAGGTGCTCTGTCACCCAGGCTAGAGTCCAGTGGAGCAACCACAGCTCACTGCAACCTTGACCTAGGCTCAAGCGATCCTCCCACTTCAGCCTCCAGAGTAGCTGGGACCACAAGCATGTGCCACCATAGCCCAGCTAATTTTATAAAGAATTTTTTATAGAGATGGGGTCTTGCTATGTTGCCAGGGCTGGTCTTGAACTACTGAGCTCAAGCAATTGGCACCCCAAAGTGCTGGGATTACAGGTTACCATTCCCAGCAATTTTTAAAAAAAAATTTTTAGCCGGGCGCAGTGGCTCAGGCCTATAATCCCAGCACTTTGGGAGGCCGAGGCAGGTGGATCACAAGGTCAAGAGATTGAGACCATCCTGGTCAACAAGGTGAAACCCCATCTCAACTAAAAATACAAAAATTAGCTGGGCATGGTGGTGTGTGCCTATAGTCCCAGCTACTCAGGAGGCTGAGGCAGGAGAATTGCTTGAACCCAGAAGGCGGAGGTTGCAGTGAGCCGAGATCATGCCATTGCACTCCAGTCTGGGTAACAACAGTGAAACTCCGTCTCAAAAAAAAAAATTTTTTTTTAGACAGGGTCTCACTCTGTCTCCCAGGCTGGAGTGCAGAAGTGTGAACACACATCACTGCAACCTCAAACTCCTGGGCTCAGGCAATCCTCTTACTGCAGTCTAGGTGCACCACCAAGCCTGGCTTATTTTTAAGTTGTTCGTATTTTTCGTAGAGACAGGGTCTCACTATGTTGCCCAGGCTGGTCTTGAACTCCCGGGCTCAAGTGATCCTCCCACCCAATCCCATTCTCTCAGCTTTCCAATGTGCTGGGACTACATGTGTGAGCCACCATGCTGACCCCACAGTCTCTAGAGTGACTCCCAATGCCCCAATGCTGTCTGGAGAGCAGCACAGACAGCACCAGGAGCACTGGGTTCTGAAGGGGCCTGAGGCCCACGAGCTTTGCCTGGCTCTTGTCTCTATTTCCCAAACAAAACCTGTTTCAGCAAAAGACACACTGTGCGGATGCCTTTGGACAAGGCTGTGTGGGCGGGCAGGGTGAGCAGAGGAGGGGGACGAAGCTGGTGGTGAGAGAAGCCCAGCTGAAGACAGCAGATCCGGCTTGGTCATCCCCTGTCACTTCAGGGATAAGCAACAGTGATGGTGGAACCCGGAGAAACAGTGTGCTTGTCCCGTCTGTCCAAGCACAGTCGAAAAGCTTCCTGACTTAAAACAAGCTGGTTTTCTGCACAGACAGAAAGATTATGATTTCTTTGGGGGAATACTTTTTGCAAAGAGGGTTGGAGCAACTGGGGAAGTATTGGATGCTATATGTATTTCAATCATTTAGTTAAATTTAAAAGTACTACTGAATGTCACGTTAACAAACACAAGAAACCAGAGTAGTAAAAAGAGGGAACATTTGCCAATACTTTCAGTGTTCTGACTCTGGATCACTGGGTGAAACTTACGTTTTGACTGCAAGGGAAGGGAGAGGGGATCTGAGGGATGTTTGTGTGGAAACTTGGCCAGCAGGTACAGCACAGTGCAGCGAGAGGGGCTCTGGGCAGAGACCAAGCCAGGTTCAAATTCTGCCCCTGGCACGTGAGGCTGAACGAGGTATCCTTGGGCAAGATATGATCCCTCCTAATGGAACTTCCTACCTGCTGAGCACCCACAGTGTGCTGGGCACACGCTGGACAGCAGCCAAAGGTGCCCTCAGTTCCCTGTGGGAGTAGGGGAGGCAGTTTTATTATCCATATTTTACAAATAAACAAAACCTAGAGGATAGAAGGAACTCATGCAAGGCCACACAGGCAGTGAGGAGCAGAACAAGAGCGCTAGGTGTGTTTGACTCGCCTCGGTCTTCTCACCTATAAATGGGTATTGTGATCATAAGCAACAGTGTGTTAAAGTCCTGAACACAATTCTCTGCAGCCAGGTGCTTCCTTAACTATGAGTTCCCTTCTCTACCTCCTTTCCTCCTTTTAGGAGTGCCTAACCATTGCTCTCAAAAGCTGTTTCCAGAAATACTGGTGTTGGTCCAGGGCCTGCTGACTTTTGAGCTGCTATGGTTCGTTCACTTTTCCTGGAGCTGTAGCAAGGACCCTGGTTACGGGACTATTCAAGTAAATACGTTTTTAATCATTGAACTCAACTTTGCTTTCAGCGAAGGTGACAGTTAAAATTGCTGCCTTTTATTTTGCCAGTCAGCCCAGCTTGCCACATGGAAGAGGTGGTTTTTTTTCCCTCTTATGATACATTCACGCCCAACATTAGGGCTGAAATTTCAGTCTTGCACGCATGTTATTTTAGGATTTCAATGTAGACTTCCCCATAACTCACTCTGTCCTCTTGTTTGCTGAATCACAGTGTCTTCTGGCTGTGGGGCCTTGACTTTGAATCCAGAGACAGATGCTTGGTAATTACAAGGTTTCCTTCCTACAGTGGGGGATTGGCAAGTAATTGCCTTATTTTTTAAGGGAGAATTTTGAGCAGTATTTTAAAGAGCCAGACCCAGAGCTTTTATGTGACAGGAAAAATGAAATAAGCCCTTAAAGTACTTCCACCTCCCTTCCTAACGCAAAAAGGATTTTAGAGAAGGACCCACATCTGAGATTCCACTGAAATGAAGGCAAGGTAAGAACAGCCTGTCTGGATGGGCACCAGGTGTCGCAGCTGTGCTGAGTCAAGGCTGATATCTGCCTCAACCCCCTTTAGAGCACACAAAGGTGACTCATTTACTGTAGGGAAAATTAGAAAACACAAATAAGGAAAAGGAAAATACCACAAATCCCCACCACTCTGAACTATATGCTGTTTGTATTTTGGTAAATATCTGTCCAGATAAAATGAAGAAGAGTGCGTGTATATTTTACATTTAAAGACGAGCTGGACTTTTGCCCCCACCCCCCACCCCCCCCACCCCCCCACCCCCCACCCCACCGCTTTTGTTTGAGATGGGGGAGTTTTGCTCTTGTGGTGCAGGGGCTGGAGTGCAATGGTGCTATCTTGGCTCACTGCAACCTTTGCCTCCTGGGTTCAAGTGATTCTCCTCCTTCAGCCTTCCTAGTAGCTGGGATTACTACTAGGAAGTAAGCACATGCCACCACGCCCAGCTAATTTTTTTTGTATTTTCAGTAGAGACGGGGTTTCACTATGCTGGCCAGGCTGGTCTCGAACACCTGACCTCAGGCAATCCACCCACCTCAGCCTCCCAAAGTGCTGGGATTATAGGCGTGAGCCACCGCGCCTGGCCCTCTTTTTCATAACCTGATTTTGCCCCCATTTAACATCACAGAGTACACAGTGCTTTGTTAGTAAACACACATCTCCTCTCCATCCTCACTGTGCTCAGTGTGGTCCCCAGAGCAGCAGCATCACCTGGGAGCTTGCTGGACATGCAGATTCCAAGGCCCCACTCTAGCCCTGCTGAATCTAAATCAGCATTTTAACAAACTCCCCAGTGACTTGTATGCACTTTAGAGTTTAAAGCCTACTGAATATTCCATGTTATAAATGTGCTATGGCTACACACAGTGGCTCATGCCTACAGTCCCAGCACTTTGGGAGGCCAAGGCTGGAGGACTGCTTGAGCTCAGGACTTTGAGACTGACCGGGGCAACAAAGTGAGACCCCATCTCTATAAAAAATTAGGCAGGTGTGGTGGTACATGCCTGTAGTCCCAGCTTCAGCCTAGGAGGTTGAGGCAGTAATGAGCTATGATTGTGCTACTGCACTCCAGCCTGTGTGACAGAGCAAGACCTTATCTCAAAAAAAAAAAAAAAGCACTAAAATTTAGACAACCATCCTCTTATGTGTGAATATACAAGTTTCACTTTTCTAGTTAGTACTGTGATGTGTATTCTTATACCAAATGTCTCTGTTTCCCTGTCTGGTAATCTGCCTAGAGCACATTAGCAGAAGATGCTCTTAAGAGAGGTGACAGAAGTTGACAAATTTCACTCTTGTCAGTAGTGGGAGCACCCATTTTCTATACAAATACTAGCAGTTATTTGACTCTAACAATCTTTGATAGTTTGATAGAAAGAAACAGTACTTCAGAAATAGAAATTCCATTTGACCCAGCAATCCCATTACTGGGTATATATCCAGAGGATTATAAATCATTCTACCATAAGGACATATGCATGTGAATGTTTATTGCAGCACTGTTTACAATAGCAAAGACCTGGAACCAACCCAAATGCCCATCGATGATAGACTGGACAGGGAAAATGTGGCACATATACACCATCGAATATTATGTAGCCATCAAAAATGATGAGTTCGTGTCCTTTGTAGGGACATGGATGAAGCTGGAGACCATCATTCTCAGCAAACTGACAAAAGAACAGAAAATGAAATACCGCATGTTCTCACTCATAGGTGGGTGTTGAACAATGAGAACACATGGACACAGGGAGGGGGACACTACACACTGGGGTCTGTTGGGGGGAATAGGGGAGGGACAGTGCAGGGTGGGAGTTGGGGAGAGATAGCATGGGGAAAAATGCCAGATATAGGTGAAGGGGAGAAAGGCAGCAAATCACACTGCCACATGTGTACCTATGCAACTATCTTGCATGTTCTTCACATGTACCCCAAACCTAAAATGCAATTAAAAAAAAGAAAAAGAAAGAAACAGTACTTCATCACCATTAGCTAACTTATCTGAGTATTAGTGTGGTTAAACATAAATTCATTTACTGATTGGCCTTTTGTTTGGATTAAACAAATTGGTTTTGCCTTGGAGGTGACTGTCAGTTTTCTTCTTGATTTGGTAAGACATCTCTATCTACCAGACATTATCGCTTTGAAAGGTGTTATAAACATAGCCCTGATTTCAGACATGGTGTTCTGCCCAGCACTGGGCTGTGTTTCAATGGCAGGAAAGGATTTTGGAAAAGGAAGCCTGAACTAGGGGAATACGTGCATCATCGCCCTCTTCCTCCTTCCACCCACATAAATAGCACTGCTTGTGGAAGTGAGTTCAAGCTCCTAACCTAATGTCTCCAAACTGAGACGATGTGTCCCTGCCACTTTAGTGGCCCCGAAGAGCCTCGCTGAGCTCTGAAAAGGAGCATTCCCCATTTCCTTCTATTTTTAGATGCTAGATTGTTTTAGAGCATGGAGCTGGAAGCACTTCTTTTTGATAAGCCTTATAGTCTAGCAGATAGAAAGTGGTATGGAGAGTGTCACTTACATAAAATTTTAACTTTCTAAATGGCAATCAGGCAGAGACATAACAAGAGATGTGCTTTAAAGCTTTTCATGTTTCTAAATGGCCTTCCTCATAACCTCATTTCCAGGATTCATTATTTCTGAGCCAATAATAAATTAGGCTTACTGATAGTACCTTTCTCTCTTGACCCTGATTCAATTTCTTATTAAGGAGTCAGCATGGTTTAGATTTAGAATCAGAATAAAGGACAAAGTGGGCAGAATACAAGGTGGCCCCAAACAGCCCGTGGGCTTGGGGAAGCGCCTGTGGTCTCACTGAGCTGTCTGTGTGCATACCCAGCAGCCAGGAGGCCAGGCCTGCAGGAGGCTCGGCCAGCGCTTAGGTCAGGTGACTGAATCAGGGCCTGGTGGGAAAAAAAGAGACTCACCTTGATTCTTGGCAGGTACCTGGCTGGGCTCTGTCCTCTGCAACCCACCTATTCAGAGACACAGAGAGGCCATGGCTTGCAGAAGGGTGGTTAATTGGGTCAGGGAAGTCCACAGCCCCCAGGAAAGAAGTGGAATAGCCATGGTCCCAGTGGCACCTTCATCATCACTTTTAAGCCTGAAGTGTCCAACACCTTCACTGTGAATGTTTCGACAAGCTCCTAGGGTAGGGCTCAAGCCTGCAATTGCATTCCAAAAGGGAATGAGGTATTGGCCAAGCAGATCAGATGGTGAAGAACATTTTCAGGAATTGGCCGTAGGGTTACATAATTGGAGGGGAAGTTACATGGAGAGATGTGGCAGCAAAGGAGGGGCTGTGTATTTTGACATAGACTGACGAGAGCAAATGCATGCCACGGAGGGGCTGCTCCCTACTGTCCCCGACGCTGTAAGGAACTCGGTGTGGAGCTCTCTCTATTGCTTCCAGCAGCTTCCCCGACCAATTCACATTGGCCCAAAGCTGAAATGTGCATCCCTGCTCTACTGCAATGGAGAGCCACTGAAGGGCTATGCCTGAGGATGGCCAAGACGGTAACTGTAGTTTTACAAGATCATGGACTTAGGGAGATTTGACACAGAAGGTGGCTTGGAAAGGATAAGAATGGACACGTTTGCCAGCCAGGGCGCATGAACTTCCAACCAGGCTGAGAGCAGAACCCTTGCCTCCTTCAAGCCAAGTGGCGATGGGGCTTGAGTGGGATGAGCCCCGCTCCCTCACTCCAGTGTGCACTGAATCATTCTCCGGGCTGCACATGACAACCGCCGCCACTTCCCCTTGTTGGCCACATTTTTAAATGCCCAAGAATGAACTTCAGAGAGAGTGAGGCTGGGAGCTGCTTTCTTTGGGAGCCACGTGTGTTACCTCTCAGGGTGGCCATGACCCTGAAAAGCAGCAGAGGAGCTGCTAGTGTCTTAGGTCCTGGTTGACTCAGGCCACAGAAATGGGGAAAGGAGGAGGGGCCTCCTGGGCTGGAGACAGGAAAAGTCAGGAGCCATGGGGGCCCTCTTGTCGAGTGGGCTCTCTCCTATACCCACCTCTGGCCCCAGTGCCCTGGGAAGACTAGGAGGAAGACTGAGAAGACTGCCTTGGGCTCAGATTGCTGCTGGAAGGAGACAAGGTGTGTGGGCCTAGCCCTCCCACTGACCATCTTCCCTCAAGCTCCATGTCTCACAAGGCTTCGATGCAAATCTCTGCTATGATGCAAAACCCCTGGAGGTTCTACGCAAGTGATGACATTTTTCTTATAAACATACATGCACGTGTATATGTAAAACTTTCCATAGAATGTGGAGGGCTCCTAGGACACCCAAACCTTATCCCTGGACTTGTAAGACCTCACAGCCTTCAGGATGTCTCAGCAGAGAAACAGGCCTTTTCTACTCCTTAGACACTGTGGGCACAGGACCCAGAAAGTAAAGTTTACAAGAGCTGTGGAAGTGTTCAAGCCCACAGTAAAGCTGCATTAACTCCATAATATAAAAAGGAGGTTGAAAAATCCAATTAGTAAATGTTTCATTAAAATGAAGTTTAGCCTGATGCCAACTGGTCAACAGCAACTCAATCCACACACGATTTAGAACGTACAGGTGGTGTAGGAGGTGGAAGAGTGGAATCTGCAATGATCTGGGATGGGACCTGAGGACACTACCCTGTCCCAAAATGACACTGCCTAGGGCAGAAAAGGTATCATCCTCACCCCGCTCCCTTTTATAAAGGAGAAAACCAAGGCCCAGAAGATAAGTGACTTGTCTGAAACACACAGCCAGAAGGTGGGAGGATGAGAAAACAGAACACAGCTCGGGAATTAGAGGCTGACAGTTAGACTGGGATAGGCCCTAGAATGCACCAATCATCAGGCGGGGCTGCTACGTGACTTGACGGGACACCGCAGAGAGGGGAACCCTGCAACCAGAAGGACAACTCAACACCCGTGGCTCTACCCACCATAAGTGGGTGACCAACTCAACACCTCTGGCTGTGCCCACCGTTAAGTGGGTGACCAACTCAACACCTCTGGCTGTGCCCACCGTTAAGTGGGTGGCCACTGCTTCTTTACTGCTGCCAACCCAGTTCCATGGTGAGCCTCTATCTTCCAAGATGAAAGGGACCCAGATGCTCTCTCACCCACCTATTCCCTTGGGTCTACACAGCCTTCAGTCAGAACTGGCCTCAGCTTCCTCGCACCCTCCTTAGAATCACCAGCAGAGCCCAAACCCCATTCTTGGCTCCTCCCAGCCTCTCTCACCTTACTCACCTAAACATCCCACCCCTCTTCTGGGGTGCATCCTCTTTGTCTGCAGCAATCGAAATCAGCCTTTATTTGTTTGGCAATAGCTGCATTACTGGTGGTCTTTCCCAGTGGGCTTTCAAAGGGTGAGGGCAAACTCAAGTCTAAGGTTGGTATCTCACCCAGAGGGTGGAGGTGGTATCAGAACATCTGCAGCATCTCCACGCCCTGCCCATCCCTATCTGCCCACTCCAGGGAGCCTGGCTTGCTCCTGCAGCTCAGAATCACCGGGCCAGGGAAGGCCTGCTGGGACATCTCCAGAAGCCCACTTGTTGGGTGTGTGTTTTAGTAGAGGCTCATTGCCAGGTTTTTTTTTTTCCTGAGATTAAGTCTCAAAAGAAGGCTAAGAGTGCAGTGGCGTGATCTCAGCTCACTGCAACCTCTGCCTCCCCGGTTCAAATGATTCTCCTGTCTCAGCCTCCTGAGTAGCTGGGATCACACCACACCCAGCTAATTTTTGTATTTTTACTAGAGATGGCGTTTCGCTATGTTGGCCAGGCGGGTCTCAAACTCCTGACTTCAAGTGATCTGCCTGCCTTGGCCTCCCAAAATGCTGGGATTACAGGTGTGAGTGACCACACTCAGGCTCATTGCTTTTTTTTTTTTAAATCCACCTCCGTTTCATACTGACTGGTCATAGTGACTGAGCTCAGTCCAAGGAAAGCACCAGGGCATGTCGCCAAGGCAGGACAGTTTGCCTGAGTGTAGGGGGCGGGGCGGGAGGGAGCTGCTATCAGCTTGTCACCATCACTGACATCTGGAACAAAGCAGATAGGGACTTCATGGTAACATCTCCAAGGGCCTGTGACGTGGTCCCGACTCACCCTCTTTTTGGTCATCAAAACATTCAGGAAAGATTCAGAAATTGCATATGGGACTATAGCTTAGCGATTTTCTGATTTGGCCCCCTGATTTTCTTCCCTGGGAAAAAATATGAGTTTGCTCTCTCCTTCCCTGCAGGGATGTAATAGAGGTTTTTATGGATAGAGAATTTCTCAAATTGCATCTTTGTAAAACAGTATATGCTAAGGTGCACCTTATGTGTGAATTTCCCAGAATCAGGGAAAAGTATAACACACAATGCAATGTCAAATTAAACCTTCTCTCCTCACCCCTCTCCCTCCTCCTCCTCTCTATCCTCCTCACACCTTAAGACCTCAGTGATAAGATTTTGCTTCCTGTAGTAAAACAATTTCTAAGACCAAACCGTGAGGTAAGAAGAGAGAGAGCTGTATTTGGTCATCTATAAAACAGCTCCTACTGTATTTTGATGCACTTACAAAAATGTGTTATTTCCAGAGAAATAAACGTCTTCCTCACCATTTCCAGTAGCCAATAAATAGCAGAGGCTTTATAATTACTAAGCAGCCCCAAACGCCTGGCACTGATCTTCACTGCATGTCTCTCTTCCATGCTCAGCAGCAGCCCGAGCCTGCCCCAGAGAAGGGGGCCAAGCTGCCCTTCTCCCCTAAAGGGAGCCAGACACAGGCATCCTGCTGGGTGTTTGCTCATTTTAATGATGTGGTTAGAAAGGCACAGAGATGAAATGAACTTTTTATAGGAAAAGGCTGGACTGAGGCTTCCTAGGACTGTGAAGCTTCACTATCAGATCTCCAAATGAAAATCCTACTTGCTTTGATTTTTTGCCTTGGTCATGTGTCATGGGGCTGATCCCCAGCTGCCACCAGCTTTGGATAACCTCAGTGCTTCCTGGCTGCATCCCACACAGGGGCTGCCCTGAGAGGCGTGGGAAAAGTCAGGCATCCCTTGGGGATCAGCACTGACCCACAGCCCCGCAGGGGCACACCTCCAGGATAAGAGGACGCCTGTGCCCACGTGTCTCTGGGTCTCCCCTCCTTCCAGCCCACTGGGTGAGAGTCAAGCTGAGGAAGGCCAGCGCCTGAGGCCCAGCTGATGAGTCCCAGGCTTGGATGACAGGCCTGCTTGACAGGAAGGCTTCAGATGTCACTTCATCCCAGGCAGCTCTTCTCCCCTCCAAAGCTGAGTTACAAAGCACCCAAGCTTTGTGATTTTATCTCCGGCTCGCAAGAGCCCTGGGAGGGCAGCTGCTTTGGAACACTGAGGCCTCCACCTGCCAGTCCTCCTCCTGGGGCCTCTTGGAAGCATGTCCTTCCCACCACCAAAACTGTGTTCCATGCCCGCTCCTCGGCAGCAGCCTGCTCTCACCCAAGGAGATCCCCCGTGAGGACCTCAGGGTCCACCCCACGATGGAAATGCAAGCCCCTCAGCGCTTTGCTCCCTGGCCTGGGAAGCAGGGGCTGAGATAGAGGAAGTTCAGCCCACCGGCCTGAAGGCAGGCCTGGCTGACAGCACACCAGATGCCATTGGGCTCAGCCCCAGAGCCTGGAGCAGCAGCGAGAGACAGCTCTCCAAGCCCAGCTTCGAGGGAAGAGGAATTGGAGGGAGAGGTAGAGGAAGGGGAGGAAAGGGAGAGAGTTGGGGGGGAATGAGGGAAAAAGAAATGGGGATAGAGGGAGAAAGGAAGGAAAAGAGGAGGGGAATAGGAAGGGGAAGGAGGAAGAGGAGGGAGGAAAGGGGAATAAGAAGGGAAAGGAAAGGGAAGGTGGAGGAAGGAGAGGAAAGAAGAGGAAGGAAGAGGGAAGGGGAGGAGGAAGGAGAGGAGGAAGGAAAAAGGAAAGAGAAGGGGAAGGGGGAGAGGGGAGGAGGAAGGAAACAGGGAAGCCAAGGGAAAGGAGAAGAGGAAAAGGAAGGAATCAGGAAGAGTTAGGTAAGGGGGAAGGAAGAGGAGGAGGGAGGAAAAACAGAAGAGGAGGGAAAGAGGAGGGGGAGGGCATGCTGTGCTGGGGCCAGTGATCACAGGAGACCCCGGGATGAGAGGACGAGGAGAGGAGGCAGACTCCAGGAGGCTCACCCTCGGACACTCCCCACCCTACCCTTAAGGAGGTGGCTCACAGATTCTCACAGGATACAGGAGGGTCTCTGCTGCCAGAGGCTTCCACCCAAAGGCAGCGTCGGCTCTAACAGCCTCAGAAGGAGCTCAGAAAAGAAGATAACAGGCCCAGGTGCCAGTCACAGCCGGCTTAGAAACAGGTGGCTCTGCAAGGGCATCTCCCTCACTGGCTCCCGGCCCCTGAGTCTGCCATACCCGCCCCGGGCTGGCGTCCTCCGCAGGCTTCCAGCTCACTGGCTCTTCTGGCTCGTCCGGCCTCTGACTGGGCTACGATTCTCACAGAAACAAGGACTTCTTTTATCTAAATTCTACCTGTGGCTCCTCAGAGAACACCGTCCCACATCCCGCACCCATATTCAACAAACCAGGCCTACTGTATCTCCCTGGAGATCCGCCACTCCTGCATGGGTTCATCCCACAGGGCATGGGAGGGCGCTCCCTCCTGTCGCAGGCCTGAGGACCAGCACCAAGCATGCTAGGTAAATGTTGCCCAGTACCCTCAAGAACTGTTTTATTTCCCCAAAAACCTCCACAGGGACCAACTCTGACTCTGCCCTATTCTATTGCACTACAGGAGTGGCAAGTGTGAGGAGGGGGAGCCTGCTCCTAAGACCTGCTCACTGTCCAGCACTGATGATGGTGCTCCTCTCTTGCTGTCCACACCCCACTGCCTCCCCTCAAACCTTTCCCTGTGCTGCTCATCCCCACAGCTAGCCAGGGTCCTCCAAGTTTCTCCTGCTGTGCTTCTCATGATCCTCCCGATCCCCCAGCTCCTCTCACTCCCATCCTCCTCCTCTCCACTCTTCACACTCCTCCCCATCCCCCAGCTCCTCTCACTCCCACCCTCCTCCCCTCCTCTCCTCTCACTCCTCCCCATCATCCTCTCCTCACACTCCTCCCCATCATCCTCTCCTCACTTCCACCCTCCATCCTCTCCTCACCCATCCCCAAGTTCCTCTCATTCCCACCCTCCTCCCTTCTCTCCTCACCTTCCTCCCCATCCCCGAGCTCCTCACTCCCACCCTCCTCCCCTCACTTTCCTCCCCATCCCCAGCTCCTCACTCCCACCCTCCTCCCCTCATGCTTCTCCCCATCCCCAAGCTCCTGTCACTTCTACCCTCCTCCCCTCCTCTCCTCATGCTTCTCCCTATCCCTGAGCTCCTCCCTTTTACCTCTCACCCTCCTCCCCAACCTCAAGCTCCACTTTACTCTCTATCCTCTTTTTGCTTCTCTTTCTGCTCCCCCTTCTGCTCCACCTTTCACTGTCTTCCCTTTTACCCCCCACTCCTCCCTTTTACCCCTACACTCCACCCTTTATTCCCCACACTCCTTCCCCTCTACTACCTATCTTTAAGTTACTCTCTTCACCCTCCTCCCCCTTTGCACCCCATGCTCCTCCCCATCCTCAAGCTCCTCCCTTTTACTGCCACCGTTCTTCTCCACCCCCAGCCTCCTCCCCTTCACTCTCTATCCTCCTACCCTTCAATTTCCCCTACTTCTGCAGCCAGGGCCCCCCTCCACCCACCCATCTTCTCAGGTTCTCCTTCCAGTCCCCTTGGCAGCTAAGGAGCATTTTGGTGCCCCCGATTCATCTTGAATGGACCACGAGCTACTGAAGATGAGACCACACTTAACCCAGAGATGCACCTATCCTGAGGTGGCCTTGAGGATGGCACACATGGGGGCATCACAGGAAGGGTCTGGGCTGTGGAGTTACAAAACTGTAGTGTCCTCCTGAAACACTGTGTACTGACATGAGAGCCTGGGAGGCCACTCTGCTCTCAAAGCCTCCATGTTCTTGCACTTAAAATCAGGCACATACACTGGTGGGGAGACACCTTCCCCACGGGATGTGTGCGGATCAGACCAATGAGTGTGACAAGCGTGTTGGCAAGGCGCTATGTGAAATGCCGTCTCACATTTAAAATCATGCTGGAAATCACAGCACTCCTGGAAATGTCCCACACCTGTGGGCCCTTTCTAGGGGTTGGAGTCACCCCCCCCAGGGGTCCTTTCTAAAGACGGCTGGGAGGGGCATTAGTGCCACTGGAGAGAGAATTCATCTTGCTTTATGCCAGATCCTCAGCTCTCTGTGATTGGATTCCAAGAGCTGGGAATCAAAATTCTGCTGAGGCCTCTCATGGTCTACCCGCACACACACCTGCATGCTCACACCACACCGTCACCCCGGCCACTCTGGATGAATTCCTTCCCACTGTTCCCACTCAGAAATCTGGATGCCCACCTTGCAAGCTGTACTGACTTATCACGTGGAATTACTACCCTGGTTCTGCTCACCTCACTGGCTACATTTTCCAGTTGTCTCCCTAACTATGGAATTCAAAGCAAAAATACCACCATACCATTCCAGTAGCAAAAGTAAAACTTTTATAATTTGACATTCTAAAGCATAACAAAACCAATAATCCAGAATCATGCTTCGCTCGTTTCCTTAAATCTACCCAGTCTTCTAATTCCTAGTTTTTGACATTTTAAAGTGACATTTTTATAAAGATGAATCTTTAAATGGCAGATTAATCCAAGCAACAGAGGAGATTTAAGAATATTTATCAAGTTCATACCTAAGAACAATGATATAAAAATGATCTTAATTACCCAAAGATGTCACTGCCACAAAAATAGCTCTGGGGTATTTTTCCCCAAATCTCCTCAAGGAATGCCTGGGAATACACAGATGCAAAAATCGTGGGGCTGTGACTTAAGATGGTGACCTCTTTTAGAGACATGTTACAGCTCAAACACACAGCGAAGTTAGACCTCATCAAGGAAGATCAGCAGTCCCAGATCTTCTGAACCAGATGACATTGTCCTTACATGCCTTGCCTTCTCTAGAGCTTAACCACAGCATGCTGCCAGGAAGAATCCAGCCCTACGTGAGAGCACAGAGCTGGCTTTGGGGGCAGCATCCCCTACAAGGGCACACAGGCTCCTCTTGCTCAGGAGCCATCACCGCCCAACTGACGGCTGTGCGCTGGAGAAGGAGTCATTCCCCTCTCACAGATCTACAAGGCCAGCTGTAATGGGTTACCTTCCGGTCCAACATGGCACATCTGGCACGCAGGAACTCCCATGGGACCCTGAGACAGTCCCAGTTGGCAAAAGGCTGAGCAGCACAGAGCTGAGACTGCTCCATCTGAACCCCCAGAATCCAGCCTCCTTGCCTTGCTTTCCCGTCTAGACTTTCACGTCTCATCTTGCAGGACAGTACATCAGTTTGCTGAGCTACCATAACAGAGTACCACACAGAACGCTGGCTTAAACAGCAGAACTATTATCTCACAGTGCTGGAGGCAGGAGGTGCGAAGTCAAGGTGCTGGCAGGCTTGGTTCCTGCTGAGGCCTCCCTCCTGGCCTGCACAGGGCCGTCTTCTCTCCCTGTGTTCACATGGGCTCCCCCATATGTCTGTGCCTCATCTCTTCTTACTGGGACACCAATCAGATTGGATTGGGGTCCACCCATACGACTTCATTTTACCTGAGTTACCCTCTTTGAAGACCTTGTCTCCAAAAGTCACATTTTGAAATGAATTTGGGGTGGACACAATTCAGCCCGTGACAGATGGCAGGTGCTGTTTAGCAGACTAGATGCTCAGGACAGAACTAGAAACAGGGGTCTCAGGCAAGGCCATCTTCCCAGCAGACCAGACCATAAGCCCTCAGTAGGGAGGGCCCACGCAAGGCCTCTGGGCTCCTGGCATGACCCCACCCCACAGGTCCCAGAACAGGGTTTTAGGGACTGCAGACCTTGAGCATCAGTGCACTGCCCTCAGTCCTCAGCACCGCCTCCCTCAGGGCCTGCGCTGCCACATCCGGTAAGATTCAAAACCCAGCCACGGACCAGCATGGAGTCCCTGGAGCAGCTGGTCTGAAACAGAAGCAGAAGGGCTGGATGCAGAAGGCTCCAATGAGCTTGGGGCCAGGCTCCGACAACAGGGAGAGAGGGACCCAGGAGCCCAGCAGAACCTTTTCCCGACAAAATTCAATGGCCCTTTCAAAGTCTTGTTTCTTGGCAACCCTCACAGGTTACTAAGAAGCCAGCTAAGTCTTAGGTGCAGCTCATTAGCAAGCAAGAACACACCAAGACAGTAGCCTGAGTTGGCAAATTAATGTAGGATATCTAGTGCAATGTGGATTTCAAATAAACAACACGTAATTTTTTCAAATGTTAAGTACAGCCTATGTGATATGACCAGTAAGCTTAAGCTGAACGCTTATTGAGAATCTGAAATCTAAATTTTACCAGGATCCTGTATTGTGTCTGGCAACCCTACTCCATGAGAACAGCCCCCCATTTTGCTGACAGACACTTGATTTCTTCTCAGGGAGCCCGTTCTCTCACAGAGCCGACTGCTCAGAGCAGGAGACCCAGGCCAGGGATTTCCTGGGGAAGCTGATCCCTGCAGGAGGGGGCTACCTGCAGAGCTAACCCCTCACCGTGGCTCCGCCCTCTTCCAGAGCCCTCCCCTGGGTCTGGTTACTCACATGTTTAATGTATAGGTGAAAGGAGGTACATGTCATCTCCTTGACACCCCTGAACTCAGCCATCACGGACAGTGCAGAGCCGGCCTTCTGTGGTCCTCTCTCAAACATCTGCTACCAGAGCTGCTCCCACCATCGCCAGTTGCGACCACAGGAATACTAATGTGCAGTGGGTACAGGGTCAAGTGACTGAAGGATCCCTGTAGTTCGGAGGACGCTGCTGAGGGCACATGATACTCAACCCAAACTCACAAAATGACGCCTATTTCTCCTGCCCACGTTCCCGGAGATCCTTCCAACACTCGGTTCCCATGGTTGAAACACGCAATCCATCGGAGCAGCCAGCTGGTCCTAGCTTCAAAACACATCAGGAATCTGAATGCATCTCACCGCCTCCACCATCTCTTGCCAGGTTATGGCAGGAGCCAGATCCCACACCTGTCCTCTTAGGGTCTGTTCTCCACCTGGCACTCACAGCATCTCTCTAAAACTTTGTTATCCCTTTGCTAAAAATCTGCCAAAGGCTCCGCTTTTATTCAAAGTGCAAGCCAGTTCTTCCCATGGCCTGCAAGGCCCTCTGTGCCCCGCCTCCACCCTGTGCTCTCTGACCTCCTTCCTCGGCCCCTTGCCCACCAGGCACACTCCCACCTCCAGCCTAACACTGCCAGGTGCCTCACCTGGATGGGAGGGATCGCCACTTCCCAGAAATGCACTGGGCCAACTCCTTCACCACCTGGAAGTCTTTGCTCAAATCTCAGCTTCTGAATCAGGCCTGCCCATCCTATTTAATTCTGCAATTGACGCCTTACTGCCCTGCTCCTAAGTGTGTCTACTGTTCCTTTCTCCCACAACACTTCCTTTCTAACAGGCCATCTGCTTACTGGGTCACTGCTTATTGTCTGTCACCCCCTAGAATGGGTGCTTCATGTGGGCCAGAATCTGTTTGGTTCACTGATGTATTATTCTAAGAGCCCCAAACAGTGCTTGAGACATAATGGGTGCTCAGTAAAGACTTAAAACCTGTGTGCTTCACCATCCACTGCGTGGTCACAAATGAACAATAGCAGGAGATGTACCAACACTTATTGAGTACTTCTCATGCGCTAGATACTAAGAAAGAGGTTTTATAAATGCTGCACCATTTATGTTGGACACAGTGGCATGTGCCAGCAGTCCTAGCTACTGGGAGGCTGAGGTGGGTGGATTATGCAAGGCCAGAAGTTGTAGGCTGTAGTGTGCTATAACTGCCCTTATGAATAGCCACTGTACTCTAGGCTGGGCAACATCTCAAGATCCCATCTCTAACAAAAAGGCTGCACAACTCAATGTTCACAACCAACTTGCAGTAAGTCAGGTTGAAGTTTCTCTATTTTATAAATGAGAAAACTGACTCAGAGGACATACAGCTACAAACTAACATCAGAATTCAAGCCTAGATACTAAAGCCCATGAGATTCTATCACCACCCTGAGAAACACACATATTATCTACAGTTACCTAGAAAGTATCCTTCCTCGTTCACTGTCCCTCCCACCTGATACCTAACATTTACCAGAAGGGATGGCCCTATGCAGACTATCAGGACAGGAACTGGGCTGCATTCACCATTAGGAGAGCAGCATGGTGGGAGTTAAGGATGCTGGCCTTGGCACCCAGGTCACAGGCTCTTTTGGGTCACAGGAGCACATCCTGGCCCCACCCTTCACCTGCTGTGGGGCACAGACAATGCACACTGGACACAGGTGATGCTCACAGCTGGCCAGCACATGCGCACATGTGTAACACAACCTCCAGCAGGCAGCATGTGCTCTGTGACTGCTCATCCCTGCTGAGGTAGCTCTTCTCATGGGGAACTCCTGACTTGTCACATGAGGGCCTGATCTTGCCTGTTGCTTGGGGCAAGGGAGAAGCGTGAATAGCAAACAGCGCTAAGGAAAGATCAGAGAAAGGACCCTCAGGCAGATCCTTGTCCTATGCCAAGTTCAAAAGGCGGCAAGACCCAGAAGGAAAAAATAATTCTTGTACGAAATTTTCACTCACCTCTGACTTCCAGAGGATTAAAGAAACATTGAAAACACACTGGCCTCAATAAGTAATCAGGTTTTTTTACCCTTCATAATTTTTTAGGGTTTCTGCTGCCTGGGCTTTCTCCGCATCAGAGCCCTCAGGCCTCTGGCCACATTCGCTGACCTATAGTCACTGGGCTTCCTTTCCTGGGGTCGGTTTTCTCCTGCATGTGGTCTTGGAGGTGCCCCAGCAACATAGGCAGGGGTGATGCTCACTTCCCCACATAACACACCTGCTGGCAAACTGAGAGAAAACGGGGGTGCTAACATCCCCTAATCCCAGGCACGACCTGGGAGAGATAAGGCTGCCGGCCTTGGAGAGCTGGATGGGCTCTGGATAGGAACGGGAGCTGTGGGGAGGGAGAGGGCAAGGGCTCCTGAACTGCCTTATACTGTAAGACAGCAGCAGCCCCAGATGCCAAAGCCACTGCCAGGAAGTGGTGGGTGTTGGGGAGTGGGAGGGAAGGCAATTTTGCCTTTTTTTCCAGTCTTTCCTTAAAAAAAATTTTTAAAAATGAGCATGCCAAGCATTACTAAGCATATTCTGTGACCACATTTCTTGTGAGCTACAGATTCCATATGAGTTGATTCTAAATGAAACCGACATCCGTCATCACCCTAGAGGGAGTGAGCCTGGGAGTTCACTGCCTAAGCAGGCCCACAGAAGTCCACGTGGCCTAATGCCTCTCCTCGCCACCCTCAAGGAAGGTCCAGGAACAGTTCTCCAGGTAGAAAGTGAGAATCTATCTCTAAAGACCAAAACAAAACTTTTAATGATAGCGATAGCGACATTTTAACTTTTTTTTTTATAGACAGGGTCTTGCTCTGTCACTGAAGCTGGACTGCGGTGGTGCTAAGAGCTCACTGTTGGGGGAGGGGACTTTGCCTTTGAGTCTAGCTTCACACTCCTGGGCTCAAGCGATCCTCCTGCCTCAGCCTCCCATGTAGGTAGGACTTCAGGTACATGCCATCACTCCTGGCTAATTTTTAACATTTTTTGTAGAGATGGAGTCTCGCTATGTTGCCCAGGTTGGTCTCAAACTCCTTGGCTCAAGCAGTCCTTCTTCCTTGGCCTTGCAAAGCACTGGGATTATAGGCATGAGCCACAGTGCCCAGCCAGCAACATTTTAAGATGTCTCATGAGACATATTTGTCAGGTAGAACACATGTGACTCTCTGCCAATAATATGGTAGCTTTGAGCAACAGCTTATGTGGCCATTGAACTTGATGTTCCAGAGCCAGGTTTGTTAGGGAGACTTCTGCTTTTAATGGAGCCTTGTCTCATCCCAGCAGCTACAAGATCAAGTCTTTGTAAAGCACACATCACTCTGTCATTTTCTTCCAGGCTGCCCACCGGTGTATAATTGTGAGGTGGTTAGAGTCCTACCAGACAAGAACAGCTAGCACCAAGTGCTTACTGTATGGCAGGCAGGCCTCCAGGCCTCTTTCCTAACAGAAACATGGGTGGCTGCAAAAGTGCATGAGAGTCTGACCAAAGCACACCTGGTTCGATTCCTGATGCCACCACTAACACTTACCAAGTTTCTTAATCTCCCAACAACCGTGTCATTTGTATAATGGGGATAACAATACTTCTACCTAAGTATGAAATAAAGTAATTTAAATAAGAGTGCTGCCCTGTCAATGTTTACTCTTTTCCTTGAGATCAAGCCTTTCACGTATCTGAGTCAAGACAGTTGACCCCAACATCACCCCTCATGCTCCACTTGCCCCCGTTTGGTCTCTCTATCACTGAGAAGGAGAAGTGGCTGGGTGCACACAGCGTGGCTCCCAGTGGAGAGGTGGCATGTAAGGCTTCCTCACTCTCAAGCTGGAGGGGCCAGCTTCACAGCCTCGGGATGAGGTTCTTAGAGCTAAAGGCCTCAGGTAAGGCTGGCTTGGGGAGACCTGTGGGCCCTGGAGGAAAACCAGCCCCACCCTGAGTGCTCTGCCTGGATTCCCAGGCTCCAGGAGCAAAGCAGCAGCTACACAGGAGGTGGAGCTGCCAGTCCCAGAGCACACAAGCAAAGGGAAGGTCACGCGGCGTCTACTCTGGACAGGCAAAGAGCTGCCTTCTCTCCCACCACAGCAGACCTGCCAGCACCACCAGGGATCCACCAGACCCAGGTCCCCAGAGCCTACAAAGAGTAATAACCCCTTCCAAGAGTCTCAGCAACACACAAGGAGGATCGCCCAGAAGAAACAGACACACCCCCAGAAAGAGGGAGCTACTGGAGGATACAGACAACTTGAATTTTAATTAAAATAATTATAGTGCTCAAGGGGATTCTACTGCAACATACACAGGAGGGAAAAAAAGATTTCCTGTAACTAGAAAACCTGATTTCCCAACTAAACAACTCTTCAAAGAGAAGAGGAAGGTGGGCACATAGGATTCTTGAGGTACTCAATTAGAAGATCAAGACCAGGAAATAATGGAGTGGAAGATGCAGGGAAGGCATCAGGCTATGAGACTGTGAGGATGCACCCTGAGACCTGGGAGGAAAAGGGACGGATGAAGAGGGGCAAGGAAGGCAGCAAGCTCTACATACATGCCATAAGAAAACATGCACACCAGCTATGCAGGGGCTCAGGTGGGAGAACTGCTGGAGCTTAGGAGCTGGAGACCAGCTGGGACAACATAGGGAGACTCCATCTCTACAAATAATTTTTAAAATTATTTTAAAGAGAGTGAGTCAACCTTTGGGTACCCTGAGAACTTAAGAATGGCTTCCCGAGACAAGATGTCACTAGGCTATCAAAATTTTTTTTCTTTTTTAAAGATATTTGAAGAAAAAAATTCAGAGTGTAGGTGACCCTTGAACAAAAGGAGTTTGACCTGTGTGGGTCCACTTATTCCCAGATTTCCTTCCTCCTCTGCCACTCGTGAGACAGCAAGACTAGCCCCTCCTCATCCTTCTCCCCTTGGCCTATTCAACATGAAGAAGGCAAGGATGATCCACTTCCACTAAATGAACAGTAAATATATTTTCTCTTTCTCATGACTTTGCTTAATAACGTTTTTTCTCTAGCTTACTTCATTCTAAGAATACAGTATATAATAATATAACACACAAAGTATTTGTTAATTGACCATTTATATTATTAGTAAAGCTTCCAGGCAACAGTAGGCTGTTATCAAGTTTGGGGGGAGTCAAAAGTTACACACAGATTTTTGACTCTGTGGG
Organism: Callithrix jacchus; assembly: GCF_049354715.1. Classification (NCBI taxonomy): domain Eukaryota; kingdom Metazoa; phylum Chordata; class Mammalia; order Primates; family Cebidae; genus Callithrix; species Callithrix jacchus. Next base: position 20,194,340 of record NC_133520.1, on the reverse strand, counting down.
AGTTCAGTTCCCTTGCACTGTTCAAGAGCCAGCTGTAGATACCAACAGCCCCCACGGCTGAAGACAACACTAAAAAAGGTCTCTAAAAATAAATGGACCTGAACCAAGACCCTATGGTGAGAAAAGAGGAGAAAGGACTGATGACCAACGAGTCTTGGGTCTTCCTAGGGTGAAGAGTTGATGCCTATTTCAATGTTGTTTCTGACACTCTTGATGTGATGGGTAATCAGAGTCATTTAATCACGTAGATTCCCATCATGCCCAAGCAGTGTAAGGCATCTCAATGATATGCACAAGACATGCAATCCAGTTTTTAAATTAATGCCAGAGTATTTACTTTTACACATAATTCTAAGATGCAATCAGACTAAAAATATACTAAGGTGCTTTACAGGTTGAAATGCTGCTCAAGTAGAAATGTTTAGTTATTATTACAAGAGTAAAATGTTGCAATAAGTAAAGATTGTAACAGCTGCTAATTTTATAGGCAAAAAATATTAAGAAATTAAGAGCTTTCAAGTATATAAACTGAGAAACAGAATGACAGTTAACAGAAATATTATGAGTATGTTGTCTGGATAACTTTAGAAAGAATATCCTTTTAGAAATGACAGTTATAAAATTTAAGTAATAATACAAGACAGAATAATAGAGTTTAGATTATGCCTTAATTATAATCTTTGGAGAATTATTTCATGTATTGGCTTTCATAATACTAAATAGCCCTTAAGAACTTAGTGTAATTTTATAGTCATTTAATTTTATTCAGGCTGTAACTATTTCAAGAAACATTTCTATTTGGGAATTCTTTATCTAGTGATGATGAATTAAAAGTAAAAACTCAACTATGCCACTTTAAAAATCCAGGAATAAAAATTTCACAATTAAGTTTGACAATATCACTTTTTTTTTTTTGAGACAGAGTTTCGTTCTTGTTGCCCAGGCTGGAGTGCAATGGCACAATCTTGGCTCACTGCAACCTCCACCTCGCATGGTCAAAAGATTCTCCTGTCTCACCCTTCCAAGTAGCCAGAATTACAGGCGTGCACCACCATGCCCAGCTAAGTTTTGTATTTTTAGTAGAGACAGGGTTTCACCATGTTGGCCAGGCTGGTCTCAAACCCCCGACCTCAGGTGATCCGCCTGCCTTAGTCACCCCAAGTGCTGATACTACAGGCGTGGGCCTCTGTGCCCAACCCAGAATAAATCACCTTCAATCTGGAACTAAAAAAGACTATAGAGAGCTTGAGGAAAAGAGTTACAGAAAAATTTTTGTTTTCAATAATAGACCTTTTAAGAATGTCTTAAGACAATTCCTTTTAGTTTTAAGTCTATAAAGACTAAAGTGACACTCAAAATGACTGTTAAAATGATCATGACCAAATTATCATTTTCAGTAGTTAAAAGATGAAGAATTGCTGAGATTTGCCCAAACTATGAATCCTGACTATTAAGTTCCTCCTGGAAACCATGTTATGAAAAAAAAAAAAACTTTTCCCTGAATTAATGTGCTCCTTCTGTGTCTTGTACAGCAGACAAAGGCTGTGCAAACACATCCAGACCTTTGAGTCTGACAGCCTGCTTGCTGGATTAATGAGGAAATCAGCCATGTTTCTCCGTCCGTTTCTGGAAGGCTGGCCCAGGGAATTCTGGGTAACCAAACTGATGTGTTATGAGAGTGCAAGTGTTTCTTATGTAATATCTATTGTCTCCTCAGGGAAGACACCAAAACTGATGTTCATAGAAAAAGAAATCTAAGATGCAGACAGAAGTACAAAAATGATTTTGTTATCTTGAGAGAGAGAGATATATATATTGTTCCACTGCAACATTCTTAGTTTTTCCTCTACACAATTGCATGCAGAAATATCACAGGTAAAAAATTACAGTGAGGACATCTGAAATTTACTCCTAAAAATATTCAAAGAACACCTTTAAGCAGTGAACCAAGGATTCATTCATGGGTTTGTGTCCATGAAACTGCATCATCCTGTGGATTGGTCAACTCCTGAAGTCTCGGAGATGAAAAGAAGGTAAGTCTTTACCTTAGAGAGTGACTGCTAGAGAGGAGGGGCTGGAGACTTCACTGGCAGAAGTACCCTATGTTCTCAGTTACAGCCCAAAATGCCTTGCCCAATCCCCAGGCCCAACTGAATCTCTCTATATTTTCACAAATGTGTGGCAGAGTGACGACAGGTAAAATCAAGCCACTAACATCATGAGAGGTTATTATATTTGGACTACATTGTCAAGCTTTTTAATTTTGAATCTAACACAGTGTAAAATTTTTTAAACAAAAGTTCAGGCAGTACTCTTGTATCCTAGAAATTCCTTCCACAACTGGCTTCATCTTGACTTAAGCAAACATTTAGCCATTTGGACAAAATGTATATTTGATGTATCTTGTGTATATGTGTGCATGTAATATAAAAGAATAGCAGTCAATCTCTGGGACTGAATATGATACAAGTTAAACAGCAATTCCTGATATAGAAGGTCTTTTTCAGGTGAAAGTACTAACCTGGGGAAACAGCAATACTGTTTTCAAATGACTGTAGAGCAATACACATTTATTGTGAAGTAGTTTAGGAGAAAGGGACAGTTATTAAAATAGCAAAAGAAAAAAAAGGATGAATTTGATGAAAACATCAAAAATGGAGGAAAGAGAAGAAAACCTGAATCAATAAAATAAGATGAAATAAATAAAATCAAACTTGTTTGTCACTACTTTAAATGTGTACAGACTGATTTACCAACTAAAGTGCCTATATGGTTGTGTTAAAAAATATACATAAATCTATGTGCTGTTCAAGAGACATACCTAAAAGAACAAATAGGGTTGAAAATAAACACAAAACAAGGAGCTAGTAGGCAAATGCAAAGGAGGAGGCAGAGATGGCAAAATTAACAGCAGACAAGCTGGACTTGAGCTTAAAGGCACTGATGGATAGATATTACTAAAAGCGCGGTTTTCGAAGAAGTATAAAAGGTAGATGCATGTGTGCACCAAACAATATAGCAGCTAAACCTCTCAAAATGCAAGAACAGGGCAAAAAGTTATTTCTCAAATGAGAATCTCTCCCATAGAGAAAACAATAATGACCTAAAGAAGAGAAACAGATCAACAGATACCCTGGCTTCCCTCAAATAAGAATATACATTTTTTCTTATGCCTATGCCACATTTTTAAAGGTTAACTGCATATCTGGCAACAAAGAAAACCTCTGCAAACCTTTCAAATTAAGGATTTAAAGGATACTTCTTTGATCACAATCCAATAAAATTAGGATTAAATAATCAAATAACCAAAAAATATTAACTACTTAGAAATTACGAAACATATCCTTAGATCAAAGAAGAAATCAAAAGGGGAACCATAGGATATCTTGAAAGCAATGGAAAAGAGAGCACTTCATATCAAAATTTATAGAACGTACCAGAAGTTTTACTCTGCGGAGACTTTAGTGTCAAATGCCTTCAATATTAATGAGAGTATTTTACAAATAAAAAGGAACTTTGCACTAACCTTAAGCAATTAGAAAAGGACAGGTTCTACTTCAAAAGGAAGATTTTTTTAAAAAAAGATAAAAGTTCAGACTAATAAAAAATAAAAAGGACATATAAGCTCAAAGCTGGTTCTTTGAAGAGACCAATAAAATAGAAAATCCTCTCACATGCCCAGTGAAGAATAAGATAAAGAAAAGGTGAGTGGTGAGGGTGAAGAGAGGAAAGGTAGGGGAAAGAGTAAAGGAAAAGGGGGAGAGGCCAGGTACAGTGCCTCACCTACCTGCCATCCCATCACTTTGGGAGGCTGAAGTGGGAAGACTGCTTGAGCCTCAGAGCTCAAGACCAGCCTAGGCAACAGCAAGACCCCGTCTCTACAAAAAATTAAGGAAAAAAAATCAGTCAGGTATGGTGGCACACACCTATAGTCCCACTTACTCAGGAGCCTGAGGTGGGAGGAATGCTTGGGCCTGTGAAGTAGAGGCTGCAGTGAGCTGTGATTGTGCCATTGCACTCCAGCCTGGGCAACAGAACACATCCCCACCTCAAAAAAGGGTGGGGAGGGTAAGAGAGGGAGAATGTGCAAAAACAGACAAGATTATGATTGAGAGAGTAGGTATAAAAAAGCAAATGCAATGGAGATTTTTTAAATCATTTAAAAAATGATGGAACTGCATGGAACTTCATGTCAACAAATTTGAAAACCTTGGAAGAAACATAGGATTTCCTAAGAAAATATAAATCATCCAACTGATTCAGTAAGTGGAAAAAATCAGAAAAAGGCACCATGACCAGAGAGGTTCACAGCTGAGTTTTATCTAATCCGTAATTCTACTATTAAACGGCAAAAGGCAATTAAGAAATAATAAGCCAATTCATTAGTGAAGCGAAGCACAATTTTAATTCCCAAACTTGAGAGATGAGAAATCATTAACAAATCTGGCTTATGATTGGTTTGTTACAGAAACTCTGAACTAATATTAGCAAATAACAGAATTCATATGTATATCAAAGAGATCTGCATACTGAGACCAGCCTGGGTTAATCCCAGGAACATAACGGTACCTCAGTACGAGGAAATCATATACTTCAACTGATGAAGTATAATTTACTTCATCAATAAATTAAATATGGAAAAAACTACAGGACCAGAGCAATAGTAGCAATAAATGCTAAAAAGGCATTTAATGAAAAGTTTTTTAAATGAAGTAAAATAGAAGGTAGTTATTCATGAGAAGAATTTGACAAAAGGCATATAAAATGAGCCCATATTTGTTAAACAATGAACTCCCCCCCAAAAAACCCTAAACATATACATGTATGAAAAATGTGTTCATGTATGACACCGAGTTTTCTACACGGACAGAGATAGAGGAGAAGGGAGAAAAATTCCAACAAAAAAGAGAAAAGGGTAAAAGGACTGCAGTCAAGAACCATGCATAATATTATATTAATGCTTATCAATAAAATTACAGTTGGCCCTTGAACAATGCAGGGGTTGAGGTGCTGACCCCTAGCACAGTTGAAAATCCATGTATAATTTCTAATTTCCCCAAACTCAACTATGAATAGTCTACTGCTGAATGCTATTTAAAAAATCATAAGGCAGAACAAATGTATTTACTATTCATTAAGTGGAAATGGATCATCCTAAGTCTTTATCCTCATCATCTTCACATTGAGGAGGCTGAGGAGGAAAAGGAGGGGTTGGTTTTGCTGTCTCAGGGGTGGCAGGGGTGGAAGAAAATCTGTGTATAAGTAGACCCACACAGTGTAAACCTGTGTTGCTCAAGAGTCAACTGTACATATTTTTGCATGCATAATTTTTAAAAGATTGCATGCAATACTAAAACTGCTAATAAAAAGTCCTCCTTTAACCACCACCTACCTTCCCAGTCCAAGTTTCAGGGTAACATACACTAAGTCATCAACGGGTTCTCGGAAACTGTGACTGTAAGCAAAATAATGTAACAAAACCAGTATTTTTTCTCATCAACATTATAACAAAAAGACATTATTCAAAAGCCTGTCATACATTGTTTTGCTTAATGTTGCGGAAGAACCTACAGATGATGTTAAGTAAGGACTTACCTTACTTTGCGGTAAATAGTACCCTTAGTTGCACTCCCTAATGGAAATACGAATCAGACTACTGGTGGCAGATCCGAACCCAGGCACAGCCATCCACACTGCCATCCGGAGCCAGACTCCCGGCTTGCCAACCTCCCTATTCTGTCTCAAAGGGAGATATTCCGGAGCTGTTAAGCAGCAGAATTTTGAGCAAACCATCCTTCGGTTTCCCTTGGTATCATCTGCGTCTACCATGTTTTCTGTGGCTCTAAAGACACCTTCATGCTGTCTCCTCCTGGGTGTTCCCTTAGGACCTAGGACAATCTGCTCATGACAGCACCTCTCACACCGCATCACAATTATTTGTGGATCAGCTGTTTGTCTTCACCACCAGGAGTTACGCTGTTTGAGTGCTAGAAGCTCTTCTCATCAATCCCCAGTTTTTAACATAGTGCCTGGTGCACAGTAGGCATTCTATAAATATCTGCCAAATGCATGAAATATATTTGAAAGAAGACATGAAGCCTATACTAAAACTTTCCTTTTTGGGGGCTGTTCTACTTTAGCTTCCCAGGCGAATTCATGTTAAAATTTCTACCTCTGCCACTGATAAACTGATGGGGTGAAGGAACATTGGCAAACCCCATGGTACATGTGACTTTGGGATCACAGACATTCAATCACTCTTAGGAGCCCAACAGAGATAGTGTAAAGGGTATGTGTCTGAGTGCCTCCTGTGTAGGACTCTATATGATCTTATCTGGTGCCTGGAGTCACCCCTCGCGGAAATGACAATCTAGAGGCAGACCTGGGACCAGTGTCTGTGTGCCACCAAAGCTTTGTGCACATCACAATGCCTTTCTGAGATGCAGAATCAAAGACAGCTGCAGACCTTCCCTTCTTCCCAGCAAAGCATCCCACACACTACCTTCAGAAACGGGGGCTGTACTCTTTCAACTATTCCAATTTCCCCAATGTAATGTGCCTTCTTCCTAAATTTACTTAAGCTTTTCCAAAATGTTTGTATTTTTCCTCTGCTACACTTTTGGAAGAGACTGAGTCAATACACTTGTAATACAAGGTGTGCGTTCACCCTTGCTATTATTTACCTACAATTTACCTCTTCCGATCTTAAAGAAAAGCAACTGTGGTCTCAATTTCCGATGAGGTTCCGTTCCAGGTTTTCACTGGCATTCTGAATGCACACCCCCCTAAGATGCCACAGGCTGTGCTCAACACCCCAGCTAGCCTAAGAAAATGCAGCCAAGGAGAAAACACAGAAAATTTGGCTGAAATACCAGCACTATAGAGCAAACCAAATAGGACATTAGTATTTACCTTCAGTGCTGGGACCAGAAGAAAGCCAAGTGTCATTACATCAGATAAGGAAGGAGATGGAGACTGCTTTGCATGTGTGTTCTGAAGCAAATGTCTACTCATAGAATCTCACATCTTCATGTGAGCCACCCCCACAAACTCTGCAGTGGAATTCCTGGGAACACTTATTTAAGATGGCACTGGTAGGAGATGTCACCTTCCCCAAATGTATAAAGTGCTCAAATAAGCCAGGTGCAGTGGCTCATGCACAAAATCCTAGCACTTTGGGAGGCTGAGGTGGGAGGATGGCTTGAGCCAGGAGTTCAAGACCAGCCTGGGAAACATAGGGAGACCCTGTCTTTACAAAAAATAACAAAACTAGGCGGGCATGGTGGCACATACCTATAATCTTGCACCACCTTGCTTGCCTAGTTTTGTTATTTTTGAGACTGAAGTCTTAGACTGAGGTGGGAGGACTGCTGGAGCACAGGGGTTCAAGGCTGCAGTGAGCTGTGATCACACCACTACACTCCAGCCTGGGTGATAGAACGAGACCGTCTCAAAAAAAAAAAAAAAAAAAAAAACAGTGCTCAAATAAGAAAGATGCCCACTCACCACTCTCTGGGTGATTCTACTTGTTGACAGTCTTTCTTCCCAGAAAATCTTCCTGCATCCTGATCATTTATATTCTTTGTAACCCTGTTTCCCAAACTTGAGAAAATAAGTCTCTTCTTCCCTCTGCGGTTACTCCTAAGGTGACAGATTGCAGTTGCTTCTGCCAGGGAATCTTGCTGGAGGCTTGGAAACATCAAAACGGAATTTATTTACTGGCTCTCTGTCCACTGCCTGGCAGAGATGAGTGCAGTGACCGCTTCCCACTGAGGCCTGTCATCTGCCCATGGGGGTCTCTCTTCCTCCACAGACAGGCAGATGACAGACCCTGGTGAGAATTTCTACTTACATTGCACTGTTCAGAAACCAGGCAGCAATCCCACCTCACTGTAAGAGGTACAGGTGCAGTTATTGCCCAGGACACAAGGCAATGAGGGAAGACAGGCTTGCTGTGCAATGATCATCTTCAGTTCAGAGACCTTCACAAGGGGCTTGTTCTAAATTAGTTGATCTGACCCACACAGACCAGGTTCCACACTCACTGCTCTAATATGATTCTTCCTAGTCCCCTAAGAAAGGGGCCAGTCTACTCTTGAGCACTCTGTGGCTCCACTTCCTCATTTCAAAAATAGGGATAATGACAGTATTCACTTGACAGGATGGTTATGAGGATTACATAAGTTAGAAAGTGCTTAGAACAGCATCTGGCACATAGTAAGTGACATATAAGCATTTGTTAAATGAATCAAGGGGTCCAAGCAGCTGGCTTCCCTGTAAATCCTTAATAGATTCCTGTCTTGGGTGTCTCTGGGCCATTAGGAAGTGAGCAAGTTGTAGAAGCCCAGGATTGTATGAGATTTCTCATAGCCATCAAGTTTGGTCTTCCATCCAGGACAGATATCCTCAAAAACACATTAGTGCCTCTGGGATAAGCAACTCACTCCTTCATAGAGCTGCCCCATCAGCTCTTCCACTATTTTGGATATTGAAAATGCTCATCTTGTGAACATTTTTTACTGGCACCAAACCCATTTAAAAATCTTCTGCATCTGGCTTTTCTCATGCTCATTCAATCATTCTACAAAAACACATTTTCACCATATACTGTGACCACAGGGTCCAAGGTCTCCACCCACATGATACATAAATTCCCTTATACAAGTGGCAGTGACTGCTAGGAGAGATCAGAGGGAAGGTGGTGATTTTAGACGGGTAAAGACAGTGACGTTGGAACCAAGACCAGACCAGCAAGGGCTGCCGTTCGAAAGTCAGGAAGAACATACAGGGTGAGGCCCGGCAGAGAGAAGACTGTGTGGCTGGAGACAACATTAGGACACGTGCCACAAGGTGACACTGGAGAGGAAGACTAGGGCGGACCTACAGACTTGAAGGCCACTCTAAGGAATCTGGATTTCCCTTCGGATTAGATGGGAAGTTACTGGAGGAGTTTAAGCAGAGAAGTGAGTATATGAACTCATGTTTGCAAAAACATCACTTTTCCAGCACAGCCTGGGGAAAGTGAAATGAGGGCGGGGCAGTCAACTAGAGGCTGAGAATCCAAGTGGATGAAAGCCCCACCAGCCTGGCCAAGGGGTGATACTCTCTTGGCTAAAGTTGGCAGCAATGGCAATAACATAAGAAGTGAAAGGACTTGTAGTTCTAAACTTTTTCATGAAAGTAATTTTTTTTTTTTTTTTGAGACAGAGTCTCACTTCTTTGCCCAGGCTGGAGTGCAAGCAATGGTGGCCATCTTGGCTCACTGCAACCTCCACCTCCCAGTTCAGGCAATTCTCCTGCCTTAGCCGCCCAAGTAGCTGGGATTACAGGTGCTTCCCATCACGCCTGGCTAATTTTTGTATTTTTAGTAGAGACGGGGTTTCACCATGTTGGACAGGCTGGTCTTGAACTCCTGACCTCAAGTGATCTACCTGCCTTGGCCTTCCAAAGTGCTGGGATTACAGGCATGAGCCACCGTGCCTGGCCCATGAAAGTAATTTCTAAATATATACCTAAATGTGGCCCGTTTTTCATTCTTCTGCAATAATTCTTACTGCAACACACAAATGAAGGGGAGGAAAGCTCTTTTTATCCCGTGGGAGGATAGGAAAGCATTCCTTCCCCATAGTCAGATATTTCAGGTATTCTAGTAGTCTCCCACCCCCAAGATCATGCTGTATTTCCTCTCTCACCAATAAAGGTTTTATCCCATGCCCTTCTGCTGTCATTTTCCCTCCTCCTTCCTTTACAGATTCTGCCCTAAGGACTCATTTCTCACCATGCTTGGCAATTCCCCCTCCCTGTGGGATCCAGGATTTGCTAAGTAAATCTACATCCATGCCTGAACCTGGAGTTTGGATTCTAGCTACAGTTACTTGCAATAGTAACAATTACAGGTGTTACATTTAAGGTATTTTCACTAAAAGAGTCTCAAGTAACAAAGTTCAGTTTAGGGGCCAGTGGAACTGCCCATGGGCAAAACTGCACGCCTTCTCTCCCCTTTGCTTAAATGGCTCTCTTGTTTGAGATGCTTCTCCTTCCCCATCACTTGACTTTTGTTCTTCAAGGTGCAGCTCAGGGGAGGAGCCACCTCCTCTAGAAACCCCACCTCTTCTCCAGCCCAGCTGGAGGAAGTGAAGCACCTCTAGAATCCCGTGGAAATCCATGTTTACCCTGATCACAGCATTCACCAGAGACGCTTATCTCTTTTTCTTCACCGTCTCTCCTACTAGACCCCAGGAGACATGTTTAACTTACCGTTTCATCCCAGCAGGGCTCAGTGTGCTGGCTGAATTAATATGAGGCACATCCCATCCACCGCTGGTGAGAGTGTAAATTGGAAAACTGCTTGGCAGCACTTCCTAAAGCAGTGGTTCTCAGTACCTGGTGCTTTTTCCCCCAGGGGACACTTGGCAATGTCTGGAGACACGTCTGGCCGCTACAACCGGGGAGGAGGGGTGCTAAAAACACTCAGTGGGGAGAGAGGCCTAGGATGCTGCTAAACATCCTGCAGTGCTCAGGACAGTCCCCCACCAACAAAGAATTAGCTGGTCCAAGTTGAAAGATCTTGTCCTAAGGGCAAATATGCACTGAATCTATGGCCTAGCAATCCCACTGCTAGGTACAGATGCTGCCCAAGGAAGTGACATATACAAACATCAAGAAAACATATACAAGAAAGTCTGTAGCAGCTTTTGAGTTTGGAAACAAACTGAAGTCTACTGATAGGACACCAGATGGATAAACTGTAGTGTATTTGTACAGTGGCATACTACGCAGCAATATAAAGACAGGACTGTTCTGTGCGATATAAATGAATCTTACAGATGAAACAATGTAATGGGCAAAATTAAGCAACAGTGATCAACTCAGAATAATGGCTACCTCTCGGGACATGGGGGTACTGATGGGGAAGGGGCAGGTAGGAATCTTCAGGGTGCTAAAAATTGTTTCTTTTTTTTTTTGAGATGGGGTCTCACTCTATCAGCTTGTACCACAGTCTGGAGTGAAGTGGAAGGAACACAGCTCACTGCAGCCTCATCCTCCTCAGTCTTTAGAGTAGCAGGGATTACAGGCATGCACAACCACACTTGACTAATTTTTAAAAATATTTTTTAGGGAGGGGGGAATCTCTCTGTGTTTCCCAGGCTGGTCTTGAACTCCTGGTCTCAAACAATTCTCCCAGGTCAACTCCCAAGTAGTTACGATTACAAGCTAGACATGAGCCACCACATCTGGCACTAGGAACATTCTTCACCTTGATCTGGGTGGCAGTGACATAGGTATACCCATACAAGAATGCACTGTGCTGGGCACTCACGTCTCATGCACTCTATGTGTGCCATGACACACACAAGCCTCATTATATAAAATAATCCTCTAGAACACTTCATCATTCCACTGTTGGTGGGAATATAAATTAATGCAGCCACTGTGGACAGAAATTTAGAGATTTCTCAAAGAACAGAGAATTGAATAATTTGACCCAGCCATTCCATTACTGGGTATATACCCAAAGGAAAATAAGTTGTTCTACCTAAAAGACACATGCACCCGTATGTTCATTACAGTGCTATGACAACAGCAACGACATAGAATCCACCCAGGTGCCTATCAGTGGTGGACTGGATAAAGAAATGTGGTTCATATATGCCATGGAATACTATACAGTTGTGAAAAAGAAGGAAACCACGTCCTTGGCAGTGACATGGATGCTGCCGGAGTGCATTATCCTGAGTGAACTAATACAGGAATAGAAAACCAAACACTGCATTTTGTCGTTTAGAAATCAGACTTAAACATTGGATAATTCATGTATAACTATAAAAATTAATACTTTTTACTGAAAAAAAAGTTCTGGCAAGAGAAAAAAAGGTACTACATTTCCTTAATTATTGAGTCTGACTGATTAGATGGTGATCACTTAACCCAGTAATCTCACCCCCAGGAAAGTGGAGGAAGCAACTTCCTTCCTCCCTCATATGGCAGTAGCAACTTCTCAGCCACAGAGTCCTTGTGAAGACTGACTGTGATAATAATGCATGAAAATGCAACTGACAAATGAGAACTGTGGGTTAGGAGTAGCAGCTGGTTTCACCAGCTACATGAACAGACTCCTGGGAAAAGAGCAAAACAACTCCCCCAGGAAGCTCCCTTCTCTGAGTTTTGAGCAGCCACTGCAAGATGACACACAGTCTTGCATTTGATACTATGTAGCTTTGCCTAAGATTATTTTGCAGTTCACCAAGATTCAAACTTTCTCCTGGAGCCACAGAATCTTGTACAGAGCTAAAGGTAGGAGCAGCTAAATTACACTTAACACCATAGAAAGGGTTCCAGGTCTTTGAGTTCAGAAACCCACTTAGAGCCAAGGGTCTCAGTTTAACTCTGGTTTTGAGAGAAAGATTTTTCTTTTTTTGTTTGTTAAAAAGGCCTTAAACCAACAACAGACTCTAAAGATAAAACATTCAACAATGTTAATTTTCAATGCCATGTGTTTCCCTCCAGCTGCTCAAGGTCACACCTCCCCACTGAATGATTAGAGGGTTGCTGAAATGGTACATGGGGGGAACACACACACACACACACACACACACACAAACACACACTCACTCTCTCGCGCGCTCTCTTTCTCGCGCTCTCTCTCTCTCTCTCTCTGCCATATGAAGTCCAACCTCTAATAGAAAGAGCAACCAGTTCAGATCCCAGCCAGCCATGACAAAGGACTGACAAACCAAACAGACAGGAGCCCTTGAGCATCTGTGAAATCTGTCTGTTCCTTTGCCTCCTCCGAGAAAGGAATCACAAGACTGCTCAGAATAAGAAACCAAAAGGGCAGAGGCTCAGAAAGCAGCCGGGCCTGAATTGCATGCTGTTTCCAAACAATGAGATCTCATACTGTGTTGGTTTTCTGCACAGTGGGCAGGCAGGCTGACAGCTTGAGGGGGCTATTTTGGGGGGATATATGCTGCAAGTCTAGTTTAGAGAGGGCCCTAGGCTCTGCACTCCCAGTAGGCATTTCAGCTCCCAGGCAGAACACGTATCCCCACAGGGGTTAAGAGCCCAATGCCCGTTTGCATTTAAGTCATCCTGAGGGGATCCCACACCTCAACACTCAGGCAGAACATAGGGGAGGTGAGAGAGGAGACAGAGGAGTGGGAGAGGGCCCTCCACCCATTACTACTGGCTGCGCTTCCAGAGAGGCTGATCCAGGAAGCTAAATACAGTGAAAAACAGAAGGAAGGGGCTGGGAAGACTAGAACAGCCTGAAGAATGGCTAGGATTTCCATCCTTAACAACAAAATTGTTGCTTTTAGGGCTGGCACAGGATCTAGCACTGCTCCCTCCCTTTCCCTCCTCCTCCTCTCAGCTGGACACCAAATATCTCCTACTGTGTGCACTCCCCTTGTGGTGGTGCTGGGGGGATGTGGCAGCTTGGAATACAACCCATAATGGTCCCCAGTGTCTACCTCCCTCACACACAGGGAATCTGGAAAGGTTTCTAGGTCATCAGAGTTATCTCTTTCTGATTAAAAAAAAAACCCTAGCACAAGCAATACATATTTGCATACAATACCCAGTTACATACACACATCTACATACCTGCACCTTTCCACAAAATACACATTTCTGTACATACACATGTACCTAGTTTTACAGTAGGTGCAAGGCCGGCAGCCTCTATCAAATCTAGAATTCTGTGCTTTCCTCATCTGATTCCAGTAGCAAGAGCTATTTGGATTGTAAATTCTCCATTATAAAGCCTGATTAGAGATCAAAATGCCACCTGCTTGCTCTCCTCCCCACCCCACTCTACCCACCCAGTGAGATTTGTTAATAAATGGGGAAACAAAGATGGAAGAGAGATCCAGGCTGCATTCTTTGCAAGAGGGGAGCACACACTTGTCGGAGCATTTTAGATACTGTGCTCCAGTAAACCCTAGCAGGCTGATCCTCTTTGCTTTCAGAGTGGCTGGGGTGCAGCTCTCAGCCTCTTAACAAACACATCTATCTTCCTCCTCATTGCTAGGCGCAAGCATTTTCTCTGACCAAACCCAGGCTTCTGCATGTATGTTCAGCCCCCATAAATCATATTCCATTGTTTTGGGGAAATCTGAATTCATGTTTAACAAGCCATAAACCTCATCTCTCCACCCCCAACCACTCCAAATTTCCCTCAGGGAGTTAAAAGGCAAGCTCCCACACATGACAGAAAAACAAAACTGGGTAAAAAAAAATACCAACAAATAACCACTAATGTCTTCGTTTAAAGGGCCTGTGATTCTTCAGTCAGGTGTGAACTCAGTGGGCATCGCAGGAAGCAGAATTTGAACCTAATGTTAAATGACACATGATCTTGCTCTTCATGACCATAAGTGCTGCGGTGACTAGATTACATGGCTCTGCTGCAGAATTTCTCCCACTTCAAGGTTATTAAGAAATATAAGATTGACTTAAAATTTATTTCAATGTGCTCACCCTTCTCACACCAGCACATTCAGGATTCTTATTCGTAACTAGGCTTGACCCAGCACAAGTTCCCTATTTTGCCTTTAGACGCAGAGAGAGACCTGCTGTGCTCTCCCAGGTGGACCTGTATCTCAAACGTTCCGAGATCGAAATTACATCACAGATGCTCTCGGCATAAAGTCTGCCAAACCAGGTCCGTAGACTGGTACAGTTCTTAAAGAGCCAATATGAAAAACAGCTGTCTAGGGCTGGGTGGCTTTAATGACATCCTGGAAAATATAGCACAGTATAAAAGGACTACACAGAGTGAATGATTTTGGAAATTCCCCAGTTCTTAACTACAACCCAAAATGCACATGCTTTAAAACACAGCTAACTGACTTTGCAAGCCCAGCTTTAGCTCCGCGCAACCACAACGCAGCCTGCCAGAGGTCTGCAGACCACTCCCTTCTGAGAGAGTCCAGCTAACCCTACCCGCCTCCCAGCAGGCTGCAGCACGATGCCCATATCCAAGTCCAGGCACCAGTTGGAGGTCCCTTGGGCCTGCCTTCCCATGTGCCGTGCTCCTGACTGGTTGAACAATATAATCAGAGAAGGCCACAGGAAAAGCCGCATCATGCCCACCGCGGCCACTCCCTGGCCTTCATCAACACCGGTTGCGCGCACTTCCACGGAAGAACATAGCGTGCAGAAACACGGGCCTGCTACAGAAGGCCATGGAACAAGAAATACCAGCATGAGAGGACGGCTGGAAACGGCTGGTGTGCAGCTTTCAAAGAAGGCAGAGGCTGCGGAGCTTCTGCAGAGGAAGGAGTGATATTTTATCAGCCAACTCCCACAAAAACAGACAGTGAAGAGGAGTGGGGCAGCCGCAGCTGCCAGCACCCCAGCCACCATCTCCAGGTACTCAGGGCTTGTCTGTGACCACAGCGGTAGGCAGGACACACCTGAAAGTACCTTCTGGCGGAAAAGCAAGCGCCTTAACGCTGCCGGATCGGTCCCTTCACGCCTCCCCATTCTTAACAAGAAATCTGGAATGGCGCGGTCAGGGAAAGTTTCTAGATTGGGGAGAAAACTAAGCCGTGTCGAGATGCTGCGGGTGGCCTCTTCCCAGCTCTCACTGGGCCAGCTGCTACCTGCCTCGCCCCTGTCACCTGCCGTAAGGCTCACTCTTGAGCTATCAGTGAAAAACGTCTCCCCCTGCCTCCATCAGCCACGCCGGGCTTTCAGAAAACCCCCCCTCCCGTCCCGCAACTAGGAAAACCTAACTTCAATGCACCCCTAAAGTCCGACCTACAGGTGTGATCGGCTTCTCGTGCAGGGGTAGGGTACTCCCAGTAAGTGAAGGAAAAGGTCCCCAACGTCGTTGTCACTGGAAAAGTGCTGGCTGCGGCCTCCGCCTCGCCCTCTCCACCCACGAGTTCGGAGTCCCCAGGCGCAGTCAGAACGATCCTCGCTCCTGCAGCTTCGTTTGTTCCCGGAGAGACACGAACAAGTCAGCCCACGGAGCGTCTGGACTTGCCCGCCCCAGCACCCACGCCTCCCCCGGGCCGAGTTCCAGCGCCGCCCCAGACACCCACCCGCTGGCCGCCCCTTACCGCCGGTGTCCTCGAAGTGCGGGGGCGGGCGGTCCCGCAGCGTGGCGCTCCAGCCGGCGCCGGCCTCGTCCTCCTCCGGCTCCTGCGCGTCCGGGGCGCAGGGTGGCGGCGGGGCGGCCCCTGCGGGTCCCGGGGGCTCGCGCTCGTCGTCCGAGGAGGCGGCCGAGGAGGAGCGCGAAGCGGCCGACGTGCTGTAGAAGGGGTTCCCGCCGCTGTCCGGGCCGGACTCGCCAAACACATCGTCCGAGATGTGCAGGCTCTCGTAGCGCGCACGGGCCGCCTCGAGCAGCGCCGGCGCCCTCCTCCGCGCGCCCCCGCCGCCCTCGGCCATGGCCCCGGCCGCAGCCCGCGCGCCCGCCCCCCACAGCGCCTCCCAGCCGCACGCGCCGGGCCCCGGGCCCGCGCCGCGGCCCGCCGACCCCCACCAGCGCAGCCCGCAGCACAGCGCCCGCCGCCCCGCGCCCGGCCGGCCCGCCGTCTTGGCCGCCTCGGGCCCAGCGCCCGGGGAAGCGCCCTCGGAGGTCGGGCACCGCAGGCTGCGGGCGGCGGCGGGAGGCAAGACGCGCGCGGGGGTGGCAAGGACGACCCAGCGCGGGCGGGACGCAGAGGCTGCGGCTGAGACCAGGCGCTGCCGCCGCCACCACAGCCGCCGCTGCGTCTCCTCGGCGCTCGCCGCCTCCCTGCGCACCCTCCCCGCGGCCCACGGCACTCGGCAGCCGACCTTCCCCGGCGCGAGCCGCCAGAGGCGGACCCCGCCTCCTCGCACCTCCAGCCCGCCGGCCAATGGGGAGCGCGGCCCGGACGGCCGCGGGGGAGCTGGGCGGGCCCGGCGCGTTAACGCCCCCACCCTCCTCGGAGGGGCGGGGCGGGGCGGGGCGCGCGGCCGGGGCTGGCGGGAAGGGGGAGGGCCGCCGGCGGCCTGACCGTTCTCCTCCTGCAGGGACGCGCAGCCCGGGACCGCCACGCGCAGTGCGGGGTTAGGAGGGCGGGGCCAGGGGACAAGAAGGGAGGCGCCCGGACGCTTTCAACGGTCCAGGTCTGCCGATGGAGCGCGGACCTACCCCCTCACTGTCCCCTTCCGCAGTCAGCGCTAGGCGCCAGGGAGCTGTCCGCCCCGGTGGTTCTGAACCAGGCGCTGCTGAAACGCTCCAGGTAGGCTGCGGGCCCGAGGTCACCACTTCTGCGGCGGCTGCTGCCGATGCTTTCCGTGGGTCACTGCCACCTGCTCCGCATGCTCCCATAAATACAGGGGCTGTCCAGCTTCCGGGAATCTCGTTCTAATTAGGAGCCGGCCTTGCGGATCCACTGCTGAGGTCGGATGCTAACTCCGTCTCGCTTCAGTATCCCTGTAATTTAAGGGTGCCAGCACTGGAGTTAAGTAGGTAGTAATTCGTCATCATCTTTGACGTGTGGCATCTTTTGAACTCAAAATATCCATTACTTCCAAATATCGATTACTCTCACACCTCTATTTGAACATCTCCTTCACACACACTTGAAACACTCATCTAGTAAAATATTGTGTGATCACCCAGGCTTCAGTGCTCTCATAAACAATAGCATCGAAAGGTTGCATCCGCCCCTCTTCCTTGGGCAGGAATGTGTGGTGGTCATCCTGTTGATGGCGATACACGTAATGGAGATTGCCTTGTCTTCTTGCTCTCCTCCTCCTCCCTCGAATAATGCAATAAGTCACGCTAATGGTAAATGGGCCATAAAGTCACTTTCACTCTGCAATAAAATAAATCCTCGAAGATGTGAAGGGCTTACAAATCCTAATGGGCATTAACTAAATTATAGTTACACAAAACAGAAAGGCATGTTGTGATTTCTACGAATGCATAACGGATGAAGGACCATTTTGCCGCCAAGTGGGGTCAGACCTAGTGTCGAGCAGGAACCTTCACTCATGCCCTCGCCTCCCCAGCCCCTGTGGTTCCTCCTTCCAAATCAGGGGCTCTGCACAGGCATGGATTCATGATAATCACTAACAGACACTATATAAAAAGGAAAGGATTCATGGAACATTGCTTGCTATGTGGATTGGATGAAAAATGAGGAAGTGCTTGCAAAGCATTTCGACTTCCTTGAAGAATTATGCCACAAAAAATATCTGGTTTCCAACATACCTATATACTGTGGTAACCAGCTGAAAGATTTTGAAGAGGTTACAGGTCATCAGACTTATCAAAAAGGGTTATAGTAAAGCACATGTTGAAGATGCAAGAAGCAGAATAAGACTCCATAGCTCAAAAGTCTGGAATTAGGAATTGTGTGAGACTCCTACAAGATTTCATGTTATCTATTTAAAATAGTTGAATGAAAAAAATAATTGAATGGGATCCAGAGAGTTAAAATCTGTTGGAAAGAGTTCCTTCTTTCCTTTTCCAGCTAGCCAATGAAAAAGTCAACAGCTAAGGTGTGTGTTTTAAAAACAATGTATTGCTTTGCTACCCATAAGGAAGGAAGGAACAAAGCAACAGCAGTTACAAGGATCTACGAAGTCTTCTAGTGTCCCTAATTTGCATTTGCATGGTGCTAATCCCCAGGAAATCTTGGGGACCTGTGATTCCTAGGCTCACAAATGCTTGTAGCTCACACCTCATGCAACATTGAGGAGAGCTGGTCACAAAAGAAACACTGAGAAATCAAATTGTTATTTCAAAGCTTGTCCAATAAAAATTAGATGAATGTTTTAACTTCGAGTGAAGTGTTTAGTATGTTACTGTGTTTAAGCCAGTGTTTCCAAACAAGAAAACAATATTCCAACCTTTGAAAACAGGTGACTGCTTCTCACTGTGGTGAGGGGACAAAACAATTGAAAAACAAAAACTTTCTCCTCTGGCTGGCATCCTCCTACTTGATAATTATGTTATGATTCTACATCATTAACTTTTATTAGAAACATTATTTGTGAGAATAATTATAGTATCAATATCATGCTGAGAACGTTTAACTTTGAGTCATTTGAAAACATCTTCCAAATAATTATGGAATATAATTAAATAATTATAGATGAATACTGAGCTTTTGGTTTTATGGTTTTCCCAAAGAGCTCAAGGTAGTAAAAAGCAATTCATTTGTGTAGTAGAGTCCTTAGGTTTTGTTAAACCAATGGTTCATGCTTTTATGTAACTAGGGCTAATCACCATATTTCATTAAGTTTAAATAAACTTCCTTTCACAGCACAGTGCACCATTGTTTTATGTATCACTAAAAAACAAAAAAGTGCTGCCATAGGAAACTATGATACAATGGTTTCTGTTCTAATTTTAATTTAAACTTATTGATAAAGCTATTTCATAATAATAGTTGGACAGGTTTTTGTTATATATCACTCTAATGCATGCATAAAGATAAAATATAAATTAACTGGTTAAAGTTTCCCTAATTTCACATTCAGAATCTTTCTATCCTTGCTTACTTTCTAACTCAGAGTTGTCAATGCCCAGGTTTTCTCCACAACATGCTCCTCCAAGTCACTCAGAGCATTTGGTATGCTGCATTTCTTTTTCTTTTTCTTTTTGGAGACGGAGTTTCACTCTTGTTACCCAGGATAAAGTGTAATGGCGCAATCTTGGCCCACCGCAACCTCCGCCTCCTGGGTTCAGGCAATTCTCCTCCCTGAGCCTCCTGAGTAGCTGAGATTTCAGGCAGCGCCACCATGCCCAGCTAATTTTTTGTATTTTTTCTTTTCTTGAGAGATCTCGGCTCACCACAGTCTCCACCTCCTGGGTTCGGGCAATTCTCCTGCCTCAGCCTCCTGAGTAGCTGGGATTACAGGCACGCGCCACCATGCCCAGCTAATTTTTTGTATCTTTAGTAGAAACGGGGTTTCACCATGTTGACCAGGATTGTCTCGATCTCTTGATCTCTTGATCCACTTGCCTTGGCCTCCTAAAGTGCTGGGATTACAGGCTTGAGTCACCATGCCCTGCTGGTATGCTGCATTTCTTATATAAGTGCTCCTAACTCCTCCAAGCTACTGGCTTCCCATTCTATGTGTCCCCAAAGCAGGAGCACAGCAGCTGTGGTCAGTCAGCACTGAGGAGGCAGATGAGAGAGCTGAGAGAGAAGTGGTAGCAGATGAAATCAAAGAGGAAGTTGGGTGGGTGTTAAATCTTGCAAGACTTCGAATTTTATTTGGGGTGATATGGGGAGCCACTGGAGAGCATAGAGCAGAGAAATAAGATCTTGATGCTGGTGTTTTGTTTGTTTTGTTTTGTTTTCCCTAATCCAAGGTTTTCATACTATAACTAGATTTAATTTCCTCCTTCAGTGGTTCTCAGAAGGCCTGTGGCCTGGCACAGCAAGGGATATATGAGGTCAGGCACACCCTAGGAATAGCAATGAAGTCAGCATACACTCAGTCTCTGTTAAGTGCATAGGGATTTTCACTTTCCCAGCACAGACTATAAGACATTTCTGATGTTAGAGATGTAAAATGTGAAAAAAAGGAAGAGGGCATCTTAGAAGCCATAGAATACAGTATATATTTTTCCTTGGTAGTTTTACAAGTCTTGATTTTGCAAATAGTCAAGCTGTTGCAGGACACAGAAATCAACATGAATGCTAATGTGCAGAGAGTGCCTTGGCCAGCCCCAGACTGCACAGGCCAGATGAGGCTTGGGAAGTCTGTATGTTGCAGGTCACTATAGATGGAGAAGGCAGGGATGGAGTTAGTGAAGCCGCTGCTTCTCCTCATGTGCTCTTCGTCACACAAAAGGAGGGGGCTACAACCAAGGAGAAGCTCCTGGGACTGAGAGGGTAGGGGGAGAAAGAGTACAGTTGCTGGATGGTGGGCCACATGTGGGGAAGGAGGTCACAGGAGAATATGCTGGCACAGGGTGACATTTGGGGTCATATCTAGCACAGGGACCTAAGGGTCCAACCTCTCTCACAGTGCTTTTATGTGTAAATTTATCCAGGATCCAACACAGAGAGGCAGAAAGAAGGAAATAGGACAATCCTGTGGAAGACTCTCGAGAAAATTCCCTTGTGTTCAGATTGAGAGATCTAACTTTGTTATTGACTCATTCATTTATTCACTCACTAATTCAACAAATAAGTATTGAGTCCTATCATGTGACAGGTTCTCTTCTAGGCACTGAGAATAAATCAGAGAAAAAGAATGAAGACTCTGTTTCTGTAGCACTTATGTTCAAATGGGGAGGGAGGGAAGAGACAAAAAATATACCACCCAGTAAATATGTATATACCTGTTGTTGATAAGGGATAAAAAGTAGAGGGACAGAGACTGATGGTTGTTGTGATTGTGGTGGTGTGTGTGTGTGTGCACGCACAAGCTTGTATACATTGGTTGGGAGAAGTTGCTCTGATAAGGTGACATTTGGGAGAACCTTGAATGGATTAAAGAAGCAAGCCATATGCATTCAAGGACCAGAAAAAAGTGCGAAGCACCCAAAGCAGGAGCACGCTAGCTGTGGTCAGTCAGCACTGAGGAGGTAGACGTGGTTGAGACAGAGATGAGAGAGAAATGGCAGCAGATGAAATAAAAAATGTGGGTGTTAAATCTTGCAAGACTTCGGATTTTATTTTGGGTGAAATGGGTAGCCACTGGAAAGCACAAAGCAGAGAAGTAAGATCTGACTTGCACTCTAAGGGCCTCACGTTAGCTGCTTAGAGGCAAGTAGACTGGAGCAGAGGAAAAGGGGAATCAGGAAGACCAGTTAGGATACTATTGCAGTAGTCCAGCCATAAAACAGGGTGTTTGGGACCAGACTGGTAGTGAAGAAAGTGATGAGAATTGGTCAGATCAGAATATGTCTTGAAGGTAGAACACACAACTTTTATGAAAGAATTAAATGTGAACGGTGAAGAAAGACATGAGTTGAGAAGGACTCCATGGTTTGGGCTTTGCTGTCGTTGTTTGCATGAACTACTGCAAGAGCAGCAGGATTAAAGGGGAGGAACAATAGCTTGGTTTTCAGCATGTAGAGTTTTACACATCTGAGTGGGTCTGGAAAGCAGGTAGTTGAAAACAGGAACCTAGCGTTCAACCAGGTCTAGGCTGGAGATAAAATTGTGAGTGCCATCAGCAGAGAGATGGTAGATACATCTTGTTTGTTGTTATTGTTGTTGTTGTTTTGAGACAGTCTCACCCTGTTGCCCAGGCTGGAGTGCAGTGGCACAATCTCAGCTCACTGCAACCTCTGCCTCCAAGGTTCAAGCAATTCTCTTGCCTTAGCCTTTTGAGTAGCTGTGATTACAGGCACCTGCCACCACGCTGGGCTAATATTTGTATTTTTAGTAGAGATGGGGTTTCACCTTGTTGACCAGGCTGGTCTCAAACTTCTGACCTCAAATGATCCACCCACCTCAGCCTCCCAAAGTGCTGAGATTACAGGTATGAGCCACTGCATCGGCTGTAGATAAATCTTGGATGAACTCACCAGGGACTGAGCATAAATAGGGAGAGGTAGGCCTGAGGGTGATTCCCAGAAGCACATGATGTCTAAACATGAGGCAGATGAATCACTCAAAGAGACTGAGAAGGCTGGAGCATTGAGATAAAGTCCTGGTGGCTAAGAAAGTATTTCAAGGAGGAATACTTTCAAATTACTGTCAAATGCTGCTAAGAGATGTAGGAAGAGGGCTGAGAATTAACGGCTGGGTTTCTCGGTGAGCAGACAAAACTATGATTGGAGTGGATCTGAGAATGGGGGTACTGAGTAAACATAAAGTTTGAGGAGTTTTGCTGAAAGGGAGGAAGAAAGGGTAGGTGCCAAAGAAGACTAAGTAATTGAGGGGGGATTTTTTAAAAAATCAGATGTTTCAATGATTGTGGGAATGATTCTGTAGAAAGGATATGGGAGAGATGCTGGAGAGAAAGGGTGTTGCCAAAGCAAAATCCTTGGTGGATTGAACGGTGGTGAGATGGAATGCACACGTGGAGGGTTTGGTCTTCTTGAAGAAGGGAGTGGAGTAAAGACTCCACCCGGGCCCATTCCTAGATGTAGTGGAAGTTGGCTGTGGTGTTCTTTCCTTACTGATTTGATTTTCTCAGTGAAGTGGGAAGTGAGGTCATGAGCGCTACCTGATGAAGGGCGGGTGAGGAGTTTAGCTTCTATACCTGGCTGTACATTAGGATCACCTGGGTAGTTTCAAAAGCACACTTACATCCACACCAAGTAAATTATTATTATTATTACTTCTATTATTTTTGAGATACAGATTCACTCTGTCACCCAGGCTGGAGTGCAATGGCATGATCTCGGCTCACTGCAAACTCTGTCTCTCGGGTTCAAACAATTCTCCTGCTTCAGCTCCTGAGTAGCTGGGATTACAGGTGCCCACCACTATACCTGGCTAATTTTTGTATTTTTAGTAGAGACAGGATTTCACCATGTTGGCCACGCTGGTCTCAAACTCCTGACCCCAGGTGATCCACCTGCCTCAGCCTCCCAGAGTGCTGGGATTATAGGCATGAGCCACCATACCTAGTCACACCAAGTAAATTAGATTCTCTGGAGGTGGGACCTGGGCATTGGTGTCTTATAAAGTTTCCGGAAGACTCAACGGAGCAGTGAGAACTGAAGATCCCTGGGCTAGGAGTCTGAGAAAAGAAGGTATGGAATAGTCAAAAGAGCTATCCAGGAGAGTTCAAGGCTCAATGAACTAGAGCGAAACATATCTGGATTTGTGGTTGAGAATTTAATGTGAAATGGGCCAGCATCTTTGTGTTTTTCTCCAACTACACTCAGTTGCCAGGGTCAGAAGCAGGGTTGACAAAGGGTTGGGTTTTGGCAAAGTGGGATTTTGACACATATATATGGCAGAGCAGGAGAGTTTGAGAGAGTGATCCTAATGATGGGCATGAAATCTGTGCCAGCAAAGGAAGCAAGTGAGGACTTGGGGAAAGAATTAAAGTACATTACAATGGAGGTGGGTATAATGGCTCATGCCTATAATCCTGGCAGTTTGGGAGGCCAAGATGGGCAGATTACTCGAGTCAAGGAGTTTGAGACCAGCCTGGGCAAAGTGCTGAAACCCCATCTCTACCAAAACACAAACAAAGAAACAAAAGACAAAAATTAGCCAGGCAGAGTGACGCATTCCTATAGTCCCATCTACTGGGGAGTCTGAGGTGGGAGGATGGCTTGAACTCAGGAGACAGAGATTGCAGTGAACCATGATTTCACCACCGTACTCCAGCCTTTTAGCATGGGTGACAGACTCAGACCCCGCCTCAAAAAAAGAAAGAAAGAAAGGAGGTGGGAGGTGGATAAATGGCTTCTTATCATGAGGTTTTTTTTTTTCTCTTTTAAGTTGTTTGGATAATTAACATTTTCACAAGGTAATTTATGGCAGCTAGACCCCTGCAAAGCAGCACAAAAAACTCTGATTAATGTTTCAACCTACCTTTTTTCCCAGGGTTTGAAATTAATTTATTTTTTTCAACAAGCAAACATCCTGAGACATTTGGAGTGAAGGAAAAAAAAATACATTTTGGAAGTTATTACGGATCTTCCTATTCTTAGATAATGGGAGAATTTAGTGAGCCAGTGTGACTCCAAAGCCCTTTCTGCAGTTTTGTAAGTTTGTCTTGTGTCTCTTTCCTGCCTCCTGGGCTACATCATCCCACTTTAAACACACCCAGCCCCCACTCTACTTGTTCTCCAACAAAGTAAAGGACTCTGATACAAGTACCATCTTGAAGTGCATTAGGCTTTAGAGGAAAAACTGTAGGTTGGTACTTAACACAAATGAACAAAATGCTTAGCAGTAGGATCTCAGGTGTTCTAAGAAGCATAGAGGGATACTCCTAGCTGGGAGCCTTTCATAACACTCCTGAATTCACAAACCCATGGATGGATGGCACAAATGCAACTTGAGGTCAACACTAGGTGTTGTTTTGTTGTTTTTTTGTTTGTTTGTTTGGTGTTTTTCTTTTTTTTTTTGAGACAGAGTCTGGCTCCATTGCCCAGGCTGGAGTACAGTGGCGTGATCTCGACTCACTGCAAACTCTGCCTGCCAGGTTCAAGCAATTCTCCTGCCTCAGCCTCCCGAGTAGCTGGGGTTACAGGCGTGCGCCACCATGCCTGGCTAATTTTTTTTTTTTTTGTATTTTTAGTAGAGACAGGGTTTCACCATGTTAGCCAGGCTGATCTCGAACTCCTGACCTCAAGTGATCCCCCCACCTCGGCCACCCAAAGTGCTGGGATTACGCCACCATGCCTGGCCGACACTGTGGTTTGAACTGACATATTGTAGACTTAATATAAAGTCACATCTGTCCCTAAGGTTTCTTACTGTCAGAATACTGAAGAATGGCACCTACAAAATCATCATTGAAAGGCTAGACATCTACACAATGAATGTAGCAAACCTGAGCCATCACCCAGGTAGAACACAACTGCATTTTTTATAGGAGAGGGAGGATAGAGCCACAAGGAAAAACGCTCCTATCAGGGATTTCATCAAATCTAGTGCAACCTTCAACCTTCAACTATTACTGAGAAATACTTCAGTAATTGTTTTTTATAGGCATTAATGTTGGGATTAATAATGCCCCTGGTCACAATGAGCAACTCAATTATCAGAAAAACATTGCTCTCTAATATTTGTTCTAATTGCTAAAGCAGCAATACTGATAAATAGAGGTGAGGAGATTTTCATCAAGGTTTAAACAAAAAGGATATCGCACTTCATTCTAATAAGGTCAACACAAATACCTCTTTCTCATAACATTCCAAGTAGTGGGGTGTATGTGTGCATGTGTGTGCGTGTGTGTGTGTGTGTGTGTGTGTGTGTTTGAGACAGAGTCTTGGTCTGTCACCCAGGCTGGAGTGCAGTGGCTTGATCTAGGTTCACTGCATCCTCTACCTCCTGGGTTCAGTCAATTCTCCTGCCCCAGCCTCTCTAGTAGCTGAGATTACAGGCACCCACCATCATGCCTGGCTAATTTTTGTATTTTTGTGGGGATGGGGTTTCCACCATGTGGGCCAGGCTGGTCTTGAACTCCTGACCTCAGGTGATCTGCCTGCCTCTGCCTCCCAGAATGCTGGGATTACAGGCGTGAGCCACTGTGCCTGACCAGTAGTGGGTATTTTTTAGAAACAACATTTGGTTCTCTACTGAAGGCTAAAAAATGGAGGTCCATAAATATAATAGTCATCTTTAGTCGGGCGCAGTAGCTTGTGCCTGTAAACCCAGGGCTTTGGGAGGCCAAGGTGGGAAGGCCTGTTGAGGCCAGGGGTTCAAAGTGAGCCTGGACAACATAGTGAGACCTTGTTTCTAATAAAAAAAAATAGTCGAGTTTTATGCGTGCTTTCCGTAAGCCAAAAATTTTGCTCAGCTTTTTGCCTGGAGTATCTGGTTTAACTCTCACAACAAACCTACAAGATCAATATGCTCGTGACCCTCATTTTGTAGATGACAACACTTACACTTAGAGAGGTGAAGTCCATTTTCCAATGTTGTACAACTAGTAGACAATGGAGTCAGAATTAGAATTCAGATCAGGCAATGTGGCTTGAGCCTGTAATCCCAGCGCTTTGGAAGACCCAGGTTGGAGGCTCCCTTGAGCCCAGGAGGTCAAGGCTGCAGTGAGTTCTGTTAGTGCCACTGCTCTCCAGCTGAGAAACAGAAGAGACCCTGTCACAAAAAAGGAAAAAAAAAAAGAACATAGGCAGTCAAGCTCTAAACTGAGCTCTTAATGGAGGCTACCTATAGCTTTTTGACTGTCACCTGCTCCCCATCCCACTGCCACTTAGGGACTATCAGCAATCTCTAAATCACAGTGGTTGTACATAAGGGGTAACTGCTGGCTTTAATAATTTATATCCAGGGTGGAAGGGCTTACTCATATGTTCTGCTTCAGCTTTTTCCTCTGCCCGGGAAAATATCCATCCCTCAAGTCATTAGTATTAATTGTTGTTCAAGGATGAATTAAGCTGCAGGGGTCACATACTGTTTACTCTCATCCATACTTCTTTCAGGAAACCTAAACATCATAGCATTCACTTGCAGACGAGAAGAAAGAATGAAGCGGGGATGTTAAGAGCAACTCCCAGAAATATTTCTGGTGTAATAATGATAGCCAGCTTTTACATCACTCTTGGAGCCATTTTGCTGGTGCCCAAAATGTATTCATTTCTCTTAGGGTTACTTGCGTCCTCATAATAATCAACAGTTCCAGGCATGAGTCAATGCAATATGCTGTTTGCAGATTTTCTACAGTTTGAATGTACATGTCAGGCAGGCCTTTTCCTGAGAACCCTCTATAAGGGGAAGAATGACAAGTTGGCAGAAAGCTATCAGATGAGAGAGAGTCTATGACATTTGTAGAATAGAGAAACCAGTGCTCCCTACTGGCCAAGCATTTCCCAGGCCAAGCCCACCCACAATCCACAATTTGAAGAGTTTTGCTCTCAGACTCCTGCCCACTCCGGACCAGCAGGATGCCTCCTTCTCTGGGTGACAGGACTTTTTCTAAAGAATGTTCTTTTAGCCCAAGAAGACCAATTCAGACTCGGCCAGTGACTCAGGCCTGTAATCCCAGTAATTTGGGAGGCTGAAATAGGTGGATCACTTGAGGTCAGGAGTTAGAAACCAGCTTGGCCAACATGGAGAAACCCCATTTCTACTAAAAATACAAAAAAAGTAGCTGGGCATGGTGGCATGCACCTATAATCCCAGGTACTTGGAGGCTGAGGCAGGAAAATCCTTGGAACCCGGGAGGCAGAGGTTGTAGAGAGCTGAGATTGTGCCCCTGCACTCCAGCCTGGGCAACAGAGTGAGACTCTGTTTTAAAAAATTTTTTTAAAGATAAAGATCTATGCATTCCTAAATCTGTTTGTCCCAGAGACTTCCCAAGGATCAAAGCAAGAGTAAACTAAAGGTAAAGCTGAGAATGGAGAACAAAGCTACTCTGTTTCATGATTGTCACTGCCCTTACAGTTCTGGAGGTCAGCAGTCCCACATCGGGTTCCCTGCACTAACATCAACGTGTCCACAGGACTGGTTCCCTCTGGAGGCTCTAGGGGAGAATCCATTTCCTTGCTATTTCCAGCCCTGGTGGCCACCTGCCTTCCTTGGCTTGTGGCCCCTTCCTGTATCTTCAAAGTGCATCACCCAATCTCTGCTCCCTCACCACATCACCATTTCCCTTTTGGTATTCAAATGTTTCTCTGTCTCCTTCTT
Source organism: Callithrix jacchus (assembly GCF_049354715.1). NCBI lineage: Eukaryota > Metazoa > Chordata > Mammalia > Primates > Cebidae > Callithrix > Callithrix jacchus. Next base: position 20,166,108 of record NC_133520.1, on the reverse strand, counting down.
ATAAGGATTCTTATTATCATATTTATGGCCCACAAGGATAATCCAGGATAATCCCCCATCTCAAGATTCTTTTTTTTTTTTTTTTTTTCAGGCAGGGTTTCACTATGTTACCCAGGCTAGTCTTTTTTCTTTTTTTTTTTTTGAGATGGAGTTTCACTCTTGTTACCCAGGCTGGAGTGCAATGGCGCGATCTTGGCTCACCACAACCTCCAACTCCTGGGTTCAGGCAATTCTCCTGCCTCACCCTCCCAAGTAGCTGGGATTACAGGCACACGCCACTATGCCCAGCTAATTTTTTGTATTTTTAGTTGAGACGGGGTTTCACCATGTTGACCAGGATAGTCTCGATCTCTTGACCTCGTGATCCACCTGCCTCGGCCTCCCAAAGTGCTGGGATTACAGGCGTGAGCCACCGCACCCGGCCTCCATCTCAAGATTCTTAACCACGTCCACAAAGTTCACTCTGCTATGTAAGGTCATGTTCACAGGTTCCAGGGATTAGGATGTAGATACTCTAGAGGGTCATTATTAACTGACCGTATAGTATTTAAGAATTTTCTCTGTATTCTGGCTTTATCATTTGTTTTGATAAAATAATGTATATTTAAAATATGCTTTTATCTTAAATATAATTTCAATCTGTCACATTTATGACTGTTCTCATACAACTGTGGTTTTGTGGTGTACATAAAATTATCTTTGACCAATCTCATTATTTCCCAAGGCTCAGCCCTGGGATTTAGGGAGTTGATTAAGGCCTATTTCCAGGGAAACTTCTGATGGCTGCCTTCTGTGGGTTCCCCACCAAATCTTCATTCTCCCTCTGCCTGGGAATTGTTTTCCAGTCTTGACTGATTATATTTTTTTATACAGAGAAGGGGGATCTTGCTATGTTGTCCTGGCTGGACTTGAACTCCTGGGCCCAAGCAATTATCCTAACTCAGCCTCCAGAGTAGCAGGTACTATAGGGATGTCTCACCACACCCAGCAAGACAATTTCTTTTTATCACCACACTTTCTTCCAAAGCTCTTGTCTATGCCACAGCTCTTTCCCGTTTACTGAAGAGCCTTTGGAAACTTAAAAATTGAGAATAAGGTTTCTCTGCTCTCTCCCCTGACCTCTATTCCCTCAGTCCTTGAACACAAAATATAGTATCTTGTGCAGTTAAATCAAGTAAATAAAAGCAAAACCTGGGGATTGGGAAGGGGTTGAAACATGCTGAGAACAGCCAGTCAATTGATCTTAAAAACATACCATCCACAGCAGTTGTAAAACAACTGGATGCATTCCTTTAGTTTTGACTCTAGTCTCCAAGCCTGAAGGTCACTGGAGAGAGGGAGTGGAGGGACAGGTGGGGCTGACCTCAGGCTGGAAACACGTAGACTCAGACCTGCCATCAGGAGGGCCTGGAGCTCAGTCTTGTGCTCTGCGGTGGATGGGTTGAGATTTTTAGGGATTTTATCTTTGAACTTGTGTTTTGTGAGTAAAGATGTGGGACAGAGGAGCATGTTTCTGAGCACAGGAGGTAGGACCATGGCTGGGTCCTGCACTTCCAGCCTCCTCATCTGCATAGAGCGTTCAGGGAGACTGTGAGTCCAGCATTACCTGGGACAATGTGAGGGAGGGCCGCAAATACAAGCAAAGCGAGTGACATCTGCCACTCAGTAAAGAAGGGCATGAACCACCCCCAGAGGCCACATGCTCCCTGTATACCAGAACTTGCACCAAACTCAGAAAGAAGGCAATGGTGTTCTAGGAAACATGAACAGCCAGGAACCTCAGCATATCCTTCCTCGCTCCTGTTACTTCCCAGGGTCAGCCAACCACTTATGCTTGAGAATGGTGACATAAGAGGAAAGGAACAGACAGGGCACCCCATAGTTCCTTGTCTTTTCAGCCCTTCTTTACTCATCAGTTAGCCAGAGGTAGGAGTGCTGGTAGAATGTATGTTTCAAGAAGTGAAATAAAAGCAGTTGAATTCATTTTGTGCAGGGTTTTCACCATTCTGTTAAAAATGAAATCCATATGCCTATACCAGCTGCAAGATTGAATTGTGTCATTCTGGTGGGTCTACCTATGAGTGATTAAAAACTAGCATTGCAAACTCTAAAGATGAATGGTAAAATTCATGCTAATGATTAAAATTTCAAATTTTTATTTACTTAGGGTGGCATTAAATAGAAAATAAAAACATCATGGCAAGCCAAGAGAGAGACCCCAAAAGAAAGAAAAATGCTTTCTATTTTAGTATCTTTTTTTTTGGAGATGGAGTTTCCCTCTTGTTACCCAGGCTAGAGTGCAATGGCGCGATCTCGGCTCTCCGCAACCTCCACCTCCTGGGTTCAGGCAATTTTCCTGTCTCAGCCCCTTGAGTAGCTGGGATTACAGGCACGCACCACCATGCCCAGCTAATTTTTTGTAGTTTTAGGAGAGACGGGGTTTCACCATGTTGACCGGGATGATCTCGATCTGTTGACCTCGTGATCCACCCACCTCGGCCTCCCAAAGTGCTGGGATTACTATTTTAGTATCTTTAACAGTGCTTTTCTTCATGCTTTTTGACCAAAGGGTCCTAAATTTTCATTTTGCACTGAGGCTGCAAATTCCATAAGTTCTGAGCACAGCTGTGCAGTAACTGGATGACCATGTGAGGCAAATGCACATGATCTCCTTCCCTGCCTCCTGCCCTGATGCAGTAGCACCACGAAAACCCCCCAAACTGAAATAAAGCCTTAGGGCAAAGGGAAGGACCCTCACATTGAAAGAGATCATTTCTGAAACATAGGCTTGTTAGTCCGCTAGGGCTGCCATCCCAGAGTGTCATAGCCTGAGTGGCTCGGAGAACGGAATTTTATTTTCTCACAGTCCGGGAGTCTGGAAGTCCAAAATTAAGGTGTTGAATGGGTTGATTTCTTCTTTTCTTTTTCTTTCTTTCTTTTTTCCTTCCTTCCTTCCTTCCTTCCTTCCTTCCTTCCTTCCTTCCTTCCTTCCTTCCTTCCTTCCTTTCTTCTTTCTTTCTTTCTTTCTTTTTTCTCTTTTCTTTCTTTTTTTTTTTTGAGATGGAGTCTCACTCTGTGGCCTGGGTTGGAATGCAGCGGCATGATCTCAGCTCACTGCAACCTCCGCCTCCTGAGTTCAAACAATTCTCCTGCCACAGCCTCCCAAGTAGCTGGGATTACAAGTGCCTGCCACCATGTCTGGCTAATTTTTGTATTTTTAGTAGAGACGGGGTTTCGCCATATTGGCCAAGATTGTCTCAAATGCTGGACCTCAGGTGATCCACCTGCCTTGGCTTCCCAAAATGCTGGGAGGGATTACAGGCATGAGCCACCGAACCCGGCCTCTGTGTTGATTTCTTCTGAGTCCTCTCTTGGCCTGCGTAGCACTGTCTTCTCCCTGTGCCTTCACATGGTGGCAGCTCTGTGGGTATCTGTGTCCTAATTGCCTCTTTTCATAAAGACATAGGTCACACTGGATTGGTGCCCACGCTAATGACACTTTTTAAATTGAATTTACTTCCTCAATGACCCTATCTCCCAATACAGTCACATTCTGAGGTCCTAGGGATTAGGACTTCAACATATAAATTTTGGGGGGACACAGTGCACCCCATAATAATAGGCAAAATTGCATTTGAAACAGAAATTTAGATACATTTCAAAAAACTAAAATTATATTTTTGTGCACTTTAGCAGGTAGACTGAGATATATTTGCAAACTTAAGAAGAGCTACCCTTTGCACTTCCATGTAACTCCACATATCCACAATCAAAACAACTCCCAAGGCTTCCTAGTGTGGGATTTCACCCCTTTATGTTCAGTAGCAAAATAAACCTCCCTGGGGCTTTTGTTTTGCTCTAGCATTTGGGCATCTCGTTGGTGTTTGTTTTTAATCCTACTCCACTCAATCGTTCAAACCTAATTAAGCTCTTGGCTTCATAGAGCAGGGAGAAGGTTAATTACACGTCATGGCAACCAGTGTGCTTCTCTTATTTTTGTTACTATTTATGGTACTTTTAGATAGAAGAGATAGGCTTTATTCAGAATCCATAATTTATCAAATAAAAGATACCTGTTGAGCACCTTCTATGCCCAACGCACTATTAATTGGCAAATTTAGCCATTTTGCCATTTCCTTTGAAGAGAAAGTGTATCTCCACTTTGTCTTCCTTGAGAAAGTTTCTCCAGGGAGAATCCTAATGGTTCAGAAAGGGTTCCAAAGAAACCCACTGGCTGCTAGCTGAATCATTCTTCACATAAAGCAGAATCATTTTAAAGCAGGTTAATCTTGAATATCCAGGCAAAGAGACTGCTTTAAAGTCATCTCAAACCATGGGTTCCGTTATTATGAAGAACAATAGCTGTAATCTCAGTAGCTACTGTTAAGAACAGCTCTGCTTATTGAAAGCTACTGGTATTATCTCATCATCCTCAGGACAGCCCACTGGGGACACACTATTTTTATCTTCGTGTTATGGTCGAGCACTAAGCCTTAGTGAGAAGTCACACAACTCTCCCAAGGGCCTGGAGCTATTAAGAGGCCTGCTGGAATCTCTACCTATTCTGATTCCAGTGCCTATGTTTGCAAGCACTGGGCAACACTGGCCTTTCAATATGTGGGACTGCGGATGGAGGCACAGGTGTGACAGAAAAGTCACCTAGTCCACCTCTTTCTCAGCGTAATCTCAGCACAGCATTGGACACATGTTCATTTCTTTCAGGTGAATACTTAGGAGTGGAATTGTGGGGCCAAAGGACAGATGCTGGTTTAACTTCTTAAAGAACTCCTAACATATCTCAAAATTATTGTACTGTTTTTCTTAAATATTAAGGCTCATCCTAACCAATATTTATCAGGAACCTATCATTTCCCAGACACTGCTACAAGTGACAGCAGTAAGTTAAACACAACAAAAATCTCTGCTGTAAGGGACAGCTACTTGGGGAAGACACACAGACAAATCAGCAAGGTAAATGGGGACTATCGGGTGGTGATAAGTGCTTATGTGCTTTTTGCATGATCAACATTAGCTATTATCTTTTTTTTTTTTTTAAAGAAGAAACTGGATCCCGCTTCTTTTGTTACGAAATCCAGCTCATTGGATTTCACAATGGGGAAATGGTTTGGTGACCTCAACAAGAAGAGTTTTAGAGTTTTAGTGAATCACAGGACCTCTTAATTGGTTGCAAGTCATTCTTGGCAGCTGACACAAAAAAACAGCTGTAAACCATCACAGGTAAGTGTGGAGCTTTGGAGTCAGTCTGGGCTCAAATTGTGGCTTGGTCATTTACAGAGTGCTGTTGGGCAGGTTATTACCTGCTCTCAGTCTCAATTTTGTTATTTTCAAATAAAGATAAGATAAGAATCCTAACCTCCTAGGGCTATAAGGTCAAAGGAAGATAATGTTTGTAAATTGCTTGGTGCAAAGCCTAATAAACACTCAGTTAACATTAGTTGTCATTATTTTTAGAAAGAGAGACTTGGGTTTGGTTTTTTACATGACCTAGTTCAGTACTTAATCCTCATAGCCCACGTTTGACCCAAGATGTCTGAGTATTCTCTGAAATTTACATTCTCATGGTCACACACCGGGCTTTGAATTGCTGCAAGACCTTTTTTAGATCAATCATATTTTATTTCCTGTGAGTTCTCTCTTGCTCTCCTCTGTGCTGATCCAGATGTGGAATTCACCTCTCTTTCCTTGATTTTCACCCAAAATCTTGATTTCACACCAAGCCATTGGGCAACAGATGAGGAAGATGAAGAATGGTTCAGTTTATTTGATAGTATCCAAAAGACCTTGAAATTGTCGCAAACACCATGAAATCTGGTATTTTCCACCATAGCCGACTCCTTCTGATACCATGCCATACTGCTCAGCCATTTTAGCTTTTTTTCTCCCTTTTTCTCTCCTCTTGTCTATTCTCAAAATTCCCTCATGCCAAAATTTATCTTTATTTCTCCAGAAAGCAGTTTAACTGTCTCACGTGTTTTCTTGTTTTCCGAAACGTCTGGTCTCAGAGTCCAACTCTACCACCAAGTGTCTTGTTAACAAAGACAATTCCTTCACCTAGTTAAGTTTTCATAGCCGTTGTAAATTGGTCAACAACATATAGCCTATGATAGCGCTTTCATCCTGGTTGTCCTCCTGTGTGAAATGAGATGCATACTTTTGGTCAGAAATGGGCATTTCCTTATTATCTGTTTGAGATTCCAAGCTTTCTCAGCATGTTTCAGAACCTCAACATGGTTTTTTGACCCATTCAGGAGAGACCGGGAGGTTTGCTTGTACCTTTCTCTTCCCTCCCTCTCCTGGACTTCCCTGGGGCCATTCTGGGATGTGGTGCCAGGTATGTGATATGGGCTCCAACAGCCTGGCATGCTCTGCTCTCTAGAAAGTTCTGTTCCTGAGCTGTGCTCTTGGGCTCTTCTTCTGAATCTCAGCTTGTTTTCCACATGTTTGTTTCACTAAGGAAGCCTTTGGGGTTTTCTTTATGCCTCTTTAGCAAACTGTATTCTGTTCTTTTGCTATTTTGCATTTGGAATTATGCCTTGAATTATGCAGCTTAATTGTTCTTCTTTTACTTTACATCTCTGTAATTGCCAAGCTTTCGAATTTTATTTTCTTGTAAAAATCCTCTTTCCTTAGCACCAAAAAGAGAAATACTTAGGTATAAATCTAACAAAATATGCACAAGACTTAAATGAGGGAAACTACGAAGATCTGATCAAGGAAATCAATTAAGCAAATGAAGAGAGATTTCACATACATGTGTAGGAAGACTCAACATTGTCAAGACGTCAGTTCTTCCTAACTTGATCTATAGATTCAATATAATCTCAATCAAAATCTCAGCAATTTAGTGGGTGTATATAGACAAACTGATTCTCAAGTTTATATGGAAGGACAAAAGGTCCAGGTCAGTGAACATGATATTGAGGAAGAAGAACAAAGTCAGAGGATAGATACTTCCGGACTTCCAGACTTTCTGTAAAGCTTCAGTAATCAAGACAGTGTGGTATTGGCAAAAGAATAGACAAACAGATCAATGGAGGAGATCTAGCAGTGGAACAGACTAGAGAGCTGAGAAATAGACCCACACAAATACAGTCAAGTATAGTGGGGAACGGCCAGTCTTTTCATCTAACAGTGCGGGAACAACTGAACCTCTACTTGCAAATCAATGAATCTGGACACAAGCCTTACGTGCTTCATAAAAGTTAACTAAAAATGGATCACACATTCAAATGCAAAGCGCAAAATTATAAAGCTTCTAGAAGATGGCATAGGAGAAAATGTAGTTGGTTTTGGGTGTAGCAATGGCTTTTTAGAGCGAAAAGCACAATCAATAAGGAAAAAAATTGATACAATGGTTTATTAAATTAAAAACTCTTGTGCTGCAGAAGACACTATCAAGCAAATGAAAGACATGCTACAGACTAAAAAAAAGTTTCAAAACACATCTGTGGCTCACTCCTGTAATCCCAGCACTTTGTGAGGCTGAGGCAGGCAGATCACTTGAGGCCAGGAGTTTGAGACCAGCCTGGCCAACATGGGAAAACCCTGTCTTTACTAAAAACATAAAAATTAGCCAGGTATCTTGGTGCATGCCTATAATCATAGCTATTTGGGAGACTGAGGTATGAGAATAACTTCAACCCTGGAGGCGGAGGTTGCTATGAGCTGAGATCATGCCTTTGCACTCCAGCCTGGACAACAGGGAAAGATTCTGTCTCAAAAAACAAACAAAAAGACCTCAGTTATATCTAAAACAAATAATATCCAGAATATATAAACTCAACTGTAAGACTCAATTTTAAAAAATAAGTGAAAGATCTGCATAGACAATTCATCAAAGAAGACATATCGACAGCAAACATGCACATGCAAAGATTATCAACATCATATGTCATTAGAGAGTTTTAAATTAGAGCAACCCTGAGAGATACTATTGTTGTGGTATGAAAAGAAATATATTTGGTCTTTGTCCCCAGTTCCTGGCACAGAGCTTCTAAAACACCTGAAATTCTTGAGTGATAAGAATGTCATTCGTTATTTATAAAAAGTCCCAGACCAGGTGTGGTGGCTCATGCCTACCCAGCACTTTGGTAGGCTGAGGTGGGTGGATCACAAGGTGGATGGATCAGGAGTTCAAGACCAGCCTGACAAACATGGTGAAACCCAGTCACTACTAAAAAAAAGTACAAAAATTAGCTGGGCGTGGTGGTGAGTGCCTGTAATCCCAGCTACTCGGGAGGCTGAGGCAGGAGAATCACTCGACCCGGGGAGGCAGAGGTTGCAGTGAGCTAAGATTGTGCCACTGCATTCCAGCCTGGAGAGCAAGAGTTTTTTGAGACTCCATTTCAAAAAAACAAAGTTCCTTTTGATCATACCTGGGTTTATAATGAGATAACTAAGGGTAGGACCCCTAGATAGCCTCAGGATGGGACCGGTCACCAGAAAGACGAAGTGATTAGGAGGTTAGGACTTTCAACCCCATACACTGACTTCAGGGAAGTTTCAAGGGGAGTAGGGGAGGGGAGTGACTGGAGATTAGGCTCTATACAAACTCTTGTACATGAGATTTGATTAACTGCCAAGTTGGTGCATATATCAAGGTGCTTAGGAGGCTTCCATGCCTGGAGAGGGCATGGAAGCTCTGTACACCTCCCCGACCACTCCCCATAACTTGCCCTATGGCTATTTCTGTATTGTATCCTTTAGAATAAGGCAGTAAACATAAGCAAAGTGTTTCTCTAAATTAGAATTATTAAATAGTCCATTCTAGCAGGTTATTGAAACTGAGGGGGGATTATGGGAGCCCCATTAATTTATAGCTAGTCAGTCAGATGGCCAAGTGGTTTGGGGACTTGAAGTTGGCTTCTGAAGTGGGAGCGGTCCTGTGGGATGGAGCCCTTAACTTGTGGGTCTGATGTTAACTCCAGGTAGATAGTTTCAGGATTGAATTGAATTGTTGTGGGGAAAAAATCCAACATCTGGGGTCAGAAGTGAATGTTTTGTGAGAATAGAGAAACAGTTTTTGTTCTCAGAATTACACATCTATTAGAATGACTAAAATCCACAACACTGACAGCATCAAATGCTGACAAGGATGTGGTGCAACAGGAATGCTCATTCATTGCTGATGGAAATGCAAAATGATACAGCCTCTTTGAAAAACAGCAGTTTCTTAGAAAGTAAACACACTCTTACTATACAATCCAGGGATCATGCTCCTTGGTATTTATCCAAATGAGCTGAAAACATGTCTACACAAGAACAACAGAATATGCAACACAAGGAGCCTACCCTATTATAAACCATGAACCTTAGTTAATAGTAACATATCCATACTGGCTTACCAGTTGTAACAAGTGAACCACACTAATGCAAGTTGTAAATAATAGGGGAAACTCTGGGTCAGTGTGTATGCAAGGCAGTACACAGTAACACTTAGCTTTCTGCTCAGTTTTTCTGCTAATGTAAAACTGCTCCGTAATAGTTTGCTAGAGCTGCCGCAACTATGTACCCGGGTTGCTTCAAACAGTAATTTACTACCTCACAGTTCTGGAGGCTAGCTGTCCAAAATCAAGGTGTTGGCAGGGCCAGGGTCCCTCAGGGACTCTGGGTAGAGTCCTTCCTTGCCTCTTCCAAGCTTGTGGAGGTGGGTGGCAGTCCTTGACATTCCTTGACTGACAGCTACATCAGTTCTAGCAGCTGACAACCATCCCTAGCCCACTTGAATCACTGTAATTTTGTGAGAGTGCATTCATTCATCCATCATTGAGGGTCTGCAGGCCAGACCTCTGAAGGTGGTAGTCACCACCTGAGATTTAAGTCACAACCTGTGGAAGTCCAGCCTGCAGACCCTGACTCAATGACAGATGAATGAATGCACTCTCACACCATTATAGTGATGTAAGTGGGCTAGGGATGGTTGTCGGCTGCTTTCAGAGGGCAAAATGCAGCCGATTGACCAAGACTCCCTCTCCATCATTGCATTTATTCAGTATGAATTTTACAACAGAAGTTCTAAGTTAACACACTTGTGGATAATTAACATGGTTAAAAGAGTGGTTTTATAAATGATAAAAGCTTTAGGTTCTGGACCAGTATAAATATTATTAATAGGTAATTCTCCTTTGATTTCCTCCTGAGAGGACCACCCAGCACAAAGTTTACATGAGTAAACAGTTAGAGTGGAGACAAAGGGATGTGAGGTAAACAGACTTAAACTGGGAAAGCCTATGATCATCTCTATCTCTTTCCTATGCTAATGTGAATGAGGCAGCTGCCTTCAGCATGCCTCAGTAAAACCTCTTGGCCTTCCAAAAGGTTTGAGATTACAATCTTTAACTTTTGCTATTATTTTCCCAGCCACCCCCAGTGAATATCAATAAATCCTCTTAGGCTCTGTCATCACAGAATTATCTTTCCATTGTCTTCCTTCTGCCCATGTCTGTGTCTGGATCCAAATTTACCCTTTTTAAAGAATACCAGTCATTATTGAATTAGGGCTTACCCTAATGCCCTTACCTTAATTTGATCATGTACAAAGACCTCATTTTCAAGTGAGGTCACATTCATAGGTACCAGAAACCTCTACATATCTTTGGGGGAGGGGATACAATTCAACCCATAACATGCTTTAAAAAATAACGTATGTAAGTTGAAAAAAAAATCCTCTATTTTCCTATGATAGAAGGAAGATAGGAAGAGATATGAAGACATGAATTTCTAGATTTCAGCCTAATTCTCTGGTGTAGATAGAAGACTAGCAATAGCTATAAATTCTAAGACTTGATGGTATTAATAATATGATTTTATTTCATTCTCAGTACTATGTTGAAGTAGGGGAATCATTTAAGTTGAAAGAAAAAGAATGACATTCTTTTATATGACATGTCTAAAAAGTGAAGAACACCTCCAAATAGAGGTATCAATGTCTAGAAAGCAGCAAATTACATTTGTAGGGTTGATGACAATTCTTTATGCTTCATGGCATTGGGGCAAAGATGTCAGAATTTAAGGAAGAGAGTAATACAGTTTGCGTTTGTGAATTTAGGGAAGAGAGGAATACAGTTTGTGTTTGTGTACCTTATTACATGAAGATGGTAGCTGCTTAGCTCCTTTGCTTAGAATAGCGTACTAATGCAAAAACAGCCTCAGATTCCTTCAAAGTCAGAAATGTCCCTCTGTTCCAAGCCATAAGCTGTGATCTGGACTCCGGCCATGTCTCTGCCTCAACAGTTGAAGAAGTGGCACTAGGACAATACAAATTTACCCCTGCCAGAGACCATGGAAGCCTGCTGCTCAATATTCATTCTCTCTTTCTCCTTAAATAATCAAACACTAATGTTGTTCAAGAGACAATGTGCCAAGTTAAATAAACATCCATCTCCATTGACCCCTGTGTAGCTGGGGGTTCCAGGAAACCTGATACCACTGGAGTCGTGATTGGAAGTTTCTGGAAAGAGCTTCAAAACAGACAAAGCTTCATAAGAATTGGGCCCCTTCTTTCTTCCTTCTTAGATATGGAATACACATGGATACAGTATCTGGAAATGTGGCAGCCATGATGGTGGGAGTCTCACTGTAAGGATGATAGAGTAACAGAAAGATAGAAGTTTGAGGCACTAATGTCTTCAAGTTCATTAAATTTCTCTCTAGCCTTATCTAATCTGTTGGTTAATCCATCCACTGAGTTTTCATTTTCTTTATTGCTTTTTAAATTTTAGCAGTTCTATTTGGTTTGTAAATATCTTTATGGTAATTTTGTAAAATCTATTTCCTAGCTCATATTTTCAAGTTCTTTTTGAGGCTTTGTTTCAGCTGTCTGTGTCTGCTGATTCTCACACACAGTACCTTATTTCCTTGCAGGTTTTGGTGTTGGTGCTGTTAACAGCTAATTTCCTTGGATCCAGAAGCTGGATTTTTTTGGATCTTAGAAGCTGGCTTGACATTGAAGTCTGTCAAAGAGAATTTGCATCTGCTTTTCACAGCATCCTAGAGGTGCTACCAGTTTGGTACCACTTTGAATATATTTATCTATTTGTGATTTTTGGTGGCTGCAGAGGTTCTGTGAATTTGGACTAAAAACTCTTGTAATATCTTAGTTATATATTTTCAGAGGAATTTTTTTTCTGTTTTTTTTTTTTTGCCAGCACCAAGTCTAGATAGGTAAGTTTCCTGGCTTTACATTTTGCATGCTAGGATTTATTTTTAGTTCATCCTAACTTTTAAATTATAGCCCTTTGGGGTCCCAAGGTTATGCAGGTATTTTGCATCAGGTTCTTCAATGGGGTAGGCCCTGGGATTTTAATCCTTCCTCTCATGCCTATGTCATCCTCAAAGCAGAAGCTCAGGTATTCCACTTTTCAGCAGGAGTCTTCAAGATGAAAGCTAACTTTTCATTTGTCTTACTCCCAAAGATCCTAGTTATGCTTTGTTTTGCATCTTTGTAGATTTCTTACCTCGGTGCCATTCAGCAATGCATTTTAAAGGAAAAATGTAGTGTTTATTCAACAATGTAGTTATTTCAATCAGAAGGGTTGTTCAGGACACCTAAATTGCCTTAATGACAGAAACAAGAATTTAGCCTTTGATTTTGATGGAAGGTCTTTATGACTCAATGTCTAAACCCACGCAACTCTACAATGGCCCTTGGAAAACCACTCATGCTTTACCTCCCTCCATGACAGGTGCCTTACAAAAAACCAAAACAATAAACTGCCAATTTTTTTTGTAAATTACTAATGTTGGCATTTCTGGTATGTTGCCTGTCACAAGTGAAGAATATATTTTTCTAAGTGATTCTCTGAGGAGAGTGGATTACTGTGGTGTGAAGGTTAAGATAACCAGATAAAACTGCTTCAGCTTAAAGATGAACTCTTCAGGACCATTTCAAAATGTTCCAAAGAGAATAATATCCAGGTTTATAATGAGCCTTCAGAGCAGCACTGCAGCTGCCAGGAATAGTTCAGAGCATGTTGAATCCTACAGTTTCCCTCTCTCTTGAGGCTCTGCATCACAGCCATTCACAACTGGAAGAGCACCATTTATTCAGCCCTCAAAATTATGAGAACCAAAATGGATTGAGCTCATTTGAAATGCAGATGTGACTGCACTCTAATTACAATTGCCCCTGTGATTTTTGCTGTGAAGCACAAGCCATCAAACAGAGATGAGAAAAATCTGGGCACAACAGCAGGGGAATATTTTGGTCCTGGATTGAAGTAAGTTTTAAAGTACACACAAAGAAAAGGGAGAAATATCCCAGGGATGAACTTGGCCGACATCATATTTTTTTTTCTTGTTTGATAAATATCTTGCTTTGGACCCCATGAAGGTACATCCCTCACTACCCACTGAGGAAGGAGAAGGGGAAAGGTTAATTATCCCATAGATAGTCTCCCACTAAAAAAAAAGTAAAGGAAACTGGTGAATATTTCTGAAGGATTCTTAGAGACACAAGGAAGAAAGCATTCGCTTAAGTGACAAAGCCGCATCTCCTTTTTGGGAAACACGGTCTACTTAAATGAGGTGCCAAAGAGATGATGTCACACCATCTTATCCTAAATATGCCCACACACTTACCGCATCTCACCTTGCACACTCATTGGAGGTCATTTCTGAGATGCACACACATGCCCACACAATATTACTGTTAGAGATATCTTCAGGAGGCAGTTACAGCTTCACTTTTCCTGGGCCTTTTCATAGCATAGTGGAAAGACTGACTTCAAATTCTTGGGGTTGAAAATTTTGGGTTCACCTACCAGTTGTGATGTCTTGGACATGTTACTACTTAACTTTTCTCCTTGTCTGTTCACTTCTCTACATAATGGCCATAATGATACCTGTATTATGGGATGTAAGGCTGCATGCATGTAAAAATAAGACATATACCAATGTTGGTCAAGATTATCATTAGGCATAAAGCACTACCTATTGATTTATCTGTCATCTCTCATGGCTAAGTGAGTTTTAGAAATGGAATGTGGCATGTAGAATAGGAGAAATCCCATGCCTGGAATAGATAGACCCAAAATGCACTATCCTCCTCTTTACTTTTTTTTTTTTTTTTTAGAGACAGGATCTAGCTATGTTGCCCAGGCTGGAGGGCAATGGTGTGATCATGACTAATTGCAGCATGAAACTCCTGGGCTCAAGTCATCCTATTGCCTCTGCTTCCTTAGTGACTGGGACTACAGGTATATGCTACCACACCCAGCTAATTTTTAAATTTTTCTGTAGAGACTGGTTCTCACTATGTTGCCCAAGCTGATCTTGAACTCCTGACCTCAAGCCATCCTCCTGCCTTGGTCTCTCAAAGTGCTGAGATTACGAGCATAAGCCTCTGCACCTGGTCCTCTTTTAATCTTTATCCTACTGACATGTCCTGCAAGTTACAACGCCCATGCTCTGACATGACAAAAGTGAGAAGACAACAGCTTTAAGGTCTTTGCTCAGTAGGAGTAAAGAATCCTGGAAGGGACTATGCCATTTGAGGTGGAAACAGGTCCTCAAGGCAGAAACTCATTTAGATTCAATGCCCTTGTGCTTTAGGGACTCCTCTATTTAAAGCTAGAGTATTCTTGGGTGGATAGTTATTAGCAAGGATGATGTTGAGGGAGGGTCACTAATAGGAGAAACCTTATGACCAACTTTGCCCAAGAAAAGCCCGAACTAGCCTGGATAAGCGCCGTGCCCCTCTGACAGTCAGGAAGCACACCTTAAAGGCAAAGGCCCTACCCTCTGGACTCCATGCCTGACACATGCGACCCCCACCACCTGCTCACAGGGAATTGGACCATGGGTGGGTGCCTTTCCCAGAACCAGCTAATTTATAGGCTAGCTTTTCATCTATAAGGGCAGGAGAGTCAGGCAACTCAATGCCACTTGGATGATGGGCATGAAGTGAATCACTCATATCCTCTCAAGGGGTTTGAATGTGAAACAGACACAAGAAAAGTGTATTTATAGGCAGCAGCAGGAGCAATAGGACAATGAAAGAGAGGAGCTGATTCACAACATGAAGGAAACTGAGAGGAACAATGGAGGGCTGTGATGTTCCCAAGGCTGCTGGCAAGCTGTGAAAACTGCTGCTGATCCTGAAGGGTGAATCTGCCTTGAACATTTTCAATTCCTTCTATTCCCATGTTGTTTTTAGAATCGTGTTTTAAAGAAAACCGGTCCCTGATCTTGGTGCTCATTACCAGAATATGTGCTTTTGGTTGTAGCATTGGGTGGTAGCAAAACTTTTGGTTGTAGTATTCCACTTTTCCTAATAACTTAGTTCTTAATAATTTGCTGTGAGACCTTGAAAATTTGAGTATATATGATGTGCGACATCAGCATGTGAATTACGGAGACACAACGTAACAGCTTATCAACCTTTGAAGACATTGGTACTCAACATCTTTTTTGACTGTAAATTTTTTAGATTTAACTTTTCCTGGATTAATTTCTTAGAAAGTCACCAAATTGATCATTTAGAAAAGAATTAAAAACTACACGGCTTCTAAAATTTTTGGTATGTGCATTAAGAATTGTGTACTAATTGCTCATAATGTCTGCATACTGACCTTCAACATGACCGAAATCATCTGAATTATGAGAGAAAAAGATTGGGCATGGTGGTTCATAGCTATAATCCCAGCACTTTGGAAGGCTGAGGTGGGAGGATTGCCAGAGTTCGAGACCAGCCTGGGCAACATGGTGAAACCCCATCTCTACCAAAACTAGGAAAAAACAACTGGCCAAGGTGGTGTGTGCCTGTTCTCTCAGCTACTCAGGAGGCTGAGGTAGGAGGATCACTTGAGCCCAGGAAGCAGAGGTTGCAGTGAGCTGAGATTGTGCCACTGCACTCCAGTCTGAGCAACAGAGTGAGACCTGGTCTAAAAAAACAAATGCATAAATAAATAAAAATAAATAAATAAGACTTGAACAGACACTTCACTAAAGATGTATACATGACAAAAAAGCATACCAAAAGATGTTCAACATCCTATGTCATTACAGAAATGCAAGTTAAGACAACGAGATAACACCACACACCTATGTGAATGGCCTAAATCCAGAACACTGACAGCACCAAATGCTGGGAAGGATGTGGAGCAATGGCAACTCCCAGTCACTGCTAGTGGGCATGCAAACTGATATAGTCACTTTGGAAGACAGTCTGGCAGTTTCTTACAAAGCTAAGTCGTTTTACCATACAACTCAGAAATCTCACTCCTAAGTAACTGACTTGAAAACTTACATCCACACAGAAACCTGTACGTGAGTGTTTATAGCAACTTTTTTCATAATCACTAAAAACTGGAAGCAACCAAGACCAAGATATCCTTCAAAAGAGATGTACAAACCGTGGTATATCCAAACAATGGAATTAGTCAATAATAAAAAAGGAATAAATGTCAATAATATGATGACTAAAAGGAATAAATGTCAATAATATAATGACTAAATGGAAAAAGGACATTGGGGAAAAAAATAGGAAAATCTGTATATATGGACTTCAGTTAATAGCAATATATGATTGGCTCAGCAATTCTAAGAAATTTATCAAGCTAATATAAAATGTTAATAACAGGATGATGGGGCTAAGGACACATTACTGCAAAATATGGCACCTTGGCATTTGAGAAAATGGCAGGAACTGAAGGTCACACTCACCTTCCCTCCACCCTTCTCCCCGGAGCAAGTCATAAAATAGTGTCAGCAGAAAACGCTCAAAACGCTCAAATTGTTTTTTTTTTTTTTTTTCTGTTTTCACATCACAACAATTAACATAGAAGACTTTTGTGATCCCAAAATATGTATGGATTTCTCCCCACCAGCAAGCAAGTGATTGTGCAGCAGACACCAGTGGGGTGTCCTCCAATTTAGTTCCTACATTATCTACCTGGAGTTAGCAGCAGATCTAGCAGATTAGAGCTCATTCCCATGAGACTGTCCCCACTTTTGATGCCAATGGCAAGTTCAAGGTTATTTTGCTTGTGCTTCTCAACTATTGGCTGCAAATCAAGGTTCCCAAGACTCCCTCTACGAGTTTGATTAATTTGTTAGGCTTACATAACTCAGGAAACACTTATATTTAGTGGTTTATGATAAAGGGTATTACAAAGATGAAGAGATGGATAGAGTGAGGTATGGGGGAAGGGGCACAGAGTTTCCATTCCCTCCCTGAGCATGCAACCCTCCAGGAACCTCCATGTGTTCAGCTATCTGGAAGCTCTCCATACCCTGTTCCATGGGCTTTTCATGGAGTCTTCATAGGATAGGCCTTACTGAAGTATAAACACCTATGCAGAAATGTGATTGGGGCCGGGCATGGTGGCTCACACCTGTAATCCCAGCACTTTGGAAGGCCGAGGTGGCTGGATCACCTGAGGTCAGGAGTTCAAGAGCAGCCTGGCCAACATGGTGAAACCCTGTCTTTACTAAAAATACAAAAATTAGCCAGGTGTGGTGGCGAGTGCCTGTAGTCCCAGCTACTCAGGAAGCTAAGGCAGGAGAATAACTTGAACGTAGGAGGCAGAGGTTGCAGTGAGCCGAGATCGTGCCACTCTACTCTAGCCTGGGCAGCAGAGAGAGATTCCCTCTCAAAAATAAAAATAAAAAAAGAAATGTGACTGGTCCAAAAGGGCATGATCGAATACAAATAGATGGAGTGGCTAAACCCAACAAGGCCTGTCTGTTCTGACTCCACTTGGCTTCCCTGTGCAGCATTCCTTCCTCCAGATCATGGGGCAAGGTCCCTTTTAAAACCTGGGTCTTATGGCCTGCAGTCAGACAAGGTAGGTCTGAGAATTTCTATATGGCCAACTCCAAGACAGAGGGGTGGGGGAAGATTAGAGTATATTTTAGTTTCTATGACCTGCCTTGGGGAGAAATAGCAAGAGATATGGGAGTTCTGAGTCAGGAATCATGGATGAAAACCAAAATAAATATGTGTTTAAAACAATATTGGGCCAGGCGCGGTGGCTCACGCCTGTAATCCCAGCACTTTGGGAGGCCAAGGTGGGTGGATCACAAGGTCAAGAGATCGAGACCATCCTGGTCAACATGGTGAAACCCCGTCTCTACTAAAAATACAAAAAATTAGCTGGGCATGGTGGCGCATGCCTGTAGTCCCAGCTACTCAGGAGGCTGAGACAGGAGAATTGTCTGAACCCAGGAGGCGGAGGTTGTGGTGAGCCGAGATCGCGCCATTGCACTCCAGCCTGGGTAACAAGAGCGAAACTCCGCCTCAAAAAACAAACAAACAAACAATATCACACCTAAGAAGGATTTTTTGACCTTCCCGAAGTGGATCATTAAATAGGCACCCATACTGTACTGGCGAAAAAGGATATTATCCTTATCTCTCAAGATACAGGAACATGGAGAGAAATCTGAACAAACAGGCCTTGCTGAGTTCCCCCGGTTTATTACCATTAGATCATAGCTTTTCATCCAGTCATACTTACAGTAATTATCTGTCTATCTTTTGTTATAGGGGCCTCAACCATGAACCTAGCAATAGGTAAGGAAAACATATTTTCCTTCCCTTACAAGGAGAGGCTGTGGAAGGGAAGAGGGGGTGGTACATGGATACTCTGTACTGTCTGCTCAGTTTCTTTGTAAATTTAAAAGTGTTTTAATAAATAAAATCTATTCATTAAAAAAAAAACAAAGAATAAAGTTCTTTTGGTGAGTTTAAGAATGAGAAACATTTTAACTCAATTTTTAAAACTCACTGCTTTCTAATTCACTATTTATTAATTTATAAAATTATGTTATATAATTGATTACTTTATTTTATTCATAAAGTTAACTTACTTCATTGATACCTGATTATTCTCATACCTTTGCCCTAGAGATCAGAAACTTTTATTGAGTCTCCTTACTCCCCACATTATAGGTTCAATTGTTTCCTCTATTTCCTTCTCTTTTCTCATTTTCTCAAACAAGATATAGTTGGGAAAATTGATTGTACGATTAGGGTCTCATCTGGAGTTGTCGTGTTAGAGAAGGATTCTTACTGAATTCAGCGTGACAAGTCACTTTAGGTAACACAAGTTAACTTTGTTTAGGGTGCCACTCAATACCTAGAAATCTCTCCCAGGAAAACTGGCTGGTATCTGGTTTACAGATGTGAAATGGACCAGTGCCCTCACAAACTTGCATTACTGCAGAGGAAACCTGAGGAAAAGAGGTTCCAAGACTTAGTTTCCTAGCCTCAGGATGGCAAGTAACAGGAGATTTGTAAAAGTCTGAGATCACTTAAGAAAACTTTAAGGCAGACATTAATTTGTGCACTCAGTAGTTATTCAGTAATATAAAGTTCTAAATATGCAAAAGCAAACTCAAGAAAGCATCTATGGTTTAGTAACAATTTTGCTGCCCTGTGGTAATAATTAGGCCAAATCTAAGGAGACCAGCCTTTTTTTGTGATCAAAAATACACTTTTTTGAGATTACTATGATTACAGGTTGAGGAGAGGAGGGAAATAGACAACCAGGAAAAATTGTGAATTACTTTGAAATGTGGGAAAAATTAGTGCCCTATCTAGTATACCCTTCTCTAACTTTCATCTTGAGCTAGTTCACACTAGGTAGTTAACTGGATTTCTTTTTTCTGTGATGGGATCTTGCTATGTTGCCCAGTCTGGACTTGCACTCCTGGGCTCAAGCAGTCTTTCCTTCTTAGCCTCATGAATAGCTGGGACTACAGGCATACACCAGCTGGCCTAGTTATCAATACAAATGACTCTTGACCACAGACGTGAAAATTAATTTTGTCCAATGGAAGTACAATTAAAATTTCTTTCCCTCACCACAAAAGAAGCCAAGTTTGCATCTATTGAACAAATTTATATTAACATTGCTGATTGCCTCTGCATGTGTCTGCTCTTGAGGTTTCTCTTTAATTGGTTGTAACGTGTTACTGTTTCTCAGATTAAATAGTGAGCAGAATAAACTCTGATATGTGTTCATTTTATATTGGTAAGAGAGTCATGATTTTACTCTTTAAAACAAATAGTATACTAAACAATTGATTTAATAAAACCAAAATCGAAGGTTTATCAAACACTTTATATGCTTAATGACAGAGTTTGGATTGTATATGTAGAGGTCAGAGGCTTGATTCCAATGTAGGAGATGAGGGCTGGAGATGAAAAGGGTGGGTGCAATTGCTCAGGGCAAAGGAAAGCAGTGAGCCAAGCCATTTCTCTCTACAGACCAATGTTTGAGAGGCAGGTGGAGGAAGAGAGAAACCAAGAAGGGGCCGGGCGCGGTGGCTCACGCCTATAATCGCAGCACTTTGGGAGGCCATGGCGGGTGGATCACAAGGTCAAGAGATCAAGACCATCCTGGTCAACATGGTGAAACCCCGTCTCTACTAAAAATACAAAAATTAGCTGGGCATGGTGGTACGCCCCTGTAGTCCCAGCTACTCGGGAGGCTGAGGCTGGAGAATTGCTTGAACCCAGAAGGCGGAGGTTGCGGTGAGCCGAGATCGCGCCATTGCACTCCAGTCTGGGTAACAACAGCGAAACTCTGCCTCAAAAAAAAAAAAAAAAAGAAAGAAAGAAAAAAAGAAAAAGAAACCAAGAAGGAATAGTTGGAGAAGCAGAGGATTTCCATAAGACGCCAGCAGTCAGCAGAGTCAAATGCTGCAGAGACAAGGCAGTGCAAAGACTAAACACATCTAAGCACACCCACTGGATTGGACCATGTGTGGTTCTGGCCAGTGCAGTTCTTGTCAAGTGATGGAGGCAGCCAAGGAATCAGTGATGAGACTGGGAGGTGAGAATTTGAAGGATCAAGTGGGTACATCTTTGAAGAAGGCTTTAATTTGAGAGGAAGGACTTAGTTAAGAGGTGGCTGAAGGTGGAGAGAGGGGATTATTTATGGGTGGAGAACCCAGTGGTGGTTGGAAAAAAGGATCTGGAACTCAGGAGCAGCCCACTGGTCTGGGGCAGGAGGAAGGACCCTAGTGATCTGACCTGGCGGGGAGGAGAGAGGGTGGACAGGGGTGGACATAAGCTTGTCAGTCAGGATATGGGCAGCATAGAGGAAATTTAGAATCACTGGCCTCAACTTTCTGGATGAAGTCAAATAGGTGAGAACTCACCAGGGAGCTTAAGGTGAGGGGGACATTCAGAGCTGTTACTGAGAGGGAACTGAGAAAGAATGGCTGAGAACAAATAGAGAGAGCACGAAGCAGCCCTGCGGGCCTCCCTGAGGATGCACTTTGCAATGGATCTGGTACTCATGGTCCTGAGATATTTTCCAGTAGAGATCAACCACTCAGGAGAGGGCCACAGATGACACACAATGGAATTGATTTTCCAGGGCTGAGGTTTACTCAGGCAAGGGCAGAAAAAAACTTGCATGGCCAGAACAAACCAGAACTTTGAAAGATGCTGGAAGAGAAAGGTAAACTGTGGCAACTGCAGGTGTTCTGGAATGATTTGTGGCATCTGTCCTCTATGACAAAGATTTCAGGGTGGACGAGTCCCCCTCAGAATGTGGGTTAGTATGCTGAAGAGTAGAAAGGAGGTCATGGGTCATATGATCTGTGTAGCCTTAGGAAAATCACTTAACCTCCCCGATCGCAGTTGCCTCATCATCTGTCTAATGAGAACACTGAGTCAGATCATTCCCTGAGTTTCCTCTAGCAAGTACCACAATATTTGTGGCCAGTGGACTATTTAGGGATGAGCTGTCAATATCTGAGGTCCTCTCTACCATCTTTCTTAT
Source organism: Callithrix jacchus (assembly GCF_049354715.1). NCBI lineage: Eukaryota > Metazoa > Chordata > Mammalia > Primates > Cebidae > Callithrix > Callithrix jacchus. Next base: position 20,144,350 of record NC_133520.1, on the reverse strand, counting down.
TGGAAAACTACCATGCTTCCTCAATAATCCTTGGTCTTTCCAGAAAGTTCTATCATCCATCCACCCATCCAGTTTTATATGAATTTGATAAACAAGTTGTGAATTCTCTAAGCTCCATCTACACTTCCAAGACCAGATTGTCCTGGTGGGTGGCAGTGGGGCCAATGGTCAGAGCAGAGGTTCCCTCCACATTGTCTACCTGGCTAATCATTTCACATCCTTGCAGAGGCTGGTGTGGATCAGCCAATTAGATGACCTCCTGCAGTGCAATCAGCTTTGTTTTCAAAAAGCAAACATATTAATGACTATTGGTCTCATCTGCTATGTCTTTCCTTTGTAATATTTTAACTTAAAAATTATGGTAAAATATACATAACATAAAAGTGACCATACTGAATATTTTAATTGTACAGTTAGGTGGCATTAAGTACATTCACATTGTGGTGCAATCATCACCATCATCTATCTTCAGACCTTTTTAATTATCCTGAAATGAAACTCTACTAATGAAACAATAACTCCCAATGCCCTCTTCCCATAGCCCCTGGCAACCACTATTTTACTTTCCACTTCTATGAATTTGAGGCTACTTGTCTACTCTCCACTTCTATGAATGTGAATTCCACTTGTCTCAGATATTTTTATTTTACTTTCCAGTTCTATGAATTTGAATTCCACTTGTCTCAAATAACTAGAACCATATTTGTCCCTTGGTGTCTGGCTTATTTTGTTTAGCATAGTATCCTCAATAAATCCATATTATAACATGCCAAAATTTCCTTTCTTTTTAAAGTGAATAATATTTTATAATTTGGAAAAAGCACAGTTCATTCATTCTTCTGTAGATAGACATCCGGGTTGGTTTTAGCTTTCAGGTATTGTGAGTAATGCTGCTGATACAGTTTGGCTTTGTGTCCCTACCCAAATCTCATGTCAAATTGTAATCCCCATGTGTTGGAGGTGGGGCCTGGCAGGAGGCTATTGGAGCATGGGGGTGGTTTCTAATGGTTTAGCACCATTCCCTAGTACTGTCTCATGATAGAGTTCTCATGAGATCTGGTTGTTTAAACGGTGTGGCACTTCCCTCCTCTCCTCTCTCTCTCTCCTGCTCCTCCACCGTGAGATGTGCTTATTTCCCCTTCACCTTCCGTTATGATTGTAAGTTTCCTGAGGCCTCCCAGTTATGCTTCTTGTTAAGCCTGTGGAACTGTGAGCCAATTAAACCTTTCCTCATAAATTACCCAGTCTCGGGTAGATCTTTACAGTAGTGTGAAAAGGGACTAATATATCTGCTGTGACCACTAAACATTTTTAAATGGATACACATGAACTAAAAAGGAGAGAAATGTAGAATCATGAGATTGAATATCAGAGAGACAAGAACTGCTTGCATCTATGAATCAGTAGAAAGAGGGTGCCCAGGTCAGACTACATCGATGATTTGGCCAGAAAAGAGCTTGCTCCCTGGCTGCTTGGCTTAGGGAGAGTTTGTTTCCTCACCTTGGTCTTTCAGGGCTGTGGGAGAGTGAGCTGCAAGACTGCCCAGCTGGCACTCTTCCTGAATGTGCAAGAATGGATTTCTCTCTGCATTCAAGGAGGCCATGCAGAAATAGGGACCTCTTAATCTTTGTGCTTTGAGGGACCATATCTTCTTCCCTCCTCTAGAAACTCTGTGTCCACATAGGCAGCATTGTGTGCTGTGGGGGGTTGGGGGTTAGAAAGTCTGTCAACTGATTGACTGGATGACTGATGTGTTCACTCATTGACTAGAACTAATGCCCTTGGGGTTCTAAGGCACAGAGGTGCAAGGCAAGGTTCATACTGGAGGAGCCCTCAGTTGACAGCCAGGAGAAAAAGGAGGATCTGAGAGACAATTAAGCACTCAGGTGATGCCGCCTCTGTTATTGATATTTTCTATTTGCTACCTACATTCATTGCAATTGACTTTTGAGAAGGAGACGCCATTGTATTTGGGTTCTTAGTGTCTAAAGATGATCATAAAATGCCTTCCATGAAATCTTTCCATGAAAGATTCTTTGCAAATTTGAGTTAATCATAGATGCTTGAGACAAGATACAGAAAGGACTAATCATAAAAGAAAAATAACTGGTAAATTGGACTTCACTACAATTAAAACTTTCTGCCTATTCAAATATGCCATTAAGAAAATGAATATAGAAACCACAAATAGGGAAAACTATTTGTAGAGCCCATATCTGAAAAAAAGTTTATATTTGGAATATGTTATTAATAAAATAATAAAAAGATAATTCAATTTTTAAATGAACAAAAGACTTGAGCAGGTACTTCACAAAAGAATATGTGTAAATGGACAACAAAAGAAAATATGCTCACATTATTAGTCATCAAGAAAATGCAAATTAAAGCCACCATGAGATTCTACTTATTCGCACACTAGAGGCTAAAATTTTTTTTTTAAAAAAAGGACAATACTAAATTTTAGTGAGGATGTGGAACAATGGGAATTGTCACAGATGACGATGAGAAAGTCAAAAGGCATAACCGCTTTGGAGAACTGTGTGATGGTTTCTAGTAAATTTAACCAGAAAACTACCTTGTGCCCTAGCAATTCCACTCCTAGGTATTTGCCCAAGAGATAAAGAAACAAAAAAGACTAGCACAAAAATATTCATAAGAGCCTTATTGATAACTCAAACTGGAAACAGACCAAATGTTCATCAACAGAAGAATAGATTTTTAAATTGTGGCATAGTCGCACTCTAGAATAAACAAATGAATACATTCTGTTTGATTCCATTTATGAAGTTCAAAAACAGACAAAACTAAACTATGGCAACTGATGTCAGAAAATGGTTGCCTTTGGGTCAAAGGGTGGTAAACGAACTGAAAAGGAGAATGAGAGAACTTTCTAGAGTGGTGGAAATGTTCTGTGTTTTTGCCTTGCATACACAATTGTCAGAACTCATTGAACTGATCCCTTAAGATCTTTTTATGTTTTTGTATGCTAATCATGTTGAAAGGAAGAAAGGGAGGAAGGAAAGAAAGGAAGGAAAAAGGGAGAGAGGGAGGGAGGAAAGGAAAGAAGGGAAAAAAGGAGAGAGGGAAGGAGGAAGAAAGGAAAGAATAAGGAAGGAAAGAAGGAAAAAGAAAAGGAACGAAAAGCAAGAATGAAAGAAGGAAGGCAGGCCTATAGTCTGGTTAAAGAGTTTTGAGGAAATGCTTACGCCTAGAACATGGGTGCTGTGTGGGAAAAGGGTAGGAAAGGAGGCCAGCCCTTGCTTATACAGACCAAGCTGACTATGACTTTTTATTTTTTTTTTTCTGCAGGCAGAGGAGACCTGAGTAATTCTATGAAGGTGAATTACATTCGTGCCTTGGAAAGGCTACCTTGATGATAGATGAGATATGGGGAGTTGGACATCTGCTGTGACCAGAGGGCTGTTACAGAAGGGAATTTGGAGATTCCAGTTGGTTACAGGGGCACATGCAATGTTATTTTTAACCTCCCTTACAGGAGGGACTGGCATTTCTTTGGTTGCTAGGGAAATTGTGTTCTGAACAGTTACACATTGGTTCCTAATTTTAAAAGTCTTAGGGAAAACTAGAACATTTTATGAGCCAGTACCAGTGTGCTGTGCTAGGACTGTGCACCTGCTAAAACGTGGCTATTGTTCTCTTAATGTACTCGTGGGTAACTGTCACCATAGCAACAACAACGCGGGACCTTGCTGGTTCATAGCGGAGGATTCCTGTTGGTTTAGTGATGGAGGCCAGTCCAGAAGCCCATTCAGGATTGCAGGAAGGTGTTGAATTAGGTGGGATACACTGGCAGCCACTGGATGTGCAAGGCACAGGGTGGGAAGGTGTGCGCAGAGGGTCATCCGGCAGGAGGAACACAGGATTTCTCACAGCCCACTGGGCTCATCATTACTATTGGGCAAATTCCCACATTCCCTCAGTATTAGGCTAAAGTTTAATGTGACATCCTACGGGTGGCACTAAGAGAAGAATCCCGAATTTCCCGCTGACTTTGGAGTCAGACCTTGGTCAAGTTAGCAGAGCACCAAGGTATAGCTGGGGGGGGGTCTGGCTTCCCCATCATCCATCAGCACTGTTATCCAGCAAAAGAGACTCGCTGCCCAATGTGCTGGAAGCCAGTACTGTGACACCAGGGTTTTAAGAAAAGAAAAGCTTTATGTCAAAAGTCCACTCACGAGGCAAGAGTCAAGCTCAAATCCCTTTCCCCAGGCTGACTTCAAGGCAGTATTTTATTAGAAAAGGTTCAGGGGCCGGACTCTGGGATTAGATGGGGCTTGGTGGAAGGAAAGGGGAGGGCTGAAAAGTCTTGGGCATGCGCAGTAACGTCTCCATGTTACCTCATGGGTCCCATGTGCAAATTCAGAGGGAATTAGAATGGAACATGCGGTGGAAATTCAGGCTCTGACGTCAGCAACCTCGTTTTGCAAAAGCTCCAGTTGGCCACCTTGGTTCCAACTGAGTTCAGCTGGCTTTTCTTGATCTCATAAGCAGAGGGAGTTTCAGTAGTTCAGCAAGTTGGTTTTTTTCTTGTCTACTCTCCTGCAAACACGAGAATTTGTGTAAGCTCCTGGTTTCTTACTCTTTGGGGCACAGTTTCCGTTTCAGCTTTTCAGCAAGTTGTTTCCTATCTGTCGCCCTGTAAGCCCAAGAATTTAGTCATTTGTTTCTCCAACGGTTGGAGGCAGGGTGTCAGCACCCACTAGTAGTATGGACAACTGACATTAATCTTACGTGAAGTGCAAATAAGACGCAGCTTAACCCACTCGCTCCATAGACAATGGACTGCACTGTCTCTGGTACAGCCCAGGCCTGCGTCTTGGTATCCCTGACCATTTCAACCCCCATTTTAGTGTTCTTTCCTCCTCACTGCCAAAAAGCCATTTTAGGCAGCTTGTGGGTGCTTTTCAGAAGCGATGTGTGTGTGAGAGAGGAAGGAGCCAAAACCCTTTGTTTTGGCTTTAAACCCGTCTGTGTAAGTGAGACTGAGTGGAAAGCCCCTGCTCCTCTCTCCAGCACTCCCTAAGGCAGGCAGCCACAACCTCCTCAATTGCAGATCAGAAGGGGGCCTTTGGAAATTATCCAGCCAGTGAATCTCTTCATTTTTCTCCCCTGCCACATCACACATGATGGATGAAGTCCACATGCTTGACAGGATTCCATGTATGCACGTCCTTTAATGGAACAGCCAAAAACATTGTGTGAGGAAATAATTGCCCTCAGAAAAGGAAATTTTCTTTTCCTGAGTGTACTCTGCCATCATAACCCTTCCTTCCCACTCAGGATGTATTTTGAATGCAGGTAGGTTAGCATGAATTTATCTTGTACTAATCTCCAATCAACTCAAGTTGTTTTGCAGCATGAACTCATCCACACATCTTCCCGAAGACGGATAAATCACGGCGCCCCAGCAGCTCCTCTTCACCTCCCAGATAACACCTGCTGCCAGCCCTGCAATTCTTTGGAGCCCCCTGAGTTGACTGTTATGTCCTCAGCTTCCATACCACAACTTAACACTATTGAAAGAGATGGATAAGGGGCTCCTGGTAATCTCTAGATGTGTGCAGCATTGATTGATAGGAATAAGAGGTTTCTGTTTTTGTGCTACACCCCTTCCTTTAGAATGTTGACTTTTTGCACCTGCCTCAATATTTGTATCAGAAGAATCAAGGTGTGGACATGAGCTTCCTACACATTTCCCCCAGCATCTAGAGAGCATAAGTGAGAAGGACGGAGACACACCCGTCGGCACAGGCATTCACATCCCCTTCAAAGCCCTCCATGGGCTCTCAACACACCCAGAGACAGGAGCTCTCCCTGGAACTACCCCCACATGGTTATTCTCTCAGGAGGTGGGAGGGGAGGGAGCTCTCCCTGGGGAAGGAGGATCAGAATCTTCTTCAAGCAAGAAGGTGGGGGAAGAGCGTTATGTGTAATAGAGACCGCACAGTCCACTCCCTCCTGCCCCATAATTATCAGAGTCCTGCTCTAGGGACCAGCAGGGGTCAGCTCCAGAGTGACATTTTCTTTTCTACCTGTGCTACTGTCTGGAAAACCATGAAGTCCAGGACTATGAGGAGAATGTCAGCCAGGATAGTGCCCAGTGTAGTGTTTCTTTACAGAAGTTCAAGACTGCTAGGCTGGGTGCAGGGGCTCATGGCTGTAATCCCAGTACTTTGAGAGGCAGGCAGATCACAGAAGGCCAGGAGTTTGAGACCAGCCTGGCCAACATGGTGAAACCCCTTCTCTACTGAAAATACAAAAAAAAAAAATTATCTGTGGGTGATGGTGGCACCAGTAGTCCCAGCTACTGGGGAGGCTGAGGCAGGAGTATTACTTGAACCCTGGAGGTGGAGGTTGCAGTGAGCCAAAATCACGCCACTGTACTTAATCCTGGGCACCAGAGCAAGACTCTGTCTCACATTACAAAAAAAAAAAAAAAAGACTGTTAGCCATCTAGGAGGAGGTGGAAGGGAACACTGCAATCTGCCCAAGGTGACCATGTATTAGTTGTGACCCCGGAGGGATAATTCCATCAATTTGAATAGGACTAGTATATGCCCATCATCAGTACCACCACCATCATCATCTTCCCAATTCTTCCTGGGAAGATCATCCCTGTGATCCCACAAGCCTGTCAGTGAAGGTTCCCGGCAGTGGGGTTGGTCCAGAACAGAATTAACTTGAATTTGATGGATTTAAGGCAATTTCTCTCAAGTCTCATGCAGAAAACAAGCCCTCATGTATTGTTTTGTGTTTTGCTTGTTGTTGTCCTCATCTTCCCAGAGTTGAAATATCATGGAGACCCTCTTCCCAGGGAAAGAAAGGAGGAAATTTGACCACTGGAAAGAGTGAGAGTGAGATCTTCTCCTGACTTTGCATTCTTGAAGACTGCATGGTCCTGGCGAGACAGGCATGTTTTGTTTGGATGCTAAATTAAGTGGAGAGGAGACTTTATGATGTGAGTTTGGCAGATGAATAAATCAAATGAAACAATAAGGCAAGCAGTTATCCAAACAAAGTGGGCTTACAACCCTGGATATTAATGAGGCTTTTACTTTAAACGGATATGTTTAACCAAGCAACATGAATCCATATTGGGAGCTAGAGGAATTATGGAGATTGTGTTGGAATCCTGCCCAAAAGAGGTTTGACTATGTTATCTTGTGCTAACAGGAGCGCCCAGGGAGCAAGAGAAGCCCTGAGACAGTGGCAAGGGACACTGTGGGGCCGCAGAGTAAGTAACCCGTGTCCTCCCTCCCTCTTCAAATGAGAGCTGGGGTCCTGGAATTGGATCCCAGACATCAGCACCCTAAGATCCATGAGATAAGGTGAGGTGGGGCTGGAAAGGCCTCAAGGGAGGAGAGGAGGCAGGACAGGAGGGATAGGGATGCAGGCTCTAGGAGGAGGGAGATGCTTCAGCATCATCCAACACATAGCCGTCTATCTCCTTCTCGAAATGGGATGCTAATGACAGGGTGAGAGGATCGCTGAGAGAGAGGAAAAAGAGTACAAAGCTGTATAAGCCATAATGCCTGGCCCTCCCCAGACCTATTCTCAGAGGACCACACTTGGCATTCTCAGTGACAACACTTAGGATGCAGGGAGGGTCTTTGTGCTTGTCATAAAGTGCTTACAGGCAGCGCTGTTTCAGGGGGAAAACATGCCTGAACAACTTCCTGGAACTTCCTTCTCAGAATAAGTATGCCAGATTGGCATTTTTGAATCTTGTTTTTGACAGTATGACACAAACATATAAAACAGAATGATGAAATCAAATAATAAAATATGCTATGAATATGCATTTTCCCTCACCTAAGTAGTAATAGAAACTATATTATCTCAGGTGCTTTTTAAGCACATTGCTAAATTGCCTTCCATTTTTCCTGGGGTGGCACTTGGTGGTTAGCACTGGGAGGAGCATGGGGAGAGTGGGCAGAGGTGGGAGCAGAGTCTAGCACTTATATTTCTGACACCTGTCACTCACTTGCTATGGGGGTGAGGAGGTTGGGAGAGTGGGTTTTACCACCAAAAAAGCTTTTTTAAAAAGTGTATAATCCATTGACTTTTAATATAGTCAGAGTTGTACAATTATCACCAAAACCAATTTTAGAACATTTTCACAATCTTCCAGAGAAATCCAATATTCTAGAGCAAGAACTTCCCATTTTCCCTGAACACTACAGTCTCTACCCCAGCCTAACCCTAGACAACCACTAATTGACTTTTTTGTCTCTATAGATTTCTGGACATTTTGTTTAAATGGCATCATACAATAAGTGCCCTTTTGTGTGACTAGCTTCTTTTACTAAGCATAATGTTTCCAAGCTTCCTATAATATCTTTTTGTTTAGATGCATCCAGGAGGGATGGTTATGGTGGACCTGAAACACCTCAACAGAGTGTTTGTGAGGACAGCCTTTGTGAGGAGCTGAGCTGAGCTGAGCTGAGCTGGCATTTGGAAGCAGAACCTCAGAGAGACCCAGTTCTGATGGAATTGAGAGAGGATGACGTGGGAGTCAGTATAAGGAAAGTCTTGTAACAGAGGGCACTGCAACAGGTGCTCTCAAAAGGACCTTCAGCCTGAGAAGTGTAAGAGTTAAAGAAAGAGGAAAGAAACATGAAATGTGGCTTGACAGTTAAAGACAGATTTATTTCAGAGAAAATAAACATGAGAGGGGCTTCTGGCCAATTTCAGTCAGGAGTGCTTGCTGTTACAGACTAAGAGTACATGTTAGTTTTAGGGTGAGGGGGCTTATTGCAAGCTTGGAATATTTCTGTGTAAGGGAGAAGTTTTATGGTGAGGTTGGAATGTCTCCAGAAGGAGGGGAGGTTATCTTGGGGATGACGTCTTTCCAGCTGGAGGGGTGGTGTCTTCCCAGCTGGAGTGGGGTTATCTCAGGGCTAGCATGTCTCTGGTTGGGGAGGAGTTTGAAATGTTTCTGGTTGAAGATGTTATTTGTGGTTTAAGGTCATGCTGACCTTAGCCATTAGGCTGATGCCCTTTGGATTTAGGCGGTTTTTTATTAAGGTAAACCTTAGAATGAGGAGCTTGTCTAAGATGGTGATGCTCCTGCTCTGCTGAGAAGCAGCCTGGGAGGCAGGTGGGAGCACTGTGGGTCCAGCTCTGGTGGTCTTTAAGAACAAATTGTAGGGATGTGGGCTTGGTGGAAACTTAGATTTAAAAAGTCTAAACAGACTTTAAAAGATCATCCATTTCAACTCCTTCATTTTACAGATGGGGAAACTGAGGCCCAGAATGATGAAGATTCCTGCCTATGTTTAGAAGGAATAAAATATATATTTAGTTCCCAATCGAACGGGGCAAAATTGTTAACATCCATGTGTTCTCCTTTCCCCATCCCTGAGACAGAGAAGGTGGCAGCTCAGCCCTCCCTGTTTCCTGGCCCATGACCGCTTCGTCCACCAAAGGGGCTTGCGGTGGTTTATTAAAATGGCTGCAAGTCCTCTGGCACTCCTTCATGGAGAAGTGGAGTCTATTTGCCTTCTCTAGGAGTTGGATGGGCTTGTGCTGGTTTTCACCTGTGATCAGAGCATGCCTTGGAAGCCCAGGCCCCCCAGGAAGTCCCTGTCTACGTGCCCCTGTCAACAGCCCTCACTGAGCTGGGCTTTTCAGTCTACCCAGCCTGGGTACCAGATGTGGGGAAGTTTCCAGCAGGGAAGACTTCAGCCCGTGCCAATGAATTCTTCCCAGCTGAGGCCCAGACTTCGGGAGCAGAGACAAGCCATCCTCATGCCCTGTGTCAACCTGAAATAAGTGAAAGGATTGGAATCCACTTTAAAGAGTTTATTCAAGCAAAAAGCTAGGAATGACCATTCGGAAAACAAGGGTTCCACAGAAATGGAGTTAGTGCTCTGAAGTCAAAAGTTAAGATCCTGCTTATGTAGGAGGAAAACAAAGAAATTGAACACGATTACGACATTTTCTATACAAGCCTGTTTTATGAGTTCTAATAATTTATAGTTTGTTTTCTTTTCTGTATGGCTTGCTTTCATTTATTTTCTATCTTAAAGGAATATATTTAACATAGTCACAAAGTCTGAATTATTTATTTTCACACCTGTTTACATTCCAAACTCACAGCATCAGTGAGCGTTAGGAACTGGTGTTTGGCAACACTGTATTTTGGGATGACCTGCTACATAGCAATAATAACTGGGATAGGCCTCAAGGTGCAGCTGCTTGGGCAATAATAGTGTAAATTGATTCAGTGTTTTGGAGGTAGAGGGAATTCTGGTGGTACTCTGAAGAATCATAGATAAATTCTACGCACAAAGGTGTTAATGAACAAGAACACGGGAATATTGCATGATGCTGAGGTTTGGAGTATAGATCCCGTCACTCTGGTAGTAAGTATAGTACCCGATGGGCAGTTTCATCAGCCCATCCCCGCTCCCTCCACTCTCTGGTAGTCCACAGTGTCTATTTTTCCCGTATTGTCCATGATATACCACTTGTATGATACAAGGCAGCTGTGCTGTGAAAGATAAATATGAAGCCCTTGATGCAAAAAACAAAAACAAAAAAACGGAATACAGAAGAGTGTTGATGAAAAAACCAGAACACAGAATCCTTCATAGGCCTATGTCTACACAGAAAGAGAAACACATGAATCATTGCTTTTGTGTGAAGAGTAGCTTTTGGTTGGTGTTTTGGGCTCAACCGCGTTCCTCAAAAATACATATGCTGAGGCACTGACCTCCAGCTCCTCAGAGTATCTGGAGATAGGGTATTTAAAGAGAAAATTAAGTTAAAAATGAGGTCAGTAGGGTGGGCCCTAATCCAATATGACTGGCATCCTTACAAGAAGAAGAGATCGAGACACAGACACAGACAGAAGGAGGCCCATGTGAAGACATAGGGAGAAGATGGCCACCTGCAAGCCCAGGAGAAAGACCCTGGAGGAAGCGAACCCTGCCAGCACCTTGACCATGGACCTCCGACCTCCAAGACTGAGAAAAAAGTCTGTTGTTTAAGCCACAGTCCGTGATACTTGGTTATAGCAGCCCTAGCAATCTAATACAGTTTGTATTATAGAATTGTTTTAATCATTTAGATTTAAATTGAGCCAGGAATCCTTAAGTCCTGCAACCTCAGTGATGAGTACTTTTTGTAACCTTACTGCAAAGAGTGGGTCAATGGCCTCTTAAGGCATTAGAATAATGTTGTTTATGGACTCATTGGGCAGCTTAGAAGCCAGAAGGGGTTAAATCTAGCAGTCTTTGAAAAATAATACAAGAAAGGCTATGTGCTATCACAAGTACTTTATTATTTCATCTTCTGAAAATCTGCAGAGCATATGTGTGAAATTTTCTCTCTATTTAGGGTGTTGTTGCTTCCAAAGGCTCAGCTGCTCTCCTTTAGCTGGTAGGGAGGCAGGGAGGAGGAGGGAATCCACCCAGCTCTAACTGTGTTGTGATTTATTTCTCTTCTAATCACATTCCCCCGTGGTCTCAGGCTGTGTGTGTAGCATAAAATTAGCCTTATAAGAGGTCCCAATTTTAGGTTTTCTTCACCTGGGGGGATGTAAACGTTTGATTAATTTTACTCTCCCATTCAATCTGGGCTTCCTTCCTCTAAGCACCCAGTTTCCTGTGTGGCCACAGGCACAGAGGGGACTGGAGTTGCCCTATGGTGTGGAGAGGACAAATATTACTTCATGAATGCCTTAAGGCCACCTACCTATTGAAATGGTCTCAATGGTAAGTTGACGTAAGACAAAACACAAATCTTTGCAAAAAATGAACTTATAGGAATTCTGGAAAGGGAAAGACTATTGGGCCTCCAGGAAGCCACTGTAGCCCTGCCCATTCACTTTGATCCCTGTTCTGGAGGGTCACTTCCTTTCAGGGCATAAAAAGGACGGTTTTCCTTCCCAGGGGTCACTATAGGTGTCTGCCACCCCTACTCACTATCGCCTAGTGGGAGGAAGGCTGTGGTGTCATTTTGTGTCATTGGTCTGCTGCTGGCAACACAGCATTCATTGAATGAGTGAATGTGTTTTTGAACTGAACTGGAGTCCACTTGCTCAGCACAGCAAAGCCAAACACTGACATCGAGATTGCAGTCAGAGAAGGGGAGGCATTTTTTGCAGGGTGCCAGGCAAGGAGAATCAGGGAGCTGGCACTTAAAACCCAAACTCCCAGATGGCTTACAAGTAAGGGCTTTTAATGGCAAGGAGGCAGAGGTTACAGGCAAAGTCATAAATCTATACATCACTCTGACCTAAAAAAGCAGGACATCTCGAAGTGGGGGCCCACAGGTCAAAGGTGGATTGAAAGATTTTTTGATTTGCAATTAGTTAAGGAAGCAAAGCTTTGTCTAAAAGTTTGGGATTAGCCTGGGTGCAGTGGCTCACACCTGTAATCCCAGCATGTTGGGAGGCCAAGGTGGGGGATCACTTGAGGCCAGGAGTTCAAGAGCAGCCTGGGCAATATAGTGAGACACCATCTCTATGGAAAATATTTTAACTAATTAGCCAGGCATGGTGTACATGCCTGCAGTCCTAACTACTTGGGAGGCTGAAGCAGGAAGATTGCTTGAACCCAGGAGTTTGAGGCTGCAGTGAGGTGTGATTGCATCACTGCACTCCAGCCTGAGCAACAGAACAAGACTCTGTCTCTTAGAAAAAACTTTTTTTTTTGAGATCAGCAGCGAAGAATGTTAGCTCTGGCTTATAGGTGTGACCTCCTCCAGAGCCCTCAGGAAGAAATTTAGAAAAAAGAAAAGCCATCAGAGTTCAATCCTCTATTTTCTCTTATCTGAGGTCTACATGCCAGTAGATCCATTTGTTTGGGGTCTGGGTTTCTAAAAAGCAATTCAGGGACATATGGTCTCTAAGAGGGGTCCCTGCTCTATCTCAAATGAGTGAATGAAAAAATGATTTACTCTACAAGCCCTGACCCAGAGAAACAATAGATATACTTTAAGAATACCCACATGGAATGGGACGAGAGGTATTTTCTCATCCAACTTGTCCGCTGAGCTTAAGTTTGCTTTGTGTATTCACTGTATGGTCTTTCCCAAAGGTCTGCGCTTCCATGAGTGAACTCTTTGTAAATGACACCCCTGCTGCCTGAGCCCACATCTCCATCCTTCGACCCCCAATCAATATTTCTCTGTGCTCCACTTCTTTCCTACCCCCAAACCACCTGGGTTGCGCCTCCATCCTCTCAGAGTATGGCAACCTAGTGCAGGATCTACTGCAGTGTGGAAATGGGTTTAGGGACAGAACTTACCAGAGTCAGAGAAGTAACGAAAGAAAAGGAACAGAAAGACAGAGCTAGAACTTTGTGAAGAAGCCATAAATGAGCTTGTTTTCATTTCAACGTGTTATAATGGCTACTTTAATTCATTTGATAATGAATACTCAACTGAGAATGCTTTCTAAATTTAATTTTCTGAGCCTCAGTTTCCTCACTAATAAAATAGGGATAAAGTATCAATCTTTCATTAGCTTTGTAGTGATAATTAAATAAGAGAACAGACTCAGAAATACTTTATAAACTATAACTCATTATGTGGCTGGGTACCATGGCTCTCACCTGTAATTCCAGCACTTTGGGAGGCTAAGGCAGGTAGATCACTTGAGTCCAGGAGTTTGAGACCAGCCTAGCTAACAAGGTGAAAACCCCGTCTCTACTAAAAAATATAAAAAATTAGCTGAGTGTGGTGGCGTATGCCTTTAGTCCCAGTTACTTGGGAGGCTGAGGCAGGAGAATCACTTGAATCTGGGAGGTAGAGGCTACAATGAGCTGAGATTGCACCACTGCAATACAGCCTGGGCAACAGAGTGAGCCTCCTGTCTCAAAAACAAAACTAAACAAAAAACTATAACTCATTATATAAGTATATATCATAATTATTATTCTATAAAGATCTCACTACTTTTGATCTTGAGAAAAAAACCTTTATACTATGAATTAACTTGTTGCTTAAAACAAATTGAACTCTTTTCTCCTTCTCTTCCTCATTCTTTTCCCCCCAATTCATCTAGAAAACTAAACTCTATAATTAAATGATCTACCATTGCCTTTATTACTACCCAGTTGATCTCCAGTTGTTTCATATAGTTGAAATAAGACAGTATATAGCTGAAGCCTGCGAACTGTAAAAGGCTGTACACATTAAGGTGGAATTTTAGAGTATCTGTGCATTGACTCCAGGAACTAGGAAAAAGCCATTTCAACTGCAGTGCAGCATCACCCAGGGGTGCGCTAGAGGCTGACTTAGGACTCAAGGTGAGTGTCGATGCTTTTGGCCATGGAAATGGAGAGCAAGTCCTGAAATTGTTGGGGGTCAAGTAATCCAGCACCTGTGCTTGGTGCTGAGTTTCTGGTAGGAGTATTCACCCATCAGTGGCCTAACAGATTGAGTCCCTAGTCTTGCTGGTCTTGAGATGGCTGGGGGCTCACCGCACCTGTGGGGCTTTTCCACTTTACCACTCTGGGTGCTAGATGCTGTCTGCCAGGCCATGGAGCAGATGGCCAGGGCTGCAAGGAAACAGGATGTGGGCCTGTGAGAGGGGTGTGTGTGGAGATTTGCAGCTCATATGGGAAGTCCAGACCTGCAAACCCAAGAGGCCAAGTGCAGAGGTGAGGAGGGTGGAGGAGTCACCTCATCCCTTCAAGACCCGAGCGGCAAAATTCTACCCAAGAATCAAAAAGGAGCTCTGACCTTTCTGCACAAGCAGAAATGATGGAATTCAATTCCAGGAAGAGATGAGTATGTGGGATGATGGCCACTGCCACTCAGGACGGTAGTTGCAAAGTTGTGGCCGATCTGAGTTCATGGCTTCAGTAGCCCCTGCAAACATAATGAGAAGTGTTATCGTCAGAGCCAGAAGAGATGTGAGGACGAAGCAAACTTTTGGTGTCCATCTGTCATAGGCCAATCTGGGGACAGAAAGGAAGTAGCATGCAAAGGCAGTTCATGGTGCCGTGATAGGTGGCACAAAGAGCGTGGGGCCAAAGTTGGAGATGGCGTTCAGGGAATTAGTGCACTGTAGGTTTTTAAATATAGGTTTTATTATTATTATTTAGATATAGTAAAGCCAACAGATTGGGAAACATCTGCTATTGAAAAGATAGTTTGTCTTTCATAGATCCAAGAAGAGAGAGCATTCTGTGCCATGCCACCTGGGGAAGCACTGGGGTTGGTCAGGAGCAGACGGGTGGGAGGACCTGTGAGCAAGAGCCTTTATTGTGGTTTCTATAGGAAGGAACTGGCAAGGCAGGGCAAACAAGCTTAGGCTTGGCTGGTTTGAATAATTTCAGCATGCTCTGGGGCATGGAGAGGCAGGTGGATAGTGGCCGGACCATGACAGCTCTCAGGGGAGAGGGGGCGGTGGGGGCTCTGGATGGGTTGGTTTGCATATGAAAGACACTTGCAGTTGGCCCTTTACTCTCTAGGAATTGGTTAATCTGGGAAGAGCAGTCGCTACAGGGTCCACAGGGTCCTAAGATGTCAAAGCGTCAGAATGAAGAAAATAAAAGATGCGGTTACCACAAGGGGCTGCAGAATTTTGTTTAGGGGCAGAAAGGAGAAATCCTGGAGACACTTGGCAGAGAGGAAATGACAGAGTGTGGCCAGAGTAAGTCGTGGCTCAGCCGCTGTGTCGGCCTCCCTAGCCAACGGGGGTGGCCCGTCTCGTGAGGCCTGCGTGCCCTCTCAGCCAGCCACCTTCAACGCAGCAGGCTGTGATTTGTCCGGGACTGCTGTTCAGATGCAGAATGGGTGGAAGCAGGACATTTTATGCAGCCATTTGATTAAATGACCATTACTGAATATAAACACATTTTCTTGTTGTTGTTAGTAAGATTCCAAACTCATGTGAAGGCATATGTTGTGTGGGTTTTGTCATTTTGTGTATAAGTGAATCATCAGTGGCTGCAATAGTTTTAAAATTTTTTAAAACTAGAATCAGTATATAATTTATGAAATTTTATAGTTAGCAGTACCCTAAACTTTACGTCATCCAAGCCTGTCTTTTTATGTACGAGGAAGCGAAGGCTCGGAGAGATCATGTGTAGCTCTGTTAACAGGAAAAACAAACTCTGTGAAGTGTTTGATTCTGATTCAATATGAGTGACCATGACCCAGTGAAAATACAATCCCTAGAAGCCTTCAGTAACTGGTTCTTGTGGTGGTCAGATTACAGTTCGGTTTTAGACATTTTAGGGAGGCGGAAGTTACAGGCAAAATCATAAATCAACATATGGAGGGTGGCCGGGCGCAGGGGCACATGCCTGTAATCCCAGCACTTTGGGAGACCAAGGCAGGCGGATCCAGTTTCATGTATTCTTGTATAAGCGACAGAATACAGACTAATACAGCTAGTTACTAAAGCTGATTTTCTACATCTCTATGAGCCAGAAGTTCCATTTATAGGTACAGACCCAATAGAAATGCATACAAATGTGCATCAAAACGCATGTATAAGAATGTTCAAAGCAACACTGTTCATAGTGGTGCAGACCTGAAAACTACTTAAATGTGCACCCACAACAGAATAGAAAAGCCATCTGTGGTGCAGTCCCTCAGTGCACCACCCAGCATCAAGGGCAACAAACTGTACCCACCGACAGCAGGACTGACCCTCACCACACAACACTAAGCCAAGAAGCCACACACGAGAGTCATATAAAGAACAAAAGTGGGTGAGACCAACCCAGTGTGTTAGAAGGAAGGATGAAGTGAGGCTACCCTTGCTGGGAAAGGCGCCAGTGACGGTAGGCTGGGGGGCACCCGGGTGGACTTCTGCTTCTTGGCTTCTTGATGTAGGTGCTGGCTACACAGGCAGCTCTATTCATGAAATTTATCAAGCTGTATACTGATGCTCTATGTAGATTTCTATATGAATATTGTAATTCAATAGAGGTTTTTCAAAAGGAGATATAGTTTTAAAATGATATAGGATGTCCTGATGCTGCTGCTGAGGCATGAGATTCTGATACAGTTTAATAAGCAAAGAGTGAACTTTTGTGTTTTAGCTGGATGAAAGTTTACAAAAAACGGTGGGGCATGGTGGTATGCCTGCAGTTCCAGCTACTTGGGAGGCTGAGGCAGGAGGACGGCTTGAACCCTGGAGTTTGAGGCTGTAGTACACTATGATCAATCACTCCAGCCTGAGAAACACAGTAAGACTCTATTTCTAAAAACAAAACAATTCTTTAGCTATTTTTAGTATCTCTCTCAGTATCACCCGCTTCAGGGGAGGACAGCAGGTTTGTATTGTGGATGCATCCTCTTTGCAAATTCTTTCAGCTCAGTTACACAGAACCTCTGACATCTTCCCATGATGACTAGCTGCTTTGGGGTGATACATACAGGTTATCTGGGGGACACAGAAATCTGTCACATTTGACCACCTCACCCCTGTAGCCGAAAGAATTTAGAATCCAAGCTTGGTCTGGGCTGCACTCTCTGGGGACAGAACTTGGAGAGTCAGGAGCTTCATGCTCAGGCGACACCTCCTCCTTGGACTTTGCCCTACCACAGTACGTGCTGCCTTCAGCAGACCAGGCTGAGCTGTTTCCATTGGACACATCTTAGAGCCCTGGGCTCCTCAGCGGGTGCTTCACAAGGGGCCTCCACAATGCAGGATCTCACTTAACTCAAAGAAAATCAGGAATTTCAGAGACTAACAAAAAAGAAGAATGCTCCTCTGAAGTGAATTAGTCCCTGCAATCCAGCTCATATTCAACGAGGTATGTACGCAAGCACACTTTGTTTGAAGGATCCTACTTTAAAAAGGGAATTGTGTATCAGGACAGAGAAATCTTCCACTTTACAGAACTATTCCCTTCTCCCTTCCCCCTGCTTTCTCTCTCATAGCTGGTTAAAGAAAAGGGCCAGAAGACTTTCAAAGTGTGTTAAAAGCCAGTGTTCTAAATAAGCCACTTTTTCCCTTTAAAATGTTCATTTTTGATATTTATTTGGCATGCCGTAGTCCTTGTAAAATTCTTTTGGAAAATTTCAGGAGATTTCAATCTACTAAAGGGAAAAAGAACCCGTGTCTTCATAATAGTAGAATTCAAAGTAAGAGAAATGGTGGTTTGGAAAATCTAAGGGAAACACTGGGGACATTTTCCTATATACACTTTTAAAGTCAAGAATAACATGCTCACAGAAAATTGCACGAGACAAAAAGTCTATGGTTTGAGAAATGCTTATGTAACCACCATCCAAATAGACCATGGCCCTCCTCCCAGTCATGTCCATACCCTTCTAGCATTACAGATTAATTGTGCCTTGTTTTGAAGTATCGACTAAAGTGGAATCACACCAAATGTATATTGTGTGATGGCTTCTTTTGCTCAATGTTATCCTGGTGGGATTCACCACATTGTTAAGTATGGCAGCAATTCACTTTTATTGCTGTCAAAAGAATGCATTTTTTCCTTTCAAAGTGTTAATACTGGGTATCTCTAGGTGTTGGAAGTACCTTTTATTGACACATAATAGTTTTACCAATTTGGGGGGTACATGTGACTTTTTGGATACCTGCGTACAATGTGTAATGATCAAATCAAGGCAATTGGGATATTCATCACTGCAAACACTTACCTTCCCTTTATATTGGGAACATTCACAATGCATTTTTGACATGCATCCGTGGCAATCCTGAGGCAGGCAGCCCAGGCCTCTCTGTGAGAGATACTGCCCGAGACCCAGGTGGCACAGCTCACAGCTGCCCTGCCCTGTTCTTCAGGATCTTAGACTCACAACGGCAGAAAACATAAAAATAGCCTGTCAAGAACCAGAGCTAGGTTCTGCGTTTAACGGAGGTCAGGAGCAATTTTGCAACCCCCTGGGTATACACTAAAGTAATGCTGCAGAGAAGCTGGAGGTTGGAAATTGCTTTTTTTCCCCATGGGGTCAGCCGTATCAAAATCCTGGAGGAAAGAAGCTGTGTGTGTGTGTAAGTGAATGTGTATGTGTGTGAGTGTGTGAGCATGTGTATGTGTGTGTGTGACAGGCTGAATAAAATTCATATATTGAAGTCCTAACTCCTAGTACTGGAGTGTGACTGTATTCACAGATAATGTCCTTCAAGTGGTAATTAAGTTAAAATGAGGTCATTTGGATAGGCCCTCATCCAATATGACTGGTATTCTTATAAGATGAACTGTGGACACAGACACACACAAAGGGAAGACCGTGTGAGAACACAGGGAGAAGCTGGCTATCTACCAGACAAGCACAGAGGCCTCAGGGGAAGCCAATGCTGTGATACCTTGACCTCAGACTTCCAGCCTCCAGAATTGTGAGAGTCAATTCTGTGGTCTAAGCCACGCAGCCTGCCGGGCTTCATTATGGCAGCTCTAGCACACTAATACAGTGTGTGTGCATGCATGTGTTTCATCTTTTCTTACCAGACCTAAAATGTGCTCTGCAGGTAGCAGGGGCTTGGCACACCTGCGGAACGGAAGTGCCGTGTGCAACTGGTAACTCAGGTGGGAGCAGGTGCGCACCACTGACATTCCCAGCCCCTCTTCTCCCACCTTGGTTTGGAGGCCTCCCCCAACCCACACCTTACCCCTCCTCTCTTGGCTGACTGCCAGCAGCCTGGACTAAGCCGGCTGAGCTGCCAAATAAATGGCAGCTCTGAACAGACGCAGGCCCGGCAGGCTCCCTGGGGGCATCTGGAGGGGAAAGAGAACCATTGTAAAATGGCAGGAAAAACACTTCTCCCTGGCAGCGCAGAGCAGATGGGGGTGGGGCAATTGCCAAGCAGGCTTAAGGGAAACAAAAGATGCTTCATGCAATATGACTCAATTCAAAAACTGGAACCAAAACAAATTCATTTTCTTCCTGTCAAAACTCTTTTGACAAATTGAGTCAACTAATAGGATCTTTTTTCTCTCTCTCTCTCTCTCTCTCTCTTTGCCTATGCTGGCCTCAAATATTTGGGTTCAAGAGATCCTCCTACTGAAGCCTCCCATGTAGCTGGGGCCACAGGTACAAGCCACCACACCTGGCTTCCACTAATAGAATCTTTATCCTAATTTCAGGTCCCTTTAAGAAAAGCCAGTGAGAAGGGTAAGCAGGAGACTCACACTAGATGTGGTTGACATCTTGGATCAGTAAGGAAAGAGTAGCCAGAAGCTAGGGGAAAAGCGTATCCTTCCTCCTTTTGATGGCTTAGTTCTAACATGTATTTTGACAAACAACCTGAGGCGTTTAAGTGAATTTGTGGCTCTGTGGGAGGTTTTGTGTAAGAGTTCTGGCCCTCAGCTGACAGGTGACCCTGAGGTCACTCTTTCAGCCTATTGTCTTAATAAGCAGCAGTGGCTTCTTGTGAAGAAAAGCCCCACACCTGGCTTAGCCACTTGGGTTCTACAAACACATAATCACTGCCTTTGTTTTCTACAAGAAGGCTGGCTTTAGGTTAGGTCAAAATTCCTGGGAAGTTAGGAATTTTTCCATCCAAGTTAATCCTTACAAAGTGTGTGACTCTCCTCTGTACTCCTACAACCTCAGGATAACCTACCCCTCTGAGACAGGAGTTCAGGTCTGGTTTCACAAGATACAGATCACAAAGACCCTGCTGATAAAAAAGAAGCTGCCAAAACCGCGGAATCCAGGATGGTGACAAAAACAACCTCTGGTCATCCTCACTGTTCATTATGAGGTAATTATAATACATTAGCATAGTAAAACTCCCACCTGCTCAGCTCATGACAATTTATAAATGCCATGGTAACATGGGAAGTTACACTATATGGTCTGAAAATGTAAGGACCCCTCAGTTCTGGGGGATTTCCCACTGCTTTCCTGGAAAACTCATGAATAATCTACCTCTTGTATAGTATATGCTCAAGAAATAACTATAAAAATAGCCAACCAGCAGCCTGTGAGGCTGCTCTGCCTACGGGGTAACCACTCTTTTATTCCTTTATTTTCTTAATAAACTTTTTTTCCCTCTACTCTGTTGGTTCACTCTTGAACTCCTTCGTATGCAAAGCCAAGAACCCAGATGGCCTCTCAGGCTGAACCCCAATTTTGGGGTTTGCCCCATGACACCTCCACATCTAAAGCACAAGACAATTTATGACATGTCTGTATGTGTTTCTTCTGTAAGAGTTCCAGAAATGGGAAGACTTCCTAAAAGCAGTTACATATTTTGAATTGGTGCCTGGTCCAAAACGCTGACACCACCAAATGATGGTGAGGATTGAAACTGCCCTTGCAAAATTATGACAGTGAGAGAAATCTAACATCATAGACTCTATCTTGCTTCTAACCTTCAAATTATCCTCAGTCATTCCCGAGTGTGGGCCAAACTAACCTTGTAAGAAATTCAATTTATAGATTAAATGATAATAGCCCTTCCCCAAAACTAAACTGACCTTGTAAATCTAATGAAAGACCTTGGGTGGCGGGGGAGGGGTTAAAAAAAAACAAACACTAATGAAAGACCACTAGATTAGAAAGATGAGAGGGACTGGAATTCTACTAAGATGTAGGCATAGTTTAAAAATGACCAGCTATTATTCCAGAGGTCACAAGATTTGCAGCTTCTCCAATTACTCCTGTACATACATGGCTGTTGGAGAACCTAAGATTGGTCTTTTGAGATGTCTTTGCACACATTTGCGTTTCTGATGACTGAATGGCCCCACCGAGCCCAGTGACTCCTTTGTGTTCCTCACCCAAAAGTGGACTCAATACTTGAGGACCATTTTCCACACCCTATGACTGCATCCCCAACCAATCAGCAGCTCCCATACCCTAGTTTGCTGCCTGTCAAACTATCTTTGAAAAATCTCAGCCTCCAAATTTTTAAGGAGATTGATTTGAGTAATAACTTCGTCTCTTGCATAGTGTGGCCAGCCCTGTATCAATTAAACTCTTTACTTCAAGACCATGGTCTCAGTGAATTAATTTTGTCTGTGCAGAATTCAGGAAGACCTCGTTGGGTGATTATAGGATGTGGAGCAATAGGAATTCTAGAAAATTCAATGTGTTCTCACCATAGGATCTAGCAGTTGGCTCCTTGGTGTTTACCTAAATGGGTGGAAAATTGTGTCCACACAAAAACCTGCACACAGATGTGTTGATGAAAAAAGTCAAACTCTGTAAAATATTTGAAAAAGGCTTATTCTGAGCCAAATATGAGGACCATGGCCCATGACACAGCCTCAGGAGACCCTGAGAACATGTGCCCAAGATGGTGGAGTTATAGTTTGATTTTATACATTTTAGGGAGACAGAAGTTACAGACAAATACATAATATATTATGTACATGTAAGGTATACACTGGTTCAGTCAGGAAAAGTGGGACATCTCAAAGCAGGGGCTTCCAGACCATAGTGAGGATTTAAAGATTTCCTAATTGCTAATTAATTGAAAGAGTTAAGCTTTGTCTGAAGAGTTGAAGTAAATATAAAGAAATGCTCGAGTTACACTAAGAGGGGTTGTGGAAGCCAAGGTTCTTGTTATGTAGATGAAGCCTTCAGGTAGCAGGCTTCAGATAGAATAAATGGTAAATGTCTCATTGGATCTTAAAAGGTGTCAGACTCTTCAGAAAGACCTATTAAGGGGAAGGAGATTCTCTAAAGAATGCAAATGTCCCCCACAAGAGATGGCTTTGCAGGGCCATCTCAAAATGTGTCAAAGAAAATACATTTTTGGGACAAAATACTTTTATTTTCTTCAGAGCCTTCTATCTGCCTTGTGATGCTACACCAGAGTCAGGTTGGAATTGGGTGTCTTATTGCTACAAAGGGTCTGTTTTTTCAGTCTTATTTCTATCTTAATATTCTTTTGGATCCCTTGGCCGGGGGAAGTCCATTCAGTTGATTGAAGAGCTTAACATTTTATTTTTGGTTTACATATTTTTATGGCAGCTTTTTTCATAATTGCCCAAATTTCTTGTAAGCAACCGAGAAATCCTTAAATAGGTAAATTGATAAACAGTGGCCCATCCATTCAGTGCTAAAAAGAAATGAACTATCAAGATGAAAAAAGATATTCACACAAAATCTGCATACAGGTTTTGGAGGAGGAGGAGTAGGAGGGGTTATATGAGAAATCTCTGTCATTTCCTTTTTTTTTTTTTTTTTTTTTTGAGACAGAGTTTTGCTCTTGTTGCCTAGGCTGGAGTCAGCCTGATCAACATGGAGAAACCCCATCTCTCCTAAAAATACAAAATTAGTTGGGTGTGATGCATGCCTGTAATCCCAGCTACTCAAGAAGCTGAGGCAGGAGAATCACTTGAACCCAGAAGGTGGAGGTTGCACTGAGAAATCTTTGTCATTTCTGCTCAATTTTGCAGTGAAACTAAAACTGCTTTATAAAATATATTTTAAAAATTAAAAATAAATTGAGGGAAAGTGGCAGAAGAAACCATGGGTACAGAAAAAAATTATAGCCTAGTTATAGTGGGGCTGGGAGATAAGCCAAGTATTCAAGAGCTGGAGCAACAGAGAGACAGCAGGTGCCCCTGCCCAATAGTGAGGGCTGAGAGGGGCAGGCTGGTGGCCTGTCATTGGAGGGACAGGATCCCTGGCAGTAAAGAGATGCTAGAGTGACTTGTTTAGAGGATCACAAAAGGAGAACATGGGGATCTACCCCTAAGTGGATGTGGCACCTTGAAACTCCCTGGGGGTTTTGAGGAGGTAGATGTCCCTGTATGAACAAGGAGGTGCTTGAGCCAGTCAAATACAGGTATTGGAGGAAATGTGACTTTATTCTAAGGTCAGAGATGGCTGGGGCCTGACATACCACAGATCCTTCTCATCAAAAGAGGGAAAAGAGACAGTGAAGCAAAGAGGAAGAGAATACAGGGACATAAAAATGAATGAAATTAGGCCCTTAGAATCACAACAGGAAGCAGAGCAGAAGACAAGTAAGAAAAAGTGAGTGAAAAGGCAAGAGAATAACACCAGAAAAAAATTTATTTTCTGAGACAGGGTCTCACTCTGTTGCTCAGGTGGAGTGGCACAATAGCACTATCAAGGCTCACTGCAGCCTTGACCTCCTGGGCTCAAGCTAGGATCGCAGGTGTGCATCACACCCAGCTAAATTTAAAAATATTTTTGTAGAGACTAGGTCTCCCTTTGTTGTCCTGGCTGGTCTTGAACTTCTGGGCTCAAGTGATCCTCCTACCTTGGCTTCCCAAATTCCTGGGATTACAAGCATGAGGCACTGTGCCCAGCCCAGGAGAAATATATATGTATGTATATATATATATGTATGTGTATATATATATACGTATATATTTATTTATTTATTTTTTAGATGGAGTTTCACTGTTGTTACCCAGACTGGAGTGCAATGGCACAATCTTGGCTCACCGCAACCTCCGCCTTCTGGGTTCAAGCAATTCTCCTGCCTCAGTGTCCCAAGTTGCTGGGACTATAGGTGTGCACCACCATGCCCAGGTAATTTTTGTATTTTTAGTAGAGACGGGGTTTCACCTTTTTGACCAGGATGGTCTCGATCTCTTGACCTCGTGATCCACCCACCTTGGCCTCCCAAAATGCTGGGATTATAGGCGTGAGCCACTGCGCCCAGCCAGGAAATCTTTTTTAAGTTGGTAGTGCTAGTCTTAGAACTTTTGAAAATAATAGATTCTATTAGTATAGAGATTTAATTCTCAAAGCAACTCTGTGAAATAAGAAAGTTATTACTGCATTTCATCAAATATAAAATGCCAATAATTACAAATGCACATTATTCTCTTGTGTCATAAAGACAGAAAAGTTTGCCAATTAAACTATGCCACTGTTCTGCTTATCTATTGCCACAAAGCAAACTATGCCAAAATGTAGTGGTGTAATGCAATCACCATATGATGGTACCTCCTGGTTCTGTGGATGAACTAGACTCATCTGCGTGGCTCTCACTTGGGTCTCTCCTCTGGTTATAGTCAGATGTTAGCTGGGGCTGTAAGCATCTGAAGGATTGATGGGCTGCACACTCCCTCACATGCCTGGAACTGAATGCAGGTTGTCCACGGGCAGCTCAGGTAGGGTTGCTGACCAGAGCAACTAAAGATGGTCTCCATGGGTAGATTGGGCTTCCTCACAGCATGGTGGCTGTGTTCCCAGAGGAAGTGACCAAAGAGTGTTTATTTGAAAAGACCCAGGAAGAAGCTATAGGTTTTGTTTTGTTTTTTGAGATGGAGTCTTGCTCTGTCCCCAGGCTGGAGTGCAGTGGCATGATCTTGGCTCCCTGCAACCTCAGCCACCTGGGTTCAAGCAATCAAGCAATTCTCCTGCCTCAGCCTCCCAAGTAGCTGTGACTACAGGCACCCATCACCACACCCAGCTAATTTTTATATTTTTAGTAGAGATGGGATTTCACCATGTTGGCCAGGATGGGCTCCATCTCTTGACCTCGTGATCCACCCGCCTCAGCCTCCCAAAGAGCTGGGATTACAGGTATAGGTTTATTATAATGTAGCCTCAACTGTCCCAGAGCAATACTTTTGCTGCCTTTTATTGGTCAAGCTCAGACTCAAAGAGAGGAAAGTTAGATTCTACCTCTTGATATGAGAAGCAGTACGCACACTAGGGAAGGAGGGCTTAGCCATCTCTGACTTCCATAATGACTACCTTAAAAGACAGAGCCGTAAAATACATCCATCCATCATACCACCTCTCATTGCTTCAAGACAGTTCTCATCTGTTCAGAGGCATTTGGTAATTTCTCCTAAGTTCCACTGCATTTTTTGATATATGAAAGGCAATACTTTTGTATAAGTCTCAGTACCAAATATAAGACAGCTTTATTTGCTTGGGTGTATCTTCATTTCTTAGATCTGTAAAGTACCCTGTTGTTGCTTTGCAAGAAAATACAGAATTGTGAGTAGTCCTCCAATGATGAATATTTGCTATGCAGTATTAGTCGTGTCCAATGAGGGAAGCAGAACCATTAAGTATAGGAGGACACCTCACGTGATTCTGGGAGGAGCTGAGGAAGTAAGGGACCAGAAAAATAAACTGAGGAATCAGAGGAAATTCACTAAGCGGCCCACCTGATATGCTAGTGCAGGGGACAAGTCGGAGCTTTTAAGGTGATTATAGATGGAAGCTGGTAGACAAGCCTGTGGAAGCTATCACCTCTGCATAGGTATTGCTTCCGCAGGTCTGCAGCTAAGTGACTGGTGGTGAACTGGGCTGTTGTCTGTCAGAAAAGGGAACAGAAAGAAATTATAGATCCTTTGAATGAAGCAGCAGGCTGCTGTAAATTCCACAAGACAGGCAAAAAACTATGAGTATCTAAAATGTGAGAAGGGGAATACCTACCTACCTCTGAACACAGATTAGCAGTGGGGAACCTGAAAAATCCAGATTATTGAAGAAGAATTTCACCTTACGTAGAACTGAAACAGATTTAGCATGAAATATAAAAGTAGAAGTAGCAGCAGGAAGAGCCCTGTAGGCACTCCCATTCTCCAGTTTGAGCCCAGGGAAGCCATCCCTGACAATCTCACAGCGGCCCTTAGGAAAGTCAGCTGGTAGAATATGGAACGGGCCGTAGGGTGAAAGAAGCTTCCAACTGAACTTTGTAATAGTTTTGACTGGGCAAAAACTCTCTTGAGCAGAATCTAGGGGTAAATGGGAGCTGCTACAGAAAAGAGAGCAGGAATTGTGCCAACAGTGTGGGCAGATGGGAAGGGGCATGGCCTGAAAGCCGTGCTTGCTTCCTCAGTGGGGAAACTTAATAGTCTGGCTCAGATTTTGCCTGGGGATAAACTCAGTGTTGGGGCACAGTAGAAGCAAGACCGGTTGTACCAACTGTGTGGAAGCTGGGTGAGGCCTCTTGCTACTGGTTCCCCCCACTTTCCTGGTGGCAGAAGCAGCCACAATTCTCTCTGAAACATAATCCTATTGGCCTGAGAACCACCCTCCTAGCCCCCACATTGGCAGCAGCAAGCTCCATCTAAGGAGAGTCTGAGCTCAGACCTGTCTAACTCTGTTCCCACCTGATGGTATTTCTCTACCTGCCCCAGTTGTCAATCACAAAAGACATAAATTCTTTGGAGCTGTATGACCCCACCTATCACCTGAGAAACCCAAGTACTTATCCTGGCCAACTTAGGGCAGACTTACATCCCCTTTCTGCTATCACAGTTGGTGCTCTCTTGAAAGTGCTACCTCCTGGTTGGAAGCCAACCAACTCAGGACATTACAGAAACTCATGGCAGAACAATCCTGCTCCAAGGGGGAGAGAACATCAGCTAATTCCACTACCTGTCACATCCTGGTTAACCAGAGGACTTGAGTCTGTCCACAAGACAACTTCACTGCTAGCATCACCAGCATTCAAAATGCCAGCACACTAAGCATATCTACAACCAAGGCTCTCACAAGCCACTTCAATCCCCTGCCACCTCCACCAGAGTGGGTGCCAGTATCCGCAGCTGGGAGATCTGAAGATGTATCACATTACAGGACTTTTTGCAGACATTCCCCAGCACCAACCTAGAGCCTGGTAGCCCTGTTGGGTGGCTAGACCCAGAAGAGCAATTACAATTACTCCAGTCTGGCTTGCAGGAAGCCTTGTTTCTAGGGGAAGGGGCAGTGCATTGTATCAAGGGATCATGGGACAAAAAAATCTGAATAGCAGGACTTGAGTTCCAGATCTTTCTGCTGAAATAATTTACACAAATGAGAAAGAATAAAAACATGATTCTGGTAATATGACAAAAGAAGGTGTTATAATACCCCAAAAGACCACACTGGCAATAAATCCAAATCAAGAAGAATCTCTGAATTGCCAGATAAAGCATTCAGAAAGTTGATTATTAAGCTACTCAATGAGATACCAGAGAAAGATGAAAACGAACTTAAAGATATTTTAAAAATACAAGATATGGATGAAAAATGCTCCAGAGAAATAGATATCATAAAGAAAAAACAATTACAACTTCAGGAAATGAAAGACACACATAGAGAAACAAAATGTACTGGAAAGTTTCAACAATAGAATTGTACAAGTAGAAGAAAGAACTTCAGAGCTCAAAGATAAGGCTTTCAAATCAACCAAATCAGGCAAAAAAAAAAAAAAAAAAGAATTAAAATAAATGAACAAATCCTCTATGAAATCTGGGATTATGTTAAATGACCAAACCTAAGAATAATTAGTGTTCCTGAGGAAGAAGAGAAATCTGAAAGTTTGGAAAACATATTCGAGGACATAATCAAGGACAACATCCCTGACTTCACCAGAGATCTAGACATCTAAATAGAAGAAGCTTAAAGAACACTTAGGAAATACATCACAAAAAGATAATCACCCAGGCACATAGTTACCTAAAGTCAAGACAAAGGAAAGACTATCAAGAGATGTGAAGCAAAAGCTTCAGGTAACCTATTAAGGAAAATCTAGCAGATTAACAGCAGATTTCTCAGCAGAAACCCTACAAGTTAGAAACAATGTGAGTCTTATCTTTAGCCTCTTCAAGCAAACTAATTGCCACCCAAGAATTTTGTATCCAGTAAAAATGAGCTTCATAAATGAACGGGAGATGAAATCTTTTCAGACAAACAAATGCTGAGAGAATTCACTTATTCCAAGCCAGTACTACAAGAAATGCTAAAAGGAGTTCTGAATCTTAAAGCAAGATGTGAAAATACACCAAAATAGAACCTCCTTAAAGCATAAATCTCTGCTTTAAGGAGGACCTATAAAACAATGACACAATGAAAAAAAAAAGTATTGAGGCAACAACAGGCACAATGAATACAAAACTACCTCACATCTCAATACTAATGTTGAATGTAAATGGCCTAAATGTTTCACTTAAAAGATACAAAATTCCAGAAGGAATAAAAGTCCTCCAACCAAGTGTCTGCTGTCTTCAAAAGACTCACCTAACACATAAGGATTCACATAAACCTAAGGTCAAGAAGTGGACAAAGATATTCCATGCAAAAGGAAACCAAAAGTGAGCAGGAATACCTATTCTCATATCAGAAAAACAGACTTTAAAGCAACAACAGTTTAAAAAGACAAAGTGGGACATTATACAATGATAAAAGGATTAGTCCAACAGGAAAATAACACAATCCTAAATGTTATGCACCTAACACTGGAGTTCTTAAATTTATAAACCAATTATTCCTAGACATAATAAATGAGATAGGTGGCAACATAACAATTTAGGGGGATTTCAATACTCCACTGACAGCACTAGGCAGGTCATCAAGACAGAAAGTCAACAAACAATGGACTTAAACTATGACCTAGAACAAATGGACTTAACACATATTTACACAACCGTCTATCAGCAAGTTTAGAATATACATTCTTTTCATCAGCACATGAAAAATTATCTAAGATAGACCATGTGATATGCCATTAAAAAGTCTCAATAAATTTACAAAAATTAAAATTATATCAAGTATCCTCTCAGACCACAGTGGAATAAAATTGGAAATGAACTGCGAAAAGAACCCTCAAAACTACACAAATACATGGAAATTAAATAATCTTCCCCTGAATGATCTTTGGGTCAACAATAAAATCAAGATGGAAATTTAAAAAATTCTTTAAACTGAACAGTAATAGTGACACAACTTATCAAAACCTTGGATACAGCAAGAGTGGCACTAAGAGGAACGTTTATGGCATTAAATGCCTACATCAGTAAGTCTGAAAGAACACAAATAGACAATCTAAGCTTACATCTCAAGGAATTAGAGAAACAAGAACAAACCAAACCCAATCCCAGCAGAAGAAAAGAAATAATAAAGATCAGAGCAAAACTAAATGAAATTGAAATAAAACAAAATTACAAAAGATAAATGAAACAAAAAGCTGGTTCTTTGAAAAGATAAACAACATTGATAGGCCATTAGTGAGATTAGCCACAGAAAGAAAAGAGAAGATCTGAATAAGCCCATTTAGAAATGAAATGGGAAATATTACAACCAATACCACAGAAATACAAAAAATCATTCAAGGCTACTGTGAACACCTTTATGCACATTAATTAGAAAATCTAGAGGAGATGGCTAAATCTTGGAAATATACAAACCACCTAGATTAAACCAGGAAGAAATAGAAACTTTGAACAGACCCATGCAAGTAGTGAGAATGAAACAGTAATAAAAAAGTTGCCAACAAAAAAATCAGTCCAGGACCAGATGGATTAACAGCTGAACCCTATCAGGCATTCAAAGAAGAATTGGTACCAATCTTCATGAAACTACACCAAAAGATAGAGAAAGAGGGATTCTTCCCTAAATTATTCTATGAAATTAGTATCACCCTAATACCAGTATCAGGAAATGACATAACAAAAAAAGAAAATGATAGATCAATATCCCTGATGAACACAAATGTAAAAATCCTCAACAAAATACTAGCCAACAAAATCCAACAGCATACCAAAAAGATAATATGCCACGATCAAGGGGGTTTCACACCCGCAATAAATGTGATACATCACATAAACAGAATTTTTAAAAAAGCCTATGATCATCTCAATAGATGCAGAAAAAGCATTTGATGAAATCCAGCATGCCTTTATTATTAAAACCATTAGCAAAATAGGCATAGAAGGGACATACCTCAAGATAATAAAAGCCATCTATGAAAAACACACAGCAAATATTACACTGAATGGGGAAAAGTTGAAAGCATTCCCCCAGAATAAGAACGAGACTTTCACCACTTCTGTTCAACATAGTACTGGAAGTCCTAACTAGAGCAATCAGACAAGAGAAAGAAATAAAAGGCATCCAAATTGTTAAAGAGGAAGCCAAACTGTTGCTCTTTGCCAATGATGTTATTATATACCTAGAAAAAGCTCCTAGATCTGATAAATAAATTCAATGAGTTTCACGATACAAAATCAATGTACACAAATCAGTGGCACTGCATTACACCAACAATGACCAAGCTGAGAATCAAATCAAAAACTCATGTCTTTCTACAATAGCTGCAAAACAAACCAGCAAAAACATACAAAAAAAAAACAAACCAAAAATTTAGCAATATACCTAACCAAAGAGGTGAAACAACACAAATGGAAACACATTTCATGCTCATGGATGAGTAGAATCAATATTTTGAAAATGACTCTATTGCCAAAAGCAATCTACAAATCCAACACAATTTCTATCAAAATACCATCATCATTTGTCACAGAACTAGAAAAAACAATCCTATAGTTTATATGGAACCAAAAAAAAAAAAAACCCCACATAGCCAAAGCAATACTAAGCAAAAAGAACCAATCTAGATACATTACATTACCTGACTTCAAACTGTACTCAAGACGATAATTACTAAAACAGCATGGTACTAGTATAAAAATAGGCATGTAGGCCAATGGAACAGAATAGAGAACCCAGAAATAAAGCCAAACACAGCCAAGTGAGCTTCAACAAAGCAAACAAAAGCATGAAGTGGAGAAAGGACACCCTATTCAACGAACGGTGTGGGGATAATTGGCAAGCCACCATGTAGAAAAATGAAGCTGGATCCTCATCTCTCACCTTATACAAAAATCAATTCAAGATAAATCAAAGACTTAAATCTAAGACCCGAGACCATAAAAATCTGGAAGATAACATTGGAAAAACTCTTCTAGACATTGGCATAGACAGAGTTCGTGACCAAGAATTTAAAAGCAAATGCAACAAAAACAAAACTAAATAGATGAAACTTAATTAAACTAAAAAGCTTCTGCACAGAAAAACAAAATCAGCAAACAGACAACCCACAGAGTGAGAGAAAATATCTGCAAACTATGCATCTTACAAAGGACTAATATC
The DNA here is from genome assembly GCF_049354715.1 of Callithrix jacchus. Classification (NCBI taxonomy): domain Eukaryota; kingdom Metazoa; phylum Chordata; class Mammalia; order Primates; family Cebidae; genus Callithrix; species Callithrix jacchus. The sequence continues at coordinate 20,112,571 of NC_133520.1, read as the reverse complement.
CAGAATCTACAAGGAACTCAAATGAATCAGCAAGAAAAAACAAATAATCCCATCCAAAAGTGCACAAAGGATATGAATGGACACTTCTCCAAAGAAGATAGACAAATGGCCAATAAACAAATGAAAAAATGCTCAACATCACTAATTATCAGGGACATGCAAATCAAAACCACAATGAGATACCACCTTACTCCTGCAAGAATGGCCATAATTAAAAAATCAAAAATAACAGATGTTGGCATGAATGTGGTTAAAAGGGAACACTATTACACTGCTGTGGGAGTGTAAACTAGTACAACCACTGTAGAAAACAGTATGGAGATTCCTTAAAGAACTAAAAATAGAACTACCATTTGATCCAGCAATCCCATTGCTGGGTATCTACCCAGAAGAAAAGAAGTTATCAGATGAAAAAGATACTCACACATATATGTTTATACCAACACAATTAGCAACTGCAAAAATATAAAACCAGTCTCAATGCCCATCAACCAAGTCAACCAATGAGTGGATAAACAAAATGTGGTATATATATAGATCATGGACCACTCAACCATAAAAAGGTATGAGATAAAGGCATTCACAACAACCTGGAGGGAGTTGGAGACCATTATTCTAAGTGAAGTAACTCAGGAATGAAAAATCGAACATTGTTATGTTCTCACTTATAAGGGGGAGCTAAGGTATAAAACACAAAGGCATAAGAATGATACAGTGGACTTTGGGGACTCCAGGGAAATATGAGAGGGCAGTAAGGGATAAAACACTACATGCTGAGTACAGTGTACACTGTTCAGGTGATGGTTGCACCAAAATCTCAGAAATCACCATTAAAGAACTTTTCCATGAAATCCAAACAACACCTGTTCCCCCAAAGCTATTGAAACAGAAAAAATAAAGAAAGAAGGGACACTGATCCTTTTTAAAAAAAAAAAAAAAGAAAGAAAGAAAGAAAAAAAGAAAAAGAAAAAAGTTGGGAATGGAGCCATGAAAACAAAGGAGATGGACTTTGCTGGCCCCTCTGCATCTGCCTTTCACTGCATCTGACCACATGGGCCATTTGAGAGTAATGAATGAAATGCACTCATTACTTTTAAATGTCATATAGGTACTATTTTTGGTCAGTTCTAACTGGAACCCTCATAGGGTTCATTATTTTTAAATATCATAGAGGTACCATTTTTGGTCAGTTCTAACCTGAAACCTCATAGGGTTCAAGATTCTGAAGAGAATTCTTTCACCTTAAGTTAATACAGCCAACTATGGCAAACGCTGATACCAAATTTACATTCTACTACCATTTTCTGGGTCTTAAACTTTTAGTTTAATGCTAAAGCATAGTGTAATCTTTTTGAAGATATTTTAAATGGCAACTAATTTTAATACGGGTAGTACCAACAACGTACATGACTCAACTGAAGTAATGATAATCTAAACAGCTGTGACCAAGTTTGCATGTCCACAGGCCATGACCACTATTCACAACTGGTTGGCAGTGCTGATAAGACACCATCACCAGTAAGACACATCCCAACTACAAAGACATCAACATGTGAGAAATATACTTCCTTATTGATATGATTTGCATATTTGTCCCCTCCAAATCTCATGTTGAAATGTAAACCCCAGTGTTGGAAGTGAAGCCTACTGGGAGGTGATTGGATCATGTGAGCAGATCCTCGTGAATGGTTTAGTACCATCCTTTTGGTGATGAGTGCCCACTCAGTGAGTTCACATGCTATCCGGTTGTTTAAAAGTGCGTGTCACCTCCCCCTTTGTTGTTGTGCTCCCACTCTCGCCATGTGAGATGCCTGCTCCCTCTTCACCTTTCTCTGAGGTCTTCCCCAGAAGTGATGCTAGCACCACACTTCTTATACAGCCTGCAGAACCATGAGCCAATCAAACTCTTTTCATTTATAAATCATTCAGCCTCGGGTGTTTCTTTATAGCAATGGAAATAGCCTAACAAACTTATGAACTTTTATTATTTCCATTGCTTCTATTTACAGGTAAGGAAAATGAGAAACAGGTAACTTAAGCCAGTTTTAAATTTGAGAAGTTGACAGAAAAAAGATGCAATGACATTATAAAATATCTTATCAAATTTCTTCAGTTTGCAGATAAACTGAGGTCAAAGAGCATAAGTGCCTTAATTATTTTAACATAGCTCAATAAAGACAGTGTGAGGGTATAAAGCCATGTCTTTTGAGTTGAGGGGCCATTGCCTTTTCCTGTGTATTATGCTGAATTTAAAGCATAGAGCCTACATTTGGGAATGGTTTAAAGGAGTGCATTTTAAACATTTTTTGGACCATGATCCGTATTGACCATTATATTTTACATCTGCACCCATCCACAAAACAAAAATATATAAATATGTAACTAAAGCAAAAAGCTTTATGAAGCAATACTTACTACACATGACACATTCTAATATTTTTATTTGTTTTGTATTCTGTTTAGTTTAAAAATATGCTAGGCACATTTATTTCTGGCAAAGGTAGAGTAGCTTGTTTTGACTAACCCTCCCACTGAGAAAGAACAAAGAAATGGAAAAAAATATTTTTAAGAAACTTATTTACCAGTATTAGAGATATCAAAGTAATGAAAACTTAGTGGCCAAAATCCAGGAAAGAAGGAAACCTACCCCCAAAAATGAACCCTATGTTTGCTACTCCCTTTGAGGCAATATTATAATTATTCTAAAAGTGAAAACAGCAACTAAAAGTCTGAGAAGCTGAGCAGAACTTTTGGCATCTATATGAGGCAGGAGCGAAAATTGATATTCAGTAATCATCAAGGAAATAGGCCCCCAGAAAACACCGTGGACTTTCAGGTGATATCCTCAAATACTGTACTTTAGAATAAGAGTGAATCAGAAATAGACCAGCTCTCACAAGTGCTAAAGATCAATTTCAAATAAACTCAGTCTCAAATTGTTTGAAAGTAATCTGTCTCCAGCCTGACTGCTTGCCTTAAGCACAAGTAAACTGAACCTCAGAACATGTTTTATGCAAAATGTGGACATTCAATTAAAAATGATCAGGCATGCAAAAATACATGAATAGACCAGAAATCAAGAAGATTTTAAAAAGTACACAATAGAAACATTCCCAAAGGAGATCCAGATATTGAAATGATCAGAACTGGGCTACAAACTATGATTTGCACATTCAAGAAGTTTAAAAACAGGATGAAAAATAGGTCAGAGAAAGGCAAACTATGAAGGATGAAATGAAAATTTTATAACTAAAAGTTATAATAGTTAAAATTAAAGACTCAGTGAACCCTATCAAAGAATAGGCTCAACAGTAGATTAGACACAATAGAAGAGAGAAATAGTGGACTAGGATACAAACCAGAAGAAATAATAAGATAAAAGTGTGATAAGTAGATATTCAAAATGCAGAAACGCACACAAGTCATATGATGTATGGTACATACCATGGGCATATCTGGTCTCTAAAGAAGATGAAATGGAGCTGTACAAGATATTTGAGGAAATAATGAGCCAAAATTTTTCAAACTGATGAATAACATCAAACCACAGAGTCAAGAAATTGTATGTATTCTAAGCAGGATAAATACAAAGAAAACCACACACAGGTACAACAAACTCAAACTGCTGAAAACACTTTAAAGCACATGGAAAAACATAAGACATCGTTCCTTCAAAGAGGCAATAGTAAGACTGACAGCCGATTTATCACAAAAGCAGTGGAAGCAAAAGACAATGTCTATCTTCAAATTGCTAAAAGAAAATACTGCCAAGCCGGAATTCTATTCCTAGTAAAATTAATCTTTGTAAATGAAGGTGAAATAAATATATTTTCAGACACACATTCATAATACAAATATACTCAGACAATTTGTCACCCACTAACCTACACTAATAAATATAGTCAAGGGAGTCTTTAGGCAGAAGTCAAATTATCCCAGATAGAATTTTCCAATAGAAGAAGTATGATTTCCATATAATAATGACAACGTCTTGTGGGATTTAAGTGTGTGTGTATATATGTGTGTGTATATATATAGATATATGTAATATGCATATATATGCTTAATAAGAGTATGAAAGGCAGAAAAGGGATAAATGTAGCTAAAACATTCTAAGGTCTTTGCAATGTCCAGGAGGTACCAAAATCATTAACTTAAAAGAGGTTGTAATAAGTTCAGGGTGCATAGCTTAATTCAGCAGTAAAAATTTGTAAGGTAATATATGCCTGAATTATAAAAATATTTAATCATGGGGAGAGTTTTCCAAGATGGCGTGGTAGGAACAACTCGGGATTGCAGCTCTCAGTGAAGGTGCAGAGGGTGAGTCCTAGCCGCATTTCCAGATGGATCTTTGTTGCCCACAGAACAGGGAAATTCCTAGGTGTAGGAGAGACACGGGAAGCCAGCGCAGCCCTCTCGGCTTGCACCGTTTTGGCCAGTGCTGCAGTGCAGCGGCACGCCACACAAAACGTGCTGATCTGAGTGCCCTGTTAAACCGGCAATCTGAGATTTGGGAGGGCAGATTAGCATATCCATCTGATTAAACAGGACTTGGACAGTGAGCCAGACAAGGAGATTCCTGGGAAGTGACATTTGAGCTGGTGCAGTGGGCCCCTGCACGGGAAATCACACAGAGCCTGGCGCCCTACCAGCAGGTGACTAAAACACCTAGGAGAGAGTCAACTGTTCAACTTAAAAAAAAAAAAAGAGGGAGGAAGGGCTCTGAGGCAGGGAGCCAGGTGATCAGGCTCGGCAGGTCCCACCCCCACAGGGACAAACAAAACGGTGATTGGAAACGCTCAGGGTTGAGAGTTTCACTGCGGGCACAGCTGAATCCAGGACGGTGCAGCTCCGTGGGGGAAGAGTGTCCGTCACTACCAAGGCATTCCTTCCCTACTGAGGTACACGCCCATTGCTGACGCAGCCTGCCGTTGCCAAGGCAAACTGCCATAACAGAGAGACTCTGCCAACAGGGTGGAGCCCATAACAGCAGGGCAGAGCCCATGGGCAACAGGGCGGAGCCCAGGATGGCAGGGCAGAGTCCACAGCAGCAGGGTGAAGCCCACAGCAGCAGGGTGGAGCCCACAGCAGCAGGGACTGGAGTGGACCTCAGTAGTCATACAGCAGAGGGGCTAGACTGTTAGAAGAAAAACTAAGTAACAGAAATACTTCAGCATCAACAATCTGGGCGTACACTCAGAGACCCAATCAAAAAGCCAGCAACTACTCAGGCAACAGGTGGATAAATCCACATAGATGAGAAGAAACCAGCGCAAAAAGGAGAAAAACACCTGAAAACAAAACACCTCGCCTCCTACAAAGGACCAAAACTCCTCACCAGCAAGGGAACAAAGCTGGATGGAGAATGACTGTGACGAAATGAGGGAATCAGAATTCAGAAGGTGGATAATGAGAAACTTCTGTGAGCTAAAAGAACATGTTTTAAATCAATGCAAAGAAACTAAGAACCTTGAAAAAAGATTTGAAAAAAGATTCGAGGAAATGATAACAAGAATGGACAACTTAGAGAGGAATATGAATGAATTGAAGGAGCTGAAAAACACAACACGAGAACTTCGCAAAGCATGTACAAGTTTCAACAGCTAAATTGACCAAGCAGAAAAAAGAGTATCAGAAGTCGAAGATCAACTCAATGAAATTAAATGAGAAACCAAGATTAGAGAAAAAAGTGCAAAAAGGAATGAACAAAGTCTCCAAGAAATGTGGGACTATGTGAAGAGACCTAACCTATGTTTGATAGGTGTACCAGAATGTGACGAAGAGAATGAATCCAAGCTGGAAAATATGCTTCAGGATATTATCCAGGAAAATTTCCCCAACCTAGCAAGGCAGGCCAATATTAAAGTCCAGGAAATACAGAGAACACCACAAAGATATTCCACAAGAAGAGCAACCCCGAAGGAGGGGACTCAAGATGGCGCTGTGAGAACAACCCAGGATTGGAGCCCGCGTTGAATTCGCAAACAGTGAGTCAGTGCTGCATTTCCAGACTGATCTTTGTTGCCCACAGAACGGGGAAACTCCCAAGTATAAAAAGACACGGGACGCCAGGCAGTAGGTCTGCCTGGCGAAGCCGGCAGCCGGGGCGGCGGCGGCCGGCCCTACCCAGCAATCCCCACAGGGCGCGCTTGTCCGGGTGCCTTGTTGAACCGGCAACCTGAGACTTGAGAGGGCTGGACTTGAGACTGAACGAGACTTGCACAGTAGCCCAGCCCAGGGGATTGCAGGGACAGATCGTTTGGGATACCCAGTGGGACGAACAAAACCGCGATTTCAAACTATCCCGGGCAGACGGTCCGAGACGCTCTGTGGGGGAGGGGCGTCCACCACTACGGAGGCAACCTGCCCCAACTGATATACACGCCCACTGCTGACGCAGCCAGCCGTTGCCGAGGCAACCCGTCCCTACTGAGATACTCGCCCACTGCTGACGCAGCCTGCCGTTGCTGAGGCAACACGCTACAACGAAGAGACTCCGCCGCAGGGCGTGGTGGAGACCACAGCAGAGCCGGCAGGAACAGCGCGAATCACACAACAGCAGGGCGGAGCCTCGGCAGCCAAACAGTGGCTAGTCTGCCTTTGAGCTGGGCAGGACACCTGATCGGACATCCAAAAATAAAGCCCAAACCCCTCAACACAGAGCATTTGAGAAAAAAAAAAGGGTTGTTTAATGAGCTGTGTTGCAGCAGAATCAAACATAGCAGCCTAACAGCCCTGAATGAACAACAGAGTGCACAGCTCAGCAATTAAACCCCTATAAAGTACAAACTGTCTCCTCAAGCAGCTCCCTGACCCCTCTATATCCAAAAGACTGTCATTAGGCAGGCATCATCCTGGGACAAAGAGAGCAGAAAAAGAAACTGGTAGCATCCCTCGCTGTGCCACGGCTACTAGAGGTGCACCCCAGACAAGCAGGGTCTGGAGCGGACCTCAACAGTCATACAGCGAAGGGGCTAGACTGGTAGAAGGAAAACCAAGCAACAGAAATACTTCATCATCAACATTCTGGGTGTCCACTCAGAGACCCAAATGAAAAGTCAGCAAGTACGCAGACGACCAGCGGACAAATCCACAAAGATGGGAAGAAACCAGCGCAAAAAGGAGGAAAACACCCGAAACCAGAACACATCGCCTCCTAGAAAGGACCAAGACTCCTCACCAGCAAGGGAACAAAGCTGGACGGAGAATGACTGTGACGAAATGACGGAATTAGACTTCAGAAGATGGATAATGACAAACTTTTGTGAGCTAAAAGATCATGTATTAAATCAATGCAAAGAAATTAAGAACCTTGAAAAAAGATTTGAAAAAAGATTCGAGGAAATGATAACAAGAATGGATACCTTAGAGAGGAATATGAATGAATTAAAGGAGCTGAAAAACACAATACGAGAACTTCGCGAAGCAAACGCAAGTTTCAATAGCCGAATTGACCAAGCAGAAGAAAGAATATCTGAAGTCGAAGACCAACTCAATGAAATAAAACGAGAAACCAAGATCAGAGAAAAAAGCGCAAAAAGGAATGAACAAAGTCTCCAAGAAATGTGGGACTATGTGAAAAGACCTAACCTACGTTTGATAGGTGTACCAGAAGGGGACGAAGAGAATGAATCCCAGCTGGAAAATACTCTTCAGGACATCATCCAGGAAAATTTCCCCCACCTAGCAAGACAAGCCAACACTCAACTGCAGGAAATACAGAGAACACCACAAAGATATTCCGCAAGAAGAGCAACCCCAAGGCACATAATCGTCAGATTCAACAGGGTTGAAATAAAGGGGAGAATACTAAGGGCAGCCAGAGAGAAAGGTCGGGTCACCCACAAAGGGAAGCCCATCAGACTCACAGCAGATCTCTCGGCAGAAACACTACAAGCCAGAAGAGAGTGGGGGCCAATATTCAACATTCTTAAAGAAAAGAACTTTCAACCCAGAATTTCATATCCAGCCAAACTGAGCTTCAGAAGTGAAGGAAGAATAAAATCCTTTGCGAACAAGCAAGTACTCAGAGATTTTGTCACCACCAGGCCTGCTTTACAAGAACTCCTAAAAGAGGCACTACACATAGAAAGGATCAATCAGTACCAGCCATTCCAAAATCACACTGAATGCTAAAGAGCTTCAACATAATGAAGAATCTACAACAACTAACAGGCAAAACAGCCACTTAGAATCAAAATGGAAGTATCAAATTCACACATAACAATATTAACCCTAAATGTAAATGGACTAAATGCACCAATCAAAAGACACAGACTGGCAAATTGGATAAAAATCCAAAACCCATCAGTGTGCTGTATCCAGGAAACCCATCTCACATGCAAGGATACACAAAGGCTCAAAATAAAGGGATGGAGGAAGATTTACCAAGCTAATGGAAAGCAAAAAAAAGCAGGAGTTGCAATTCTCATCTCTGATAAAATAGACTTTAAAGCAACAAAGATCAAGAGACAAAGAAGGCCATTACATAATGGTAAAAGGATCGATACAACAAGAAGAGCTAATGATCCTAAACATATATGGACCCAACACAGGAGCACCCAGATACATAAGGCAAGTTCTTAATGACTTACAGAAGGACTTAGACTCCCACACAATAATAGTGGGAGACTTTAACACTCCACTGTCAATACTAGACAGATCAACCAGACAGAAAATCAACAAGGATACCCAGGGCTTGAACTCAGACCTGGAGCAAGCAAACCTGGTGGACATTTACAGAACTCTCCACCCCAAATCCACAGAATACACATTCTTCTCAGCACTACATCACACCTACTCTAAAATTGACCACATAATTGGAAGTAAAGCACTCCTCAGCAAATGCAAAACAACTGAAATCATAACAAACAGCCTCTCAGACCATAGTGCAATCAAGTTAGAACTCAGAATTCAGAAACCGACCCAGAACCGCACAGCTTCATGGAAACTGAACAACTGGCTCTTGAATGTTGACTGGGTAAACAACGAAATGAAGGCAGAAATAAAGAAGTTCTTCGAAACCAATGAGAATGAAGACACAACGTGCCAGAACCTCTGGGACACATTTAAAGCAGTCTCTAGAGGAAAGTATATAGCAATAAGTGCCCATATGAGGAGAATGGAGAGATCCAAAATTGACACCCTATCGTCAAAATTGAAAGAGCTAGAGGAGCAAGATCAAAAAAACTCAAAACCCAGCAGAAGACAAGAAATTACTAAGATCAGAGCTGAGCTGAAGGAGATTGAGACACGAAAAACCCTTCAAAAAATTAATAAATCCAAGAGCTGGTTTTTTGAAAAGATCAACAAAATAGACAGACCACTAGCCAGATTGATTAAAAATAAAAGAGAGAACAACCAAATAGATGCAATAAAAAATGATAAAGGGGAAATCACCACAGATTCCACAGAAATTCAAACCATCATCAGAGAATATTACAAACAACTCTATGCACATAAACTAGTAAACCTGGAAGAAATGGATAAATTCCTGGACTCCTGTGTCCTCCCAAGCCTAAACCAGGAGGAAGCTGAAACTATGAATAGACCAATAACAAGGTCTGAAGTTGACGCAGCAATTAAGAGCCTACCTCACAAAAAAAGCCCAGGTCCAGATGGGTTCACAGCCGAATTCTACCAGACACACAAGGAGGAGCTGGTACCATTCCTTCTAAAACTATTTCAAACAATCCAAAAAGAGGGAATCCTTCCCAAATCATTTTATGAGACCAACATCATCCTGATACCAAAACCCGGCAGAGACCCAACGAGAAAAGAAAACTTCAGGCCAATATCCATGATGAACATAGATGCAAAAATCTTCAATAAAATATTGGCAAGCCGATTGCAACAGCAAATCAAAAAACTTATTCATCATGATCAAGTAGGATTCATCCCAGGGATGCAAGGCTGGTTCAACATACGCAAGTCTATAAACGTAATTCACCACATAAACAGAACCAAAAACAAAAACCACATGATTATCTCAATTGACGCAGAGAAGGCATTTGACAAAATTCAACAGCCCTTTATGCTAAAAACCCTCAATAAACTCGGTATCGATGGAACGTATCTCAAAGTAATAAAAGCTATTTATGACAAACCAACAGCCAATATCATACTGAATGGGCAAAAACTGGAAGCATTCCCTTTGAAATCTGGTACTAGACAAGGATGCCCTCTCTCACCACTCCTATTCAATATAGTACTGGAAGTTCTAGCCAGAGCAATCAGGCAAGAAAAAGAAATAAAGGGTATTCAAATAGGAAAGGTGGAAGCCAAATTGTCTCTATTTGCAGACGACATGATAGTATACCTAGAAGACCCCATCCCCTCAGCCCAAAAACTCCTGAAACTGATAAAAAACTTCAGCAAAGTCTCAGGATATAAAATCAATGTGCAAAAATCACAAGCATTCGTCTACACCAATAACAGACTTAAAGAAAGCCAAATCAAGAGCGAACTGCCATTCACAATTGCTACAAAAAGAATAAAATACCTTGGAATACAACTCACAAGGAACGTAAGGGACCTCTTCAAGGAGAACTACAAACCACTGCTCAACGAAATCAGAGAGGACACAAACAGATGGAGAAACATTCCATGTTCATGGTTAGGAAGAATTAATATCGTGAAAATGGCTATACTGCCCAAAGTAATTTACAGAATCAACGCTATCCCCATCAAGCTACCATTGACTTTCTTCACAGAACTGGAAAAAACCACCATGAACTTCATATGGAACCAAAAGAGAGCCCGCATAGCCAAGTCAATTCTAAGCAAAAAGAACACAGCGGGGGGCATCACACTACCGGATTTCAAACTATACTACAAGGCTACAGTAATCAAAACAGCATGGTACTGGTACCAAAACAGAGATATAGACCAATGGAACAAAACAGAGGCACCGGAGGCAACACAACATACATACAACTATACAATCTTTGATAAACCTGACAAAAACAAGCAATGGGGCAAGGATTCCATGTTTAACAAATGGTGTTGGGAAAACTGGCTAGCCATGTGCAGAAAGCAGAAACTGGACCCCTTCCTGACACCTTACACTAAAATTAACTCCAGATGGATTAAAGACTTAAACATAAGACCTGGCACGATAAAAACCCTAGAAGGAAATCTAGGCACAACTATCCAGGACATAGGAGTAGGCAAGGACTTCATGAACAAAACACCAAGAGCATTGGAAACAAAAGCCAAAATAGACAAATGGGACCTAATGAAACTCCACAGCTTCTGCACGGCAAAAGAAACAGTCACTAGAGTGGATCGGCAACCAACAGAATGGGAAAAAATTTTCGCAGTCTACCCATCTGACAAAGGGCTGATATCCAGAATTTACAAACAACTCAAGCAGATTTACAGGAAAAAAACAAACAAGCCCATTCAAAAGTGGGCAAAGGATATGAACAGATACTTTACAAAAGAAGACATATATGAGGCCAACAATCATATGAAAAAATGCTCATCGTCACTGGTCATCAGAGAGATGCAAATCAAAACCACATTGAGATACCATCTCACGCCAGTTAGAATGGCGATCATTAAAAAATCTGGAGACAACAGATGCTGGAGAGGATGTGGAGAAAAAGGAACACTTTTACACTGTTGGTGGGAGTGTAAATTAGTTCAACCATTGTGGAAGACAGTGTGGCGATTCCTCAAGGCCTTAGACATAGAAATTCCATTTGACCCAGCAATCCCATTACTGGGTATATATCCAAAAGACTATAAATCGTTCTACTATAAGGACACATGTACACGAATGTTCATTGCAGCACTGTTTACAATAGCAAAGACCTGGAATCAACCCAAATGCCCATTGATAATAGACTGGATTGGAAAAATGTGGCACATATACACCATGGAATATTATGCAGCAATCAGAAATGATGAGTTCGTGTCGTTTGTAGGGACATGGATGAATCTGGAAAACATCATCCTCAGCAAACTGACACAAGAACAGAAAATGAAACACTGCATATTCTCACTCATAGGTGGGTGATGAAAAATGAGAACACATGGACACAGAAAGGGGAGTACTAAACACTGGGGTCTATTGGGGGGGAAAAGGGGAGGGCCAGTGGGAGGGGGAGGTGGGGAGGGATAGCCTGGGGAGAAATGCCAAATGTGGGTGAAGGGGAGAAGAAAAGCAAAGCACACTGCCATGTGTGTACCTACACAACTGTCTTGCATGCTCTGCTCATGTACCCCAAAACCTATAATCCAATAAAAAATTAAAAAAAAAAAAAAAAAGAAGAGCAACCCCAAGGCACATACTCGTCAGATTCATCAGGGTTGAAATGAAGGAGAAAATACTAAGGGCAGCCAGAGAGAAAGGTTGGGTTATGCACAAAAGGAAGCTTATCAGACTCACAGCACATCTCTCAGCAGAAACTCTACAAGCCAGAAGAGAGTGGGGGCCAATATTCAACATCCTTAAAGAAAAGAACTTTCAACCCAGAACTTCATATCCAGCCAAACTGAGCTTCATAAATAAAGGAAAAATAAAATCCTTTGCAAACAAGCAAGTACTCAGAGATTTTGTCAACACCAGGCCTGCTTTACAAGAGCTCCTGAAAGAGGCACTATACATAGAAAGGAACACCCGGTACCAGCCATTCTAAAAACATACCAAATGCTAAAGAGCATCAACAAAAAGAAGAATCTCCATCAACTAACGGGCAAAAAAGCCAGCTAGCATCAAAATGGCAGTATCAAATTCACACATAACAATATTAACTCTAAATGTAAATGGGCTAAATGCACCAATCAAAAGACACAGACTGGCAAAATGGATAAAAATCCAAAACCCATCATTGGTGTGCAGTATCCAGGAAACCCATCTCACATGCAAGGATACACAAAGGCTCAAAATAAAGGGATGGAGGAAGATTTACCAAGCAAATGGAGAGCAAAAAATATCAGCAGTTGCAATTCTTGTCTCTGATAAAATAGACTTGAAAGCAACAAAGATCACAAGAAACAAAGAAGGTCATTACATAATGGTGAAAGGATTGATACAACAAGAAGAGCTAATGATCCTAAATATATATGGACCCAATACAGGAGCACCCAGATATATAAGGCAAGTTCTTAACGACTTACAAAGAGACCTAGACTCCCACACAATAATAGTGGGAGACTTCAATACTCCACTGTCAATATTAGACAGATCAACCAGACAGAAAATTAACAAGGATATCCAGGGCTTGAACTCAGACCTGGAATAAGCAAACCTGATAGACATTTACAGAACTCTCCACCCCAAAACCACAGAATATACATTCTTCTCAGCACCACATCACACCTACTCTAAAATTGACCACATAATTGGAAGTAAAGCACTCCTCAGCAAATGCAAAACAACTGAAATCATAACAAACAGTCTCTCAGACCATAGTGCAATCAAGTTAGAACTCAAAATTCAGAAATGAACTCAGAACCACACAGCTTCATGGAAACTGAACAACTGGCTCTTGAATGTTGACTGGAAAAACAATGAAATGAAGGCAGAAATAAAGAAGTTCTTTGAAACCAACGAGAACGAAGACACAACATACTAGAATCTCTGGGACACATTTAAAGCAATCTCTAGAGGAAAATATATAGCAATAAGTGCCCACATGAGAAGAGTGGAGAGATCCAAAATTGACACCCTATCATCAATATTGAAAGGGCTAGAGGAGCAAGATAAAAAAACCTCAAAACCTAGCAAAAGACAAGAAATAACTAAGATCAGAGCAGAACTGAAGGAGATAGAGACATGAAAAACCCTTCAAAAAATCAATAAATCCAAGAGCTGGTTTTTTGAAAAGATCAACAAAATAGACAGACCACGAGCCAGACTGATAAAAAAGAAGAGACAACAACCAAATAGATGCAATAAAAAACGATAAAGGGAAGATCACCACAGATTCCACAGAAATTCAAACCATCATCAGAGAATACTACGAACAACTCTATGCACATAAACTAGTAAAACTGGAAGAAATGGATAATTTCCTGGACACCTATGTCCTCCCAAGCCTAAACCAGGAGGAAGCCGAAACTATGAATAGACCAATAACAAGGTCTGAAGTTGAGGCAGCAATTAAGAGCCTACCACACAAAAAAAAGCCCAGGTCCAGATGGGTTCACAGCTGAATTCTACCAGACACACAAAGAGGAGCTGGTACCATTCCTTCTGATACTATTCCAAATAATCCAAAAAGAGGGAATCCTTCCCAAATCATTTTATGAGACCAGCATCATCCTGATACCAAAACCCAGCAGAGACTCAACAAGGAAAGAAAACTTCAGGCCAATATCCATGATGAACATAGATGCAAAAATCTTCAATAAAATACTGGCAAACTGATTGCAACAGCACATCAAAAAACTTATCCATCATGATCAAGTAGGATTCATCCTGGGGATGCAAGGCTGATTCAACCTACACAAGTCTATAAACGTAATTCACCACATAAACAGAACCAAAAACAAAAACCACATGATTATCTCAATTGACGCAGAGAAGGCATTTGACAAAATTCAACAGCCCTTTATGCTAAAAACCCTCAATAAACTCGGTATTGATGGAACGTATCTCAAAGTAATAAAAGCTATTTATGACAAACCAACAGCCAATATCATACTGAATGGATAAAAACTGGAAGCATTCCCTTTGAAATCCGGCAATAGACAAGGATGCCCTCTCTCACCACTCCTATTCAATATAGTACTGGAAGTTTTAGCCAGAGCAATCAGGCAAGAAAAAGAAATAAAGGGTATTCAAATAGGAAAGGAGGAAGCCAAATTGTCTCTATTTGCAGATGACATGATAGTATATCTACAAGACCCCATTGTCTCAGCCCAAAAACTCCTGAAACTGATAAGCAACTTCAGCAAAGTCTCAGGATATAAAATCAATGTGCAAAAATCACAAGCATTCCTATACACCAATAACAGACTTAAAGACAGCCAAATCAAGAACGAACTGCCATTCACAATTGCTACAAAAACAATAAAATACCTAGGAATACAACTTACAAAGAATGTAAGGGACCTCTTCAAGGAAAACTACAAACCACTGCTCAACGAAATAAGAGAGGACACAAACAGATGGAGAAACATTCCATGTTCATGGTTAGGAAGAATCAATATCGTGAAAATGGCTATACTGCCCAAAGTAATTTACAGAATCAATGCTATCCCCATTAAGCTACCATTGACTTTCTTCACAGAACTGAAAAAATCCACCATGAACTTCATATGGAACCAAAAGAGAGCCCACATAGCCAAGTCAATTCTAAGCAAAAAGAACACAGCCGGAGGCATCACACTACCAGACTTCAAACTATACTACAAGGCTACAGTAATCAAAACAGCATGGTACTGGTACCAAAACAGAGATATTGACCAATGGAACAGAACAGAGGCATCGGAGGCAACACAACATATCTACAACCATACAATCTTTGATAAACCTGACAAACACAAGCAATGGGGAAAGGATTCCCTGTTTAATAAATGGTGTTGGGAAAACTGGCTAGCCATGTGCAGAAAGCAGGAACTGGACCCCTTCCTGACACCTTACACTAAAATTAACTCCAGATGGATTAAAGACTTAAACATAAGACCTGGCACCATAAAAACCCTAGAAGAAAATCCAGGCAAAACCATTCAGGACATAGAAGAAGGCAAGGACTTTATGAACAAAACACTAAAAGCATTAGCCACAAAAGCCAAAATAAACAAACGGGACCTAATCAAACTTCACAGCTTCTGCACGTCAAAAGAAACAGTCACTAGAGTGAATTGGCAACCAACAGAATGGGAAAAAATTTTTGCAGTTTACCCATCTGACAAAGGGCTGATATCCAGAATTTACAAAGAACTAAAACAGACTTACAGGAAAAAAACAAACAAGCCCATTCAAAAATGGGCAAAGGATATGAACAGACACTTTACAAAAGAAGACATACATGAGGCCAACAAACATATGAAAAAATGCTCATCATCACTGGTCATTAGAGAGATGCAAATCAAAACCACACTGAGATACCATCTCATGCCAGTTAGAATGGCGATCATTAAAAAATCTGGAGACAACAGATGCTGGAGAGGATGTGGAGAAATAGGAACACTTTTACACTGTTGGTGGGAGTGCAAATTAGTTCAACCATTGTGGAAGACAGTGTGGCGATTCCTCAAGGCCTTAGAAATAGAAATTCCATTTGACCCAGCAATCCCATTACTGGGTATATATCCAAAGGACTATAAATTGTTCTACTATAAGGACACATGCACACGAATGTTCATTGCAGCACTGTTTACAATAGCAAAGACCTGGAACCAACCCAAATGCCCATCGATGATAGACTGAACTGGAAAAATGTGGCACATATACACCATGGAATATTATGCAGCAATCAAAAACGATGAGTTCGTGTCCTTTGTAGGGACATGGATGAATCTGGAGAACATCATCCTCAGCAAACTGACACAAGAACAGACAATGAAATACCGCGTATTCTCACTCATAGGCGGGTGAGGAAAAATGAGAACACATAGACACAGGGAAGGGAGTACTACACATCGGGGTCTATTGCGGGGAATGGGGAGGGACAGCAGGAGGGGGAGCTGGGGAGGGATAGCCTGGGGAGAAATGCCAAATGTGGGTGAAGGGCAGGAAGGCAGCAAAACACACTGCCATGTGTATACCTATGCAACTATTTTGCACGTTCTGCACATGTACCCCAAAACCTAAAATGCAATTAAAAAAATAAATAAATAAATAAAAATAAAAATAATCACAAAGTGAGAGAATAGGAAAAAAACATTAAAACTTGAAAAAAATTATAATATAATAAATTTTATCACAAACATATTAGCAATTATATGAAATATGAAAATACTAGATGCTTCAATAAAAATGAGAAAGATCATCAGAGAAAAACAAAAACCCTTTATGCTGCTTACAAGGAATCACACTTTAAACAGCCAGCTGTATTCTCCCATCTATAACCTGAGGTTGGGTTTGCCTGCTTGTCCCTCCAGATCTCTCTCTCTCTCTCTCTTTTCAAAGGGTCTCTCATGTTGCCCAGGTTGGCCTTGAACTTCTGGATTCAAGGAGTCCTCCAACTATAGCCCCCAAGCAGCTGGAACTATAGGCACTTGCCACCTTGCCCAGCTGAGAACGCCTTTCTTCCCAGCCATTTTCCAAGCCTTATCTCTGACCTCACATGGATTGAGTGTTCCTCTATTATATTTTCAATCTACCCCCTTCTTGGTTAAGGTAACCAGATTTGATTTCTGTTGGATGCAATAAAGAATTCGTTAATGTATTTCCAGAAGTCTGGCCTTTGAGCCCTAGGCCAATGGATTTACTTATACCCCTATCCAGAGAGAAAAGAACATGCTAATTTTCCATTCTTCTCATTCTGAGAATCAGAAAGTTGAAGGAGTAGTGAGTATGGTCCTTTTTTTTTTTTTTTTTTTTTTTTTTGAGACAGAGTTTCACTCTTGTTACCCAGGCTGGAGTGCAATGGCATAATCTCGGCTCACCGCAACCTCCACCTCCTGGGTTCAGGCAATTCTCCTGCCTCAGCCTCCTGAGTACCTGGGATTACAGGCACGCGCTACCGTGCCCAGCTAATTTTTTGTATTTTTAGTAGAGACAGGGTTTCACCATGTTGACCAGGATGGTCTCAATCTCTTGACCTCGTGATCCACCCGCCTTGGCCTCCCAAAGTGCTGGGATTACAGGCGTGAGCCACCACGCCCGGCCGAGTATGGTCCTTTTATAGGAGGAACCTTATTAACAATTGTTGAGACATCTCAGATTTGAGGTTTAGGTTTTAAAAAGTAAAAATGTTTTCATTGTTTTATTCCCAAGAGGTTTTGCTTTGCTTCAATACACTCAACAAAAACCTGCCACTCCTTTTACTTATTACCAGAGAAAAGCCTTTCTCTAATTTTGAGGCACTCAGCTTTCCACGTCTCTGCTATGAACACTTTGTTCTGCAGCATCTTTATCTTATTTGATTTTTCCCCGACTTATTTGATTTTGAACTGAAGAAAAAACTTCAACTCCACTTCCAAACCAAAAACACTCTCCTGCTGAGCAGCAATGCAAAATCTGAGACCTCTTGCAAGCATGGTCCCTGACTGTTGCACCCAGGGGTTTACTGTTTAATTGACAAGCAGCAAATGGTCTGCAGATAGAAAACAGCCAGCCAGCATGTTTTCTTAGGATGGAACCATGTTTAAAAAAAAATAAAAGTAAAAGCTAAGCCACAAAGAACAGGAGATTTTCACATTAAAAATTCAGATTTTTGACATTCTTAGAAAACTATAGGATGTAGCACATTCTACAAGGCACAATGAAGCCTGCCGCTGCCAGTTTGCCTCGGTCCCCAGCTCTCCCTGTTATCTTTCTGTCACTGAGGCTGAAAGTCTGCAGTTATTTTCCTACTGTTTCTGCTGTTGTCTGTGAATGAAAGGTAGAAAAGACCATCTGCTTGAAGAAAAATGGAACAGAACATATTTGCAAGACTGCCTAATGGTTGTGTAATTTGTGTCCTGTGCAAACAGCACAAGTCAGGGCTGATATCCAGCGCCCACTTACCCCTGCTTGGGGTGCCGTCAGCCCAGAGGGGACATCATTTTCTAATTTGTTCAAAGTCTTCATATAGGCTAGCACGGACCGGGCGTATTTTATATGAGACGTGCATTTGTGTGAAAAGAGCAAAATTCGGCCTGCTTTATTTATTTATGTTGCCTGGTCAGCACTGTATACATCTGAAGTTGTAATCTTTGCTTTATTCCTGTTTATCTTAATCCGCTCAAGCTATGCAGTGAATTCCTATACTTATATGTTGCTTCAGCATCTATTTTGAATACAGGTTGGACCTTCTTATACCGGAAGCAAAGAATAGTCACCCTTGACATAGTTTCCAGTCACTCACCTCCTCCCAATTCCTCAAGGTGGTTGACCCGGATATCTGCCTTAAAAAACTGCCTCCTGGTGAAAGCTTCATTATGGGACAGCTAGATGCAGCCTACTGTTGCCTCTCACCTCACGGACCCCCACACCCGACATGGGCTGCACAGATAGGCTGCAGTGACCATCTTTCAGGAAGTGTGACTCCATGGAACACATGCCTGCTTGCTCTATACCCATTAGTTAGAACTCCCAGCAAGAAACCTGCTTGGGGAACACCCTGGACCCCAGTGAAGGCCCCAGCCCCTAGGTCCATCCCTCTCAGGTACTCCCCCTGCTGGTTGAGCGCCCTGCCCCTGCAGTCTTCCTTTTGACACACCTGAAGCTAACTTCTCTCCAGGTCAGCGTTCTCACAGACAGTGGCTATCTCACTAGGAGGAAACTGGACATAGGTCAGACAAGAGCCACAAATGCATTTACCAATAGAAACACATTTCCTGGGATAGGGACCCCTGGTCACAGGCCAGACAGTTAGGCATTCTTTATTAGGATAAAGAAGTATCCTGTGAAGGGCACGCAGTTAACATTCATTTATGACCACCTTCCCTGAAGCCCCGTCAGCACAGACCTAGAGTTTACAGCCTCCCTCAGGAGAGGACCATAAGACCAAATTAAGAAAAAAATAAAACAGGCTGCTTTAACAAAAATACTATAGCCTGAATAGCTTATAAGAAAACAAAAATGTGGCCGGGCGCAGTGGCTCAAGCCTGTAATCCCAGCACTTTGGGAGGCCGAGGCGAGTGGATCATGAGGTCAATATATCAAAACCATCCTGGTCAACATGGTGAAACCCCGTCTCTACTAAAAATCAAAAAATTAGCTGGGCATGGTGGCGCATGCCTGTAATCCCAGCTACTCATGAGGCCGAGGCAGGAGAATTGCCTGAACCCAGGAGGCGGAGGTTGCAGTGAGCCGAGATCGCACCATTGCACTCCAGCCTGGGTAACAAGAGCGAAACTCCATCTCAAAAAAAAAAGAAAACAAAAATGTGCTTCTCACAGTTCTGGAGGCTGGCAAGTCCAAGATCAAGGCACTGGCACAGTTGGTGTCTGATGAGGGCCCATTTCCTGGTTTATGGACATGCCTTCTGGCTGTGTTCTCAAATGGTAGAAGCGGCGAGTGGGCTCTCTGGGGTCTTTTTACTAAGAGGGCTCCACCTGCCTGACCTAATCACTTTTCAAAGGCCATACCTCCAAATGCCATCACACTAGGGATTAGGATTTTAACATATGGATTTGGGGAGACATGAACATTTCATCTATAGCACTACTGTTTCATAAGCTATAATTTCACAGGATTTTCAGAACAATCCAGTTAAAAAAAATTTTTTTTTCCGAACTAAGCGTGAATAAGTTGAGACCTTTTTTCTTACCACAGATACCTAAAATAGACTTGATTCCCCCCTCTCCCTTTCACCCTGTGGGTGACCTGCACATTAGAAGAGTCCCTATTCACTCCCATGTTGAAGCCTTTGCCCCTGCTCTCTCCCCCAATTGAAATAACCTCACCATCCACTATACCCATCCAGATCTTATCCATTCTTTTTTCTTTTACCTGTTGAGACAAAACCTCACTCTGTAGCACAGGCTGGAGTATAATGGCATGAGAATAGCTCATTGCAGTCTCAACCTCCTGAGCTCAAGTGATCCTTCCACCTGGGACTGAAGGGCCTGAGCCACCATGCCTGCCTATTTTTCAAAAAAAATTTTTTATAGAGACAGGGTCTCACTATGTTGCCCAGGCTAGTCTTGAACTCTTGGGCTTGATTATCCTGCCTCCCAAGATGCTAGGATATCCATTCTTTAAGGTTAGAGTGGACATCTATTGTTTTGTCTGCCAAGTACCCTTTCATAGAACAGTTGTTTAGGGGACACTGGTTTTCATCCCAGATCTCAACTTCAAGTCCTGTGTAACTGTCTATTCCCCAGAGGCCAACAATGTCAGTGGGTGCAGCTCACAGCTGCATCCCTCCCAGCCACAGGAAACAGCTTCACCCAGGGTTACGCCCCCTCCTGGCCAACAATCAGCTGATGCAGAACTCCATGAAGGATCACTCACCTGAGGCCTTAGTTGCAACTGCAGGACAGGATGGCACCTCCCTCTGCCCAGTCATGCCATCTTCAATCCCCTAGGTATGGCTGCTGAGCATACCTGCAGAAAGTCTTCAGCATAAAGTCTGGCTCTGAAGTCTTTTTCCAGAGAACCCAATATAGGGCCATTTACTGGTACCAGAAGTGGCCCCAGAAGTGGCCTCTAATTTAGAGTCATTTGAGGGGTCTGCTGGGACAGGATCACTTGCTGGCCAGTTGGCCTAAGGATCTCATCACCAGTGGTAGGAGGTGATGCTGTAGGGGTGCAGCTGCTGTGACGTTCCACCAGTGATGGATTGGGTTGGCTTTCCAGTAGAAGGGATCACATGGACTGATGCAGTATCTCTGAGGCTTGAGAGAATGAAGACAATCATAGTAAGAGGACTATGAACGTGGGTGGTTGATGCCAAGTGCTCTTGATTTATTGATGAGCGATAAGGTCAATCAGAGCAATTAACCACCAATTCAAGGCAATATTGAAAGTCAAAAGGTTTATCTGAAGCTTTAAAGGAAACCTTGATCTCTTACATCTGGAGGGCAGAGAGAAGGCCAGCGTCAGGACTTAATCCTAAGAGTAGAGGAGTTTCTGGGACGGTTGAACTCCCCACCCCACTAGGTCTCCTATGCTCTGGTCAAGGCCTTCGCAAGGAAGGAATAGAACCCTGTAATTTGGAACAGCAGTGTCTGGATATAGGCATTTGAGAATATTGAGTCCCCAGATTCTCCAAAACCAGCTGGTCTTTTAGAATTGGCCCATTTCCCCTTGTTAGAAGATGGTTCTGCCCCTTGCTCAAAGATGATGCAGGAGCCTCAAGGAAGGCTGGCATTTTACGAGACACAGTTTGCTTCCCTCACGGTGTACCCCACCTCCCATCTGGCAAATTATAAAAGTCAAATCTCTGTGCAGGCCTATTGATCGGGTATTGGGCTTACTAAGAAAATCGACGGACCAAGGAGCTGCAGAATCTGGCTAACATATACCCGCAGGAGCTGGGAGAATATGCATCGAATGGAATCTTGAAAGTGCTAAATCCAGGGAAGCAGGAGATACAGTTGGATGAAAGATGGTTTGTTACTATAAGGAGCTTCTTCCATGATAAAAGATTTAGCACTGTGGCAAGGGCTGATATGCTGGAAAACAGGGCTAATAGCACCCTGGGAAACAGGGCTAATAAGATCTCAGGCTTTCAAGATCTTGGAAAAAGTGATGCCACACATTAAGTGAAATAGAAATATCGTAACTTTCTTGGCGGATGGAAGAGAAAAGCCTCAAAGAGAAGTAGGCATCCTAAAATGGATCGCGGCCAAGAATGAGAGGCGAAAAATCCACCAGCTGACTCTGTGGGAGGGTCCAGAGGACGTTTGTTTACCAAAGCCATAAGGAGCGCACTGGTGAAGATCCCAGCTTGCCGAGCTCAGTGGAAGATGTCCTCCGTCAGCCAGGGATGATGATCGCAATAGGAGTGACAGGTTCCTAAAATAATAGAGATCAGAGGGTGATAATTAAATATCAGAAGCCAGCTGGGCACAATTATCATGATAAGGAGCAAGGCTGAGTGACAGCACAGGGAAGCTGGTCTGCAGAGAGATAGAGATAGTCATAAAACACGCTCTTCCTAGAGGCAAGAAGAATGGGCACCCGAAAAGGATGTTGCTTAAGGTATGAAGTCCAAAGAAATGAAGGAAGGATGATCAGAAGACTAACAGCAGGCCTCCCAATATAAAGGCAAAGTTCCTTGCCTAGTTTCTGAACCTCAGCCACTTCATAGAAATGGAACCCAGCAACTTATGAAGAGATCAAGTCCCTGTGAGGAAGGGCCGTGCAATAATGCAGCAAGTGCACTAAATAGTAAATTCCTGGGTATATTAGTCAGCGTTCTTGTTTCTCAGAGAAACACAACTAATAATATGCTAGATATGTAACATCATATTATATGATATATATATGTCACATATATAGTGTATTATTGTTTCGGTGTATATTATTATTATGTTTCTCTGAGGAAGCCTGAGTAACGCATCCAGGAATTTACTATTTATCTAGGAAATTTCTAGCTCACTAGCTAAAGAGAGAGAGCATCCGGCAAGTCTGAAATCAATAGGGTGGTCCAGCAGCCTGAACATTCAGGAGAGTTGGCGCTGCAGTCTCGACTCTGAATTTCACAGGGCAGCAGGCTGAAAACCTGGCAGGGTTTCTCTGTTCACAATCTTAAGGAAAATCTCTTCTTTGGGAAACCTTCGTCTTTACTCTAAAGGCCTTCAGCTGATTGGATAAGGCCTACCCACAAATGAAAGTAATCTGCTTCACTCAAGTCTAATAGAATGTTGATTAATCTGGAAAATAAATACTCTCACAGCAACTTCTAGGCTGGTGTTTAAAGAAACATCTAGGCACCATAGCCAGCCTAGCCATGCTGACATGTGGAATTAACCAGCATACTTACTTAACGTTTCCCCAGTGGGATCTATTGCCATTTATTCAGGTAATCATTGTAACCATTGGCATAACATAAATTAGACCAGACGAACAAATTATTGCATCTCATACCTACAATTAAGAAAGTACAGGCAGGGCATAGTGGCTCATGCCTAACACTTTTGGAGGCTGGGGCAGGAGGATCATGTGAGGCCAGGAGTTAGAAACTAGCCTGGTCAAAGTAGAAAGACCCATCTTTACAAAAGAAAAATTAAGAAAAAAAAATAGCCAGGCATGGTGGTGCCTGCCTATAGTCCCAGTTACTCAGCAGGTTGAGGCAGAGAATTGCCTGAGCCCAGGAATTTGGCTGCAGTGATCCATGATTGCACCACTGCATTCCAGCCTGTCCTTTCCAGCAAGACATTGTCAAAAAGAAAAAAGAAAAGAAAAGAAAGAAAAAAAAAGAGCCATGTCTGATAGGTCTCTGTGCATTCTGGAAGCCGCATATTGCACCATTGGGAAGGTGCTCTGGTGCATTCACTGGGTGCCGTGGAAGACTTCAAGGTCTGAGTGGGACTCAGAGTGGAGCAGGGCTCTGTAGCAGATCCAGGTGGCAATGTGTGTAGCCCTGCTGCTTGGGCCACTTGATTCAATTACTAATGTTATCTGTGGTGGGGAGAAATGCTTTGTGGTGTTTATGGCAGGCCTCAGTAGGAGAATCACAAAGTAGACAGCTAGAATTCTGGAGTAAGGCCACCCCACCTGTAGCAGAGAACACCACATCATCTCATAGTTGGCCAGCTGGGTTCCTTTTGCCCACTACCCAGAAGGCCAATGCACTGAGAATAGCAAAGAAAGAGTTTAATTATTGCAGAGCTGGCCAGGCACCTGTAATCCAAATATTTTGGGAAGCCAAGGTGGATGGATCAGTTCAAGTCAGGAGTTCTAGACCAGCCTGGTCAACATGGTGAAACCCTGTCTCTCAAAAAATACAAAAATTAGCTGGGTGTGATGGCACACACCTGTAATCCTAGCTACTTGGAAGGCTAAGGCATGAGAATCAGTTGAACCAGGAAGGTGATTGCAGTGAGCTAAGATTGCACACATACAAAATAATAATAAAATAGATCCCAGACTGAAAACCAGGAGACTCAGTTCTGATCCCAGGGCCATGTAGCCTTGGACAAATCTCTCGAAGAGACTGTATCTCAGTTTCCTCTTCTGTAACATTATACCAACCCATGATATGCGCTTCCTGTGTGCCAGGCACAGTATCTGGGTTATCTTATGTAATACAACAATGTGATGTGCATAGGATAAAGACAGCTGGGTTAGAGAATGTCACTGATCTGAGGTCACACACAACGGTGAAGCTGGGATGAGAGCGTGCATTGTCTGCCCCTGGAGCCTACGCTTAGCTCTGTTGTCCCAGGTTCTCCAACTGCACCCTCTCAGTTGCTCTTCATATACAAAGGTCTGTAACTGTTTCTTCAAGGCCAGCATGCACCTGCCCTGGCTTCAGCCTTTTCTCTGCTCCCTGGCTCTTGCCTAAGAGCCACACATTTGTCTGATGCTTCACCAGGAAGTCTTGAGTCCAAAGAGCGTTTGGGACTTTGAGCGAGTCACTGGGTCTGGACATCCCTCCATAAGTCTTAAAGCATGAAAGAGGTTGTATTTAAGATGGGTTTTGGTGCTTCCATGGGTAACAGAGCAGCAGAGTGTCCAGAATCATCAACTCCTTGCACTAGAGGGAATGTTTAGTTGTGATTTAGTTATTTCCCCTGGCTCCATCTGTTTCAATCAGATGGACATCTACCCAGGGAAGAATATTGGGATTTCCTGGGTTTGGAGGAGGGCTAGAGAATTGGAGCTGACCATTTGGGAACAGTAGCAGGTAGCTTTCTCACTCTCACAGAGGAGACAGCTGTGGCACCAAGGAGCTGTCCGGAAGGCCTATTTTTGGAAGACTCATTGGAATAGCAACCTCATGAGTTTGTGAGAGGACTTTTCTCCTTGGAAAATATTCTTTAATGTCTCAATGTTCCATTTTCCCAGGAATGGAGCGGCTGCTGCCTTTCAGAGGAGCTATAAATAGCCCTAGCCAGTTTGATTAAATAATGCCACAGGATGAGGGTGAGGAGGGCCAGGTGTTCTGGGAAACCTGTGCAGCTGCCAAAAATTGGACTAAAAGATGCAGAGGCCCCAGCTTGGCTGGCAGCATGAACACAGCATAGGGAGAGAAGAGGGCTTCCCAGGCCCAGCTCCCCAAAAGCCAACGGATATCTGGGAGAGGGCTGGGTTGATGCTCCCAGAAGGAAATTCCAATGGAGCCAAGGACTCTGGGACTTGAGTGGCCTCTGTGCCCAAGTGAACAGTGCCAGGCTCAGAAGAGGACCCTGATGAAGCGCATACAGCCTGGCTGGAGGTGCCTGGAGCAGCTGCATTCATAGCTGCTGTCAGAATGCTCTGCTCTGAGCAGGGAAAGGGCAGTAGGTGTGTGAGCTCCACACTTTCCCCACTGGGCTGCTATGTTCTCATGGGCCTCGGTCAGCAGGTGCCCTTAGCCCTCCAAGTGGTTCATCCAGAGCCATATTTTTGGGCATTTTAATGCATGGGGGAGGAGTGCTTTCTTGGCAAAGATAAGCAGAATGCAAGAAATAAATAGCTCCCCATGTGCACATAATTATCCTGAGGCTCCGTGATTACTTGGGATCCTGACTTGGCATAAAGTCAACAATTCAGCAGTCTCCCAAAGACTTTGTCCAGCTCCGCCTCCCTTATGTTTTCGAACCTGTGATTCTATTACCATCAGGGCACTAAAGGTTTCACCTTTTTCTCCTTCATGATTTGGAGGAGACTTCCTTTGGAAAGCTGGTCTTCCAATCTGAGATGGTCTCAGCCCAGGGGTTATACCAGGAGCCATATGCCTGGAGGACGTAAGGGGAGTCGTGTTCCCCCACTTCTTGCTGGACCCCCTTCCACTGTTCCCTCGAAGGGTAAATCCAGGAATGGTCTTCCCTATGGGCAGAGGTGGGGTGCAAAGTAACCCATTTCCTCAGCCCTGAAAGAGAAATGCAGTAGGTATTGTGCTGCCGGCAGCATTTTCCAGGGCATATTTGTATTTTTGCTTCAGTTTCCACAGAACGCCCACCCTGGACATTTGGCCACCTGTGGGGAAAAGAGGCATTTGATTTTGTGCAGATGTCAACTCTTGTGAAAGTCTCTGTTTCTCATCCTTCAACAGAGCAGCCACGCGTATCATTCCAGGCCCCATTTAAAATCAGAAAACCAAGCCGGGTGCGGTGGCTCAAGCCTGTAATCCCAGCACTTTGGGAGGTTGAGGCGGGTGGATCACGAGGTCAAGAGATCGAGACCATCCTGGTCAACATGGCGAAACCCCGTCTCTACTAAAAATACAAAAAATTAGCTGGGCATGGTGGTGCACGCCTGTAATCCCAGCTACTCGGGAGGCTGAGACAGAAGAATTGCCGGAACCCAGGAGGCGGAGGTTGCGGTGAGCCGAGATTGCGCCATTGCACTCCAGCCTGGGTAACAAGAGCGAACTCCGTCTCAAAAAAAAAAAAAAAAAAGTAAAATTAGAAAACCTGAGTGGGCACAGGAACAAGCTCAGGATTTAAACTGCTTGTTGCTGCTGTAATGTGTGAACAGTGCATCTTTAGTGTAGGTTCTAAAACAAAGCTTGTGGTGCAACCCTGGTGACAGTGGTCACAGGCAGAGTCTGCTGTATCTGTCCCCCACACTTATGCCTTCCTCTACACAGAGCCAGCACCAGCAAAGGGTGCTTGTAAATCAGGATGTTCCAAAGCTGGGAGAAGAGAAACCAGGGTGTCTTTGTGTTTGAATGAATCATCCTATTTCACGTGTCATCCTATTTACTGTTGATGTCTTCCTTGTACCATTTTCCAACAGGATCTGGGAAAATGGTGCATTCTAATCAGTGGGCCTGGGATTTCTTTACTCAGAATGAGCATCTTTCAGGAGGATGGCTGAGGGTGAAGCTACCTCTAAAGAAATCACAGAGGGACTCATTGGCTAAGTCCGTGCTAAGGTATGATACCAGATCCTTCTGGCAGAATTTGATGGGTCAGATAAAAATAGGAGATTATGACATAATACATAATAAGAAATATGTATGCATATATATATATTTATGTATATTCATATATATATGATTCTCAGCATTTTGGGAGGCCAAGACAAGGATTGCTTGAGGCCAGGAGTAGTTCAAGACCAGCCTGAGCAACAAGCAAAATCCCATCTTTCTCTCTATATATATATATGAAAGAAGAAATAAATATATATTTGGCTTTTGCCCCAGTATTGGTACAGAGCTTCTAAGAAACCCTTGTAATTTCCTGAGTGATAGAGGTTCTGGGAGCATCAGGCACATCCAAGCAGTGCCAATGCTAGCGAGATCACTTGGTCCTGAGCAGGGCAATACTGACTTTCACCAAATGCCCAGACAACAGCAGGGCAGCACATGGTGGACTCCAAGGAGGCACACGCCTCTTGCCCTGATCCTGTTGCTCTCTGTGTCTGAGTCCATCCTTCCTTCCAGTCCATTTTCTGCCACTGCTCCTCTTGAAGGAGAACTCTACTACTCCAGGCAAATCTATGCAGAGTTTTCAGCAATTGCACACATCCCACTGTACTGTGGCTTCCTCTTTGCTCTGGTTGAAATCTCTTTTGTTTCTACCTCTACCTATGTGAGTGGCACTTTCTTCCAAGACCCAACTCGAGCATCGTTTGACTTACTCATTATGTTGATTTCCATCTCTTCTGTCTTCATGGAGTTCTTAATTTCTGCCAAGAGTTTTGCATATATTCATTCTAGTCCTTTCAACAACCCCATAAGACAGAGATTACTATTTCCACTTTATGAATGAGAAAACTAAGTTCAGAGAAGTAAAATAACTTGCCCAAGAATACACATAACTGACAAAGCTGGTACTCAACTAGACGAATGAATTAATAGATCAATAAGAGCTTGCATTACCAAGAAGCAAATAAAAAGATACTCAACATCTCCATCAGGGAAATGCAAATCAAAACCGCAGTGAGAAACCACTCACGCTCACTAAAATGGCTCAAATAAAAAACACAGACAAGAAAAATTGTTGGCGAGGAAGTGGACAAGTTAGAACTGTTATACGTTGCTGGTGGGAGTGCAATAGTACAGTCATTTGGAAAACAGTCTGACTATTCCTAAAAAAAAAAGTTAGAATTGCCATATAACCCAGCAATTTTGCTTCTAGATATATACCCAAGAATTGAAAACATATGTTCACACAAAACTTGTACCTGAATGGTCAAAGCAGTATTATTCATAATTGCCAAGAGGTAGAAAAGAGCCAGATGTCCATCATCAGCTGATGACTAGCTAAACAAAATGGGCCATATCTACGTATGGAATAATATTCAGCCATAAAAATGAATGAAGCACTGACACGTGCTACCTGTGTTTTTCATTTAGCTAAGGTTTCTAAAAATAAGAAAACGTCTGTGCTATTGCTAATATGACATGCTGTACCTGGGTAAATTTCTCTGGGAACATCAAGACTCAAATACACAAAATAATAAAACAGGCCACATCATTACAACAGGTCTCATCTAATTCACCGGAGTCATTTGATTACTCAACTGGTTGCCTTTAAGCCTAGATTCATTCCTCAAAACTGTGATGTAAACTGAGGTTATCATATTACTATTACTTTTGATGAACTCTAGAAACCTTAGTTAAATGAAAAAAGACAAAGACAACTACATATTGTGTTATTAGAATTTAAACAACATTTTTTCATATGTTTATTGGCCTCCAAAACCTAAAATGCAATTAAAAAAAAAAGAATTTAAACAACAGAGAGAGACTCTGTAAAATTAAATGATGTTTATTTCAGAATAAGCATTGAATAGGAATACAGTAGGCATATTTCGGAAGGTAAAGGGAGACAAGTGTTTTAGAAGAAAATGAAGAGGATTATACAAGTTATTTTGAAATAATTATCCTTGGCTACAAGGACCTGAACAAGGGTAGCACACATCCAAGGCTGGACAGGCAGGGGCTGGACAGATGCTGTCGCAGCAGCACTTTTTTTGTGTAAGATTGTGGTGGCCCTTTGGCAAGGTTGCATTTTTGCAGTCTTTTGTGATAGTTCTTGTTACCAGATAGACATGTGTGAGCTTTTTTCCTTTAGGGTCTTCACCGGCTCTATTTGTCAGGATTTTCAGACAAGTGACTTCATTTTGATTTTCAGAACTTTTACATTTCCCCCTTTTGATTGAGATCTTTCTCTGAAAGTATGGCTCATCAGTAATCCTGTAGTTTAGGTTTTGGTTATGTCTTGGTGTCAAAATGGACCTGACACGGGTTGGTCTGCTCCCACATTGGAGGGAGCAATAGACAGCTAGGAGTCAGTGTTGAAACTCTTTTTTTTTTTTTTTCAAAGGTAATCAGTTATTTAATTAGATTATTAGGACATTTAAAACACCAATTTGTGAGGATAAATTCCATTTGTCAGGGCAAACACAGATCGCAGGTAGCCCTGGAGGTGAGGAACAGCTTTGATTTTTGGTAAAACTTGTGAGTCCACAGCTTTCTGATCAATCTTGCGCTGCTCTGTAATCTTGTATTTCTCTTTTTCTGTGTCGAAGATCTCATCTTCCTGGTGTCTGGGCTTCCGCAGCTTCTTCTTCTTGAAGTAAGCATCAGTAAGATGTTTTGGGATTTTTACATTGCTGATATCAATTTTGGTTGAGGTGGTAACGACAATTTTCTGGTGCGTTTTTCGCAGAGGAACTCGATTGAGGACCAGAGGTCCAGTCAGAAGTAACAAGCCACTAGCCAGCTGCTTCAGGAAAACCACCCTCTTGCCCCTGTGGCATCCAGTGAGGATGATCAGAATGGTCCCGGGGGTAATGCTGGCTCGCAGTTTTCTCATGTGCTGACTAAAGGATTTTTTGCCATGGCTCAACAGCTTTTGAGGCACATCTTCGGTAGGATAATACCTAGGCATTTTGCGAAGTTTAACCACCCGGGTGCCGCTGTTTTTGTCACCACCAACTGGTTTTGTAACAGTTGCAAGAACCTTCTCCTTTTTCTTTTCAACCTTGGATTTAGCCGCTGAGTACCTCCTCTTGTACAAGGCTTTTCTGGAATACATGGCAGATCATGGATACCTGCCAATTCCTCTGACAAGAACAGAATTGCGGCTGCAATGGGGCTTCCACTTCTTGGGCTTTTTAGCCTTGAGGCTACCCTTTTTCACTTTGCTACCAGCATCAGCCTTCTTGGCTTCAGGTTTCTTCTCTTTAGTATCCGGCTTCTCAACTTTTTCACCTGCCTTCTTGCAAGATGGGAATGAGCCGAAACTCCTATAGCCACATTTGAGCCACAGGGAATTTCTCAGAGTGGCTTTCAGGGTAAGTCTACCTGCAGACCATTGTTATGTTTAATTTTGTCTGTTCCCTAAACGTTGATCATCATCTCAAAGTGCTGGGCCAGCATTCTGTCGTTAGGATTTGGATTGTAGAAATTTGACAAGCAATGGTACAAAGTTCAAAAAAAGAGAAAGGAAAAGAAAATACAAAGTAAAGTAATAGTAATATGATAAAATCAGTTTATATAACAGTTTTGAGGCAATGAATCTAGGCTTAAAGGCAACCAGTTGAGTAATCAAATGACTACGGTTAATTAGATGAGACCTGTTGTAATGATGTGGCCTGTTTTATTATTTTGTGTACTTGAGTCTCAGTGTTCTCAGAGAATGTATTCAGGTACAGCATGTAATATTAGCAATAGCACAGACATTTTCTTGTTTAACCAATAGATACTGTAGAGTATTTCTATCATCTAGTATCTCATGCCGGGTTTGAATTAAAGCAGAATGAGCAATAGATTTATTGGGGATATTGTTAAAGTTACTCACTGGGTGGACTAAAATATTTTTTAGGTCAGATTCTGCCAAGTTACCCCCAGTAGTATCTGTGAAACTTTAATTACATGATTATCCTGCCAAGTGAAAGAGGTAGGTATAAATGAGAAAATAACTAAGAGGAGCTGCAGTCCCTTTATGGTGAGGGCTCTTGTTTTGTCATTTTGGGAAAAGCTGTCCACAGCATGAAGCCAGAACGCTATGTCCTGGATTGCAGCTGGAAAGTCTTTGGTTACGGGATCAGGTGGTCTGGTGAACTTTCGGTGTAGCCCATCCTTCAGACATGCAACTTGTCCCTTAAAATTTAATTTCACTTTATAAGGCTGCAGAAACAGAGAGGTTTCCATTTTTAGTAAATCCATGGGAAAAAAGTGAATTAGAAGAAATCTGAAGCATTCCGGATTTAGCCCGGTCTCTAGGTAGGGAATAAAAACTTGAAAATAATGCGCAGGACTAACAGGTGTATTATATACATTTTTGGAAACTTAATTTCTTTCTTTATAGTTTTTTTCCCCATTTTTGCCAAAGATAATCAGAGTGAGACAAATTTGTTTGTAAAATAAGTTTAGTTTCATTGATTTTTGTCTGATCATTTACATAAGTGCAACAAGGATAGTGATTGGTGCATAGAAATCTCAGATTTTAAAACCTCTTGAGGCTAGGAAGCCAATCCAAGGCAGACTTCAGATTTCACCTTAGTACTTATAAACAACTTAACAATGACCTCCCAGTCCAAACCGTGGTAATATAACTATAACTAATCTTTATAGTTGTAGCCTGTTATAAATACAGCATATCCTTGTTGAATTTATGCAAACAATTATGTTGTCATAACAAATACAAATACTCACGAATAGCTTCCAAATTTTGGAGCTACCAAGTAGGGGAAAAAAGTAAATACTCACCCTTTTGTTTATAAAAGTAGACTTGACCAAATTACTGCAAACTATAGAACAACTTAAGAGAAAAAGTTTCCTTAAGTTTGGAAAACAAAACACTTAAGCAGAAAACCAACAATGTTTCAAATAAAAGTTCCAGGAACATTTTATTTATTACTTATTTGATTTTATATAATTAGTTTTTGTTCTCTTTGATCTTGGTGAGTAGTTTTATGAACTATCAGTTTTATTAGAGTTCAGAAATATTTAGTCCATTGATATAAAAGTTATCAGGAACCTGATAACTAACCTCATTAGTTAGAGTCTTTTCCATGAAAAGCAATTTTGGACCATAGCTAATTATAAATGCTTTTAGAGAAAAATCAAAACAATAACTGTGGATGACAAAATCTTAGGTTAGTCATGGTAAAAATCTAATGTGAGGTCCCAATTGCCAAGGAAACTAGTTATGTCTATTGCATTCAGGATAACCAGAATCATGGCTGACAGTATCACATCAGGACCATCACCCATTTGTAAATTTCATGTAATCTTTGGAATACTCGCGTCAGCTTTTCATGTCCATCCTGCAGCCACTATTCTGAATGTTTTGCTCCCAGAAGATTTTCAGAAATGAACAGGGAGAAAAAAATGTAAAAAAAAGACAAATGATTTACAGACATGCAGAACCAAATCAAAATGAAATAAAAATAAGAGTTTTCACAAAACTTTTAAGCCAGGCACACAGATCAAAGGAATGTTAAACCAGGCCAGCAGACAAAAAAAATAAGTAAATTTACAAGAAAAGACATGACTCACAGACAGAATGTAAATTTTATAGAAACCAAAGTGCTCAAACTAGAAAGACACTCATATTTATATCAGAAAGGGCTTGCCAGAAAAGACTTCTATAGTCCCAAGAGAAATGCAAGATTTTAAAATTTAAGGTAGCTTTATAACCAAAACAGATATCAAATAAAGTCAAGAGAGCTCACCAAAAAGAGGAATCCAGGAATCTCAGAGAATCTGAGGAATCTGAGTCCAGGGCAGAAAAGGTGAGTCATGGAGGTAGAGAGCTCAAAAGGGCTCAGCACAGGCAGTTCACTCTATTTCAGGGGTTGCCAAGCTGTCCAAGGTGAACCAGCTTCAGTCTCACTTCTGACACCAAATTGTGTCAAAACCTAAATAACAGACACACAGAGAGTGACTCTGAAAAATAAAATATATTTGTTTGGGAGTAAGTATTACAATGGAAATATGACAGACATATTTCGGGAGATAAAAGAAGACAAGGGTTTTGAAAGAAAAAACTGCAGAGGATTATATAATTTACTTTGAAATAATTATTTTAGGCCATAAGGATCAATAACAAGGGTGATGCCAGTTCAAGGTTGGATAGGCAGTGCTAGGAAGATGTCCTTCAAGAAACACTTTTTATGTGTAAAGCTGTGGTGGCCTTTGTGCAAGGTTGTGGTTTTTGTAGAGTCTTTTGTGATAGTTATTACTATCAGGTATCTGTGTGAGAACCTGCTCTTCCTGGACTTCCCTGACTCTATTCCTGAGGGTTTTGATACAAGTGATTCCATTTTGATTCCGACAACTTTCACGATATGATTTTATTTATATGAAACATCCAGAGTAAGCACCCCTCTATATAGAAAAAGTAGACTTAGGCTGCCAGGAGCTGGGGAGAGGACCAAATGGGGAGTGAGTTGGATTGGGTATGGGATTTCTCTTGGGGATGAAGGAAATGTTTTGAGATTAGATAGTGACGATGGTTGTACAGCTTTGTAAATATACTAAACACCACTAAATTGGTTACTTTAAAATGATTGATTTTGTGATATATAAATTTTATCTCAGTGAAAAATAGATTCTATGCTACTTGGATTCACTGAATTATTCATCAAGCATTTATTAAACAACTATTATGTATCTAGAATAGTTTTGCCAAGATCAAGCACCTAGCAGGCACTCTAAAATATTTGTTGATTCATTGATTGGGTGGCCATGCTTAGCCCTGGGGATATAAAGAGATGATTGAGATGCAATTTATTAAGAAACCAAACCAACAAAATGGAGTATAAATCATAATATTCCATTTACATCAAATTCTATAAAATGAAAACAACTATAGTGACACAAAGCAGATCAGCAGTTGTCTTGGGATAGAACAGTCAGGGAGGGGTATGAGGGAGAGATTACAAAGAGGCACAGGAAACTTTTAAGAATATAGATATGTTCATTTATCTTGACTCTGATGGCTCCATGGGGATATGTGTGTGTATGTGTTTATGTCAAAATTTATCAAAATGTTCATTTAAAATACAGTTATTCCTCAATACCATGAAGGTTAGTACTAAGACCTCCTGTGGATACTAAAATCTGCAGATGCTTAAGTCTCCGTTATAAAATAGCTACAGTATTTGCATAGAATGTGCATGTACCTATGCACATATACCTGTGCACATATACCTATGCACATCCTTTGGTATACTTTAAATCATCTCTAGATTACTTCTAATAGTGAATGCAATGTTAACACAATATAAATAGTTGTTATATGTATTATTTTAAAATTTGTATTGTTATTTATTTAAAAATAGTTTTGATCCCTGGTTGGTTGAATCCAGGGATGCAAAGCCCAGAGGGCCAACCATACGTGCAGTTCATTGTATGTCAATTACACCTCCATAAAGCTGTAAAAAAAAAGATGTGACTTCTCCAGGAGTTTATAATATGAGATTAGTTTTTGTTCAAAACTAATAATATGGTATTAGTTTTTGAGTGACAGCTGTGCACTGTCCCCCTGCAACTCCCAAATCCCTACCAGACGGTTAATTGCCTCTACTCCAATATCCTAACTGCCGCCATCTCCCCTTGTGTTAATTTGCAAGGACTGCCATAACAAGGTACCACAAACTGGGTGGCTTAAAGAACAGAAATGTATTTTCTCACAGTTCTGGGTCTAGAAGTC
The DNA here is from genome assembly GCF_049354715.1 of Callithrix jacchus. Classification (NCBI taxonomy): domain Eukaryota; kingdom Metazoa; phylum Chordata; class Mammalia; order Primates; family Cebidae; genus Callithrix; species Callithrix jacchus. Next base: position 20,077,255 of record NC_133520.1, on the reverse strand, counting down.
CAAGATCAAGGTGTCTGCAGGCTTGGTTTCTCCTGAGGCCTTTCTCCTCGGCTTGCAGGTGGCCGTCTTCTCCCGTGTCCTCACATGGTCCTCCCTCTGACTGCATCTGTGTCTTCATCTCTTCTTGTAAGGACACCAGCTCTATCGGGTTAGGACCCACTCATACAACCTCATTTTTTTTTTTTTTTTGAGTCGGAGTTTCACTCTTGTTACCCAGGCTGGAGTGCAATGGCGCAATCTCGGCTCGCTGCAACCTCCGCCTCCTGGGTTCAGGCAATTCTCCTGCCTCAGCCTCCTGAGTAGCTGGGATTACAGGCACGCGCTACCATGCCCAGCTAATTTTTTGTATAGGCGGGTGGATCACGAGGTCAAGAGATCGAGACCATCCTGGTCAGCATGGTGAAACCCCGTCTCTACAACCTCATTTTAACTTAACTACCTCTTTAAAGACCCTGTGTCCAAATAGTCACAAGCTGAGGTCGGGGGATTAGGGTTTCAACATGTGAATTTTGGAAGACCTTCTCACACTCTAATCTTCCCATCCTTGCAACTCTTTCACAAGCCTTCTTTCTATAAAGCCTGTCCTTTGGCTTCATCAAGCTTTGATTCCCTCTTTACACACTGTGTTTCAGGGTGGGCAAGTGCTTCAGCCACTCCTCTTGGGTAAGTGGGCTCTCCAGGCCTGTTGTCCCTCTGCCTTGCCTGTCACCTCCATCACTCAACTCCAGGCAGCACTATTCCCTACAGTCCCTGTGAATTCAGCTGGGGAAAATAGAATCACTTCTTAAGTTACAGCTTAACAAACCTTTCATGTATGAATCTCATGCACAATGGCGAGACTTCCCCAAACACCACCATGCTGTCCCAGCCTCTGCTGCTCACCTGTCCACCTCCATTCAGTGGCTGACCTCTTTTATGGAGGACAAAGGTCATCAGGGCTGGAAACCCCCAGATTTCCACTCTCCTACAGTCTACAATGGGTCAGAAGACACTGTTAGTTCATCATTTTCTTCCTCATGTTCTGATAGTCCTGAACATCTACTAAGTGTCAACCCAGGATAGAGTCTTCGCCAAGGTAGCCTTTTCAGTTCTATCAATTACCTTGCAAGAGAAATGTGGCTACCTCCATTTCACAGATTAGAAAAGAAGCGAGGGCCAGTCACAGAATGTGTCCAAGGTTTTGTGGTTAATAACAAGTGGAGACAGGAGGAGGACACTGACATTTCTTCCACCATTCATTCATTCATTCATTCATTCATTCACATTCATTGTGGAATGGCTTCTTTGAATAAACCAGGCATTTTGAAGAGGCTGGTGGCCAAAAGTGAATAAAACACAGTCCCCACCTCAATCAGGTCTAGCTAGGGACAGACACACATCAAATAATCGTACTGCTGTGTGGACAGGGCTTCTGATGAGAAATTGAATCCTGTGGTAGGGACTCACAGTGCAATAAAGCACTGAACCGGTGCCAGTTTTAACTATTCGTCTCTGTGGACTTGGAGGGTAATGACCATCTATTTTTCTTTTTTTTAGTCATTAAAATTGAATGTGGTGTTAGGCATTCAATCAATGCTTATTGAATATTTGTGGGGGCAAGTGAATAACCTTGAGCTTACCTCTCTGCCTTACTGTCTTACACTCATTTTCATTCTCCCAGTATGTGAGGGAGAAATGAAGGATTACTCATTTTCTAAATAAGGTTTGTACAGGTGTCTCAAGATGTAACACGACATTGACTTCCCAATAAAGAAAATACAAAAATAAAAACTTAAAAGTGTTTAAAATTTTACAAAGAAAGCCTCCAGCTTTGCTTCAGAGTTGACAGAGGAAGACTGAAACAGATCCACTGTAAAGTCAGTCTCCTGTTACCATGGGTGGGTGCTCACATACAGGTTAATTCCTGTGACTGCACCCGAACAACGAACATGCCTGTGATGTCACTTCTAATAGGTCCTCTGTATCTTTCCAGCTTTGCAGACCGTGACAAAGAGGGATAAAACTCTTATTTCAGAACTATTGCTTCAGCTGGGTGTGGTGGCAAGAAACTACAATCCCAGCTGCTTGAGAGGCTGAGGTTGGAGGATCACTTGAGCCCTGAAGTTCAAGACCAGCTTGGGCAGAATAGAAAGACCTTGTATCTCAAAACAAACAAACAAAAACAGGAAAAAAAACCTGGCTACTTCATGCAACAATATGGCTGAAACTTGAAGTATGTTAAGCAAAAGAGGCTAGACACAGGATTACCTAGAGTATTATGATTCCCTTTCTATGAAGTTCAAAAATAGAGAAAACTTGTCTATGGTGATAGAAGTTAGGAAAGTGCACAGAAGCATTGACTGGAAGGGACATGAGGAAGCTTTCTGAGAAGATGGGAATGTTCCACATCTTGATCTGGGTGAGGGTACAGAGATGTTCTACGTAGGAGTAAAATCCATCCAGTTGTACATTTTATAGCATATAAATTATGCAAATAATAATAGTATGTATTATATATTGTATATAATGATGCAAATCATAGTCATAATATGCAGGACTAGGAACTGGACATTGTGAGACACTTAAACACACATGTGCTATATTCTTGGGTCAAATATACCAGAAACTTTGCATACTATGGCTCCCTGGCATATTTGCCACCTATATGAGTGTATTAAAGACTCTGAAACCTTATTTCAGAAATAAGGAAGTCTGTTAGACACACTATATCCCAAAGGCTTTTGAGCCTGAATTCTCTTTTCAGTGTACCTACCATGCTGCAGCGCATGAGTTGGAGAAGTGCTGGCATAGGGAAATCTTCACTTCGCAGTTGGAGAGATCCCCACAGCCTTTCGTCCTTTACAACTTAAAGCCCTGATTAGGAACATGCCTTTGAGGAGACTTGCATCCTCCTCACACAACAAGTAACTAACTCTGGAACGTAACACATGCTGGGACTGTGGATATACACATCCTTGCAGGTGGTGCACAAAGTCTCTAAAACAGAACTCTGCAAGAAGGAGGTCGCCATAAATACCAAGAGTGATTTTTCATGACGTGCTCTGGAATTGTGAACTCTTCTGGAGTCTGTGAGGGGCACCCGGAGTGAAGCCCTTTCTTTGTTCTACTAATGTTGAATGAGGAACGTCTTATTTTAGGATTGGTCTACTGATCAGGGTGTTACTCAGGGCCTCCTAGGCTCCCAGTTTCTAGAAAGAGCGTGATGTGACATTCAAAGTCTTTAACAACTGATATTTACGTCCCAAATAGAGGGAAGCTGACCAGCTCACCATACCAGTGTGCAGAACGTCACCTCTGCATAGTGCTAACCTGCAGCCCTAGTTAGAGGCTGAAAATGTGAAGCAATTTTAGATACCAAAAAGTCCTAATGCAGAGACTCCTACAACAGAAGCTGTTTGTGTGATTGACATTGTATCTCTAGAAGACTTTACCTGAAAGAGAAGATTTTTTAAAAATGGCAAACTCATAGTCACTTTTATTTGTAACTGAAAATTATCTCACTGCCAAGTGGAGTCTGACAATAATAACATGCATGACGGGAAAGTTTGGTGAAATGGGGAGTGGGGAAGAAGATATGGTGAAAATTGCTTTTTATTTTGTTTAACACCCATTTTGTTTTCTTAAAATATATTTAAAACATTCACAGGGAAATAATTGTCCTCTTTGCTCAGTTGCCTTTAAGAAGTTGCAAGTGAAAGCAGGTTAATAAAATGCTGAGGCCCATGATTAATAAATAAAACTTTCTCAATGCTAAAATAAGCATTATTTGGTGCTGGTGGTGGTGAGAGGGGGTTGGAGGGTATGCTGCGAGTGGAGGGGAGACAGTGAGCAGCCTAGTTTCACAGCAACTGCAAAGGTGGGGGATAAAATATCTTGCACACACCATCTGCAAGCTGTGTACAGCAAGTGCTGGAATGAACCCTGGGAGCAACCCACAGATTTCCGTATGCCTTGCGGCAGAGCCAGCCCAGTCTTGTAGTGACTACAGAGTGGGGGATAACATATCTAATCATGGCTGATTTGATTCCTCCTTCTCCTCCCCAATGCAGCCCAATTCCGCTGAGGCGACGGGCACAGAGGGAGACAGGATCTGGCGAGAGTTAACATGGAAGCTGGGGTTGGCCTTTCAGAAGCAGTGGGGAACCAGGATTCAAGGGTAAGGCAAAACAGAATTTTGCAAAGGATGACAATTATCAAAAGCACATTATCTCTTTCTGTGATAGTTGTTCCTCTCAAATATCTTGCACTGGCCATAGTCAGCATTCATGTTTGTGCAGTACAGGGTTAGCGCAGCAGGTTTGGGTTGTCCCAACCCTGCAGATTCCAAAGAAACTGGCCCTTGACTGCAGCCTGGGAGACAAGCTCCAAGGCCTGGAATATCCTGCCTGGGAACAGTGTCTTCGTATACCCAAGGCCTTGGCCCCTGCCGGATAGTATATGTTAACAATCCAATTTTTGGTGGGGCCCTCAGGCTATGCTCTACCAGTGTGACTTCCGGAAGGACTGGAGATTGAATAACTGAGATCAGTCACATGAGTGTTCCATGCCTACGTGGCCAATTGTCAATAAAAACCCTTAACACAAGGCTTGAGGGAGCTTCCCTGATTGGCGACGCTTCATGTATGTTGTGCTACATCATTGCTGAGAGAAGTAAGTGCTGTCATGCAGCTCCAGTGGGAGAGGACACCTGGAAGCTTCTGCCTGGTCTCTCCAGGACTTCTGTCCCATGCCTTTTCCCTTTGCTGATTTGAATATGCATTCTTCCACTGTAATAAACTGTAACCATGAGCATAACCAGAGTTTCGTGAGCCCTTCCGGTGAATCTTTGGGAGACTTTCTATCTGAGGGTGGTCTTTCTATGTAACCTAATGATGGTCTTGGGGCCTTCTGGCCACAATGCTGTTCTAGCCCCAAACTATACTGTCTCCTCCAGAAAGCCTTCAGCGATAAATGCATTGCCATACCTCCTCTTTCGTCAAATTCTATGTCTGCGTGCTGTTCTCTGACTTCTGAGAGCTCAATGATGAGCTTCTCCCAGGACAGGGTCAGCCTTCACTAAGCCACCAGAGTGGTTATGGCCACTTTTGGCCCCTATAGCCAAGAGGTGCTAAGACAAAACACATTTTTTTGTGATCTTACACCAAAACATAATATTGTGAAACCGGAGCACCCATGTCCCCAACATTTCCTCCCAGATTTGGGGGCAGATGGCTTCTACTTTGATTTTTTTTACTTATACTGAAGCTCTGCACACCCCCACCCAAGAAATGGCATGTAGTCCTAAGCAATGGCTGATGACTAAAGCCCAGACTGTGCTTTGACTTCTTCGCTCCCATCTTTCTCTAAAGCTGGGCCCTCTGTTCCATGATGGTGAGTCATATACATCCTGATCCCCGACCCCCAATTCAGGCTCTGACCTTGCCTGCTTCCTCAACTCTAGGTAACTGACATGGTTAAGACCAGTCTAGAGTCCTGCCTCTGAAACATATTGTTCCAGGGAAGGAACAGACCAAACCTCAGACAAGGTCTTTTCCAGCTCAGTGTTATTCCTACCTTGGCCTCTACCTGCCAAAGGGCAAGGTACATCGTCCTGTGTTTCTAGAGGAAGCAGGGAGTTGCTGGACCATGCTAGGAAGCAGACAAATGTCATATCTGCTCTGACACCATGCTGAACACTTTCTCAGTTATATCCAGCTGCCTCTGTATCTTCCCAAACTGCTCGCTCAAATCTCACTCATTTTTCAGGTCTCTGTTCATGTGTTATTTCTTTGGGGACACCTTTCCTATGTCATAGTCTAGGCAGGGGCCTTTGGACTACGGTTTGTAAAAACGTGGTCTTTTTTTTGGGCTGGGTTTGTGATTACTGGATCAATGTCTGTCCCCCTGGAGCCTGCAGCTTCAATGTGCACTGCATCTGTCTTTGCTCACCGCTGTATCCCACACCTAGCACAGTGCCAGGTCGGGTGCTCAAACATATTTCTTGAACTGAGTACGAAAGGTACAAAACACACCAGGACCATTTTGTATTTTGTAAAATCATTACAATGTCCCCTTCCATACACATATGCTCAATCTTCACCATCTTTTGCCCTTGTAATTTGGTCATCTGTTCACAACCTTAAAAAGAATTAGAGAAGCGATTTGTTGCCAAGGTAACCCTCATAATTGGAAAGAAAGGCAGCTCAGAGGGACACAGACGTGAAGGCCTGGGTGGATCAGTCACGCTCCTTCCGTCTGCCTCTTCCCGACAGTGAAAGGGAACAAAGGACTAATGGCGCAAAGCAGCATGAACATCCGCAACAGAGAGCAATCTTCTCTTTGCAAAAATGGACGAAGAAAATTCTGACATGTGCTACAACACAGATGAGCCTTGAAGACGTTACGCTAAGTGAAATACACCAGACACAAAAAGGCAAATATATACCACTTATTTGAGGGACCTAGAGGAGTCAAATGCATAGAGACGGCAAATAGAATGGTTGTTGCCCAGGGCTGGGCAAGGTGGGGACTGGAGAGGGAGTGTTTAATGGGTACAGTTCCAGTTTGGGAAGATGAAAAAGATCAGGAGATGAACAGTGCTGAGAGTCACACAACCACGCGAATGCCACCTAACTTAATGCCACTGAACTACATATGTATTGAAAACTGGCTAAAATGGAAAATTTTATGCTATATTGTTATGGTTTGGCTGTGCCCCCACTCAAATCTCATTCTGAATTGTAGTTCCCATAATCCCCACATGTTGTGGGAGGGCAGCTCTCCCATGCTGTTCTCATGATAGTGAGTTCTTATGATGTCTGATGGTTTTGTAAAGGGTTTTTCCCCCCTTACCCTGCATTTCTCTCCCTTGCCACCCTATGAGTAGGTGTCTTCTGTCATGATTGTAAGATTCCTGAGGCCTCCCCTGGTGTACAGAGCTGTGAGTCAATTAAACCTCTTTATAAATTTCCCAGTCTCAGGTATTTCTTCATAGCACTGTGAGAAAAGACTAATACATATGTATAATTAATACCATAAAACAAAATTTTCAAAAGCAGATGGAGAGATCATTCCAGCTAATCAGGAATTCAAAGGAAACAAATTGATGTTTTCCCTTTTAAACACCAAAATTGAAGAATATTAAACTTTATAAAGACACAATACGTCACATGGAAAATGGAGTACATGGAAAACAGAGCATCAGAGAAATAGTTAGGGAGTCTTCTTGTGACAAGGGGGAGGACACCTTGACCTGATTTAGCCACAGCTGGAGACTGAATATATTTCTATTTATTTTATCTTGTGTCATGGAAGTGTGAGGAAAAATTCTCTTCTTCTTTGGGAGCTTACATGTCAGTTTCATGCATGTCAACAGGTCTTATAGTGGAAAAACATCATCAGCAATTTGGAGAGTGACTTTCCAGATGGCAAGAGTAGGAGGCTGAATCTCCGCTAGGGTGTTGAGTACATGCAATGAACCAGCAGGCCTCTGGCTCTCCATTAATCCTCAAACACTCTGGAAGTGCATCCAAAGCCTGTCTCAAGAAGTAAAGAAACTGAGGTTAGGAGAGAAAAACAGAAACTGTCTGGGGAGGCTACATGGCTTCTAAGAGGCAGAGAGGAAACAGAAACACGTCCAATGTCAAGGAGGGTGGCTCCATCAGAAACGGAGGTGGTACACCCTAGTATACCTTTCCTCTTAGGCAGCAGAAGCCTGGTGTTACAGCTGTTACTACCACCATGTCGACACTACTTCCTCCTGCTGGAACAGAGACCAGCTGTAGGCACTCACTCTGTATAGGACGCTGGTCATTCCCCTGGTGGGTAATGTAGGATCTGTGTGACTTTGGAGATTTCCTGCGAGAGGGATTCAAATGCCAAGATGTCAATCAGAATATCCCAAGAAAACAAGAGCTCACTGGGAGAAGCTGGGAGAAAATCTCCTTAAACAAACATTTTTATGTGAAATGAAAGGTCTTGAGCTCAGATCAATGCCTCTCACCCTGCTACACCCGCTGTGCTCTGTCAAGCAATGCAGATTGTTAAGGTGTTTGAAGTGAGCTGATATTTGGAAAGGAAAATAAACATGGAAAATTGGAGAAGAGGATTTCCTCTTTCACACATAACCTACTTTAGATTGCCTCTGTGCCTGATGACGCCCATTCCAACAAGTGACACCCAATAATCTCTCATACTTAGAGCCAGATTGGCCATTGCTTCTGTAAGTTGCTCTAATACCTCAAAGAGCCACAATTTCTGATTAGAGGGCTTGTGGTATCAAAGCTCTGAAAGCTGTACATTTTCCACTATTACCGTCCAGAAACGTCTAAGCTAATGATGTTTTCACCCAAGCAGGAAAAAGGTGCTATTAACCCATGTGACCAGACCTGGGGGGAGAGGTTGTCAGAAGAAGTCAGGCAGACAACCCTATGCAGCAGAATGAAACTAGACCCCCTATCTATTACCATGCACAGAAATCAAATCAAAAGGGCATAAAGACTTTAAGACAAACTATAAAATTACTAAAAGAAAAGACTGGAGAAATATTCCAGGGCATTGTTCTGGGTAAAGATTTTTTTGTGTGTAAAACCTCAAAGGCACAGACAAGTAAAACAAAAATAGACAAATGGGATTACATCAAGCTAAAAAGCTTCTGCGCAGCAAAAGAAACGATCAACAAAGTGAAGAGACAACCCACAGGAGGGGAGAACATATTTGCAAACTATTCATATGACAAGAGATCAAAAATCAGAATATATAAGGAACTCAAACAACTTAATAGCAGTGTGTATGTGGGGTGTGTGTGTGTGTGTGTGTGTGTGTGTGCATGTGTGTGATTTTAAAATGGGCTAAAGATCTGAAGGGACATGTCTCAAAATGCCCAACAAATATATGAAAAATGCCTACCAAAACTGATCATCAGAGAAATGTAAATTAAAACCACAATGAGATATCTTCTTACTCCAGTTAAAATGGTCCTATCCAAGAGACAGGCAATGACAGATGCTGGTGAGGATGCAGAGAAAGGGGAACCCTCCTGTGCTGTTGGTGGGAATGTAAATTAGCACAGCCACTACAGAGAATGGTAAGGACGTTCCACAAAAAACTAAAAATAAAACTATCATTTTGTTCCCACACCAAGCTGAGGGTCGGGCTGCCATTTCTCATGGCCCGATAATGAGATGCAGATGAACTGGGGAGGAAGAGAGTTTTTATTTCTGTAACCAGTTACAGGGAGAAGGCCTGGAAATTATCGACAGACCAACTCAAAATTACAGAGTTTCCCAGAGCTTATACATCTTCTAAGCTATATGGCTATGTGTAAGTGTGCATTCATCCAAAGACATAAGTGATTAACTTATTTTCATCTGTAACAAAGGTCTGAGTCTTGCAGACTGTCCTCTGGAGCCTCAGTACATTTACTTAATCTAAATGGGTCCAGGTGCTGGGTGATTACTCTTTTCTTGTCTCCTGCTAAATCATGGAGGTTTGGGGAGTTCCTTCGGATCCCCAATAAACCTGTTTGTGGAGGCCTGAGAGTTTCTTCAGACCCCCAGTAAAACTTGTGTAATCATGCTGCAAGGTTCAGGAAAGACCTAGTCAAGACACTTGGTAGGCTTTTGTGACATTCCAGCCTTTGTATAAAGGCACTGGCTTTTTTTAGCTTTTAATATTTAACTTAACCACCCAGTCAGTACTGAAACAATTGTCATGAAGGCCTGCGTTCGTGAAACCTGGCCTGCCGCAATATAATCCAGCAATTCCACTACTGGATATGCAGCCAAAAGAAAGGAAATCAGAATATCAAAGAGACAGCTGCATTCTCACATTTACTGCAGCAGTGTTCACAATAGCCAAAATGTGAAATCGACCTAGGTGCCCATCAAGGGGCAAATGGATAAAGAATATGTGGTACATATACCCAGTGGAATACTCTTCAGTCATAAAATAATGAAATCCTGTCATTTGCAGCCACATGGATAGAACTGGAGGCCAACACATTAAATGAAGCCAAGCACAGAAACACAAACACTGCATGCTCTCACTTGTATGTGGGAGCTAAAAACGTGGATGTCCTAAAGATAGAGAGGACTTTGGTGGTTTCAAGAGGCCTGAAAGGGGAGGTAGGGTGATGAAGAGAAGTTGATTAACAGGCATAAAGATACAGCTAGAGAGAAAGAATAAGGTCTAGTGTCTGACAGATCAGTAGGGTGACTATAGTTAACGCTAATCTATGGTACGATTCAAAATACCTAGAAGAGAATAATTCAAGTGTTCCTAGCATAAAGAAAAGAAATGTTTAAGGTGATGGATATCTCAATTTGCCCAATTTAATCTTTACTAAACTTTATATGAATGTATAAAATTATGATATGTACCCTGAAAAGATGTGCATCTATTATGTATCAATTTTAAGTAGGTAACTTTCTGTAATGCAAAGCCGGCCTGCCCACCAGAGGCTGAAGAGGTGTGGTGGTGGCAGCTGCTGCAGCTCCTGCTGCCAGTGGCAGGAGCGAGCACAGAAAGAAGCTGGGAGAGGGGCCAGAGACCCACAGAGACATGCGGGTATGCTGCGTCAGCCTGTGTGGGTGCTCCAGTGGAGTGAGTCACCAGTGAAGGACTGAGATGAATCAGGAGCTAGGGGCCAAGTCTAGGGGACAAGGCACCAACATGTGGAGGCACAAGGGTCTGCAGGGCCTGGCAGCATGGCTGTGGTGAGGTGGGGTGATGTGGGCTCATGCACACCTGGAAAGGTCTTGTGTTCTAATAAAATCACAAAAGTAATCAATGTTCAGTCTCAAAAATTCAAACAAAGAAGAGGCATGAGAGCGAAACTAAAGATTTCCGCCCTTCCCTGCAAGCAGTTTCTCCTTCTCCCAGGGATAAACCATGAGCTATCTGCTGTCTACGCGTTTTTTTCTAGGAAATCTGTACACCTCATTCCCCCTAGTCAGATGTCACATGAAATATTACATTCCTTTTTTCCTGTGTCTTTTATTTTGATAGTGATAAAAATATATAACTTAAAATGTACTGTTTTTACCTTAAGCACATTGCTTAGTAGTGTTAAGTATAGATGCTCCTTGACTTACCATGGAGTTACTTCCTGATAAACCCACGGTAAGTTGAAAATATCATAAGTTAAAGATGCATTTAATATACCTCCACCAGTCATGTTGACTCACATCTGTAATCCCAGCACTTTGGGAGGCCGAGGAGGAAGGATCTCTTGAGCCCAGGAGTTCCAGACCAGCCTGGGCAACATAGCAAGACTCATATCTCTACAAAAAATTTAAAAATTAGCCAGGCATAGTGGCATGCACCTGTAGTCGTAGCTACTTGGAAGGCTAATGCAGGCGGATTGCTTGAGCCCAGGAGTTTGAGCCTGCAGTGAACTGTTATTGCACCACTGCACTCCAGCCTAGGGAACAGAGAAACCTACCTTGTTTCCATACACACACACACACACACACACACACACACACACACACACACACGTTAGATGTGTATCTATATATAGGTAGATAACACACACACATCTACACGCCCCTAATATACTGAACATCATAGCTTAGCCTCGCCTACCTTAAATGTGCTCAGAACACTTATATTAGCCTGTAGTTGGGCAAAATCATATCCAAAAAATGCTGGCAGCACCATACACCTCAGAGTACCAGTTATTTACCCTTGTGATTGAGTACCTGATGGGAGCTGTGGCTTGCTGTCGCTCTGTGGCATCATGAGAGAGTATAGCACTACACATGCTCACCCAGGATAAGATCAAATTCAAAATCTGAAGTAGGGTTTCTACTGAATATCACTTTTGCACCATCATGAAGTTGAAAAATCATAAGTCAGACCACTGTCAATTGGAGACTGTTCATTCACATTGTCTTGCCATCATCACTACCATCCCTCTCCATAACTGTTTCATCTTCCCAAAGTGAAACATTGTTAAACAGCAACTGCCCATTTCCCTGCCTCTGCCAGTTTCTGGAAAGAAACCACCAATATACTTTGTCTCTACGAATTTGTCTATTCCTCTATTTCACATAAATAGAATTATATGATATTTGTCCTTTAGTGACTGACTTATTTCACTCAACATATGTCCTTAAGGTTCATCCATGTTGTAGCATGTTTCAGAATTTCCTTCCTTTTTTCTTTTTTTTGAGATGGAGTTTTGCTCTGTCACCAGGCTGGAATGCAGCGGCACCATCTCGGCTCATAGCAACCTCTTCCTCCCAGGTTCCAGCAATTCTCCTGCCTCAGCCTCCTGAGTAGCTGGGATTACAGGTGCCTGCCACCAGGTCTGGCTAATTTTTGTATTTTTAGTAGAGATGGAGTTTCACCATGTTGGCCAGGCTGGTCTCAAACTTCTGACCTCAGGTGATCTGCCTGCCTCAGCCTCCCAAAGTGCTGGATTACAGGTGTCAGCCTCTGTGCCCGGCCAAGTCTTCTTCATTAATGAAAATTATAAAGAGAATGCCTCATGATGTTTTTACAAGGCTGAAATGAGATAATGTATATTAAAACTTTAGCATAACACTCAGCACATGGTGTTAAACCTGGAATGAATGACAACTGATTTTATTCAAAATATTGGCACAAACATATTTGTAGATAAATTTTTGTGCACATTATGATGTTTTTGTTCAGCTAGGACTACAGGCATATGCCACCATGCCCAGCTAATTTTGGTATTTTTAGTAGAGATGGGGTTCCACCATGTTGGCCAGGATGATCTCCATGTCTTGACCTCGTGATTCGCCCATCTCGGCCTCCCAAAGTGGTGGGATTATAGGCATGAGCCACTGCGCCCAGCCTTCCCTTCCTTTTAAGATAGAGTAACATTCCATTGTATGGTTTATTTTGGAAATGTGGGTTGCTTCTACCTTTTGGCTATTGCGAATAATGCTGCTCTGGGAACATGAGTATACAGACACCTGTCTGAGTCCCTGCTTTCAGTTCTTTTGGGCGTAGACTCAGTGGAACTGCTGGATCATATGGTAATTCTATCTTTAATTTTTTGAGCAACTGCCATACTGTTTTTCACAGCGGCTGCACAATTTTACATTCCCACAAAAAATGCACAAGGATTTCAATTTCTCTTCATGTCCTCATCAATATTCATGTTTTTTATAATAACCATTCTAATGACTGTGATGTGACATTTCATTGTGGTTTTAATTTGCATTTCTCTAATGATTAGTGAAGCCAGGCATCTTTTCATGTGACTTTTTGCTGTTTTCATATCTTCTTTGGAGATGTTATGTCTATTCAAGTCCTTTGCCCATTTCTTAATTGGGTTAGTTTTTTTGTTGTTGAGTTGTAGGAGTTCTTTATACATCCTAGCTATCAACCCCTTATCAGATATACGATTTGCGAATATTTTTTTCCCAATCCATGGGTTGCCTTTTCACTCTGTTGATTTTGTCTTGTGAGTTTTGTCTTGTGATGCAGAAAAGTCTTAAGTTTTGATGAAGTCTAACTTATCTGTATTTTCTTTTGTTACCTCCACTGTAACATACTCAAGAAAGCCTTGCCAAAGCCAGTGCCATGAAGTTTTTCCCATATGTTCTCTTCTAAGAGTTTAATAGTTTCTTGTCTTTTTTTTTTTTTTGAGATGGAGTTTCCCTGTTGTTACCCAGACTGGAGTGCAATGGCACGATCTCGGCTTGCCACAACCTCCGCCTCCTGGGTTCAAGCAATTCTCATGCCTCAGCCTCCCGAGTAGCTGGGACTATAGACGCACACCACCATGCCCAGCTAATTTTTGTATTTTTAGTAGAGACGGGGTTTCACCATGTTGCTCAGGATGATCTCGATCTCTTGACCTCGTGATCCACCCACCTCGGCCTCCCAAAGTTCTGGGATTATAGGCGTGAGCCACCGTGCCCGGCCACTCTTGTCTTACACTTCAATCTTTAATCCATCAAATTTATTTTTATATATGGTATAAAGTAAGGATCCAACTTCATTCTCTTGTATGTGGATATCCACTTTTCCTAGCACCGCCATTGAAAAGACTATCCTTTCCCCATTGCATGGTCTTAGCCCAGGATACTTTTAAAAAAGTCTAATTACATCTGAATCCAAGCCCCCATTCCCTTCTCTGGGGCTTCCCCAATCCCAGAGTGGCACAAAGATCCCTGAATATATACCAGCCACGGAGGTCATCCGTGTGTGCGCCCACAAGGTCCCTTCAGGTCAGGTGGCTTTGCTGATGCTGTGCCAAGTTTGAGGCAGGGGCATTGGCATCTTTGACAAGCGCAGGTACCTTGTTCTCTTGGGGCACATCAGATTTCACCCTCACCAAGGTTTGTCACTTCCTCAAGCAACGTGAAGTTTCCCTCTTGGTCTAAGCCTCTGCCTCCTGCTCTGTTTTAGTCATAATAAAATCTCTGGCTATCTCTTGCTACTCGTTCCCATAGGGCATTCTCCCTCTTCTCTGACTCTGAAGGCACACCCTAGTGTAATCTCTTCAGTGACTTGGAATTTTACAAGACACAGGAAGACCTACTGACTTCTAACAGCTTCTGTTTTCTGCCCTGTAAAACTCATGAAAGCAAGAAACTACTAAAGACCTTGAGGTGGGGGGTAAACAGAGAACAACGCACAAAATAATATAAACCACATGCACAAATATAACAGAATTACAAAGTAACCCCACCACACACAATATTCTCTAGCTTGCTTCTTTAACTAAAGAATATATCAGATAAAGCTTTTCTTCTCAGTTAAAATTACACCAATGTTATCTTTTTTAAAAAAAAAAAAGAATATAGCAGATATATTTCTTTGCCAGCATATTTGAATCGACATCTTTTTCAAACAACTAGGCAGCATTGTATTCCATAATTTATTTAGCTATCTCTCCTGATGGAGATTTTAATTTTTTCCATTAAAAAAGATGCTTCCCTCATACATGTGTTTTTTGTGCACATAAGCATATATTTCTGCAGGAGAGAAACTCAGAAGTGGAGTTACTGCATTATTGGGTTGTTGGCCGTATGCTCTTCATATTTAACAAAATATTGCCAACTCCTTAAAAATGCTGAACCAATTTCTACTTCCAGAATATCTGAGCAAATCAATTTTCACACATCCTTACCAATCCTGGTCATTTTCAGTCATTTTCTTTTTATTTACCCATCTTGTGGGTGAAAAATAACACTGTATTAATGTTTTCTTCAGCATTTTCCTAATTACTGGAGAGGTTGAGCATCTTCTGAAGTTTGTCAACAGCATCTACTTCATCTTTATGATTATCTTCTACTTTTAAAAGATCTTTTTCTCATTGATTCTAAAGAGAATGCAATTTTCTATTTTACAGAAGTTAAACTGTTGTCTTATATAAGTTACAATGTTAGATTACAGTCTGTAACTTATGTGTCAACTTTATTTATGGTTGAGATTCAGACTCAATTAGCAAAAGATGGAACCACAGCAGCAATAAATTTTCCAGAGCTCCCCCAGGTAAGTAACCAGCCAGGGTTGAGAATCACTAGCGCAGAAATGTAAAGAATAAAATACACAGGGACCAAGAACCAGGAAATGCTTTCTGATTTACAGAGCAGTCTTAAGTCATTGAGATATAAACAGAAGACCATTGTTATATAAGCCCTATGATTGCCCTAGTTTTCTTGTGCTTTCAGTTTCATGAAGGCCACACATTTTTTTTTTTTTTTTTTTTTTTTGACATGGAGTTTCGTTCTTGTTACCCAGGCTGGAGTGCAATGGCGCGATCTCGGCTCACTGCAACCTCTGCCTCCTGGGTTCAGGCAATTCTCCTGCCTCAGCCTCCTGAGTAGCTGGGACTACAGGCACGTGCCAGCATGCCAAGCTAATTTTTTGTATTTTTAGTAGAGATGGGGTTTCACCATGTTGACTAGGATTGTCTCGATCTCTTGACCTCGTGATCTACCCGCTTTGACCTCCCAAAGTGCTGGGATTACAGGCTTAAGCCACCGCACCTGGCAGGAAGGCCATACATTTCTTTCCAACCCAACCTGCCCCCATGGCTTCCCGTTGCCTTTACAGTTAAATCCAAACTTCTGATATGGCTCCTAAGGTCCTGCGTGATTCGGCCCTGCGGATTCAACTTCATTTTAAGTCCCTCCAACCCTTGCTCACTTGCATCCCTCACATCCTTCTGCTCTTTGACTGCACCAAGGCCTTTGAAGCTCAGGGGCTTTGGTCTTGCTGCTCCCTTCTGCCTTCCACCTCCACCGCTGCCTTTTGCACAATGAGCTCCCCATTCGCCCTCCTTCACAGCCCTTCAGAGATGTCTATGAAGATGCCCTCACACCCACCACTCACTCTCCACCTCTGCACCCATTATTAACATTTCCTTCAGAACACCTACTATGATTTGTCATCATGTAATGTATTTCCTTATGTTGCTTTTGGAAACAAGCATTCTCACTAATATGTCAACCCTGTGTTGTGGCCCATTGTGTTCACCATGACATTCGGATATCCCACTACCTGCAGGAGGTTTGATCGCTCTCTGTTAAATGGGCAAATCACAGCCTGGTCCCATTGTGGTTTCTTCCAACTCTGTTTCCTTCCCCCCACATAGAATACTGGGTAAGGGGACAAGGAAGATGCACCCCTAAGGTGTAACATGAACGGGTGCTGTTCTTCTCTGTGGTCTTCTGGGTCACTGAGTTATTGGCCAAGCTCCATGATCAGTGGGTGCCCAGGGACTCTGCCACTACTTAGAGTGTCTGGACCCCCATCTGTGATGCAGGGCTGCTAATTGCCAATCCCAGGAGAGGACTCTGACTCATGGAGAAAAGCAAAGATCATCATCCTGCCAACTAAGAGACTCAGGAGTCCATACACACTTGCCCACCACATCTCAGGTTACTGCCGAGGATCACGACACACCAATCACCAATGTGTCTGAGTCCACTGAGGCAGAACACACACACATGAGGTATGTGAAGAAGCCTCACCCATTTTGAGCCAGGTTCCCAAAGCTCCAGAAAGCTGCTCAGGGTAGATGGAATTTTGACTGCACAGGTGCCGCTTTGTGCCACAGCTGATGGGCCCCAGCAGGCATCCTGCCCTGTGTTATATCTCTCAGGGACTATGCGACTCAGGTGGCAAAGCATCGAGGGACATCCTGCTTTAAGGGAGAGAGGAACAAAGCCTGCGGTAGTGCCTCTCCAACTCAATACGCTACACTCCTTGGGAGGGATAGGAAAAAGTCTGAACTGTCCTGCTCCCTGTCTCAGGATATGTCATTCCCAGCACATCGTACAGCTATCCCTGTGGACTACAGGCAAGAAAAGGGAGAGAACTGGGTTGGTCCAAGGCCACTCAGAGAACTGTCCTGCACTGCCCACAGCTCTCAGCTAGGCCAGTACTCTTTCTGACTATTGCTCTTGATCTCTGCTCTGCAGCAGCAGGACTTCTCTGTCTCAGGCCCTTCTTCCAGCTCAAGATGTTTTTGAACTGAACTGGAGTCCACTTGCCCAGCACAACAAAGCCAAACACTGATATTGGGAGAGCAGTGAGAGAATATGAGGCATTTATTGCTGGGTGCCAAGCAAGGAGAATCAGGCAGCTCATGCTTAAGACCCAAACTTCGGCTGGGCGCGGTGGCTCACACCTATAATCCCAACACTTTGGGAGGCTGAGGCGGGTGGATCACGAGGTCAAGAGATTGAGACCATCCTGGTCAACAAGGTGAAACCCCATCTCATAAAAATACAAAAATTAGCTGGGCATGGTGGTGCGCGCCTGTAGTCCCAGCTACTCGGGAGGTTGAGGCATGAGAATTGCTTGAACCCAGGAGGCGGAGGTTGCAGCGAGCCAAGATCATGCCATTGCACTCCAGTCTGGGTAACAAAAGCGAAACTCCGTCTCAAAAAAAAAAAAAAAAAAAAAAGACCCAAACTCCCAGCTGGCTTACAGGTAAGAGTTTTTTAAAGGGGAGGAGGCTGAGGTGGCAGGCAATGTCATAAATCTATATATAGGTGTTACAGATTGGTATGACCTAAAAAGGTGGGACATCTCAAAGGAGGGTGGTGCTTACAGGTCATAGGTGGACTGAAAGACTTTTCTGATTTGTGATTAGTTCAGATTGTAGATGAATGTGGAAAGGAAAACAATGAGGCTATCAGAGGATAACATGGAAAGCAATTTCAAAACCCTGATTTGGCAAAGATTTCTTAGAACATCGTAAACATGAACCATAAAGGAAAAGACTGACAAACCATATCGCATTAAATTAGAACTTCTGTTCATCAAAAAAAGATGATGAAGAGAACGGAAAATATACAGAGAAGGAGAAAATATTTGTGACGCAACTTATAAAAAGATTGTATCCAGAATATATATATATATACACACATATATATATATATACACACACACACACACAAATATATATACTTAAAGTTCTGATATACCAAAAAGAGAAGCTCAAACACCCTAAAATAAAAACGAATAAAAGGCCTAAATAGGAACTTTACAATAGAAGACTTCCAAATAGTTAGCAGGCCTATCAAAATGTGCATAGTAATCAGAAAAATGCAAATTAAAATAGCAGTGAATTCCTACAGCAAACCCACCAAAATGGCTCAAATTAAGAAGACTGACACTACCAAGTGAAAAAGTGGAGGGCCGGGCGCGGTGGCTCAAGCCTGTAATCCCAGTACTTTTAGGAGGCCGAGGCGGGTGGATCACGAGGTCAAGAGATCGAGACCATCCTGGTCAACATGGTGAAACCCCGTCTCTACTAAAAATACAAAAAATTAGCTGGGCACGGTGGTGCTTGCCTGTAATCCCAGCTACTCAGGAGGCTGAGGCAAGAGAATTGCTTGAACCCAGGAGGCGGAGGTTGCGGTGAGCCGAGATCGCGCCATTGCACTCCAGCCTGGGTAACAAGGGCGAAACTCCGTCTCAAAAAAAAAAAAAAAAAAGATTTTCTCACCACTTTCTTAAGTCTAGACAATCAAAAAAATCAGTAAATCCAGCCCTTTTTATTAATAGCATTTGCAATTTCTATGATGTCAATATTCCTACTGTGGCCAATTTTAAGCTATCATGGTGACACGATTGTAAACAAGGTCAGGAAGAAACACACAATAGCACGTCATCATGTAATATTCCACGCAATTACAATAGGTAAAAACGTCCTCAAAAGCAGAGGTCATAGTAAAATGTAGTTCAAACAGAAAATAATCTGAGTATTTACCTGTGTTTTTTATTGTGATTTAATTATATATTTATAATTTAATTTTTCTAATAAGCATGTTTAACAAATAAATTTCTTTTTTTTTTTTAATTTTACTTTTTTTTTTTTAACACCAGGGGAAAGCGTGAATGCAGTCCCCCACTACCACAAACATTGGGGAAATCGCAGGGGTCAGCACATCCGGAATGCAATAGATAACCTCGCTCTGGGAAAACTACCTTTGTGATCATGGTATCTCCTCTGCCAGGTAATAGATAAATTTCAAAATTTCTGAAAACATAACAATCAACTCTTGTGAGCTGGTACAAAACATACTCCTGAACACATTGGACAAAACTTAAAAAATAACATTGAGTGAAATTAGCTAGATGTAGAAAAATACTGTATGAGTTCATTTATATAAAATCCTAACAGAAGTGAAGCTTAACTCTTATGTTACACATCAGGATAGTGGCCCAGCTAAGCCCCATCTAAATCAGCTGACCGCCAGGCACACAGGTGAGCGAGCCCAGGGTAGCAAAACCAATGGGCTGAGCCCAGCCTCGATCACTGACTGTCTTGCTAATTCACACATCTATGACAGTAAGTGATTGCTCTTTTAAGCCATTGAATTTTGGGCTGGTTTGTCATATGGCATTTTTCTGGCAATAGCTAGCTAACAGAGAAATTGTATGAAGGTTGGGGAGAAACGTGAGGAAAGGGTGGCCAGAAGGGGATGCACAGGAGACTCCTACGTGCTGCTAATGTTCTACTTTCTGACCTGTGTCTGTTACATGCACGTATTCCTCTTGTGATAATTCACTGAGCTATACTTAGGATTTGTACTCTTTTTTTTACTTGTGCTTTGCCTCAATAAAAAGATTTATTTAAAAAATACAATTGGCTGATTAATTCATGAAGAAGTGCTCAATTTCTCTAGTCATCAAAGATATTAAAACTGAAATATTTAAATACCATTTTCCACCTAACTGGTTGGCAGAGATTTTTAACTTTGTTACTCAGTGCTGAGAGATTGCAGGAAAATGAGCATTTTAGCAGATTGGTAGTGTGATAACACATTGGAGGGGTGATTACATATTAGTACAAACTTTTTGGAGTGTTATTTGGCAAATTCATAAAATACTTAGCAAAATATCTTTTGACTTGCAGTTGTACAGCTGGAAGTTCATACTAAGGAAATGATTATAATTATTTGCATAGATTTAGTTATTACTATGTTCATCACAACATGGCTTTTGATAGTGAAAATACAAAATATGAAATGTTATAAAATTGGGTTTGGTACATAAATAAGATATATTCCCATAAACACATCATTTTTATATGATGAAAAAAATGTGTAGTAAATTTCACAAAAAGCTGTTCGTGATCTGTTACTTAATGAAAAAGAAAGCAGTTCATTAAACAATGTGCTGTACACAATGGTATACCTTGGGCTTTGTAAAAATAGCTACATATTGTATAGGTATTAGAGATAGATGTCTGGGTATTATAGATAGATGGATGGTAGCCATGTAAGTAGGCAGGTAGGCGTGCAGGTAAGTAGGTAGGTGTGTGGATAAGTAGGTCAGTGGGCAGGTGAGTAGGAAGGTGAAAAACTATGAAAGTCTGGCAGGAGACACACCAAAGCATGAATCGTCTTTGTAACCGAATAGTGGAACCATCACTGATTTTCATTTTCTACTCCTATCTGTATTTCCTAATGTCTTCTCCCATATGTGTGCACTTCGTTTAATTAAAAGTTACAGAAACAAGCACCATCACCAACAAAAAAGACTCTAAACAGTTTTATATCAGGCCAAATTTTGCTGCCAAATGATTCATTAAAAAAAAAAAACCTTTTAGAGCTTTCTGGATATTGTAACTTCAGCTAATGGATAGTGAGCTATAAAATATTTGCATTGGAACTTAACTACTGATTTCCTCTAACAGATCAGGTGGCCTGTAGCATATGCCCACAAGGGCGTTGTTTTTATCATTTTTTCTTCAATCATTACTGCTATGCTCCACCAAGATTTCTGCTGACAGGTTTGTGGATATCCAGACATATTATAGACCCCAACCTTGCTGCCTAACTGTCTGCTTCTTCTGTATAGAACAAGCTTCTTCATCCCTGTGTTCCATTTTAAGCAATATCTTCTAAATCTATTTCCCATTCTAGCTTATAACTCAGATTCACTTTATTTACTCTGCATATTCTACACAATGGAGTATAAATGTCCAAGGTCATGTCTTATGCCTAGCTCCCTTCCTGACTGCATGCTCATATGAACACTGGATACCCCTACCCGTCTCCTTACCAGAACTGCTGTCTTCAATAATAATTGCGTTCATCTAGGTTTCTCCTTTCTTGCTCATATTTGCTTTAAATCTTTCTTAATCAGATTCACGATTTTAGGGAAATAACAATACAACTGTTATCAAAAGGGATATCAAATATTTATATCACATCATGGGGTTTGTTTTGTTTTGTTTTGTTTCAGAAAGAGTCTCACTATGTTGCCCAGGTTGGACTCAAACCCCTGGGCTCAAAGGATCCACCCATATCAGCCTCCCAAGCAGCTGGGACTTCAGGTGTGAGCCACTGTCTCCAGCTACTACCACTTGTTTTTTAAAGAAAAGAGCTTCCTCAGTACTCTCATATGGATTATAATTATTAATAAACTCATAAATTCAGACAATTTGGTTTTCAAATATCTGATTAAATAAAGGGAGTATACTGTTACAATTCCTGAATGTTAGAACTGGTACCAGAAAAGAAAGTGATAGTTTAATTGTCCACATCAAGGCACTGAGAGTGCCAGGATGAAAAAGGAGGTTCATGGATGAATGCTCATTCATTCTCCTTCAGACCGTAGCAAGGTTGCTGCAATTACCTTCCCTGGGCACAATTCTGCATAATGGTGTTTTCCATTACACAGTCAGTCTCCTGAATCATTTAAATATTGCAAAAAGTATACAATTTACCTATATAATAATGTTATTTATAGTATGCCTTTCATCCATGGATATGCAAGAGCTTTAAAACCTGCATTTAATACAGACTTACACATGCTTCCAATCTGACCCATGCAAGCAGGCTAATATTGCTGAGGTCATTGCATCTATAGATAAAAATGTGAGAGTATCTTCATACATTAATATATTCCATGTCTTCATATTCTTAATGTATGCCAGCCTGTCCTAAACTCTTTCCCAAGATCACACACCTTATTCTTTAAATAAATTTTAACCCACTTTTGATCTATTTGACATTCAAACCTTTGGAAGCAATGTCAGTATATGGCATTTCAAATTATTTTATGTGAGGACTTTTTTGTGAGCTGAAGACATGTGGATTAGGGAAAAAATACAAAAAGATTTAGGTGCGTTCTTAACATTTCTATGATTAAAAAGTCAGCCCTGAGATGGGAGGACCACTTGAACCCAGGAGTTTAAGGCTTCAGTAAGCTATGATTGCATCACTGCACTCTGCACTGGGCCATAAGCAAGACCCCATTTCTAAAAACAAAATAAAAATTTAAAAAGTCAGTCTTGTGTTAATGGGTATTTTTTTTTAGTTTTAACTTGGAAACCTCTTTAAGAAATTGACAACTCTGCCGGGCACGGTGGCTCATGCCTATAATCCCAGCACTTTGGGAGGCCGAGGCGGGTGGATCACGAGGTCAAGAGATCAAGACCATCCTGGTCAACATGGTAAAACGCCGTCTCTACTAAAAATACAAAAATTAGCTGGGCATGGTGGCACATGCCTGTAGTCACAGCTGCTCAGGAGGCTGAGGCAGGAAAATTGCTTGAACCCAGGAGGCGGAGGTTGCAGTGAGCCGAGATCACGCCATTGCACTCCAGCCTGGGTAACAAGAGCAAAACTCCGTCTCAAAAAAAAAAAGAAAGAAATTGACAACTTTTAGGCATGCTTGGTAGGCGTCATAAGTTTCAGTTGCAGCATCATAATCTTCAAAAGATCTGTCTGTGCTTTGAAGAAATAATAGTTACTCCATGTTACAGTTTAGAGGAAGATAGGTGGAGGTCATGGGTCGGGTGGACAGAGCCTAAGGGTTACCAACTGGTCAGGGGCTGCCCAGGTTTTAAAGTTTAAATTTTACGTGGACAACGTGTCATATACTAGAATGTAGAAAGCAGAGAATGGGAAGGTAACTGTACAAATAAACAGCTTAGCTACTAAAAGTGAACATTAAGTAAATTAAAACAAGTCGTTTTAAAGGTAATATCTATGGGTCAAATGAGAATTTAGGACAGTGCGGGAGAATCCCCACCATGATCATCATGATCCTTTCTCCATCTTTTAGTCTATCCTGGTGGAGCTTCAGTTTTATTGTGCTCTCCAGCAATAGTTCCAGAAATTTGCAGGAAGTCATCATAGAAATGGGATGGAATCTCTCCAAACTTCCCCAGTGTGACTTTGATTTTATCCTGTAGCCAATTTTATACATTCCTTTCTTTCCTCATTCCATCTACTCATCATAAGCTGCCCCTGATCTGCACTCCAGTTATCATCATGGGTGGCTAAACTTTATTGCATAATCGGTCCTGGCCATAAAACTAGAAGCACAGCCACACCTTCGGGATCAGAGCAATGCCAAAGTGAGCATTCTTGTGCAAATACCCTGTTGAACATGTGCAAGTGTGTGTAGAATGGGTTTCTTCAGCTCTACTTTCAACCAAGGGGTGATGATAAGTACTACCAAGAGGGTTACAATGGAGGACAGAAGATCTTGGTCCAAGATCCTGCTCTACTGCAGCAGCACTGAGCTGGCAGAGAGCAGCAGGCAAACACCTCCATCACGTTCTTATTAGGAGATGATGGAGAGGCACACGCCAGGAAGTGCGGCAAACCAAGGGAAAGCGAGCAGCTTCCCACACAGCAGCAACAAAATCACACTGCAGATGGTTGGATAGGCAGGCCTGCGTTAAAGATCCAGTTAACATTGAGCAGAGGCTGCCTTCCACCTGCAAATCAGAGAAAGGAAAGGAAACGAGCTTTGTTCTTACTGGCCTCATTGACCAGTGGCTCTCCCTTTTTTATCTCCAGAACTCATTTGTTGTCCAGACATCCTCCATCTGCCTCTAATTGAAGCCAAAGGTAGAAGCTTGGAAGACTGGCAGCTTAGGGACATAAGCAGCAGGGCTCTTGCCTGGATATGGTGCCAGAGACTTGCTGCCTGCTCTTTCCTTCTACCATCCTGCCCCCCTCCCTAAGGGCTCTACAACAGTAGGCTCTTGACAGGCTAAAGACGCCTTAGAACCATCCAACTCCATCCTAAACTGTAAGTGTATTAGTCAGGGTTCTCCAGAGAAACACCACCAGTAGAAGATATATAAAAAGAGATTTTTGTAACATACTGGATCATGCAATTATAGAGACCGAGAAGTTCCATGAGCTGCTGTCTGCAAGCTGGAGACCTAGGAAAGCCAGTCATGCCGTTTGAAGGCCTAAAATCCAGAGAACTGGTGACATAGATTCCATTTCAGTTCTAAAAGCCTGAGAACCAGGAGAGCTGAGGGCAGGAGAAAGTATATGTTCCAGCTCAAGCAGTCGGGCAGAATTAATTCAACCTGCTTCAATCTTTTTGTTCTATTGAGACTTTCAATGGTTTAGATGATGCCATCTGCTTTTCTCAGTTCATCAACTCAAATGCCAACCTCTTCCAGAAATAACGTTTAGACAGCTATCTGGGCATCCTATGGCTCAGTCAAATTGATGGATAAAATGAACCATCACAGTTGGTAGAACAAATAAAACTCCCAAGAGGGAGACAGGGGCAATCTTTAAGGACAGTGCTTCTCTGGAGCAAACTCTGTAGTAAGTTTGTTCAGTACAGGGAGGTTCTTGACTTGGTTGCACCAAAAAGCAGACCTTGAGTCAAGGATTCACAGGCTAGTGATATGTTACGGAAGTGCTGATGAATGAGTGGGGCAGCCAGAAAGGGGAGAGAAGTCAAGGGAGAGTGTACTTTTAGGCAAAAATCCCAGCTTTAGCTTGATGGTGCAGAGGAGAGGATTCACATGCAAGTGACATGTTACGGAAGTGCTGATGAATGAGTAGGGCAGCCAGAAAGGGAAGAGAAGTCAAGGGAGAGTGTACTTTTAGGCAAAATCCCAGCTTTAGCTTGATGGTGCAGAGGAGCTTTGAAATGCACATGCACCTCCAAGTATGTCCCAACTCAAAGGAAAGAGCTGGCTTTCATAACTTGTCCTACCTGTCAGCTGCTAAGGCCCACCCGAAAGGAGCCTAAATTCCCAGGCAATGCTGGCTGTTGGCTGGTGTGGGCAAAGTGGCTCAGGACTGTAGTCCCAAGAGAGCCACAGGTGTGGCCATCAGGAAAAAAAGCACACAGAAGTCAAAGGATGGCCACAGACACAGCCAGAATCCAAGGGAATCTAAGCAGGAGGTGGGAGGGAGCACCACCTTCAAGAAGCATATGATGTACACCAGGAACAAAAGAATCTATTCCACACACATATTTGCACATGTTCAAAAGGGTACATGCCCAAGAATGTTCATTTCAGCACTGTTTTTAAAT
Source organism: Callithrix jacchus (assembly GCF_049354715.1). Lineage (NCBI taxonomy): Eukaryota > Metazoa > Chordata > Mammalia > Primates > Cebidae > Callithrix > Callithrix jacchus. The sequence continues at coordinate 20,051,518 of NC_133520.1, read as the reverse complement.
AGGAAAAAAAATTGGAAATCACCTAAATATTCACTAATGGTGGGCCGAATAAATCAATTGCAACATACCCAGATTATATTATTCAATGAATACAAAAAAATAGGAGATTTGTATGCTCTTCAAGCTACATTATTAAATGAAAAAAAACCTCAAATTGCAGATTAATGATCTTACCATGCAAAATATTTTTTAAAATTTAAAAGTAGATGTGTAAATAAAATTTACACATATCCATGCACAAAAATGTCCAGAAAAAGTTCTAGAAAAGTATATTGCCGAAGTGAGGAAACAGTAGGGTTGCTGTGTCAAAGGGGTCTCGTAACATTTTATTCAATAGGTTTGATTATTGGAATATTTCCCAGTGGCTCATGCCTGTAATCTTGGCACTTTGGGAGGCTGAGGCAGGTGGATCAAAGCTCAGGAGTTCAAGACCAGCCTGGCCAAGATAGTGAAACCTCATATCTACTAAAAATACAAGAAAATTAGCTGGGTGTCTATTAGTGGTGGGTGCCTATAATCCCAGCTACTCGGGAGGCTGAGAATTGCTTGAACCCATGAAGCAGAGTTTGCAGTGAGCTGAGATTGCGCCGCTGCACTCCAGCCTGGGGACAGAGCGAGACTCTATCTGAATTTTTTTTTTTAAAAGAATATTTTCCAGTAACTGTGTGTTTATGTATTATTCATGTAGTTACAAACAAAATTGCCTTTGTAAATGCAGGTCTGACATTTCAAAATGTGGAGCTGTAACTGATCTGTGAACCACAGGAAAAAAATCAAAATTTCTCCTTTCTGTCTTTACCTTTTTGTTGCACAATGCCCTTGACAAAAAGTGGAGGTAATTTCCAAAGATACCCTGACCCCCAGGCATCAAGATGGGCCAAAGGACATAATAATTTTCTGTGTTCAGTTGACATTTTGTTATGCAACTAAATGGACTCATCTTTCAATTCTTTAAGTTTTAAAGGCCTTCCATAAACCTGTTTTAGCAGAAAACATCAAGCTTTGCAAGATGCATATTATATGACCCTCAAGGACGGAGCCTAGGACGCTGTTTCACATTTGGGGTCTTCTTGCCGCCTCTGGTCCACGTTTTCCTCTTGATGGAGGCTGACTCAGTGTTGGCTGGGAGGCTCCCAAAGACTCTTCAGGCACATCAGTACTTTGGTTCCTTAGAATGCTGGAATACTTACATAAATAAAGAGTTTACTTCTCAAATATATGTAAATCTTAGGTACTTTGATTTGGATGTAGCTTGACTTAGTTTAATGTATTCACCGGTTTTTAGGTCTTAAGATTTATATTGAGAAGACAGTGGCAAAGCACAGAGCATATAATAATTTTGAAACTGGCGACAAGGAAGGGTAATGAAGTGAAATAATAGAACCAAGTAAGAGAAACCACAAGATCAAAAAGAAGGGACGAACAGTAGGTAAGTAATTCTGAAGAAACTGAGAGAGGGCTCTCCCAGAGAGGAAGTTACTGTATTCTTTTTATTCCTTTCTACTGCCTCCTTTGCTGAAATGCTCCCACCTCCCAACTTAATAAAGAAATCCACAACCCTGTCTCATTCATAAGTAGCTATGACCCATCTCTCTCCTTTCATTCTCAATCAGCAGTTGTGGCGGGGCGCGGTGGCTCAAGCCTGTAATCCCAGCACTTTGGGAGGCCGAGGCAGGTGGATCACGAGGTCAAGAGATTGAGACCATCCTGGTCAACATGGTGAAACGCTGTCTCTACTAAAAATATAAAACATTAGCTGGGCATGGTGGCACGTGCCTGTAATCCCAGCTACTCTGGAGGCTGAGGCAGAAGAATTGCCTGAACCCAGGAGGCGGAGGTTGCGGTGAGCCGAGATTGTGCCATTGCACTCCAGCCCAGGTAACAAGAGCGAAACTCCAACTCAAAATTAAAAAAAAAAAAAAAAAAAAAAGCAGTTGTGAATGTTTCCCACGATCATCACCTTCACAGCTATTCAGCTCCTCCACTTGGCTCCACCCCACCTCACTTGCTAAGGTCATCAGTATCTTTACAGTTTCAGAATCAGATGGACATTTTTAAATCTCTTCTCACTTGAGAGGCAGTCTGGTGTCATGAAATGAACCTCAGCTTGCTTCTCTTTCGAGATTTGACTTGAATGTCACCTGTTTCAGCAAAGCACATGCTGACATGTCTTAGAAGAGTTGGGTACAGTTTTCTCTTTGTCTTTTTAGTACCTACACATACATTCCGTTTAGAACTTCTCTCATTGTCTTATCATGACTGACTTCTTGAGGGCAGAGACTGCACCCACGTTAATCCTGTCCCAGTGTCTGGCCAATATAAAGTATTCAGTAATAACTATTGAGTGAATGCATTAATGAGTGACTGAATGAATTAGTAAATGAATATTCATATGTAAGTCTGGAAAACAGAGACACAAAAGGTAATAATTCTTCAGAGAGCTAAGAAAGACATACCCATAATTTGAATTGAGAGCAAATAAAGGAGAATACAGAAAAAAAAGGACTTAAGAACCCCAAGTTTGGGTCTAAACACATAATGCTAGGAAATGAAATACAGAAAAACAATCCATCTGGATAACAATTAATGAGGTCAAACTTTTGAGCTAGGTTCAATAACAAAAAATTTTCCTTTAGCTTGTCTTCTTGTACAAGGTGCACGACTCCAGGTAACATCAGCTTGTAGTAAAATAGTTTAACTGCACTGAGCTGACACAGTCTGTGGCAATGACTACCAGACAGTAGGACAGGCAAAGGTCTTGGTTCCAGTGACTCAATATGTAAAGGAAAAATTCTGCCAGATTCCTTGAGTGCCAGGCAAGAGGCTGTTAGGCAATAACGCTGGGGAACCAATGTTTTAGGGCCAGTTTCAACAGAAACAACAAAATAAGTATTTGAAGGTGTCAGAACATATTTAAACTTGTATTTCAGACAGAAATATGTCTTGGCTATAAGGCCTTAGCAAGAGGCCCACATCTTCCTCTGGTTCTCACACACTTCCCCTAAGGACAGCGATGAAGAAGTCATTCTTGGAACAACGTCGACCATCCAGTGCCAATTAGGTCAGTGTCTTGGCAAGAGAGTAGACCCAGCTTGGGTCTGTGTCTGGCTTTGGTGTTGATGTGCCTATCACAGGTCTGCTCAAGTGAAAGCACCTAAGAACTCCACTGACTGTTTCTGGCTAGGCCTGTCCCAAAATTGGCAGAGAGCGCCAAAGCCTGAGGAAATGGTGCTGGTACGATATTAGCATTATGTTATATCAAGATTAGATATCAATGACCAGGTATGTGGCCTTTTTCCCCACTTTGCACCAGCAGATAAAGCCATGAAGAAACAGGGAAAAAGATTTATCGCCTCTTGGCCAGTTACAGTGGCTCACACCTGTAATCTTAGCTCCTGTAATCTTAGCCGAAGTGGGAGACTTGCTTGAGGCCAGGAGCTCGAGATAAGCTTGGGCAACATAGTGAGACTCTGTCTCTTAAAAAAAAAAAGGGTTTGACATCTCTTGCTCCTACGAAGAGTCTCACTGGAGACAGCCAAGTCCTATTGCTCCCATTCTAAATCTGCTCAGCCCCATGACTGTCTTACACAAGTTCTGGGCAGGCAGTACGGACCTGGACTTCAGACAGCCTGGGCACTTTGTGTGAGTTAATGATCTAACGCAACCAAACCTTAGTGTCCTCATCTGTGAAATGGAGACAGTATCAGGAAATACCTCACAGGGCCATTTAGGAGATCAGTCACAATAACAGATGTAAAGGGCTTAGTACTCTGCCTCTGCCTTAGAGTTAGTTATTAGTTTCGGTTGTGAGGACCACAAGATCGTCTGTCCAATCCATGCTTCCAATGGATTGGGAGAGGGGGTTTGTTTATGAGCAGTGTGATTCACTATACACCCATCTAAGCAACATTGACTCATGCATTTTGCAATTTTCCAACAGTTTTTCATCTACTATATTCGAGATGGAAACTGCCCCAGCCTCACACAGGCTGTCCATGCCCCTTGCTATGTTAAACTCCCATACATAAGCTCACTCACCCTCAGCTGCATTCCCCGTTATTCTTGAGCCTAATGTAGGGGCTGAAATAAAAAGGCTGGCTTAGCCACTATACCAGTTAGGGTCAATCAGAGAGGCAGAAGCACTAGGATATGTGTACACACATGTGTGTGTATTTATGTGTGTAAATATGGATCTGTTACATAGATTGCACATTGTACAATTGTGGGATGGGTTATGCAGTCTCTATAAAGCCTAAAAAACATTGCTATTATAAAACAATAGCTTTATGAGGCCATTAAAAATATATTTACCCTGCTGGGAGCGGTGGCTCACGCCTATAATCCCAGCACTTTGGGAGGCCGAGGCGGGTGGATCATGAGGTCAAGAGATCGAGACCATCCTGGTCAACATGGTGAAACGCCGTCTCTACTAAAAATACAAAAATTAGCTGGGCATGGTGGTGCACACCTGTAATCCCAGCTACTCGGGAGGCTGAGGCAGGAGAATTGCTTGAACCCAGGAGACGGAGGTTGTGATGAGCCGAGATCGCGCCATTGCACTCCAGTCTGGGTAACAAGAGCAATACTCCGTCTCAAAATAAATAAATAAATAAAAATATATTTACCCAATATTTTTACTTTCTTTCTTCTTTATTTCTTGCATCTCTAAATTCCTGTATAGTATCATCTTCCTCTTAAAGAACATCCCTTAGAATGCCCCTTAATTCTCTAAAGTGGAGAACAATTTTTGTGGTCTAAAAATATCTTAATTTAGCCTTCACCTTTTGAAAATAGGAAAAACAAGCTCCTTTCCTCTAAACTCATACCCAACACTTCCGTAACCAGGTATGTGGGGTTTATTTTCCCACACCAACCAGTTCTCCAGTTCTCTGGATATCAACTGAGTGTCCTATAATTCAATTGAATTCTGACACTATCTACCAGGAATTAGTGTCAGACCCCATAAGTTAAAAGTCCTACAAGACTACCTCCACTTCAGATGCCAATCAAAAGTCCAGGTGGTTGCCATCCATTCATCTGTGCTCTTGATCAACTGGCTATAAATTGGAGGTTCCCAAGACCCCCTCCTTACAGTCAATTATTTGCTAAATTGGCTCACAGAACTTAAAAAATATCTATGCTTGCCAGTTAATTTAATTAATTCATTTATTTATTTTCCAGATGGAGTCTCACTCTGTCACCAGGCTGGAGCACAGTGGCGCGATCTTGGCTCACTGCAGCCTCTGCCTCCCAGGTTCAAGTAATTCTCCTGCCTCAGCCTCTCAAGTAGTTGAGACTATGGGTGAGCGCCATCACACCCAGCTAATTTTCATATTTTTTTAGCAGAGACAGGGTTTCACTATGTTGGCTAGGATGGTCTCGATCTCTTGACCTCATGATCCACCCATCTTTGCCTCCCAAAGGAGGTATGAGCATGAGCCACTGCACTTGGCCTGTTTACCAGTTCATTATAAGGAATACAGATGAACAGCCAGATGACGAACTATATAGGGCAGGATCTGAAAGAGTTGGGGTGTGCCACCCTACTGACATATGGATGTAGTCATCAATCCAGAAGCTCTGTAATCCCTCTAGTTCAGGGATTTTTATGTAGACTTCATTACATAAGAATGATTGCTTATACACTCAAGCTCCAGGTCCTCTTCCCATCCCAAAGGATGAGGTGGGGGGTAGGACTGACAATTTCAAGCTCCTAATCATGGCTTGGTCTTCTGGTGACCAGCCCCCAACCAGGAGCCCACCAAGAGTCACCTCACTAGAACGAAAGATGCTTTTATCACGCAAGAAATTCCAAGGGATTAGGAATTCTGGGTCAGAAATTGGGGCCAAAGACCAAGTATCAGAGCAAATGTTCTAGCACCCCTATAACCGAGGAAATTACAAGAGATTTAGGAGCTCTCTTCCAAAAAACAGGGGAAAAGACTAAAATATATATTTATTATGAATCACAATATCATATTTTTAAAACACATTTTAGCCGGAGGGATGTGTGTGTGTGCAGTTTTCTCTTAGTACACACGAAAACACAACTGTGCTGTCATCCCACTTCTACTGTTGCTGTTGAGACCTACTGAACGTATTGTCGCTCCTTTGAAGGTACGCTCTCTTTTCTCTCTGATTCCTTTTAAGATCTCTTTGTGATTGTTATTCTGCAGTTCCATTATGTTAAGTACTTTTCAGACTTCCTGTATATGGATTTTTATCTTTTGAAAGTTTCTAAATATTTTTAGCCATTATCTTATCAAATATTATGTTTGTCTTACTCTTTCTTTTTTTTTTTTAAAGACAGGGTTTTACCATGTTGGTCAGGCTAGTCTTGAACTCCCGACCTCAGGTGATCCGCCTGCCTTGGCCTCCAAAGTGCTTGGATTACAGGCTCCAGCCATATTATTTCTTTTCTTTGCTTCTGAAACGTTTGTTACACCCATGCTAAACTTTATTATTCTACATTTCTTGCTTCATAACTTTGCTTTCATATGTTCCATGGCTTTCCCTTTCTACGAGATATTTTGTGTAAATCAAGAGCTATACTCCTATTCACCAATTATCTCTTTAGTCATGTCTAATATGAGTGGTGTTGAAGCAGGAGCGGCCACAAGAAACAGACCTCTCAGACACCGAACTAGGAAGGAAGAGGTGATTTATTAGGCCGGGAGCAAGGCGACATAGTTGTCTAATAACCAAGCTCGTCTAACAAAGAGAAGCTCTGCCTTTTTTTTTTTTTTTTTTTTTTGAGACAGAGTTTTGCTCTTGTTAGCCAGGCTGGAGTGCAATGGTGCGATCTCAGCTCACCGCAACCTCCGCCTCCCGGGTTCAGGCAATTCTCCTGCCTCAGCCTCCCGAGTAGCTGGAACTACAGGCAGGAGCCACCATGCCCAGCTAATTTTTTTGTATATTTAGTAGAGATGGGGTTTCACCTTGTTGACCAGGATGGTCTCGATCTCTTGACCTCGTGATCCACCCGCCTCGGCCTCCCAAAGTACTAGAATTATAGGTGTGAGCCACCGCCCCAGCCAACTCTGCCTTTATATAGACTTACAGCTCTAGATATTACATGTGAAAGGGTGTTGGGTTTACAACCTTAGAAATTACATGTGAAAGGGTCTTGGTCCATGGAGTAGGCATGGGGTGGGGGTTTGATCTTGCTTAAGTAAAAACAATGCCTTCTGGAAAGATTCCCTCATACTATGCCTGCTATCTATAGAAAGGCAATTAAGGAGGCGCTGGCTCAGCCAGCCTTTTCTTCTATTGAAATGCAGCGTGGAAGTCAAAGGGGAGGTGATCCTAGATGCTTGGGTCTCTTTCCTCAGTGTCAAACTCATTGATACAGATTTTTATTTCAATTATTACATTTGTTTCTAGACAGTCTACTTCATTCTCTTTCCAATCTCCTTATACATTAAAGTTTGTCTATTTTTTTAACATGAAAAGATGTTTAATTCTGTGTCTGATAATTCCAGTATCTAAGGTCTTTGCAGGTGAGTTTCCAGTGCTTGTTGTTTCTGCTTATTCACTTTATGGTAACTTATGTCCTTAAATGATTATTATATTTTTCTGTGAGCTACTTGTTTTCCTTGGAAATTTATTTGAGGAAATTCTTTGATGTCTGGAATTAAGGCAGATTCTTTCCTAAAGGTTTTATACTTACTTTTGCTAGATGCTTGAGAAACCGCTTGTCCAGTGTCCCTTGCAGCTAAATGTTCACCGAGTGTGTTGTTACTGTTGTTTCAACTAGATAGTTTGAATCTGTGCTACAAGTGAGACACAAACGACCCTGTTTTACAGGACCCAGCCGATAAGACAAGTTACAAAAAAAGAAGCTGGCCAAAACTCACCAAAACCAAAGTGGTGACAAAAGTGACCTCACAGCTCATGATACACTAGTGGTAATGTATTAGCATGCTAAGACACTCCCACCAATACCATGACAGTTTACAAATGCCAAGGCAATTCCCAGAAATTACCTGATGTGTTCTAAAAGGAAAAGAACCCTCAATTCTGGAAAATCCTCACCCGCCACGGAAAACTCATGAATAATCCACCCCAGCTTTATCAAGTCATCAACAAATAACCATAAAAATAGCCAACCAGCAGCCTATGAGGGTTGCTCTGCCTTGATACAGCCATGCTTTTATTCCTTTGCTTTCTTAATAAACTTGCTTTCACTTCACTTTGTCGGCTTGCTCTTGAATTCCTTCCTGTCTGGAGTAAAGGACTCATGGCTTCCTGGGCTGAGCCCCACTTTTGGCATTTGCCCTACCCCACAAAAGTGTTTAAGGTGTGGTCTATGGTTACATCTTTGCAGAGGTGGGTTTTCCCACCTCTGTTCTGCACCAGGGAGCTGAGCAATTTTCCTTGCTATTGTTTTAATTGTCAGGTCTCCATACGCAAGCCTGGAACCTGAAAGTCTGAAGTCCTGCTTGCCTTGGCCTATGTCTCCCACTCCCCCACCTGCATTCGCCATTGTCCCTAATCGCCCTGGTGGCAGAGCTTCCCAGGACAAGCCCCTCACCCAGCCCTGCCATCTTAACTGTTCTTATGATAATGTAAATACCTCTCACCCAACCCTGCCATCTTAACTGTTCTTATGACAATGTAAATACCTCTCACCCAACCCTGCCATTGTAACTGAATTTGTGGTCCTGTATACTCCCTTGCCCCTACCCCCCACCACTGTAACTGAACTTACTCTGCAACACCCCCGCCCCGCAAAAAACTACCCAAACCTATAAAACCAGCTCCTATCCTACTGCCTGTTGCTAATGCCCTTTTCGGCCTTAGCCCACCTGCACCCAGTTGAATAAACAGCCATGTGGCTCACACAAAGCCTGTTAGGAAGGTCTCTTCGTTCAAAGCGCACGTTTTTCAACATTAGCTAGATAGTTTGAATCTGTGCTGCAAGTGAGACAGGAATTCAGCAAGACTTGTTTTACAGGACCCTGCCTGGAAGGCTGGAGACCACTAGGTGGGCTCAATGCCTTATTGCAATGCTACAGTGTGGTAATGGGGAGAGGTAGCTATTTCTGGAATGAAAGCCAAACTCTGTACGATATTTAAAGAGGTTTATTCTGAGCCAAATATGAGTGACCTTGGCCTATAGCACAGCCTTAAAAAGTCCTGAGAACACATGCTCAAGGAGGTTGGGTTATAGCTTGGTTTCATACATTTTAGGTAGACGGAAGTTATAGGCAAAGACATAAATTAATACACGTAAGGTAAATATTGGTTTGACCCAGAAAGGTGGGACATGTCAAAGGGGGAACTCACGGGTCATAGGTGGATTCAACGATTCTCTGATTGGCAATTGGTTGAAAGAGCTAAGCTCTGCCTAAAGGATTGAAGTCAGCGGAAAGAAATGCTTGAGTTAAGATAGGAGGGTGATACAGGCCAAGGTTCTTGTTATGTAGATGAAGCCTCCAGGTAGCAGGCTTCAGAGAGAATAGATGGTAAATGTCACCTTTTGGATCTTAAAATGTGTCAGATCCTCAGTTAAATCTCTCTTTGATCAGGAAAAGACCTAGAAAGGGAAGGAGACTCTCTACAAAATGCAGATTTCCCTCACAAGAGAAAGCTTTGCAGGACCATTTCAAAATATGTCAAAGAAAAATGCTTTGGGGCAAAATACTTTCATTTTCTTTCTTTCTTTCTTTTTTCTTTATATAAAGACAGGGTTTCACCATGTTGGTCAGGCTGGTCTTGAATTCCCGACCTCAGGTGATACGCCCACCTTGGCCTCCAAAGTGCTTGGATTACAGGCGTGAGCCACCACGCCTGGCCTACTTTCATTTTCTTTAGGGCCTGTTGTCATGTGATGCTATACCAGAGTCACGTTGGAATTTGGTATCTTATTGCCACAAAAAGTCTGTTTTGTCTGTCTTTTGATCTCTATTTTAATGCTAATTCTGGTCAGTTGTGCCTAAACTCCAAAGGGAAGGGTATAAGCATCTGATCTCTCTTCCCATCATAGCCTGAAATAGTTTTTCATGTTTCTTTGGGATTCCCTTGTTCAAGAGTTGGGGGTTCATTCAGTCAGCTGAGGGGCTTAGAAATTTTTTTTGGTTTACAATATGTTTCCAGGCCAAGCCTACACTAAGGGTGGGGTTCTTCGGGGTACCATCTTTGAGGGACAGTCTCCCAGCATGTCCCATTTTGGCTGGGACATGCTTCGCCTCCTGTCTCTGGTGCTCCTGGAAGCAATGAAAGCTGAAGCTCAGAGTCACCCAGCTTGGCAAACGTGTGCAGGCTGAAAGCTGACTCTGCTTGCCCCTCAGTTCCCACTTGCCCTTAGATTTTACCCTGTGTATTTCTTGGTTTCTTGCCAGTTCATCAGTGCTTTTAAGAATCCTTAAGAGATTCTACCCATAAAAAAAAAAAAATCTGATTTTCAAACTTTTGAGTTATTTTCAGCAGAAAGGATGATTTGTGTAATTAGACTGCCATATTGCCAAAAGAGATCCCTGCAGAGCTTGTTTTTGTGAAACATAAAGAGAAGAAAATGATGTCTAATAAAATGCCCAGGTTGGTAAACAGTGCTCTGCTATTAATCTTGTGAACAGGTATTTCAATCATTTTATGTGAGTCAAGCTCAAAGTGACTTTTCCTTTCTTCTCAAGTAGCATGAAGTATTACAAGTCAACCTTGTGACTTTCTAAAAAAGAGATAAAAAGACATGTGAAGAAGGAAATGGATCACAGAAATAAAAGAAGGCTTCTTTCCCTTTGATTGGAATTATAACATTTCCAAGTGAAGGTGTGGAAGTCTATACTAGTGTTAGTACAGGAACAAGTATAGGAGTAAAAACAAATAATCATGAATAAATAACATGAATCCTTTGACACTCTTAATTGGCCTTATTTAAAAAAATAGGTAGTTTATCTGCTAACTTTTCCCTAAGTACAGACACAAAAAGGAAACTAAACAGGTCTTTTCTCTTTCACCCAGATATAACAATGATTTTTGTCTAGTGAAAGTGGTAGGCACCAGAACAAAGTTCTCTTAACATACCAAAAACTAAGCCAAAATGCCCGAGTGGGCATCTCCTTGCCAAACAACCATATGCTAAGTCACTCCCCCGTGGGTGGATGGCTCCCTTCAGAGACAGGTAGAGACTGAGCTTCTTTCCTTTGAGGAGAACAGGAGGTAAACAGGAGGTGCTGCCAATCTGGCCTAGGAGGCTGGAGACCACTAGGTGGGCTCAATGCCTTATTTGCAAAATTATAAATTGAATTTGATGACCGTGAGGGTTTCTCAGCTTATTAGATGAATCAACAATAGGAAGCTTTTGTTTCTTTTGTTCTTGCAGGTCCCAGGCTGGAATCTAAGCATCAGCTGTTCTGAAGCTCCTTGCACACACTGGGGAAAGCTGCCCTGTCTGTCCTTCCTCTGCAAGGTCTCTGCACACACCTTAGCCTCTCCCACAGTCCAGCACCCCTTTGGCCCTGTCCTCAGTGAGACAGAAGGGAAGGAAAAGTCATTTGGGAAAAATTCAGACTGCAGAAGTGGCTTGCCCGAAAAGTCACCACAACAGTCAAAAATAAAATAACCTGGGAAAAAAACTCAGGCTGCACCTGCAAACAGGGTCCAGCACAAAAGCTCTTTCTTCTTTGTACAATTAGCAAGCTCCCAGGAAAAAGTTTCCTCCCCTTTACAGGCATATACATGGTGGGAACTTGCACAGGGAGGTAGGGGCTTACCTAAAACAAACTCATAGTTACACAAACAAGAGAAGTAGCGCTTTGTGCTTGCCTAGAGACATACCCACAGCTGCGTAAGAGACGAGAGTTGCACAGACAGTTTTACTGATAAGAAAAGTTACTCAAACAGTTACAGGGAAGACAGCGGTTTTTTATAAAAAGCTTCTGAATTCAGCTATAACCCACCAACCACTCGGACTCACCTCTCTGCTGCAGAGTTTTCTTCTTTTGCTTATTAAACTTTGGCTCCAACTCTTTTGTACGTGTAGGACAAAGAAACTTGGGGAAACTGCTACATTAAGGCTGCTACATTAAGGTACGTTGGTGAGACTGCAGCATCAGCATGGTGGCACAGTATTAGCTCAGAGAGACTCCAGCCTCAAGGATATTTCTATAGAAGAAATTTTATGCGAGAGTGAGTGGCTATGGGAAGACGGTTTTCTAAATGAAGTCGGGTTTGGGAATGGATATGTTAGGCTCACCTTTGACCCTGAGTGAGGCAAGTGGCCAGAGGGATGAGAAAGAATGGATTCTCTAGGTCCAAACTATTAATAATATCCTCACATTGGAAACTGGCCATGGCTTTCACAGCTTCTCCCACTCAAATCTGTGTTACATGCCATGGACAATCTAAGCTTCCAAGCACTGTTATTACCACCTAACTCTCCTGCCCCAAATCAGTAGTGCCTGCCTTCTGCTTGTACAATAAAGTCAAAATATCTTAGCTTGGCTAACAGGATCCTCTGGGAGTGAGCACTAATAAATCTTCCCAAAGTCCTGGTGTTCTAGAAATTCCTGAATCCACACTTACCTTGAGCTTCCTATTTTGTACACGTATTTCCGCTTAATTCTTTCCATAAAATATAGTGGGGCTTTGTTCTGGAGCTGGCTTCTATTCAAGTAGGAAGAAGAGGAAATGTTTCAGGACAAAGGCAGACAGCTGTCTCTGCTATTAAGGCCCCTTTGATTTGGCTCAGTGCATTCCAATCTTGCTTCTGTAAACCATCCTCATTTGAAACCGTGTTATCCACCACCTGAGTCCCACTGTGATTGCCTGTTTCTAATCTCCCCACCTGATTCTGGGGCATTTCAAGGTCTAAGGGGCAGCAGGAGGATGCCTTTTTTCCACTTGAAAGTTTTTAGTTTATGAATCCACATGGTGCCTATGGATAACATCACTGCAGCATCTTTACTGCTTTGGCTTTTTGCCAGCACCAACACTGGCCTTTGCCATCCCCCTGAGTTCCTTCATTCTATTCTTGCATTTTTCTCACTGCTTTCTTGAGGTCTTTTTCTTCTCGTGGAAGCAGGCCATGTCTTGCAAGTCTATGTTTGGGCTCCTGATTCTTTGCATAATCCAAAAAATCATAAATCACCCCAAAGCCAGCTATCTTGCCACCAGCAAAATAAGTTCTGAATCCAAATACAAAGATGACATCCAGTGTGGTCTTGTATATTTTGACTGATTTTTCCAGAATTTTTGTCTTAGGTACTGTTGCCTTCCCGGTGTTAGGATATCCATGGCCACTTGTTTCCTTTGAAGTAGCTGGTTGGTCAGGAGTTTCCTGGTACAGATAATGTGTCATTCATGCTGGCAGGTGATCTGCAGGCAGCCAGGGAGGAAAACTCAGGAGGATGCTTTAAATCACATGAGTCTATCTGTTTATAAGCCCCAGATTGACACTCACCTAGTATGTATATGTATACATTATAAGTGGTATTCATTAATGCTATCTATTGTTGTACCAGCCCGAGCGTAGAAAGTCAACTCCAAGACAAAAATATGCCAAACTGCAGGGTCTTTATTGCCAAAGGCCATGGAGGACTCGCGTCTCTCCAACCCGTGGCCCCGAAAGGAGGGTGTCAAGACCTTTTATACCGGTAAAACCACCTCGGGAGTGAGGGTGAGGGGCAGGGGTGGGGGTGAGGGGCTTCAGACATTCTGAGGGCTAGTGGATTTTGTGAATCACTTCCTGGGCGGAGACGAGGGTGAGGGGCTCCGGACATTCCAGTGGATTCCTGGGCGAAGAGGAGGGTGAGGGGCTCCGGACACTCCGAGGGCCAGGGGACTTGACGTTCTGATTGTTACTTAAGTGGTTCACAAAAGTCAAGATTAGCATTTGCTTACACATTGTCTGGGTAGGGTGGAAGTTACAGTCCTTAATTATTTATTACAAGTCGCAGGGGCCAAAATGGCATGGGTTTGGACTGCTTGCCTGTCACATTTGAGTCACAGAGAGCAGTTTCAATAGAAAGCCGAGGTATGGTTGAGGTATGCAGTTTTATGGGGCTTTTCCCATGACACACTATGGCTATGTAATAAATTATCCCCAAACTAGCAGCTCAAAACAAGAAATATTTAAGTACTTATTATTTCACACAGGTTCTGAGAGTCCAACATCTGCAGGCAGCTTGGTCAGGTGGTTCTCTCAGGGCCTCTTATGAGGTTGCTATCACACTCTCAGCTTGGGCTGAAGTCACCCGAAGGCCGGACAATCCACTTCCAAGTTCACTTGTGTGATTACTGTCAGGTCTCCATTCTTTGCAGGGCCTCAGTTCCTCACCACAGGGGCCTCACTCTACAGGCTGCCAGGGTGTCCTCAAAAGCCAATGAGGAGACAGAGAGAATGAAGTGTCTTTTGACCTTGATCTTGGAAGTGGTACATCCTCACTTCTGCCATATCCTATTGGCCACACAAGGAAGAGGGATCATTGTGGTCATTTCTGGAGGCTGGCTGCCGCACTCAACCATGTTTTTACGCTTCCCCATATACATTCTAACATCTTTGAAGTTGGGCTGCATCTTATAATCAATGGTGTGTCATAGTTTAATTGGCAAAATTTCCAGTTAGTGGTGTAGAAAGTAATCATGTGTCTTATAATTGTGATATCTTATTCAGGGAAATATCCCATAGGCATGATATTGATGTGGCTTCCTGACTCCTGGCTGCCTGTCTCTACCACATTGCTCATGGCCCTGTCAACAGTCTAGTTGCTGTCCCACCATACAATACTCAGCTCCTTTTCTATGCCCTTTCCCACACCAGTCCTTCTGAGGTGTCTTCTTCATGATTTAAATGACCACATCAGGGCCTAAATCCTCCAGAAGCTTTCCCTGACCTCCCTAAAGCATCACAGTCTCACTATCCTCTGTAGTCCCATAGCAGTTGTTAATGAGTCCATCTATTTGGTACTTAATTTTGTACCTTGTAGTAATTGTTGAGATTTCATGTGTTCCTACTTCACACATACATATTGTATATATGCCCAGAGTGCATAATAAATGTTGCTGTACACATTTGGAGTCTTGTTTTATTTTTAAAGCAGAATTTTGGGACTCTAACAACAAACCTCTCTGGTCCTTGGGTGAAATTTTATAACTAATCTGATAGACAAAATGATACTCATCAGAAATGTACAACTATTCAAAAATGTCTAAGTCAAAGATGCAGAGGCTGAGCTAGACAACATCAGTTTCCAACAGTTCATCTACTTAGTCA
Source organism: Callithrix jacchus (assembly GCF_049354715.1). Lineage (NCBI taxonomy): Eukaryota > Metazoa > Chordata > Mammalia > Primates > Cebidae > Callithrix > Callithrix jacchus. The sequence continues at coordinate 20,036,304 of NC_133520.1, read as the reverse complement.
CTGTTTTGTTCTCTGTAACATCTAAGATCTGAGATTTCTTTGAACATGACTTTTGTGTACTCCATTGCACCATGGGGCGGGGAAAGAGGTGTCTGGTCTACTTTTGCTCACAAAAATAGAAATTTTGTCTGGGAACAGGGTTAGGAACAAAAGATCAGGACTTAACAAAACTCTAGTAAGTAGTTTAACTTATTGTTTTATAATATTTTTCAGGACTCATTTAAACAAGTTAATTGATTTCATCTACAGAAGGCAATTTAAAAGTTAAGGGAGACTCAGCAGAATACAGATTACGAAAGTAGAAAAAAGTTAAGGGAGGGTAAAATGTATGAACTTCAAATAAAACTAACTAGAAATCCAGCAGAGAGTATTGCTAAATTTGGGATTTTTTTCAGTTCCGTGGATCACTTATCATCTGCCTTCTCAGAAAACAAGCAGTTCAGGATTGTTGCTGGAAATGTATTGGTAAGGCCCAGCCCAGCTCTGCTCTGTCACTGTCTCAGAAGCACTTCTTTTTTTAATTTTTTTATTTTGGTGCTGTGACTCGGATTCGATCAGAAGCACTTCTATCACCAGATATATATAAGAAAAATGAATCATCACTTCTACCTCATATCATATCCAAAAATTATCTAGAAATTGGAATATATGCTTACACACAAAAGCTAAAATTAAACCTCTAAAAAAAGCATAGGGCAAAAATATTTATATATTTTGGATAGGCAAAGTGGGTTAGACAAGGTAGACGGTTTGCTGGGCACCACTTTTCAATTCAGAGAGGCAGGAAGTAAGTTGTTCCCTTTTGGTCTTGGGTCTAAGCTGTGCTAACCCTCCTAGCCCTAAATACCTGACACATTTAACCAAATTTGGTTGGTATCTATTTTCAGTATAGGTTAGAGCCCAGAAAAGGGGATGATCCATTGGCACCTCCCCTGACATCTAAGAGTGAATGGATCTAATGTTCTTTAGCTCTTCCAGACTTGGGAATAACTATCTCATAGATGACATTACAAGGGTGGACGAGATAGTGTCTGTAAAACACTCTGAGATCTCTAGAAGATATGATGTCTAAAATTCACAAGGGATCACTACAGGTAACTACTCTTCACAAGAATATGTTCTGACTTGTTTCTGAGAGCCTGTCTTTCGTATGTCTCAGGATGTCTGTTGCCTTACTCTGTTTTGTGCGGCTGTAACGGAATACCACAGAATGGGTAATTTATAATAAACAGAAATGTATTTCTCACAGTTCTAGAAACTGGGAAGTCCAAGATCAAGGTGCTGGTATCTGGCGAGGGTCTTCTTGCTACATCACGCCATGGTAGAAGGCAGAAGAACAAAGAGAGGGAGAGAGAGAAAGAGGCACACATTCATCCTTTTCAGGGTCAAATTCATCCTTTTCTAACAAGACTACTCCCATAATGCTGTGCTCTGAACATGCCCCTCAAAGTTCATGTGTGGGAAACTTAATTCCCAGTGCAACAGTGTTGAGAGTTGGGGTCTTTTAGAGGTTATTAAGTCATGAGGGCTCTGTACTCATGAGTGGATTAATGCTATTATTGAAGGAACAAATTAGTTATTGTGGGAGTAGGTTTCTGATAAAAGGCTGAGTTTGGCCCCCTTCCTTCTTTCTCTCACCCATGTGGTGACTTCTATCACATGCAGGAAGGCACTCACCAGATAATGGCACCCTGTTATTGGACTTACCAGCCTCTAGAAATGTGAGAAATAAATTTCTTTATAAATTACCACCTGTGGTAGTCTTTTATAGCAGCACAAAACAAGCTAAAATGTGTGATAATGAACCCACTCTTATAATAATGACATTAATCCATAAGGGCAAAGGTCTCATGGCCTAGTCACCTCTCATTAGACCCCAATACTGTTGCACTATGGATTAGGTTTCCAATATATGCTTTTTGGTGGGACATATTTAAACCATAGCATCTGTGTTTAAACTGGTGGGTGACTCGAGGAGCCAGCAGGTGAACACAATATACCCTGCCTATTCTATGCCCTCTGCCTTCCTCCCTGTTGTCTAGCTCCCCTTGAGCATCATGACAGGCAAATTTGCTCAAATAAGGCAAGTGAAGAACTCCTCTGTTAACTTGGTCCCGGAGTGTCTAATTCCTGAAACATTGAATAGTGACATGTCTTTGACTTAACAATATCACAGCCTCCATTCCTTGTACGCCATGGGAGGCACTAATCATATTCATTCGGGATCTAGTTGCAGAGTACATATCAAAGGAAGAGAATGGAAGTGAGGGAAAACAATTATGTTTCACAAATGAACTAAAACAATTATGTAGGCCCCCACTGAGTAGACAGCTTTGAGCTCTGCTTCAAACGGGTTTTGAAATAACCAACTGAGAAACTGTATTGCAATTGAGCTGGACAGCTATTTCAGAGAACTCTTTCACAGGATGAGTCAACCAACATCTCTGATCAGAGAAGTCTAAATGGTGCTCTGTTATTAAATCTCCTGTGAGTCTACAATGAGAAATTTTCTGTAATTTTTAGAAGTTCAATAATAGCCACATAAAGTCATTAAAATCCTGCCTCTGGTCATCTTCTGATAGTTATATTTGTTATGATTTTTGACTGCTCAGCATCTCCGGCCACTCTTCCTGTGTTGAGGAATCTCCCCTATTTTACCTCGCCTCCCCAAAGTAGGAACCAGAAATGCTCTTTCTCATACTAACTTGGCAACTTTTGGAAACCCACCTCTTCATCCTGGGCAAGACTTTCTATCATGTGGCTGAAAGGAAACATTATGAGATTTATATTTATTCCATGACCCATGTGTCATTTTGTAGGTCACCAAACATAGAGCAAGTGAGTGAATGGTCCATTTATTTGCAAGCTGGGGCTGATGCTTCTTACCTCTAAAACCCAAGACCTGTCATCGCTATCAAAGATTGGTACAGTTCAGCTTGGACCTGTGTCCTAGGCCAATCAAACACATCCACATGAGGCTTTGATGGCAAAGAAAAAACAGGTACCATGCAGACTTGTTTTTAAGAAGGATGGAGGCAGAGTATTGGAGCCTCACAGCAAGCATGACCACGGTTCTCTCCAGGCCCACCATTGAGGTGTCCCTGCAGTGTCTCTCTGGAAAGCCTTGTGGTGTAGCATGTCTAGCTCTGTTGGGGGCATAGCTCTAAAACCTGACTTTGACCCTCCTGTGCTCTTACATAAAGTTCTTTCCTGCTAGTTAGAATACTTAGTGATACACCATGCTTTTTAGAAGCTAAATAAGAGGAGAAAAACATGTGAGGGTTTTAGAAAGCTGTATAAGGTTGTACCAGTTGGCAGGGCACGGTGGCTCATGACTGTAATCCCAGCACCTTGGGAGGCCAAGGCAGGTGGATCACCTGAGGTCAGGAGTTCGAGATCAGTCTGGCCAACATGGTGAAACTCCGTCTCTACTAAAAATACAAAAAATTAGCCAGGCGTGGTGGCACATGCATGTAGTCCCAGCAACTTGGGAGGCTGAGGCAGGAGAATCGCTTGAACCCGGGAGATGGAGGTTGCAGTGAGCTGAGATTGCACCATTGCACTCCAGCCTAGAAGACAGAGAAAGACTCTGTCTCAAAAAAAAGAAAAAAGGTTGTACCAGTTGATGGTGGCAATGGCAGTACTCAGCTTTTAGAGATAAGAAGCAGTGGCCCAAGCTTGCAAATAATTAGACCACTCATTAGCTTGCTGAATGTTCATCAACCTACAAAGTAATACACAGGTCTCAGAATAAGTGTCATGGATGTTTCTTTTTAGACGCATGATAGGATGTATTGCCCAGGATGAAGAGGTGGATTCCTAAAAGTTGCCAAGACCACTCTTAGCACGGAACTCACTGAAATAATCCCTGTGCCCTGTACTCTGACATTGGACAATGGTCTTTTGGAAGGGCAGACAGACACTCAATTGGTGATCAGCCCCTGAAGACTGCAGAAGCCTTCAATTGAGTGTAAATACAACCTAGGATAGACAGTGCATGGAAGTGACAGACCTGTACTATGATTTAAGCCCTTCAGCTAACTGGGTCGCAGAATATAACCTCCTTCCATCTGCAAGGAGCCTAATATAGGGTGAAATGATTGTATAGGATTCCCCAGACAAATCCCTTACTATAATATAATTCTATAAATATTAGACTTTGAACAAACACATAGAGTGAGTCACCTTCAATTTGTCAAAACAGTTTCTAATATTTGGCCAAATATTACTAACTCCAGTTTGTGGGCATGTATTGATTTTTCTAAGTAGACATATGTTTGGCACCCTAATAGGCTTCCCTAAAATTAATTTTGAGATTCTGTGCCAGGTAGGCTCTCTTGGGTCAAAGAAAGTTTACCAATCTCAGGAGATCAGAGCCCAATGTAGAAAGACCTAGGGAAGCTGAGAAGAAGGTCTTCATGTTGGCTGCCACCCAGGCAGGCACTCAGACAGCTGGAGAGTTGTCTCTAGCCATGGGTTCTCTTGGAGTCATCCTCAGCAGCAGGCACCTGCCTGGCTCTCACGCTCAGTCATTGCTGTGATTCAGCTCCATTGTCCCTTCTTCCTCCACTCATGCCACTGTGAATTGCCTTACCTCCTGTCTTCAGAATTCCCTCTAGTTCATGGCTTCTGCTTACTTATAAGCACTTCTGCTTAGTCCCTTTTATTTGTGTCTTTCAGTTTCTGCTCCCACTCCTGACTGCTAATATCGAGAATAGCAGTTATCTTCAAATTCCTCATAAGAAGCTCCAATGACTTCATTTAGCCTCTCTGCACAGCAGACTCTATTAGGCAGAGCTCTCCAGCTGTCCTCCAGAATGCATACTCAAGCCCGGATAATATGGTAGACGTAGTGGTGTGCCTTGCTTCACCCAGCCAGTTCCCCTTTTGTGTTCTGTATTACTCCACAACTCACAAATGGATGCTTGTGCTGTACTTGTCACCTCCTTCTCATATATTAGGGCACAGAAAAAGAAATAGACAACTAGCTCGTGAACATTCTGAATCTGCAAGTAAAAGTTGTGCAGAGATTATCTTGGCAGATTGTATTTTCCAAAGATAATTGGACCAATATATCCCATCCTGCATTTTCTCCATAGAGTGGGAAGTTGACAATGTGGGTCCATGGTTTCTTGTTGAATCTAACAGTGGAAGGGAAGCCACCTATCTTCCAAGGCTGAGTCATAACAAGTGGTAAGCTTTCTACCTCTTTTCTTGGGGACTTTGCTCTTGGAATCCAGCCATGATGCTTGTGGAGGTGTTTCAGCTCAGCCCTCGCCAATGTCCTGGCTAAAAACCAGCACAAACCACCAGACGCACGAGTGAATGAGCATTCAGATGATGACTCCAGCCCTCAGCCTCCAAGCTGCCCCAGCTAAGGGTTAGTGGAGCAGAGACAAACTGTCTCCCACCAAGTTGAGCACAAATTTGCAGATTTATAAGAAAAACAAAAACAAAACAAAACCAACTCCATCTTAATCACGTAGGTTTGGGGTACTTTGTTACCCAGCACTAGATAACTAAAAGGATGTCTTACCATCTCTCCGGTGATTTTATCCCATCCACAGATCCCCCTCTTCCCTGTATCCTCACCATCATCGTCTCCACTGGCTCCTTAACCTCAGCCTTTAAATGTACTTTAGCAACTTCCAGCCTAAAGGAAGAAAAAATCTCTTTATCAAGTCAGATCCCTTCTTTCACTCTTACCCACTAGCTCTGTTCTTTCACATTCAAATTTACCATAATAATTACCTAGTCAATGCAGCTACGTTCAAACTCCTCTGATCTGCTCTACCACAAACAAGCATTTTCTCTCTGGCCAGTGAACTTCTACTTGCAAAACCAGCGGACAACAGTCAGTATCGTCCTCCTTGTCTAACACCACAAACCTCACTGTGGATGTCATCTGTTCGTTTGCTCCACTGCTACCAAAATGCCTTCCACTCTCTATGACGTACTGATGTACAACTCTTATGTACTAATGACTTGAGGCTGAAAACAGCTGGGAGGAAACACAGAAACGTAAACCAAAGAAAATGACTGAGGCAAGTCTCAATCAATTTAGAGGTTTATTTTGCCAAGGATGTGCCTAGGAAAAAGAAACAGAAATCACAGGAACATCTGTGATTCATGCTTTTTCCAAACAGGGTTTGAGGACTTCAATATTTCAAGGGAAAAGAGTGGGCAGCAGAAGCAAGAAAAAGAATAAAAGAGAGGCCAGGCGACGTGGCTCACACCTGTAATCCCAGCACTTTGGGAGGTCGAGGCGGGCGGATCACGAGGTCAAGAGATCGAGACCATCCTGGTCAACATGGTGAAACCTCGTCTCTACTAAAAATACAAAAAATATTAGCTGGGCACGGTGGCGCGTGCCTGTAATCCCAGCTATTCAGGAGGCTGAGGCAGGAGAATTGTCTGAACCCAGGAGGCGGAGGTTGCAGTGAGCCGAGATCGTGCCATTGCACTCCAGCCTGGGTAACAAGAGTGGAACTCCGTCTCAAAAAAAAAAAAGAATAAAAGAGAAGAAAGGTCACAAAAGGTGACAAGGGGTTTCTTTCGAGGCTCTACACATCCCTATCTTTCCTGTATCCCCACCATCATCCTCTCCACTGGCTCCTTAACCTCAACCTTTAAATGTACTTTAGCATCTTCCAGCCTAAAGGAGGAAAAAAAAAATCTCTTTTTTTTTCTCATTCTCTGGAGAGACCTGGAATCCATGCCCCTATGTGGTCCCTTTTCAAAGTGAATAGAGCTGACCTGTGTGACTAACAGGATACTGCAGAAGTGGTGGTGTGTGGCTTCTAAGAATAAGTCATAGCATGCATTGCAACTGCTGCCTTGGCTTCTGGGGAAGCCAGCTGCTGCATGGTTAGATCATTCTGCACCAAGGCCCCACGGAGAGCAAGCGAGGCCTCCACCAACAGCTGGCACCCGTGTGACAGTCACGAGAAAAAGCCACTCTGGAAGTGGATCCCATCACCCCAAACAAGTCTTCAGATGGCTGCCAGCTCAGCCAACATCCAACTGAGCTTCATGAAAAATCCCACACATGGTGATAAATAATTATGTGTATTGTTTTAGGCAACTGCATTTGGGGGTATTGATTATGCAGCAATAAACAATTAATACAAGAAGTTGTTTTTACAGTCAGAGGCGCCTGTGTTTGATTTCCACTAGTCACATGGCCACATGGCAACTTCCCCAAGCCTGAGTTTCCTCTTGAATAAATGACAGTACCCACTTCCTACTGTCGTTTCAAGGGTTACGTTAGATAATCTGTGTAGGACGCTAACCATGATGCCTGACACACAGAAAGCTTACTGCAAATGTTAGCTATTGTTATGGTTATTACTGCAGCTCTACCTATTCAAATTTTGATGTGGCTACCTAGACATGATTCTTATAAGAGCATTTGAACATAAAAGAAGTGATAGTAACGAAGGGACCCACTTGAATCCACCAAGATGGCATAAAGATTACTTGAAATTGAAGGCATTTGAAATACAGCAGATACAGAATGGAGTCTTAGTGAAGCTTCCCTTATCTGACTAAAGGCAGAGACTCAGGAGAATAATTCCATTTCCTGGGAAGCTTCCAGCCAGAAGGAGACTGACCATCAGAGAAAGTACATAAACAAGCCTTATCAATAACTGTCTACCTTCTGTTTGTTCCCTACAGGAACAAATCATCTATCTTTCTCCCACCCTCACCCTTACCCTTTCCCTTCCCTGGTTAACTGGTGTGTAAGCCGTACTCCCAGCTGTTCAGTGAGTTCATCAGTACTGAGACTCCCACAGGCAAAGGAATCAACTTTGTCTTTTATTTTGTTAATACGTCAATTGTCAGTTAATGTGCAGGCCCCTAGTATGTGGACCTGTTAATAGAGGAAAAGTTTTTCTTCCAACAGTAATATAGCACCTTCTAGGAAGGCCACAGGTATCAAAATAATCCCAAGGTCAGGAGTTAGAGATTAGCCTGGGCAGTATGGTGAAACCCCATCTCTACTAAAAATACAAAAATTAGCCAGGCTTGGTGGCGTGCGCCTGTAATCCCAGCTACTCAGGAGGCTGAGACAGGAGAATCACTTGAACCCAGGGGCAGGGGTGTGCTGGGGGAGGTCGGGGCGGGGGGGCAGAGGAGGTGGCGGGGCGGAATTTGCAGTGAGCCGAGATGGGGCCACTGCACTCCAGCCTGGGCAACAGAGCAAGACTCTGTCTCAAAAAAAAAAAAAAAGAAAGAAAGAAAAAAGAAAAGAAGTGGGGCCGGGCGCGGTGGCTCACACCTGTAATCCCAGCACTTTGGGAGGCCGAGGCGGTTGGATCACGAGGTCAAGAGATCGAGACCATCCTGGTCAATAAGGTGAAACCCCGTCTCTACTGAAAATGCAAAAAATTAGCTGGGCATGGTGGCGCATGCCTGTAATCCCAGCTACTCAGGAGGCTGAGGCAGGAGAATTGCCTGAACCCAGGAGGCGGAGGTTGCGGTGAGCCGAGATCGTGCCATTGCACTCCAGCCTGGGTAACAACAGCGAGACTCCGTCTCAAAAAAAAAAAAAAAAAAAGAAAAAGAAAAGAAGTAATAAAGGCATAGCAATATTACCTTGAATTTAGAGAACCTTAACCTTAGAATCCATTTCTGCAACTTCTGTCAGGGGCTGAGCAGTACTTTTAAGCCACTCTGAGACAAGAAATGTCACATTCATGCTTGAGCCAGTGAAAACTGGCTGCTGTTAACAAGGAGATCTTTTGGAAAAATTCTTCTGAGGCGGCCTATGCCTGCCGCCTACTCTCTTACCTTCTATAGCTGATTAGCCCCTCTGACTCCCAATTCTGTCTTTCTCCTGGATTTAAGATTTCTGGATGCCCCTAATTAATCTTTGCAAACAGTATATTTCACATTACCATTCTGTGGTACAAAACCAGGTAAAACTGTTCAAATCAAGAGGACTCTGATTCCCACAACAATTTTCAGGAGATTCGGTCTTTTCTTGCTTCATTATCCCCTCTAGATAGTCCTGAGATGTCCCTGCATGGCCTGTGCTGGTTCCTGACATCTGCTCCTGCCCTTCACCTGCTCCTGCTGGCCGGGAGGTAGTGAGAATCCAGCCAAGGCTGGCCTCTCCCACTGTGGTCACATAGCCCTCCTGGGGGAGTCTCTAGACCTCCAGCCCAGAGTGCCAGGGAACTCTAACTGGCCTCAAGATGGGCAGGCCCACAGTGCCATGCAAGAAGGGCCCAGTTGGCAGGGCAGCCATGCCTCTCCCCACAGGTACCCTCGCCCAGGGCTGGACGGCGCCCCGGGCACCTCAGGCAGGCTAACTGCACTACAATTCGGTCAGCATTGTAGAAGTGCTGAAAATCCCAGCGGCACACCTCACAGAGGAAAACACACCCTGTGCTTAATGGAACCCACCTTCTTCTTTTATTCCATTTTTTAGAAAACTGTGGGAAATATACATAATATAAACTTTGCCACTTGTTACAGTTTGAATGTCCTTTCCAAAACTCATGTTGAAATTTATCCTTAATGTGGAGTACTGAGGTGAGGCCTTTAAGATACGATTCAATCATGAGGCCTCTGCCCCGGATTAATCCATTTACAGATTAATGGATTAACATGTTATTGTACAATGCCCTGTGCCACCCGAGGATACCACAGAGAGTTCTCACCTGCAATAAGGCTCCCCTGACCCCTGACAACCACCATTCTACTTTCTGTTTCTATGCATTTGACTACTCTGGGAACTTCATATAAGTAGAATCACTCAGTCTTCATCTTTTTGTGCCTGGCTTATTTCACTTAATGTCCTCAAGATTAATCTATGTTGTAGCATGTGTTGGAATTTCCTTCCATTTTAAGGCTGGATAATCAACATGCCATTGTATAACTGGATCACGTTTTGTTTATCCATTCATCCAATACAGGGGTTAAGAAGAAACCACCTAGGCAGATAGTAAGGGCATGGGAATCCTCGGCAGGGCTTTTCTTTTTAATGAAAAGCAGCCCAAATCATTTTCTAACAAAGAGCAGCCTGTAAAGTCAAGCTGTAGACATAGACAAGCAAGTTGGGAGCTTGCAGGGGTGAATCCCGCCAGGAACTAAGGAATAGACATGTTCAAGAAGGCGGCTCCATTATCCCTTCTCTGCCAGCCAAGTGTACAGTAAGGAGCAGACAACATGGCGCCAGCCAAGGAGAATTTATTTGCATAATAAGATTAGGGTGGGGTGACCACTCTGATGTGGGATAGGACAATGTGGAACAGGCTATGAGGTCACGCCTTGTGAACCAATCTGTGAGGCTTAGGTAAATAAGACACCGCCTCCTCAAGCTGGACTATAAAATCCCGTGCATTTGCCGCCCGCCAGTTTTTTCCACTGGGAGACCCCTTTACCTTTACGGAGAGACCTGTTTCTCTTTTATAACCTCTGCTCCTAAACTCCTCCCATGTGTCTGTGTCCCAAATTTTCCTGGCAGGAGATGAGGAACCCCAGGTTATATACCCCAGACAACATGGCCATGTCACATCAATGGACACTTGAGTTGCTTCTACCTGGCTGTCGTGAATAGTGCTGCTTGGAACACTGGTGTAGCCTCTCTTCTTTTGAAGCGATTTTAGTGGCCCTCAATTGTCTCTCAAGCAAGTCTCTGACAAGCCCCAAAGCTGCTCTTAGCTGTCGACCACCTGGGCAGTCCACCCCTGAGTCTAGCTTTTGGGCCAAAGTTTCAGCTCTTTCTGACAAGAGCCTTTCTTTTTCTTTTTCTTTCTTTCTCTTTTTTGTTTTGTTTTGTTTGTTTGAGATGGAGCCTAGCTGTGTCACCCAGGCTGGAGTGCAATGGCATGATCTCGGCTCACTGCAACCTCCACCTCCTGGGTTCAAGCAATTCTCCTGGCTCAGCCTCCCAAGTAACTGGGACTACAGGCACATGTCACCATGCCTGGATAATTTTTTGTATTTTTAGTAGACACGAGGTTTCACTGTGTTAGCCAGGATGATCTCAATCTCCTGACCTCGTGATCCGCCCGCCTCGGTCTCCCAGTGCTATGTCTACAGACGCAGGCCACCAGCCTGGCCACAAGAGCCTTTCAATTCATGCACACACAGCACTTCCCTGAGACATGAGCCTGTGTTATAGAATGATGGGCAGAGCTCTTCTGTGTCAGCTGCCTCTAGCCCAGAAACAAATTCTCCTTGTGCAAGTCTCCTTGGGACCCTGCGGTGGATTTTCTCTCAGAGCCTTATCGCCCTTCTGTGGTTGTGGCCTTGATTATTACAGTCACTCTTTCACATTCTTATATTTTTAGCTACTTTCATGGGGGAAGACTATATACTGTCATCGTATAGGAAAAAGAAGGCTGGGCGCGGTGGCTCACGCCTACAATCCCAGCACTTTGGGAGGCTGAGGCGGGCGGATCACGAGGTCAAGAGATGGAGACCATCCTGGTCAACATGGTGAAACCCCGTCTCTACTAAAAATACAAAAAATTAGCTGGGCACGGTGGCACGCGCCTGTAGTCCCAGCTACTCGGGGGGCTGAGGCAGGAGAATTGCTTGAACCCAGGAGGCAGAGGTTGCGGTGAGCCGAGATTGCACCATTGCACTCCAGCCTGGGTAACAAGAGTGAAACTGCCTCAAAAAAAGGGGGGAAAAAAAAGGAAAAAGAAATGTGACTTCTCCATTTTTCTAGTCTATTCTTCCTCATAGACCCTCACCTTGTAGGAAAAGCGAGGGGTGGGTAAGTTTAAAGATCTCCGACTCTTCTAGTTTAAAGAGAGTCCTGCAGACAACTGAAATGCAGCTCCCTCTCAAGGCCAAGTTAAACCCTCTCATATGTAACCCAGTCCTTCCAGGTAAAGGCACCCTTTTTCCATTCGCCCTCCCCATCTCTGCCCCACAGTGGTGGGAGCTGGGTAGAAACCCCAGGGCAGAAGGGCCCTGGATCTGTGCTTCGTCCTCTGGCACTGTAGGTCTTTGTTGGCTTGTGGGTTGTCATGGAAAAGTATCTCACGGGCTCTGCTGCTTGAGCCTGGCTCTCGTTATAAAGTCCCAGTGTGCTGTGGCCTTATCACATTTCCATTCCTCTTGCTCTCACTGTCACTCATCACCAGGAGTGGGGGCCTCCTATGTCCTCTGCACACTGCAGGCAGCCATGGGAAGCCAGAAGCTCCGCTGCAAGCGCAGCCAGCCAGTCCTTCACCCCTACCTCCCAAAGCCTCCTGTACTCAAAGTCACAAAGCTTCTTGGCTCAACTTGGGAGGTGGAAAGAGGATTCTCTGTATGTGAAAGAAACTCTATTCTATAGTATTCTAGAGTCTATCAGGGCTGGCTCTTAAAAGGTTAAAAGAAAGAAATTTTTTCTAACTGTAGATTTAAAAGACTCAACAGTAAGACTCAAAGATCAATGACTATTTTGATTTCGGTGGTACCTGCTGTCTTTCCTGAGACTGATGGTTTGACAGTAGGAATGGAAGCCCACATGGGAATGTAATTTCATGCCAAATTGAAAATGTATTAACTTCATTTTTTAAAAAGATAATTTCATTACCCACAGTCAATCTTAAAGAGAACAAGAGGGTTTCTGCTAGCTTCCCTTTGGGGGACCCACTTCTGGTTCTGCAAATTTTCCCACTTACTTACTCCCAGCAAACCTCACCCGATTACGGATGGATCTGGGCCCAATCATGGAAAGAGGAGGGGGAGCTCAAGTTAAATGAAAATGTGTTATGGTCTCACTAACAATAATGGGTTGAATCTTGCTTAACTTTTTAGTTTCTTTTGAAGAAATTAAAATGGAAATTGATGTTTCCATCTTCAGAAACCAAAACTTGCCAGTACCCTGCAAATGGCCGATCCCAAATATGGGAAACTTACTAACTCCCTCTTTTGTCTCTCTGCCGTATGGACATCGTTTACATCTTTGACTCTGCATCCTGTGTCACAGATGAAGCGTGAGCCATTTCATGCGCTCCTGTTATTGACCTTTATTTATTTATTTATTTATTTATTTATTTATTTATTTATTTTTGAGACAGGGTCTCTCTCTGTTGCCAAAGCCGAAGTGCAGTCATGCGGTCACAGCTCACTGCTACCTCTACCTCCTGGGCTCAAGTGATCCTCTTACCTCAACTTTTGAGTAACTGGGACTACAGCTACACACACAAAAAATTAGCCTGGTTAATTTTTATATTCCTACTATTATTATTTTATGTAGAGATGGGGTTTCACCATGTTGCCCAGGCTGGCCTTGAACTCCTGGGCTCAAGCAATCCACCCGCTTAGGCCTCCCAAAGTGCTAGGATTACAGACATGAGCCACTGTGCCCAGCCTGACCTTTTACCACCTGGGAGGTATAGCAAGAACTCTGGAAACCAGAGTCCCTGAGTGAGTGAATTCCTTCTAGAATACCTGCAACTGTCCCCAAAGTCTTTTATTTATACCTGCTTTCCCTCAAGTGCCACTGTAGGTTCACAAATTGTAAGAAGTGTACCCTTGGGTTGGGGCCGTTAACCATGGGGAAGGTTGTATGTGCTGTGGGTGTGAGGAAGGGTATATGGAAAGTCTGTTTCTTCCACTCAATTTTGTGGTGAACCTAAAACTGCTCTAAAAAGTAGATTCTATTTTTTAAAATGGGGGAGAAAAATCCAAGATCCATTACATGTAAAACTGATAAAAGTATATTTCATTACTATAAATTTATAACTGAAAATTTATATTTACTTAATTTTTAGTGAATAAGAATCATAAAGTGATACAAAAAAAACATGGAATGAGGAGTTATATTTGACGATTAGAGAGTCAGCCTCCAAATTACACCTACGTTTTACCTTGTATTCATTTGTATTTTGTTCCTTGAGAAAATACTGATTGCAAAGGTAAATAATTACAAGTAAAAATTGATTCATATTTTGCCTTGAAGTCTCAGGGTATTCCTTAATTTAACTTGAAGAATAAGTGGCAGAAAATCTTCGCTTCAAAGTTGAATCACTAAGAATGTCTAACACATGCCTACATTCCTAAATGCAAACACAAACGTTTTATAAGGAGTACACAAATTTACACCATGTTGTATCATTTTACACCAAGATGAGTTGAGACTTGCCCATTTGAGCAAAGCTAGTGTGCATTTAACAACTTTGCCTAAGGTCTTGCAGATTGTACAGACCAAGGCATTTTTGACCAGGCAGCAAGGGGAGCCAAAAGCCATCCCATGCTCTTCCCCCAAGCCATGCACCTGGCACAGAGCTGCATCTGCCCAGAAGAAGGAGTTTCTTTTCCTAATTCACATGCAGGTGCCTTATAAAGACAATAAGGCACTATGTAGTCAGCAGTGAGAGGTAGAGTTGTGTATTCATGCATTTCAGTTTTATACGCATGAATATGCACAGGCATGAATTTCTTGAAAGAGCAGTTGAGAGTTTCAATTTAATTACATATTTAGAAGATCAAATATATGCACAATAATAACAAGAAAAATTTTATTCAGTAATCTGAACAAAGATAAATTAATCATGGCTGCATAATTAATGTGGTAGTATTCTTTAAAGTGTCAAAATTCAGAGTATAATACACCTAAGAGTATTCTTTGCATCATTTTAGAAGAAAGAAAATAAATATTTCAAAGGCTTTTAAGTGAAAACTAAATGTGTGTTCTTAAAAATTAGGAGAATAAAAATGAGGTCACATATCCATTAAGTCTAAATTAAATGGCTTAAATTTTTTGTTTGGTTGTCGTTGTTGTTGTTTTTACTAAAGACAGGGCTTGTCGCACAGGCTGGAGTGCAGGGTGCAGGGTGGTGATTATGGTTCACTGAGATCGTAACCTCCTGGGCTCAAGCAATCCTCCCACCTCAGCCTCCTAAGTAGCTGGGAATACAGGCACATGCCACCATGCCTGGCTGAGTTTCTAAAATTTTTAGTGTTGAGACAAGTCTTACTGTGTTGCCCAGGCTGGTCTCAAACTCCTGAGCTGAAGCATTCTTCCTGCCTCAGCCTTTCAAAGTGTTGAGGTTACAGGGGTGAGTGAGCCACCACTCCCAGCAAAATGGTTTCAAATTCTTACCTACTTCTCTAGAAGTAATTTGAAGGTCAAAAATTGCTGGGCTGTTGGCTAAGATATCCTTGCTGACACTGCTGCCATTGCAAGCACAGAAGTGTGCAAGGGGTATCATGGAATCATAAAGAAGAGATGCCTAAACCTGACTTAGAAGATGCTGAAAATAATGCAAGGAAAGGTTGTATTAACCCTGCTGTTTATTTTCTGTATTCTGATGCTTTTATATCTGGGGCCTTGTTGACCCTGAAAGGACTGTCTTTCCAGGACTATTTAATTCCTAGACACAGTAAATGATTTGCCATGGAGTGTGCCTTTCGTATGCAAAGAAGCCAATCCAGAGCCCACACCCTACAACCACCTTCTTATTGGGCTGTCATATGTAGGGCCACCATTATACCCTAATCGCCTTGTCCCAGTTGCGAGACAACTACAGATGACCTCTGTGTGGCAGAGCCTGCTGAAATTATTCTCACTAGACAATCCTAGAACTGCTTTCCTACTCACCCATTCTTCCTGCAAAACCACCACAAAAGCTCTCTCCCTGGGTCTCCTGATCAACTCTTGTGCTTCCCCATGTGGCCCTTTGTGATGTGGCATGCCCCCTCCTCTTGGGAACTGTGAGTAATAAATTGTCTTTTCAAGGATAATTATCTCCTAATCTTCTGGCTTCATTACACTTGAATAATAATAAAACCCACATGTTAAAACAAAGGCTTCCTGAAGGAAGTAATGTAGGAGATAAGGTCTAAAGAATGCGGAAGCATCGTCTTTGTATAATGAGGCAGCAAATGGTGTTTTAGGTGCAGAGAGCAGTATGTGCTGGAGATAAGAAAAAAAGGCAAAAGCCACCCAAGAATTCAAGTAGTTGACTGTGGCTGAAGCACAGAACACGAGGACAATGTTGGTTAAGGTGGAGTTGAAGAGGTTGGCAGGCACCAGATCTGGAAGGTCTCTATGTGCCATGTTTAATAAACTGCGGAAACCATTAGCTACTGTGTTGCTCTTGATTACTAGACTTTCTCATCTTTCTTCTTCTGCAGACAGCCTGCTACTGTCTGTGGGGAATTTCTCCCACATTTTATGTTGTTTGGTTGGGAACACCTGATTGGTCCACATTACTAAATTTGACCAATCAGAATCTTCCCTGGGATTGATATATAAATGATGTGAAAGATACTCTCTTCCACAGAAGCCACTGGCTTTGGTGGATATGATTCTGGAGGTGGCAGTGGCAGTCTTCCCTGACACTTGAAAAGATGATGACTGGCCGGGAGTGGTGGCTCACGCCTATAATCCCAGCACTTTGGGAGGCTGAGGCGGGTTGATGATGAGGTCAAAAGATCCAGACCATCCTGGTCAATGAGGTGAAACCCCGTCTCTACTAAAAATACAAAAATTAGCTGGGCATAGTGGTGCGTGCCTGTAGTCCCAGCTACTCGGGAGGCTGAGGCAGGAGAATTGCCTGAACCCAGAAGGAGGAGGTTGCGGTGAGCCGAGATGGCGCCATTGCACTCCAGTCTGGGTAACAAGAGCGAAACTTCGTCTCAAAAAAAAAAAAAAAAAAAAAAAAAAAGATGATGACTAAAGAAGAAAGCAGTCCAATGGAGACAAGCAGACGATAGTCACGGACAGTCAGCGAGAAAAAGAAAATATTCCACTGATTTTAAGTCCAAGTTGCTTGATTCTGAAATTCTAGTTTTTCTGCTCTTCTTGGAATACTATAAACTACCACAGAATCCTTTTCTATGTGAACACAAAAATTCCTTTTTTAAAGTTTTGCTTTGTATCTTTTTCCCCTTTTGTTCAATTCAGTTTGCTTTGGATTGTTGTCACTTGCAACTAATGGGTCTTAAAAAAAAATCCTTCACCAAGGAAATTGAGAGATATTGAGTAATTTTAAGTAGGAGGAGGATGTAATGGGATATATATTTTAGAATGATCATTTTGGAGTAGTATGGAGAACGAATTGGTGTGGAGAGAGAAGGGAAGGAGACATACGGCTGGAGGTGGGACGACAAATTGGAAAGCTTTTGCAGTAATTCTGGCAGAGTACGGTGAAGGCTCGAAGCAGAAGGGAAAGCTGGGCAGTTGGAAA
The DNA here is from genome assembly GCF_049354715.1 of Callithrix jacchus. Classification (NCBI taxonomy): domain Eukaryota; kingdom Metazoa; phylum Chordata; class Mammalia; order Primates; family Cebidae; genus Callithrix; species Callithrix jacchus. Next base: position 20,019,157 of record NC_133520.1, on the reverse strand, counting down.
AGATTCGATAGATATAGAGGCGGGATGGTTAATGAGGTTTTGGTAAAAATCTGAAATTGTTAGGCTTCTAATACACTTATTTTGGGATTTAACATTATCATTTTTAGAAAATTGTCTATAGTAGTGATGATACCATAATCTTTTTCGTGATTAAAGACTAAAATCTTAATCTGGCCTGGTCTGTAAATAATCAAATGGAGTTTAAGAGCAAGTAGCAGGGCACAGTGGCTCATTCCTGTAATCCCAGCATTTTGGGACGCCAGGGCGGGAGGATCACTTGAGGTCAGGAGTTTGAAACCAGCCTGCCCAACATGGTGAAATCTTGTCTCTACTAACAATGCAAAAATTAGCTGGGTGTGGTGGTGTGCACCTGTAATCCCAGCTACTTGGGGGGCTGAAGCAGGGAAATCGCCTGAACCTGGGAGGCAGAGGTTGCAGTGAGTCAAGATTGCACCATTGCACTTCATCCTGGGTGACAGGGCAAGACTTCATCTCAAAAAAAAAAAAAAAAAAAAAAAAAAAAACCCAGGAGCAATAAAAAGTGATTCAAGGGTCAAAGGGTGGGTGAAGGGGCGTGAGAGCATTCCTCTGACATTTTAAAAAGGTCCTTTGACTGCTGTGTGGAGAATGGATAGAAGGGAGGCAAAAGTACAAACAAGGAAACTAGTCATTGCTCAATATGTATAAAACAGCTGCTGTGTGCCAGGCACCATACTAGACCCCAGAGATTGAATAGTTAATGAGAGGGATACAGTTTTTGGCTCCATGGAGCTTCCATTTTAGTGGGGCAGTCAGACAATAAGCAGACAAATTATCTATCTATCTATCTATTTATCTATCTATCTATCTATCTATCTATGTAGCCTATTCAACCATCTACCTATATCTATCCATCTCTTTCATCTATCCATTTATATCTATCTATTTAATGTGTCATCATCTATCTGTCTGCCTACTTACCTATCTCTATCATCTGTTTCTCTATCTCTACCATCTACTCATCTATTCATCTACCTATCACTGTGTATCCATCTGTCTATCCATCTATCATTATCTGTTCATCTCTCTATCAACCTATCTTAGGAGTTGATAAGTATTAGGAAAAAAGGTAAAGCAGGGTATGGGGACATGGCAGGTGGAGGTTTACAGGAGCACCTGCACTTCATCCTGGGTGACAGGGCGAGACTTCATCTCAAAAAAAAAAAAAGATAAAAGAGGCTTCATCTCTTTTATTAGGGCTATGTCAGGGAAGTTTCTCTTATTTGAGCAAAGATCTTGAGGAAATAAAAGGGTGAGCAGCAGTAATATCTGCAGAAGAGCATTTCAAACAAAGTATACAGCAAACTGAACATGGGAGCGTGCCTACTGTGTTTGAAGAAAAGCACAGGGATCAATAGGGATGGCGCAAGAGAGGAAGTGAGGGCCTGATCATGTCAGTCTTCAAAGGCCTTTGTTAGAATTGATCCTTACCTCTGGGACCAATGAGTAGCCGTTCTATGATTTTGAATAGAGAAGACGTCTGCCTTGGCTTGGGTTTGAAAAGAATCCTCAGGCTGCTTTGTGTAGTGTAGACTCGCAGGAAGATGGGCAAGCCTAGAGGCAAGGAGACAGTTCGGAGGCTACTTGCATTCACCTAGATTAGGTTTCACAGCCTCAGCACCATTGACATTTGGGGCCAGATCATCTTTGTGGTGGAGGCTGCCCGGGTGTTGTGTGATGTTTGGCAGCACTCCTGGCCTCTGACCACTAGATGCCAGTAGTGACCCTTCCCCCAGTGGTTCCACCTCAGACTGCTCCAGACATTGCCAAAACCCATGAGAAGAGTGAGAACCACTTCCTCAGGTGAGAACCACTGATCTAGATGACATTGGCACAGACCGGAGCGGTAGACAGGCAGGTAGGGAGAAGAGGTCAGATTCTGTATGTGTTTCGAAGGCAAAACACACAGAATTTGTTGATGCCTTATATGTGGATCATGTGAACAAGATAAGCATTGGGAAGAGTTTTAGATTTTTGGCCTGAGGCACTGGAACAATAGAGCTGCTGTTTACCAAGATGAGAAAGACTATAGGACGAGCAAGTTTGAGAGGAAATCAGGAGTCTAGTTTTGGATGTGTTGAATTTGAGATGCCTGTTGAATCACATGGAGATGACAAGTAGGCAGTTGGATATACAAGTCAACAATTCAGGAATGAGGTCCAGGCTGGACACAGAAATGTGAGAGTCATTAGAATAGAGGTGTTATCGCCGGGTGCGGTGGCTCACGCCTATAATCCCAGCACTTTGGGAGGCCGAGGCAGGTGGATCACGAGGTCAAGAGATAAAGACCATCCTGGTCAACATGGTGAAACCTCGTCTCTACTAAAAATACAAAAATTAGCTGGGCATGGTGGTGTGTGCCTGTAGTCCCAGCTACTCGGGAGGCTGAGGCAGGAGAATTGCTTGAACCCAGGAGGCGGAGGTTGCGGTGAGCTGAGATCATGCCATTGCACTCCAGCCTGGGTAACAAGAGTGAAAGTTCGTCTCAAAAAAAAAAAAGAATAGAGGTGTTATTTAAAGCCGTGAGGCTGGGAGAGCTTGCCCATGCAGGGAGTAGAGACAGGGAATGTGTGTTAGCCAGCATTTTAAGATGGCCCTCTGATATCTGCCCTGTGTTATGTCCTTTGAAAGCAGATAGGACCTAGACTTGCTTCTAAATAGTAGAATATGTCAAGGTAAGGAGTTGTCCCTCCTACAAGTACACTGTGTTTCATTCATCTGTTCTTTTGCTGATTGGAGTGAGAGGCTCTCCTGCTGACTTTGAGGAAGCAAAGGGCTTTTTTCTTTTTTTTTTTTTGAGATGGAGTTTCACTCTTGTTACCCAGGCTGGAATACAATGGCGCGATCTCGGCTCACCGCAACCTCCGCCTCCTGAGTAGCTGGGATTACAGGCACGCGCCACTGTGCCAAGTTAATTTTTTGTATTTTTAGTAGAGATGGGGTTTCACCATGTTGACCAGGATGGTCTTGATCTCTTGACCTCGTGATGCACCCGCCTCGGCCTCCCAAGTGCTGGGATTACAGGCGGAAGCCACCACGCCTGGCAAAGGCTTCTTGTCAACCACTGTGGAGAGGTCTTGTGGCAGGGAACTGAGGAAGGCCTCTTGGAGCAGAGGGCAGACTCCAACAGATAGCCAGAAAGAGGCTAGGGCCCCCAGACATGTGGGTTCAAGGAAACAAATTCTGCCAAAAACCTGAATGAGTTTGGAAACAGATTCTTCCCCAGCTGAACCTGCAGATAACAACATAGCCCAGCCAACGCCTTCTTTTTCCCTTGAGGGAGACTCTGAGTTAAGCAGAAACAGGGCTGAGTTCTGGAGCACATTGGTGCTGAAAAGTTCAGGTCAGGACAAGCCAACAAAGACTGGCAGAAAACAAAGGCAGAGTCAGAAGCTAAGTGAAAAAAATGAAACATTTCAAGAAAAACAGAGGGACTACTGTGTCAATTGGGACTGACAGGTTGAGTAATCTGAGGTCTGATAATGACATATGGGATTTGGCAATGTGGTGACTATGAGGGACCTTGAAATGACCTTGAAAAACAGCTGCTTCCATAGAATAATGGGACTGAAAGCCTGATGGCAGTAACAGAGGTTAAAAAGGAAAAACACACGTCAGGATTTGGATTCATATGGGAGCAGTGATCAAGTCTGCATTCTGTTTTGGAGGTAACATCAATAGGACTTGCTGACAGATGAGAATAGGGGAAGGGAGAAGTCATCCCAAAGGTTGAGGCCCAGCTACTAGGTAGGAGGGGATGTCTTTACTAATATGTGAGAAAACCAGGAGAGGAACAGGTAGAGGAGGGAACTGGTTAAAGTTATGTTAAAAACCTGGCATCTATGATATATTCCCCTGGAGAAATTCCGTAGGCAGTTGGATATGAGACTGAGCTCAATAAACAGGTCAAGATTAGATATTTAACTTCAGAGCCTTCCGTTTACAGAAAGTACTTAAATCAACATATTGTCTGAATAACTGAGAACAGTGGTTCTGAAACTGAGAGATGAGGGTACATAGGAGGTGGCGATCTTGCTTCCAGGGCACATTGGGCAATGTCTGGAGGCATTTTTGATTGTCACGACTAAGGCAGGGAGTGCTACTGGCAACTAGCAGGTAGAGGGCAGGGATACTGCCAAATATCCTACAATACACAACAAAGAATAATATAGCCCAAAATGTCAGCTGTGCCAATGTTGAGAAATCCTGATTCAGAAATCACGTGGCTATGGAAGAAGACTCAGCATCAAGCTTTGGGGAATTTGAAAATGTGGAGATCAGGTAAGAATGGGTAACGCTTAAAGGAAATTTAGGATATAGATCCAGAATGGTAGGAAGAACACCTGTGTGACTGTGGTGAACTAAGGAAAGAACAGGAAATGAGAACCGGGAGACCCTGAGCACATGTTGCTAGGAGTGGACGTCTTTGCTCATGCCCCATCTGAGAGAATTTATGTACCATCTTGAGCATTTTTAAGTTGACACCTGAAATATTTCATCATAAGTTTATATTTTTAAAAATAAATTATAGGCTGAAAATGTTAAAAGTATTTTTAAAAGATAATATAGGGAAAGATTGGCTTGACTGGAATAAAACTTTCCTGATCCAATTTAACTTCTTAAAAACTCCTAGCTTTCAGTTATTTTGCTTTCTTAACCATACTGAATCTGAAAAACGTCTATTAAAATGCTGATTTGTGTTTCTACTCCCATTGTATCTGAACACTTTTGGTAGTACCTCAAAGCAATTTAGTTTAATTTAAAAGAATCAATGTCATTAATCCAAAGGGATTCTGCTTTTCTGATTTCAGAGCACGTTAACACTAACCCAAAGACTCTTTTTCTAATGATACCCTTCACTCTCAACAACAGCAAAGAAAGGAAGTCCTAGTGTTGAAGTCTTTGTTAAAAATTAAAGGAGACCATTTTTTGGGGCTGAGCTGCTGCACTAGGCCCCAGTGGATCAGACCAAACCAAACTGGAGTCACTCATACTAACTGCTGCTAATCAGACTGAAACTTTAAGGAAGCAGATAGATCCCCAAACGGACCGGTTTTTCCTGAAAACAGAAGATTCCGGTCTACCTGTGTCAGTATCATAAGGAAGTTTCCTCTGCTTTAATAGCTACAAAAAATCACCTAAAGTAATCTGATATTAACCAATCAGATTCTTTTTTTCTATTGTTCTGCTTCTTTGTTTCCACCTTACAAAACCCACTGTTCTGTAATTTCCCAGTGGGACCTCTTGTCCTATTTATTTATTGAGACTGAGTCTCACTCTGTCACCCGGGCTGGAGTGCAGTGGTGCAGTCTTGGCTCACTGCAACCTCCACCTCGCAGGTTCAAGCAATTCTCCTGCCTCAGCCTCCCAAGTAGCTGGGATTACAGGCACACACCACCACACCCAGCTAATTTTTGTATTTTAGTAAAAACAGAGTATCACCTGGTCTCAAACTCCTGACCTCAGGTGATCCACCCGCCTCGGCCTCCCAAAGTGCTGGGATTACAGGTGTCAACCACCACATTCAGCCCTTTTGTGTTTTGTAGGACGGAGATTGCCCCAATCCATGGCAAATAAATAAAAGAAAATTAGCCAGGCGCGGTGGCTCACGCCTGTAATCCCAGCACTTTGGGAGGCTGAGGTGGGTGGATCACGAGGTCAAGAGATCAAGACCATCATGGTCAACGTGGTGAAACCCCGTCTCTATTAAAAATACAGAAAATTAGCTGTGCACGGTGGCGCGTGCCTGTAATCCCAGCTACTCAGGAGGCTGAGGCAGGAGAATTGCCTGAACCCAGGAGGCGGAGGTTGCGGTGAGCCGAGATCTCGCCATTGCACTCCAGCCTGGGTAACAAGAGCGAAACTCCGTCTCAAAAAAAAAGGAAATTAGATGTATCACTAATCCGATGCATTCTTGGGCATATCAATTTTACTAAAGAGTGCATATGGAAATAGAGGATCTGGAAAGGGACTCTCTTTTTTTTTTTTGAGACTGAGTTTCGCTCTTGTTACCCAGGCTGGAGTGCAATGGCGAGATCTCGGCTCACCGCAACCTCCGCCTCCTGGGTTCAGGCAATTCTCCTGCCTCAGCCTCCTGAGTAGCTGGGATTACAGGCACGCGCCACCGTGCCCAGCTAATTTTTTGTATTTTTAGTAGAGACGGGGTTTCACCATGTTGACCAGGATGGTCTCGATCTCTTGACCTAGTGATCCACCCGCCTCGGCCTCCCAAAGTGCTAGGATTACAGGCATGAGCCACTGCGCCTGGCGGGACTCTCTTAAAATAATCTGTGACCAAGATTGTATAGAGTTTTCAGGTATCCCCAGGGGAATGGTAACCAAGTTGGGCAACCAGGGTATTAAAAACTGTATTTTACAAGTTATACTGTGGATGATGGCGGGGAAAGAAACTCAGAGGTTGCTGACATGAGTGATCCAGTAGCAAGGAGGCACTGAGCTACCTCCCAGAGTGGAGTCCTAGAAAGGGCCGGAGGGCATGAGTCCCATGCTTAAGGGTACTTAAGCATCAACCTTAAGTAAGTAAAAGGCTCTTTTTGGATTTTCGTGTTTTGTATGATTCCAGTGCACGTGTGTGCACATAGTAAATTTCTGATGCTTTTCTCTGTTAACCTGTCTCTTGTTATAGGAGTGTCAGCCTTGACCCTTTATGATGGCGAGGAAAGGGATTACCCCTTTTCTGTCTCTACACCCATTTGAGGTTTGTGGTTGAGTATTTTAAAGTGCAATCGGTTGGCTCAGTTCTGTGATTGATTTCTGGGTGTTTGGCTTATGCAGCTGGCATTTGGTGGAGTCATTTATCAATAAATAAAATGAGGGAGGATAAGCAGGCCTTTCGGGAAAGATAATGAATCAGCTTTTGAACATGCTGAGTTTGAGGCAACAGTGGGACTTCAAAGTGGACTGGTATTATACATGGATCTAGTGGAGCGGGGAAGAGAAGCACATGGTGAAGATGTGATAGGAGAACTGTGAGTATGTGTTCCGGAGCTGAAACCAAGGGCACAGCTGAGATGACTGCGGGAGAGGGTGTCATGGAAGAGAAAGGTTAGCAGACCCCGAGGAGCACTAACGTGAAAGAGTCATATACATTCATCATGCTTGAAGGTCGTGTCTCTCTAAGCAGATACTGAGCTCTTCAGGGTCAAAGGCTGGGTCTTGAGCTTCATTTATTCTTAGCCCCTGTCACAGTGCTGGCCACACAGAGGACAACTCTAAAACTCACTCTGATTTTATTTCTCTGTAGTTTCATTTATGAGAATCCTATCACAGTTTATGATTTAAAATGCTGCTAAGGGATACCTTTTAAAAAATCGTAACTTTCATACAAATATAAAAAGAATATGTGTAAAGATTTCAACCCAGTAATTAACAAGAGAACTAGTAAAATGTCATGACCACTTCCAGAGATAATCTAAAGACCAGACAGATATACAGCCAAGGATGTGCAAATGAACTTCCCTAATGGATGCAAAACTGGCTTTTTCCAAAGGAAATGGAGGCAGGAAGGGTCAATTGTACTTTCACAGCATAAAATTTCTGTGCATATTTAGGGACAAATGTTAATATTATTTGCATTGCTATCAGTTATCCACAACTTACAGAGTTGTAAAATAGCTTAAAGAAAGGCACAGGATACACCATAGAATCACATCTGGAATGGCATGCTAGACCGACTATTTTTCCTTTGAAAACAACTGTAATCTTGGTTTGTTTCAAAGTCACAATTTCCCCTATAGTAGTAAAAAGAAAAACATGTTATCCCTACTATTTCCGTGAGCAAAGTCTGTTACAAAATATACATGGAAGTATATTTGGGCATTACTATAACATTTACTAACTGATTAGGGAGATGAGACAGACTTGGGGACCCCCTAACAGAATCTCTTCTCGTTGGCATGGGAAATGTTCAGGAATCAAACCAAACCACCTCAAACCCATCCTGGAATGAAGCAGACTTATAAACAAAATACAGAGGATGTTGAAATAGCCCATTGGCTAACTGAGTTTTCCAAGTCAGAGAGCAGGTCCTGAAGGTGGTGACTGTCTCTCCTGTCCCTTCTGTGACATGTCTGCCCTCCTCTGGGAATGCAGGACCGTCTGTCCGTCCGTCCGTATCCTCAGCCTTCAGTTCAAGCACATGATCCATTTAAAAATGGAAATGCTCCTATCCTTCAGCAGTGAACAAGGGCGACTCTGGTTGCTGGTGGAAAACTCAGCTGCTTGAGTCCCACAGTTCAGGAGTGGATGAGCATGAGAACTTGGTGATGATGGCTGGAGAAAATGCTCCTATGATTTCCCGAGTATAATATTTCCCCTTGCAATTTTTGAATGTTCTATAGCAGACCTGCCAAAAATGTGAAGCCTATAAATAGGGAAGGGTGGGAAGAAAAAAATGGGAGCTGTCACAATGCCACTGAAAATAGGGAACTAAAAACTTTCCAGAGATGCAAAGCCAAAGGGGGAGTGATATTGACTGAGAAATGCAGAAGCAGGTGCATACTTTACAAAGAAATGCCAAGAAATGTCAGGTGTTTTTATTTTCTTCTTTCGATGTGTAAACTGAGGTATTAGGGAATACGAAATAATGTGGTGTTTGGAATTTGTTTTAAAATATATTCCAACACAAAAAGAAGGTCTTGATGTGGTGGGTGGGGAGTGGACAGAGGAGTCAGGTTGATGATGGTGGAAACGAGGTGCTAAGTACATGGGGTGGGTCCTTGCGCTCTCTAGACTTGTGCGTGTTTGAAAATTTTCGTAACAAGAGAAAACAAAAAACTAAACAGAAAATGAGGCGTTCATTTCTTCCAGCCAACAAACATAAGAGGGACTTAGGATGCACTTTTCCCAATCGCTCCTCTGGCAGAATATTTTTATTCTCCAGCTAGCTTCCAGCTCTCATCCTATTCATCTGTTCTCTAGACACTGGCAGGAAATAGGTTCTTCAACAGGGCCTGCTAGGGAGTAGATCGTTTTGGATTTTATGCCTCCATTTTTTTAAGTGACCAGTTTCCTATTCAGGATACTTGAAATACAAACTCTCATGGAAAGGTCTTGCCCTCTGCTGCCCGATTCCTTTTTATTGGCTATCATGGCATTAATGTCATCTCCAAAGAGAAAAATTGGGAGGAGAGGCCTTGATTCCTCAATAAAAGCAGGAAGGAAAGGTTTGCAGAATGAAGAGTGTGAAGTGAGGTTTGCGGTTTGAGTCGTCAGAACGTAAAGGAGAAAAGAAGAAATTTGAATCATTTGACACAGTATTTACAGCTAGCGAAAGGGACAAGAGGAGAAAAACGTCTCAGAATAAAATTGGGGTGGGTGGGGGAGGAGGAGGAGGAAGGCAGTCTGAGAAATTGGTTTGGTTGCACCAGTACCGGCCACAACACAAACATTTGTCCATTCCTGCTTGAAATTAAAAACGAATATGCATACACATGTATTTGTCTGCTGTGTTTAATCAGATAGCGAAGCATTCCTTTAAGAATCTTGAAGACCCAAAGTTGTGCTCAGAGGCTGCCCACCTGGAACGGAGCCCGAGGTTGAGCAGGAAGCTGCCCAGAGGACCCAAAGCTGCCTAGCTGACCACCTTTTTCCTTCTGAGTTCCCAGTAACCGAGCCCAGCAGAGGAGACGCTACACTTCTCTGTGGGTGCAGAGGCTAAGGGCGGAGTCTCCATAGAGGCGTCAGGGCCCACCAGGAGCAGTGACCTCGCATAGGGAGGTGAAGAATGCGACCACAGTGATATGTCCAATCTGGAAAACGGGCCTGAGAACCAAAGGGCCAACTTCCGGCCATGCATAACGAAGCGGAGCAATCTCCGGGGAGAAGGCACTGGAAAAGCGTTGCAGGCCAATTTTTCCCAGTAAGAGCGGTGGGGTGGGAGGGAAACCCAGGGCGACCCGCTCACTTTTGATCCACCCTTGCAGCTCAGCCACGCCTCCTCGGGAAGTGAGGGGCCGCGCAGGAACCCTCGCGAGGCTGCAGTGTCGCCCTCCGCCGCATGAGGGAAGCACGGCCTAACCTGAGCGGCGGCGGCGGTCCCCGCGCCCCTCTTGGCCAGAGCCAGGCGCAGGCTGGCTTGCGGTGCCTTCGCTCATTGGCTGCGGCGCGGGCGCTGCCATGTTGGCGGAAGCGGACCTCTTGTGCCGTGGAAACGCGGTGGCTGCGGCCGCCGCGTCAGTCTGCGCAGCCTCCTGCGTTTTCTCGCTTGGATCTTGGCACTGAGAGGCGGTGGCCGGCGGGATGGAGAAAAGTAGGATGAACCTACCCAAGGGGCCAGACACGCTCTGCTTCGACAAGGACGAGTTCATGAAGGTGCGCGCGTCCTCGGCTTCCCGGAACCGGGTCATGGGGGTGCCACTGCCCTGTGCCCTCTGGGGGCCCTCTCTTCTGGAGGCTGCTCCTGCTCGCGCACGCTCGGTGTCAGGTCCTCGGCAGAGACCTCGCTGCACTTCATGATGAGTCTTTTGGCCTCAGGTTTGGCAGGTGCAGCCTGGAGAAAACACTTCTGTAAAATCGTGCATGTTACATGGAAAGGCCTGAAAGTTCTGGGCAAGTGGTTTTGAGCTGAATGTCAAAGCGCCTGTTAGCCGGTCCTGTTACCATGCAGTGCAGTCAGATTGCCAGTCCCCTTGTCAGAAAGAAGCTTGCTTACTAGGGCCTTGGAGCTCATTAATTGTGTGTTGAATCAGTCTCCGAGCCCACGTGCTTTCCTAGGGACTCGGGTAGAAAAAAAGAACGTAATCTAAAGTTTTGCCTAACATTCAGCTAAAGCTTCTGGAATGGGATATTTAGAAGCTTGGAACGTTCTTACTGACTATTGCAGTACAACAAAGCAAACCATTCCTCTTTTAAGAAGTTGCTCTACTACTTTTCACATGATGCACATGAGGAAGTTGGTAGTTGTAGGTCATAAACTTGAAATATAAACTGAAAACACTTCGCTGATGATAAAGGTTGATTAGGCGCAGCCTTGAAAATGGCCAGGCTTTGAGTCAGAGCTAGGAGGAGCTTTGCCAACCTATTTGGTTTGTCCCTCTGGGACTGCACCTTAAGCATTCAAAAAATGTTTTTATTTAGTTTCCTAAGGACTAGGATTTTTGACACCATTTAGTATTTGGTTTCAGTGTTAACAATCTAAAAGTTTTTAGCTTGTTAGTAGATACCTACAATTTTGAGCAAGTGAGTTGAAATCTCTTACTCTGCCTTCTTGGTGATTTACAATGTTTTCTATTTTTCTAGATTAATTAACCTATTTCTTTAGGATAATATTTGCATTCAGATTACATCTCCAAAGCTCTATTTTTTAAAAAAGTATATATGTATTTTCTCCAGTGTGACCATATCATTTTTAGTGTGTAGGGCTTATCTATACCCAGAAATAGCGTACCTTGTTCTTGTACAGTGAAATTCCTGCTAAACCACTGTACTAAAGGATGTCTGAAAGAATGTACAGAACCAACTCACTGATCCACAGTCCCTTTGTTTTGCCCACTGGCTAAGAGCTACCATGAAATGAGGGTGGAAAGAAACAACTAAGGATAGATGCTGGGGAGAGGTTCTCTGGAAGAGGAAAGGCCACACAGATCAGGGGCCTTGTGGACTTCAAGAATCTGGGAATACAGAATACTCTCAACTTGCCCATCTCTTGACATCTTCAGGCTTCCTTCAGGCTCAACACCAGCATCTTCTCTGATTCACTAGCCCCACCACCTTTCCCACTCTGAGTTGACAGAATGCCTTTGGTAAATGCAGCTTCAGGAAGTGAAATCACAGAAATATAAGTTCTAAAATAGAACTTAGAGTGCCAGCTGAGGAGGTGGCTGGAATGCCAGCAGTTGCATATGCCTTGGCTCTGTGAATAAGCCGTCCATTTTGTAGAGCTTATAAATGTGACAACTTACATAGAAGCAAATACATAGAACAGCTGTTCTGTGTAAAATACTGTTGATTTTTTAGGTGGAGTTTGAAGATAAAGGTTATTTGCAATTTGTATTTCCTTAGACATATATGAATATATATAAGTTATATTTCCATGGCAGAAAGGATGGGTGGAGCACTTGCTGTCCAGGGTATATTTCTATGTTTGTGTCTCATTCAACACATTTTGTAATTGGATAGACTTTGTGCATGTGAGAAGGTGACATTTGCATTAGGAGATTTGAGATTGTTTGAAATCCAGTCAGTTGATAGGAAACTGTGATTAGGTTGCCAAAGATCATGAGGGCATGCTAGTGCAGTGGTAGCAGTTGTTCAGTCAGTGGACTTTCCATGATCCCCTGCTATGCGCCAGGCAGCAGTCTAGACATGAAGGTACAAGGATAAATAAGATACGGTTTTTGGCGCTCTAGCCTGGTGATAGGAAGGGCATGTGTGCCGAGAAATGGCACTTAGTCCAAAGTGGCTAGCATATGGAAGGATGGCCAGGAGCGAGACTGGGAAGGTAGAAAGACAGTTGAATGGGGTTGCAAGTTGCAATGGGCCTTGTATACTATACTGACGAATTTGCAGTTGATTCAGTATTCGTTGTGGAGTATAGTCAGGCTTAAAGCAGGAAATGACATGATCATATCTGTTGCTATTGGAGCTGACTGGCGGCAGGAGGCTACTTAAAAGTTATTTCATTGGGAGGCCGAGGCGAGGATCATGAGGTCAAGAGATTGAGACCATCCTGGCCAACATGGTGAAACCTCATCTCTACTAAAAATACAAAAATTAGCTGGGCGTGGTGGTACGTGCCTGTAGTCCCAGCTACTTGGGAGGCTGAGGTAGGAGAATTGCTTGAACCTGGGAGGCGGAGGTTGCAGTGAGCTGAGGTCACGCCACCGCACTCCAGCCTGGCACCTGGTGACGGAGTGAGACTCTGTCTCAAAAAAAAAAAAAAAAAGTGATTTCAGTGGTTTTTATGAGATCTAAGAAATACAGGAGGGGATAGTTTGTGAAAAATATTATATAAGTGATCAAAAAGCAGGAGTGGCAGATGAACGAATCACTCGAAGCATCGAAGGTGGTGGTGGCATGATACTGTTGACTTCATCAGCTTAAAGAAAGTATACGCCCCAAAAATACATATATACTTTTTTAAAAAATAGAGCAACATAGTGAGAACACATTTCTACAAAATATTAAAATATTAGCCGCGGTGGCAGATACCTGTAGTCCCAGGTACTTGGGAGGCTGAGATAGGAGAATTACCTGAGCCTGTGGAGGTCAAGGCTGCAGTGAGCTGGGATTGCAGCACTGCACTCCAGCTTGGGGAACAGAGCGAGACCCTGCCAAAAAAAAAAAAAAGTAAAAAGATACAAATACCTTTAGAGAGGGTTGAAAATCAGTAGATGAATTGGGATGTAAGATACTGGGAGTAGGAGAGAGGTGATAGGCTAACAGGGATAACTTAAATGCACTTACCTGGGTGTGCTGTGGAAATCACATCCTTCTGTCTCATGTATGACTTCATCAGTTTTATAGAAAAAATTGTGGCCATCAAGTAGCAGCTCTTTCATCTTGCTGATAACAGCCTCATTCTTGCATTTGTATCTGTTTTCACTCCCATTTTTAATGTGCTGTGTAGGGCAGCGGTCCCCAACCTTTTCGGCACTTTTAGAAGACAGTTTTTCCAGAGACTAGGATGATTTAGGGATGATTCAAGAACATTACATTTATTGTGCACTTTATTTCTATTGTTACTACATTATAATACATAATGAAATAATTATGCAACTCACTGTAATGTAGAATCAGTGGGAGCCCTGAGCTTGATTTCCTGCAGCTAGACAGTCCCATCTGGGGTTGATGAGAGAGACAGTGACAGTTCATCCAGCATTAAATTCTCATAAGGAGTGCCTAACCTAGATCCCTCGAATGTGCAGTTCACAATAGGGTCCATGCTGCTGTGAGAATCTAGTGCCACCACTGACCTGACCAGAAGTGGAGCTCAGATGGAATGCAAGAGATACAGAGTGGCTATAAATGTAGGCTGCACTCCTGCTGTGCTACCTGGTTCCTGACAGGTAGTTGCAGACCCCGGTGTAGGGGGCTTTCCTTCCTCCAGAGGTCTGCCTCCCATGCTTGGATCTGGTGCCTTCTCCCTCCTCAGGATCCTATTCCCACCCTCTCCACACTCCTTCCCACTGGCATACAGACGCACTCATTTCAGTTTCTTCTACCGGACCCTCCAACCTCCAGTTAAAGCCCGTCACTCTTCCATCTCAGCCAAATGCTCAAGGGTTGTCAGTACTTTCTCTCCCTTCACTCTTAGCCTCACTTCATTCTGGCTTCTGGCCCCATCATTCCACTAAAGACTTCTCACCAAAGTTAACTAGATGAGTTGATGCACTAGATCTTTTCTGCCTCCTCCCTAACCTCAGTAGACCAAGTGCTGCCTTCATTTGCTTTCTGAAACCCAGTGCTATCTGGCTTTCTTTTGACCTCTCTGGTCTACTTCTCTCTTTTGCATAATCATTCTCCTCCTCATAGCCATTAAATGTGGGTTATGAACTCAGCTACGTGTCTGTTCCTTTTCACAGGCTTTACACCTCTCCCAGGTGACCCACTTCATGGAGTTTCAATGACTACTTGTAAAGGTGAAATGTTCATACTTCTGGCCCAGATATCTTCTGATCTGCAATCCCATGTGTGCAACTCCTTGATCTCTCTTCTTGGCTATCTCTGTGGTACCTCAAACTCAGCATACTTAAAACTACATTTGTGGCGGGGGGGGGGAATGAAAAAACCAAGCTCTTCTCAAACCTCACTCTCTTCTAGTATTACCTAATTTAGGTTATCCCTCCATCCAATTGTGAGTCAGAAAACCAGGGGTCGTCCTTGGTAACACCTCTCTTCTTCACTTCCTCAAATCCAGTCTGTTACTCAGCCCTAGGATTTCACTTCCCAGACATCTCTGAAATTTGTCTACTTCTGTCCATCTCCTCTTTTCCCACTTTCTGAGTCATCGTTATCTCTGGCCATTATAATCTGGTGACTTCTTACCATAGTCCCCTGGCATCCATTCTTTCCTTCTAGTCCATTTTCTACATCACAAGCAGGGTGGCCTTTTCAAAATGCATCTCGGTGCTTGCATGTAACAGGTGCTTGTATGTAATCAGACTGCCACCTGTGTATACTATGAAAACATGAGAAAGCATTTTCCAGAACATTTGGAAGTATTCCCAAGCAGCTCATTGCATTGATGGACAGTTTCTACTGATTAGCAGCTATCTTGGTTATCAGATTGAAAAAGCGTAGCATATGTAGAGTTGGGTACTATCTGTGGTTTCAGGCATTGACCAGGGGTCTTGGAATGTATCTCCCTCGAATAAGGGGACCCCTTACTGTAGTTCTGAGGCTCCTCTGTATTCTAAGTGCATGAATAGGGAATATTGAAACAGGAAGTGTGTCCAAGAGAATAATGCCTTGCTGATTGAATAACAGTGACCTGGACATGCGGGCCCCAGTTTCAGCTCTGCTAACCACTCACGTGTGATTTTTGTAAATTACTGGCCTCTGTGGGCTTCGTTTCCTCATTTGTGTTAAGGGGTGACACTTGCCTCAGTACTCTCTGCAGTGTCTCTGGCTTTTGACATTTTATGTTTCTGCGAATAAAGAAACTTACAGCTGCCCCTCAGTATCCGCAGAGGATTGATTCCAGGACACCCCTCACCCCTTCATAGATAGCAAAATCTGCAAATGCTCAAGACCCTCTTGTAAATGGTGTAGTTGCATATAAATGTTAGTTGCATATAACCTACTTACATCCTCTGGAGTATTTTAATCACCTTTAGATTACGTGTAATACCTAATACAGTATAAATAGTTGTTATGCATATTTTTATTTATTACTTTTTGTTGTTGTAATTTTTAATTTTTTTTTAAAGAATCTTTTCAATTCATGGCTGGTTGAATTAGAGGATGTGGAATGCTCAGATACAGAGGGACAACTTTAGTAGATTCTTCTGGTTTGCAGATAAGGAAACTCAGGTCCAGAGGTGTTATGACTTCCCCCACAGTCACATAGCTAACTGGGGCAACCCAACTCCCAAGCTCCAGTACTGGAAAAATCATCACGTCACGCTTTTCTTTCTAGATGGTAGGAACTTCGGGATGAGTGATTTTGAATATTATCAAGAACAGCCCAAAAGATGTCACACAGTCCCTATGCTAAAGCAGTGCATTTTATCAGTAGCGACAAGATTGAGGGCCAGCACTTATTTAAAACAAATTGTAACTCTTGGCCTGTAGACAAAAAGCAGAGTTAAGTGTGAAGGCAGCACAGCCCAGTGTTGCCGAGTGCCTGGCACGGCATGAGCCATCCTCATTTCACAGCAGCTAAAATGCTGACCTTACAGGTTCACGGTTTCATTTTCAGTCTTCATGAAAAGCTTGAATTCTCTTTGGCTTCTGTTTGCAACAGAAATAAATAATATATTTGAGACTGATTGTCACTAAATTTTCTGATTACTCAAATGTGGAGTGATTTCCTAATGTGAAATACTTTTTTTGATGGTATGAGATCGGTACCATTGGATATACACAGTTTATTCCACTGGCCTTTGGTAAAAAGAAGTTCTTTGGTATGCCAAAAAAATTTTTTTGTTTTGAGCAGTTCTGGCTTTTGATTTTCCAAGTCACTTCTTGCAATATTATAAAATGTATTACTTGAATAAAATATTGAACTCGTGGTCCCTTGAGTTTTTATTACTTGGGATATTTCTTTGTTCAAAGTTAGATAACATGATGTAAATAAATATTTGTTGTTTAACTAGTCATATACACTTAACATCATATTTCTTTGAAGATTTACAAAACAAATGAATCACAAACTGGGGCTTGGGCTTCCTCAGGTGATCCTGATACACCCACAGAGGTGAGCGCTTCAGAATGAGATCATTCTGCTTAAGAGCTCGAGAAATTAAGTTGAGAAAGTAAGCTAAAAGACCACATAGATTATCATTAGTGTTAAATTGGGGTAAAAAGGAGAGCAAAAGAGAAGAAATCAGCTGGGACAGAACACAGATATTTGTTAAATGGAAGTAACAGGATGTAGGTTTTCTTTGCCTTCTCATAAATATGTCAAACACAGGTACAATATTGAACAGAGAATTTAGACATAAAACTGATTAATCCATTTAAACATAATAAGTTCTTTAGAACTTAAGTGCTACTATTAGTAAAACTTCTAAGATCATCTGTCCATAGATGCTGGAAAGCATTTTAGCATACATTTTGAATTTCTCAAGCTTCAGTAATTTAGTAACCAAATAAAGGTTTAGAATGAGCTTTGGGAGACATGGGTTCTAGACTAACTGGGTCATGTGTGTCAATGGGGCCACCCTGCACTGGGGACAGCACTAGGTTTGAGGGCAGGGCAGGACGAAAGAGGTCCAGGGACGTTTTTGCCCATGGCTTGCTGTTGTGAGGTAGGGTGCCCTTCTTACGGTCTTTCCCATGGCTGATGCCTTCGTGACGTTCAGATCTCAGCTCAGATATCACTATAAGGGTCTTTTACCTCCTTTTCATCACTCACTTTCATAGGGTTCCATTTTATTTCCGTTGTAGCACTTACCACTCTTCATGATGTTTATTCGCTTACATGTTTATTTTTTCTCATTTCTGCAGTTGAATATATGCCCATTGAGAACAGGGATGTTGTCTTTGCTCTTCATTTCTGTGACCCCTGTACTTACAGCAGTGCCTGAGTTCCACTGTGAATATTTATTTATTGGGTATCTCATTGTGGTTTTATTTTTGTTACTTATTTTATTTTAGATACAGGAGGCACCTGTGCAGGTTCATTACCTGGTTATAGTGTGTAATGGTTATAGTGTGTGTCTAGTGTACTAATCACCCAGAAAGTGTTGTACCCAATACGTAATTTTTCAGCCCTCATCTTCCTCCAGTGTGTCCCCTTTTGAGTCCCTGGTGTCTATTAATTTCATCTTTATGTGCACCTGTACCCATCATTTATGTCCCACTTATAAGAGAGAAGATGTGATATTTGACTTCCTTAGTTCATTTGGGATAATGGCCTCCAGCTCCATCCATGTTGCTGCAAAAGATATGATTTCACCTTTTTATGGCTGCATAGTATTCTGTGGAATATATGTACCACGTTTTCTTTATGCAGTCCTCCACTGATAGACACTTAGGTTGATTCCATTCAGGTATCTTTTTTTATATAATGATTTCCTTTGGGTGGTTATTCCCTAGTAGGATTACTAGGTCAAATGGTATTTCTATTTTTAGTTCTTTGAGAAATCTCCATACTGTTTTCCATAGCACTCGTACTAATTTACATTCTCACCAACAGTGTGTAAGCATTCCTTTTTCTCACATCCATAGTGTTGTTTTTTGACTGTTTAATAAAAGCTGTTCTGATTGGTGTTAGTCGGTATCTCATTGTGGTTTTAATTTGCATTTCTCTGCTGATTAGTTATGTTGGACACTTTTTCATGTTTGGTGGCTGCTTGTATGTCTTTTGAGAAATGTCTGTTCATGTCCTTTGCCTACTTTTTAATGGAGTTACTTGATTTTTTTCTTGTTGATTTAAGTTCCTTGTAGACTCTGGATATTAGTCTTTTGCTGGATGTGTAATTTCCAAATGTTTTGTCCCATTTTGCAGATTGCCTGTTTACTCTGCTGTTTGCTTTGCAGAGGTTTTTCGTTTAACGGTCTCCTTTGTCTATTTCTGTTTTTGTTGCATCTGCTTTGAGGTCTTAGTCATAAATCCTTTGCCTAGAATGTCCAGAAGAATTTTTCCTACGTTTTATTCCAGAATTTTTATAGTTTCAGGTCTCACATTTAAGTTTTTAATCTGTCTGGACTTAATTTTTGTATATGGTGAGAAATAGGGGTCCAGTTTTATTTTTCTGCACGTAGTGAATATTTACTGTTTATCTAATATGCAGGGGCATTTATTATCTGTTGTCCCTTTGTCTTAAATAATGGTTTGAAACACACATAGAAGAGCTCATACTAATCTTTTATGACTTTCAACCTATAGTTTATTTAATGTACAGTTTAGCATATAATATTTTGTACTGGAATTTATCTCAGTGAGACTGAGCATGTTTTGGGGGCAAAGATCATGTCTTCAGCTTGGTGTTCCCTCTTAGAATCACCGCCCGTCATTATGAATACAGAATGATGATGTCTGGGGGATTTGGGTCCTGTCATGGCTACAGTAGCAGGTGATATGATAATTTTCTATATTTGGGGAACATTTTCCTTTTTGACATTCAGCATGAGGCAGCTTAGAGAATTTTGCTCTTCTGTTAAAAGTTCTGTGAATTTTCTCCATTTTAAGGATATTGATATTTGGGTCTCAAGTGAGCTTTAACTGATTACTTCCCCAGTTCTCGTGTGTTAGTCATTGTTTGCCATCCTTGTGTGTAGCTAGTTATTAAAGCAGCTAAACTTTTAAACTTTATTTGGTTTTAAATTTGACTGTCACTGCTATTCTATTTAATGGTTCTTAAGTTTCCTGCAGCTGGTTTGTTTTGCTGTCTTATTATCCTGTATTTGATTTGTTAGTCAACTTCTAGTCTTTTGGGGCATTTGTACTTTACCTGGTTTAAAGTCAGAAATATCGGCCAGGCTCGGTGGCTCACGCCTATAATCCCAGCACTTTGGGAGGCCGAGGCAAGTGGATCACGAGGTCAAGAGATCGAGACCATCCTGGTCAACATGGTGAAACCCCATCTCTACTAAAAATAGAAAAATTAGCTGGGCATGGTGGCACGTGCCTGTAGTCCCCGCTACTCAGGAGGCTGAGGCAGGAGAATTGCTTGAACCCAGCAGGTGGAGGTTGTGGTGAGCCGAGATCGAGATTGTACCACTGCACTCCAGCCTGGGTAACAAGAGTAAAACTTCGTCTTAAAAAAAAAAAGTCAGAAATATCTCTGAGTATAAAGAGAGATGATTTTTCTTTTAATTTCTGGACTTACAGAGCACAATTCCTGACTTCTTCCAGCTTTCATTCATAGGCATGTATTTTAACAAGAAAAAAGTCTACTTTAAAAAAATTGCCTTTTAACTAAAATAGCTTATTTTAAAAAGTGAGTACTGTTCCATTCAGGAAAAGAAAGTTTGTCTTCCTTAATGTTTTATAATTAATAGACTATTTTTTGGAGCAGTTTTAATTTTATAGAAAAATTGAGCAGAAAGCACAGAGGTCCCATCTATCCCCTCCCTTCGCATGTCACAGTTTCTCCTATTAACATCTTGCAATAGTATAGTACCTTTGTGTCATGTATCCACTATTACATACAGAACAGTTTCACTGCTTTACACATCCCCCATGCTCTGCCTGTCCATTCTTCCCACTCTCCTGGCACCCTCAGCATCCTCCCATCCCTAACCCTAGGCACCTACTCATCTCTTTAGTCTCCATAATTTTGCCATTTCCAGAATATCTTAAATGTAGTTGGAATCATATAGTATATATACCTTTTCAGATGGGCTTCTTTCACTTGGAAATATACATTTAAGATTCCTCCATGTCTTTGTGGATTGATATAGCTCATTTCTTTTTATTGCTGAATAATGTTTCATGTATGGATATACCACAGTTTGTTCATCTATTTACCTACTGAAAGAAATCATATTTGCTTCCAAGTTTTGGCAGTTAGAATAAGGCTGCTATCACCATTCACTTAAATAAGGAGCACAGTTGGTAAGACTCTGTTTAGTTTTGTGTGGAACTGCCAAGCTGTCTTCCAAAGTCACTTCCATTTTGCATTCTTTCCAGGAATGAATGAGAGTTCCTACTGCTCCACAGCCCTAGCAGCGTTTGATATTGTCAATGTTTTGGATTTTAGCCATTCTGTTCACTGGTGTCTTGTTTTAATTTGCTGTTCCCTAATGATATCTTTTCAGATCTTTTGCCTATTTTAAAATTAGGTTGTTTGATTTCATAGTGCTTGCCCACCCCAGCTCTATTTAGGTATGATTGTCAAATAAAAATTGTATGACAAATAAAAGTTATATGCAATGTGATGATTTGATAATGTGTATACATTGTGAAATGATTACCATAATCAAGCCTCTTTTGGTAGTGAGAACACTTAAGATCTACTCTCTTAGCAACTTTCAAGAATGCAGTATATTATTAACTATAGTCATCATGCTATACATTAGAACTCCAGAATTTATTTATCTTATAACTGGAAGTTTATATCTTTTGACCAGTATCTCTCCATTACTCCCAACCTCAATCCCCATTCTCCAGCCCCTAGTAACCATCTTTCTACTTTTTGTTTCAATGAGTTTGACTTATTCATTCATTCATCCATTCATCCATTCATTTATTTATTTTTTGGAGACAGTCTTTGATCTGTTGCCTAGGCGGGAGTGCAGTGGCACCATCTCAGCTTACTGCAACCTCTGCTTCCTGGGCTCAAGCAATTCTCATGCCTCAGCCTCCCAAGAAGCTGGGACTACAGGTGCATGCTACCACACCCGACTAATTTTTTATTTTTAGTGGAGACCGGGTTTTATCATGTTGGCCAGGCTATTCTTGAACTCCTGGCCTCAAGTGAACCACCCACCTTGGCCTTTTAAAGTGCTGGAATTACAGGCATGAGCCACATGCCCAGCCAGAGTTTGACTTTAGATTCTAGGAGGACACTCTGTATTAGTGAGTGTCTAATTTTGTGCTGCTAAAACAGAATACTCGGTACTGGATAATTTATAAACAATAGAAGTTTATATGGCTCTCAGTTTTAGAGGTTGGAAAGTGCAAGATCAAGAGGCCACATCTGGGCCGGGCACGGTGGCTCACGCCTGTAATCCCAGCACTTTGGGAGGCCGAGGCCGGTGGATCACGAGGTCAGGAGATGGAGACCATCCTGGTCAACATGGTGAAACCCCATCTCTACTAAAAATACAAAAATTAGCTGGGCATGGTGGCGCGTGCCTGTAATCCCAGCTACTCAGGAGACTGAGGCAAGAGAATTGCCTGAACCCAGGAGGCGGAGGTTGCGGTGAGCCGAGATCGTGCCATTGCATTCCAGCCTGGGTAACAAGAGCGAAACTCTGTCTCAAAAATAAAAAAGAGGCCACATCTGGTGAAGCCTTTCTTGCTGTGTCATAATGGGGTGTAGGGCATCATGGGCAGGGGTTGGATGGGAGGAGCATGTAAGAGCAAGAGAGGGCTGAACTCACTTTTATAACCCTCTTTCAAAAATGAATCCACTCCCATGATAACAGCAGGATACATTAATGAGGACAAAGCCCTCATGACCTAATCACTTCTTAAAGGTCTCCCTTCTACTCTTGTATTGGGGGTTAAGTTTTCCACACATGAATTTGGGAGACATTTTCAAACCATACTAGTGAGATGCTATAAGATTTGTATGTCTATGTCTGGCCTATTTCACTTTGCATAAATAGCCTCCAAGTTCATCTGTGTTGTTGCAAATGGTAGGATTTCCTTCTTTTTAAAGGTTAAATAAGATCCTATTGTATAGACACACAACATTTTCTTTATCCGTTTATCTGCTGATGAATACTTAGGTTGTTTCCATGTCTTGGCTATTGCAAATAATGCTGCAGTGAACATGAGAGTGCAGATACCTGTTGAGATAGTGGTTTTATTTCATTTGGATATATACCCACTTGTGGAACTGCTGGGTCATATGGCAGTTTTACTTTTACTTTTTTGAGAAACCTCCATATTATTTTCCGTAATGGTTGTGTGTTTTCTTGTTATTTTAAATAGTTCTTTGTGCGTTTAGGATTCATCTCCTTTATCAGGTATGTTTTTTGTGATTATTTTCTCCCAGCCTATGGCTTATCTTTTTATTCTCTTAACAGTGCCTTTCACAGGGCAGAGACACTTAATTTTAATGAAGTCTAACATAACAATGTTTTCTTTCATAGATTGTGTTTTAGTGTTGTATCTGCAAAGTCTTTGCCAAATTTGAGGTCACCTAGATTTTCTCCTATGTTATCTTCTAGGTGCTTTAGTTTTATGTTTTAAAGTTAGGTCTGATCCATTTGAGTTAATTTGTGTGATAGTTCTGTGTCTCTCTCTCTATTTTTTACATGTGGATGTCCAATTGTTCAGCACAGTTTTTTGAAAACTGTCTTTTCTTCAGTGTATTGCCTTTGCTCTTTTGTCAAAGATTAGCTTATCATATTTGTATAGGTCTGTTTCTGAACTGTCTGTTCTTTTCCATTGATCCTATCTGTCTTTTTTTTTTTCGCCAATCAGTTTGAGCTTATGAGGTTGCTCCGGTTAGCCTTGAACTGATGACCTCGCCTTCGTGAGCGCCACGACCTCCGGCGGGAGCCACTTTGGGCCCCCTGTCTGTTTTTTCACCAGTACCACTCTGTCTTAATTGCTGTAGCCTTAACAATAAGGTCTTAAGATTCAGTAATATCAGTCCTCTAAATTTGCTTTTCTTCTTCAATATTGTGTTGTATATTGTGTGTCTTTTGCCTTTCCAAATAACCTTAGGATCAGTTTGTTGGTATCTACAAAGTAACTTCCTGGGATTTTGACTGAAATTGCAGTGACTCTGTAAGTCAAGTTGGGAAGAATTGACACTTTAACAATATTGAGTCTTCCTATCCATGAACATGAAATAGCTCTCCATTTTTTAAGATCTTGTATTATTAGAGTTTTGTAGTTTTCTTCAAATAGATGTTGTAAATATTTATTTGTACCTAAATGTTTTATTTTTTGTGTTCGAATGTAAATGGTAATGAGCTTTTATTTCAGTTTCACTTGTTCATTACTGGTCTATAGAAAAGCAGTTAACTTTTGTATATTAGCCTTGTATCCTGCAATCTTACTATAATCACTTATTTTAAGAAATTTTTTGGTGATTCTTTGGGATTTTCTACACTATCATGCCATCTGAGAACAAACACAGTTTTCTGTTTTTCTTTTTTTTTTTTTGAGACGGAGTTTCGCTCTTGTTACCCAGGCTGGAGTGCAATGGCGCGATCTCGGCTCACCGCAACCTCCGCCTCCTGGGTTCAGGCAATTCTCCTGCCTCAGCCTCCTGAGTAGCTGGGATTACAGGTACACGCCACTGTGTCCAGCTAATTTTTTGTATTTTTAGTAGAGACGGGGTTTCACCATGTTGACCAGGATGGTCTCGATCTCTTGACCTCGTGATCTACCTGCCCCAGCCTCCCAAAGTGCTGGGATTACAGGTGTGAGCCACCATGCCCTGCCCAAGTTTTCTTTTTTTCTTTCCAATCAGTATACCTTCTTAATATCTTTTTCTTATTTTATTAGCTTAGATTTCCAGTAAAATGTTAAATAGGAGCAGTGAGAGGGACATCCTTTCCTTTTCCATCATTTTAGGGGGAAAGCATCTAGTTTTTCATTAATATAATGTTAGTAGTGGGGTTTTTTTGTTGATGTTCCCTAATGACTAATTATATTGATCATTTTTTCATGTGCTTTTTGCCCATTTGTATATCTTTGGAGAAATGTCTATTCAAATCCTTTGTCCATTTTAAAATTGGGTTATTTATTAAACCCTTGTCAGATATGTGATTTCCAAATATTTTCTCCCATTCTGTGGGTTGTGTTTTCACTTTCTTAATAGTGTCTGTTGATGCATGGACATTTTTAAGTTAAATTTATCTGTTGTTTCTTTGATTGCTTATGCTTTTGGTGTCATATCCAAAAACTATTGCATAATCTAAACTCACGCAAATTTTCACCTATTTCCTTCTAAGAGTTTTATTGTTTATATTTAAGTCTTTGAGCTGTTTTGAGTTAATTTTTTTTTGTATATGATATGAGGTTAGTGTTCAAATTTTATGCAAATTTTCACCTATTTCCTTTTAAGAGTTTTATCATTTTAGGTTTTATATTTAAACCTTTGAGCCATTTTGAGTTAAATATTTTTGTATATGACATGAGGTTAGTATTTAAATTTATTCTTTTGCATTTGGATATCCGCTTGTCCCCGCAGTCTTTCTTAATCCACTGAAAGCTCCCGGCACCCTTTTCAAAAGTCATTTGGCCATAAAGATACTGATTTTAAGTTATTCCAAAATGCTTAATCTAAAATATAAAGTAAAAATATTTATGGCAAATGAAATAAGTGTCTACTGTTATGAGTTTTGGGTTGTTTGTTGTCACGGCAAATGCTGCCTGATACAAAAACTTAGTTCTTATGCTATGTAACATGTTTTTTTTAGACAACTGTAGAATACTTCGTCTGACAACAGCAAAATACACTCTCAATCTCACATGGAACATTCACGTAGCGTAAGAAATAAGTTTTTTAGAATATCTGCATCAGGTAGCTTTTGATATAGAAGAAATACATAAGTGACAAGAGCAAGTAAGTGGTAAGTAGCGAGTTGAGTACTCATATTACCAGTAGCATTTGCTCATTGGAGCTGGATTATACAGTTTAGAATGGCTTCATGAAGTTCAGATCTGGACAGGCGTCAAAGAATATTTAGCTGAGGCAAGTAAAGTGATCTAGCCTAAAGCCATACGACTGGTTAGTATCAAGGCTGTGATTATAAGCCAACTCCTGCCTCCGTGTTCTTTCTGTGATGTGCCATGTAACTGTGAGTGTAAGGTGGTGTCTGAAGTAGTCTCAAGAAGCAAGATGTCCCGGCTGATTCTGGCCCCAGATAAAGAAAAAGATGGTTTTTCAGTAAGTGGCTGTGAAATTATGGATTGGAAAGAAGTCCTCTTATCTGACACTATCAGGGCAGGTATTTGGTTAACTAAAAACATAAATAAGTACTCTGAAGGAATGATGCATACAGACCTTAATATTTTCTTTTCTTCTTCTTTTTTTTTTTTTGACATGGACTTTCACTCTTGTTGCCCAGGCTGGAGTGCAGTGGCATGATCTTGGCTCACTGCAACCTCCGCCTTCCGATTTCCCAGCAATTCTGCTGCCTCAGTCTCCTGAGTAGCTGGGATTACAGGCACCTTCCTCCACACCCAGCTAATTTTTGTGTTTTTAGTAGAGATGGGGTTTCAGGCTGGTCTCTATCTACTGACCTCATTATCCATCTGCCTTGGCTTCCCAAAGTGCTGGGATTACAGGCGTCAGCCACCGCACCCAGCCCTTAGTATTTTATTTTAAAACATATATGTGTATATTTATTCTCTATTGATGTAGTACCAAGCTCTTTCATCTGAAAATTAATCTGTTGATTAAGTTTCTATATTTAGCATTCAGTTTTTGTTTCTTTCTGTTGAATGAGGACCTGAAGGCATTTCCAAAGAATCTAGGTATCGATACCTTCTGGACTTGTATTATCCTCCTGCTCTCTGCCCTCCCAGGTTCATGTAATTGCACCCATATCTAATTCAAGAAACATTTTCTTAGTAGTTTGCCTGTATGAAATCTTTTCCAGAGCATCTGTCTGCCTTAGTTCTCATAAAAACAGTTATTTTTTCCCACTCATATGCCATTGGTTCATACAATATTTAATAAAATTATGTAATCATGGTAATAAGTTCAAGTGGCTTTAACAAGTTTGGGAATCATCTGATTCTCGGTGATCAAAGAGCATAATGGATAAAAGTCAAAGTCACAGGTGAAGTTGACAGTAACTTGCTAGCCATAAGCATATCAGCCTACTAGGGGCATCAGAATGCTATTCAGGGGAAGCAGAGATCATAGCTAATCATCTGAGACCAATACCTGGAAATTGGTTAAGCAAGCTGCTGCACATCTTGTTCAGTGTAATACATCCATGTGAAACGTGGATGCAAATTTATATGGATTATAAAAGACATCCAAGTTGTATTGTTACATGGGAAAAAGCAGTTTACATAACAGCATGAATATTAAGATTTTGTGTGTGCATGTGACACATAGGAAAACATCTGGAAGGATGTGAATCACAGTGTTAAGTAGAGACAAAAATTAATAGTGCTTATCTCTACAGCATGACAATTTGGTTGTCTTTTTTTTTTTTTTAACTCTGATGGAGATTTTTAATACAATTCTTTGTCGTTTGAAAGTTTTACATTGGACATTTGTTACTTTAAAATTAAGGGGAAACATTGTTTCTATTTTGAGAAGAACCTGATTGAATTGTGTTGTTTTGAAAAAGAGGTTCACTTTTAGAATTTTAGGCAGCAGGAGAGACCACGCTTCTTGGCACCTTTATAAAGTGAACAAGCACCTTCATACTGTCATGTATAAGCCAAGTTGCTTTCTTCCTGCAGCAACATGGCCTTGTAAATGATGGGAATGGACTTTCTTATTCTTTCTTCCATTTCATTTTTATATGTCACTGTGATATCATTGCCATAATTTTTTCTTCTCTGGTTTTATTTTTCAGGAAGATTTCGATGTCGATCATTTTGTGTCTGACTGTAGGAAGCGGGTCCAGCTGGAAGAACTGAGAGATGATCTGGAGCTCTACTATAAACTTCTTAAAACAGCCATGGTCGAACTCATCAACAAGGATTATGCAGATTTTGTCAACCTTTCAACAAACTTGGTAAACTTTAAATCCACGGTCCCTGCATTTATGCACATACCATTTCTTTCTCAATCATACTTATTCTTAAAAGTGTTGTGTGTTTTTAGAAACCTTTTAGTTGATGTTCCCTGCAGAAATTTGAAGAGATCACTAATCTCCGCAATAAAATAACCAAACTTTATTGATATACAGTTTTGCTTTTTTACTCATTTAAAACTATTCTAAATTGAATATTTTTTGAATTTGTTATTATTAGTGAAAAGCAAGGGCTAGTAATAGCAAGTGGTTGTTTTCATTAGCTACTAATTACCATGAAATCTCTCTGGTTTAGACCAATTTGCAAGAGCAAATATCATCTGTTCTTAAGGAAACATTTAATTTACTGTCAGATACATATGCTAGCCAGAGCTAGATTGAAAGAGCATTGGCCAGTATTGCTCTTTAAGAGGCTTGGTTTTGTAAAATGTAAGAATAGTTTGTCATGAGCATATCAGTGGTTTATAAACGTAGGTTAGAAGTGCTTATGTTTTAGTACTCTCAAAGTTTGCCTTTTGGTCATCCTGTTCCTAATTTATTTTACTTTTTAAACTCTGTCCAAAGAAGTACAGAAAGTAGTCATTTCCATGGAAATTTTAAGAAGCATTAAAATTAGTGAGTCATATTTGCATTTAGGTGGTGTACATCTGAAATAAATGTAGTAGGATTAGAAACCTAGAAAATTACATTTCCATTCTATTTCATTTGGATTTTTCTCAAGGACAGATACAGTCCTTCAGACTTCACATCAGCTGGTCAAATATTGTGAATTACAGAGAGATAGCTTTTTACCTCCAGTTAACATTTCTCAAATTAATTAAAATATTTTACTCAGAGGCAAATTGTGCCTAAGGAGGCTTTTATTTATCATGACTTCTCTTATTTTTATAGTTTTCATGTACATCAAAGGTTTTTTTACATTCTGTCAACAATGTTTATTATAAACTAACATTTGTTATTACTTAGCAATATATGGTTGTTCATTTTATTGTACAGGAAGAATAATATAAGTCTAACAGTGCTTTGATCATTAAATAGATACTTAGCTAGTACTCCTGATTGTGAAGTGTGTGTGTCAACATGATTTCTGCCTTTAGGTTGGCATGGACAAAGCCCTCAACCAACTTTCTGTGCCTTTGGGACAATTACGAGAAGAGGTTCTGGTAAGTTTCCCAAATAACAGTAAACAGTTTACCATAAGGTGTGATTTGCTTGTTTGGTCCTCCAAAAAAGAATTCCTTTAATTTGTTAGGTTGTTATTTTTGTGTTTTGAATGTTTAGTAATTATCATACCCTCAGAAAAGTTGTAAATCATTCTTTTTTTTTTGGCATGTGATACTATGACCAAAAAATTTATGTTTGATTTGAAGATGACAGATTCTTAGAGTAGATAGCTTTAAAATGTAGGAGGAGGAGAAGGCTATTTGAAAACTCAACTTACTACTGTCAGCTCACTCATATGTAGGTAGTCACCAATTTAGGAATAGCTTCTATTTTAAAAATGTGTAGTTTTACAAATATTTCCCTAAATAATATTTTATATATTGTTAGGTTCCTAGACTAATCCGCAGAAGTGCTTTAAACCCTAATATAACTGAAGGATAATATAAAATTAGTGTAATAACTAATAGACATTGTATTTTATTTTAATGTTTCTATGAGATAACATCTGCTGTGAGCTGGGACTCGCCATATCTAACCCAGTGGAGACAGGGACTCCATCTGGATGAACAGTAGAGGGGGGCATTTTGGCATCATTTTCAACAGAAAAGTGTGCTACCCTGCACTATCCCTGCTGGTCCACCCTGCAGTCTATGTCAGGTGCCCTGACTTCCATGCTCTCTTAGCACTGATGAGCTGTCATAAACTTGGCTCATTGCACTGTTATTACCTGTATATGTCACCACTAGATCATGGGCAGCTTGTATAGCCTTATGCACTTAGCCCCT
Organism: Callithrix jacchus; assembly: GCF_049354715.1. Taxonomy (NCBI): domain Eukaryota; kingdom Metazoa; phylum Chordata; class Mammalia; order Primates; family Cebidae; genus Callithrix; species Callithrix jacchus. The sequence goes on along the minus strand of NC_133520.1, from coordinate 19,989,689 downwards.
AAGACAGTCTCAGGCACATAGTAGGCTCACAGTAGGTGACATAAGTAAACATTCAATGTATATGTAGTGCTAAAAAAAAATGCAGAATAATAGAAATGTCAGTGTTTAGAAGTCCATAAGAATACAGGCAAGGAATAATTCTTAAAAAAGAAGTCTTGAGTTGCGCCTTGAACTAGCAAGTATTTTCAGATGTTTAGATCTTGTTTGATTTTTAAAAAAGCTTTTAAAGTACTTCTTCTTGGCATGGAAGGAAAACTGTCTTTGTGGTTCACTGTTGGAGTCCATGCTCTGAGTGGCTCTTGCATGGCTCTTGGGTGGCTTTCCTGTCTTCTCAGTGTACCTCTTCCTACTCCCAGCCTTGGAGATAGGCTGTTTTCCAAGCATCCATCCTCAGCCTTCTCCTCTCCTGTCTTCTCCTCTCTAAATTCTCTCCCATGGAAGTGGATTCATTCTTCCAACCTCTGCTCTGGCATTAATGACTGCTCTGTCACCTGCAGGCTCTAGTCTTTACTTTGCCACCTGCCAGCACTATATGCTCTCCCTCTTCCCACAACTTTCTCTAGAACCACCTTTTTCCTGATTGGTTTACCTATAGACCTGTTCTTCCTTTTTGATCTCTAACTCATGAGGCTACTTTATGAGATTCTGCAATTATTGAGAAATGAGACTATTTTTATCTTGTTCGCCGTTGCGTCCTCATTGGCTTCCACAATAGCTGACATTTAATAGGTATTTCATAACATTTGTGGAATGAATGAATTCACTTTTCTATAGAATTTTTGTTTCTCCAGTTTATTCTGGTTTTTCCTTTACCTTCATTTTGGCCCTGATTTCTAATTAATTCATTAGCTTCTGGACATGTTTCTCCACTTATGAACTTGCCCTTTTCCTTGCCTCCTCTTCTTGACTTCTTGATTCTGAATTTTCCCAAAACAAATTTTTCATGATATATTAATACTTAAAATGTGTAAAATCTAGTCGAAAGATCTTGTCACGGCCCTCTCGAATTAACCCCTCCTGTTTTATTTCTACTTTTGTCCATGTTGAAGCCTGCAGTACCCCCAGATGTATTCCTTACTGGTCCTGAAATGCGTCATAACTGTTCTGTCTTTCTGCCTTGTCTTCTGATAATATTCTCTCTGTGCTTGTCATTATCCACAAATTTTTAGAATCTACCTCAAGTCTCATCTCCTCCACCAGACACCCTTATGCTTTGACTCAGGTTTCATTACCCTGATCTCCTGTGATGCTCATTGTATGTAGATTGATTTTCTTTTAGCAGCCAACCCAGCACGACCTTAGCTTTATATGTCATTTTTCCCCTAAATCATGAGACACAAACAGAAATTGTGTTTAATATTTTATAATTTGTCAATATCTGCATAATACTGGCCTGTAGGTATTAAGTCCTGTGGAATTTAATTAAATGTGTAAATTTAGTAATGGTACAAAACAGTCTCTGCAGTACTTTTTTTTCTTTTAAAGAGCCTTAGATCATCTGTCAGTGAAGGAATTCGGGCAGTTGATGAACGAATGTGTAAACAAGAGGACATTAGGAAAAAAAAGGTATACTCAAATATTTATAATAGTCAAGCATTGACTCACTGTACCTTGTAGTAACAAGCACTTTTAGGCATATGTTCCATTTACTCTTCTTAGTACTTTTGAAGAGAGAGGAGCATGATGTCTCTCTTTTATACACAAGTGTTTTTAAAATTTATTTATTAGATGTATTTATGTATTTATTTTTCTTTTGATAACTTTGGTACCCAAGCACACTTTTTTAAATCTCGAGGGAGAGAAGCCTGTTTTATTTATTTTTATTTTTTATTTTTTGAGAAGACTATTTTAGAGATCTTCTGTTTGATTCTCCCTTAGATCCCTTCTCAGCTTTTGTCCAAAGATTCAGGACTGTAGTTCATTGTTAGAAAAGATTGTCCACTTCATGAGAGAGGGGAGTTTTGCCTGTTTTATTCACCTATGTCCCCAGTGTGTAGAAGAATATCTTGATTCATAAATGATGCTTTGTAACTGTTTATTTAATGAATGACTTTTGTTGTTGTTGTTATTTTAACAATGAGTTTTTATAATGTTCCTCAAACTCCTTGATAATATCTGCCTTGTATAATAAATGTCTTTAATGAATTGGCACTTAAGTTTATCGGTATATCATGCACATGTAAATGAAGAGGACAAATATGATCAAAAACTAAAATGTGAAAAAAGGATCTTAAGAAAATAAATGTACCAAAATAAAAGTTTATTTAAGATGGGGAAGAGGCCAGGTGTGGTGGCTCACCCCTGTAATCTCAGCACTTTGAGAGGCTGAGGCGGGCAGATCGCTTGAGCTCAGAACTTTAATTCCAGCCTGGGCAACATAGCAAAACCCTGTCTTTACAAGAAATTAAAAAAAAAAAATTAGCCAGATATGGTGGTCTGCACCTGTAGTCCCAGCTACTAGGGAGACTGAGGTGGGAGGATTACTTGAGCCTAGGAGGTTGAGGCTACAGTGAGCCAAGATAACAGCACTGCACTCCAGCCTGGGTGATAGAGTGAGACCCTGTCTCAAAAAAGATGGGGAAAAGAAAAAGGGAATAAAGATAAAATATAAGAAACCAGCCAGGCACAGTGGCTCATGCTTGTAATCCCAGCACTTTGGGAGGCCGAGACAGGCAGATCATGAGGCCAGGAGTTCGAGACCAGCCTGGCCAATATGGTGAAACCGCATCTCTACTAAATTCAAAAATTAGCCGGGTGTTGCACATCTGTAATCCCAGCTACTTAGGAGGCCGAGGCAAAAGAATTGCTTGAACCCGGGAGGCAGAGATTGCAGTGAGCCGAGATCATGCCACTGCACTCCAGCCTGGGTGACAGAACGAGACTCCGTCTCAAAATAAAAAAAAAAGAATATAAGAAACAAAAAGAGCTAGGTTTTTTTAAATTCTAAAATTGTGATAGAATATTAAAATATGTTTGTTCTAAAAAGCCAAAAGATTTGCATTCTTTGGAATTTAGTGTTATGTAGAAATATTAAAAATGTAGAATGCTGTAAGTAATTTTACGTTGACTTTTGGCTTTGTACTTTCCTGTGCGTAGGATGATAAAATAAGACAATTAAAATTAAACATGACAAGAACTCTTTTTCCTTAATTTTTATTTCTAGATGTGTGTGTTGAGGCTTATACAAGTTATTCGGTCAGTTGAGAAAATTGAAAAAATCTTAAACTCTCAAAGTTCTAAAGAAACATCTGCACTAGAAGCAAGCAGGTAAGTATTTTTTACTAAATAACTCATAAATTAATACTTTACACCCAGGGGAAAATTTGTTTTTAGTTAGAACTCATTTCTGATAAAAAAGAAAATCCCAGTCTATGGCTTAGTATTTTTAAATGTAGCTCAAGCAAAAAGCAGAGAACGTGAAATGGTAAAGCTTACATATGTTATTATATATAACTTGATGGTCAGAGGCCACTGTTCAACACCACACCTTTCAGGGAGTCAGAGAATGTGTGCTTTCTTTGGAAGATTTTTATTTTTGAAATTGCCTTACCCGTGGACTAGTAAAATCCCTATTGGTCTTCAAGGTGTGGAATAGCGGTCGTCTTAGATTACTTAGACAGGCCCAGAGTATTCCAGTTGTTGTATCTTGAGGTTCAAAAGGCATGAGTGTTACATAATTAACAAATAGTACAGCACACGTTTCATTGAAATTTATTAATGGCAAATATGAAATAAGCAAAAGATGACTATTTCCTTTGTTATACTGTAATGTCTTATTACCTTCCTACACTGAATTTAAAATCAGCCAGGTAGTTGAGTGACTCAGAAAGTGAATTGAATGGGTCACTATGAACACCAACAGCAAGCCCCCTGTTACAGTGGAAAGAGCATGGGCTTATGTTGCATGTACCAGCTGATTAGCCTGAGTCAGGTTACTTCACTTTATGTCTTGGTGTTGTCATCTCTCATATAAGGCAAATAGGAACTTCACTTGCAGGATTGGTAGCTATAGAGTAGACCCTCATTCATGTCTAGTTTGGGCCTAACACAAGCATCTCTGAAAGTCATGTTGATCACCATCATGTCTTTACTTGACTAATATGGGATAAGCTACAGGAAAACCAACCAGGAGCAAATGGAATATACCTGCAGTTCAAAGTCCTCATCATACTATCCAGAAAAGTTGGATTTCTTAATTTTAGAAATCAGAAGTTTAGATTTGAAGAGATAATATGCTTCGTATCTCTCATTTTATAGATGAGGAGATGAGGCATCCCAAAAGGAAACCATTCTCGTGTCCTAGGTCTCTACTTTCTTTCCTGATCAAGATGTATAAATAAGTGGTCAGTCCCCTGCCATCTTTGTTTCTTCAGCCTCTGGTTCTTGTGCTTCTGTCCCTTCTGTTCCTTTTCATCTGCGCTCATCAGAGTCCCCATCAGTATCTGTTCTGAGAGCCCAGTGGAGCTCTATTTGACTAACTGCTCTGTTCTGTTTTCCACTCAACAGCATTGACAGCCCCTCCCTACTGTGTCCTCACTCAGCATCTGTGATACCTGCTCCCTGTTTTCTTTTCCTCCTTCCCCATTCCTATTCTGTTCTTTAATGGACTCCACTGCACTCTTTCATGCCAGCTTTCTCCAGGGCACTGTTTTTGGTACTGTGCTCTTGATCAGCACTTTCTAGATAACCTCATCCAACCCCATGGTTTTAATGGCCTCTTGGATGCTGATCTCTTTATCTGCAAACTTCTGTAGTCCTCAGACCCATCAGTCTGATGACTGTGAGGAGTCTGGTGGACGTCCTGCAGGCACCTCACATTCATCATGTTGAAAACTGAGCTCTCATCTTCTTTCCCTGCCTCTCTCTACCAGCAAAAACATTTTATTCTTCTCTTTCATTCCTTGTCTTAGGAAAGGGTGCCTTCATTTCCTTCGGTAACCAGGCTAGACATCTTGGGGGAGTCATTTTCTCCTTTTCTTTCCTTCATCTCCTTTCATTCGCTAGGCAAGCCCTGGAAAGTCACTGCTGTAATGTCTCTGAGATTTGAGAGATGTCTGCCTCCCCCTCTGGGTTCTCCCATTGTCTCATTTCAGGGATGGCGTCCTGACTGCCCTCTCATTTTCTCTAGGACAATTAAATCTGTAGCTGCCAAATGGATCTTTCATATTTGTCTAATCACATCTTACTATTTGTGTTGAAAAATGCCGCTTTGAATTAAGGGACCTTCCAAACAGGCTTTGTGTGAGCAACATGGCTGTTTATTCACCTGGGTGCAGATGGGCTAAGGCCAAAAAGGGCATTAGCAAAGGTCAGTGGGATTGGAGTTGGTTTTATAGGTTTGGGTAGTTTTTTGGGGGGTGGGGGTGTTGCAGAGTAAGTTCAGTTACAGTGGTTGGGGAGTAGGGACAAGGAGTATACATGACCACAAGTTCAGTTACAATGGCAGGTTTGGGTGAGAGGTATTTACATTGTCATAAGAACAGTTAAGATGGCAGGGTTGGGTGAGAGGTATTTACATTGTCATAAGAACAGTTAAGATGGCAGGATTGGGTGAGAGGTATTTACATTGTCATAAGAACAGTTAAGATGGCAGGGTTGAGTGAGAGGTATTTACATTATTATAAGAAGAGTGAAGCCTGGAGTGGTGGCTCCCGCCTGTAATCCCAGCACTTTGGGAGGCCGAGGTGGGTGGATCACGAGGTCAAGAGATCAAGACCGTCCTGGTCAACATGGTGAAACCCCGTCTCAAAAATACAAAAAATTATTTGGGCATGGTGGCACGTGCCTGTAATTCCAGCTACTCAGGAGGCTGAGGCAGGAGAATTGCCTGAACCCAGGAGGCAGAGATTGCAGTGAGCCGAGATCGCGCCATTGCACTCCAGCCTGGGTAACTAGAGCGAAACTCCGTCTCAAAAAAAAAAAGAGAAAGAGTTAAGATGGCAGGGTTGGGTGAGGGGCTTGTCTGGGGAAGCTCCGCTGGGCGATCAGGGACAATGGCGAACACAGGCAGCGGGTGGGAGACATCAGCCAAGGCTTCAGACTTTCAGGCTACAGGCTTGCATATGGAGACCTGACAATTTGATTGGGAAACAATGGTTTCTCAGTGTTTTTAGCATAAATCTTAAATGCCCAAGCTGCTCCTTGGCCACTCTGTATTCTTCACTAAAGTATTCAGAACTATTTGTGGTTTTGTGGTTCCCTGACTGCCCGTAAATCAGTGATTTATGCTTCCTTTTATTATGTATGGCCATTTGTTGTAGTAAAAGCCCTTCCTTTAACTTCTACCTCCCTTTCACCTGCCTGATTTCTTTTATTCCATCCAGATCTAGCTCAAAACATGCTTAAAGTATGGAAAGGTTCAAGACATTGTGCTAAGTGGGAAAACAGGTCATAAAACTATATGGATTTGTTTTGTAAAATTTATTCTTCTCTCTTGTGTGGGATACTGTTGATCCCTCTTGCTTTCTTTAAAACCGTCTCACTCAGTTCTGTGAGAGAAAGTACAAACAAGATACCACAAGAGTTCCCTTCCATAAAACTCGATTACAAGACCACCTCTTTTAGGAAGTCTTCCCTGACCTTTCAGAGTTAGACGGTCCATCTTCCTGCATGCATCAGGCCTCCAGGGCGTCCACCAGACAACATGGTTGAGGCTGGAACTGCTGATTGACTTGCATGCCTTCTCCATCAGTCTGTAAGGCTCCACATCATCACACCCACAGTGTCTGGAACTAGTAGGTACCTAAGAAAAGATGCCAAACATCACCCACTAGTGGGGAATGGGCTTCTGATTACCTCAGCGATTTCTATTTTAGACATACTATTATATGATTGTATTCTGTTCTATTCAGTATGTCATTAAAACAGGAACAGCCTCAAGAAACAAACATCTGGGAAAGAAGGGGTGATTTGTTCAGCCAGGAGCAAGGCAGCATAGTTGCCTAACAGCCAAGATCGAGTTCACAAAGAAAGTCCCTGCCCTTTTAAAGGCTTACAACTCTAGAAATTACATGTGAATGGGTCCTGGGCTCACAACTCTGGAAATTACATGTGAAAAGGTCTTGGTCCATGGAGTAGGTATGGTGTATGTGGCTTAGGTAGGGGTTTGATCTTGTTTAAGTAAAAACAAAGCCTTCTGGAAAGATTCCTCCATACCATGCCTGTGATCTATAGGAGGACGATTAAGGTGGTGCCCAGTCTGCCAGCCTTTACTCCTCCCGTTGAAATGCAAGGGGGAGGTGGTCTTAGATGCTTAGGTCTCCTTCCTCATATATTCAGTATAATAGACACTGTACTCTTCCTTGCTCTGAATCATCTTTGAGGAGCTTTTCTTACATTCAGATCTAAAATTTGAGCTGTAGAGAAGGTAGAACTAGGGGATTATTACTGAATAGTAGATATACCGTGCTTATTAAGCCAAGAAACATTTAGATGATTTATAAATAATTAATTTGCACGAGATTATTCAGGAAAGAGTTAGGGATGTTCAAGACAGAGTTAACCTTTTTGGTTGGTCACACTGGGCCGTTCGCACTCCTCTAAACTAGTTTGGGTGCTACAAATACAGAACTGGGTAGACCACTGTTGGTCTCAGTGCAGCATTTTATATGTCCTTATGATGTGGACATTTTCCCTCACTAACTGGTGTCATCATCAGGTAGAGGATGCCTCAGCATACCCAGCTTATGCCTCTGTACTTCTCTGCTATTTTACTTCGTTTTGAGTGATATTGACACTTTATAATATATTTGGGGGGGAGTGCATTTATTATATTTTTTGGCAGATATGTAAAGAATGTCCTCTCACTAGGACCCAGAGCATATAGGTTGGCTGCTCTTGCTGTTTGGCAAATGTAATTTTAAAGTAAGCTATTACTATTTAGATTTAAAATAAGGCATTTTGAGATATTTATTGCTGCTGGAGGATAAGTTTCATTTATTGAGGAGGCAAAAATGTTTGGTATTTTAGAAATATTTTAGAAAGGAGAATGAGGCAGGCAGAGAAATAGAAAGGATCCAGCTATAAGAAATGGGATGGAAAGAGAAGTAGGTAGAGGGGCAAGAGGGAAAAAGAAGCGAGGTTAAAGCTGAAGAAGAAGGTCATGAATGGGCGAGCTTGGAGTCAGTGGCAGAAACACATAATTGCATGCACCCAGGCTTAGCCAATCCTGCTGCTGTTTGGTCCCTGTGGGTCAAGGCCAGGCAGCATCAGTAGCTTGTATTCAACAGATTCCCCAGTGCTCTCAGAACATGCTGTGCATATGGCTCCTGGGGAGCATTGATTGATGGCAGAAAAGACACTTTAGCTTTCACCTTGTAACAAGGTGGCTGTGTAAAACACTGACAAAAGTCAAAACAGTGGATGAGAAAGCAGTCATGTGATGGGTTCTCTTGGAAATACAGACTGTAGGGATTAAATTTCTATAATTGTTTTCTCTACTAGCCCACTTTTGACTGGACAGATTTTGGAGAGAATTGCTACAGAATTTAACCAGTTACAATTTCATGCCGTTCAAAGCAAAGGCATGCCTCTTTTGGACAAAGTAAGACCGGTAAGTGTTGTTTTGGATTTCCACAGTTTGGTGTTTAGGAACTTGCAAAATAATTTTCATTTAACCTGGAAATATTGTTAATCTATAGGATTTCGAAGCGAGCCTTGAATTCTTTTTTTTCAATTTTTGATTTTTTGGGCTCCAGCTTCCTAAGTGTCACACATTATTACGTAGATTTTGTGTAAAGACTCAGTCACATTCTCCAGATTGTAAGAGTAAAGTTAATTCCGAATTTCATGGAATTGGATGTATTACATGATGTGGACAATTAATTTATCCAAAGCCCTTAACTGGATTTTGAATCCATGATGTTTCCTAAAGATTGACTGTAGCTTAAGAGGAAGATAACTTTTTCTCATTCTGTAATTCTGTCTAAATTCTTCTCTGATGAAGCAGAGATGTACTTATAAAGACATTGGGGTAGGGAATTTATTGTTATTCTCCAGGAAAAGTTATTATTTTGATTTTAAATATGTCACCATCTATTGGTGTGAGAGGCTTGTTATGTATCTATTTGCAGCTTCAGAAATTGTTCCAACTAGAGCCGTTTTTACTTACTTACCTTTTCTTGCAGCGCATAGCTGGCATTACAGCCATGTTACAGCAGTCACTGGAAGGTCTCCTATTAGAAGGCCTTCAGACTTCTGACGTCGATATCATACGGCACTGCTTACGGACTTATGCCACGATTGACAAGACTCGGGATGCGGAGGCCTTGGTTGGCCAAGTACTAGTGAAACCATACATAGACGAGGTCTGTGAACTTCCCTCAACTAACATTCATGAGCATCTGCTCTGTCTTTGACTCTTTACTGGGTGTGAGAAAGATAAGAAGATAGAGCAGAAATCTTTTGGGAAAGATTCTCAGTTCCTATAGTATCAGCTGTAAGGAAGGCTTGGTCTCTGTGGGTTACAGTTGGGAAGTAATGTTCCAATGCCAGGAATTGGGCATGCCCTCTTAGGTGTCCTGGCTATGCTGTGGTTCAGGCTTCAAGGGCGACATTCTCACCTAGGGAGAAGGTGTGCATCCACGTGTTTTTAGGTCAATTTTATGGGAGGTGATTGATTCTCAGTAGTTGTTAAAAGAATGTTTTCCAAACACTGGTCTTGTGGGTGGACTAAGGCAGATAAGCGGTGACAACACTGCAGTGTAGGAGGAAGGCGCTGAGAGTGCTGGGGTAGACAGTGGTACCCTCAAGTCTGTAGGAAATACATGACATTTGGCCCACGCCTCGAAAAATACAGAGGAGTCTGCTGGAGTGGGAGTGTGAAAGGAAGAATATTCAAAGATCAAGGGCTTTTATAGCAAATTAGCCGAGTAATACCGTATTTCTAGAACGCGACTATGCAGTATCCTTCACCTATTAGGAATATAGTTAAAATATAGGAATTAAGTATATCCTGCATCTGAGCAGCCAGAGTATAGATTGTGCCATCTAAATTTGCTGATATTTAACAGTTTATGAGATATAGAAATAGTAGCGTTATCGAGTTCAAACCGACAGAAGCCACTGAGTCCATCCTCAGTGTTTGGGGACTTTCCTCCAGTGTCCTGTCAGTGTGAATGTTCTGACTGTTAGTAAATACAAACACTATACTCACGTGATTTCAGGGAGAAAGTTTTTTATTTTTTTATAGCAGAAAGTTGAGAATCCCAATTATAAAAATGAAATTTAGAGACTAATTTTAATAATTATTTTGACCTTGTTAAGATTACTAAAAATAAATGATCTTTCATTTCTCTCCGTTTATATCCTGTTATATCCCATAGCTGTCTCTACGGGGGTGAAAAAATTATGTACATTATTTCTTTGTCAATAAGTGAAAATCTGTGTGTGTGTGTGGTTCTGGGGGACAGAGTCTCGCTTTATTGCCCAGGCTATAGTGCAGTGGCGCGATCATGGCTCACTGGTAGCCTCAACCTCCTGGGCTCAGTTCTCCCACCTCAGCCTCCCAGGTAGCTGGAACTACAGGTACACACCACCATGCCTAGCTAATTTATTTTTTTGTATTTTCTGTAGAGACAAGGTTTTGCCATGTTGTCCAGGCTGATCTTGAACTCTTCAACTCAAGTGATCTGCCCACCTTGGTCTCCCAAAGGGCTGGGATTACAGGCATGAGCCACCACACCCAACAAGTGAAAATATTTTAGTCACTAATGTATTTCTTTTTCACTGAACTGAATCTAGTGTGATAAAGAAATATTTGAAGTTTCGGTGGCATCTTAAGTAGCCACATTGTATTTTATTTAAACTCATCTTGTCATATTATTTTTGACTCTCAATTTTATCACAAAAATAAAATAATAAACTAATGTATTTTCTTCTGTCTTTCTCTGCCTCAAACCTTTCGCTAATCTGAATGATGGTAGAAGAAAAGGCCAGGATGAAGACAGTGAAGAGTTGTAGTGGAGAATTGTGTGCTCTGCTTTAAATCTTTTTTTAAAAGGTGTTATTTTGCTTTCAGACTCACGGGGAAGCAGATCAGTGTGCATGGTTTATCAGCCCATGTCTCACCGACAGTCATAACTGTGCAGCCTAATCTGAGGAACTAGTTTTGAATGTGACCTGTTATTTACTGTTTAGAAAATATGTCACAGGGAGGAGGGTGAGCATGAGGAATCACATTTGTAAGGTTTATTGTTTTTTCTGAAATATATAGTTTGCACTTCCCTTTTAAATGTTTTTTTTTTTTTTTTTTTTTAAATGATATTCCTTTTAATAGGTGATTATAGAGCAGTTTGTTGAATCTCATCCCAATGGCCTTCAGGTCATGTATAATAAACTTCTGGAGTTTGTGCCTCACCATTGCCGCCTTCTTCGAGAAGTTACAGGCGGAGCCATCTCCAGGTAATTTAAACGGCCCCATGTGGACCTTCCTTTCAGTGACCACACCTGTTAACTGCAGGTGGACAACTTATATGAACTGAATCCATTATGAATCTTGTGATTTCATTGTCTCTACCTTCGATACTGTGAGGCAGGTTCCATCAGCCTCATTTCACAGATGTAGAAACAGAGATGCAGCTGAGACTAAAGACTGCATCTCCAAATCCAAAGCCTGTTCTTTCCTCTTCTCTGCATTTTTTCCAAAATTTAGTTTGAAGTCAAAATGGCTTTCCTTCTGTGATTCTAATGTGTCATAATCTGTCTATAAATATCAATTCAATTCAATTCAACAAGTTTTATACTAATTGTGAAATCATCTTCATTTTCCTCCTTTTGTTCAGTTTCTATGACTTCCTGATTCTCTTTCATCAATATCCCATTACTTTTCACCATTGCTATTGCCCCAGTCTAGGCCTTGTCATCTGCTGTCCAGAATCATAGAATCTCCCACCCTGTCTCCTTGCTTCCAGTCCTCCCTCTCTAGTCTTCTGACAGTCACATTTACCCAGAAATCTGAGATTCATAGATTTCTTCATAAATCTTCAGTGGCTTCTCAGTGTGCATGGAGGAAGATCCAGGCTTTTCTAAGCAGGGCATGAGGCCCTTTCTGATCTGGTCTGGTAGCTGTCCACTGTAGAACTCTCTCTGCCATGGAATGTTCCCTCCATAGCCCTGGATGCTCCAGCTACACAGTGCTGGCTGCCTCTCCCCAGCTCCCCTGTACTCACATGCTTCTGCGTTTTTCTTCTGCTTGCTGTTCTTCCTGTGTCCTTTGTCTTCCTGTCAAACTGCCTCTCCACATGAAGCTCCAGGTCAGATACCGCTTCCTTCAAGAGGCCAATTTTGGTTGGGCGTGTTGACTCACACCTGTGATCCCAGCACTTTGGGAGGCTAATTCAGGTGAATTGCTTGAGACCAGGAGTTCAAGATCAGCCTGGGCAACACGATAAAACCCCGTCTTAAAAAAAAAAAAAAAAAACCATTATCGATCCTAATGCTCAGCATTCATCACGTCCTCTGGATTGTAGATGTGTTGCTCTTGCTTCTGCTGAGTGCTGATTGCCATCTTGCATTGTGATCAATCTTGCATTGCTCATACCTTCCCCTGCCTCTTAACAGGGTGGTTTAGAGCTAGCAACTGCCCAGTTAGTGTTTGCAGAATGAAAGAGTTAACCATTTTTAATGATTGAAAGGTAAATAAGGTCACTGTTTTTATGGAGCAAGCAATATACCTGGCCATGAGTTTTTGTTCTTTGCAGAAATACGGGGTGATTAATATGCTGCTTGGCCTTTGCAGTATCCTCTCTATTTCCTCTGCACCACTTAAGATGAAGCCTAGTTTTGCTACTTTTGTTTATAATCATAAGGATTTAGTTGGATTTGGGGATAAGAATGTAGTAGAAATCATGAGATAAAGTGAAAGAAGCCATAGATAGGAAACAACCAGCCATTAGATTTGACAGGACCAGTCTGGGTCCAGCTTCAAAGCTTTAGGGGATCTTTTCCATAGTTTTCAGTGTGGGAGAATTCGTGTAGAAGGCTCAGATATTTGAAAAATCTGAACTGTGCTTTGCAAGGTCATCATCATCTGCTGCTAGCCCATCACTGTATTGTGGGAGGTTTTGCGTATCCATTTCTTTCCCTTGCTCAGCTCCTGGCTTTAGATTTCCAGAAGTTTGGTGCTTCCCTGGACACTTTTTTCTTTTATCGTGTATCACCCTTCATGAACTTATAATCAGCAACACCAGCAACATTTGTATTTATTCTCCAGAGTATACAGATGAGCTTTTCTAATCAGTCATCTGTGTCAACTGTTAATCTTGCAGGTTTTATTTACATTTCTCTTTGGGGGCTTTAATTAGACATTAACTTTGGGAATGAGGAAACGTTGTCATTTAATAGTGGTTATATTATGTATATCTGTAGTTTAAAGTCCTCAATTTTGTGCTTGCTTTCTCTAGATACCTTAACAGAGTCAGCTCTTACTATTATTTGAAAGTGTATAATCTGATGTATGGAACTGGATATATGGGAAGCAGGCATCTTCTTTCCCCTCCCTCATCCTCCTCCACCCTCACCAGTAATTTCTTATCAATACTTACGTGAAACTGTCATAACTTTATTTGCTAGCTCTTCCTGGACAGTGAAGTAGAACTTCCTTTATAACTTATCTGTCTTGATAATTTTTGTTAAGCAGGAAAATTATGAAACTTAAAAAAAGTTTATTTTGATAACTTACTGGAATGTTAAGTCCCACCTTGATATGGCAACTTAGTTACAAAACTCCCAGTTTTGCTAAAATAAGAACATTTATTAAATTGTTTACCATTTTTAAAAATTACCTTCAAATAGAGCATAATACACAATACAAAACAAGGTGGGCAGATAGTGAAATGGTTTTTGCCTAGAAGATATGATTATGGGTCTTTAAGTTTGTGAGAGACTTAAGGAATCTCCCTTACTTATTAGCTAATTTATTTAACCATTTCTAACATAGGGCTTTTACTGTATGTTAGGTGCTATCCTAAGTACTTTACAAATATTAATTCTTTTTTTTTTTTTTTGAGACGGAGTTTTGCTCTTGTTACCCAGGCTGGAGTGCAATGGCGTGATCTCGACTCACTGCAACCTCCACCTCCTGGGTTCAAGCAATTCTCCTGCCTCAGCCTCCCGAGTAGCTTGGACTACAGGTATGCACCACTGTGCCCAGATAATTTTTGTATTTTTAGTAGAGATGGGGTTTCACCATGTTGACCAGGATGGTCTTGATCTCTTGACCTCGTGATCCACTTGCTTCAGCCTCCCAAAGTGCTGGGATTACAGGCGTGAGCCACCACGCCTGGCTCAAATATTAATTCTTATAGTGACTTGGTGAAGTTGGTACGATTATCATCACCATTTAAAGATGAAGAAAGCAAAGCACAGAGAAGTTAAATGATTTGTCCAGGCTTCAATATTTGAATCATGTACACTGGCTCCAGAGCGCATACTTTTCTCTCAATGCTGCCTGTCATCTATATTTGGGAATTTGGAATTTAAAATCTGGTGCTAAAAAAAAGACAAAATAAGACAGGCACACACAAAAGAACATTGTTCTGTTATCAGAGTAAAAAATAATAATTTTTTTGTCAAGATTTGTGATAAGATTTCACATTTGATAGTCATGGAATTTTAAAACTGAAAGCAATCTTAGAGATAGCTTAGTAAGTACAAAGCTGTTAGTAATTTATAAATTACCATAATTTACAATGCTGTGTGGTTTAGTGGTGTTCAGCAACGTGTAGGTTATTTTTCCTGTGGTATTAGACTACTGTACTTTTTTTTCCAAAATAGGAGTATAAAGGTGGTAGCCTATTTTCGAGGGAAAAGTGTACCAAAGTGATTTTATGTGGTTTGCCTGGCCTTGACACTAGGTGGACGAGTCAGGATCCAAGAGATTTGACAGGTTTGAGGTGAGACTGACATTAAGGAGTGAAATAGAAACTTGAGTCTAGAAACAAACTAAATTACAAATATAGTTTTTAATAAAGTTGAAATAAGTTTTAGACTGTGGGTCTTTTGGCAGAAGCAACACAGTGGAAATTTGCTCTTTGTAAATAGATTATGGTATATTTTATTGAAGTGTGCTCTTATTTTACAGTGAAAAAGGCAATACTGTTCCTGGATATGACTTTTTAGTGAATTCTGTCTGGCCACAAATCGTACAAGGATTAGAAGAAAAGTTGCCCTCACTTTTTAATCCTGGGAATCCCGACGCATTTCATGAGGTATCTTCCCCATCGTCTTTATTCTTGAAGATGTTAACTGGAGACTTTAGAAATATCATGTTGTCTTCTACTTAGTCTTGGTTCTATGGTTTATTAAAAATAAAAATTTGAGTTGCTAAGTGAACATTTACCTTAAAACACACACATTGTTTTATCTAAGATATGACCTATGATACTTTTAGGAATAAGAATATTTTCATTTTATAAAGTATAATTAAGTCTAGATACAAGTGTGAGTAGAAATGTACATTGTAGCCAGGCACGGTGGCTCACGCCTGTAATCCCAGCACTTTGGGAGGCCGAGGCGAGTGGATCACGAGGTCAAGAGATCGAGACCATCCTGGTCAACATGGTGAAACCCCGTCTCTACTGAAAATACAAAAAAAATTAGCTGGGCGTGGTGGTGCATGCCTGTAATCCCAGCTACTCGGGAGGCTGAAGCAGGAGAATTGCCTGAACCCAGGAGGCGGAGGTTGCAGTGAGCCGAGATCGCGCCATTGCACTCCAACCTGGGTAACGAGCAAAACTCCGTCTCAAAAAAAAAGAAATGTACATTGTTTTCTAACTTTCTTAAAAACATCCCGAGGACCATTAAAAACCAGTGTTTTTGCACTTTCCTGTGAAAACTTAAGTGTGTACATCTCTGCTGTATAATTCTGAATGAAAACAAAAAGTATTCATTGGATTTTTTCAAGCAGCAAGTACAAAGGAATTGGTTGGATTATAAAAGATGCTATATAAGTGTCCTTTATAATTTAAAAAGTTAGAAAGCCCTAATATTTCCTTTTTACATTAATTTTAATTTTATTATTACTGTTACTATTTTTGAAACAGGGTCTTACTCTGTCACTCAGGGTGAAATGCAGTGACATAGTTACAACTCACTGCAATCTTCAACCCCTCGACTCAAGCAGTCCTCTGCCTCAGGCTCCTTCCTGAGTAGCTGGGATGTCAGGTGCACACCACCATGCCTGGTCAATTTTCTTTTCTTTTTTTTCTTTTTTTTTTTTTTGTGGAGACGGGTCTCACTGTGTTGCCCAGGCTAGTGTTGAACTCCTGGCCTCATGCAGTGCGTCCCCATCGGCCTCCCAAAGTGCTAGGATTTCAGGTGAGCCACCATGTCCAGCCCTATTTCCCCCCTTTTTTTTTTTCCTTAAAAAAGAAATCCTTATTTAAAAGATTACATGGTTAGGATTTCAAAAGGAAATGTCTAAGTTTGTTTCTATTGTATCACTTTAAAGGCAGTTTGTAGTGTTGTGGGTTAGAATGGAGACAGATGGCCTGAATTCCCATCCCAGCTGTCCTGTTTACTGAGTGCCCAGCCTCTTGGTACTTTTCTTTCTTCTCTTTCCCTGGCTTTTGGTTTCTTACGCAGTGAGATAATCTTTGTCGTTTAATTCGGTACATTACCAAATTAACAAAGATTGTTAATTGTCAATGCATTGGGCTTTTATTTTGGACTTTCTGTTTGCCCCTGTGTTCTTCCCTTACTTCCTTCCTCTCATCTTTTCTTCCTCCTTTTATCACCTTCTTTGTATTTTAGACTTCTGGGGATTTGTTTTCCGTCTTTTTTGCATTTTGTCGCCTCTACTAATTTAGAAGTTGTGTCCTTTATTTCTGTATATATTGAGTAACCTTAGTGGTTACTTAACGGAATCTGAAGTTGCTTGATGTTCTTGAGCCTTCTTGATAACACGAGGAACTTAGAGCGCATTAACGCCAACCACCCCTTCTCATAGTATCTGTTTTTGTTTCCTGGCTCATACTTCTATTTTTTTTTTTTTTAATTTTAAAAACTGGGCATTTTTATTGTTTTATATGGTCACCATCCTCTCAGAATTACCCTGCGTGTTTATTGCTTCCTGTTCCTTTTTGAATGTCAGCTCATCCTTCTTGGAACATTTTCCTTCTTCCTGAAATTCATGTTAGAAGACTTTAGTAAGGCTCTGTTGATAATAATTTTTTTTTATAATTTCTCAGTTTGTGTTTGTCTGAAAATAACTGTATTACTTCTGTTTGAAAGGTCGATTTGCTTTCTATTTCATATTAATAGAATTCTCAGCACTTTGAGTATTGTCTTTTGAGTTGTATTTTTAAATTAGCTATTAATTTAATTGTAAATCCTTTGTAGTTAATACCTTTTTTCTCTGGCTTCTTTTAAGATCTTCTCTGTGACTTGGGTGTGCTAAGTTCTGTTGTGATATGTACAGTAGAACTTCTTTTTTATTATCCTTAGGATTTGATGGGCTTTCTGAATCTGAGAATTGGTGTCTTTCATCTATTCTGGAACATTTTTATTCATTATTTCTTTAGCTGTGTTCTTCTTTCATTCCTCTGTCATCTCCATCTAGATCTCTTGTTTAGACTGGCTCACCCTATACTCTGTATTTGCTGCCTTCTCAGTAATTTCACAGTCTGTCTTCTACGTCACTAATTCCTTCCTTGGTTGTGTCTAAACTCTTTTTCACCTGTACATTGAGTTTCCAGTTAGTTATCATGCTTTTTTATTTCTAGAAGTTATATTTGTTTCTTGTCTAGTTTCCCTGGTGAATTTGCTTATTAATTTTTTAAGTGTAGAGAGGCACAAGATGAACATAAAGAGCCTGGGGCCCAGCAAGTTTCACACAGATAAGACAGCACACTGGGAGGTTTACCATCTCAGAAATGCAGCTTACCTGTTCTCTTGGCTGATTGTGCCATGTTATAGTGCATTGAATAACAGGATTGTGCTGTTTTCAATAAATTTAATAGCAACAACATTTGTAATTTTAAAAAGTAGGGCTTTTAAAATAAGATAGCATAAGGAGAGTGAAACAATGGCTTTCAGCACTAGCAAATGTAAAGATGCTCTGTAATTTGCTGTGTGCCTTAGAGACGCATATTGACCATGTTTAACTCAGGAAATGTTTTAACTCAGAAATGAACATTTCTGATAGAACTTTACTTTAGAATTTTAGGCTAATACTTAACGTTTGTGAGTATAGTTTCCAGCAGATATGTATCCATTTATTTCCAGAAATACTTTCAGCTTTAAGCCTTAATATAACATGTTTCCTGTGAAGAAAGAAATATCTTTGTATTTTTTTTTTTAGCATCCATTACATGCAGAGGTATAGTTTTGTCCCAAAAGGGGAAGAATAATCCCTATTTTTGGCTCAGCTCCACACACTTAGACCACCCTCTGGGAAAGCATAAGTTTGCCCAAAACCATTTGAAAGAAGTTTAAAGCCTGTAGTTTTTACTACTACGAAATCCTAAGCATAGACTTTAGCATATTTACATTAATGGTTTGGTGACCCCGGATTGAACCCCTTTTAATTGAGAAGAACATAAAAAATTCAACAGTGTTCTCCTTAGAGCCCAGGGACTTGAGGAATGAAGTACCCATGAAAACAATGTGCAGCCACAGTTTTGCTCAACTGACTGACCAGCATTCCGTTTCCTCTACCTCCTAGCTTGTCTTTTGAGCGGGTTCTCTGTGAGCCTCAACAGAAGCAGCAGCATCATTTATAAAATGGGGGATGATGATGATGATGATAGTAGTTACTTTGTAGAGTAGCTTTGTGGATTAAATGAAATAATACAGTTCTAAGCACGGTGTGTTGATGATAAGTGCTAAGGGGTTAGCTGCCACTCTTAATGGTGTTGGTACATCTCCCTGTCAGTTTTTATACTGTCTTACTTATAAAAATGATGTGAATACTCACATGGTTTGATTCTTTCTCTTCTCTCTCTTTCTTCAAAATGTTCTTCTCTTTTTTCTCCTTTGTGAGGCAGTGATGAATTACGTCATTTAATCTGCTATCCTAATTCCAGTGAACTGGGGTAGGGGGCCCTAGAACATGAGCACTACCATTTAAAGAGCACTGGACATAGAGTGCCTGAGTCTCAGATGCGGTTTGCCATGGAAGGCACGGAAGACATATCACAGAACCACCCTGGGCATTTATGCATCTTTAAATGGGAACATTGGAAGGAAGATCTCGTAGGGTCCCTGTTAACTCTAGAAACTGATTCTTATGTGTTGACCTTGTTTATCTTGAATACAGTTTTCAGTACATGCTCCCTGTTCTAGTTACTTTGCTGATAATGAAAATTCCCCATTTGTTTTTATTTTAGAAATATACCATAAGTATGGATTTTGTCAGAAGATTTGAACGGCAATGTGGATCACAGGCCAGTGTAAAAAGATTAAGAGCACATCCTGCCTATCATAGCTTCAATAATAAGTGGAACTTGCCTGTTTATTTTCAAATAAGGTTGGTTATTTATTCTGGCCCCCCTCCACCCTTCCAAAACAGAATTTGAATGCCATTTAAGCATGTTGCCCCAGTTAGTGGCTCCTTTTCTCTGAGCATCATAATAGACTTTGGGAGACAAAATTGAAAGTGGAGAAAGACATATAAGAAGTATTATGGTTGCCAAAGTTTGGCTTGCATGACAAAAAGATAAGTTTTATTTTTTGGTAATTGGAAAGCTCAGAACACAAGAGTTGGAATGAGCTGACTCCAAGCCCAGCCTCATTCCCACCCACTGTGTCCTCATTCATTGTGAAAAGAGAAAGTAGGCGTTATATGGCAGCTCTTTTTTCCCATTTTCCCTGTTTGATCATCTGCCTCCAATAATGAACCTATTCCACATCTGTTGTTGCTCATCTGAGATACTTTTGCCCCTAGAGGGAATGGGGAGAAGCAGAGCTTTAAGTGTTCTTTGCAGCTGGTTCTATCTATTAGTTTATAAGAAGCCTAGTCATTATTTCGGCCTTCCTTATAATCTTTGTGACATTTTGTGCTCTCTGTTATGGAAAATTGTGACGTTTTCCTTCCAGGTTTCATGATATCACCTATGTCAGTAAGCCATTCTATAAAATACTTGGAAAAATTTAGGATAAAACCTTAACATATACTGCATCGGAAAAACAGATGATAATAGCCATTTTTGCAGAATCTCTTGAATGAGGTCATGGTACATTCTTCCATAGAATGGCATTAAATAGCACACTTTACTTGAAATGCTCTTTGAAGAATCATAGGCTCTTTTGTTTAAATTGCTGAATGCTTTCATTCATTATGAAGCAGTCCTTTCCCCTAGAGTTCTGAGGAATAATTACAGAGAGAGAAATCAGGAATTAGGTACCCTGATGATAATTGCTTGAGATGATTGAGAATGTATGTAATCATCTTCTCATAATGAAATCACTGTTTTCAGAATAAAGTAGTAAGGTGCCTTTTCACTTACAGTGCTGTGTTTTATGCTAACTTTTCCAAGGTTGCATCTTCACGTAGATTGTCTCTCAGCAGGAAATCATGGATTTGTTCATCTAAGACATTAATGGAATGCACTGGAAATAGTTGTTATATGATAATCAAGATCAAGCCAGGGCAAGAAGGCTTTTTGATTTGTGAGCAGGATTCAAAATAGGAAAGCCTCATTTTACAAAATGATACTATGGTGGAGAAATAATGTTTACATTTCCCCATCTTTCTGTAGTCCAGGTTTGGAGTTAGATTGCTTGAGTTATCTGATGTTGTCACCTCACAAACAGACTCCTCTGCTTTCTGCCTCCAAGCTGTTTCCTGATCCTTTTCCTCAGACCCTGGGACCCATGCACTGCCACCTCACTCTTCCATCCCACCACTGCACCTCTGGGAGCCTTCCTGGGCTGTTACAGCCCATGCTCTTGGCTCTGCCAGGCTGGGCCCGTTGGTGATGGCACAGCTTGGCTTCAGCTGCATCTTCCTTCGTTCCAGTTTCTCTCAAACCTGGTAATTGAGCCTTAAACCATATTGAAACGCAGTCAGTTCCCTGAAAGTCTTTTTTACCTTCAGCAGATTTCAGCCTTAAGCCATCGAAGGAGTTGCTTAGCCTTTCTTTTCAACTCTTTTATTTAAAATTTATGAAATTAAAAAAATACATATTTGAGTTATGAAGTATAGAACTTGTTTTTAGTAGCTTTGTTTTTCCATCTAAAAAGTAAATTCCGCTAAGACTTTGTAGAACTTTCCTGTTCATTTTTATCAGGTGTTGGGTTGTTTGCTCTGAAGAATGACAAAAAGTTCCGCAGACGTGGTTAGGGTCAGAGTTGCATTGTCATCAGATTCATTTCAAGGTCATTTGAAGTAAACATAAAGAGAGTGGGGTGGTGATAGTTGGACATTTTTCCAAGAAGAAATATTAATATTCTACTCTTAGTAACAGTTTTCAGCTTCTGGATCTGACTATATTTCCACATTCCAATCGTCTTCAGGAGAAAAGGCCATCATCACCACCATTCTTGTGAACACGTTTTGTATCCTCTCACTGTTCCTGTGACCCCCACTGTGTCTACATTTCATTTGCTTCCTACGGGCATATTGGAAAGTAGATGAGGACTTGGTTTCTCATAGGAAGAAATTAAATGCAGATGTGACCAAATAGCCTCAAATTATGAATCAGTAGCTACCTGGAAACTACAGGTGTTAGCCCTTTAAATGCCAAAGGCTAAGTTTTAGTTTGCTGTTCTTTTTAAAATAGAAGTCTTTCTAGTACATTCACGTGTTCACATGTATATACTGTGTGTATTACGTCATATATGCTGAACACAATCAGTCTTAGGATGTGGAATCTACATAGCAGTATTAAAGTGCAGGTAGCCCTCTCCTTTCTTCTCCCTGTTCTCCTTTCAGATATGTGTATCCACAAGAGACGGGTGCACTTATACTTTCTCCGATACTTCAGAGAAAAATATAATAGGCATCGCTATTATTATCACCATTGTTATTTTTATTTAAGTATTGTAGACCTGTGATGTTCATGGAGGAGTATGTCTAGAGACCTTCCCCAGGCCCATATTTAGGAATTTAGAAATGTTTATGTTTGGGGTTGCTTTTCTTACATGGATACTGTTAAGAGTAGAATGACATTCCTGTGCACATGAAAACCACAGCATGGATTTTCAGATGTCAGCAGAGCATTCCCTTTCACTTTTGGCCATTTTCCAAGAAGAAATAGGATCTGTTGCTTCATTCCCGGAAGTTACGGCACAGCAGAGCTGTGTGAGGGGTTGTCCCGTGGCTGGGAGCACACCTAGACCAAGTGACTCAGGTGGTTGTAATCACGCATTGTTGCACCCGCTCACAAATAGGCAGAACTTCTATGTAAAGTGCAGGCTCTGCTGCATTTTTTGGGTCCTTTTTCATTTGTATGCTTTTTAGAGTTATTGTAAATCTGCATATAACTTTGTGTTCCATGTCTTTGCCTAATGCTAAATTATACCTATTTTTCCTTATTGCTTTAAAGCATCAAGCTTTCTACAATAATACTGCATACTAGTCCGTTGAATATTCCGCAGATTCCATAACCATGTTCTTTCTTTTGCCCATTTAGGTTGCTTCCAGTTTTTCCCTGATAGAAATGGTGCTGTGCTAGCTATCAGGCCTTTTCTGTATCAGGGCTAACTTCCTCTATGTTGTTTAGATTTTGAAAAAAGGAGGTACTGGGAGTCTGAGGTGCTGGTTTGCTCTCCCAGGTGCAGAGCAGCCCCTTCTCCCATGTTCTGTGCTCAGTGTCACTGCTTCCTCTGACTGCTGTTCCTGGGCTAGTTCCCAGTGCTCTCTTATCCCCCTTTTCCATCTGTCACTTATTCCTTCTGTGTCTCTCAACTGCTGCTTGAAAAGACTAGCCTTTTGTAAGCATCACTGGGCAATTAGAGAGTTACTTTCCTTCCATGGGGCAGACGAGACAGCTACTAGAAATCAGCCAGCTATAATGGTCCAGGATAGCCTTAGTGCCTTCATGGCTCAGCTGTGTTGGGTAGGGCTGCTGATTTGTCTCAAGCTGTTCTTTTTACTCTTTAGACAATTGCCGTTAGCTCAGTCTCTGAACCGCTTTTTAAAAGCACATTGTGTACTACAAAAAATAATTTAATATCCGTTGGATAAATTGATATTGCACATGCATCAGAATTGTATTATTAGCAAGGCAATTAGCAGGTGACAAAAGAGTGTGTTAGTACAGAGAGGTATGAAATTGGAAGAGTTATATAGTTAAAAAACAATGCCTGCAGAAGCAGTTAGCTTAAAAAAAACTATATAACACATTTGCCTTTCACAAAGTCATAAAAACATGTCCATACCCATTGTTAGAACAGAGGTCTGTGTCAGGATGAGCTGAAGTGCCAGGTGAGCTGGCTGTCATCAGGGAAAACAGAACACACATCTAGGAAGTGCTGGTACAGACACTGAGCAGTAGTACCCGAAGGGCAAGTACCACGGACAGACGTGAGAGAGGGTCTGCAGATTAGAAGAGCACCAGCAGCAGTTCTAGTTTTAACTGGCTACTTCCCAATACCTTTCTCAAGCTGCCAACACAGGTACAGAATGCAGCTTTCTTAGCTTGGGGCCATTTACCTTGTTGTGATGGTGTTAAGATGGATGAGTTGGAGTAACCCAAGTTTTATGGCCTTGAGGTGATTAGAGGATCATAACCAGGTGCTACTCACCAGTAACAACTTCTTGTTGGAGACTTAACTGGCAGTTTGTTTAATTTGAGAAACATGAGGTGAATTATGATTCAGACCAGCTGCAAATAACAGAGGACCCTTATGTAACAGTGGCTTAGTCACGATTTCTTGTTCAGTTTAAAAAAAAAAGGCTGGGAAAATAGGCATTCTGTGGCTGGACTTACCAGCGAGCAAGAGAGGAATTTGTGTTACTTAGGAAAAATGGAGAATGGGTAGGGAAAGGCATCTGTCAGAGTCATAAACATTAATGTGTGTTCTTGTTTTTATCTCAGATTTAGAGAAATAGCTGGATCCTTAGAAGCAGCACTTACAGATGTCCTGGAAGATGCCCCAGGTAACTCTTTTAAAGTGATAAATGGCATGGTATCCTGAATGAGTTAATTCAGCTCTCCAAGTCAGCTAGATTGTAATACTCTGAGTATACTTTTATAATTTTATGTCTTAGAGTAAGTTGGACCTTAAAATTCTACTTTTTTTTTTTTTTTTGAGATGGAGTTTTACTCTGTTGCCCAGGCTGGAGTGCAATGGCATGATTTTGGCCTACTGCAGCCTCCGCCTCCCATGTTCAAACAATTATCCTGCCTCAGCCTCCCAAGTAGCTGGGATTACAGGCGCACACCATCACACCTGGCTAATTTTTGTATTTTTGGTAGAGACAAGGTTTCACTATGTTGGCCAGGCTGGTCTCAAACTCCTGACCTCAAATGATTCACCTACCTTAGCTTCCCAAAGTGCTGGGAGTACAGGCATGAGCCACCATGCCCAGCCTGACTTCTTTTTTTAATAAGATAAAAAGAAACCAAATAGTTTTGGTGTATAGAGTTTCTTGCTTTATAGAGATGAAAAAGGAGTAAGAATATAGAAAAGAGACCTCATTTTCATTCCTGAATATAACGTGTCCAGGGATATGGCCCCTTGGTGTGCTTATGTGATCAGCTGGGTTTTTTTTAGCAAATTGGCTATGATCTGCCTACTTCCCAGGCTGAGGACTGTTCTGCATGGTAGAGTGTCAGGGTGCTCCTGCTTCTCACATTCTAGTCTGTGAGTCACTCTAGACTCACAGCTGGAGCATGTGTCCTGGGCCTCCTGGGCTCTGGCCACCTATTGTGGGATGCTGGGCAGATAACAGTTGTAGGTTTGTGGACTTACCAGTACATGTTAGCATACCCTGACAGCCTCATTAATTTCTGTGTTATGTATTCATTCCTAGAGACCATTGAAATACTGTGTGCTTATATCTAGGTTCCTCGACTTAAATTTCCACTCTTTTATGCAGCTAAATCTGCTGTCATTTTGAATCAAGTTTAGCCTCAGAGTTAGTTTTCATCT
The DNA here is from genome assembly GCF_049354715.1 of Callithrix jacchus. NCBI lineage: Eukaryota > Metazoa > Chordata > Mammalia > Primates > Cebidae > Callithrix > Callithrix jacchus. The sequence continues at coordinate 19,964,654 of NC_133520.1, read as the reverse complement.
GTCTTTTCCAAAAATGGTCATATATAGTTAACTAATTCTATAGAAATAAGAAGAATGTTGAGATAGAGGAAGACTCTTGTGAAACAGGACAAATTTGAAACTGAAGTTTAAACCTTTGTTGATTGTGACTCCAGCCCATGCTTGTTGATTTGGTATAAAGTGCCTATTAAACATTACTTCTGAATGCTATATATCTTTGATATTTATCCAAACACCTGGGAGACAGTGTCATGTAAAATGCGTGGCATGAAGGATGTGGTAGGGAACGTGGATCGTGGCCACTCCTCATCCCTGTGCCTCCAACAGCTTTGTTGACCACATGGTTTTCTTCAGAAGGCCGCTTTCTTTACCTTTGAATCATACATCAAAAATCTCACATTAGATTATAGCCTAAAATTGCCTGAAATTCTTTAAATATATGTTCATGTTGTTTTTTCTGTAGCCGAAAGTCCATATTGCCTTTTGGCTTCTCACAGAACATGGAGCAGCCTTAGGAGGTGTTGGTCAGATGAGATGTTCTTGCCATTGTTGGTGCATCGCCTGTGGAGACTCACTCTGCAGATTCTGGCACGATACTCTGTGTTTGTCAATGAGGTAAGGGCTGGCTGTGGAGCTCATCCGTAGTCAATACTGATAAAAACTAAAGATATGTTAGGCTACCTCCTTGAGTAAGATTTTTTTTGCTGCCATGTTGTCATGAGAGGTTAATTTAGAGGACGACAATAGTCTGACTTCCCAAGATTGTCTCCAGCTCTGTTTCTGTGTTTCATTTTCACTCCTGTAAGCATTGCATTTAGGGTTGTCTATTATCACGGACTTGTTTTGTTGAAAAGCACCACTCTGGTAAGTCCATTTTTTTCCTTCTCAAAACCAGAATCTTTGAACTGCCTCCAAATTTTAAAAAAAAGATGTTATTTTAATGATGATTATGATGCTTAGAAATAAAAATATATGCATTTTAATACTTAATATTTGGAAGTTTACAAAATGATATTGTCATCAAGATAACAAGGTATTGCAATTAAGTCATCTTTTCTTTTTCGAACATCCTTTTCCCAATGTGTTAAATATCCACATGCCCCGATGACTTATTAATACTCTACAAAAAGCCAGAAATTCTTGATCCACAAGAGCGTTGGTGCAGCCCAGTGCTGAGCACCAGCCCACAGGTCCTTGCTAGGGCCTTGGAGTGCAGTGCTGCCCTGCCTCTGGGGACAGCGTGAGTGACAGACACTCAGGTAAACCAGTCATCTCAGTGTGAGGAGTATGCAGAGGAGATGCGTTCTAAAAGGTAAAAAAGATAACATGGAGGAAACAACACACTATGAATAAAAGCTTTGTTATTTGGAGTAGGAAAGGAACCCAGTCCTCCTCTTGCAGTGTATTTTAATGGAATGAGCATCAGCGTTGGAGTCAATGTCAAACATTGGCTCTTCAGCTTTTTAATTCTGTGGACTTGGAGAAATTAAGCTGAGTCTTCATCTGGAGAATGGGAAAACAGCTTCTGTATGTCGCTGTTGTGAGGACTGATTTGGACTAAAGTGCCTGTCAGTTAATGGGAGTCCAGTGAAATCTAGTCTGTCTTTCCCTTTTGCCTTCCCTCTGCTCAGAAGGGTCTTAGTAGACCACCCTGGGCTGCCAGCTGTTCCTGAAGACCACTGTGTGATTTCCCTGACAGATTGGGGATAGTACGATTATTCACTTAGGTTAAGCACGTGTTCTTGCTAGCCAGGAATTTTCTGTTTATCTCTCATTGATTGCTTTGCCCTGAATGTACATTATCCCAATTCTATCCCATCCTTTTCTTGATGCTAGCATACTTCTCTTTGATTTTTCCCTTATAAACAATGTTATACAAAGAATATTTTGTATTTTATGTTTGCAGGTTTGGATTTTGATATTTTACCCTTATTAATTATAATTACAAATTTATTACGGTATGTTATTTACCTAATTTATTTTTTTTTAAACCCGTGATGTCCCCAAAGTTAATTTTATTGTGGTTTAGGCACTTTATTTTTTTACATTGTTATTTTTTTTTCTGTCACCAGACATTAAACAAGTTCCAGAAGGTAAATATACACAGGGCCATGGTTTGTCCTTGTTTCTCTATCAGTGCTTCACTCCCTCCTGTAGAGATACAATATGATGTACTTTTATTAGTCACTTCTTACTAACTGGTATGTCGACAGCTAGCATTTAATGATGCGTTGTTGACGCACACACATGTAATATACAAATGCTCATGTATCTTGCTAGTGTAAAGGTAGTTAATCAATGAATTTCTTTTTCAGCTTTCACTCAAGCCCATTTCTAATGAAAGTCTCAAAGAGATCAAAAAACCTTTGGTAACTGGTAGCAAAGAACCTACCATTACCCCAGGAAACACTGAAGACCAAGGAAGTGGTCAGTCAGAAACAAAGCCTATGGTTTGCATTTCCCGCACTCAGCTCGTGTGTGTGGTTGCAGACCTGGACAAGCTTCAGGAGCAGGTAAGCCTGTGTCCCAGAAGAATTCCAGGTGCTTGGTTTAATGTTTTCACAGAAGGTAGTATGTGTAAAAGGCAAACACCATTTGGACTTACGGGGCTTAAATTGTGGGGCCCATAGGTACCCCAAGAGAGAACCACTCACGTCCCTTTCTAGGTGTCTTTCCAGCTGGCCTGGACAGATCATGTCTATATGGGGTTTCTAAGAGTGTGCATGTCTCCTCCTTGTGTGGCGTGCGTTCTGTTATTGTATTCACCTCCACCTGCTTCCTTTTCGGTAGTGATGTGACAAGCTTGAGCAGCCATGCTCCCCTCCCCCCCACTTTTTTTTTCTATTAGCTCACCTTTTATTCTGCTCAAGCAATCTTCAGTGGGCTGCATTTTAGTTATTTTACATTCATTTATCTGATATTTTCTGTTGATGTTTAATCGTCAGCTATACTTTGAAAGTACTAAAATATTAAAACTTCTTCCTCTATTTTCTTTGTATAGATCCATATTTTTTTCTTTTAACATTAACTCGATGGGCTGAATCTAGTGGTTAAGTCCCCTGATACCCAGTTTTGCTTTCCTCAAGTTTAGATATTTTGTGGTGCTTGAATAAATACTGTTTTGAATTTTAAAAGTTGTTTTCAATAGGAATATGGTCTTTAGTGTGAGCTATTTTTGTATTATGGAGAGCAATAGAGTAGAAAATGCTTTTGCTTATTCTCTGTGCCTGTTAGCAGCCATTAAACCGTGTGATTTTCCATGTTGTTGAAATCTTTTTATAGTGAAAGCATTAAAACTCTTTCTTTCCTTTGATGAAAATTATTGAAAGTCCTATTTTAGGTTCACCACTCATTAGCAAATTCTAGAGTTTGTAGATGCAAATAGAATTGCCTCTTTCTTTGATTTATAATAAGTAACTGAATATATAAAGTGCATATTTATTTCAGCTTCCAGAACTCTTGGAAATAATCAAGCCAAAACTTGAAATGATTGGCTTTAAGAATTTTTCTTCCATCTCAGGTAAAAAATGAATCTTGACTAAGCAAATCTTTAAATGAGAAATGATTTAAAATAAAATTTCAGAGACTGTAGGGTATATTTAAATTAACATTTTCCTCTGTAGTTGGAAATCCTTGGTTGTTTCTCTGTTCTGTTCTGATTATAACTTCCCTAAATAAGGTGTTTTGTTTAATTCATTTGATCTGATTTATTATAGTACACACTGTAAACGCTGTGACAGTATTTTAAATGAAGTTCACGTCTGGGCCTGAGCAGGATGGTTAAATCCAATCTTTAATCTCAACAGCAGCCCTGGAGGACTCCCAGAGCTCTCTGTCAGCCTGTGTGCCCTCCTTGAGTAGCAAGATCATCCAGGATTTAAGTGACTCTTGCTTCAGTTTCCTAAAAAGCGCCCTGGAGGTTCCCAGGCTTTACCGAAGAACCAATAAGGTCAGCGGCCATTCATGGGGGAGAATTTTGAGGTGGGGATGTATATATTAGGAAAGCTAAAGAGGAAGGGAGGAAGCGTTGGATTCCAAGGTTGCCTGAGGCAGACTGAGCTCATCCCATTCCGAGAATGGTGTTGATGAAGAAAGAAAGGTTCTCCAGAGGTGCTCAGGGGCTCTGGGCCACACACTGAACGTTAGACCTTTCCCATCCTGTCCTAAAAGTGTTTGCGGAAGTGGGAGAGAGAGACCTATTTATATTGCCAAATACGTTATTTTTCTTTAGTAGTCTACCAACTCTCCCTTTCTATTCAATAGGCTATTACAGTAATATATTTATTAAGAGTTTGTGTTATGGGTTAGACACTATGCTAGACACTTTACATAGTCTTATCTTCCTACACAGTGGGTGCTAGTATTGTCATTTGCAGATGAAGAAACCAGAGCTGAGAAAGATTACATTACTGACCCTGGATCCTTGCTTCTCCAATGTGTTCTGGCGATCAGGGAGCTTGCTACAAAAGCGCAATCCCAGAACTCAACCCTTCTACCCACTGCCCCCCAACAGAATTAGAACCTGATTTTACGAGATTGTCAGGTGGCCGTTGTAGACATGAAACTATGGGAAGCAGAGCCCTCGTCTCAATGCACTGAGCTGTGGGTAGCTACACCAGCCAGCACCTGAAGCCAGCCTGGCTCCAGATGTCACCTTCTTGTGCTGGTTCTTCTTACTCCATCGTGTTCTGCAGGCAGCTTTCTGTGGACCCCAGTTACTTTTGGGAGGGATGGAAATTGACCGTGTCTCAAAACTAGAACATTAATAGTATCCTTTTGGACTTGAGGTCTTGAAACTTACTCTGTTTCTTTTGTTTTTTTTTTTTTTTTTTTTTCCCTGTGCCTCTTGATCTTCTACCAACATCATTCCAGGAGGTCCCAACCACAGCTTCCTCCTATGTGGATAGTGCTCTGAAGCCCTTATTCCAGCTTCAGAGTGGACACAAGGATAAGCTCAAACCAGCAATAATTCAGCAGTGGTTAGAAGGCGCCCTCAGTGAGAGCACTCATAAGTAAGTAAATTAAAAGTAGACCTTGTGGGTCTCGCTTAGAAGAGTCTGCGGCAGAAACCCCCAAGGCCTTCGAGCACTGCATGTACATAAGGCAGTGGGACTGGATGAGTCAGTGTGGTCCCGCTGCAGTTGGCTCCCTCCCTCCCACACACGCTGGCCGCGCATACAGTGCCCCAGAGTCTCCCAGCCCTGCCTATGTTCCCTGCAGGTGCTGATCTCCCAAGTCCAGCCACATTCTTCTTGGAGGCCCTTTCTTTGCTCAGGCCCTGTCAGTCCCAAATGTCTCTAATCATACCAGATAATCAAAGGACTTAGGTTGGTGAAACCCTTGTAATCAAAGAAGAGAAAACATACATTTAAAAGTTTAATTACACCTGACAAGGAATCAATTCCTAAAACCTTTAAAATGCTTAAGTGTCTTTTTCTAATGAAACCTACTTTTCCCAAATCAAAAAGTATGTTACTCAATTTTGTTATTGATTTTGTTTATTAATTATTTGCAGCATTTTATTTCATTTATTTTACTTAAGATTTAAGCTGGCCAGGCGCTGTGGCTCATGCCTGTAATCCCAGCACTTGGGGAGGCCAAGTCGGGTGGATCACGAGGTCAGGAGGTCGAGACCAGCCTGGCCAATATGGTCAGGTGAAACTCTGTGTCTACTAAAAATACAAAAATTAACAGGGCATGATGGTGCACACCTGTAGTCCCAGCTCTTCAGGAGGCCAAGGCAGAAGAACACTTGAACCTCAGAGACGGAGGTTACAGTGAGCTGAGATCGTGCCACTGCACACCAGCCTGGGCAACAGAGCGAGACTCCATCTCAAAACAAAACAAAACAAAAAAACTTTAAGCAGCCATTTGTGGGTCAATTTAGAACATAACAATGAGGTATAATACAGTGTTTGTGGGCAGATGTATTTCAGATGTCAAGTAGCCAGCTTGTAAACAAAGCTTTGAAATATAACTCATTTATAATTTGAAAATTATATTGAGAGTATTTTGAAGGCAATGAACTTTATTTAAAATTCTGAAATACTTTTATACCCCAAAAGATGAACTGTTCCTAGAACTGATTGGAAATGAACTTGTTACTTGATCTGGGACATGAGGTACAGATGTCCTCCCTCGATATATGAAAGGCAAAATTGGTCTATGGTTTTCTCCATGTTCAGGATTAAAATTTTAAACAAAATTCATACACATATACATTTCTTAAATTCTGAGGGAATGCCATGTTAGACACTTAAGACTGTAATATACACATACACACACACACACACATACACACATATATATACATATCTATATATACATATACATCTATTATATAATGATCTTAAGAAACTTAAATACTTACCATGGCTGAATTTTCATTGGAAATGAATTTTTATTTTAAAAATCTTTTTTTGGTCCACAACAAACTCTATTTGGTGTTACACACCAATGCCTCTTTTCACCAGTAAACATGTCTTGTGCTCAAGGTACTATGAAACCGTATCAGATGTACTGAACTCTGTGAAGAAAATGGAAGAGAGCCTGAAAAGGCTGAAACAAGCCAGAAAGACCACTCCCGCCAACCCCGTTGGTCCCAGTGGCGGCATGAGCGATGATGACAAAATCAGGCTGCAGCTGGCCCTGGATGTTGAATACTTAGGAGAGCAGGTAACCATCAGCCGCTGCAATTCCAGCGAGCCTGACACCGAATTCTGGAGCCTGGCAGTTACGTGGTGGCTCACGTGAGCCCAGAGAAGCCGTTGCGATGGCTACGGCTCAGCTTCCCCAGTTTTAAGAGTAATAGGAGACAGGGCTTCCAAATGACCTTGCCCCTAGGCAATATGAGAAGGAAAAACTAGAAGAAAATGGCGAGTTCCCTTTGTGAAGTCCAGTGACTTGCTCTCTGGTGCTGTTGCATCTGCTCCGTTCCCCAGGGCTTGTGCTCACAGAGCTCATTATGCTGGGACTTTTTGGTCCAGTGCCTGAAACCTAATTGGTGCTAACCCCAGGCTTTTTAAATATTTGCTGGTTTAACTTAAAATAACTGAAAGCATCATCCCTCTATGATGCATGAGAAATCCTTTGAGCACAACTTCTCTGCTTCCCTGCTTGGCTTTTATTGGTTTCCTATAAAACACAGATTTTGGAGTCATGGCTGAACATTAATGAGGATATTATCACTTAAGAGGTGATATGGATAATGCGCAATGAATGTCTTTTCGTTTTCACTGAGGTGAAATCCTCACAGCATCATAAAACCTCTAGATGTTCAGAAACTGGCCTTCTCAACAGTTAAGGTTTCCTACATAGTAGTAGGTCCTCAAGGGAGGCCTTTCCAGAGGGGGAAAAAAGGGAAATCAAAGTTTCCGTAAGAGGACACTTGGTAGTGATTTGGAGAACTGAGACAATGTTAATAGAAAAAGCAAAAAAGAAAAGCAATCAAACAAGACACTCGATTTTCAAAAAAAAAAAAAAAAGAAAAGAAAAGAAAAAACAAGACACTTGATTTTCTAGCTCGCTAAGGAATTTCTTTTATACATGCTCATCACTGAAAATTCAACTTCTTTCTGCTTTCAGATGAATTTAGAGATGCATCCTGGCAAAAGTCAGCTGCCATGTTTATTTGGCAAAAAAACCTGAAAACTTTTTACAAGCCAGAGAGTATGTTAAGAAACATGAACAGCCAACGAGCAAAAGAAAGGGCAGGAAGGAGGGAGAGTGGGATAGGGAAATAAGAGGAAAGAGAAGGGAAAGAAAAGGTGCTCCCGCAGTCCCCAGGACAAACCACAAAATGCCGAGAGACTTGGTGTGTGTCTTTCCGGATCTTCCTGTGTGTGTGTGGGGTGTGTGGGTGTGTGTGGGTGTGGGGTGAATGTGTTTGTATATATGGATGTATATGTCTGTGGGGGTGTGTGCTGTTATTGTTGTTTTTAAACAAAAGTGGGAACACAGTGTGCCATGTCTTTGTGACCAAAATAATCCATGGTAGTTGCTGTGCCAGACAAAGTGTTTTCAACTCATCGGATTCTAAAAGGTTTTTGTGCTGTGTTAAGAAACTAAGAGCAGGCCAGCAGTACTTTCTTGAAAATTCTTTACTTAAAAAATAGTGCACTTTTAAATTTCTTCCAGTGTGGATTTGATTTTCTAGAATTTTTGTTAGGCCCACAAAAGAGGCTCTGATCCTGTCTGATTTGATGGATTGAGATAAATTAACATACTGGCTTCTTAGAATGCTAAGTGTTTGACCCCAAAACCTCACATTTTACAAGTTTGCTCTAGAGGAAAAATATCCTGCAAGTCTTCAGGGAACTGTCTTCTGGTTTAGTGGAGGATAGAGATTCTCTGTTTTTTATAAGGATCTTTTTTTCCTCACATTCAGCTTAAATTGAAGTAACCTAATTCATTCTCATGGCCTTTGCAGATACAAAAGTTGGGACTGCAAACAAGCGACATAAAAAGCTTCCCAGCTCTCACAGGGCTTGTTGCTGCTGCCAAGGACCAGGCAACAGCGGAGCAGCCTTAAGCATCTTGGAAGATCTGAGGTTAGATTCTCAAGCAAGAGGAGAGTTGGGCCTCGAGGCTGAAGGGGAGAAAGTGACTCTGTTCTCTCAGCAACCGTCCGTATAGAAGAAGAGCGTCCAGCAACATGCCCATGCATCTTCTCTCAGCGTATTTGGGTCTTCCTTTGCCCAAAAAGAACACAAAAGCCTTTTTCCATTGTATGGAAGATAGTTTTTAAGACATTTGAATCTTTCTACTATAGTTTACAGAACAAATTATTTTATTTTTATTGTAAATCTTAGCGTGGAAGAGCTGATTTCTAAAATATGATTGCAGTAAATATATATGTATGAATATAGAGCCGTCTCCCTGAGCCTGCAGTGGAGTGATGTTCTGTGCAGAAGCGCCCTTCTCTGAAATGAAGAGAACTCCTGGGCTTTGTAGAGCGGCCGAGGGAGGCCGTCCTCCACTCCCACTCAGTGTGAGAGCAGTGCTTCTGATCCTGCTGTCACCCGAACCTCTGTCAGGAGCCAGAACCAGGAGGAAAGATCTACTTCCTAAATAAAAGAAGTGTCTCCCATGAGTGTGTGCTCCTTTTCTTTGGGAATTCCCCACCAGGGGACCAACCACTCCTCGTCCCTCGTGCACTGTAATGACACACGTTCCCTTCCAGGCGATGCTCATCTTAGCACCGATGGGAAGGGTCCTGACCAGCACCGACTCTACATGCGTGGGAGTTCCTTTCCTTGGAGGGGTAGGACAGGCACCTTCCTTAGGAGTCAGCAGGCTCTGCCCTTCCTGGCAAGCTTGGAGGGAAGGCAGACTGCCCTGAGAAGACCTGGGAGCCCCGGGGAGAGGCACTCCAAGAGTTGGTTGGTTTAATTCACATCGCTAGCATGGAGCACTGTGCAGCCCCCGCCTGACTGTGGCTTCAGCCCTCCCAGCCTGATGAGGACCTGAAAGCAGCTGTGTTGAGTCCTTAGCCTTGCGTTCCTGTGCATCTCAGTCCCTTTGTTCAAAGGTCAGCCCTAGGGAGAGGAAGGAAAAGAAGTAAACAGTAGGGAATGAGAGCAGGTCCTGCAGGCATGAGTTTTTTAGCACAGACCAGGATGAGGAGGGCTAGAGGAATCAGAAGAAACCCCAGTGCTGAAAGCACCAAGAGCCAGGTGTGTGTGGAGCCCCAGGGGCTTCCACGCAGCCCCCAGCTCACCACCAAGAGGCTGGTGACAGACCCCGGCCCCCTTTGTAGAGGGCATCTGCTCTGGGCTTAGCACCAGAGGCCCTGCCCGAAGGGGGAAGTGTCCAGTCCTGCAGTTCAGTGTTGGGAAATTTGGTCAGTGACAGAACCATGGGAGAGAGACAGAGAAGGGATATCTTCTCAGGTCTTAACCTTGCTGGTGTGGGAGCCGGCTCACCTGGTAGAGCTGTGGTGGTGGGGGCGGTATGGTGCCATCAGCAGGGGTCTATCGGAAGGAAAGGCGTGCAGTGGGGAAGCGAGAATAAACTGGAACCCGTGGGGATAAATGGAGCCTGCATCTGGCTCTGGCTGCCTCCTGGTCTCCCCAGTTCTGTGATGGGATAATATGCAGAGGAAGCTGCACGGGCACTTGGCCCAGGAGTCAGGGAAGCTGAAGGAGGAGACCCAACAGGGGCTGGAAGAGTTGCAGGCCCGCCTCCTGCCCCGAGCCAGCAGGAGAGCCTGCAGCTCTGGGCCATTGTGTGGGGCTGCAGCAGCCTGCTGCATGTGGGCATGTGGCCGCCTCACCCCACCTCCTGCAGCTGTTTCCTGTGGCCAAGGCCAACCTCACACTGTCCCAGCAAGGGAGTTGTGGAGAACACCGGTCCAGCCTTGCTAAGCTGGCCAGTGCAAAGCTGCTCAGTATCCACATGGAGCCAAGCTACTTCCTCCAACCCAGCCTTCATCAGTACACCTTAGTGTCTGTCCCCATCTCCCTGAGTGCTCTGCCCCTCTCATTTGTTTGAGAACATAGGAGGAGAGGATTACAACTTGCCAGCCCTTCCAATCCAGCATTGTTTTCATTTTACAAATGAGGAAAGGGACAGCTTAGGTCATCAAGATAACTCATAAGTAGGATTTAAACCCAGGCAAGATTGTTCCAGAACCTGGGTTACTAACAGGTAATTCTCCATCCCTAATAACAGTACAACAAAGAAGTTGGCAGGGACTGGAACACAAGTCTTTGATTGCTTTTACCCTGTCGAGCCCCAGGCTGGTCACACCATTTTTCTCAGTGACAGCCTTGATGCCGTAACACCTATTTCTAAGAAACAAGAACATTTGGGTAAAAAGTGAAAGGCTTCAGAGCATTTGTCCGTGGCTTCCCCAGAACATCTTTCTTTGGTATGTGTTTTATTTGCTTTGCTTTGGAGAAATTACTGTTGAATAAAGCGTAAAGATGAAATAATACTTATGTACTGTAAACCTGTCATTATTTTCAATTTTGTAATATATAGGTTCAAAAGAGGGCGTCACCCATAGGGGAAGTTTCTTTTTTGTTCTACTGTAACACTGGTGGGGAGGTAATGAGTGGGTCATTTGGGGACTCACACTGACTGGAAGTCGGCCACCTCTATCCTATGGCTTCCTAGTTCACCCTGGGGGAACCTCCTGCATTCATTTCTAGGGCCGCCATAACCAATGACCACAACAGTGCGGTGGATTGATACAACAGAAATGCGTTCTCTCACCGTTTTGGAGGCAGAAGTCTAACCTCATGGAGTCGGCCGGGCTGTGCTCCCCTGCAGGCTCTGGGGAGATTCCTCGCCTCCTCCAGTGTCTTGCGGCTCTAGGTGTTCCTTGGCTGTGGCAGCATCACTCCAGCCTTTGCCTCCGTCTTCACGTGACCTTCTCCCCTTCTGACTGATGGGGACACTGTCATCGGATTCAGGACCCACCCGGTTAATCCAGGATGACCACATCTTGAGATCCCTTGTTTCACTACATATGCAAAGACCGTTTTCGAAGTATCTTCACATTCTCAGGTACCAGGGGTTGGCACGTGGACATGTCTTTCTGGAGGCCACCATTCAGCCCACTCCCTCGCCATTGCAGCCTACCAGAAAGGGAGAAGATCGTGAGGGGGACACCCACCTTGTGGCTGTGGTCCCAGTTTGGATGAGCACAAAATCCTTCCCCTTCACTCCAGTGCCTGGAGCTCAGGCATGTGGGCACTGCAGTTTCAGCTGTGTTTCCAGGAAGGAAAGAAAAAAGGGATTTGGAGCTTCTGACCTGGGATCTTTACTGGGGATTCCTTGCAGCTTCCTAGAACTGCTATATGGACTTCCTCATGTGAGAATTGCACAGTCTGGCTGCCCGTGGCTTCATCATCCTAGTGATGGAATAAAAGCAGGGGTCACTCAGGAATGCTGGTGCAGGAGGTAAGGGCTGATTTTCCTCTGCAGTGTCCTTCTCAATAACCGTGAAGCTCTCTGGTACTGGGGTGTAGCTGTCACTCTAACAGCCGCAGCAGCCCTAGTGGTACAGTAGTTGGAGCCAGTGTGATTGAGTCATCGGCAGCGTGGACACCTGCATGCTGTGTTTGTGTCTCAGAACTCAAAAGCAGTGATCAACTGCAGATGCTGATCTGTTGGATTCTTTATTTTCTTTTTGAAACAGAGCCTTGCTCTGTCGCTCAGGCTGGAGTGTAGTGGCATGATCTCAGCTTACTGCAACCTCCACCTTCCAGGTTCGAGTGATTTTCCTGCCTCAGCCTTCTGAGTAGCTGGAATTACAGGCATGCTGCCACCAGCTAATTTTTTGAATTTTTAGTAGAGATGGGGTTTCACCATGTTGGCCAGGATGGCCTCGATTTCCGGACCTCATGATCCACCTGCCTCGGCCTCCCAAAGTGCAAGGATTATAGGCGTGAGCCACTGCGCCTTGCCTGAACTGTTAGATTTTAAAGCAAGATCTGTTAGGGGTCCATATTTGAAGGTAGCGTTATTTTCTCTGTTCATGGCATCTGAACACATCTGGTGTATGTCTCCCTCTCTCTCAGGAGCCAGACAGTCCAGATGGTTCCAGCAGTTTGTGAAATGCAGGTCTTTGCCAGTTGGCAGTCCTCTCTCCATGTAAGACCTCAACCTCAGTGCCCTAAGGGAAACACTGTCTGTCTGTCCTTTGAGATGTGCAGACATTCCTGGTTCTGCCTGTGAGTCTCAGTTTCTGCCCAGAAAATATTCTACTGCTTTTGATCAGCCACTAAGCTTCATGTTGGATGGCTGTGGATATCTGTGAATACCTCCTTCACTTGAAGGAATTATTACCTTCATTTGATTGTGAAAGTCTCTCCATGTTCCACTCAACCCTCAACTGGTTTTCATGTGGAGACTAAATTTCAGAACAATCAGGATTTTGATTTTTCCTTAGCTCTAATCTTGAAATAAGATGTATTATTGGCCAGGCACAGCGGCTCACACCTGTAATTGCAGCACTTTGGGAGGCCAGGGTGAGCGGATCACCTCAGGTCAGGAGTTCCAAGACCAGCCTGACCAATATGGCGAAACCCTGTCTCTACTGAAAATACACAGATTAGCCAGGTGAGGTGGCGGGTGCCTGTAGTCCCAGCTACTCAGGAGGCTGACACAGGAGAATCACTTGAATTCTGTAGGTGAAGATTGCAGTGAGCCGAGATCTGTACTCCAGCCTGGGCGACAGAACGAGATTCTATTTCAAAAAAACAAATGTGTTATTAATCTTCAGAGTGGCAGTCTGACTGTTTAAATCTCCTGTGTAATCCAGCTTGATGCCGTGTGACATCACGGCATCAAGCCGTGATTGACTCTCCCATCCTAAACAACTGAAAATCAACACTGTGTGAAACAGCACTGCTCAGTGTTGGGTGCCTGCAGTTTGCAAGGTCCCAGAGGGAAGGGGCAGGTCAGGAGTCCTGTGATTTCCCAGCATCTCACACGGAGGGTCTATGGATGCACAGGAGCATCCAGAGCCCAGCCACTCCCTGAGAGGAGGCAGTGTGGAGTTTGGGGACACTGTGGAGGCTGGAACTGGGGGTGCGGAGTAATGGAGAGGAGAGAAGTCTGTGGAGCTTTGTTTTGCTTTTATAGCTGGGTATTGACTAGCCTGCCTGTGTGAAGAGGCTGTCAAGGCCAAGGAAAGAATCCCCAGAAAAGAGCAGGTAGAAAAAAATCCCCACAGCAAAAAGAGCCTGGAAAGAGTGTGTCCAGAGTGGAAAGATGTGGAGGGTGGGGTTACAGCCCCAGCAGTGGAGCCAAATTAACCTGATGTAAAGGGCTGCTCTTCAGAGCAGAGCCACCTCACAAAAACATAGAAGCAAGCTTCAAAGGATGACACTCACTCCAGGTAACTCTCTGTTTTTAATTTTAGCTGCAGGGGGTACATGTGCAGGTTTGTTACGCGAATCTATTGTGTGATGCTGAGATTTGGGCTTCAGTAGAACTCATCACCCAAGGAGTGAACATAGTAGCCAGTAGATCGTTTTCCAGCCTTTGACCTTTTCTTTTCCTCCCCTTTTTAGAGTCTCCAGTGTCTGCCGTTTCCATATTTATGGTCCAATGGGTACCCAGTGTTTAGCTCCCACTTGTAAGTAAGAACATGTGGTGTTTGGTTTTCTGTTCCTGCATTAATTCATTTAGGGTAATGGCCTCTGTCTGTATCCATGTTGCTGCAAATGACATGACTTCATCCTTTTTTATAGCTGCATAGTATTCCATGGTGCATATGTATGACATTTTCTTTATCCAGTCCACCATTGATAGACACCTAGGTTGATTCCATGTCTTTGCTATTGTGAATGGCGCTGTGGTGAACATACGAGTGTGTGTGTCTTTTTGGTAGAATAGTTTCTTTTCCTCTGGGTGTATGTGCAGTAACGGGATTGCTGGGTCAATGGTAATCCTATTTTTTTTTTTTTTGTTCTTTGAGAAATCTTCAAACTGCTTCCTACAGGTGCTAAACTAACTTACGATCCCAGCAACAGTGTGTGTCCCTTTTCTCCTCAGCCTCACCAGCACCTCTTGTTCCTTTGATATTTTACTAGTAGCCATTCTGACTGGTGTGAGATGGTATCTCACGGTGGCTTGATTCTCATCTCTCCGATGATTAGTGATGTTGAACATTTTTCATATTTCTTGGCCACTTATGTGTCTTCTTTTGAGAGGTGTATGTTCATGTTCTTGGCCCACTTTTTAAGGGGGTTGTTTTTACTTGTTGATTTAAGTTCCTTATGGATTCTGCGTATTAGATCCCTGTTGGATGCATAGTTGCTAATATTTTCTCCCATTCTGTAGTTCATCTGTTTCCTCTGTTGTCAGTCTGTCCCTGTCAGGTTTTGCTGCCAAGTGAGAAATAAAAATCTTTCTGTTTTTCAAACTCACTTATTTCCTCAGAGGCTGTTGAAAGCATCCCTGACCGTGGTCTCACGCCCCGCCGAAATCTTGGATTGACCGTGATTGGAGTAATTGTGAGTAATTGCCTTGTCTAGGAGATCGGCCCTTGCAACTCCAGGAAGACTCAGAATTCAGTGAAAAAAAGTTTCAGAGAAATTGACCTGTGGAATTAATTTTGTGTGTGTGTGTGTGTGTGTGTGTGTGTGTGTGTGTGTGAAGTAATCTGCAAAATGTTAGTATTTTGTATCCTTATAATAGCTGAGAGATCTATGCTGACCCAACTTCCCATTTATAAGTGCATAGAAAACAGCTGGAGAACAGCGCTGGTTGGCAACTTTATACCCCCAGCAACTTCCAGAAACCGAAGCAGCCTCTAAGCAGCAGAAATTGGTTTGTCGACTGCCAGCCGCCTTTTAAAATAAAGTCACAAACTTAAATGCTCTGTTTTTCCAGCACATGGCTGCACTGTCTCAGGTCATTATGAGCAACTTCCAAGTCTGGACTTCGTGTAAAATTGCACATTCTGACTCTGTAGGTCCTTCTCAGGATGCTTCTTGAGAAGCAGCATTCTAAGAAGCTCCCGGGGCAGCCACTGCGGCTGCAGGTCCAAGTGCCACACTTTGAATAGTGAGACCTTAAGACACTTCTGGTCTCTATACTTCCAGTTCTCTCAAGAGACTTGGCATCCCGCAGCCATTTTGGAGAGACTGTTTGTGCCAGCTCTACCCGCTTTGAGGGTACAAGAAGCCAGGAATCACTGACAGCGGGACTGGAAGGTAACCTGAATAAAACTGGTGGTGGGGAGTTATGACGAAGCCACCATGGGCCCTGCTGTCGCTGACAGAATCCCCTTGCCCTGACATCGAGCTAGGGAGACGTATTCAAAATCAGGGGAAGACTCTCAGGAACATGAGGGGGGAAGGCGAGATTTGAAGGGCTGTTTTAATCCCTGTGGCAGATTTCATCTTAGTTCTGATCGATAGCTAACACATTGAACAGCTTGCTTATTTATTTCAATATGCGTGGAAGGGAAGTTGGTCGAGGGCCTTACACACACAGGTAGGAAAGCATTGCCATTGCTGTTAGCTGATGGCCACGGGCCTGCTGGGTGCTCACTGCCTCCTTGGCTCACCCCAAGATTCCAACTTGTGGGCCTAATCCTATTGAGGAGGAGTAGGTGGAGGCACTCAACAGATGGGGAAAAATTCAAATATTTATTCGTGAGGATTTATTTCTCTATCTTCCACTTCCAGAGTACAATACCAGCAATGTTTTGGCCCTGTGTCACCATGATGGGAGAAGTCCCCGTCTGCCCGGTTCCTTTCCCAGGTGCCATGTGGGGTATGGGACCTTCCCTGTCGCCCTCTTCCCAACCCCTATCCATCACACAGATGGCCACTACTGTTTATGAATGGAAATGTCCAGAGAACAGCATCACCTAAAACTTCAAAGGACTGCTAAGTCCTGGCTCAGGCTTCCCATGGAAATTCCATCCCAAGTCCAGGAAAGCGCTGTTGTTTGCACAGTCTATTGGCTAAATTGCATGCATCTGTTTGGCTGCTGAATGGAAGATAGAATTTTGGGGGACTTATTGTTGTAAGACATTTATTATAACACAAGGGAGAGCTAGCCGGCCATGGTTCCACATTCAAACAGAAATTCAGATGCTTGCATCTTTCATGTGTTGCTCAAAAATCACGAACATCTGTGGGGAAAACCAAGGTATTGTAGATACTACACCAAGGTCACATTCTTACCTTCAAGACACCGAATACAAACCGAAGGCAGTGCCAAAGTGTAACACATCCTTTAATGCCAAAACCCAATTTTTGTTCTCTGCTTTAAAAGGGAACACTTTCTGGTTTCACAAACAAGTTGGTCAGGTCAAATTCTTTTTGGAACAGCAGTCCTGCGCTAAACACCGGTTCTTGCCTCCCCACCTCCATTCTCTAAAGTAAACCCAGCAACCTGGGAGGAGGCGCATTTGTGCCGCTGCAGCCTTCTGCTGCCCACTCCACACAGCACCACTTAGACCAACGAGAAATGGCAGCTTTCCAGCTCAAAGTCAACTCATTAGAAGAAAAGGTGGGAGACTGGGGGTGACAAATCACTGATTTGTCCAGGGTTGTTGCTATCCACTGCTGGTCTTTGCCTCAAAGGCCAAGGGCAGAGGCCTTGCCAGGCAGGCCCTGTGTTCTGGGCTCTGGCCTCACACTGTGGTCAGAGGGTTGGCCACACGGCCCAGGAAGTACAGGGCAGTGGCATCTTGATCATACACAGCAAACAGGAATGGGTGGTTCAGGTTCAACTCCAAGACCTCAGGCCCCTTAGGCTGTTGGGTAGACTCTGTGGGCTCTTTCTCATCCGCTTCGAGTTCAAAAAAAATGCTGTTCAGCACCTGCAAAGCAGCAGACATGAGGATCACTCTGAGGGCGCACTGGGTGACCCAGGATGCTTGGGGCAAGAGGGCTGGCTCGGGACCTCCGTGCTATGCACTGTCCTAGAAGAGGACATTTTCTAGCCTGCCAGGAGGATGCACAGTGTATACCTGCCCCTCAGTGTAGGCAAGGGTGTGTCTCTGTAGATGATGCTCTCTCAGCCATGACGGCCAAACTCACAAGCTGGCTCCTCCCTAACACACCCCACACATCCTCCCAACTTCACGCTCCTCCTTGCTGGCCTGGGCAGAATTCTTGGCTCCTTGGCTGTGGTCCACCAGTGCTGGTGCTTAGCTAACTTAGCACAGAGGGCTCATCCCACTAGCTCCCATAGGAACTCTCACTTTCTCTCCAGCACCTAGCAGAGGGCCCAGAGCATCCAGGCGCATCCTGGATGTGCATGGTGCCACATGGCAGGGGGACATTCTGCTGCTCAGCATTTCCCTGAAGAAGGGGCTGGACCCACGGCACCAGGTTCAGGGCTGCTCACTCTCTTTCTCCTAGTTTCAACTTCGCTATAGGATCCCTGGACGACCTGAGGCAAGGCCAGGCCCATGGACCACACCCCCAGCAGGAGGCAGAGCAGGGGTGTGGAGGGATTTGATGCTCTGCACCTGGAAAGCCCCCGAAGGCTCTGGCCACTTCTCTCCCACCCTGGGCCCTATTCTCCTCCCCTCTTGCCCACTGGCCCCACCCACAGCCTCCTCTCTGTCCCTTCCATCCACGCCTCCACCCTGTGAACACTCCGAACCCGGGTCAGGCACCAACACAGGCTCTCGCGTACCTTTCCCACCCTGAGGTTGTTGTTGCTCATTTTTTGCAGGTTCAGCTCAGTGCCCAGAATGGTGGGCAGCTCAGCCTGGGCAAGCAGGTCCTGCAGGTCATAAGATCCTCGCAGCACCAGCTGGGGCATGGTCAGGTGGATGGCCCTGGAGAGGTGATGCACAGTTAGGACGGTTCCAGGCAACACAGCAAGGGCTCTCCCAGAAGCCAGGTGGGCATATGCTGCTTGCACCTGACCCTGACAACAGGGATGTTTGCCCACTTTACCCAACTAGGTCATCCTCCCCCTTGGGGAAAATTTCAGCAAAACCTACAATAAAAAAACGTTCTTGTCATTTGAAATACTATGAGAGGGACATAGAACATTATTTACCAGTGAGGACCTAGGAATAGTTGTCCTTTGGCACATTCTGTTTTTAGGTTGGCTGCATCGAAGGTGTGTTGCTTGGGTAATTTTACAATGCTATTCTCTAAAATAATGCACTGTGTCTTATTACTGCTACAGCGGTGTTCTTGATGACAAGACACCCATGAAAAGGAGAGAGGCAGGAGGGTGCAGCATCAGCCTCGTGCTGGACACGTTGCTGTGTCAACTCGATTGATCTTCATATGGAGCCTCTTCCATCTTTTGGCATCCCTCAGAGCCCGTGGACATTTCTAGGGCTGTATCAAGCACTTGTAAGAGTTACAGTACATCTGTGTTCACAGCAGCTCAAAGGCGGAAACAACCCACGTGTTCATTGATGGATGAGGGGATTCATGAAAGGTGGTAACCACATGCAATGGAGTATTACTCAGCCTTCAAAAGGAAGGACATTCTGACACATGCTACAACATGGTGAACTTGAGGACATCATGGTGGTTGCCAGGGGCCGAGGGGAAGGGGAAACGGAGAGTTAGTGTTTCAGCGGGGCAGAGCTTCAGTCTGGGAAGATGAGAAGAGAGATGGGGATGGATGGTGATGGCTGCACCACACGGGGAATGTGCCCGCTGCCACTGGACTGTGCACTCGGAAATGGTTACAATGGCAAATTTTGTTATGTATATTTTACCATCGTACTTTTTAAAACATAAAAAACACCCACAGTTGACATCAGGAAGCCATTGTGTCACTCAGTGACTCAATGCCTGCCTCTGGGAGCAGATTCCAGACCTCAATGATCTGGAGTGATGTGTAGGTTGAATCCCAGGCTCTATAGAAGGGAACTGTTGCAGGAAAGAGGAGCTAATGACACTTGTCCCCACCCAGCCACCAGCCATCAGCAAGGACATTCTGGAGTCCAGGGACACTCCCTGAGAAGGTCCCACGCCCCAGTCACATGCAATCTGAACCCTCCTAGCAAGTCAGTCCCAAGAAGCTCTTGGATGCCACAGATGTGCTGTGTGTCAGGTGTGGGCCAAAAAGGTCCTCTCTCAGAGGGCGAATTGCAATGTTTTGTCTCCCTCCGAAACTATCAGGCAAAGGTAAGTGTAGAGAAAGCATTTTTCCTCCCTCCTTTACCACCATTCCTGCACCTGAGAGACAGACACTAACTGGAGAGCTGGGTGCTGGGTGGATGAAGAGCTGGTGGACGGACACACTGCCACCTGCCCAGCCCTGTGCCACTGTGGCCCTGCCCTGCTCTGCGCCCAAGGCTCAGCTCATGTGTGTCTACTCCCTACCCCATCCCCAGCCCGGGCAGAAGGACAGTGTGGCTCCCACATTCCAATGGAGACCTGGATGGAGGTTCCTACCGGGGAGACAGTTTATTCATCCAGTTGAGGGAGTTCTGCTGGAAGGTGAGGCCCTCCACCTTGTCCAGGTCAGAGGCATAGTGAGGCTGGATCAGCAGCAGGCAGGCGCTCTCAGTGAAGGGCACTTGAGTCACTGAGAATTTGTCCTGGGCATCGCTCCAGTGCTGGAAGGTGCCCATGCCAGAGAGCATGGGGACAGACACTGAGGTGCTGTTGTCCACCCAGAACTCCTGGGGCTCGGCCAGCAGGGAGAAGCCCTTCATCTTCCCTGAAATCCAGATGGTAGATGGGGAGGGAAGAGTCAGCTGGATGGGGGCAGGGAAGAGGGCTGGCAGACACCAAAAGCTCAGATCCTGCCCCCTCCCTGCCTCAGCCTCCTTCCCTTGCCTGCCACAGGCCACTCTGCATTCTCCTGGCCACAGGACCCCAAGTGTGCCTCAAGGCTTCCTCCTACAAAATGCAGCCATTTGAGTTCATTAAGGCAGCCCTAACCACCACCTGCTGAAGACACACAACATGCCAACTGGGAGTTTTGCATCTGTCACCTTAAGGGTCATACCCCACTGGCACCTGCCAGGCCAACCCAAACCTAGATCTGTTCTGACCCAAAAGCTGTTGTTTGACACACTTATTTTTTAAAAATTTGAAGGGATGTTATTATTTTTTTTTTGAGATGGAGTCTCACTCTGTTGCTGAGGCTGGAGTGCAATCGTGTGATCTTGGCTCACTGCAACCTCTGCCTCCCGGGTTCAAGAGATTCTCCTGCCTCAGCCTCCCAAGATGTTATTTTTTAGAGTGACTTTAGGTTCACAGAAAAATTGAGCAGAAAGTACAGAAAGTTCTCATGTAACTCCTGTCCCCCGCCACACAGCCTCCCCCACTACCAACATCCCACACCAGAGCAGCCCATTTGCTGAAATTGATGAACCTACATTCATGCTTCCTCAGTACTCAAAGTTGAGCATTTTCTTTGGGGCTCCCTTCTGGCGTTTTACATTCCATGGGTTTGGACACATGTAGAATGACATGCGGCCACCCCATGCTATCCTACTGCTCCTCAAGACCCCTATCCATGCTCACTTTTTAATCCATGTCCAGCCCCAGCCATGCAGAGCCTGCTGGCTGTCTTGTGACCTCCACTCTCCCCCAACACAGTCATAGAATACAGAGCAGGCCACACAGGCTCCGGAACGAGGCTCTATTCCTCAGCAGCCCTTACTACTCGGGAGACTCACATGACCTCGCTGTGACTAATAGATTTGCACACTGGGCCTTAGGGGCAGGAGTGAGCCCTCTGTCTCCCCTCCTGCTCACAGGGCCATGGAGAAGACAGCTCAGAAGAGCCCGGTGTGGGAGAAGGATGCAAACGTGTTTGAGGTAATACCTGGGGTCTCTCCAGGACAGCAGCCCACCCCCCGCCTCAACCTCACGCTAACACATCCCTGCCCTCAGCTGTCCTCATCTTGTAAGGCCCATTTTGCGTTTGCTTTTAGGAGAACAAGGTGAAGTTGTGTATGAGTTTGTCACAGAGAAGCCCCCTGGGCATGTGGCCCTGGGAGTCTTAAGTAGAGATGGCTCAGAAACAGTGAGGTCTTCCTTTGTACTGTGGCTCCCAGAATGAAAGTAGGGGAGCTGGGAGGACAACTCCTGACAGGTGGGAGCTAGGTATGGCTGTGCCTCCCCTGGGTCTGGGTCTCATGAGAAGGGAGTGGCAGACCTGGCATATTCCTCATCCTCAGTCCTCGGAGCACTCAGTCTTGGGAGGGCAGGTGAGCATGAAACTGCAGGGTCCCCTCCCAGGTTCCTTGCAGGGACCTCAGTGCTGCCCACCAGGCTGGCAGGAGGCTTTTAGTTTAAAGGGAGAAAGGGACAATTCTTTTCTTCCAACAAACTCAACCAGAAAAGGGAAGCTGCCTCCAAAAAGATGTTGGAATTTGACATGAGGGTGGCTGCCCTCTTCCCTCTGCTCGTCTGACACTCACAGCTCGCCATTCTTACCCAGAGGCTAGGTAAATCTCTCAAGGTCAAGTCAGCTGGTGTCATGGAACCTGCCAGGGCCAGCGCCCCATGCTCAGGAGCACAGAGAGTGCTGGGCAAAGGGAGCCCACTGGGCCCCAGATCCTCAGGTCTCTCTAGAGGTTCACATCCAGCTGCCTGCTGAGGTCACGTGAATAGAACGTCATTGCTAAAGGGAAACATAGAGGTCCCGAGACAACCCCTGATCTCCTTGCTGGACAGACTATGTGGGCAGGAAGAGGCTGACTCCTTTGATAAAAACTGAGGCCAGCAAAGGTTAGGAAGTGGGGTGGGGGCAGGGCAGCATGTGTGGTGAAGGCCAGTGAGGATTCCAGGCTTCCTTCGAGTCCCAGTGCAATTGGCTAAAAAGCCAAGAAAAATCTTCTTCCTCTTCCTCCTGGCCTGGCTCTGTGGTCTGTGTCAGGTGGATGGGCTCTCTTCTAAAGGGAGACCCATTTCAGAGGCCACTGGCTTTCTTGCCTTTGCTTCTGCAGGACCCTCATTCTCAGCGAGCCTTCCTCCCAGGGCTCATCCTAGGGACAGCAGGCTGAGCCCACATGTCCCCCATCTGCCCTGCACAGCGTGCGGCCACCCTCAACCAGGGGTGGCCTCGGCCTCTGTGGCCAGTCTGTGCCAGGGCTGAGAAATCTCCCCATCTATCACCTCCCCTGAACCTGAAGGCAGAGACTTCAAGGATGTTGTCATGGTAAGAAAATCACATGCACCTTTGAACCTTTCTCCACAGTCCTGTCTTCCACCGCCTGCCTGGCTCTCTGTCCCCCATGAGATTACACATCTTGATGGAGCCCCATCAACCTCTCTCAGATGCATCCCTCTGCTCCGCCCTACCCATGGATTTGCCGAGCTGCTCCCAGAGTGTGTGTTCCCATGACTGTGTGCCTGGACGCTTGCGTAACCTTCAAATGACCCTTTCTGCCCCCAGTCCACACACGCAGGCTTCCAGGATGGCCTCTGAACAGAACTTGTCCTCATTCCCACACCTACCCAGCATGGCATTCAAAGTGTCTCCAGCTCTGCCCTCCCCAGGCCCATTGTCTGGTTCAACACTCCTGCCAAGCCAACCGCCCCATCCTTATTCCTTGCCCCAAACTGCAAACTCAGCTCACAACGCTTGCTCCTGGCTTCACCAGCCCTGTTCCCCCTCACTGCCAGGCCAGGCCTGCCCTCCACTCCCCATGACCTCTGCCCTCTGAGGGCTCCGAGCCCTCCCTGAGCATCTTGTAGAGCACGTTTCCTTGCAGCTCCATATCATAGGCATTTGCCTATTAGCCTTTAAAAGCCTAGAGTCATGGCCGATATATCCCTCCTCTGGCTTCCCCTGAGATGCCAGGCTCAAAGTCTGACAGGTAGCAAATCCTCAACGATTATTTGTTAAATTAAATGAATGTTTTAAGCAATCTTTGGCTGGGTACACCTATAATCCCAACACTTTGGAAGGCTGAGGTGGGAGGATCACTTGAGGCCAGGAGTTCAAGGCTATGGTGAGCAATGATTGCACCACTGCACTCCAGCCTGGGTGACAGAAGGAGACCTTGACTCAAAACAAAAAACAAACAAAAAACAACCAACAACAATAACGAAAGAACAAAAAATCAACAATCTTTGTAGTAGGGGTTTTGTAGTGGGGGTTTGTAGTAGGGGGTTTGTAGTAGGGGTTTGTAGTAGGGGGTTTGTAGTAGGGGTTTGTAGTAGGGGTTTGTAGTAGGGGTTTTGTAGTAGGGGGTTTGTAGTAGGGGTTTGTAGTAGGGGTTTTGTAGTAGGGGTTTGTAGTAGGGGTTTTGTAGTAGGGGGTTTGTAGTAGGGATTTTGTAGTAGGGGGTTTGTAGTAGGGGTTTTGTAGTAGGGGTTTGTAGTAGGGGTTTTGTAGTAGGGGGTTTTGTAGTAGGGATTTTGTAGTAGGGTTTTGTAGTAGGGGGTTTTGTAGTAGGGGGTTTGTAGTAGGGGGTTTGTAGTAGGGGGTTTGTAGTAGGGGGTTTGTAGTAGGGGTTTTGTAGTGGGGGTTTGTAGTAGGGGGTTTTGTAGTAGGGGGTTTGTAGTAGGGGGTTTGTAGTAGGGGGTTTTGTAGTAGGGGGTTTGTAGTAGGGGTTTTGTAGTAGGGGTTTGTAGTAGGGGGTTTTGTAGTAGGGGGTTTGTAGTAGGGGGTTTGTAGTAGGGGGTTTGTAGTAGGGGTTTTGTAGTGGGGGTTTGTAGTAGGGGGTTTTGTAGTAGGGGGTTTGTAGTAGGGGGTTTGTAGTAGGGGGTTTGTAGTAGGAGTTTTGTAGTAGGGGGTTGTAGTAGAGGGTTTGTAGTAGGGGTTTGTAGTAGGGGGTTTGTAGTAGGAGTTTTGTAGTAGGGGGTTGTAGTAGAGGGTTTGTAGTAGGGGTTTTGTAGTAGGGGTTTGTAGTGGGGGTTTTGTAGTAGGTGGTTTGTAGTAGGGGTTTGTAGTAGGGGTTTGTAGTAGGAGTTTTGTAGTAGGGGGTTGTAGTAGAGGGTTTGTAGTAGGGGTTTTGTAGTAGGGGGTTTGTAATAGGGGTTTGTAGTAGGGGTTTGTAGTAGGGGGTTTGTAGTAGGGGGTTTGTAGTAGGGGTTTGTAGTAGGGGTTTGTAGTAGGGGTTTGTAGTAGGGGTTTGTAGTAGGGGGTTTGTAGTAGGGGTTTGTAGTAGGGGTTTGTAGTAGGGGTTTGTAGTAGGGGTTTTGTAGTAGGGGTTTTGTAGTAGGGGTTTGTAGTAGGAGTTTTGTAGTAGGGGGTTTGTAGTAGGTGGTTTGTAGTAGGGGTTTGTAGTAGGGGTTTGTAGTAGGGGTTTGTAGTAGGGGTTTTGTAGTAGGGGGTTTGCAGTAGGGGTTTTGTAGTAGGGGTTTTGTAGTAGGGGGTTTGTAGTAGGTGGTTTGTAGTAGGGGTTTGTAGTAGGGGTTTGTAGTAGGGGTTTGTAGTAGGGGTTTGTAGTAGGGGTTTTGTAGTAGGGGGTTTGTAGTAGGGGTTTTGTAGTAGGGGTTTTGTAGTAGGGGGTTTGTAGTAGGTGGTTTGTAGTAGGGGTTTGTAGTAGGGGTTTTGTAGTAGGGGGTTTGTAGTAGGTGGTTTGTAGTAGGGGTTTGTAGTAGGGGTTTGTAGTAGGGGTTTTGTAGTAGGGGGTTTGTAGTAGGGGTTTTGTAGTAGGGGTTTTGTAGTAGGGGGTTTGTAGTAGGTGGTTTGTAGTAGGGGTTTGTAGTAGGGGTTTTGTAGTAGGGGGTTTGTAGTAGGGGTTTGTAGTAGGGGGTTTGTAGTAGGGGTTTGTAGTAGGGGGTTTGTAGTAGGGGTTTTGTAGTAGGGGTTTTGTAGTAGGGGGTTTGTAGTAGGTGGTTTGTAGTAGGGGTTTGTAGTAGGGGTTTGTAGTAGGGGTTTGTAGTAGGGGTTTTGTAGTAGGGGGTTTGTAGTAGGGGTTTGTAGTAGGGGGTTTGTAGTAGGGGTTTGTAGTAGGGGGTTTGTAGTAGGGGTTTGTAGTAGGGGGTTTGTAGTAGGGGTTTGTAGTAGGGGGTTTGTAGTAGGGGGTTTTGTAGTGGGGGTTTGTAGTAGGGGTTTGTAGTAGGGGGTTTGTAGTAGGGGTTTTGTAGTAGGGGGTTTTGTAGTAGGGGGTTTGTAGTAGGGGTTTGTAGTAGGGGTTTTGTAGTAGGGGGTTTTGTAGTAGGGGGTTTGTAGTAGGGGTTTGTAGTAGGGGGTTTGTAGTAGGGGTTTTGTAGTAGGGGGTTTTGTAGTAGGGGGGTTGTAGTAGGGGTTTGTAGTAGGGGGTTTGTAGTAGGGGGTTTTGTAGTAGGGGGTTTGTAGTAGGGGGTTTGTAGTAGGGGTTTGTAGTAGAGGGTTTGTAGTAGGGGTTTGTAATAGGGGTTTTGTAGTAGGGGGTTTGTAGTAGGGGTTTGTAGTAGGAGTTTTGTAGTAGGGGTTTTTAGTAGGGGTTTGTAGTAGGGGGTTTGTAGTAGGGGTTTGTAGTAGGGGGTTTTGTAGTAGGAGTTTTGTAGTAGGGGGTTTGTAGTAGGGGTTTGTAGTAGGGGGTTTGTAGTAGGGGGTTTTGTAGTAGGGGGTTTGTAGTAGGGGTTTGTAGTAGGGGTTTGTAGTAGGGGTTTGTAGTAGGGGGTTTGTAGTAGGGGTTTGTAGTAGGGGTTTGTAGTAGGAGTTTTGTAGTAGGGGGTTTGTAGTAGGGGTTTGTAGTAGGGGGTTTGTAGTAGGGGGTTTTGTAGTAGGGGGTTTGTAGTAGGGGTTTGTAGTAGGGGGTTTGTAGTAGGGGGTTTTGTAGTGGGGGTTTGTAGTAGGGGTTTGTAGTAGGGGGTTTGTAGTGGGGGTTTGTAGTAGGGGTTTGTAGTAGGGGTTTGTAGTAGGGGGTTTGTAGTAGGGGTTTGTAGTAGGGGTTTGTAGTAGGGGGTTTGTAGTAGGGGTTTGTAGTAGGGGGTTTGTAGTAGGGGTTTTGTAGTAGGGGTTTGTAGTAGGGGGTTTGTAGTAGGGGTTTGTAGTAGGGGGTTTGTAGTAGGGGGTTTTGTAGTGGGGGTTTGTAGTAGGGGTTTGTAGTAGGGGGTTTGTAGTAGGGGTTTGTAGTAGGGGGTTTGTAGTAGGGGGTTTGTAGTAGGGGTTTGTAGTAGGGGGTTTGTAGTAGGGGTTTTGTAGTAGGGGTTTGTAGTAGGGGTTTGTAGTAGGAGTTTTGTAGTGGGGTTTTGTAGTAGGGGTTTTCAGTAATGCCTCTTCTAACACCAAAGTGATTTAAGCCAGCCAATTGGTTATTTCTGCATGGGCCAGGGACCTTACTTCCTGACCTTCTAAAGAGACATGAACCTGTCCCTTCTGAGCACAGAGCTCGGCTGTGGGTCCAGGAGGTGTGGGTATAAATCCCAGGCCCCCCCACTGGTGGCTGTGCTATCTTGAGCAAGGCACTTTGTTTCTCTGAGTCTCTATTTCTTCATGGGTAAACACAGGCACAAATACCTCTTCACTACATCATAGGGAGATTAAACAACGTAAGAAAAAGGATGTAGCATAGTAGTGCACATAGTAGGGCAGCAGGTCAGGGAGGTGGATGCCCATCCAGGGACCCAGCGGAGCAGCCACATCCCTACTCCTCAAGGGTGGTCACCAAGTGTGTCCTCAGGGCTTCCCCCTGCCCATGTCCAGGGCCTGACCTGCTCATCTCAGCTATATATTGGGTCCAGAGCCGGCAGACGGGTTTGCCTCACCTTGGAAGTGGACGTAGGTGTTGAAAACCAGGTTGCTGTCCGCACTGGCTCCCGTCAGGGGGCTGCTGACCTTCCACCCTGTCACCGCCTGCATGAACCTGTCGATCTTCTCGGCAGCGACATCCAGGTCTGTGGAGAAGTCCAGAGAGCGTGGGAGGACCACGGGGGCATAGAGAGCCAGGCCCTGCACAAATGGCTGCTTCAGGTGCAGGCCTGGGGCCGTGAAGAGGCCCACCACTGTGGACAGCAGCAGCTGGGTCTGGCCCTCAGCCCTGTCCTGGGCCACCAGCAGGCCCTGGACGGCCTGCAGGGCAGAGAGGACCTTGTGTGCATCCAGCCGGGAAGTGCAATTCTCGTCCTTCCAAGGGACACCCAGGATTGCTTGTAGCCTGTAGGCTGTGTGGTTGGAGGCTCCCAGGTAGAGAGAGGCCAGAGTGCCAAAGACAGCCATCGGGGAGAGGATGGTGGCCCCTTGGACCATGCCCCACAGCTCACTGTGCATGCTGTATATGTGGAAGCTCAGGAAGTTGGCCAGCATCCCGACCGTCGCAGCCCTCAACTTGTCTTCAGCGTTGAGTTTTGCAGCAACAAGCACAAGCTGGTCCTGCAGGGCCTTCTCATCCACAGGGAGCGACTTGGCCTGGATCAGAGCAGGTGTGAAGGTGGGATCTTCGGGCTTCCCTGCATTGGCCTTCGCCAGCTCCTCACAGGTACTCTCATTGTGGATGACGAGGTGGAAGGGGTGTATGTACACCCGGTCACCTGCGGCCAGGCCAGCCCAGGCCAGGAGGCAGATGATGGTGACCCTCAGGCTCATGCTGGCAGGAGGCATCTCAGACTGGGGCACTCGCTTCTGCATACCCTGAAATATCATTTTGCAAAGAGTGAAAGGTGATTATTAACTGACCATTGAGTGCCATCTAACCAGACTTTTCGTTGTCTCAGTATTTCCTGCCACCATTTAGTGCAGAATAAATCCATTTGTGTCTACAAAAGAGAAGAGAAGAAATGGATTCAAAACTCCATGGAAAATATCTCCATGAGCCAATGCACGTGTTGAAGTCCTCAACCTCAGGACCTCCAAATGTCATCATATTTGGAGACAGGATCTTTAAAGAGATGATTAAGTTAAAATAAGGTCACGAGGGTGGGCCCTGATCTAATATGACTGTGTCCCCATAAGAGGGGGAGATGAGGACACAGACACACACAGAGGGAGGACCGTGTGAGGAGACGGAGAGAAGACGGCCGTCTACAGGCCAAGGAGGTAGGCCTCAGAGGAAAGCAGCTCTGTGGACAGCTTGATCCTGGGTTTCCGGCCACCGGAGCTGTGAGATAACACATTTCTGTTGTTGAAGGCTCCCAGCCTGTGGTACTTACGGCAGCCCAAGCAGACCAAGACATGCTCGTGCCTGTAGCTGTAAGTTCTATCCCAGAGAGGCAAGTGTGTGCCAGTCAGTAGGTGGAGGCCCACCAACTCCCTGAGATGCTCATTAAATGGCCCTAGGGTGAGGCGTGGGAATGGTTTTGTCATCTCCCTGTGGTCCTCATATACAGCCAGGATTGAGCTGGTTCAGCCCAAAGCCCAAGCATTTCCCACCTGTGTCGACCCCCAAACCAGCTTTCAACCATCCCTGCACAGCGCTATGCCCTGCAGAGCCCCAAAGGCATGCATACCCAGCCTGGCCTGCTCGCTGATAGATTCCTTAGTCTGTGCTGGAACAAGGTGTAGATTAAAAAAAAAAACCACCACCACCAACAACAAAAATCTCGGGTGACTCTGATACATAACCAGGGTTTAGAATCCCTGCCTTAGACATGGGTCCCCAGAGGGGGCCAGGGGAGCTCCGGCACTGTGTTCTCTCAAAGACCTCAGTGCTGTGCTTCAGCCTCAGCTGCTGCAAATAAAAGCAACCCGAGATCCCGGAAGAGAAGGTTCTTGGGTTGACCCTGCTAATTCGTTTCATCTGACTATTCTCAATCAAAGGGATGAACGTTTATTCTGTTGATTCCTTCAATTCTAACAGTTTGGCCAGGTGCGGTGGCTCACACCTGTAATCCCAGCACTTTGGGAGGCTGAGGTGGGCAGATCACAAGGTCAGATGATTGAGACCATCCTGGCTAACACGGTGACACCTCATCTCTACTAAAAAAAATTACAAAAAATTAGCTGAGAGTGGTGGCACATGCCTGTAGTCCCAGCTACTCAGGAGGCTGAGGCAGAAGACTCACTTGAACCCAGGAGGTGGAGGATGCAGTGAGCTGAGACGCGCTGCTGCACTCCCACCTGGGGGACAAAGCAAGACTCTGTCTCAAAACAAACAAACAAAAACCAGTTCTAACAATTTGTACCACGTCTCACTCATTTCTTGTGTGGGGGGGTGCTGCAATATCATCACTTGTTAGCCTTTTCTGTCCCCACAGGGCCAGGCCGGGCTTCCTTGGAGCTGTGGCATGTCATCACTGACTCAAGGTCACCGTGATGCCTAGATTTTTCTGCTTTACCTAAGCACATCCAGTCATTCTTCTTACACTGGCCGCTGGCTTCCCTCACCCAGACTGGTAACCAGCACCTGCCTTCAACATGGTGCATCTGCTGACATGCCTGATGTGTTTTAGTCTGCTCCAGTCATTCAGTTGCCAAAGAGACTTTGACTTCTGACCTCAGCTATCATCTCACCCCCATCCCCATGTATTTGACTCCATCCACTGTTCTCGGGAAGAGCCATGCGACATGGAAAAACAGAACAGAAAACTCTCCCTGTTCCGAGCAGGCCTTTCTGTGCAGAGAAGCCTCAGTTGTCAGTTCACACCTAATCTAGACAGTCCCATCAAATCGGATCATCAGGGGAAAGCTGTGGGAACCGACTGCTGGGAAGTCCTGCCTGACAAGCACCGAGGGTTCCAGGGTTTGGATGGTGCGGGTCAGTGCCGCCACTCACTGTGCTGCTCCTGAGCAGGCACCGTCTCCCGAGATGCAATTCCATGGGCCATTTTTGAGGCAGAGACTGCTGTTTGTTCTCAGTTGTGATCTGTGGCTGCTCCCTAGGCTGGTTCCAAGTCTGCACGCAGCCCAGTCCCGGGAGCCAAGGGCCTGACACCCTCGCCCTGAGTGCCCCTCCGCCTTCTCCCCTCCTGCCCCTGCCCCTTCACCAGCTCCCACCCCTTCTATGTCCCTGCACTTCTCCCGGGCTGAATGCTAAAGGTGAGGATGGCAGCTCCCCCTCCCGTGGTGCCTGTCATTTCCGGGGCACTGTTCTTATATCAACCCCTCTGACCTCAACACAGTCCTCACCTTCCCTGAGGTTTCCTTGATGCTGTATTTCACCCTGCAGCTTTCCCCACCACGCCGGGCACTCTCAGCTCTCTCATCCTGCTCCCCTTTTCTCTTTTGATAACCCTCTGTACCGTGTAGTTACGCACTTATTCTGTCCAGCGTCTTTGCTCTGATGTGAATGAGCCGGGGGAGCAGGGTTCTCACTGTCATGTTTACTGATACAGCCCACATTCCCGGGATGGTCCCTGGGACTTAGTACATCCTGGAGAAGTAGTTAATGCATTGCTTCATGCTGTTTTGCAGAGGAAGAGAGGTCAAAGTCTCTTCCCAGCTGTTCAAAGTCACACAGCTGGGAAGAGACAGAACTAGGACTCTGACCCAGGCCCCCTGACTCTGTCATCCACAAGCTTAAGCACCAATCTTTGCCGTCCTCGAATAAAATTAGAATCTGCCTTTTAGCTTATCCCAAAGTTTAGAAAGCACTTTCACACTATATTTGCTCTCTTCAGCTCTACCAGAGCCCCTAGGGAGGGCGCCCGGGCATCATGATTAGTCCCATTTTACAGGCGGGCAAATCTAGGTTGACGGAGACTGCGACCAACCTGATGACACACAGTCAGGCAGTCTCAAGGGAGGGGTACAGTGACCACTCTGGGGATCCCAGCTGGGGGCTGACCGAGCCTGGCCCTTCCCTCCAGCCCCGTTTCCTGCACAAGCCCTGATGTTCCTTCTGATGGCAAGAGGAGCCAGTGGACTCTTGGGCATGGTAACTCTGCTCCTGTGCCAGTCTGCTCCGTCCCTGAGGACCCCAGCTCTTCTCAGTGGAAGCAGGAAGACCTGACCTTCTTGTCCTATTGCTAAGGAGGAGCAGCTCCCCAATAAGACCCAGGGTGGGCACTGAGTAGGGGAAGCCCATGTCCTGGTGACTGGTCTTATGGAGGGGGGGGAGGTGCTTCAGGCATCACCCGTGCCCCCCGCCGGACTTCTGGCCTGCCACTCAGTTACATCTGAGAGAGACAAGGCCGAGGAGCTGAGAAGGGCCCCTGGCTTACCTTCTGCTGTAGTCTCTGGAACAAGGGCAGCTTCTTCTCCTGGCTGGGCCACGAGGCCCTATTTATATCTGAGGGGTGGGGATGGAGCCGTTCCCAAGCTGTCTGTGCACAGGCTGGAGTGGGGGTTACATCATTTGGCCAGACCACAGGCTGGCCGCAAGGACAGACGCCAGGAAGCGGCGCTCACACCGGGACCTCTTCCAGGAAGCCTTAGTGATCGATGCGCAGTTTCACTGCTGAACAGAGTGAGCTAGTACAGGGTCGAGTTACACATTTACCGAAGTTTGCAGGAGTGGAGGCCAAGGTTACCAGAAATGGGAGCATTTCCCTAGGTGTGTGACAGCCTGAGGACAGCCGCCCAGGCCTTCTGACCCAGCCCTAAGAGACGCGCCCCTGAGAGGCCACAGGGACATGCAGACCAGAGTGCCAAGGGCAAAGGGCAGGGAGAGTTGTGCTCAGGCACCATGGGGGCCACTTCTGACCCCACTGCTCGTTCATGGGTTGTATGACCTTGAGCTATTCCAGCCATTTGACGCCTACCCCATGCAAAGGCCTCAAATAGACACTGGGAAAAACACGCAAGCAAGTGAAAAGTGCCTTCTAGAAGCTTCCAACATAGCTGGAAGACTGTTAAACACCAACAATAGCACAGCCAGATTAAAAGACACCAACAAAACGCCTTCAGGATGCAGGAAGCCTTCACTGGTGAGAGCTGGGGAGGGGCCAGCAAGAGATGTTGCTGGAGCTGCACCTGGAGAACAAGTTGGTCTGACTCGGAAGCTACAGAAGGGCTTTTCTGAGGCAGAGGCTTGAGTGGCACTCACCAACAGGAGGGAGAGCGTGGGTGGGGTGCGTGGGGGAATACAGGCGGGCCTGGGTGCTGGACAGGAGGCTGGAGGAGGAGAGACCTGGCCAAACGGCTGCTGCCACCTGGCCACAGTGGCCATGAGGTTCTGCAGTCACTGTCACATTTCCTGATGAGCCTCCGGGACCAAGGACTTTAGGCCACACTCTCAAGGAGCTGGGGTTGACACACATGGAGAAACCTGCTCCTCACTGAGATCAGGGGCCAGGTGCGGTGGTCCACATTTGTAATCCAAGTACTTTGGAAAACCAAGGCAGAAAGATCACTTGAGGCCAGGAGTTTGAGACCAGCCTAGGCAACATAGCAAGACCCCCATCTGTATAAAAAATAAAACTAGCTGGATGCAATGGCATGCACTGATTGTCCTAGCTGCTTGGGAGGCTGGGGCAGGAGGATCACTTGAGCCTAGAAGTTTGAGGCTGTAGTGAGCTATGCTCATGCCACTGCACTCCAGCCTAGATGACAAAGTGAGACCCTGTCTCTTAAAAAGGACCCTTGTGGACCTCAGGCTGTGTGTGTCTTCTACTGGCTGTTCATTTGTATTCCTTATAATAAACCAGTAAATGTAAATAAAAAGTTTCCTTGATTTTTGTGAGCCATTCTAATAAAACATGAGGAAGCGGTCATGGAAACCTCTGATTTGTAGCCAAGCCAGACAGAAGTGTGGGTAACCTGGGGACCAACTACTCAAAATTGATGTCTGAAGTTGGGAGCAGTCTTGTACTGAGCCCTTGACCCGCAGGGACTGCACTAACCCCAGGCAACTAATATTGGAATTGAACTGTAGAAAACCCAGTGGGTGTCTGAAGAGTTGGAGAATTGGTCAGTATTGGAAAATCCTCCACTCATTTGGTTTCACAAATGTGAGTAGAGAAACAGTTGTTTTTTTTTTAGGGAGGAAAATGCATCAGGATATAGTTCAAGTCCTGTGAGTGGAGACATTTTCTCCCTGAGGAGAGAAGAGAGGACAGAAATCCAAAAGTGGGGGGAGGGAAAGAAGTCGGGGAGGAGGGGTCCAAGGGACAGTGCAAAAAAGAGATGCTGTTCTGGAAGCCAAGGAGGAGAGTTTTGCAAAGTGAGGAGGAGTTTGGGGCTGAACCAGGTCTTTGAGGCAGTGTGTCATGATGGCTTAAAGCCACTGGTGCTCAGATGCCTCTCCCAAGATCCTTCACAGCCAGTCATTTCCCAGGAGGTCACTGGTGTGCTGCAGAGTGGCTTCAGGAAGCATGCAGGAGAGGTCAGGCTGAGGGCACGGAAGAGATGCAGGCACATTGAGTTGTGAGCTCCTCTTTAAAGAAATGCAGTATTGAAAGGAAGAGAAGGGGCTGGGAAACTGAAACTAGACAGCAGGAAGAGTTAATATTACGCAGTTGCTACATGCGAGGTGCGTAAATCTTCTCAACATGTCTGCACCATGTTTCACTATACCCATCTTCTAGGCAGAGAAACTGAGGCCCAGAGAGGTTCAGCTACTTGCTAAATGTCACCCAGAAAGAAAATGGTGAATTCAGGTCTGTCTGACTCCAACACCCACACATTTTCTGCTGTATTCATAAATCTGTTCAATAACTTTTAACTGGAAATCTACTACATGCCAAGCCCAGAATCTCTGTGACTGTGACCCCAGTAAACAAATGAGACGTAGCCTGCAGTTTCGCTGGGAGTCAGGATTAATCCATTATTGACATAATGATTTCTCTGCAGTTGGGATAAATGTTAGGAAGGAAAGAGCGGTGACTGTCCTGAGTATACAACAGGAAGCTTGGTCCAGCCTGAAAGACCAGAACAGACTCACGTTGAGGAAGGAGGAGTCAAGGCAAGGCCCTGAGGATGAGTGAGAGTAATGCAGGGAGCTGCACTGGTGGGGCCCAGATGGGCTCCGTGACTCCATCCATGTCTAAGCATCCATGATTCTCCCTGAAACAGGACTGGCCGCAGGATGGTGCACGCCTCCCTGCAAATCTCTGTCCTTCGAGGCTGGGGGTGTTCCCTTGCCCTACCCTCCTCTAAGACAGACAAGACCAGGAGCATCAGCAAACTTTCCTAATCCTTCAAGAGAAAAGACACATCCAGCCCAGGGTGAGGTGCTGGCCAGGAAACGTGCTTTCCCTAAACCTACTGGACAGTCCACTTCCTGGGCACGTGGTTCAAGCAACACAAATAAAATTTAAGCCGGGTGCAGAGGCTCGTGCCTGTAATCCCAGCACTTTGTGAGGAGTTTGTGACCAGCCCTGGGCAATATGGTGAGACCCCATCTCTGCGAAAAATATAAACAATTTTAAAAATAAAATGAAAATGAATTTGTGCTTGTTAATCTGGAATTGAAGTTTAATTTCTGATGAGCCCTCTTATCTCTGCTCTCCAAAGGACTCCATCCAAATGCTTCACAAAAATCGAAGTATCAAGCAGTGAGGGGACACCTGCCCTCTAGACAAACCTTGCTGTACACCTTTTTTTTTTTTTTTTTTTGAGACATTCTCACTCTGTCACCAGGCTAGAGTGCAGTAGTGTGATCTCGGCTCACTGCAACCTCCAACTCCCTGATTCAAGCGATTTTCCTGCCTCAGCCTCCCAAGTAGCTGAGATTACAGGCATGAGCCAACATGCCCAGCTAATTTTTGTATTTTTAGTCGTGATGGGGCTTCACCATGTTGGCCAGGCTGGTCTCTATCTCCTGACCTCTCAGGCCCGCCTCAGGTTCACAAAGTGCTGGGATTACAGGCATGAGTCACCATGCCTGGCCACTTTTTAATTAAACTAGTAGTTTGGGGCAGGGATCCTGAACTCTAAGTATGTCCATAACTAGGTTTTTCTATATTTTCTCCAAATGACCCAAAGACAGTGGGTAAACTAAGGCAAGAAGAGTTGAATGAAATGAGGACCATGAACCCAGAAGCCTCCCAGTGGGACTGACCTTAGAATCCAAGCTCAGACTGCAAGATGCACCCAAGGGCACTTTCCTCCAAGTTTTCGAAGTTCTCCTGTGGTGCCTGAGACTGGTAGAGGGGCAGGCCCATGACCTGTGTCTCCCCTTCAATGCATTTTCCCACCCTCTACTCATCACCAAGCTGCAGCAGGGGCGACCAGATGTCTGAGCAGGTCTGGGACTCCTGCTGATGGGGCATTCCACAGTTCTAGGAGGGCCATCTCCTGGTCAAATCACTCTCAATGACTGGCACAGGGTTTCTTTCACTGATGTTAAACAGCAGTGGCCTGCCAGAACGGTAGTGATGTGCTCCTTTGAGGGACTCACATTGCGTACAGGACCTCAGAGCTCCGAGCTGCCAACTGACAGCTGTCAGGCTGTGTATGGCTCATGTGTCTGCCCTCATCCATGCGTGTTCCATGGTGTCCTTCCTGCTCTATAGCATTCGAGGGTACAGGTGGCAGCAGGCATCCTTCCCTGAGTGTCCCCTGCCTCTGACTTGGAATGGTCATCACATGCCCTCTGCAGGCTCTGCGCCCTGTGTCAGGCAGTCCTCAGTGGTAGCTGTTCTCTCTTGTCCAAGGGCTTTCCAAAGTGTTGCAGTGTGAGCTAAGGGCCCTTCTGAGAGATGACCCTTCTTCCCTCCAATCAATATAGTGACACCAGGGCTGGTCTTCAGCCATGGGGACGATGAGACTGTTGTTTCCCCTCAGCCCATGCTCTTGCCTATTCTCCCCACTGACGTCCAGTGTGAAAGGCAGAGTCTGATGAAGACTGAAAGAGAACACACTCTAGGAGTGCAGCCTGCCTGCGTGGCCTGCAGAGTTCCAGAGAAGCCACGTTTGAAAGAAGTGCTGTTCTATGTTTACACTGTACACATTGCAAATGGTGTTTCACATGACCAGTAAAAGGGTTATAGTTATTATTTTCCTAGAGGTGAGACTTGCTTTTGTCGTCATCATAATGCGGCATGATAGTGACCTTGGAGAGAGTCGCCGGAAGTCAGTGATCACAAGTGATGCAGAGTGAGGCAGGTTGGGAGTGGTGATGTGTCCAGCCTTAAACACATGGTGTCAGGACACTGCAGGGGCAGGAAGGAAGATCCTGCTTCACCACCATCAGGTTCAAGGGGCCACAGCATATCCATGGTGACAGACGTGAAATTACCCGGGAATGGCACATTTAACAGGAAGAGCAGGAAAAGAAGGTGACTGGATATGAGGCAGAAGCTGGACATTCACTGACTGAACCATAAACAAATACACAAGTACCTCTTTTCTATCCATTACTCTAAATCTTCATTTAAAAAAATCATATCTCACATGGGCCTGTAAATTCTGTAATACATTTTTAAAATTACTTTGTTCCTATAGATAAGGACTCCTAAAAAATTACTTGTCTGGGGCCCCGCAATGACTTAGGAGTGGCTTTGCCTCAGGAGAACATTAACATCTCCATCATCTCACATAGTTACTCATTTAGGTGGCAAGGACACCAAAGTCTACTCTTTCAGCAAAAATCCCAAGTACAATGTGGGAGTTTTAAGTATAGTCCTCATGTTGTACATTGGATCTCTAGACTCATTCATCGTACATGTCTGCTGCTTTGTATAATTTGTTCTACGTCTCCTCCTTGCTCTCCTCCCCAGCTTCTGGTAACTACTGTTGTATTCTCGCTCTCTGTATATTCACTTTAAAAAAAAAAAGATTCCACATATAAGTGAGATCATGTAGTATTTTCCTTTCTGTTTCTGGCTTGTTTCATTTAGCATAATGTCTTCCAGAGTCATCCATGTTGTGGTAAGTGGCACATTTCCACACTGCTTTGTTTGTTTTTTTGATTTTTGTTTTGAGACAGGGTCTCACTTAGTTGCCCAGCCTGGAGTGCAGTGGCACAATCATGGCTCACTTCAGCCTTGACCTCCTAGGCTTAAGCTACCTGCCTACCTCAGCCTCCTTGGTAGTTGGGACTACAGGTGCATATCATGATACCTGGCTAATTTTTTTGTACTTTTTGTAGCGACGGGGGTTTCACCATGTTGCCCAGGCTGGTCTCAAACTCCTGGGTTCAAGTGATCTATCCACCTCAGCCTCCTAGAGTGCTGAGATTAAAGACAGGAGCCACTATACTTGGCCTTTTTCCCTTTTTTTTTTTTTTTGAAGGCTGAATAGCTTCCCATTGTGTGTATACTAGAGACCACATCTTTATCCATTCATCTGTTGACAGACAGAAGTCGTTTCCATATCCTGGCCATTGTGAATAATGCTGCGTTGAGCTGGGGAGTGCAGATATCGTTACTAGGTGTTGACTTCATTTCCTTTGGTATATTTCCAGATGTCTGTTCCTCCTGTTGAATCCTTTTAGACACTACCTGATACCTCAGGCAGTGCCCTGTGGAATGCTTTTGATTCAGACATAGCTGTCCATGAGCTGAAGGAAAACAGTGCTATAAGATAAAGTTCTGGGAAATTTTGTGATTGCAGCACATTTCAGAAGATAGCCAAGGACATCTTTTCTTGTCAACAGTTTAAGTTTTATAAATAAGAAATGGGTCGTTTGTCTCTATCAATGTCAACATTTGCTGACATAACTAATGAATCAAATTTCAGGTACTTAGGAAAAGTGGTGTTACCAAGCAAAAAGGGATTGCTGCCTGATGCACCAGAAGCCAATGCTGCGACACGGGGTTTTTGACAGAAGAAAAGCTTTAGATTGCAACAGGGGTCAAGCTCAACCCTGTCTCCCTGACATGGCTTTAAGGCAGGGCATAATTTTATTAGAAAATGTTTAGGGAGTGGATTCTGAGATTGTATGTGATTGGTGGAAGGAAAGGGGAGATCCAGGAAGTCCTCAGGCTCGCACAGTTATCTCTTCATTCTGCCTCGTGAGTACTATGAGAAAATTTGCGGGCGTTAGTATAAAACACGTGGTAGAAATTCAGGCCATGATTTCAGCAAGCTCTCTGTGTGCAAACTCCAGTTGGCCACGTTGGTTCCAACTGATTCCGGCTAGTTTTATCTCACAAGCAGAGGGAATTTCGGCATTTGAGCAAGTGGTTTCTTACCTTACAAACTCAAGAATTTCTGTTAGTTACTAGCTTCTTTAATTCTTTAGGGCACGATTTCAGTGGTAATAAACTGTTAGAGGCTGACTGCAGCCCTCTATTCCATATCCCTTTCTCCTTTGTCCACATCCACATAGAAATTGAGAAAATGAAACATTCACTTTCCTAAGAGCAGGAGAGGCAGCCAAATGCCTAGGTAGGTTGGGGCGGGTCCCCGGTGAAACTCCACCCCCAGGTTGGAAAGACTTTAAAGCCTGAAAGCCAAGCTACAAGATAAATCCCTGAACCACATTGAGAGCTCGTCTTCCTGGTTGGTGTGCTTTCCTCTAATTGATTCCCACACTTTACCTATTTTACATACACCTGTCTTTTCCTAACTGATTTTCTACACTGTTATGCCCACCTTTGGATAGTGTCTTTGCTTTAAACTTTTTTGCATACTCACAAACCAATCAACATGCACTCCCCATTCTGAGTCCATAAAAGGCCCCAGACCCAGCCACATGTGGGACTTTCCCACCTTCGGGAAGGGAGACTACCCCTGCATCCCCTCCCCATTGAAAGCTGTTTTATTATTGGTCAAAAAACGTCTTCTCCACCA
This sequence comes from Callithrix jacchus, assembly GCF_049354715.1. Classification (NCBI taxonomy): domain Eukaryota; kingdom Metazoa; phylum Chordata; class Mammalia; order Primates; family Cebidae; genus Callithrix; species Callithrix jacchus. The sequence continues at coordinate 19,925,831 of NC_133520.1, read as the reverse complement.
TCCTCACCCTTTATGTTCAGCACATCCTCATTCTTTTTGTGAATGGGACAAGAACTCAGGAACTGATATACAAGCCAGACTGGGCCCACGTGGGCCAACTGGGCGAGGCACCTCCAGTGGCAGGTACTGTGCCCCACGCAAGACCTATGGCATCACCAGCTAGAGGTCCCTGACTGGCAAAGGGACCCAGAAAAATCCTGCATCATTATTCTCCTGTGAAATCATTAGTGGTCAAGTAAGATAGTTCTCACTAATGACACATAAACAGAAATCTGTTGAGGGCTTTTGGGAGAACTTTCTCTGTCCTTTTATCGGCAGAGTCAGTGGCTTAGACACTAACCCTTCTTCCTCCTTCAAATATTGATGTAACATCTGGAGACAGAACAGCCATTTTGCAACCATGAGGCAACAAAGGTAAGGAGCAAAACCAACAAGCAAAGAATAATAGAAAACACCTAGGATTTTGCTTGGCATAGAGCTATTTAAACTTGTACAAATGATTGCCTATCTCTGAAATATTGTGTGAACACTATTTGTAGCAATTTTAGGAAGAGTAATTTGGTACCACAGAGAGTGGGGCAAAAAATGTGGAAGCAACTCTGGAACTGGGTAGCAGGCAGAGGTTGGAACAGTTTGGAGGGCTCAGAAGACTGGAAGATGTGGGAAAGTTTGGATCTTCCTAGAGACTTGTTGAATAGTTTTGACCAAAATGTTGATAGAGATGTGGACAATGAAGTTCAGTTTGAAGTGGTCTCAGATGGAGATAAGGAATTTGTTGGGAACTGCAGCAAAGATCACTTTTTCTATACTTTAACAAAGAGACTGGCAGCATTTTACCCCTGCCCTTAGAGATCTGGAGAACTTTGAACTTGAGAGAAATGATCTGAAATAGGAACTTCTGTGTAAAAAGGAAGCAGAGCATAAAAATTTGGAATATTTGCAGCCTGATGATGGGGTAGAAAAGAACCATTTTCTTGGGAGAAATTCAAGCCAGCTGCACAAATTTGCATAAATAATGAGGAGTCAAATGTTAATAAATGGGGAAAATGTCTCCAGGGCATGTCAGAGATCTTCACATAGCCCCTCCCATCACAGGCCCAGAGGCCTAAGAGGGAGAAATGGTTTCATGGGCCGGCTCAGGGCCCCCCTGCTTTGTGCAGCCTCTGGACTTAGTGCAGAGTACAGCTCAGGCTGTTGCTTCAGAGGGTGAAAGTTTCAAGCCCTGGCAGCTTCCACGTGATCTTGGGCCTGTGGGTGCACAGAAGACAAGAATTGAGGTTTGGGAACCTAGATTTCAGAGTATGTATGGAAACACCTGGATGTCCAGGCAGAAGTCTGATGCAGGGGTGGAGCTCTCATGGCAAACATATGCTAGGGCAGTGTGGAAGGAAAATGTGCGGTTGCAGCCCCCACACAGAGTTGCCACTGGGGTGCTGCATAGTGGAGCTGTGAAAAGATGGCCACCATCTTCTAGACTCCAGAATGGTAGATCCATCAACAGCTTGCACTGTGCACTTGTAAAAGCCACAGACACTCAATGACAGCCCGTGAAAGCAGCCAGGACGGGCGAGGGTGTACCCTGCAAAACCATAGAGATGGAGAGCTGCCCAAGGCCATGGGACCCCACCTCTTGCATCAGCATGACCTGGGTGTGAGACATGGAGTCATAGAGATCATTTCAGAGCTTCAAGATTGAATGACTGCTCCACTGAATTTTGGACTTGCATGAGGCCTGTAGTCCCTTTGTTTTGGCCAATTTCTCCAAATGCCAGTACCCACTTTGTATCTTGAAACTAACTAACTTGCTTTTGCTTTTGATTTTACAGGCTCCTAGGCAGAAGGGGCTTGTCTTGTCTCAGATGAGACTTTGGACTTGGACTTTTGGGTTAATGCTGGAATGAATTAAACCTCTGGAGGACTGTTGAGAAGGCACAATTAGTTTTGAAATTTGAAAAGACATGAGATTTGGGAAGCACTGGCAGGGAATGATATATAGTTTAGCTCTGTGTTCCCATACAAATCTCATCCTGAATTGTAATCCCCACATGTCAAGGGAGGGACCTGTAATCCCCATGTGTCAAGAGAGGGAGGTGACTGGATCATGGCGAAGTTTCCTCCATGCTGTTCTAGTGATAGTGAGTTCTCATGAGATCTGATGGTCTTGTAAGTGCTTGACAGTTCCTCCTTCACACATGCTTTTCTCTCTCCTGCAGCTTTACAAAGAAGGCATCTCCTTCCCCTTCCACCATGACTGTAAATTTCCTGGGGCCTCCCCAGCCATGTGGAACTGTGAGTCAATTAAACCTCTTTTCTTCATAAATTACCAAGTCTCAGGTATTTCTTTATAGCAGTGTGAAAATGGACTAATACAGGCAGTTAGGTGCAGCTGAAAACATTCTTAAATAACACAACCTTTATTCTCACCTGGAGGCCAGAAAAGCATTATTCAAGAATTCAATTCTATTAAGCACAATGTATTTCTTGTTGAATTTTAGCTCCCTCTTTGTAATAGGTTTTGATTTTTACAATTGTTTTAGTTGTTTTTTTTTTAGGGGAGTCATCAAAGTGCAGACTATAATATTTTCCTAAGGCCAGAGCTTGTCTGCTATACTCATAGAAGGCTAGTAACTCTAAGCCATGAATGAATACCAAAGCTCGTGCCATGCTTTGCTTTGCTGTTAGTTTTAATTTTATCATCTAATATGCTCCATCCATATTTAGCCCTATCATGTGAGTCCGGGTGATTTTTCTGCTTCTATTCTCAGTAAGATAGGAAAATAGTTATCTTCTCTGTATCCACTCCCAAGAGTTTTTATGGTTCTTATTATAAGTCCATAGGGTGTGGAGCTCCTCTAAGAAAACTATATATGATCCTGGTGATATATGCATTATTGGTACACAGAGCTTTGTACAATAGCTGTGATCCTGAAAAACTGGGCAGAAAGAGAAACTTCTGTAATGTACATTCTGGGAGCTCTCTATTTATGGTAGTTCATGGTCAACCTGGCAGTTAAGGATACTCTTACTAAACAAATAATAGAATGAGCATTTATCTGTTCCAAGGATTGGCAAACTGCAGCCCATGGGCCAAATCTGGGCTGGACCATCATCTGTTTGTGTAAATAGGTTTTATTGCAACACAACTATACTCATGAGTATACAATAGCCCAGGATGCTTTTGTGCTACAACAGCACAGTTGAGTAGTTGCAACAGAGAATGTACGAACTGTGAAGCCTAAAATATTTATTACATGGCCTTTATAGAAAAGCTTGCTAACCTTTATTCTATTCTGTTATTTCAGATTGTCCATGACATTGGGGTTAGCTCTAGACTTACATATTGTCCTTTCATTTAAAAATTAGCTATGGAAACATCTACTGTATTCACAGCACTTATTTAATGTATAATTTTATTATTTCCCTCTTATATGAAGAGATGACTGTCCTGGGAATTCTGAATAGAATGACACCAAAATAATAATGTTTTATCCAATCCATAATGAATATTATAGGTAGAAATAGTCACTTTGTCACCAACTGAAAATTGATTAAAAAAAATATTGCTGGCTGGGCACAGTGGCTCATACCTATAATTCCAGCACTTTGGGAGGCTGAGGTGGGTGAATCACTTGAACCCAGGAATTCGAGACAAGCTTGGGCAACATGACAAAACCCCGTCTCTACAAAAAACACAAAGAATTATCTAGGTGTGGGGTATGTGCCTGTAGTCCCAGCTTCCCAAGGAGGCTGGGGTGGGAAGATGACCTGAGCCCAGGAAGTCAAAGCTGCAATAAGCCATGATCATGCCACACTCCAGTCTGGTGGCAGAGCAAGATACTGTCTCAAACAAACACAAAGAATCTTGTTGGAAAAATTTAGATATTCAAAATTTGAGCCTGAGACATTGGACTTGACTATGGCATGGGAAAAAAATTAAACAAAAGAAAACTTTGAATCTGGCCATAAAAGAAAACTCACAGTTGCAGAAGCTATAATCAGGAAAATCTGATGAAGCCAAAAGTTAATTGATTAATCAGCTCTTTATTATAAGCTTTAAATGGAAAAGAATCTATCCTGATGAAAATTACTTTTCAGAAATAAAAATAGAAAATGTTTTATTAATTAACTTTTAGAAAAATAAAAATGATTTAATTACACTACATAAAAATTGATGAACGGATTAAATTGGTTTAATGAACTTTATTCCAGAAAATACTTTTTCGGTGAAAATTCATCAGCAGCCACATAAATCTGAGTAAACTACTGTATGTAAAATGTAAATTCTCCAATATCCTCAGTTTGTTTGATGGGTGTCGCCTTCCTAGTTCAGGGATACCTCTGGACAGGCCTGGGGTGCTATTTTCGTGTCTGTAGAAGGAGGGACCATGAAAGCAGAGACAGAAAGTACTGTTTCCAAGTCTCTCATCTCCAGTTAGACTTGCACTTATACTACTGCAGCAACATGTCACCGGTCCGAGCTTCTGTGTGTTTGCTTTGGCACTCAGGGTTGGGAAAAGTCTACAGTGAAGAGTTCTGCTCACCATTTAATAAGTTTAGATAAGAAACAGCTACCCAAATGGAAAAATGTTGTCATCTTTTTCCCACTGAAGCCCTATAGTTGCAGTGATATAAATATTGCCCTTGTGGGACTGAAATGCTATCTCTTGCGAAAACTGAGTTCTAGGAATAATATTTATTTAATGTTCAGTTCTTCTACAGAAAACATTGCAAAGAAATTTGGAAAGACAAATATTAATGAATGCCTTTCTACTGCAAATGAGAAGCAGAGAATTCAGAGTGAATCCCTGAGGCTAGTCATGGTAGGACTGCTAGGGAAGGCTTCCAACCAGAGCCAGCAGGACAGTGGTCACTGGGATTTCCATCCCCATGAAGGCCTCCTGCCGGACATTGCACAGAGACCTAAATGACTGAACATCATTGTGAAGAGAAGTGCCCGCAACAACTGCTTTGCTCATCCTAATGATAAGAAGGATAAACTGGGTGGGCGCGGTGGCTCACGCCTATAATCCCAGCACTTTGGGAGGCTGAGGCGAGTGGATCACGAGGTCAAGAGATTGACACCATCCTGGTCAACATGGTGAAACACTGTCTCTACTAAAAATACAAAAATTAGCTGGCCATGGTGGCGCATGCCTGTAGTCCCAGCTACTCGGGAGGCTGAAGCAGGAGAATTGCTTGAACCCAGGAGGCAGAGGTTGTGGTGAGCCGGGATTGCGCCACTGCACTCCAGTCTGGGTAACAACAACGAAACTCCATCTCAAAAACAAAAACAAAAACAAAAACAAAAAAAAAGAAGGATAAAGTGCCTTATAAATGGTTCAGTGGAAATGGCCATTTTACAGTGTCTGGGGCTGGTATTTCTCTTAGGGACAAGGGAGTATGTGCTATTTAGACTGCAAAATTAGAATGACTTCACTTAGTCTTATGGCAGCCAGAGCCCACTTTGAGTGGATCCCTGGATCTTCCAGGTGAATGGAATTTAACAAGCCCAATAATAAACAAGTTATTGATGATTATGTGCCAGGAGTTGTGTTAGACACTTTATATGCAGTGTTCCATCTTATTCTCCCTAAGACAAAGACAGTGTTATTTTTCCCCATTTTATCAATGAAGATGATAAAGGACAGAGAGAGGACCAGATCTCAGTTAGTTATGGAGCCAAGATTTGAATCCTAGGCATTTTGTTTTCAGATACTGTGTTTTTAAACCAGCAAACCTACTGAAAAAAGACTGGATGTCATCCAGTCCTTCCATACCCTGTTCACTCATAGGTACCATCCTTGTCATCCTAATCTTGGAAATTTAAAAACTAAAAGAATCAAAAAAAAAAAAAAAGGACTTGACCTAAGATATCACTCTACTGGCTAAGTTGGGAGAGGGCTCTATTTGGTTTGCATTACTATGTTAAAAGAAAAAGTAGCTTGATGGATGACTTATATCACTTCATTACATCCTTAATCAATAGTAGAAAGTCTAATGGGTGATGAGTCTCTTAAATCATCCTTTCCGAGCATCTGTTCTCCAAAACTCAGTGAAAAGTCTTATTCAAACTGGGAGAATCATGAGTCTGGAGAGGAATGACACTTGAGTGTCATTCATCTCATTCTTCCTCTTGTCTGCAGATTTGTCTCAACCCAGCAGGGTCTCCCAAAAAAGCCAGATGCTATGTCTCCCAACCATTTGCTTCCCACCCTATGCCACTCTTTCAGATCTCCCAATGCTTCCTAAGAAGATGTCTGGGCTATCTGAGTGATGAATAAAGATTTGGATAAAATACTGGAAGTTCTACCTTCTCCTTTTCTCCTAAGTGGCCATATGAATGGTGACCTTCTGGAGTCAAAGTTACAATCTCTGTTTTCTACACGAAGGATATGAATGGTGGGATGTTCAGGAATGGTGGCAGGAAATTAGCATCACAGTGGACCTTGGAAAACCCTAAAATCATACTGGGGTGCTCAGGGATGGTCCTGATGCCTAAAAAGGACTCACTCTCCTTCTAAAATGTTGAGGCAAGAGAAAAACACAACTCCCCTCAGCTTCCTGCTCCAGACATTAATGACCCCACTCTTGTCAGGAATTGTTACTTATCCCTTAACCCATGAGTGGCCCCCCAAGCCAGGGGAGAGAGATCATCTCATGATACTAAGCATCCAGACTATGAATCCCAGATGTCCTCCCAGGAGGCAAATATCCAACTGCCCACACTGGGCTAGTCCATGTTCGTAACCAGCAACTATCAATCAGACTCAACAAATATTTACTGAGCACATATAAATAGACTGCAGTTACAGAGGAGTTAGAAAATTGAGAGAAAATACTACATACAGGTGCCATTAAGTGTGAAAACCTAAGTAATATGTGCAATTTCTAGCAAAATTTAAATGACAAATACAGGCTTCAGAAGAAATGGAGACATTAAGTAAGTAACTAAGGAGGACACATAAAGTTCACACAGAGCTCTGTTCCCTAAAAGGTACCATTCCTTAAATGGAAAAATGACTTTTAGGGAACCAATAATTCTCATCTTTTATGAGTAATTATTCATACCTACTCTGTATAAGGTACTGATATGGGAGACATAAATTACATGACAGTTTCCTGCCTTCAAGAACCTCAGTCACATTGAAGAGGTAATATTGTAACCACCCAATGAGCTCACCTTCCTCACTGCCCAGATAGAGCTGATTTCTCAAGACAGGGGAGTTGCAATAGAGAAAAAGTTTTATACACATAGAGCTGGCGGAACAGGACACCCGAGTTGTATTATTGCTTAGATTAGCCTCCTCAAAAATGAGGAGGCAAGGGTTTTTAAAAGACAGTTTGGTAGGCAAGGGGCTAGGGAACAGGTCCTGCTGATTGGTTGGAGATGTAATCATAAGGGTGTAGAAAAAATGGCCCTCATATGCTGAGTCTGCTTCTGGGTGGGGGCCACAGGTAGGGGTCATGGGTCCAGGTGAAGTCATTTGGTCATCAGAAATACAAAAGTCTGAAAGGGAATCTGAAAAGGCCAATCTTAGGGTTTACAGTAGTGATGTTAATTAAAGGAGTAATTGAGAAAGTTGCAAATCTTGTGATCTCCAGAATAATGGCTGGTGATTGTTTAACTATGTCTACATCTTAGCAAAATTCAGGCCATCTCAACCTTTTAATCTGGTGGCCTTTCATTAGTTTTACAAAGGTGACTTAGTTTTGGGAAGGAGTATTATCATTTAAACTATAAACTAAATTTCTCCTAAAGTTAGCTTGACCAATGCCCAAAAATGACCAGGGACAGTTTAGAGGCTAAAAGGCAAGAAGGAGATAGTTAGGTCAGGTCTCTTCCACTGTCATAATTTTCTCACTGTTAATTTTTGCTAAGGAGGTTTCAATATTTATACCCATTAAGATATAACTGGCAAAATAACTGCCACAATAACAAAATGCCGCCACTTACTAAGAACTTTTGAGGTATGGGTCACCCTCTCAAGCTTTCTGCATCTATGGCCTTATTTTCATCTTCATAACAGTGTCCATAGCAGTGGACAGAGAAGGAAAGGAAAGGTCTGTGTGTACTGTTTGCACTACAGCTCTTTCAGCACACCCATTAGTTTTGCTCTTGCCTCATATCCTCTTTTACTAATGCCAGGAAATATATCTCACACATTGTTTTTGCTTCCTACAATTCCTGTCTCACTGGCTGTAGTGAGGACCGAATCAGTTCACATATGAAAGCATTTGGAGCAGAGCCTGCCATGCCGTCAGCCCTGGGAGAGCATTCGTTGCTATATCACTCGTGAAAAGCCTTCTGGAAATGTGGTCGCCCACTAGTAGATGGGGCGAAGAGAGTCGGGTAATCATGCAGTTAGCTCAGTGGGGCTAACAGCAAGCAGAACTAGAAAGGCTACCTGACCCTCTCCCCTGACCCACAAAGCCTGAGGCATCTGCCTGGTGCAGTTTCTCCACCATCTGCCATGCAGGACACCACCATGCCCTTTGATCCCACCTTCCACTCTCAATCTGGACTTTCATCCACACTCAGCAACAGCCTGTTGGCGCCAAATAGTCTCCAGTCCCAGTTGCTCTTCCTAGCTCCCAGGCCGTGTTCCTAACACCTAGTACCCACTGTAAGGACAAACGCAACTTAAAAACAAGAGGCTTAATTCTCCTGGTTGAAAACGAGGGAAGAGATTTCCCTCCCTTCCTTATTATCAGAGCATTTACCTTAGAAAACTTGTATGTTGTAGATAATATATACTGTGTTCTTACAACAGAGTAAGCTAGAGAAAAGAAAATGTTATTAAGAAAATCATAAGGAAGAGAAAATATATTTACTCTCCATTAAGTAAAAGTGGATCATCATCAAGGCCTTCATTGTCATCATCTTCAGGTTGAGTAGGCTTAGGAGCAACAGGAGGAATTGGTCTTGCTGTCGCTCAAGGGTGGGAGAGGTGGAAGAAGATCCAAGAAGTGGACCCGCATAGTTCAAATCTGTGTTGTTCAGGGCCGACAGTATTTGAGGACTATGCTGTGTTAGCGCAGTGAATGCAGACAAGCCTCTAAAACCATCACAGGCACAGAGGACAAGCTTCAACAATTCCTTTGTTAAAAGTCAGTCCCTTTTTGCAAAACGCTCCTTTCGGATTGCAATGATACAGTACTACTATCAACTCTGAAACTCAGTGGTTCCAAATACACTTTTCCACATTCACCCAGCAAGATAACATTGAAGGGCAGAGCTTGCGAGAAAGCAAGTGCCCAGGAGAAATGCCACGAGGAGATGCCAGTGAGCGCCTCTGACTGAGGGCAATTTTCACTCGACAAATCACTAAGCGATTTGTTTGCCTTTGTCTACACCCTGACAGTTGTCTCATTTGCCTCAGTTTAACAAGTCACACCAAAATGTCATCCTTGCTTATTGTGTGAAAACAGAAGGCACTTGAAGGACAGACTTTTCCTCTGGAGAACTTGGCAATGAAGTTCATTGAGTTGGAATGAGCCAATCCAATCATGTATTATATGATACACACAAATAGATTTCCACAAACGTTTTCACCCAAGTCTCTGCCTGGTCATTACATTCGACTTGATGGGGCCATCTGAGGGCCGCTGCGAGGACTAGAGTAGTCTTCATCCCAGCTGGTCTACCAGCTAGCCACTTCCACGTGGCTGTCCACTGCTTGGAGACAATACCATGGACTGGTTCTGCCAGTCATTCAGGGGCCACTATCCAAGAGGCCAGGCCCAGACAACAGTGCAGCCTCCACCTTTGTGATGCACAGAAGCCTCACTCCAGCCTCTCGAAGCTTCTCATTTGCTCTCTTACGTTGGCACCTATATTTTCTCTTTCTCTTTTACAGATGACCTTTTAACATACTGGAGTTTGTGTGTGATTGTTCATGTGTTATATTTGCAAGAGGTGAAGGCAACCCAAGTGTCCACCAACAGATAAATAGAAAGACAAAGTATGGCATATCCATATGATGGCATATTATTCAGCCAAAATAGAAAGCACATTCTGACGTATGCTGCATCGTGGATGGACCTTGAAGACATTACACAAGGTGAGATAAGCGAGCCACAACAAGGTAAATACTGTATGATTCCACTTACACAAGGTTCCTAGCAGAGTCAGATTCGTAGAGATGGAAAAGAGAATAGTGGTTTCCAGGGGTTGGGGGAGGGGAGGATGGGGAGATTTTGCTTAATTGGCACAGAGTTTCAGTTGGGGAAGCTAAAAAGGGCTGTGGAGATGGATGGCGTGAAGATTCCACGACAATGCAAATGCACTTGATGCCAATGAACTGAGCACTTAGAAATGGTCAAGGTTGTACATTTTATGTGTACTTTACCATAATTTTTATATATGAATATACAAATATATATATGGCATGTGTGGGTGTGGGTATGTGTGTGTTTCACTCCTATGTACAGGGCAAGACTGCTTCCAGTGAAGAATTGAATTCATAGCCAGTGAATATAACTGGCTGTGCTTATCCCTGCAGGAAAGGGTCTGTGTCTACCGCTGGAGGAGAGGGGAGCTCCTTGCCTCCATGTTGCTCATGGAGGACTGTGCTTGATACTTCATAGGCCTCCTGCCCTCCTGCAGGAGAGCATGGTCAACATCACAGCTGGCTGGCAGGGCCACTGCCTTTAAGGGTCTCACTGAATGCTTCCTTCCACCACCTCCCAGAGCATGAAAATCTTCTTGCCTCGACTGTAAGGGGAGAAGGCCGCAGTGCTATTTTTCCTTCCCCCTCCTCTCACTCCTTCTTAGAGTGGGTGAGCAACCTGGCTTCACCCTCAAAAGTGTCATCAGTTATCTCAAGAAGGGTCATCAACTTCTCATGAGAGCCTCAAACTCAATGATTTCCAAGTCATGTTTGATGTTTTACATTTTTATTTAAAAATTTCTATGCAGAGGATGGGCACGGTGGTTCATGCCTGTGATCTCAGCACTTTGGGTGGCTGAGGGAGGCAGATCACCTGAGGTCAGGATGGTGACCTCAACCTGGCCAACATGGTGAAATCCTGTCTCTACTAAAAATACAAAAAATCAGCTGGGCATGGTGGCGGGCTATAATCCCAGCTACTCAGGAGGCTAAGGCAGGAGAATTGCTTGAACCCAGGAGGCAGAGGTTGCTGTGAGTCAAGATCACACCATTGCACTCCAGCCTGGGCAACCAGAGCAAAACTCCATCTCAAAAAAAAAAAAAAAAAAAATTACAATGCAAATACAGTCTTTTTAAAAAACTCGATACAGAAGTATATCAAGTGGCATTTTTGTTCTCCTCTGCCCTCCTGCCCAATCCCACTAAGCAGTGCCTGCCCCCTTCTTACCAGCTGGGCCCTGGGCTGGCTCACCTGGTGACTTCTCCCTTGGGATGCCCTTGTCACCCTGCTCCATCTCCTGGAAGGCTGATTACATGGATGGTGTCATGGAGCTCCCTGGCTTCCCTGGCTTCCACTCCACAGCTTCTCCCTCCCCTTAGGATGGCTTTGGGTGACTGTGCCCTCCCCCATCAGCTCCCATCCTGCCCTCCTTCCTGGAACTTCTCCTCCTTCACTCCCTCAGAGCTGTAGATTCTAAGGGTACCCTGCTGCTTCCAGCCCCCCTGAACTATTCAATCTATTGTGGTTTTCCTGCCCACATCTTTGTAAATCGTTTATCCATTAAGCACTCTTCCAATTGTCCCATTCAAGTGTCTTCTCAGGTCCCTGACTTTACTGTTTAAAAGAAAACTGTCCCACCCACCATTTAGGCAGAGTCTGGGAAAGAGTGTCAAAACACAAAGGTGATATCTTAAATCCAAAGAATCTGCATATCTTTGATCTATTTCTTGATGCAGTTGGAAACACATAGGCTGATTAATAATACTCAGCTCCTAAAATTGTTTTCTGCTTCCAAGCTTGTGAAACACATTTATGTTTAAGGCAAAGTTTGTGTTATTTTATTTTAACTCAATTGACACCTTATCATTTTGAAACTGATCATAAGAAATATTTCAAACATTTTTGTTTCCGCAGTATTCTTGCAACATCTGGGGCATGAACACAGTTCTCAGATACAAATGGGGACTGAGCAAGGAAGAAATAGGTTACTCTAGGTGTTCAGGGTTTAATTAAATGTTTTCACTAGCCCAGCTTATTTTTTCCCCCATGTAGTCAGCAGCATGGTGCTATCCTATCTAATCCAATTCTTCTAGCAGCACTTTGGGGCAAAATTTCAAAGTCCCAAAGCGCAGTTTCCTGCTAGGCTAGGCTTCAATCCCTTAAAAGGGTAGAAGTGGTCACAACTGAATGCTTCCCTGGAATCTGTGGTAGGCATCTGTCCCTTTTCAGCACTTGGACTTCAACCCCTGTTGTCCTTGAATAGAGGCTGGAAGTTCTGTGAATGGGAGGCTCTGTTCTCCTTGGGCTGAGAGGTAGGTGCCCACTAAGCCAGCCACCCTGGAGCTGGAAACTGGAGCACACAGGTTCGAATGCGGAAGACAGCTTTCAGTTGTAGGCATTTCTGACCCTGGTGCAAGACCGTTTCTACTCCTGGTCCCTGATCTTTCCTAGTTCCTGCTCATTTCCACACCTGGTTCTTAGCTTCCCAGTTCATTTTCTGAGCTACCCAAGCCCTGCATCAAATGCCTTTCTGCCTAATTAATACTGATCAGACTACATTGCTCACAACAAAAACCTTGACAGATGCGGAAGTCATCTGCACAAAGTGCCATGTGTAGGTGACTGCTAAGAATAATACTTAGAAACTGTTTATTATTATTATTATTATTATTATTATTATTATTTTGAGACAAAGTTTCACTCTTGTCGCCCAGGCTGGAGTGCAATAATGCAATCTTAGCTTACTGCAACCTTCACCTCCCAAATTCAAGTGATTCCCCTGCCTCAGTCTCCTCAGCAGCTGAGATTACAGGTGCCTGCCATCACACCTGGCTAATTTTTGTATTTTTAGTAGAGAAAGGGTTTCACCTTGTTGGTCAGGCTGGTCTTGAACTCCTGACCCTAGGTGATCCACCTTCCTGAGCCTCCCAAAGTGCTGAGATTACAGGCTTGAGCCACCATGCCCAGCCTGTTTATTAATATTATTATCATTATTGCTATTAAAATTCAAATCTCCCTTTTAGCACAACTTTACAAAACACTGTAGGAGGCAAAATGAGGCAGAGCTAACTTATTTTTTACAGATAGCGTTGAGATGTAATGCATATACTTACAAGCAATTCACCTAGTTACAGTGCACAAGTGAACGACCTTTAGCATATTCAGAGTGGCACAACCACCACCACAGTCAATTTTAGAAGATTTCATAATCTCAAGAAGAAACCCTTTAGCCATCACCCCAACGCCTCCCATTTCACCCCACTCCCAGCCCTAAGCAACCACTAATCTATTTCTTGTCTCCATAGATTTCCTTGTTCTGGACTTTATGAATGGAGTCTTATAGTATACGTCCTATGTGACTTGCTTCTTTCAGTTTAGTGTAACGTTTTCAAGGTTCATCCAAGGTGTGGCATTAGTACTCCATTCCTTTCCCTGGAATCATGTTCCACTACATGGACATACCACATGCAATGTATCCATTCATCAGCTGATGGACAGTTCATTGTTTTCACCTTTTGGCTATTATAAACAATGCTGTTGTAAGCATTCATGAGTAAGTTTTTGTGTGGACATCTGTTTTCAGTTCTCTTGATAGATACCTGGAGTGAAACTCCTCTCTCCTATGGTAACTCTATGTTGAATTGTTCTGAGGACCTGTCAGACTCTTTTCCAAACTGGCTGCACCATTTGACATTCTCGCCAGTTCACACTTTAAAAAACCACCCACATGAAACAAGAAATTGTGTTTATAAATCAGTCATAGTAGTTGAACTTCATACCATGGTAGCCTCATGCATAAAAAGTGCTATAAAAAATAAGTGCCTATTATGTTACTTTATGTCTTCACAGCTATGACTGTCAGTGGCTTTATAAATTATTTTTTCCTAGAAACCCAAGCTAATAAATCTCTTTTGAAAGTTGAATCATAAAAATTGCTATGACACTTTGTGAAAGCCATTAGTTCAAAAGAGACAAATAGTTCTCTTCCTGAGCCTTCCATCCACACAAACATTCAGTGTGCTTGCTGGCTAATGCTGCCTTGCCAAAGTGGGAGGATACATCATTTATAAGAATCTGAAAATGGTGCATTAAAAAGAGAAAAGGGAGAGTGGGAAAGGATGAGATGCATGAAGAGATGCTGAAAAGAAGCCTTTACCACAAAAAGATGGGAATTCAATGAGATGTATGTCCCGTGACTAAATATACAACCATAGATGCAGGAGAGAAATTAAATGAGATATTCTACATTAAATAATTTAATAAACCCAGTGATATTGCAGATAGAGAATTCAAAAATCTCTGTACTGAAAGAACTTTTTGAAAAAAATTACATCTCCTTTTGCTGTAATAGAAAAACTTTACACATGTTGATCTCCAGCAGCAAAGAATCTTATTTCTCAGTGGTAAGGCATGTTAGTGATACTCTTGCTACTACATAACAGATGTCATCAATGTTCCCTATAATTAAAAATACTAAGGCCAAGTGCAGTGGCTCACATCTGTAACCCCAGCACCCTGGAAGGCCAAGGCGGGAGAATCATTTGAAGCTAGGAGTTCAAGACTAGTGTGGGCAACACAGTGAGACCTCCGTCTCTACAATTTTTTTTTTTTTTTTTTGAGATAAAGTTTTGCTCTTGTTACCCAGGCTGGAGTGCAATGGCGCGATCTCGGCTCACTGCAACCTCCGCCTCCTGGGTTCAGGCAATTCTCCTGCCTCAGCCTCCCGAGTAGCTGGGATTACAGGCACGCACCACCATGCCCAGCTAATTTTTTGTATTTTTAGTAGAGACGGGGTTTCACAATGTTGACCAGGATGGTCTCGATCTCTTGACCTCGTGATCCACCTGCCTCGGCCTCCCAAAGTGCTAGGATTACAGGCTTGAGCCACCGCGCCTGGCCTACAAGTTTTTTTTTTAATTAGCTGGGTATGGTAGCACATGACTGTAGTCTCAGCTACTCAGGAGGCTGAGGCAGGAAGATGGCTTGAGCCCAGGAGTTGAAAGCTGCAGTTAGCTACGATCATCCCACTGCACTAAATAGACACTCTATTTAGTGTCTCTAGAATAATAATAATAAATGTCCAATCACAATTTCCACTATGGGGTAGGGGGTGATGGCTGAGAACTGAGAGTCACCTTGTCCACCAGGGTGTTGCCCTGAGCAGGGTAGGAGATGGTGTGGCAGAGTCTGTAAAGCTGAGATCCCAAAGCTGGGGACCAATGAGAAAGGCGACCGAGTTTCTGAGGTTCAGTAAGCACAGAGAGACCAGGTGGAGGGCTCATCATTAACAGGAAATGTCGACCAGGCCGAGCTCCTGGAGTAATTACAGTGCATTGCCCCTGAAAGGAAAATGAAATGCAACTTATGCTACCTGTGACCCCTCAGCTCTGTGAGGAGAGAAGCCGGTTCCCAGAGACACCCCAACCAAGAGATCTCAGAGAACCAGAGGTCCCTGCTCCAGTGGAAGGTTTGGTAAGATTCACCCTGACCTAGACACCACTATCAGAAAGAGGAAGGAGGTGGAAGATCACTTATTTGGGGGAAAGTGGGTCTGTTACCGAAAACGGGTCCTGATCCAGACCCCAGGAGAGAGTTCTTGGACCTCGTGCAAGAAGGAATTCAGGATGAGTCTATAGAGTAAAATCAAATTTATTAGAGAAGGAAAGAAACAAAAGAATGGCCACTCCATAGGTGGGGCAGCTGTATGGGCTGCACAGCTGAGTATACTTAGGGTTATTTCTTGATCATATACTAAACAAAGGGTGGATTATTCATGAATTTTTCAGGAAAGGGGCAGAGACTTCCTGGAAACGAGGCTTCCTCTCCTTTTTAGACTATAGAGGATGACTTCCTGACATTGCATGGCATTTGTAAACTGCCATGACGCTGGTGGGAGTGCCCTTTAGCATGCTAATGCATTATAATTAGTGTATAATGATCAGTGAGGATGACCAGGAGTGGCTTCCGTCACCATCTTGGTTTTGGTGGATTTTGGCAGCTTCTTGACTGCATCCTGTTTTATTTATTAGCAGGTCTTTGTGACCTGTATCTTGTGCCTACCTCCTATCTCATCCTGTGACTAAGAGCACCTGACCTTCTAAGAATGCAGCCAGTAGGTCTCAGCCTTGTTTTACCCAACCCCTATTCAAGCTGGAGTCACTCTGGTTCAGACACCTCTGGCAGACCCCATAGGATATTCGAACTTTGAAGTAACTGCTAGTTTACAGAGACAGAAGAAGATAGAGTGAGAGAGTCCATTTTAAAATGAAAAAGAGTGTCACAAGGCAATATCTAAATATAATTTTTGGTTCTAGGTGCTGACTGGGGACTCCAGAGGGTAAGAAGAGATAATATATATTTTTTTTTAATTAGAATTTGTTGTACCCTAAACTGTGGAAAGTAAATTTCTATCCTGAAGCACCTGGGGTTCAAGTCATCCTAAGGTCTGTGCACAGCCTCAACCTCCAGCCCCTAGATGAGAAGGAGAAAGGAAATCACCCTGGGCTGAGGTCAAACTCCAGGAAAAGAAATCCCAGTGAGTTTGCAGAAGGCAGACGGGGATATTTATCACTTTTCAACACTGAAATTTTAAGGAGTGAAACTACTTCTCAGGGATGGAAGAACAATTTCAACAGTGTCACCTCAGGCCATAGGGGCAGCAATCTCGAGCTTATTTAGGGAGATGAGGCCTTGGAAGAAACTACATTCCACAGTCAAGCCAGAAAGCAAGCCCAGAACGGAAAGGAGCTACAAGCAGCTTATGCAGCCCTGGGGAAATCAGGGGGAGCCACCAGGTCATCAATGAGCTCTGTGCCTCGAAGCTGGGACCTCTTGAGTCAGACTGCTGCATCCAAAGACTGGGCATCATGCTGTGGAGAAGGGGGTGTAAGGGAGATCTGGGCTTGGTTCTCTGTTGTTTTTCTGGAGACGGCCTCTTACGCTATCGGGCGATGCCTGAGCATGGCTCATTCCCACGGAAGGAAAGCTTTGTTGTGGTTCATGGCTGAGTGCCTGCTAGGACAGGGGTGAAACAAGGAGTGTTCCAGGGAGGGACAAGTCCCCAGATGAAGAAAGTGAAACCCTCATCTGGTGTCAGGCTTACCAATAACCTTGGGAGGGGATGGACCACTTGAGGTCAGGAGTTCAAGACCAGCCTAGCCAACATGGCAAAACCCGCCTCTACCAAAAATACAAAAGGGAGTGGTGGCAGGTGCCTATAATCCCAGCTACTCAGGAGGCTGAGGCAGGAGAATCACTGGAACCCAGGACGCAGAGGTTGCAGTGAGCTGAGATGGAGCCACTGCACTCCAGCCTGACTCTGTCTCAAAAAGACCAAAAAATCCCCCCACATTCCTCTACCCCCATCTACTCTATCTACCTCCAGAAAACAGAACCACGATTTTGAGAACTTTGTGTAGTTTCTGAGAGATTTTCATGCAGATATCTATATTTTTTGCCTCCTTTCTCCACAAATGCTGGCATACTCTACGTGCCATTCTGCACTTTGACTTTTCAGTTGAACACTATACCCCAGGGACCTTTCCACATCAGTGTATCCAGAGTTCCCTTGTTCTGTTTTATGGCTGTATACTGCTCCACTTCAGGATTAGCTGGAGCATAATTTTTTTTACCATTCCCCCAGTAGAGGGCACTAAGTGCTTTCCAACTTTTTTTTTTTAAAGTAAACAATGCTGCCATAAAATGAACAGCCTGGTAACCTTTCACTTTTTGGGGTGCTGCTCTATCTTCAGGACAAATTTCTAGAATGGAAACAGCTGGATCAGAGTGTGTGCATTGGTAGCTCTGAGAGGTATTCATAAATACTTCTCCAAAAAGGTGACACCAATTTACACTCCCACCAGCAAGTAGGAGGGTGTTTTACTTTTTCTTTTTGAGATGGAGTCAGCAAATAGGAGGGCTGTTGGAAATAGATGCTGCAAAGAAAACTTAGCACTGAGACAAAGGCTCTTTTAGCAACACAATTTTTACTACCTAGACTGCAGGAAGGGCACCCTTGCTAGCTATCATGCCATGAGAATACAATGAACAAAGGAAACAGACAAATTTATCCCTTATGCATTTGGGGTTGTCCTTACTGCTATGTCTGATCTCCATTGGCTGGAACCGGACCTCACAATCTAAACTAAAACCTGATTGGCTAATAACTTAAAACTTTTCTAAACAGGTAAAAGCAATGGAAAGCTGGGACATGCCTGTGAGCTCATCCAGCACAGATATCTTGGTTAAAGTACAAGGACATAGAATGTCCTACATGCCTGTAAGCATGGCATGTCTAACAGCTACATAGGATAGGGCTTAACAAAGAGTTATTAGCACACTTATTCTTTAACAAAAGAAAGGAACTTTTCTACTTCCCACAAGGGTGTTTTACTTTTTCTTTTTGAGATGGAGTCTCACTCATTGCCCAGGCTGGAGTACAGTGGCTCCCTCTCCGCTCACCGCAGCCTCTGCCTTCCAGGTTCAAGAGATTCTCCTGCCTCAGCCTCCCAGTAGCTCGGATTGCAGATGCTCCCCCACCACACCCAGCTAATTGTATTTTTGGTAGAGTTGGGGTTTCACTGTGTTGGCCAGGCTGGTCTTGAACTCCTGACCTCAGGTGACTCATCTGCCTCGGCCTCCCAAAGTGCTTGGGATTACCGGTATGAAGCACTGTGCCCAGCGGTCTTCCTCTTAACATATCCAAAGTGTTCAACTTTTCTTCCAAGTCTGTCTTTCCTCCTTCTGTCACCAACGTCACCCATTTGCTTGAGTCTGAAAGCAGAACGCCACCCTCACACCTCCATCCTTGTGCCCCAGCAGAACACCCTGACGGTAGTTCTAGAAGAATCTGGCCCCTTCCCGCCTTCACTTCTGTTACACCTAGAGTTAACCTCAGTCCATCTCACCTGGACACCTGTGCAGGTCCCCTGCTTTTCTTCCCCTCTCCCACCCTCCTTGGCAGCCCACCCCATCCTCCACACTGTAGGCTGAGGGGCCACAAACATTGCAGCTGGGCAGGCTCACTCAGCTCACAGCAGGAGTGGAAAACAGGACACTTCTCTCTGCAGGAACCAGGCTGTTTGGCATATCCCTCAAAACACGAGCCCGGCTGTGAGCCCCGGACGGGCTGCAGTCCTCGGGGATGTCTCCCTGCACCCGTGTGAATTCAGAGTGTTGGTATTTGGGGTTTTTCCCCATGGCATCCCAGAGCCACCCAGGCACTATGTTCACATCCTGCTGCCCTGCGAGATGAACAAGAAGAAGAGAAACAAAGGGAGTTTGCCGCAGGCTGGAGTGTGGAGGAGAGAGAAGGAACAGCGCAAAAAAGACAGCCAGGAAGGCCGCAGATGGTCAGGATCACTCCATGTAGAAATCACTTCTGCAGACTGCTCTGCTAAGGAGAGGAAAACAGAGTTAACATGGCGCGTGGTCCCCGCTTGGCTCAAAGCTGCTTGCATCTCTAGGCTGGCGGCAATCGGCAGAGCTTATTAAAAGAAGTGCACGTGGTTCTCTGCCCAAGCTCCTAACCCTTTCCTTCTGAGCGGCTCAGAGCATTTCCCAGCGTGGGTGAGGAAGTGCACAAGGCCCAGTCGGCCTCAGACTGTGTGGCTGCAGGTTCTGTAACTATTGTTCATCCAGAGAAGTGGTTTGGAAAACGGACAGACCCAAGAATGCTATCTGTTTTCTTGAGGCGTCGGTTCAATGTTTACTCAGCAAGTGTGCATCACGCTTCTCCCTGCACTGGGCTGAGCTGAGAGCAGGATTAGATGCTAAGACAAAGTCGTGGAGAAGTCCGGGGCCATGAACTCTGCAGGAAGATGGGCCCAGAGCTCTGTGGGCAGATTTTGGGAGACAGGAAGAGTGACCCGGCCGTAACTCCTGAGAACGCACTCCCTCCCGCAGAGGTCCTCAGACTCCCAGAGCGCTAAGGCGCAGGAGGAATTCCAGCTGTGGTTCCGGAGGATTGTTAAACCTTTTGGTGTCTTTCCTGCTCTGAGGCACGTTTGCTTTCCTCACAATGACGATGCAATTCTCCGATTACTGAGCAACTGTAATAAGGCTCTAAAGAAAAAGGCAGGTTCTTCCAATGCATAGATAAGTCCCAGGTGGAAGGACTGAGGTGTGTGTATCAGGTGGAAGAGGTGTTTGTATCAGGAGGAGAATGAGAACGTAAATCTGAAGCTGGGGGTGGGTCTGCACCGAGCAAACCCTTTCCGACTCTGGACAGTGCTGAAATTTACTTCAAGATCCTTTCTCATTTGCTGGGGCATTTGAGGGGGATGTTCTCAGAGATCCGGGCTTGTGATCATTTCCCCGCCCAGGTGTCACCAGAAATGGATGGCCCCCACATTGCCACACCTGTCTCCCTAGGTTGCCCTTCTTAATCACTTCAAAACAGAACTGTCTTCCAGAGCAGCAGACAACGGGACGCTCGCAGGCAGCTCCGTCATCTCTAGCCAAGAATCATTTGGACGGGCCAGAACTGTGCTCTGGTCCCAGCCAAAGGACCCCAGTTCCAAAGTCCTGCATTGTGTGAACAAAGAGACACAAGAGAAGCCTTGCAAGTCGAGGCAAGTCAGGTTCAGAAGAAGACCATGAAAGTCAGCATCAGTGGGAAGGGCAGGGGGTGCAGAGAGGATAGGAGAGAGGGAGGAATCAGCAGCTCCTGACCTGCCGGAGCCCAGCTTTGCAAGCAGCTTTGTTGGCATAAACCCACCCATGCCTCTAGGAGGCAGCACGGATTGTCCTGATTCACAGCTCGGAAGCAGGGGCAGACAGCAAGGATAATGTGCCCGGGATCACCCCAGGCAAAACTGGGAATTTGTCTTAGTTCATTCAGGCTGCTATAACAAAACAGCACAGACAGGGTGGCTTCTAAACAACAGAAATTTGTTGCTTACAGTTCTGGAAGCTGGAAGTCCAAGATCAAGGCACTGACAAATTCCATGTCTGGTGAGGGTCTACTTCCTGGTTCCTGTATCCTCACGTGGTAGAAGGGAGGAGGGGGCTCTCTGAGACCTAATCTTTCATAACGGCACCAATCCAATTCATGAGTGCTTCACCCTCCTGACCTAATCACCCCCTAAAGGCCCCACTTTTAATACTGTTACTTTGCAGGTATGGGTTCAACAAACAAATTTGGGGGTAATACAAGCAATCAAGCCATAGCAGAGTAAAACCGAAATATCCCCAACTCTAATGTCTGCACCTCCCCTGGAAAACCACATGTAGGATCTGGCCAGGTGCAGTGGCTCACACCTGTAATCCCAGCACTTTGGGAGGCTGAGGTGGGCAGATCACCTGAGGTTGGGTGTTCGAGACGAACCTGACCAACATGTAGAAACCCCATCTCTACTAAAAATACAAAATTAGCTGGGCGTGGTGGTGAATGCCTGCAATCCCAGCTAGCTGGAGGCTGAAGCAGGAGAACCACTTGAACCTGGGAGGCAGAGGTTGTGGTGAGCCAAGATCACGCCACTGCACTCCAGCCTGGGCAACAAGAGAGAAACTCAATCTCAAAAAAAAAAAAAAAAATGCAGGATCTACTAGACAGGACGTGTGTCAGACTGAGTGCACATTCTTGGAACTGTGAGCTTGTATAAAAATTCACGTCACTGCCTTTTAACTGCACATTAACTCAAGACTCCTTTCTCCAAACCCCAGCTTTGACTACTTAGCGAATCACACAGAAATCATTATAAAGTGCTTAGAACATCAGGGCTTTCACATGGTAACTAATACTTTAACTTATTTTTATTGATACATAATATTTGTACGTATTGATAGGGTGCCCGTGCTATTTTGCTACATGCATAGAATGTGTAATATCGAGTTGGGTTATTTAGGCTATCTATCCCCTCGAGTACTTATCCTTTCTTCCTTCCCTTTCTTTTCTTTCTTTCCCTTTCTTTTTCTTTCTTTCTTTCTTCCTTTCTTTCTCTCTTTTTTTTTGACAGAGTCTCTCTCTCTCACCCAGGCTGAGTGCAGTGGCATAATCTCAGATCACTGCCGCCTCTACCTCCCAGGTTCAAGTGATTCTCCTACCTCAGCCTCCTGAGTAGCTGGGATTACAGGCACCTGCCACCACACCCAGCTAATCTTTTGTATTTTTCATAGAGATAGGGTTTCATCATGTTGACCAGGTTGGAATGACAGGCGTGGAATGAGTCATGGTGTGAATCACCATACCCGGTGTGTATTTATCATTTCTATGGGCAAACATATTTATCAAACCACCTCCATCCTCTAACATTCATTTTTTCTGATATAAGATCCTATTTGTAGGGCTGTAACAGCAAGGAGCTTTATTAATATGATGTCTAGAGCACTAGGGAGGCGCATGCTAGAGGAGGAGCAGATGTCCTCTGTGAGTTCTCCTCTATCAGGGGTCAGCTTGGATGAAATTTGGCCCCCACCTGCTTTTGTAAATAAAGTTTTGTTGGAACACTGCCACACCCATTCATCTGTGTCACATGTATGGCTGCTTTGTCACTATAGCAGCAAAGTCGAGTAGTTGCAGAACAGACTATACGGCCCACAAAGCTGAAAATGTTCACTATTTGGGCCTTTACAGAGAAAGTTTGCTGACCCCAGCTCTAGATCACGATGGGACTGCCTGTGCAGGTGCTGTGCAAGCTGTGTTCACATGGTACCTCCCGTTTTCATTCACCAGGCTCCCTTCCAACTGCAAAACTCTGTCATTCTCTGATGTAGCAGATGTGACTCAAGGCCACACCGTGCCCTTCTCCATAAAGCCCCTCAACCAACTGGGTTTCCTGCTCTTCTTCCTTCTGAAGCAAGCCTCTCTCTCCCACTGGGCCCCATGAGTCCACTCGTGAGTCCACTCATGAGTCCACTAAGCAGAGGTGCCGCCTGAGTGGAATCCGCCAGGCCCCAGGGCTGCTCTGGGTCTGCAGCAGCTCAGAGTGGGCAGAGGGCTCTCTCTGCTGTTTTCCATCAGGGCGTGTCCCATCTCAGTCTAACAGGGAGGTGCCCAGAAAACAGGTGGAGGTGAGGGCCACTTAGTCCAGGGGCCCTCTGAGCCGTTCCTTCTTGACTGGCACACACAGCTCGCTCCTTCACTTCCTCTTCCATCCGGCCTTCCAGGGAGCAGCCATGCCTTACTTCTACCGAGCTCCAGGGCCCCAGGCACACCCAGTTCCCAAGGACGCCCGGACCACCCACTCCTCAGGCCAGAGCTTTGAGCAGCTGAGGCAGGAGTGCCTGCAGAGAGGAACCCTGTTTGAGGATGCAGACTTCCCGGCCAGCAATTCCTCCCTGTTCTACAGCGAGAGGCCGCAGGTCCCATTCGTGTGGAAACGACCAGGGGTGAGTGGGGCAAGTGGGAAAGGAGCACAGGTGACGCCGAGGTCAGCAGCCCCTGAGGAGGGTGGCAAGCTCCTGGGGAGGAGGAGGTGGAAACAGGGGCTCAGGGAGGGGCCAGCTATGTTCAGTGCGACCGAGGTGCATTATCCCAGTCTACTGTGGAAAGTTGTGCAGTTTGGAGGCAGGAAATTATGTCCCTTTCCTGGGATGCTCTGCAGGGGGGACCTGGGACATCTGGCTGCACCCCCTTCCCTGCCCCAAGCTCTCTGACCTGGAGTCGGAGCGGATCTTGTCAGCAGGTGATGGGCATGAATCAAAACCTTGTCCACAAGGACAGGCAGTCCCTCCCCACTCCCAGTGTGTGTGGTAACTCTGAGATCACGTGTGAACAGTGCTCCGTGGCTTCAGGCCCAGAGCCGAGGGTGCTCAGTGTGGATGGATGATTGGCTCGGCAAGTTCTCAGCAACTGTGAGACAGATGGAATACAAAAGCAGGAATGCTGTCTCCAGAACCATGCATCCCCCTTTCCCAGAGATCGGCATGAACAGTGCCCCACCCCTGACAGTCTGGAGGTGTCATTCCAGGAGGCACCAGCTGGTTGCTGGGTCCCAAGAGGCGCCAGCTTGTACCTGAGATGCCATGTCAATATTTGCAATGCTGGGTTAGTCAGGGCTCTATCTCTGACCCAGCGCCAGCTTGACTGGCTTCCATTCCCTCCAGGTGGGTACGGACCTGGGAGTGGCTCCTGTGGGTTCAGGTTGCTTTTGGGCAAGGAGGGGTGATACAAGGGATGCTGGTCCTGCACATGAGAGCCTAAGCGCCCATCTCATTCTTCTGCTCACTTGTCTCATGCCTATAGTCATATCACAACCTCCCTGAGTCTCAGTCTCCTCACCTGTAAAATGGGAACAATGATAACTAACACAGGCCAATGGCTAGCACACAGGAGGTTTCCAGTACATTACAGCTGTTGTCACATTATTACTATTACTGCTGTTGTTATCGTCATTGTGAAGATGATTAGCTCTGAGTCTCATCTTACACGTGAATAGCAAAGGACTGGCCATAACCACCTCCTATCTCCCAACGTTAAAATAATGTTGATGATTTTAAATAGATGCTTTTTTTTTTTTTTGGTAATGCACATACACAAAATTCTGGGATCTTCAGAGGCAGGGCCAAAGTGAGCCTGAGTGGCTCTTTCTGAAGTGGTAAGGGTTTTATTGCTATTTCCTGTGGTAGGCAGTGTAGGGTGTATGTGTGTGCATGCACTTGTGTGTGTACGTATGTGACCATGGGTGCGTACGCATGTGATTGTGTGTGTATGTATGTGACTGTGTCACTGTGCACATGTGCATGCACATGCATAAATGCATATGCATGCGTGTGTGGGTGTAGGTGACCACACACATCGGCACGCAGGTGGCTTGATCTTCACCTGCTGGGTAATCGGTGGCCCTTTCGGAGTTGGGGTGAAAGCTCCCAAGCACCTTCCTTCCCACAACCTGAAGGCACGCTATGATCGGTTTTGGTTCTCTGCATATGGCCAGTAGCAGTGCAAGGTAAGGGCACTGGCAGATCACCTGGGGTTGCACTTGACAGACGGGATTAGTAGATAATGCTCTGCTAAGTAAGAAATAGGACATTTCCAAAATAAAAAAGCAGAAGTTACAAGACATAAAGTAGTCACCTCTGAGAGGCTCCACCCATACCCCTTAGGTCTCCCTGTGCTTATTTCCAGCCTCAACACACAAACAAATGGGCATGTGGGCAGCTGCCCCAGGCTACAGGCTATGGGTGCATTTTTAACTATGGCCAGAGATTTCCCTGCAGTTGAAGTCAGGAGTCCTGGGGAATAGAATTCCAGAGAAGTTAATCTCCTGGGTCCCCGGGGATCAGAGTCCATGGCCAGAAGCAGCAGCTCTTTCTGTTCGATCCAGGGTGTCGTACAAATATTAATGTTCTCCACAGGCACTTGATATGCAAAGGTTGGAAGCACTTTTTCTCTTCCTGAAAATGGGGACAATAATGCAACTTACGTGGTCCTTGTGAGGGTCAGCTGCATTACCATGAGTAGAGCACTTAGCACAGAGCCTGGCGTGTAAATAATCAGTGCCGGTCCTTGTTCTTTCTACTGTTGTAACTGGAATCCAACACTATCGTCTCCTGATTCTAGGAGGGCCCCAATATTATTTTTATTTTCTTTAAGTTCTGGGGCACATGTGCAAATCATGCTGGATTGTTGCATTGGTATACACGTGCCATGGGGGTTTGCTGCATCCATGCCCCTGTCATCTATATTAGGTATTTCTCCTAATGTTATCCCTCCCCAATTCCCCCACCCTCTGCTATCCCTCCGCTAGCCCCCACCCCCTGACAGGCCACGGTGTGTGATGTTCCCCTCCCTGTGTCCATGTGTTCTCACTGTTCAACACCCACTTATGAGTGAGAACATGCGGTGTTTGGTTTTCTGTTCTTGTGTCAGTTTGCTGAGAATGATGGTTTCCAGATTCATCCATGTCCCTGCAAAGAACGTGAACTCATCCTTTCTTATGGCTGCATAATATTCCATGGTGTCCATGTGCCACATTTTCTTTACCCAGTCTACCATTCATGGGCATTTGGGTTGGGATTGCAGATTATCATTTCTGCAGTCTGTATTGATATCACCTAGTTTAAAGTATAATCTGTGCTCTACAAGTCACCTATGTTTTGTCAAAGTTAGAATTCTCCAAGGTAAAAGCTGGACACACAAACCAGCATGGAGAGCATCTTTGTCTCGCCTTCAGAAGTCTTCTCCCCTGGGACCACGGCCACCAAGGCCTGCCCAGAAACTCTAGAGTCCCAGATCTCAGCAGCAAGGGGCTGTCTGCCTTAATATTAGCTCCTCTGGCGTTGCCCCAAATGCTGGGTAAGGCCTTAATCCGCACATCAGAGCCCTTCATACACAACAGCCCTGCAAAGATGTACCCCCGAACTGCCACCCAGCCCATGCCCCTGTACCAGCCCTCTGTCCCTTCCTCATCCCCCTGTCTGCATCCAGGCTGGACCCTTTATTGATCTTCACCCAGGTCTACTGTGTTACTGTCATTCCCATGGACTTGTTTTCAGACTCTGTTCTGGCCTTTCCTTTATTTGCAACTGAGATTGTCCCTCTGGTCTGGTTCTCACTCCCACACCCCTATCAGTTTCTTATTTAGGGGAGTTAGAGGCTTTGCCTCATATCTTACAGACTTCTGTAAAATCAGGGGCAAAAGGGCTGGGGATGAGCATGGAGATTCTTTGTGCAGCATGGAGGTGCGGGGGGTTGGAGGGTAGCAGGCCCCAGGGAAATCCCAAGCGTTGCCAGGTTCCCTGCAGACCTCTATGGCTGGGGCATTGTTTGCAGTGGGGCTCAGCATTATGCAGTGCATGTCTCAGCAGCCCGTGGGACCGCGGGGCAGGGCAGCCCTCCTCACCAGCACCACCTTCTTGTCAAACACAGCTGTGTTTGGGGAGGGTGGGCAGAGCATACAGCCAAGGGGACATTGGAGGGCAGCAGACAGCCAGACTTGCCCTTAAGGGAACCCAGGGCAAGGAGTACATTGAGGGGGGTGACTTGGGGAACTGGCTGGGAGAGGCAGAGAGGGTGATAGGCTTAACCTGGAGAGAAGGTGAGATCACCCCCAGGTCTCATGCAAGGGGCTGTGTACCTGAGTGTAAGTGGGTACACAGAAAGAGGAGCAGGGGGTGTCATGTAGGATCTCCCAGCCTGATGGGGAGCAGCCACCATGTGGTCCAGCCCTCCCTGTCTGCCTGTACCCATCTGTTTTTGGCCAGGCAACTCCTCCCCCACTTCTCAGTGTCAACCCAGGACACCTCCCCGAAGGTGCCCACACCCCTCTAGCCCATGTGAACAACCCCCCCAGCAGACTGTGCACAGAGTGGCATGTGACCACAACCTCTTCTGCATGGTGAGCTTGCCCTTCCCTGTGCTGCTCCCCTGACCTCCAGGAGGGGTTGTCAGTTATTCTGGGAGAGCCGCAAAGGCCCCATGGCCTCCACAGTGCTGGGCACACAACAGGGACTGACACACAACTATGAATGGCATCACCAGACCTTGCTAGAAATGTGGCTTTTCTTCACTAAAAGGCTATGTGAAAGAAGGAAAGAAAGAAAGAAAAAGAAAGAAAGAAAGAAGAAAGAGGGAAGGAAGAAAGAAAGAAAGAGGGAAGGAAGGAGGGAGGGAGGAGGGGAGAAAGAGAGGAAGAGAGAAAGAAAGGGAGGAGGAAGGGAATGAAACAGAAGGGAGGGAGGAAGGAAGGAAGGAAGAAAAAAAAGAAAGAGGCTTTTATTTTTGTAATTATCCACTGTGCTTAGCAGAGGAAAGTCTGTGTCTTCAGCTGAGCCCTGATGATGTGCAAGGTAAATAGAACAGGTCCTGAAAGCAAACATCTCGGGTGCACGGCCCTTAGTGCTCCAGGAAAACCACCTGCTGGTAGGGCGGTGGGGCAGGGGAGTCTGCATGCCTCCCTCGGGGATTCAGGCATCTCTAGGCAGCAGTCTGGATTCACTTCAGGTTTGTCAAGACCCCTGCAACTCAGATGCCTCTGATCATCCTGTCACAGGACTGTAGCTTCAGGTAAACCTCATCCTCATGGCCTCCCAAACAACATTTCACAGGAACAAATGTGCATCCAGGATCAACATGCACGTGCAGGACACTCATGCATAGACAATGCTCCTAGGTGCACATGCAACCAGCACACATGTGGAGCATGCATAGGCACACACATGTACCACACCTGGGCACACACGCCAAGGCGAGTCACAGGCACCTTACACAGGTGGGCATGTGGCCTATCAGCATACACACCAATCCCGGGCACCTAACCCAGGCCCATGGCCCAGCAGTCCCTTCCACACATGTGTCCGCAGAACCACCTGTGACTGGCACATGTGCACACCAATTCCAGAAACACTGACCCACAGAGGAGTCGGTCACTCATGCAGGCACTTCCCAGTTTATACCGGATGGCTAATTTGTGTTTACTTGGTGGGAGTTTCCGAGTTTTCTCCTTTTGTGTTTTTATCCTCGTTGGGTGAGATTTGATTTAAAACAAAAACACAATTCTGAACAAAACAACCAATTGCAAGACAGGAGCTGAAAGGTGGTGGCAGCTGCAGGCACATTTGGTATGGTTAGCAGGGCCAGGCCTGAGGAAGGCTGGGGGAGGGGAGGGGCAGGGAGGATGGGAAGGAGGCAAGCATCCGGGAACAGCCCAGAGCCAGCACAGCCTGCTGGGCAGGGATCTGTGGCTTCTGGAGTCCGTTTTATGCCCGCTTGAGGAGTGAGTAGCATTGGCAGTGGGGACATTGCTTGTCAGGGTGATCCCCTGGCAGGGGCTAGGCAATCAAGACAGGGAGGGCTTGGGGGACTCCTGGGGTTCCCTTTGGGGCAGGCACATTCTGCAACAAGTCTAGAATGTCTGAGCTGGTGGCAGATGAGGACACAGACGTGAGAAGTTAAATGGCCCACCCTGAGCCCCACTGCTGAGAGGGGCAGGCTATTGCTGGGACTCTATCAAGGCCCACTAACATGGTCCTGGCTCGCACTGTCCCTCTGGGCTCAGCTGGGAGCCACCTGCAAACTCCTAGGCTAGCGAGGTGGAGGAGGAAGAACAGCAGTGAGCCTCCTACAGAGGGGAGGGGCCCGCACAGGCAAGCCAGGACCCAGCACTTAGCAGCCACCCCACCTTCACTGCCTTTCCTGCCACCGTGGAGATCAGGCTCACTTAATGAAAAGGCTCCAAGGCTACCTGGAGCTGGGGGTGGAAATGCAAAGATGTGTGAGACACGGCGGAGAAGGGGCTGGCATTCGGGAGGTCCTTACCTCTGCTGGGCCTGGGGTTTTGGTGCATCTAAAAACAAACACCCAGTGTTCTTCGGAAATTCTTCTGGCCAAGCTTTCTTGAATATTTTAGACACTAACGCTGCACATAGCTCTCTCTGGGCAGGTGCCCTTGGTGTCTGGCACTCCTCCAGGCTGGCATGTCCTGGGGGATGCAGAGAGAGCACCACACTCGAAGCTTGTCTTGGTGCTGAGAATCCCCTTGACTTCAGAGAAATCTCTGTCCTGCCTTTGATTCTTTGGGACACAAGATCAGAGGAGAGGCAGGGTCCTGAGAAGTCTGGGGAAGACAATTCAAAGCAGACATCTCCCGGGGAAGGTGGTGAAGCTTGAGCTCACCCAAGGCGTCTGCCCAGACATTGCTGGAACCTTCCACCTCCAGGCCAGGCCCCTCCTCAGTCCTGGTGCCTGGAAAAGCGGGAAGAGGTGGGAAAAATCCTTTACTCCTCTGCAGGCCCCAGCCCAGTGAACTCAGCAAACATGCATTGCTGTCGCAGGATTGGCTGTTTCCTCTCCCAGGACTTGCCCCATCCCACCACCTTCCCTCTCCATCCTTGCTCTTCTCTCTCCTGATATATGGTTTGTCTCTTCCTCAGAGGCAATTTGCAAAACTCTCCTGAACAAAACAACCACTTCTGGGAGGTGGTGGCAGCTGCAGGCACAGTGGGTGCAGTGGGTGAGGCTAGGCCCAAGACAGGTTGGGAGAAAGGTGGGGCAGAAGGATGGGACAGGGTGGGGCTTCTGCGATCACCGCCCTCGCGTCCAGGGCAGCTCCATGAGGGCAGGGGTTTTCCCTCTCTCTTTGCTGTTTTCCAGTGCCAGGAATGGAGCCCAGCAACTCAAAACGTGGAAGAATATGTGAATTTCATAAGATTGCTTTCTACACCTTTTTGTTTTGTAAATATCTCTCCATATTGCATATGTGTATATTGATATGTACTAATGATTAGATTAATACACATAGTGTATGTGCTTATGTGTAATGTAGAATGATATGTACGCATACATATATGTCTAATGCACTTCGGTGAACCATATGAGAGATGTGTGCATCTCTCTATATGGTATAGATACATAAAAGTTTACCTAAGTGCATATCTAAAAAAAGACACAGCAGGCAGTGTGGCATGTGTCTTTAACTTCAATACCTTGGAATGCCAAGGCAGGAGAATCATTTGAGGCCAGGACTTTGAAGCCAGCCTGGGCAACATAGCAAGACCCCTATCTCTACAAAAAGAATTAAAAATTAGCTGGGCGTGGTGATTCACACCTGTAGTCCCAGTTACCTGGGAGGCTGAAGGGAAAGGATGGCTTGAGCACAGAAGGTCAAGTCTGTAGTGAGCTATGATCATGTCACTGCACCCCAGACTGGGCAGCAGAGCAAGACTCTGTCTCTTAAACTATATATATTTGGTATCCACTGGTGGGGAAGGGTTATATAAAGAAAGAAATGGAGAAGCTGGGTAGGTGGGGAGTGGGTTCAGTCCAAGGCCCCAGCCTGTGGTGCATGTAATACTCACCTTGCTGAAACTCAGAGAGGTCACAGAGCTCACAGCTGGGGTGACCTAGCCCAGTGCCTGAGTGAGCACAGGAATCCTCGGTGTGTGCCTGGATGTCCCACTTTATGGCCAGGTGCGGCCTGAGTGTCTTTGGCCAGAGGTTGGTGCTGAGTGCTGCTCAGGAGGCAGGACCTCTCCCTGGGGGAGATTTACCAAAGATGAGCCCAGGCTTGTCCAGAGTGAAGAGAGGGGGCAGCCTTTTACATCCACCTGGCCCTCGTAGGGGTAAAGAATCAAGCACGGGAAAGCCCTCTGCCCCAAGAGAGCAGAGAGACCCTGAGCCCGCCCTCTCATGGTGGCTTGCAGCATGGTGGCCTCAGCCTAATAACACTCTCATTCCTCCAGGAAATCGTTAAAAACCCGGAATTCATTATCGGAGGGGCCACCAGGACTGACATCTGCCAGGGGGAGCTGGGTGAGTGTGAAGGGATGGAGCATGGTGAGAGGGAAGCTGGGTTGCTGGGACAGGAGAGCAGCTGCAGCATGGGGTCCCTGAGGAGCCAAGAGGCACGGGGCTGGGGGAGCAACACTGCTTCAGCCTCTGCTTCCTTGCTCCATCTGAAGGGAGTCCAGTGGCCTCAAGCCTCATGGAACCCTTCACGAGGAATGGAGTTCTTCATCCCATTCCTCTAGAGTCAGACATGCCTCTGATGTGGGGCTCCCAGCCCTAGAGTCTACAGAGGAGAGTGACACCCAGCAGCATGGCCAGGCTTTCCGGCACCACCACAGTAGTGGACACCTGCACACATGCCAGGCAGTCTGGTCAGCACACATTGTCTCATTTCATTTACCCAACCCACGCTCCTAACATCACAGATGAGGAAACAGAGGCTGAGGAAGGCTAAGTAACTTGTCCAAGGTCACAGAGGTAGGAGATAGGCAATCAGGGTTTGAACCTAGGCAGTCCAGCCGCAGAGCCGTTGCTGCGAACTTCCTCTTGAGGAGCATACCCTGGGGAACTGCTCCCAGCAATCTACTCTCCCTCCTGCAATTGACCTGAGTGTGCCTCAAGTCACTCAAATTGGGTCCTGCATTTTAGGATTTAATCCAACTGGGCTGGGTTTACCTTTATTCTATCTATAAAAAAGAGAGAGAGACTTTCTTAAAAAAGAAAAATGCCAGTGAAATCAGCCGAGAGTAAACCACTGCATGCTTATGCAGACCCTGACTTGTTTATAGCTGAGCTTGTCACTCTGGTCTCTTGGTTAAGAAAGGCCATGCTGGAACCTCCATGCTGAGCAACTACGCTACCCTAAACACAGGATCCAAAGTCCCAAACCTAGACTGATGATAGTTAATTAGCAGATAAACAATTGAGACAGAAAGAGAGAGGCAGAGAGAGAAGCAGATGGATAGATAGAAACATAGATAATAAGTAGTAGATGACAGGTAGAAAATGGATGCATAATAAGATAGATAACTAGATTGATAGGTTGATTGACTGATAGATCGTACAAAATAAATAGATAACAATAGATAGATAATAGATAAATAATGATAGGAAGGTAGGTGGTAAATATATGCATGGATAGGTGTAGATGGATGATGGACAGAACTACAGCTGACCCGTTAACAACATGAGTTTGAACTGTGCAGGACCACTTATAAGTGGATTTTTTTTTTTCAACAAAGCACAGATAGAAAATACCATATTCCAGGCCAAGTGCGATGGCTAACACCTGTAATCCCAGCACTTTGGGAGGCCAAGGCTGGATAATTGCTTGAACCAAGGAGTTTGAGACCAATCTGGGCAACATAGTGAGACCTCATCTCTACTAAAAATTAAAATGGAAAAACTAGCCAGGCTTGGTGGTGTGTGACCATAGTTTCAGCTACTTTGGAGGCTGAAGTGGGAGGATCACTTGAGCCTGGGAAGTTGAGGCTACAGTGAGCTGAGATTGTGCCACTGTACTCCAGCCAGGGTAACAGAGTAAGACACTGTCTCAAACAAACAAAAAAGAAAAAAAGGAAGGGAGAAAGGAAAGAAGGAAGAAAGGGAAGGAGGGAGGGGGGAGGGGGAAGGAGGGGAGGGAGCGGGGAGAGAGGGAGCGCCAAGGGAGGGAGGGAGGGAGGGAATATACTATTTCAGGATTTGAAATCCACATGTACATAGGGCTGATTGGTATAGGCAGATTGCACAGGGCTTACTGTTGTACTTGAGTATGCACAGATTTTGGTATATAGAAGGGTCCTCAACAAATCCCCCATGTATACCAAGGGACAACTGTATATATTCTAGATATAATGTAGACTTTTCAAAATGTTTATGTTCCAGTGGTCCTTCCCTAGGCGATCCTCCCTCCCACCACCCACCTCTCCCCTTCCTCCTCTGCCTCCCTTCCCCTCCACCCTGTAGTCCTCCATTGCTATCCAATAGCAAATCATTCTACCGGCTCCTTTGTTTTTCAAAGTTTTGGTTTGTCACATTGGCATAAACATATATTTCGAGTTACAACCTTATATCTTACCTTAGTGGATGGTTGATTCTAAATATTATTTTCTAACATTTTTTTTTTTTTTGAGACGGAGTTTCACTCTTGTTACCCAGGCTGGAGTGCAATGGTGTGATCTTGGCTCACCGCAACCTCCGCCTCCTGGGTTCAGGCAATTCTCCTGCCTCAGCCTCCGGAGTAGCTGGGATTACAGGCACGCGCCACCGTGCCCAGCTAATATTTTTGTAGTTTTAGTAGAGATGGGGTTTCACCATGTTGACCAGGATGGTCTCAATCTCTTGACCTTGTGATCCACCCGCCTCGGCCTCCCAAAGTGCTGGGATTACAGGCATGATCCACTGCGCCTGGCCATTTTCTAACACTTTTACCACAACCAAGTACTGTACATGGCATATATGTGTTATAAAGAATAACAAGAAAATGAACAGCCGTGACCTGTTGCCACCCACAGTGAGAACTAGAACATCTGTCTGGGTGCAGTGCTCACACCTGGAATCCCAGCACTTTGGGAGGGTGAGGTGGGAAGATCTCTTGAGCCCAAGAGTTTTAGACTGGCCTGGGCAACATAGCAAGACCACATCTCTATCAAAAAAAGAAGAGAAAGAACTAGAACAGCATCAAGGCATGCTGTTATCTGACAGGGGGAGCTAGGTGAGTGTGAGGGGATGGAACATGGCGAGGGAGGCTGGGTCGCGGGATCAGGAGAGCAACCACAGCAGGGGGTCCCTGAGAACCTCAGAGGCATAGGGTTCTCCCCTGCAGTGAGCCGAGATCCTGCCACTGCACTCCAGCCTGCTCCTCACGCTAGTGCCCTCTGCTCTGTACCACCCAGACAGCCGAGCAACATGCTGACCCACAGAGGGCACTTCTCCAGGCACAGCTGGGTGGCCAGCCCCATCCATTTGCCCAGGCCCAACAGAGAGAAAAGCAGTCTTGTTTTATTGCTGAGTTTTTTTCCTTTCTTTTAAATTGTATAAATAACACTGGCTTCTCAATCTCCCCCTCCAAAAGTTCAGGGCATTTCTAGCTGAATACCCGTGAAGTGTTGAGTTCTCAGGCCAGGAAGCAATCATTTTCCTCAACTGGACAAAGTTAAAGCTTGAAGGAGGGCTGGGGAAGGTCAGCCCACAGCTGAGTTCACTCTATTAGACTCCTGCTGGCCTGGCCGCCTGGAGCTGAAAGCAGACACTGAGTCTCTCCTTATCTTCGTATCTTCTGTGTGGCACAAGGTCTGCCACCCTAGAGGCACTTGGTAAAGTCTGTGAACAATGGTCCTGCTGGCTCCAGCCAGGTCACCCTAGTAGCATCTCCCAAAGCTGACCCGAGGCTCCCGAAGACCAGCAGATGCATTAGACACCAATTCTTCTGTGCCCCAGCTAAGGCTGGGGTGGCTTGTACTCTGCTGACACCTCCCACAAAGCCAGAACCAGGGCGATTCAGAAGTAGTTTTCCAAATGTTCGTCCCTGGCGAGTCTCTCTTGCCTGTGTAAAATAGCCAGAAAGGGGCCATATTACAATGTCCCAACCCCAGTGGTACACAGTGCTTTCCAGAAATGTGAACTCAGAAACTGCCAGCTGAGTGTGATGGGCTCTTAGGTTCCAATGACGTTGGTGTTGTCTACTGAAATGAATCTGGATAAAGCCGAGGGGTCCTGTTGGATCAATGGATCCTTTCAGGTATCTGCTTACACAGGCAGCATCTGAGATGCAGTGAGGCACATGCCAGACACGAGTCCACACTCAGCGTGGGCGGAGGAATGCATCAAGGATGTTTGACTTCACTTTCAGTTTTCTTCCGGAAGACACAGCTGGGAAGTTCTCACCAGTGGACCTCAGAGGTACCACTATCTGTAATTAGGCTGAGTCTGAGTTGAGGCTACAGGGGCTATTTCTAACCACCCTCCCAAGCACTGCAGAACAGTTTGGGCTGCAGCTACAAAATGCCTGCTCACCAAGCCCACGCTAACACTGATGTGTGCAGCCTCGGGCCTCTGGAAAGGAAGTTGCTGGAATTCACAGAGCTGATGCATCACGCAGCCATGTGTCTGAAACCCAAGTAAGCAAATCCTGTAACAGTGCCAAGAAGGCAACAGCTGTTTATGATAGACTGGGCAGAAGAGCAATAAAGGGAACAGAAGGGGAGGGGACTTGTCAGGGTCCCATCTGTTTTTAAACAGGTAGAAAAGACGTGGCCACATCTGGAACTCCCCGCATCCCCTTCTGGCACAGAGTTTTCCTATTTGCTGTGAAATAGCAATGAAAACTGATTTATGGCTTTCATTTTGCAGGAGACTGCTGGCTATTAGCCGCCATCGCCTCCCTTACGCTTAATCAAAAAGCACTGGCCAGAGTCGTCCCCCAGGACCAAAGCTTTGGCCCTGGTTATGCCGGGATATTCCATTTCCAGGTAAGAGGCAGCCCTGGGCCAGTGGGTTTACCTCTTTGGGGCTCAGCATAATGCCAGGTGCATTTTCCCACTGCCTGGTAACACTGGAAAAAATGGCATCGGATCTGTGTGACATATGGTCCTAAACCACGCCAAAGCCACACTTTATGATGGAATAACAGCGAAATACCTCCGAAGAATGTTAATGGCATTGCATGGTGAATCCTTATGGAACGTAGATGTAAAACTGTAAGTGATGTTTTGGCCAGTCTGGAGGTCTACATGTGAAGGGTTTTATTTTTTGGAGTTTCTGGTGCTTTAAGCACAAACTCACTAAACTGATTATACCTCCAGGAAACTGGTTGATTCCTCATAAACTGAGAGGGGCTCCTTGTGGAAGAAATGTAAATTTGGGGACCTTGAGGGAATTTTAAAAAAATATATATTTTTTATTTTTAAAAAAATAAAAACTGAGAAAAACACTAAAAAAAATAAAAACTAAAAAATATATTTTATTTTTTTTAAAATACAAACTGAGAAAAACATGGACAGCCGCTGCTGGAGTCCTGTGTGGCCCGCAAACCCTCAGTTCAGGTGCTCATCGTGCCCCCAGGAGGCCGTTTCCTGCCCCTTCACCTCCACTTTCTATCCCTCTACTCTCTCATCTACCCCCATCCTTACAGAGGGTTCAATCAGACACTGAAGCTTGTCCCTTGTACTTAGGCAGGTCACCTCAGGCAGTTTTCTTGGTGACACTAAGCCCGTCTACACTCATCTGAACAAAGGAGACACTGACCTTCCCTGCGGGCTTCCTGTAGAGCTGCGTCACATCACACGCGGAGCCGGCACAGAGCCAGGCCCTGAGCCCGCATTCCTTTACCCTCTACCCCCGGTAGTGTCACCTTCTCCTGACTCACAGGCTACCACTCAGGGCCAGCGTGTTCCTTCCATCCCTGAGGCCTGCAATCTGATAAGCAGAGGTACTCTCAAGTCCAGTCACCAATCTCACAGACATGTTTCAAAGGCATAGACAGCAAGCAGGCCATGTGTAGTCAGGAAGTTCGCTGTTCCCAAGGTTCAGGCCTCCTGCGCCCACCGGGGACAGAATCACTTTGGGGTCTAGGGAAACTCTACTGCTGCTCTCCCCTAGACCTGCCACCACCTGGCTATCTCCCCTCCCTCCTGTGACTTCTGCTGAGACCACAGCCTTGGCTTGATGGTGGCCCCAGGAGCCGACCTTTCCCCAGTTCTCTTGAACACACCAGGGTGGCAGTGTTGGGGGTGTTTAAGCTCAGAAAATCCAGCAGAACTGCTGCCTTTACCGGAACCACCAACATCTGATCTTGGGCTTCCCAAGGAAATAGTGTTGTTGTCCCTGGAATGTCACAGCTGGGAGGGGCCATGGCAATCCCCTGACCCTGTCTCCTCATTTGACCCCTGAGGACTCTGAGCCCCAGGGAGTGGAAGTGGCTGATCCAAGGTCACAAATCAGTAAGTTGCCAAGCCAGCTCTAGAACTCAGGGGTTCTGGCTCCAGCATCCTTTTGTGCCCCCAGAGATCAGGTGGGGTGGGACTGTTGGTGCCTGTCAGTCCCACAATAATAATACTCTGCCTGCTGCCCTCCTTGGCCTCCTGGGAAGCAGAGCGTTGGAAATAAATCTACCTCCTTCACACTTCTCTTCCACCCCTCAGCCACAGTACAGGTGTGTGGGTGCTAGGTAGTTAGCAGAGCCTTCTGGCCTGGCAAATACATCTCTCCTGACTCGCAGGCACCCTGAGCCGGTCCCTCTGCAAGGAAGACCAGCCCTGATGCTCCTCCCCACCCCTCCCTTGCTCAGGAAACCCAAGGCCCAGGCCTGGACTTGAAACAACTATCTCAACTGTGCCTCAGTCCAATTGAAGCTGGGAATAGCCCCAAGAGTGGGAAGCCCCACAGGGGAAGTCCAGCTGAGGCAGGTGACAGGAATCTTCCTTAACACACACACACACATACACATGCGCATGCACACACACATACACATACACACACACGCACACACACATACACACATACACATGCACACACACATGCGCGTACATACACACATACACACACCCACCATACACTTGCGCACATGCGCACACACATACACACACACGTGCGTGTGTGCGCACATATGCACATACACATGCACACACACATACACATGCAAGCACGCGCACACACATACGTGCACACGCACATGCGCACACACGCGCACACACACATGTGTGCGCGCACACAGACACATATACATACACACATGCACGTGCACACACATGCGCACACACATACGTGCACACACATACAATGCACGCACACGCGCATGCAGGCACACATACATATACACATGCACGCACACATACACATGCACGCACACACGCATACACACATATACATGCATGCACACACATACACATATACACACGCATACACATACAGACACACATACACACACACACACACACCCTCAGCCACACTATGGCTGAGTCTTCTGATAGGGATTGAATCACTGATGCAGCAAGATGCCCAGGATGACACAGCAAAACTGTAAATAAATGGCTCCCCAAACCACTGTGCCTACCCTCCTCTTTCGACCTCTTTCTTCTTACTCTTCAAGGTTACCTTAGGATCGCTCTCAGGCCAATGGAACCAGAAAGAATGGGGAGAAGGTGGGGCCCTGGAGCATACACAGAGAAACTACACAAGGTCCTTGACTCATTCCAACCTCCCTCCTGTTCCCAGCAGACCACACACAAGCTCATGTACATGTATACATATGGCATATATATGCTCAAAGACACACCTGTGTATATGCACTTGCAAACACGTGTGCATACATGCATGCACACATGCAAACATACATGTGCTTGTATGCACACAGTTGCACACATGTGAGCAAACACATCCTTGCACAGTGCAATGTATAAATGAACCACAAACAATGCACATACCTGTTATGCCTGCATGCACGCACGTATATATGCATGTGTGTACACATACGCATTCACACACACCCACACTCCCCTCACGTCTCCTCGCCTGGCATGCGGGGAATACCGAGTCCGTCTGCTTCCTGTGTGAATGGCCAACAAATTAGTCTTAGGGGCTTCAACTGCGGGTAAGGAGGGAGCAACGTTAAGGGAAATTGGAGCTAGACCCTGAAACTGGGTGGGAGAGAATATCGGAGACTGGGCTACAAAACAGCAAAACCAAACCCCATGTTACCATTCCCCCTCTTCCACAAAAACAATTTTCTTGTGAAGATGAAAACTAATTCAGAGCACCTTAGAGTGTCTGCCTGTGATGCCTGTCCTGCCTCCTCCCTCGCCCCCAGCTTTGATGGGTTGACCCTGAGTCTTTGAGCTGATGTCAGTGGTTGGTGCTGGGTAGAATGCTCAGCTTGTAACTTAGTGGACAAAGCCCAGGTGCCCTACCATGGAACCCATCTGTGATTTTCAAAACTACCTATGGATAGCTTGGTCAGAGGGGAAGAAAGCAAGAGGATGAACACTTAGAGATGAGGCCTGGAGCTCCCGTGAAGCTGACTCCCTCATTTCCGTCTTTATCCTGGGCAACAGTTCTGGCAGCACAGCGAGTGGCTGGATGTGGTGATCGATGACCGTCTGCCCACCTTCAGGGACCGCTTGGTTTTCCTCCACTCTGCCGACCACAATGAGTTCTGGAGCGCCTTGCTGGAAAAAGCCTATGCCAAGTGAGTGACAGCTTTCCCGGCTGGGCAGCCTCCTGACAGGAGTCCCTCCACGGGCCTTTGTAGAGAGCATCTAAGGGCTGGGGAGGAAACCGAGGTTCTGGGTTCACATGTGAGGCTTGCCATGACCCAACCTTCTCAGGACTCGAGCAGGGTTGGAGGTGGTTTTCCTGTAGTAGCCTAGATGTGCCCATCTTTGGGAACAGTGGCTACATTCATGACCCTTTGTCTCCCTGGGTCATAATCTGGCCCTTGGAAGAGCTGGGAAGGCAAGCGGAGGGGAATTCCGGCTGTGCCAACAGCACTTGGTGCTTCAGATTTCCCTTGGACACTGGCATGGCTCAAACATCCGGGCTATTACCCACGTGGATATAGACATATCAATTGTCCATCCCACAGGATGCTGCTTTTTTATTTTTAAAAACATAGTGATAAAGTGTATATGACATAAATGTGACCATTTTTAAGTGTGCAGTTCAGTGGCATTAAGTACATTCACAGTGCTGTGCAGCCGCCACCTCCATCTATCTCCAGAGCTTTTCATCTCGCAAAACTGAAATTCTGTCTCTATTAACCAACAACTTCCTATTCCTCCCTCCCCACGGCCCCTGGCGACACCACTCTACCTTCTGTTTTTATGATTTGACTAGTCTAGGAACTGCATATAAGTGGAACCAAGACATTCATTTTTTAATTATTTAAGTTCTAAGGTACATGTGCAGAACCTGCAAGTTTGTTACATAGGTATATATGTGACATGGTGGTTTGCTGCATCCATCACCCTGTTACATACATTAGGTATTTCTCCTAACACTATCCCTCCCCTAGCCGCCCACCCTCCTGCTACCCCTCCCCTAGCCCCCCACCTCCCAGGCCCCAGTGTGTGATGCTCCCCTCCCTGTGTCCATGTGTTCTCATTGTTCAACACCTACTTATGAGTGAGAACATGCAGTGTTTGGTTTTCTGTTCTTGGGTCAGTTTGCTGAGAATGACAGT
Organism: Callithrix jacchus; assembly: GCF_049354715.1. Taxonomy (NCBI): domain Eukaryota; kingdom Metazoa; phylum Chordata; class Mammalia; order Primates; family Cebidae; genus Callithrix; species Callithrix jacchus. The sequence continues at coordinate 19,885,380 of NC_133520.1, read as the reverse complement.
TTCCAGCTTCATCTATGTCCCTACAAAGGACATGAACTCATCATTTTTTATAGCTGCATAGTATTCCATGGTGTACACGTGCCACATTTTCTTTATCCATTCTATCATTGGTGGGCATTTGGCTTGGTTACAAGTCTTTGCTCTTGTGCCACAATATACATACGTGTGCATGTGTCCTTATAATAGAATGATTTATAAGCCTTTGGGTATATACCTAGTAATGGGGCTGCTGGGTCAAATGGTATTTCTAGTTCTAGATCCTTGAAGAATCGCCACACTGTCTTCCAAAATGGTTCAACTAATTTACACTCCCACCAACAGTGTAAAAGCGTTTTTATTTCTCCACATCCTCTCCAGCATCTGTTGTCTCCAGATTTTTTAGTGATTGCCATTCTAACTGGTGTGAGATGGTATCTCAATGTGGCTTTGATTTGCATTTCTCTAATGACCAGTGATAATGAGCTTTTCTTCATGTTTATTGGTGACACAAATGTCATCTTTTGAGAAGTGTCTGTTCATAGCCTTCACCCACTTTTTGATGGGATTGTTTGTTTTTTTCTTGTAAATTTATTTAAGTTATTTGTATAAGACCCATAGCAAGATTTAGACTCAACGAGACAGAAAATTAATAAGGATATCCAGGACTTCAACTCAGATCCGGAACAAGTAAACTCAATAAATATTTATAGAGTTCTCCATTTTAAGTACACAAAATATTGATTGGCCATTATTAATACCCATTTTTAGAATGAAGCAATATTCCTGTTCTCTCTCCCTCTTTTTCTTCCTCTTTCTTCCTCTCCTTCTCTCCTTTTTTTACTTTTCAACATCCTAGTTCCTCACCTCTACTCAATACATTCCAAAAAAATAAAAATAAGAAAAATAAAAAATAAATTAAAAAAAAGTTATTTGTAGATTCTGGATATTACCCCTTTGTCAGATTAGTAGATTGCAAAAAAAATTTTCCCATTCTGTTGGTTACCAGTTCACTCTAATGATAGTTTGTTTTGCTGTGCAGAAGCTGTGTTAATTAGGTCCCATTTGTCTATTTTGGCTTTCACTGTCATTGTTTTTGGTTTTTAGTTATGAAGTCCTTGCCTATGCCTATGTCCTAAATGGTTTTGCCTAGGTTTTCTTCTGGGGTTTTTATGGTGTTAGGTGTTATGTTTAAATCTTTAATCCATCTGGAGTTAATTTTTGTATAAGGTATAAGGGAGGGGTTCAGTTTCAGTTTTCTGCATATGGCTAGCCAGTTTTCCCAACACCATTTATTCAACAGGAAATCCTTTCCCCATTGCTTGTTTTTGTCAGGTTTGTCAAAGATCATCAGATGGTTGTAGGAGTGTGGCATTACTTCCAAGGCCTCTGTTCCATTGGTCTATATCTTTGTTTTGGTACCAGTACCATGCTGTTTTGATTACTGTAGCCTTGCAGTATAGTTTGAAGTCAGGTAGTGTGATGTCTCCAGCTTTGGTTTTTTGTTTGTTTGTTTGTGTTTTTGTGTTTTTTGCTTAGGATTGTCTTGGCTACGCAGGCTCTTTTTTCGGTTCCATATGAAATTTAAGGTGTTTTTTTCCAGTTCTGTGAAGAAAGTCAATGGTAGCATGATGGGGATAGCATTGACTCTATAAATTACTTTGGAGAGTATGGCCATTTTCACAATATTGATTCTTCCTAACCATGAGCATGGAATGTTCGTCCATCTGTTTGTGTCATCTCTTAATTCCTTGAGCAGTGGTTTGTAGTTCTCCTTGAAGAGGTCCTTCACATTCCTTGTTAGTTGTATTCCTAGGTATTTTATTCTCTTTGTAGCAATTGTGAATGGGAGTTCACTCACGATTTCAGTCTTTGTTTTCGGTTATTGGTGTATAAGAATGCTTGTGATTTTTGCACATTGATTTTGTATCTTGAGACTTTGCTGAAGTTGCTTATCAGCTTAAGAAGATTTTGGGCTGAGTCAATGGGGTCTTCTAAATATATAATCATGTCATCTGCAAATAGAGACAGTTTGGCTTCCTCTTTTTCTAATTAAATATCCTTTATTTCTTTTTCTTGCCTGATTGCTGTGGCTAGAACTTCCAATACTATGTTGAATAGGAGTGGTGAGAGAGGGCATCCTTTTCTTGTGCCAGTTTTCAAAGGGAATGCTTCCAGTTTTTCCCATTCAGTATGATATTGGCTGTGGGTTTGTCATCAATGGCTCTTATTATTTTGAGATATGTTCCATTAGTACCTAGTTTATTAAGAGGTTTTAGCATAAAGGGCTGTTGAATTTTGTCAAAGGCCTTCTCTGCATCTATTGAGATAATCATGTGTTTTTTTAAGACATTCCTTTTTAATCACCAACAAAATGGCCCCAGTTTCCTCAAGCTCTCAATTTCCTGCCCTCCTGGGAGCCACTTTTAGGTTCAGCCTGAATCTTCAAGTCACGAGAATCCTGTCCTCAGAGACAGAAAGTAGAATGGTCTTGCTTCTACCTCCAAGTGAGGCATAAAAGTGGCAAAATAGAATGAAGGTGGTACTGTAGTTAAATTAATCTTGAAATCAGCAGGACAGAATTAAAGCCATCACAGAAGAAACAAGACGCCCACTCTTGCCTTCTGTCCCACCCAAACACCATCAGTGCCACCAGACAGGCTTAAAGGGGGCAGAGGGGCACTTTCCAAGTCCAAGCCCAGCTCTGCCCTGGTGAGTGCCCCACACATTAGCATGCAAGCAAGGCAAAAGAAACCATGCATCATCTAGCTTCTAAACATGAAACAAGGTTTACTAGGGTCATTTATAAAGGCCAGAAATGGTTGAGAGAACACCTCACCGAAAAATAAAATAAAATAAAGATGTATAGATGGTGTTATGGTTAGTTTTATGTGTCAACTTGAGTGGGCCAAGGGATGCCCAATGAGCTGGTGAAGCATTATTTCTGCGTGTGTCTGTGAGGTTGTTTCTGAAGAAAATAGTTTTAAAATCAGTAGATTGAGTAAAGAAGATTACTGCCACCAATATGGACAAGGATTATTCCATTTGTTAAAGGTCCAAATAAAAGAAAAAAACAAAGGAAAGGTGAATTCAATCACCGCACTTGAGCTGGGACATCCATATTCCCCTGCTCTTGGATACTGGAGCTCCTAGTTCTCAAACCTTTTGACTCAAACTTGGACTTACATCATCAACCCTCTGATTCTCCTGCCTCAGCCTCCCAAACTCCCTATTTTTTTCATGTGGGCTGCACATAATGATTCCTTCCAAAGAGTACAGTATGGAAAGGGGAGAGAAGGAGTAACTTTCCAGTGGAGAAACCTGACTAACACTCCCTTAGCCAAGTGATCAAGGCCAGCATCAGCCATAGTAAGGCACGTGGTAGCAGGTACCCTCGATATGATGAGATGAGAGGAGTGCTTTACCTCTGGGGTCTTCCTCCCACTAACCAATAGCCCTACTCTTTTTTAATTATTATTAACTTTTTTTAGAGACAGGGTCTTGCTGTATCACCGAGGCTAAAGTGCAGTGGCACCATAATAGCTCACTGTAGTCTGGAACTCCTGGGCCCAAGTGATTCTCCTGCCTCAGCCTCCCAAAGTGCTGGGATTACAGGCACCAACCACCACACCCAGCTATTTATTTTAATTTTTTTTAAGTTTTATTTTTTAATTTTATGGATGCATAATAGTGTACATATTTATGGGGCACATTTGATGCTCTGATTACAAGTGCACAATGTGTGATGATCAAATCAGGGTAATTGAGATACTCATCACCTCAAGCATTTATAATTTCTTTAATAGCCCTAGTCTTATCATGAGAAAAAAAAATTAGACAAATTCTAACCCTACAGTATACCTGCCCAGGACTCCTCAAAACCATCAAGGTCATCAAAAATAAGGACAGTCTTAGAAATTGTCACAGCTACAAGAAGTCTGAGGACATGTGAGGACTCAGGTGCAATGTGGGGTCCTAGGTGGGATTCTGGAACAGAAAAGGACATTAGGGAAAAACTAAGGAAGCCCAAATAAGCTATTTTATTAGTCTATTTTCATGCTGCTGAGAAGAAGGAAGGGAAGGGGAGGGGAGGGGAGGTTCAGACAGTAAGTGGTAGAACTAGGATTTGAACCCGCAGCCCCTCAGGCACCAGGGCTGCTGCTCTATACCACCACACCACATAAGAGCTCCAAGCAAATCCCAATGCTTGCTTCCCATCTTCCTTCCATACCACCCAGCCAGGACAAGCCCTGGGAGATGGTTCTGGCTTGGTTAGAAAAGCTCTGACTGCAGGATGCCCTGGTGGCCTCCCCAGGTCCCTGACTGTCTCCTCTCTCTCCTGCCACCCTTACAGGCTAAATGGCAGCTATGAAGCTCTGAAGGGAGGCAGCACCATCGAGGCCATGGAGGACTTCACTGGGGGTGTGGCAGAGACGTTCCAAACTAAAGAGGCCCCAGAGAACTTCTATGAGATTCTAGAGAAGGCTTTGAAGAGGGGATCCCTGCTGGGCTGCTTCATTGATGTAAGTGGCTCATGGGTTCCCATTCCAGGCACGATGCTGGGGCTGCAGTCTGCACCAGGTAACCTGGCCACACCTGAGGAGGGTATAACTGTTGGGGGGCAGTGTTTACTCGTACTAATTAAAACACAAGTTTTAACCAGGCCTGGTGGTGTGTCTCTGGAGTCTGAGGCAGGAGGATCCCTTGAGCCCAGGAGGTCGAGGCTGCGGTGAACGATGATCGTGTCACTGCTCTACAGCCTGGGTGACAGAGCGAGACCCTGTCTCTAATAAATAAATAGCAAATAAAACACAGGTTTCTATTTAACGGTTGTCAAGTGACCGAGGTAAGATGTTCTTGCTGTGTCAGATGGAACAATCTGGAGGCCCAAACAGGTGCGTTGTTACCTCCTTCCCCCTGTTTCTTAGCTGCCTCTGTCCTCCAGCCCCACCCTGAGACTGGGACCCCTGGGCCTGTACCCTTCCCAGCTCTCTCCCTGCTCGTGCAAACAGGCACACTTGTCCACACACAAACATCGAGGTCAGTTGGTTTGATTTTACTGAAATGAGATCTTTCTATCTAGTTTTCTAAACTTTGGTGTTTTTTTTTTCATTTTATATACTATGGAAAAAATAGCAGATAGAAGTCTAATGGTATTTTTAAAAAATTTCTTTATGCATACAAACACACCCACATGTATAATTTTACCTCATCTTTTAAAAAATATTTTTGTTGTTTTTTATGGACTGCTATGACACTAGACATCTTTTTTTAATCAATTCCAGTTTTCTGTTTCTCTTAGATTTCTGTTTCCTCTTAGCCTTGGGGTCTGTTTTTGCTAATGAATTAGCCAGTTCCTCTGAACTTTCAGGTTTGTGATGCAGAACTGTACGTCCTATTGTTCTTTTGCTTTTCTTTTTTTTGGGGGGTGGGGATGGAGTCTTGCTCTGTCGCCAGGCTGGAGTGCAGTGGCACAATCTCAGCTCACTGCAGCCTCCGCTTCCCAGGTTCAAGCGATTCTTCCGCCTCAGCCTCCCGAGGAGTTGGGACTACAGGTACCCGTCATCACACTCAGCTAATTTTTTGTATTTTAGTAGAAACGGGGTTTCACCATGTTGGCTAGGATGGTCTTGATCTCCTGACCTCGTGATCGACCCACTTTGGCCTCCCAGAGTGCTGGGCTTACAGGCATGAGCCACCATGCCCAGCCTGCATCGTATTGTTATATGCTTCTTTTCATCTCTGGGATGTATGTGATTGTGTCTTCTCTCTCATGCTATATACTACATGGAGGTGATAAGTTGTTCTGTTTGGGAAAAAAAATAGGGAACTCTTCAGTGGAGTCCACACTGGGAATGGGCACCTCCCATCCTGGGGAGAGACTGGAACTTACTGTATGTCACTGCTAGACATCCTAGGGGAGTCCAGGGCATAACCCATGCTCATGGCCTGCACCTGGGGCAGCAGAAGGGGCTGGAGGTTGTGACTGGGCCAGCCATGTAGCTGGGTCTGATCCAGTAGGGAGGCTTGATTTAGACAGTAGGTGTGACTCTGCTTTTTCCATGTTTTAGACCAGAAATGCTGCAGAATCTGAGGCCCGGACTCCATTTGGTCTTATTAAGGGTCATGCCTACACTGTAACGGGAACTGACCAGGTAGGCAACTTGAACTCCAACCATAGGGTGTGGGGAGATGCGTGACAATACTAGTCCCTTAGGCATTTATTTAGTGCATTGCAGTTTAAATGTCTGCTGTTGAGACATTTCAGAGACTGTCACCTGAAGAGGCAGGCTAGGATTCAAAATGGCAAACCAGTAAAGAGAGAAACCATGTGATTCCACTGCAGATCAAAACTCATTTAGCAGGTATAAGTGCCTGGTCTTTGTTTTTAATTTCCTTTCTTTCCCAATTTACATCAGTCCTGCGTGAGGATTCTCCAGAGAAATAGAATTACTAGGGAACCAAATATATATACACACACTTATACATGCACACACACACACACACACGCACACACACAGAGTTGACCCTTGAATAACACAGGTTTGAATTTATATGGGAATTTTCTTCCATCTCTGCCATTCCCAAGACAGCAAGACCAACTTCTCCTCCTCCTCCTCCTTCTAAGCCTACTCAACATGAAGATAAGGATGAAGACCTTTATGACAATCCACTTCCACTCAATCCATAGTAAATATGCCTTCTCTTCCCTATGATTTTCTTGATGACATTTCTTTTCCCTGGCTTATCTAGTGTAAGAATACAGTGTATAATATAAATAACTATAAACTATGCATTAATTGGCTCTTTATGTTATCGATAAGACTTCTGGTCCATGGTAGGCTATTCAGAGTTAAGCTTTAGGGAAGTCAAAAGTAATACAAGATTTTTGACGATGCAGGAGGGTTGGCACACCAACCCGCACATTGTTCCAGGGTCAGCTATAATAAGATTTATTGAAAGGCATTGGCTCATGCAGTTGTGAAGAGTGAGAAGTCCCATGATCTGCCCTCTGCAAGGTGGAGACCCAAAAAGCCAGTGGTGCAGTCTGGTCTGAGTCTGGAGGGAAGGCCTAGCAACCAGGAACACCAATGGTAAAAGTCCCAGTCTGAGGACAGGAGAGACTGATGTCCCAGCTCAGGCACCCAGGCAGAGAGAGTGAATTCGGTCTTCTCTGCCTTTTTTGTTCTAGTCACGTCTTCAGAGATGAGATGAGCCCCACCCACACTGCGCAGGGCAATCTATTTTACTCAATCCACTTAAATCTCATGTCACCCAGAAACACCCTTGCAGACACAACCAGAATAACCTTGAAGCAAATATCTGGGCACCCCATGGCCCAGTCAAATTGACACATGAAATTAATCACCACAAGTCCCATTCTCTGTAGCTGTAGCCCAGGGTGAAACTGATCCCTGGAAACACCCAGACTCCACACAGCACCACCTTGACTTCAAGGGAGTGGTTGGTTACGAGGAGATATCCTTGAGGGACACACGGGGAAGAGAAAGAAAGAGAATCAGATAAAAGAAGAAGGCAAGAAGCCAAAGGTATCACTCTCCCAGACTCAAGCTCAGCAAAGCCCAGAAGTCTGCCTTGCCCACTCCATGCCTCCCCTGGACCAGTCTCCAGCCCGGTACTTAGAAGGCACAGGTGCCCCTGGTCTTCTGTGCCCACCCACATTTTGAGTTACATCCTCTGAATGTATGGGGAGTCAAGAACACAGAAGGGAGGCCCTGCCCTTCCTTCTCACTGGAGCCAAGGTGTGAGAAGCAGGTAGACTCTTTGGGATGTTTTCGAATGTCAGCTATTTGTGTTGGTTCCTTTGTCCTCCTTCCCCATCTGTAGATGCCCTGCAGATCACTCACTCAAGAGGGCATGTGATTTTCTAGGTTAGCTCTTCTACGTATTCCACCTAACAACAGAAACCTCCCATCATCTTTGTTTGCTTGATTTTGCTTTCTGTCCCCCTACAAGGAACTCACCTGCCCTGAACATTTCAAATTAAATGAGCCTTTTACATGGTGAGCCACAAGCCGCATCTTGAACTCTGAAGAGTTGATGTTATTTGAATTTTTACACGTCCAAAATACTCTTTATGCCAAATGCATGAGGATAAAACGTTCTGACTGCTACAGTTTCTGGTTAGTCGATAACTAGAAGTCTTTTACTTTCACTCTGTCTCCTCCAAAACCCTTCTCAAATGCATTGGCCCTTGTCCCTGCTTCTGGGCAGAGAGCATGAGGGCACACTGGCTCAAGGGCAATAGAGGTGAACAGCAGGAATCCTCATAGACACCTGAAACCGGGAGAATATTGGGTTTAGAAGACATAAATGCTGTTTTTGTTCATTGTTGTGTTTAAATTCCCAGCACATGCTTATTTTCTTATCATTCATCTGTGCATAGGATGCTAGGATGAAGAAAGCTCAGTAATAGTTCCAGGAGCACCTTTGAGGACTACTCTTTACCATTCACTGGGGTAGATGCTCAAGATGCCTCAGACTTGGCTCCTGCCTCTAGGGAGATCCCAGTCTAGAGAGAAACTCATCCATTTGTAGATTCATGTGGGCTCATTTCACGTTAATTACAATTCTACTTTACTTCCCAGATGTGGCATAAGTAGTTTGGTGCTTAACATGGTATCATTGGCAATACTAGCAATTATTCAATAGGAGTTAGAAGCTTCCAAGGGCTGGTTAAGAACTGGTGAACTTTTACATACCTTCAGCAGCGTTTTAGCCAAGAGGCTTTCCACAAAACTGGTCCTGGATGGAGATGGTCCCCTCTGGAGCACTTGGATGAATGTGGCCAAACCTCCATCATATTTATCATTTCACACTTCCCTCATACTTCTCCCTTCTAGGTAAACCTCCAAGGCCAGAAAATCGAACTCATCCGAGTGCGGAACCCTTGGGGCCAGGTTGAGTGGAATGGGTCATGGAGTGACAGGTCAGTCACCCTATCCCACCAGAGAGGCGGGTTCCCAGGGTGTGTGGGACCAAAGCTGGCTTGTGCAGACATGTGAAGGAGTGGCCTGTCTATGGTCCTCCTGGGCTCTGCCTCCGGATTCTGGGGTGGCCTTTCTTCTTCCCTCAAGCCCTCAAGCCCACCTTGCATCATACTTGATGCTCAAGAGAGGCTTCTACAACGGCACCCTAACTCTCATGAATTGTATTTATGTCAATACGTAAATGTGTATTGACATAAATACCATACCAATGATGTGGTGAAAAGCATTATCTGCAGTTGTGAGTAGCTCCAGTAAGCTGTGTGTGTGTGTGTGTGTGTGTGTGTGTGTGTGTGTGTGTGTGAATCCCTGGAATATTACCTAGCATGTAACTGTGGGATTCTCTCTGATGGTCACTGACCATGGTGGAGGCCCAATGGCCCAGCAGAGAAATAGAAGTGGGGCTGAGCATGGTGGCTCAGGTCTATAATCCCAACACGTCAGGAAGCTAAGGTGGGAGGATCACTTGAGCATGAGAGGTCCAGGCTGCAGTGAACTATGACTGCACAACTGCATTCCAGCCTGGGCAACACAGAAAGACCCAGTGTCTTAAGAAAAAAAAAATAAAGGAAGTGGAATTGAAATTTCACCTATTACAGAGCTGTTAACCAGAGTTTTGGCCCCTAGTCATAAAGAAAGGTCTGACTTTTCTGTACGTGTCCCCACAGCTCCCCTAGCTCTAGTCCCTTGGGAAGTGGCCCAGGTGCCTGGGAACCAACGATGTCTGTGTGGGTGCGTGGCAGGGCCCCCCTGAAGCTCTTGCTCCTCCTCTGCTTCTGGGGCTCCTGAAGGCCTTTCCTGCCACACCTAAGGCCCCTGAGCTTCTGGGAAACTCTGAAGCTCATCTGGAATTTGGTTAAAACTGAGCCAGTGTTGTTTGCCCTCAGTCCAGACAAAGCTACCAGGTCACCAGACACGGTGCAGCCTCTGCCATGTTAGCCAGACCCTGCGTGAGGGCGGCGCACACAGGCATGTGCTTTCCAGGCTGCCGTCGTCCCCCTGGAGGCTCTTGTCCCACCGCCCTTGGCTCTGGCCTTGGCTGCCACCTTCTGAGAACCAAGAAGCACTGGCAGAGATGAGCTGAGACGGGTTGAGGAGGGAAGAGATTGGCCTCCCTCTCCTGGCAGAAATGGAAAGCACAGAGAAATACTGAAACCAAAACTAGTGAGACTGCATCATGCTGTAAGATGTGTGTCGGCCCTCAATTTAGTAGTCTATAAAGGGAAAATGGGCCGTGTTCTCCCCTTTTCTGGGACTCACAGAGGTAAAAATAAAGAAAGCAGCCGGACATGGTGGCTCATGCCTGTAATCCCAGCACTTTGGGAGGCTGAGGCAGATGGATCACCTGAGGTTGGGAGTTCGAAACCGACCTGACCAAAATGGAGAAACCCCGTCTTTAATAAAAATGCAAATTTAGCCAGGTGTAGTGGCACATGCCTGTAATCTCAGCCACTAGGGAGGCTGAGGCAGGAGAATCGCTTGAACCTGGGAGGCAGAGGTTGTGATAAGCCAAGATTGTGCCATTGTGCCCCAGCAAAACACTGCAAGAAAGGAAAGAAAGAGAAAGAAAAAGAAAGAAAGAAAGAAAGAGAAAGAAAAAGAGAGAAAGAAGGGAGGGAGGGAGGGAAGGAAGGAAGGAAGGAAGGAAGGAAGGAAGGAAGGAAGGAAGGAAGGAAGGAAGGAAAGAAAGAAGGGAGAGAGGGAGGAAGGAAGGGCAGAAGCAGGAATTCTGATTGGGGACCAAGGCTGGAATGAAGTTTGTCTTCCACTCACGCAGTCTCCATGGGTGATGGGGGGGCAGGAGCCATCCTGACCCTCTGACTTCGCTGTGCTGCTGGTGACCATGAGTAGGGTTGAAGGCACTGCATGGCCAGCCTGTCAGGCTGATTATCTGGGTTTGAGCCACTTAGAGGATAATGGCTCCAAACGGCTGCTAATTCCACCCTTCTGACCCTGGCCCACGTGCCTGGAGAGAGGTTCCTGCTGATCCTCCCCTCTGATCTCCTGAGCACTCATTCCCCTGAGGCTGAGTGGAGATCACAGGGTGAGAGGGAGTTGCCACATCGGCTGTAGCACCACTACAGTGGTGATATACTTTGAACTATTTGGAAGTGGCTGTGGGGGTCACAGAAAATGAACTTGGAGCCATAATCCTGAGTTTGGAGAGTGACAGGCTGTCACTCCCACCCCCGCTCTTCACTGAGCGCATGTCCATGGGCCCCCCTGAGCCCTCTTGTCTGCAGGACAGGCACGCCTAGCTCACAGAACCCCACCTGACTTGCTAATGAGGTCACAGGCAAAAGGTGCCTGGCACAGACAATATCAAGCGTGGGCAAGTGTAAGGCATAATCACTTTTCCAAGCGTCAGCTTACCCACTAAGAGGAGAGCCCAAGCGCTGCTCCAGGTCACATGGGAGTTGGAGGCCAAGCCCGAAAGTCCATGGGCTTGTGGCTTCCAGCTGGGCTCTTCTCCTACCCTGGTGGCATGTAATGCCTTGTGACCGTCCCATGATAATTTTCCATGTCGGCAGTTCAAATCATCCTCAGGGGCATTTTATCCAGCAGCAACACTTGGAGACACTTTCTGACCAGCCCTCTTATCTGGGGGCTGGGGGTTCACCAGCCACTGCATCACTGGGTGCATTTCTGGGACCCAGTGAGTGGTCACTGAGCAGGACTCATTTCCTCCATCACTGCATGCGGTGGGCTCTGCATCAAGGCCATTATGACTCTTCATGACCTCTGCCTGAACACCAATTTTGTTTACTCCTAGTTCTCCGGAGTGGCGTTCTGTTGGTCCAGCTGAGCAGAAGCGTCTGTGTCACACTGCTCTGGATGATGGGGAATTCTGGTACAGTGCTCGTTCCTGTGTTCACTGCAGACACGAGAAAGCCCCATGGCCCTGGGGCGTAAGGAGCACCACGTTTCTCTCTCTCTCTCCCTTCCCACCCACCCGCTTTTTTTTTTCTTCTTCTTGTTGCCCAGGCTAGAGTGCATAGAATTGACTGGTTGGAGCAAATGGAAGGGAATAGAGCCAGAAACTGGTTGGATCTCAGCTCACTGCGACCTCCGCCTCCTGGGTTCAAGTGATACTCCTGCCTCAGCCTCCCAAGTAGCTGAGATTACAGGCATGCATCACCACACTCAGCTCATTTTGTATTTTTAGGAGAAAGGGGGTTTCACCACGTTGGCCAGGCTAGTCTTGAACTCCTGACCTCAGGTGATCCACCTGCCTTGGCCTCCCAAAGTGCTAGAATTGCAGGTGTGAGCCACCGCACCCAGACTTTTCTCTCCCTTTCTGGCAAATCAGATTTATCTGTCTCAGACCCCTCATATATACCCTGATTAGAAATAAATTTAATCTCCTTCCTGTCTTGGTGGGGGCTTACCTCTGCTCTCATTTTGCTGAAGAGTCTTCAGGGGTTTCCTGCAATTTAATGGAGGAAGAGCCTCTGGTGTCCAGCCTCACGCCCCTCCTTGGAGCTCTGTGATCCAGGTTTACACATGAATTTTAAGACAGGCAACCCTGCAGCTCACAGGGTCCATCCCCTCCACGCCCACCTTAGCGAGAAGGACCTTTGAAGGCAGCTGCCCTGAGGGCATCTAAAGACCTGAGTGGGAAGGAAACATTTCTACTGTGGACTTTCCCTCGGCCTGAATCTCTTTGTTTAATTGAAGAAATTTGTACTGAGCCTTCATCTCTGACAGAATCTTTCAGTCTTATTTCTCCCTGTTTGGATCTAGAAGTTGGCCCTTTTAACCCTGCAAGACCCAGTCTCTGGTTTCTGGCTCTGTTCCCCTCCATGTGTTCCAGCCAGTCAATTCTCATGGAAGCTCGTCTCTTTCTTGTAACAGCTTTTAAAACACAACAACCCAAACCATGAATATTCCAGCTTTTTCCATTCTTTTCCCACAGAGCATAGCCTCAGTCGTGACTTGTTCCGCCTTCCGTATTTTGACAGTTGTCTTAGCCTATTTGGGCGGCTGTAACAAAATACCATAGACTGGGCGGCTGACAAAGAACAAAAACTTATTTCTCACAGTTCTAGATAACAGGAAGTGCAAGGTCAAGGCACAGGCAGAGCCCGCGTCTGGGGAGGGCACTATTTTTGATTTATAGATGGATGCTTCTCCCTGTGTCCTCACATGGTAGAAAGAGGGCAAGGCAGCTCTCTGGGGCCTCTTTTATAAGGGCACTAACCCCATTCATGAGGGCTGCACCCTCACAACCTAGTCACTCCCAAAGGCCCCACCTCTTAACACTATTACTCTGAGGGTTAGGATTCAACATATGAATTTAGGGGAGGCCACAAACATTCAGTCCATGACAACACGCAGCAGATTTACCCAAAGTTTTACCACAGCACAACATAGATATCCATTTTCCAGCTCCGGTAGTGCCATGTTCCCTCCCGCCCAACTGCTAACACACTTTAGAACTTTGCTATGGCGGTTCCGTAATTCAAGGCACCAGTGACTCATGGTAACACTAGCTACAGTAGTGAATAGGCTCCAAATGTATAAAGCTCAAACACAGAAAGTTCTTTTCTCACTCATTGTGACAGTCCAGGGGGGATGTTCACGTTCTGTGCATGACTCTGTTCACACAGCGATTCAGAGACCTAAATGTCTTCTGTTGCGTGGCACTGCCATCTTCTAGGGTCACATGGTCATCTGCATGCCGCCAGAAGAAGAGAAGAATTCAATGACAAATTGAAGAAGACACTCCCGCTTTCTAAAAACCTTGACTCAAGTAAACACATCGCTGCTCACTTCCCACCTCCAAATGGAAGGAGTGGGGTGCGGTCCTGCGCTGGTGAATGCAGCCATCTCTGCCTCAGGAACCAAGAGGGTTTAAGTTCCCCAGATTTGTGGGAAACATGCAGGGTGGCTTGAGAGATTCCCAAGCTGTCAAATTAGAAATTACAGATGAACTTTGAATTTTGAAGTACAGGGGGCTTTGAGTTAGGGAGTTACAAGAGAGGAGCAAAACCACAGGAGGAAAGCTGAGATCTGGAATTAGTATCATCACATTGCTGTGTAGGAGGAGGAGGTAGACTAAGCCAGCGTTTGAGAGACTGCCTGAGGTCAGACTAGTGGTGTTCCAAGCACCTCTCTGCCTCAGGGCCTGGTTGTCCATCTGCCTAGACTCCCAAAAGAGCTGCTTTGCCCAGTACCTGGTAGTGCAGCTCTCCACTCAGTGGTGCCCCATCAGTAAGGCTTTCGCTTACCTCCCTGTTTAAAATAGTGTCCCACCCCTACGCTCCCATCCTTCAGCCCAATTTGATTTTTCTCTGTAGCACTCAGCATCTATAATCAATCTATATTTTTACCCGTTTTTGCCTTTTTAACCTTTATTTTACTTTAAAAAAATTTTCCATCTCCCCCCACCTTGCAGCCCCCCACCCCTTGCAGACAGGAGCTAGATGATTTATGGATGAGTAATCATCGCCCTCCTGTGCCCCATGTCTCTCCCTCTGTTGCAGGATGGCATTTAAGGACTTCAAGGCCCACTTTGACAAAGTGGAGATCTGCAACCTTACTCCTGATGTCCTGGAGGAAGACACGGTTCACAAATGGGAGGTGACAGTTCATCAGGGAAGCTGGGTTCGTGGCTCCACGGCTGGGGGCTGCCGCAATTTCCTGGGTAGGTAGGCTGCCTGTCACTCTCTGCCACTCCTGAATGTCCATTCCAACCCAGAGACACCAAAGGATAAGGGCCGGGTCTTCAGAGAAAGCCTGAAACACAGGCAATAAGATTTCAAAAGTGACTGGGAAAAGAAGGCTGCGCAGATTTAGCTGGATAAGAATTGCTTTAGGGTAACTGCTTTGTTTTACCACTTAGGTCATTTTCCATTACAAGCAATGGAAAGCATGACTCATGCCAGTTTAGCAATAGAAAGGATTATCTCACATAATTGAAGAGCTCAGAGGGAAGGTAGGGTGGGCTTCAGATACATCCCTGTCAGTGCCCTGGTTGCATTTGCTTGTAATTCACTGCTCTGTCCTCTTTTCTGTGTTGACTTTTCTCGTCTGGCTTTCTTTATAATCACAGAAGGGCTGGCAGCAGTATCCAGGGCTTCCTGAGCCCTCATTCACATGAACAGCAAGAGCTTCTAGGGGCTATCAAACAAAAGTCCTCAACTTCCCTCTTATTGGAAATTCCTTGAACAAATATTGCCCAGTGAATGCTATGCATTGATTGGCTTTGTGGCAAGAGGGACTGGCACAGGCCAACAGGAATTCATGCTGGAGCAGTGCTGAGGTCAATCCTACTCAAACTGCCCATCAGCAAGTAGATGCTAGGGGGACAGCCAGAAGTTCACTACACTCTCCTTTGAAATACGAAGTGGAAAAATAAAAACGATGGAACAAACTTTAGGAGACTAGACCCAGAATGTCCTTAAAAAGCTGCAGGGGAAATGGTTGAAGAGAAGGTGAAAATGAAAGAGAGGTTACTTTGTATTCTTTTTGGGGATTATCGAAAGTAGGATAGGAGGACTTATTAGAACAGGGAGAAAAGATGTTACTTTCAAATGTTGCGTAAAATATATAGTGAGGGTGGATGTGGGGTGTGTGTGTGTGTGTGTGTGTGTGTGTGCATGTGTGTGGATGTGTGTGTGTGCTTTGTGGGGTTCTTTGAAGAAAGGGAAAATAATCTACCTCTCCCAAATGACAGACACCTTTTGGACCAATCCACAAATAAAATTGTCTCTGACTGAGAAAGACGAGGGGCAGGAGCAGTGTAGTTTCCTTGTAGCCCTGATGCAGAAAGACAGAAGGAAACTCAAGAGATTTGGTGCCAACATGCTGACAATCGGCTATGCCATTTATCAGGTAGGTGGGAGCCACATTGCATTTCAGAGTTCTCCATCTGAGTTCTAGATTCGCAGCTCCTCCTCGGTCTCATGCCTAAGACTCAACCAGGAGTCCATGAACCCTGTCTGAAAGTCAGGAGGAACTTCCCTAGGAAACCCTTCCCTGACTTGCCCACTGCAGTGCCCTGACAAAGACGAACACCTCAACAAAGACTTCTTCAGATACCACGCTTCTCAGGCCAGAAGCAAGACATTCATCAACCTGAGAGAAGTCTCCGACCGGTTCAAGCTGCCCCCTGGGGATTACATCCTGATTCCCAGCACTTTTGAGCCCCACCAGGAAGCCGATTTCTGTCTGAGAATCTTTTCAGAGAAGAAAGCCATTACCCGGTGAGTCAGAGGAACAGCTTCCAGTGTCCCATTTTTTTAAATATATACTCTAAGTTCTAGAGTACACGTGCAGATCTTGCAGGATTGTTACAGAGGTTTGCTGCCTCCATCCCCATGTTATCTACATTAGGTAATGTTATCATTCCCCCACCTCTCCACCGCCTGCTATGGCTCCCCTAGCCCCCCACAACAGACCCCAGTGTGTGATGTTCCCCTCCCTGTGTCCATGTGTTCTTATTGTTCAACACCCACCTATGAGTGAAAACATGTGGTGTTTGGGTTTCGTTCCTGTGTTAGTTTGCTGAGAATGGTGGTTTCCAGTTTCATCCATATCCCTGCAAAGGACATGAACTCATCCTTTTTTATGGCTGTGTAGTATTCCATGGTGTATATGTGCCACATTTTCTTTATCCAATCTATCTTTGATAGGCATTTGGGTTGGTTCCAAGTCTTTGCTCTTGTGCCACAATAAATATAGGTGTGCATGTGTCCTTATAATAGAATGATTTATAATCCTTTGGGTATATACCTACTAATGGGATTGCTGGGTCAAATGATATTTCTGGTTCTAGATCCTTGAGGAAGCACCACACTGTCTTCCACAATGGTTGAACGAATTTACATTCCCATCAACAGGGCAGGAAAAGTGGAAGTTAAATTGTTTCTATTTGCAGATGACATGACTGTATATTTAGAAGAGCCCATCATCTCAGCCCAAAATCTCCTTAAGCTGATAAGCAACTTCGGCAGTCTCAGGATACAAAATCAATGTGCAGAAATCACAAGTATTCCTATCACCAATAACAGACAAACAGAGAGCCAAATCATGAGTGAACTCCCATTCAGAATCCCACTTCTTTTAGTGATTTACTCACACGGATGTCACCCGGGAAATACTGGAGCCAAGACTGCATTCTTCCCTTTTCCATTACCTACCTGAGAAACAAGGCAGGACAGTTTCTTTTCTTTTCTTTCTTTCTTTTTTTTTTTGTTTGAGACAAAGTTTCACTCTTGTTCCCCAGGCTGGAGTGCAATGGCACAATCTCAGCTCACTGCAACCTCTGCTTCCTGGGTTCAAGTGATTCTCCTGTCTCAGCCTGCCAAATAGCAGGAATTACAGGCACCTGCCACCATACCTGCCTAATTTTTTTTGTATTTTTAGTAGAGATGGGGTTCACCATGTTGGCCAGGCTGATCTTGAACTCCTGACTTCAGGTGATCCACTCGCCTTTGCCTCCCAAAATGCTGGAATTACAGGTGTGAGCCACTGAGCCCAGCCCTAAAGTCTTTAAGTTTTAAACACTCCGCCAGAGGATTTTTTTCCAGCCTTCTCCCAGATACTAGTACAAGGTGACAATGAATATCCTAGTATCTGTTCACACAAAGTACCCTGTATGAGATCCATGTAGATTGGCATCTCTAATGGGTGGCAAGAACAAGAGACAGAAACCCAGGTTCTGCCAGTGCCATGCCTCTTGTTCTCTCCCATTAGTGGGGTGAGCTCAGAGTTAGTGGCACGCATAAGGTAACTTGTTCACAGCAAAACAAATGCCATACTCAAGCTTACTCTGAACAAGATACTTTAATCTGCTATGATACTGAGCATAAGAATCAGCTCTGGCTGGGCGTGGTGGCTCAAGCCTGTAATCCCAGCACTTTGGGAGGCCAAGGCGGGTGGTCAAGAGATCGAGACCATCCTGGTCAACATGGTGAAACCCTGTCTCTACTAATGTTATATCGGACTGAGCACAGAAAGTCAACACCAGGACAAAAGTATGCCAAATTGCAGGGTTTATTGCCAGCGACCACGGAGAAATCACGTCTCTCCAACCTGTGGCCCTGTAAAAGAGGGTGACAAGACCTTTTATACCCGTAAAATCACCTTGGGGGTGAGGGGAGAGGATGGGGTGAGGGGCTTCAGACATTCCAAGGGCCAGTGGATTCAAATCACCTTCTGGGCGGAGATGAGGGTGGGGGGGTTCCGGACATTTAGAGGTCCAGGGGACTATTTGACATTCTGATTGTTATTTAAGGGGATCACAGATGCTGAGATTAACATTCCTTTACACATCGTCTGGGTAGGGATGGGATGCATTGATTTTTATTTACTTGGCGCCAGGATGAAAGTATCTGGGGGTGCTTACTCTGGTAAACAAAGGCCAGCAATTCTGGCATTTACAGATAAGAGAAGGTATGCAGCTTTACCTCACTTTGCATCCTGCACATGATCTAGCAATTTACAGAAGCCAAGGTTAGCAGTCATTGTGAGGAGAATGGAAACAGTTTTGTTCTTTATTAAATGGCATTGTACAGGTTCTAACTCTAGGCTAGCTATATCACACTAAAAGTACAAAAAATTAGCTGGGCATGGTGGCACGTGCCTGTAATCCCAGCTACTCAGGAGGCTGAGGCAGGAGAATTGCCTGAACCCAGGAGGCGGAGGTTGCGGTGAGCAGAGATTGCACCATTGCACTCCAGCCTGGGTAACAAGAGCGAAACTCTGTCTAAAAAAAAAAGAATCAGCTCTGTAGCTTGGTAAGAGAAATTCACACTGAGCTTTGTTTGCATTGGCTTAGCTCTCAGACAGGGTCCTAATCAAACAAACAAGAGTTCTGAAAGGGCTGTGTCCTGTATGCCCAGGGGATGAGGAGGAAAGGGAGGACATGGAATGAGGACAACTACCCTCATTCGATGTTAATGCTTATTTATTTGTATTCCCTTTGACTTTGTGTCAGTTTTTCTTTGTATTCTTCCAAATGTTTTTAGCATTATCAAAAGCTGAAGCCTGCTCCTCCTCTTAATATTACTATTATCCAAATACTACAAATTTCCCTAAATAGTTGAATAGCAAAATAAACATGATTGCATAATTTTTTCTCTTTTTCCCTAAAATAAGCGCACAGACACCCATCCCTCCCGAGCCCTGCCGGTGGAGTCAGGAATTTACATGTGTGAGGAGAGGAAGGAGTTAGGATGCAGCTTCAAAAGGTGGTCTTTAGGCTGGGCACAGTGGCTCATGCCTGTAATCCCAGCACTTTGGGAAGCCAAGGCAGGAAGATCACCTGAGGTCAGGAGTTAAACACCAGCCTGGCAAACATGGAGAAACCCCATCTCTACTAAAAATACACAGATTATCCAGATGTGGTGGCAGGTGCAGGAGGCTGAGGCAGGAGAGTCACTTGAACCCAGGAGGCAGAGTTGCAGTGAGCCAAGATCTATGCCATTGCATTCAGCCTGGGCCACAGAGTCAGACTCCATCTCAAAAAACATGGTCTTTTTGGTTCTGTAATCTTTTAAAATGCACCCCCCCACTGTTTACCACCCAATAGGCTGAATGGTCTCCTTTGAAGATGCAGAGTTCCTGGAGAGTAACTGTGTAATGAAACTGCTCTGTTTGTGGGAGGTGCTACTATTCTACAAAACACTTTATCAGTTGCCCTTACTAAAGTGCATCAAAGAAGTAGGGAATGGCTGCTGGCTTAACTTCTTTTAGTTCCATAAATCCAGAATGCACAAATTCTTGGTGATGGCTGATACATTGATTATATGTCCCCACCAAATCTGAAGTTGAATAGTAATCCCCAAAGAAGGGCCTGGTGGGAGATGTTTGGGTCATGGGTACCGATCCCTCATGGCTTGGTGCTACCCTTGTGATTGTGAGTGAATTCTTTAGATATTTGCAAATAGTGTGTGGCATGTCCCCCACCCCTGCTCTCCTGCTTTTGCCATGTGATATGACTGTTTTCTCTTCTCCCTTCTGTCATGATTACAAGGCTCCTAGGACCCTCTAGAAGTCAAGGAACCAGGTCAACTTCTAGGGAATAGTACCATGCTTCCTTGTAAATCCTACAGAATTGTGAGCCAACCGAACCTCCTTTCTTTATAAATTACTCAGTCTTAGGTATTTCTTTATAGCAGTACAAGAATAGCCTAATACAGAAAATTGGTACAGAAGAGTGGGGCACTGTTATAAGGTTACCTGAAAATGTGGAACTGACTTTGGAAGTAGATAACAGGCAGAGGTTAGAAGAGTTCAAGGGCCTCAGAAGAAGAGAGGAAGATGAGGAAAAGTTTGGAAGGCTGGTTTTTTAGAGGCTGGTTAAACAGTTATGACCAAAATGTTGACGGTGATATGAACAGCGAAGTTCAGGCTGCTGAGGTCTCAGATGGAAATGAGGAACTTACTGGGAACTGAAGTAAAGGTCATGTGTGTTATGCCTTAGCAAAGAACTTGGCTGAATTGTGTCCATGCCCTAGGGATCTGTGGAAGTTTGAATTTCATAGTGGTTATTTAAAGTATCTGGAAGAAGAAATTTCTAAGCAGCAAAGCATTCAGGATGTGGCCTTGTTGCTTCTAACAACCTAAACTCAGATGTGGGAGCAAAGATATGACTTAAAGTTGGAACATATATATTTAAAAGGGAAGTGGAGCATAAAAGGTTGGAAAATTTGCAGCCTGGCTATATAGCAGAGAAAAAGCTTTTTCGAGAGGAATTCAAGCAGGCAGTGGAGCAACCACTTGCTAGAGGTATTTACATAGTTAAAAAGAAGCCAAGTACTAAGATCCAAGACAATGGGGAAAAGGCCTGAAAGGCATTTCAGAGACCTTCGCAGCAATAGCCCAGCCCAGCCCAGGCCAAGAGGCCTAAGAGGAAAAAATGGTTTCCTGGGCCAGGCCTGGGGCCCCACTGCCCTGCACAGACTCAGGATACTGTTACCTGCATCCCAGCTGCTCCAGCTCCAGTCTCTGCTCAAAGGCACCAGATACAGTTTGGGCTACTGCCTCGGAGGATGCAAGGGTGCAACCCATAAGCCTTGGCAGCTTCCAGATGGTGTTAAGCCTGCAGGCACACTGCGTGCAAGACTGAATGAGGCTTGGCAGCCTCCACCTAGATTTCAGAGAATGTACGGAAAAACCTGGGTGCCTAGGGAAAAGCAGGGACAGGGCCCCTCACAGAGAACTTCTACTAGGGAAATGTGAGGTTTGAAGTCTTGCACAGAGTCCCCACTGGGGAACTGCCTAGCAGAACTGTGGGAAGGGGGCCATCATCCTGTAGACCCAAGAATGGTGGATCCACTGGCAGTTTGCACCTTGAGCCTGGAAAAGCCACAGACGCTCAACAACCCATGACAATAGCCAAAGTCACAGGGACAGAGCTTCCCAAGGCCTTGGGATCCCACCCATTGTACCAGGGTTCCCTGGATGTGGGACATGGCATCAAAGGAGATCATTTTGGAGCTTTAAGATTTAATGACTGTCCTGCTGGGTTTCAAACTTACATGGCACCTGTATCCCCTTTCTTTTGGCCTTTTGCAAGGCAAATGTTTACCCAATGCCTGTATTCCCATTGTATCTTGGAAGTATACAATGGAACTTGTATATCTTGGAACTTGATTTTGATATGACAGGCTCATAGGTGATGGGATGGGACTTACATTGTCTCAGATGAGACTTTGGACTTTGGACTTTTGAGTTAATGCTGGAATAAGTTAAGACTTTGGGGGATTATTGGGAAGGCATGATTATATTTTGCTGTGTGAGAAGGACATAAGATTTGGGGAACCACAGCAGAATAATATGGTTTGAATATGTATCCCACCAAATCTGATGTTGAGTTGTAATCCCCAGTGTTGGAGGTGGGGCTTGATGGGAGGTGTTTGGGTCATGGGGACAGATCTCTCGTGGTTTGGTGCTATCTTCACAATAGTGAGTTTGTATGAGATCTGGTTGTTTAAGGGTGTGTGGCAACTCCCCCCCACCACTGGCTCTGCTCCTGCTTTTTCCATGTGATTTGCCTACTCTCCCTTCACTTCCCACGATGATTGTAAGTTTCCTGAGACCTCCTTAGCAGCAGAGCAGATGGCAGCACTGTACTTCCTGTACAGCTTGCAGAACTGTGAGCCAATTAAATCTCTTTTCTTTATAAATTACCCAGTCTCTGGTATTTGTTCACAGCCATTCAAGAATGGCCTAACATAATGGCTGTCCCTCTTATTTGCATTCTGGGCAAGGTCTGACTAAGCATGGCTAAGGGTAGGGGTGTCAATGTATGGGGTCTGCAAACCCTGTGAATTATAAACATCACTGAACAATAAGGGGTTCAGTGGGACAGAAACTTCCTACAGCTCTGGGCTCCTCAGCTCTGCAGATACAAATGAGAAGGTAATCTATAATTAAGGCAGCGTGTTTTTCTGCCCCCACAGGGATATGGATGGAAATGTAGACATTGACCTTCCTGAGGTGAGTCTTCTGATGTTGCTATGGAGTAGAGGATTCAGGTGATGGTTCTGGAAACCCTCCATCTAATCACAGTATTACATAAAACTCAGAAGTTCAGGGAATGGTTATATATGATCAAGTAAGCCTCTGTGATTCTAACCTCCTGGAGACCAAGCTGTGCGTCTTCTAGTGTGTGCTCTTCCAGTCCTGACGGGACCTGGCGTGGGAGCGAGGTGGGTGCCTGGTATAAAGTTCTGTTCGATGTCATCTTTCTCTGTGCTACTGTCAACTGAAATAACAAACACAGAGACACTCTCTAAAAGAAAAGGTATTTATCCGAGGGAAAAAGCACTGCAATGGAATATGCACGCCATAGTAAACCATGTGCATATTTGGGTGGGTAAAGGGCTGACAAAGGTTTCTAAAGGGAAAAAATGAGAAGGATGACATACTTGTTTGAAATAATTATCCTTGGCTATAAAGATCAATAGCAAAGGTGAGCCCAGTCCGATGTTGGACAGGCAGTTCCTGAGCAGAGGTAGAAGTATTTTCGTGTAAGCTTGCAAGGGCCTCTGTGAAAGGTTGTGGTTTTTGCAGCCTTTTGTGATATTTTTGTTATCAGGCAAATAAGCATGAGAACCTTCTGACCTTCCCAAGCTCTATTTGTCAGGGTTTTCTTTTTCTTTTCTTTTTGAGGGGTGGAGTGCAGTGGTGCCATCTCAGCTCCCTGCAACTTCCACCTTTAGGGTTCAAGTGATTCTCCTGCTTCAGCCTCCTGAGTAGCTGGAACTGCAGGTGCCTGCCATCATGCCCAGCTAATTTTTGTATTTTTAGTAGAGACAGGGTTTCATTATGTTGGCTAGGCTGGTCTCAAACTCCTAACCTCAGGTGGTCCACCCGCCTGGGCCTCCCAATTGTCAGGGTTTTCTTAACATTAGTGACTTCATTTTGATTCAATAACTTCCACACTACCAACTCCACCTGAGAGGAGGAGGAGGCTGCCACTTCTGAAGGGTGTAGACTATCTTTTAATTGTTGTGTTTTTTTTTTTGAGGGGAGACACAGTCTCTCTCTGCCACCAGGCTGGAGTGCAGTGGTGCAATCTTGGCTCACTGAAACCTTCGACTCCTTGGTTCAAGTGAGTCTCCTGCCTCAGCCTCGAGAGTAGCTGGGATTACAGGCGTGCGCCACCACACCCAGCTAATTTTGTATTTTTAGTAGAGACAGGGTTTCACCATGTTAGCCAGGCTGGTCTTGATCTCCTGACCTCATGATCTGCCCACCTCAGTCTCCCAAAGTGCTGGGATTATGGGTGTGAGCCACCGCATCCAGCCTAATTGTATTTCAAGAAAAATAAATAAAAAGAAAACCACAGAGGCAGGGAGATTTTTTTACTGTGGAATCGGGGTAACACATTACATCTCTCTTATGTTGTGTGTATGTGGATGGGGAGACCTGGGGGTGGTTTCACCCTTGTCCAAGGGCTGGAGGACACTCACAAGGCACTGACATACTATAGCTGGAACAGTCTGACGTACCCAGCGTCCGCAGAGATCGGCGTTTAGGAGGAAATTTGCTGCCCCATGCTGGGGCACAGCTTCTTAATAATGCTAAAAACACAAAGAAACAAAAAAAACACCCAAAACATTTGCTGAGCTCTTTCTATGTATCAAGCCCAGAGCTTAGTACTAGAAACAGACTCTAGCCTTCAACGATTTTACCATCTATCAAAACAGATCAATGAAGCAAGTCATTCTAGTGCAAGGTGGTACGAGGTAAGCTAGAAGAAGTGCAGCAAGCATGAAAACCCAGTGGCCAGGAGCTGACTTAGGTCGGGGTCAGGGCCTTTACCCTCCTCATCTGTAAGATATCTAAACCTAGGTGGTGTCTAATGGTAGCATATAAGGCACTGCAATAAACAGATAAGGCAGGGAGATTAGGGGACCACAGGATGGGGTGGAGAAGGGCTCCACAGGTCCAGTCGATAAAGTCCTTCTAATCTCTCCTTCTAAGGAGGCTTTGTGAGGAAACGTTCCTTATGCTAAACGAGACACAGCTTGCACACACTGCATCAGGTGGGGACATGGGGCTGGCACACAGGGTCCTGGCTTCTTTCCTGCTATTTTTGTCATGTTTCTTTTTTGTGGATCATTTGGTGCAAGTTTCTTTGGCTGTTTTTTAGCCTCCAAAGCCAACTCCATCTGACCAGGAGACAGAGGAGGAGCAGCGGTTTCGAGCTCTGTTCAAACAGGTTGCTGGTGAGGTAGGACACGCCCTGCTTCCATCTCCATACTGGGCTGAAGGCCTGGGCCTGGCTTCCCAGCAAAGGGTTGCAGTCATGGGGTTGGTCAGCGACGTCGTCCTGAGGCATGGTGGAGCTTGTTGCAAAGTAAGATCAGCACTGACCACTGAAGGTCGGAAGACGCCTTGTTTACAACATCTCTTACTTACACAGTCTGCCACCGTGGATGGGGCCAGTGAGCCCAAAGGAGCTCGGAATGGGACCAGATGCTTTTTTAATTTTTAGTTCTGTTTTGTTTGAGACAGGGTTCTCACTCTGTTGCTCTAGCTGCAGTACAGTGGTATTAGCCTACCTCACTGCAGCCTCAAACTCATGGGCTCTAGAGATCCTATCGCCTCAGCTTCCTGAGAAGCCAGGACTACAGGCACCTGCCATCATCCTTAGCTAATTTAAAAATTTGAAGACAGAGTCTCACTATGTTGCCCAGGCTGGTCTCAAACTCCTAGGCTTGAGCAATCCTCCAGCCTCGGCCTCCCAAATGCTGGGATTACCGGCATGAGCTATCACGTCTAGCCCCAGGTGCTTTCTTTAGGAGGTTAGATCAAGCCTTGAAGAGGTGGCTCCTTTGAACTCAGCCTGGAAGTAAGTCACTGCCATTAGAACTGTCTCTGCTCTAGTCAAAGGGGTCCCTACTAAATTGCAACTTCCTTTCCTTGGTCCCCCACCCCATCCCAGCCCTTTCCACTGCTCAGCTTCCTTTTTGGGGATCCTGGATGGAGAACCCCACACATATCCAGGCTTCCTTCCACCTGCTGGGGTTGGAGGAGAGAAGTCTTTCTAGAAACTGCCCCACAGGTGCTCGCTGGGAGCCATAAATCAGATGAGCTGATAAACTAATTAACGTCCAGGTGCTAATGACTCCGTTAGCTTCCTATGTTTCCCCAAACTGGGGCTCCTGAATTATGAAAGGGGTCACCTGGAGGGGTGATATGTAAACCTAGGGGGTATCTAATGGTAGTATATTATGCACTGCAATAAACAGGCAAGGCAGGGAGATCAGGCGACCACAGGATGGGATGGAGAAAAGGGGTCTCATGTGACTTTGCTTAAAGTACAGCAGGAAGGTGGCTGAGTGCAGCCCTGGGCAGACAGAGCGCGGTGAGGGAGGAAGGCAGTGGTGACCTCCCTACTCCAGTTGCTCTCTGGAACACACTGGGTCACACCCAGCATGACAGGCTCAGAGGAGTTGAAGAGGTTCATGCAGGAGGGATAGAAGTTGTCAGAGAGAGATCCAGAGTTTGGGAGGGAAGTGGGGAATGTTGCAGGAGTTTCAATGAATCTTTATTAACAACCAAAAGAGCACCTCTAGAGTTTTGACCTCCTCCACTCACATCCTGCCTTTCTTCCAAGCAGTTGGATGACTTGGGCACGTGGCTCCATTTCTCTTTCCTCCTCTTTCAGTGGGGGCCTGGCTGAAGCAGGGCTTTCTTACCAACATCAAACATCCCATATCCCCATTCCCTAGGCACAGAGGCTTCAGGATAACCATTCTTAACATATCTGTGTCTGCATGTATGTACGTATGTGTCATATGCGGAGACGTATGTTAGAACATTCCATCACTTCAACAAGAAACACTTTCCCCATCATCAGTGTTAACACTGTACCCCATTTCCCCCAGTCCCAGGCTACTCATCTACTTTCTTTCTCTATAGATTCGATTTACATATTCTGAATGTTTTATATTCAGAAGCACCCCGCAGTGCACCCCTGCACAGCTAGCACAAAATCCTGACCAAAATGAGCTCTATATCAGTGATACTCAAACACGCATGTGCATACAGTCACCTGGGCATCCTGGGAAAAAACACAGATTCCTCATCAATAGATCAAGAGCAGTCTGGGCAACACAGGGAGAGCCCATCTCTGCAAAAATAATCAGCCTGGCATGGTGGGCATGCCTCACCCTTGGGAGGGTGAGGTTGGAGGATTGCTTGAGCCTGGGTAATAGAGGCTGCAGTGAGGTGTGGTCACACCATTGTACTCCAATCTGGATGACAGATCGAGACCCTGTATAAAAAAAAAATAGGCCTGAGACTCTCCATTTCTAATCAGCTTCTGGGGCGAGACCTGCTGAGATTTCCTGGAATGTCTTAGATCCGTGATTCTGAAATTCACCCTTATTCTTTTTTTTTTTTATTGCATTTTAAGTTTTGGGGTACATGTGAAGAACATGCAAGATAGTTGCATAGGTACACACGTGGCTGTGTGATTTGCTGCCTTCCTCCCCTTCACCCATATCTGGCATTTCTCCCCATGCTATCTCTTTCCAACTCCCCGCCCTGCTGTCCCTCCCCTATTCCCCCAATAGACCCCAGTATGTAGTGCTCCCCTCCCTGTGTCCATGTGTTCCATTATTCATCACCCGCCTATGAGTGAGAACATGCGGTATTTCATTTTCTAAATAAGTCCCTAGCACAGAATTAAAAACAGGAACATATCCCCAGGTCATCTGATTTCAAAGGTCCCTGGGTTTAGCCCCAGATGCTGGACTGTTTTAAAGCTCTCCAGGCAGTTCTACTGTGCAGAGGAAGACTCAGACTGGTCTCCAAACTACCTCCAACATAAGAAGCATCTGAGGAGTTTAGGACAATTCCAGGAGTGGTTCTGATCCTCAGGGAATTTGGGCAACCACTGCCTTGCCCTGCCCGGCTTTCCATGTGCTTTCCTGGATTGGGATGTCTCTCTCCTAGTTGGGCTGGCATGTCCCTGAAGCATGTGACATATGAGACCTGTGGCCGCAGCTTCACAGGAGAGGGGCATCTGTCCACAGCAGGGTCCTGAAGGCTGGTCTGTCACTAGAGCCAAATCAAGCTCAGAACTGATTTAAAAAAAAAAAAAACTAAAAAAGAAGGTGCCAAGGGCTGTAAAAAGCAATCGTCTCCACTTCAACAGGACATGGAGGTGACAGCAGAGGAGCTTGAATATGTTTTAAATGCTGTGCTGCAAAAGAGTAAGTGCTGCCCGCATCGGGGTCCCAGGGCACCTATGGAGGGATGAGCAACCACACTGCCCGGGTCCCCTCCCGCCACCCCCACGCTCCCTGCTCCTCCGAGCTGCAGACCTGCTTCCCAGGGCTGAGTTGTAGGTAGACTTTAAAAATAGCTGTTGTTGTTTGTATCCTGATCCCCAAAATGATTCAGGTTTAAGTAGAAATTTCTTAAAAATGCTGAAAAGCCGGCCGGGCGCGGTGGCTCACGTCTGTAATCCCAGCACTTTGGGAGGCCGAGGTGGGTGGATCACAAGATCAAGAGATGGAGACCATCCTGGTCAACATGGTGAAACCCCGTCTCTACTAAAAATACAAAAAATTAGCTGGGCATGGTGGCGCGTGCCTGTAATCCCAGCTACTCAGGAGGCTGAGGCAGGAGTATTGCCTGAACCCAGGAGGCGGAGGTTGTGGTGAGCCGAGATCGCGCCATTGCACTCCAGCCTGGGTAACGACAGCGAAACTCCGTCTCAAAAAAAAAAAAAAAAAAAAAAGCTGAAAAGCCTAATGACAAAGTTAATCAGAAATGATCTCACCATCATAGATAACCACTCTTAACATATGTGTACCTGCATATATGTACATGTGTGTCATATGCATAGACATATAATGCTAGAACATTTCATCACTCCAATAAGAAACCCTTCACCCACTAACAGTGTTAACCCTGTACCCCATTTTCCCCGGCCCCAGGCAACCACTCATCTACTGTCTTTCTCTATAGATTTGATTTACATAGTCTGAATATTTTATATAAAAGGAATCATAGGCCGGGTGCGGTGGCTCATGCCTGTAATCCCAGCACTTTGGGAGGCCGAGACAGATCCCCCAAGATTAGGAGTTCAAGACCAGCCAGGTTAACATGGTGAAACCCCATCTCTACTAGAAATCCAAAAAAAAAAAAAAAAAATTAGCTGGGCTTGGTGGTGGACACCTGTAGTCCCAGCTACTTGGGAGGCTGTGCAGGAGAATTGCTTAAACCTGGGAGGCAGAGGTTGCAGTGAGCCAAGATTGTGCCACTGCACTCCAGCCTGGGCAACAGAGCAAGACTCCATCTCGGGGGGAAAAAAAAGGAATTATACAATGCATGGTCCTTTCTGACTGCTTCTTTTACACAGCATGGTGTTTTCGAGGTCCATCCATGCTGTAGCATGTATCAGTGCTTCATTCCTCCTTACAGCCAAATAACATTCCATCGTATGGATGGGCCCCATTCTGTTTATTCTTTCATATTGGTGGCTATGAAGGTTGTTGCCAGTTTTTGGTCATTATGAATAATGCAACTGTAAATATTCCTGTGCAAGTGTTTTGGGTGAGCATGTGTTTTCACTACTCTTGAGTATATAGTTATGAGGATGTTCCCATCATCATGCAACAGTCTATGGTTAGTTACATGGTAGCACAGCCATCCTCTTAACTATATGTTTAGTTAAGAGAATTGTTTATTTATTTATTTTTTTGTTTTGAGACGGAGTTTCACTCTTGTTACTGAGGCTGGAGTGCAATGGCGCGATCTCGGCTAACAGCAACCTCTGCCTGCTGGGTTCAGGCAATTCTCCTGCCTCAGCCTCCTGAGTAGCTGGGATTACAGGCACACGCCACCATGCCCAGCTAATTTTTTGTCTTTTTTTAGTAGAGACGGAGTTTCACCATGTTGACCAGGATGGTCTCGATCTCTTGACCTCATGATCCACACGCCTCGGACTCCCAAAGTGCTGGGATTACAGGCTTGAGCCACCGCTCCCAGCCAAGAGGATTGTTTATGTTTAATGTTTTAAAAAACTATCTAACTCTTTTCTAAAGTGACTATTTCACATTTTCACCAGCAGTAATATGGGAATACAAATTTCTCCAACAAATTTAAATCCTGCTATTAAATATGCTTCAAAAATTCGATTCCTAAGGGTTGTATAATACCCCATTAAATAGACATAGCCTAAGATATTGACCATGTCTTTCTGTTGGTCATTATTTCACTTCCAAGTTTTTGCCACTACAAATAATGTGATGACAGAAGTCTTCGTATGTAATTCTTTGCTCTGGATTCTTAAGACCAGAATACATGGATGAAAGCATATTCCCGCTTTTGTTGCTTTGTTCCCATTTCGCCAATTTTCCTTCTGAAAGGCCCTATTAACTTTTAATCCTACATCTTAAGAGAGTTGCAACATCACAGCCCCCAACAGCCCCAGATTTAGCCACATGATTGGGCTTTCAGCAGATGAGGACATAGATTTATGTTATTGGGGTTAATTGAATTCAGCTTTCATGTGCAATTTCAGAAAAGGACATCAAATTCAAGAAGCTAAGCCTGATCTCCTGTAAAAACATTATCTCCCTGATGGACGTATCCTTCCAAATATTTGAGCAGAAGCAGACACTGATGCTGGGCTTTAAGCACAGTAGAGTGATTTTCAATAGTGTGGACGCTCCGAGAACATGACATCCTTAGCCAGCAGAATGTTCTTCTTCACAGAAAATAACCCAAACTGGAGGACCCCATGCTGAAACTGGATCAGAATCAAGATGCAGAAGACTGCCCCGCAGCAGGGGTGGGGACCTTTTGAAGGGACTTGGGAGTCTTTTGGCCACTTTGGGATCCCGTCCAAGGGAACAGAGTCCTGTTTTTGTGAACTTTCTGGGGCCACCCCCATCCTACCTCTGCCGTTTCCCCTCTTCAGAGATTTGTGTTTTAATCATTAAAACCACTTCCCCAGGGTCCAAAACCTGTGTCACCTAGGCCAGCCCTCAGCCCTCTCCCTCTGCAGTCCCCGAGCTGAGGCCCCACCAGGAGCCT
Organism: Callithrix jacchus; assembly: GCF_049354715.1. Classification (NCBI taxonomy): domain Eukaryota; kingdom Metazoa; phylum Chordata; class Mammalia; order Primates; family Cebidae; genus Callithrix; species Callithrix jacchus. The sequence goes on along the minus strand of NC_133520.1, from coordinate 19,854,880 downwards.
CAGGTTGAAACGCTGCTCACGTTGTCTCCCTTAACCCACATGGCACAGACCAGCGGCAATGGGAAGCTGGAGTTTGATGAATTCAAAGTGTTCTGGGACAAGCTGAAGCAGTGGATTGTATGTAACCTGGAGCAGGGCGGGGCCTCTGGGGGACCCCGCGAGCATAGAGCAGAGGGGATTTTAAAAGGTGCAGCAGGCTTGCCGGCTAGAGGAGTTGTATTTGGACAGGGGAGAAGCCATGCTATTACAATGCTTATGGGAGTACCACTGTGCTTCCACCCAAAACGAAAAGAAAGATGAAAGGGAAACTGACTTATTTAGGAAGGCCCAGCCCACCTGTAGCCTCTGCGGCCCCTGGAGGGTATCTCCCCTGGGCTCTGGGCTGGATGTTACCCGCTTACTGCCATCGGTGATGCCTTTCAGGCACGCTCCTTCTCAATGCCTCTGCTCTCTGCCCTTTAGAACCTTTTCCTTCGGTTTGATGCTGACAAGTCCGGCACCATGTCTACCTATGAGCTGCGGACAGCCCTGAAAGCTGCAGGTAAAGACTGGAATGCAGGTGGCTGACTGCCCATGGAGACCTGAACAGATGGCAGGTCTTCTCTCTCTGCTGCTCAGGGGGTGGGCCTCGGAGCCCAGTTGGTGCTTCTTAAGGTCACAACCCTTGGAGTGGCAGCACCAGGGTTCAGACCCAGGACTCACTTGCTGACACCAGGGCCCTCATTTTAAACCACTGTGAACATAGGTAGAAGCTTTGTAAATGCATCTGCTAAAAATGAACTTGGCTTGCCCTCTGGAGTCCTCATAGCCTCTGATCATGTTTTCTGGCCCAGCACCTACACATGGCTCATTGGTGGCAAGCTGCCGTGATTCCAGACTTCTAATTTCTGCTCTTAAATAGATGGTTGTTATCATGGATGAGACCAAGCATGCAGTGCCCATGGTTTGGGGACCACACGTCCCTCTGCCACCTGTGGCCCTTGGAATCCAAACTGGATGACTGAGTTTATACCCTGCTCCCTTTCATGAAGGCTGGGCTCCAGCTGGCATTTTCCACCCTCGGTCCGCCGCTGGATGGCTGTTGGCCTCTCTGTGGTCCCGTGTACTGCGCACACAGCCACAGTTTCCGTGGGCGCTCAGCAGCCCTTCCACGCCGGGCCACCTGTGCTTCTTACCAAGCACACCTCGCAGACGGAGGCCTCTTGAACCTTATAAAGTGGTTCCCTCCCAAGGAAAGCAAAAATTTGGAAACATACAGGCTCAGGCCTGATAAAAGGATGATGTATACATAGCCAGGACCATCTCGGGTCCTATGCGAGGGAGAAGAAAATCAGATGACTTACAAATGAGCAAAGTGCCAGGCTGAGCAGGACACTGGACTTTCTTAGAGGATGGTGACAGTGTTTCCAGGGTAGGAGTAGGAACTGAGCAGGGAAGAAAGAGAGCACTCAGCAAGGAGGGGCATGGCCGGGTCTTTCCTACCTTGATGTGGCGTGGGGGGATCGCACCACATCCTCCTCCTCTAGCCCCAAACACCCCGACTGCCATGCAGGCTCGAGACTCTGTGCTCTGTCTCTGACCCGCCTGCTCCTCCGCTGTAATTAGGAAGAAGCAGAAAGACCCTGGGTGGATTTCTGAACATTCCTGCGAATGTTTCCTCAAAAGTGAACATGTAGACCAAAATGAAAGGGGGAAAGAAATCACTTCTAAGGGCACTGATTAGAAATCAAAGCACTAAATATCGGATCTTGAAGGAACTTCACTTTGTTTAGACCCCTCCCTTGACAATGAGGAAACCAAAGCCCAAAGAACTGAACCCATATGCCATGGCTAGAGCAGTGCCAGGCCTCAGATCCAGGCCTCCTGGTCGCAGCCTGGTGTTCCCCTCCCATCGTGGATGTGTGGGAATGGGCCCCTGGCGCAGTGTCATTCACCGGGGGCAGCAGCATCCCCTCTGAGAAACATTCTAGGGCCACAGCTGGAAGTGACGTGAGACACAGAACTCGAGGGAAGACGGGTGGAGGAATGAGTGTGGGGCTCAGACACCAGCCAGTGCAAAGTTCTCCCAAACAAAGCTTCCTGTAAAGTCAGCGAGACCCTATGGGTGATGTTGGCATCAAAACTAAGATCACAAACTCACTAAACTCAGAAGGCATTAAACACAGAAAGCACACCTGAGAGTCCCCAGCATGACAGATTCACACTCTCATGCTGCATTCACACCAAGGGCAGCAGTCCCACTGGGTCTGGCGACCCCAGCTTTGAGAAGTGGAACAGTGGCTCCCTCTTGTTAGCCGTCTCCTCGGCTGCCTGTGAGCTCCCTCGAAGGTGCAGACACCTCGGGGCTCAGATACGGTGGGTTCTGAGTCTCCTCCTTCCTCCCCACAGGCTTTCAGCTGAGCAGCCACCTCCTGCAGCTGATCGTGCTCAGGTATGCGGATGAGGAGCTCCAGCTGGACTTCGATGACTTCCTCAACTGCCTGGTCCGGCTGGAGAACGCGAGCCGTAAGTGTCCAGCGAGGCTGAGGGTGCACCTCAGGTGGCATCTTCAGTCACCCTCTGTGAGTGCATGAGAAACAGCCTGGTGAATGCAATGGCAGAGACGGACCACAGAGAGCCATGGCCTGATGCGTGGGGACAGGTGGGACTGTGCGGTTGGCTATGGGGCAGAATGTGCTAGCCTCCCTTGCAGTGCATTTCTCAGCATCGCCTGTCTTCATACATTTGCAGTGCCTCTGCGGGAGGATGATGGGGCAGGAGCAGGTTTGTGCCTTGTGTCTGAGGAAAGGTTCAATTTCAGGTTAAATCCCATCACAGCATGTAGAAACAGGAGAGTCTCAGTCCCTCCTCCTCCCCCTTCCCTGTAAGGCCTAGACGTTGACCCCGTTATCTCAGACAAGATTTGTTCCACTGAAAGGAGACCGAGATCATGTGCCGGTTTTCCTCGGTGTTGCAGTTTATCGTCATAGCCATCCCGCCCCTTACCTGTGGTTTTGAAGGTGAGAACGAATGAAGCATGTCCAGGGCCTGTAACTCAGCACCAGGGAGGCTGTGAGGACATTCCCTCTGTGCAGCTGCTAAGAGACCGTGCCTTCCTCGTGCTTGGTTTAATGCTCTGGCATTTCCATCTTGAAAGCCTAATAACTTTGAAGCAGGGGGCCCTGCATTTCCATTTTGCCCTGGGCCTTACAAATTATGCATCTGGTCCTGCTTGGTATTTTCTAATCTATGTTCCATAGGCCACTTCAGGGTATGAATATTTGATTTTTTTTTTTTTAACGGCAAGGGGCTGGGCACGGTGGCTTAGGCCTGTAATCCCAGCACTTTGGGAGACCAAGGCAGGTGGATCATAAGGTCAGGAGTTCGAGACCAGCCTAACCAACATAATGAAACCCCATCTCTACCAAAAATACAAAAATTAGCCAAGCATGGTGGTATGCACCTGCTTGTAATCTGGGTTACTCGAGAGGCTGAGGCAGGAAAACCACTTGAACCTGGGAGGTGGAGGTTGCAGTGAGCCGAACTGCACTCCAGCCTGGTGACAGTGCAAGACTTCATCTCAAAAAAAAAAAAAAAAAAAAAGGCCGGGGCTGTGACCCTCGGTTACCAGCATGACAGCTCCCTCTGCTTCTTTGGTGATAGAACACTAATTGCTTGCTTGAAGCACGGCCCCTCTAGACTCTAAACTCCAGGAGAGCCGTAATTTGCAGGCAATCAATGAATATGTGTTGATTAAGAAATTATGAAAGAAAACCAGAGAGAGGCGAGCAGGCCCCAAAGCCCCTAGTATGTCAAGCCAGGCAGCTGGGCTTTCCGTTAGGGGAAAATGGCTGGTGAGAGGGACATGTTAGAAAGACCCCTCCTGAAAGAGAATCACTTATTAGACTTACAGGGCGGTCAGAGCTGACCCTAGAAACAATGAGGTTTGCTAGTTTCTCTTCTCTCAATTGCTCTTACCCTTTCTAAACAACCCAGGCCTAATCCTTCCCAGCAAGTGGGCTGGGAGTGCCTCAGCTTTTTCTCATAATAGAGGAATATTAGGGTGAAGACCCTTCAGGCTTCACACCACGCACTCTGGGATCCTCACATTAGATTTGCCTGGAGAACTTTTACAACTACCAAGGACAGAGCTTTACTCCAGTATTATTTTAACTTTTTATTATAAAAATTTCAACCCTCCACTTACATATAAAGAATCATAATAGGTTCCCATGCACCCCACACCAGCACTTCTCAAACTTTGCTATACATTACGAACTCCAGGGGTGCCTAAAGAAATGTTGATGACCAGGCTGCACAGAAGACCAATTATATGAGAGTCTCAGGGTGGCACACAGCATCGGGATTTATACAAATTTGCCAGGTGTTTTACACCCACCCTCAACAGTTATCATCTTGCTTTTTCTTTGTGCTCCCACAACGTGCACTTTTCCCCCCTAAATAGTTTAATAGCAGATCTCAGAACCTGTCAATTTATCTGAATATCTCAAGCTGATAGGCTTGTTTTTAGCATCATCCTCATGCCATTTGCATGCCTAAAACATTCTCTGCAAACCCTCAACATCATCTAGTGCCCGGTCCATGCCAGAATCTCCCAGGCTGCCTTTCTACAGTTGCTTGCTTGACTCAGGATCCACACAAGATGCATTCACCATGTTTGGTTGTTGGGTCTCTTGCATTTCTTGTGTTCAGTGACAGTCCCCCACCCTGCTTTGGGTTGTATTGTTAAAGCTACCCGTGTGGTTCTCAAGTGAAGCCAGGGCTGATTGGCTTGACCTCGTCTTCCAGAGGTGAGGAGGCCGAGGCCCCAACAGGGCAGTGACTTGCTCAGGTGACACCATGCTGTAGACCCAGCCCTTGGCTCAGTGCCGGCATGCTCTCCTGTGCCGCAGAACTCCTGTCCTGTGACAGCATCCACAGTCCCTTCCTACAAAAGAGAGACTAACAACTTTCAGATTCATGCAAAACTTTACTTACATGTGCTTTTTTTCTGGGGCCTATGGATTTCAAGGGACCTGTACCCCCCACAAGGTTAAGATAGGGGAGATGCTTTGGCTCCCAGAGCTGCTGCCTGGCTGACTGGCTTACGCGACCACTGGCTTGCTGCAAGAATGAAGGCTTCCATCGATTCAGATAAATTCCCCCTCAGCCAGCCCGAGTCCCACCGCCACCCTTGACAAAAGTCGTTGTTTACCACTAGATGGAGCAGCTTCCCCACAGGCTCCACTGAAAGGCCCTTTGGTTCCTGGGAAACCCAACTTGGTAAAGGAATTGTCTCTACAAGGATGTCTTTCTCCCGTCTCTCCTATCAGGGGTGTTCCAGGCTCTCAGTACGAAAAACAAGGAGTTCATTCATCTCAACATAAATGAGGTATGGCCAATCCAGACCCTCTGCTCAGGGGCCCAGCCATGCCCCATAAATATTTGCTAACACATGATTTCATGTGAGGGCTGACATCTAGCTGTGGGAGTGATTACAACAAAATAGCTAGTATTTTTGAGACACTACTTATTAAATAATCAATTGAACCATCACAATAATTCTGTGAGCTAAGTACCAGCAGTATCCCCATTTTGCAGGGTAGAAACTGAGGCATAGAGCGATTAATTGCCTTGACTGGAGTGCGTGAGCAGACTGCCTTCGTGTCCTTCTCTTCCTTCTGTCACTTGGGTAACTTAGCCTGCTTGCCTTCTAGCTGCCAGTTTGCTCACCCCCCTTGCTCATGTTGTCCTGTGGCTCCCATGATGCTCCCCCAAACTCCAACAAGTGCAAAACTGGCCAGTTACCGGGGCCATCAGGGCAATGACAATGGGGGTGGGAGATGACGGGTCCGAGTGTCAGAGGCGTGGAAAAAGGATTCCAGGGGGTTTCAGTCACCCTCTCCCCAGAGGGTCCCTGTGGACCCCTGCTGCTCAGAGGGTGGTCTGCGGGCCAGCACTGGCATATGCGTCACTTAGGAGAGATGGTTGGAAATGCAGAGTGCCAGGCCCTGCCCCAGGCCTGCTGAATGGAAGTCACCTTTCACAGGACCCCAGTGATTCCTGTGCACATAAAGTCTGAGAACACTCTGGAGACATTCTCCTGCCCAAAGGCAGAGGGGAAACTGTGGAGCAGTTTGCTTCAATGGTCTCTGTAATTGTTATCTCCCTTTTCCTTCTTTACCTCCCTGAATATTTCTTTTCAGTTCTCCTTTCTGTTCTACCTAACACCACCAAAGCCAGGCAGCTGCTGCCTCCTCCCCAGTCACTGAGGTTTCTCTCTCCACCGATGTCCATCACACTCGCAGTCAGCTCATTTCCAAATTCAGTCGTAACTTTGGGTTTGGATAACATTTTATTGAATATTTCAAGATGAAGAGGTTGATCACAGTTTGTGTATTAGAGGGATTGTACCTCCTCCCCTCTTTTGTGCTCTGATTTTGATTAATCAGACTGCTCCGTGCCTTGGTTTCACCATTTTCAGAAAGTGACATGGCCCTAATATTACACAAAAAGTTTGCTCTATAATAGTATATAATTTGGCAATTATGGTGACTCATCACTAATTTTCTCATGTGTGTATCTCATATCCCTGGACATATTATAATTTTACTGAGAACATAAACTGGGCATTTTTCTTCTCTAGTTTTGTCTTTCACCTTCAGCATGTAGAACACATTTAATAACTATACCTCCTTTGATCACTCCAAGACTCCAAAGAAAGATGTGCATACCCAAACTATTCTATTATGAAAATAAGAGGAAGCCGGGCATGATGGTGTGCACCTGCAGTCCCAGCTATTCGGGAGGCTTGCTTGAGGCCAGGGGTTTGAGACTGAGTGAGCTATGATCTCACCACTGCACTCTAGCCTGGATGAGAGTAATAGCAAGATCCTATCTTGAAAGAAAGAGAGAAAGAAGAAAGAAGAGAGAGAGAGAAAGGAAGGAAGGAAGGGATATATATATGTATATAGAGACCCCTAGGTCCACCTTTATTATTTACTTTAAAATAAATGATAAATAATGTCACTAAAAAACAACATGAAGAAGGTGTGATGGCTGCCCCTGGTCCAGGGTGGGAGGAGAGAGTGGGAAGGTTTGTTACTCAGTGGCCTCCTAACTAGTCGAAGGCTTCAGAGCACCAGCAGCATGGAGGAAGGGTTCCATTGCTTCAGGTTCAAGGTGGAAGCGTGGACACCTCCAGCCCAAGTGCCCACAGGTGTGGGGGCTTGAATGGGCTCCTGCCCTGCCCCGTATCATCACTCTGCAGGACAACCATCCTTATATCTGGCTCCACGTTAGCATCACCTGGGATTAAAAATCCTGATACCCCAGCCCCTTCCCAGATCCATTAAATCTGAATCTCTGGGGATGGCCCAAGCAATTGGTATTTTTAAAATTCCCTTAGTGAGTCCAGCGTGCAGCCAAGTTGAAGTCTCCCTGTTTTAAAGTCCGTCTCCTCCCGCGACCCATCCCAGGAAGCAACAGGAGCTCTTCCTGGCTGAGTTGGCTTCACCTGCCATCACTTTACTGAAAGAGCCTGTGCACCTATCATTAATTGCAGTAGCCCCAGTATTATATATGCTGTGCCCAGGAAGGAGGACAGAGAGTGGAGAAAAAAAAGTCTCAGATAATCACGTTCTCCCAAGTCACTGTGCAATGATAAGTAAGCTGCTGAAAGGAGGAGGCAGGGGGTACTTAGGAGAGAAAATGAAGGGGAATTGCATCCTACTTCTTCAGCTCACTTGTAACACCCCCCAGCTACAGAACCTGCTTCCACTTTCTGCAGCCCCTCAGTGGTGGAGGGCCACCTCTGTCCCAAAGCTGAGAGGACCCCTCATCAACAAGGAAAAGCCATTTAATACTTCCCTGCACACGATGCCTCAGCGAGGCCATCCTCTTAACAGGGGGAAAACACATTTTCCCATCTCTGTCATACCATCTGTGCTCAATGTGAGCTCACTCAGAAAGGGCTCAGGACCTCCAGAAAATGCCAAGTGCCGAGAATTCATTTATTTTCTTTAAATGGTTTCCTGTTGAGATAGGCATCCAGGTGTGTAGGCAAAATGATCAAATAGCAGATTTCCTGTGATGTCAGCAAACTGGGACCTCTCCTGAGCTTGAGGCTGGAAGGAACATGGAAGGACAATGAGCCCTCATCTCTCTCTCTCTCTGTCTCTTCCCAGTTCATCAATTTGGCGATGAACATCTGAGGCTGCCTGGTAGAGATGCACCCTGCCCAGCTGAATCTTGGCTTTTGGACCTTGACCTTCAGAACTTCTTCTGGCGTGGAACGCTTGCACCCAGCCCTTTCATCATCCAGCCTTCTCCCTTCTCCATCTTGATCTGGGAAGAATGAAATGAACCCAGATATACTCTCTGATTCTGTGCTAGTCCTTTGTAAAGTCACTGCCGTAAGGTGGCTGATAGCAACACCTGTCACTTGCACCCAGGTTCAGGCATCACTAGCTTTCCCACACTCTATTTCCCTTCCTTCTCGGAGAATTACTCAGAGTTCTAATGCACAGAATCCTGGCTTCCATGTAGCTCCAGTCATTGTGATCAGACATCCTTTATAAAACATGTTTTTATAAATGTGTATGTGGAATTAGATGAGGGAGAAAGGGGTGAGGTCATTATTTGGCATTTCTGCATCCTAAGTGTGCTTCCTTATGGGGGAAGACATCAGATAATTTTCTGATAATTGGACAAGAGTGGATCTCTGATAAGAGTGGATCAAGGTAACAATCTCTACCTCCTCCTATGACAGGTGGTAACCAAAACAGTCACTGTCCAGTCCAGACATTCTTTGTGTCCAAAGACTTTGGGTCAGGAAAGCAGAATGCTCTTATTTCTTCTCAAGGAGTCCAGATTCTGATGAGGTTTGATCTTACTCATCCCCAGCATGATGGGGAAAACAGAGCAGAGAAGTCTCACTGTAGCTCACCAGTGCTGAACAGGAGAATCCACTGAGTTGGAATAATGGGAAGTAACATGAAAATATACTGGCTCAATACATGCCAAGATCCGTGCTCTTACTGGTACATTTGCGGCAGGTGAGGTGGAGGATGGGAACGGGGGATGCTGAGAGGGAAGGAGGGAGAATGGTTGGGATGAAGATAAAGTTAGAAGTGGAGGCCGGGCGCAGTGGCTCACAATTGTAACCCAGCACTTTGAGAGGCCAAAGTGGGTGGATCACCTGAGGTCAGAAGTTCAAGACCAGCCTGGCCAATGTGGCAAAACCTCATCTCTACTAAAAATACAAAAATTAGCCGGGTGTGATGGCAGGCACCTGTAATCCCAGCTACTCAGGAGGCTGAGGCAGGAGAATCACTTGAACCCAGGAGGCAGAGGTTGCAGCTTGGGCAAGAAGAGCGAGACTCGGTCTCAAAAAAAAAAAAAAAAAAAAAAGAGAAATGGGGCTTCATCAGAACCCTGTTCCTGATCATGGCCAGGGCTCCACGACCTTCTTCTTTACCTTCCGCCCCTTCCCTAGGCTCACCCAGCCGTGGATACAGGACAAGAGCCCTCCCTCAGGAGCAGGCTTAGGACCAAGGCTCTGTGCTGGGGCGCGCTAGTACAATCCCAGACACGCCATCTCCTGTGCTCGGTCTATGCGCACTCTCATCGGTGCACACTGCTGCCATATTGTTTGTTAGATGTTGTGAATACTAACCCCGCTCACAGGTAAAGCTTGGAAGGGGGCTTGCTGTATGAGCCCCTTTTCCAGTGTCACTCCCACAGGGTGCTTTTACGTCCAGGAGCACTTAACTGTCTCTCACCAATTTTGCCTGGGCTTGAAAGGTACCCAGGAAATGATGTTTCTGAACTGGGTGTCCTGTTTTCTTTCCATCCATATGTCCCTGGCAAAGTTTTTAACCTCTCTGAGACTTAGGTTTCTCCACTCACAGGGATGGTAATTTCTGCCTCACTGAGATCTTGTGATAAATACATGAAATTGTGAGTACAAGGCACCTGGCACAGTACTTGACACATAACAGGCACTCAGTGCAACTAAGGAGCACTGATGTCAACCAGTGTTTCTTAAATGTCTAAAGGAGTTAGATACTATTACATGCTTTCCATTTACCTCTGTTCTTCATTACAAGGATGCAAGAATTACAGAACTATCAGTATTGAAGCAGAGTTCAACAGGGCTCTACAGACTATTATATGATCATGAGTTGAGAACAAAAAAAGAGTGTATGCATTTAGCTTCTATTTGTTTCTGAATTATATGGTCTGATACTGACACCCAGAAATGAAGATGTTTCACATGCATGAATCTGATTTGACTATAATTAGAGTAATTTTTGTAGCTTACAATTCAAACCAAAAGCTTTTGAGTGTGAAAGGAATAATATTAGTTATTACTTCAGGAGAAATAGATGTAAACTGGAGCTGTCCCAGGAAAATTGTGATTTATGGCCATTCTCATTATGTCCATCACCACCTGTGTAATATATACTTTAGGTCTTGGCACCTAAAACATTCAGGCCCTGCTACCTTTAAATTAAACAATAGTGGCTGGGCATGGTGGCTCATGCCTGTAATCCCAGCACTTTGAGAGGCAAAGGTGGGTGGATCACCTGAGCTAAGGGGCTTGAGATTAGCCTGGCCCACATGGTGAAACCCCGTCTGTACTAAAAATATAAAAATTAGCTGGGTATAGTGGTACACGTCTGTAATCACAGCTGCTCAGGAGGCTGAGGCACGATCGCTTGAACTCAGGAGTCGGAGGTTGCAGTGAGCTGAGATCATGCCACTGCCCTCTGTCAGAGTAAGACTGTCACAAAAATAAAAATAAAAATTAATTAAACAATAGTACACATGAGCTATCTAACCTACTGCTTTTCACCAAAATCACTTGAAACACAAAGAGATACATACCTAGACACATTGAAATCAAACTGTTGGGGAGAAAATCTGAAAAGCAGCTTGAGAAAAATGACTCATCATGAACAGGGAGCAACATGATTAGCAACTGACTTCTCGTAAAAAATGCAGACGACAGAAGGCAGTAAAATGACATTCCAAGTGCCAGAGGAAAAATCTTTCAGTCAAGAATTCTATTTTTCCACCAGAACTGCAAAAATGAAGGCACAAAAAGATATTCCCAGTTAAAGACTGAGAGAATTCACTGTTAGCCGACCTGCCATTGGAAAATATTAAACATGTATTGCAGGGTAAAAGGAAATAAATCTAGATGAGATTGTGAATCTGTAGATACAAATGAAGAACACTCCAAAGGGTATCTGTGGATAAACAAAAGAATATATAAACATATTATCTTGCTGGGCGCAGTGGCTCAAGCCTGTAATCCCAGCACTTTGGGAGGCAGAGGCGGGTGGATCATGAGGTCAAGAGATCGAGACCATCCTGGTCAACATGGTGAAACCCCATCTCTACAAAAAAATACAAAAATTAGCTGTGCATGGTGGAGCGTGCCTGTAATCCCAGCTACTCAGAAGGCTGAGGCAGGAGAATTGCCTGAACCCAGGAGGCGGAGGTTGTGGTGAGCCGAGATCGCGCCATTGCACTGCAGCCTGGGTAACAGAAGCAAAATTCCGTCTCAAAGAAAAACATGCTATCTTACCTTCTAATTTTGTTTGAAGACATTAGATTATATAAATCATTCATTATTGCACTATATTGTTAGGTTTATAACATATAAAGAGACATAAAGGAGGGGGAGGAAACAGTATTAAAGCAATATTTTTATATTTTCTTGGTAATACTGACTGAATTAGATACTAGATGGTTATAAATTAAGATGCAGATTGTAATCTACAGAGCAACCAAAAATATAGTACAACAGCAGAGAAATCAAAGTAGAATACTAAAAAAAATGTTTAGCACAAAAGCAGTAAGCCTCATAAAGGATCAATACGTTAGGAATATATAATAATTACAAATATGGTAATACCTAATGGCAGAGTCTCAAAATTACAAAGCAAAAATGACATAATTAGAAGAAGAAATAGATGATTTAGACTTAACATTTATGGTTAGAGAGTTCAATACCCCACTTCTAATAACTGATAGAACAACTATTCAGCAAATCAACAAGGAAATAGAAAACATGAACAAGACTATCAACCAACCTGACTGACATTTATAGAACACTCCACCCTCAAGTCATTAATACACATTTTTTCAAAAGCACGTGGAACATTCTCCAGGTTAGACCATATACTAAACCATAAAACTAATTTTTAATATACTTAAAAGAATTTAAATCACTCAGAGTATGTTCTCCAGCCACAAAGGAATTAAATTAGAAACAAAAATAAGTTTTGGAAATCCTCAAATTTTAGAAATTAATACATTTCTAAATAACCATGGGTTGATGAGAAGAATTACCATGGAAATTAGAAAGATGTTGAACTGAATGAGACAAAAATAAAATAAACTATGTGTTTACACATCTCTATACACATCAACATTAACAGGATGAAGGCAGAGCAGGACTTAGAAAAGGAGAATGTTCTCAAAACAATAATTTAAGCTTCCATTTTAAGAAATTAGAGAAAGAGAGAGGCAAATTAAACCTTAAAAGGAAAGAAAGAAAGACTAGACAAATCAATTAACTAGCAAAGAGAAAAATAATAGAGAACATCAAGGATATGAAAAGGTGATTCTTAAAAAAGATTGCAAAACTGATAAACTTTTAGCTAAACTGATCAAGAAAACAGAAATTAAAAGAATGATAAGTGAATATTTTAAACAACTTTATGTCAACAAATCAGACAACTTGGAAAGGAAAAATTCCTAGAAAAAGATAAATTACCTAAACTACCTTCAGAGAATACTGAAAACCTGAATAGACCTATGTATTAGTCCATTCTCACACTCTAATAAAAACATATCTGAGACTGGGTAATTTATAAAGGAAAGAGATTTAATTGACTCACAATTCAGCATGGCTGGGGAAGCCTCAGGAAATGTACTAACCTGGTGGAAGGGGAAGGGGAAACAAGGTACCCTCTTCACAAAGCAGCAGGAAGGAGAAGTGCCAGCAGGGGAAATGCAAGACACTTATAAAATCATCAGATCTCATGAGCCTCTCACTATCACAAAAACACCATGGGGGAAACCACCCCCATGATTCAATTAACCTCCACTCGGTCCTGCCCTTGACACATGGGGATTATAGGGAGTACAATTCAAAGTGAGATTTAAGTGGGGACACAGAGCCAAACCATATCAACCTATAACGTGAAACATATAATACCGTATCAACCTGTAACATTTTGGTCCTCAGACCAGATCCCTTGGGCTGTGCCTGGAGAGAGCCTCAGGCCACAGTCACATTTATCTGAAATACAGATCCTGCCTCCAGGTTCCTCTCCACCCTGTCCTGTGCAGAGCTATGCAGTGCACTGATGGGCCAGAGCTTGAGAAAGCCCAGAGCATGTGACCTGGTTGGCAGAGGTACCAGGGTCATTAGTGCCAGCCCAATTCAGTGTACTGGATCATTAGCAGAAACAAAGCACCATTCTATTGAGAGCCAAGACCGCCTGCCAAGTACCAGTGTGAAGGCTGCCTCGTCACCACAGCTGTGAATCAAGAGTAGGCTGTGCTTACTACTGATGCCAGCCTGGGACATTTTCCCAGCCCCACAGTGTCTTTCTGAAGTGGGAGAAGGGGAAGGATAGGGTGAGACTCTTTTTGGTGCCTGAACAGTGCCTCTGATAGAAGAATGTAGCTCAGTGATGTTCCCAAGGACGTTTATTGATTCATTTTCAGCAGGACTCTACCAGGAGGAAAAGTAACCCCCCTTTTAAGGAAAGGGAATGGTTGAACCACATGGAGCAACTGCACGATCCTATAATGGAAATGGCATTGAACTTAGAGTTTGAGTCCTGTATTCTTGTCTAGAACTTACCTCCAGCTAGCTGTGTGGACTTAACCGTATCGCTCAACCTCTCTGAATCACCTTGCACCTCACAATTATGTAATTCCTTCTCTCATTCTGAGAACTAGAAGGCCGGGTCAAGTGTGGCTCAGTCCTAGTCTAATTTGATGGATGAAGAGGAGGTAGCAAAGGTGGGGCCAGTGAGTCTGAGAATTCATCTGCTTCCCTGACAGAACTCAGAGTTCTGAGAAGAATGTGTTCGTGCAGAAGTTCTCTGTAGGCCACATCAGTACCTGGCGTCTTGGAAATTGTACTCCTCCTGCCATTCAACAGCTCAGCACACTCAGCTCCTCCACCTTACACGCTTACCAGACCTGAATTGTCTGAATGGGTTTAGCGTTCTCTCTTGTCCTTCCCAGTCTACCTTCTGCATCCTAAAAAGAGTCACCCACCCAGACTATCTCCTTGCTGTCACTTTTCAATGCACCAGAACAGCTTCCTTAGTTGTGACAGTGCACAGTGTTTTCAAACAAAAGGGGCTCACTGCCCAATGTGCTAGAAGCCAATGCTATGACACCACGTTTCCGAGAAAAGAAAAGCTTCATACTGCAAGCTGATTCACAGAGACCAGAACGTCAAGCTCAAATCTGTCTTCTTGTGCTGGCTCCAAAGGAGTATTTTTATTAGAAAAGGTTCAGGGGGTGTATTCTGAGATTAATAGGTGATTGGAGGAAAGAGGAGGTCTAGGAAGTCCTCCAGCGTGCGTTTTTATCTCTCTGTGCCTCCTCATGGGTCTCCTGTGTAATTTCCAGGGGAGTTAGTATGAAACATGCAGTGGAAATTCAGGCTGTGATATCAGCAAGCTCGCCCTGCACAGACTCCAATTGGCCATGTTGGTTACAACTGATTTCAGCCAGTTTTAAAAAAATCTCTTAGGCAGGGGGAGTTTCAGTGTTTCAGCAAGTTCTTTTTTTACCTGCCATGCTGCTAACTCAGGAGTTTCTGTTAGTCATTGGTTTCTTTAACTATTTGGAGCCCGGTTTCAACAGCCCTCTGAAAATGGCCCAATCCAGGGGACAGCGTCAGCTGGCATCCTGTGTGGGGTATCTGCAGTGTGGGATGCCATGGACCATGCCTTCCCCCATAAGACTGATTTCTGCTCTGGGCCCGACCCTACCCCGGCATTCCCCTGCCTCCTGGCTGCTCTTTCATAGTTTCGTCGTGCATTCTCCCTGGGTTTACATCTAATTATTGGTGTTCTCCTCTCACTCTATACACTCCTCCTGGTTTATGTTTACTGTTCTCATGGCTTTCACAGGAATGGGAGGGAGGCATGAAGACTTTATGTCTCCATTTCTATGTCACTTCCTCCCTTGCCTGTGCCTTCACCCTGGCCTCCTTGGGCTCCTTGGCAACAGACAGTAGAGGACAGTTGGGTCTGCTCTCACTCCCAGGTCCACCAGGTGCCTCTGCTTCTGCACTCTGCAGATACTGGATACCCACGCTGCCAGCACAGAAAGGCTGGGGAGTAACCCTGCTGCTTACTCAGAAACAAGAGTTTCTGCCTCCCCATTGCTCCTAGGAAAATGCCAAGAATGCCAGCAAAGCCCTTGTTACCTCTAGCGTGGTTAGACAAGACTTCAGGATGCAGCCATGGACTGGCACTGACAGGTCGCTCATTTGGAACTGAGGCCCTTAGCCTTGCTGGGTCACAGCACTGCCCTTGGCCTCTCAATGCTAGTCCACTGCAGGTTTTCCCCAGGGACGAGGAGCAGCTCAACAGCGGGAACAAGGTCAAGCCACATTCACTGTCATGTATCCTAAGTGCCCAGCACAGCTTCCGGCCCACAGGAGGTGTTGGTCAATGTTTGTGGAACAAAATTGTGCATGAAAGGAAATCTTGGATCCAGAATATATTCCTGTCCCCTTCAGTCCCTTTGAATGGTCAGAATAGGCTTGTGTTTTATGGATCTGGAAAGGATTGCTTATTCAGCATCCGTTCGCTGGCACTTAAAACTGGCTGTCACTACTCCAAAAGCATCCAGGGTGTTTGCCTCTGGAGATGGCATTATGCCTTCCAGATAGAAATTGCAAGCACACAGGGCGGCCCTCACAGAAGCCATGAGCATTATGGTAAAAACATTTCAGAGAAAACAGGTGCAAGCCCATTTTCTAAGCAAAAGAATCAGTGCAATTCATAAAACATGCCTGCTGTACACAATTATTACAACTTAAAAAAAAATCACCTGCACTCAGTTGGGGTAAAGTCTCTGGAAATGTTAGAAAATGTGGACTTGAGACCACAGAAACGTTAGGTTTACTATGTTCTATTATTTCATTTGCTAGAAATATAAAGCAAATCAGTTATTTACAAAGCTGGTAATTTTTTTTTTTTTTGCTAGGAATTGGTAACTGTATTTGCAGAAACAGAGCTTTCTTTGGCTGAAATCACAGAGCTATATATTACTTTGGATGGCATATCATGGGAATAAGCACAATAATAACCCATGAAGTCCTCGTTGAGCTCTATCCACCAATTATTAGCTCTGCCACTTATAAAAACACCCCACTGTTTTATAAACAGTTGTGTGTTTTGTGATATATTTGTTATAAGGAGTTTAAGTCATAAAAATATAAGGAAAAATATTCCCATATATCATCATCAGTTTTGACATCATTTTTAAAATTTTATCGTGGTAAAATATGTACAAGAAAATTTACCATTTGACCCATTTATAGGTGTACAGTTTGGTGGTATTACATACATTCTCCACGTTGTACAACCATCATCATCATCCATTTTCAAAACGTTTGCAACATGCCAACAGACACTATATAATCATTAAACAAAATCTTCCCAGTCCCTCCTCCACCCAACATCTGGCAACCTCTATTCTACTTTCTATCTCTGTGAATTTATCTATTCCAGGTATCTGAAATAAGTGGATTCACACAATATTCATTCTTCTGTATCTGGCTGATTTCACTGAGAATAATGTTTTCAAGAGTCATCATATCATAGCATGTATCAATATTTTCTTCCTTTTAAGGCTAAATAATATTCCAGTGTACAGCTATCCCATGTTTTGTTCATCCATTCATCTGTTTATAGAGTTTAGGTTATTTCCACCTTTTGGCTATTGTGAATAATGCTACTATAAACATTGGTGGACAAGTAGCTGTTTAAGGTCCAGTTTTCTTTTGGGTGCATAACCAGCAGAGGAATTGCTGGATCATATTACAATCTTTTAACTTTTTGAGGAATCACCAAACTGTTTTCCACTTTAGCTGTACCATTTTACATTCCTACTGGCAATGCACAGCTTCCAATTTCTTCATACCCTCACCAACACTCCTTTTTTAAAAAACAACAACAGCTATCCTAATGGGTATGAATGACATCTTGTTGTGGTTTGGATTTATATTTCCTTAATGACAAATAATGTGAAGCACCTTTTCATGTGCTGATTGTGCATTTGTATGTTTTCTTTAGACAAACGTCTACTCAAGTCTTTTGCCCCTTTTGGAATTGGCTTGTTTGTTTTCTACTGTTGAGTTTTAGTTCCTATATTCTGAATAGTGATCCCTTAGCAGATATATGATTTACAAGTCTACTCGCATTCCATGGGTTGTTTTTTTATTCTCTCAATAGTGTCTTTTGTTGTACAAAAGTTTTTAATTTTAATGAAGTTTATTTTTTTTATTTTATTGCCTGTGGTTTTGGAGTTATAACCAAAAAAACCATTGCCAAAACCAGTGTCATGAAGATTTTCCCTTGTGTTTTTGTCTAGGAGTTTTATAGTTTAAACTATTAGATTTAGGTCTTTGATCCATTTTGAGTTTGTTTTTGTATATGGTGTTCAGTAAGGATTCAACTTCATTCTTTTGTGTGTGAATAATCCAATTATCCCATTATTATTGGTTGAAAAGACTGCCTTTTCCCCCAGTGAATGGTTTTGGCACTCATCAAAATCAAATGACTGTATATGTGATGTGCGTGTGTGTGTGTGTGTGTTTTTTTTCTGGGCTCTTTATTCCATTCCACTGGTCTATATTTCAGTCTTCATGCCAGTTCTACACTGTTTTGATTACTGTAGCTTTATAGTAAGTTTTGAAATCAGAAAGTATGACTCCTCCAACTTTGTTCTTCCTTTACGGGATTGTTTTGACGATTTGTTTTACATGGAATTCTTTTAGATTTCATATAAACTTTAGGATAAGGTTTTGGATCTCTGCCAAAAAAAAACCCCAAATTTTAATAGAATTGCACTGAATCTGTAGATCACTTTGGGAAATATTGATATCTTAATGTCTTTCAATCATCACCACAGGATGTCTTTCCAGTTATGCCTTCTTTAATTTCTTTCAGCACTGTTTTATAGGTTTTATTATACAAGTCTTTGCCTTTTTGGTTAAATTTATTTCTAAGGGTTTTTTTATGTCTTGTAAGTTGAATATTTTATTTATTTTCTTTTTGAATTGTTCATTACTGGTGCATAGAAATGCAACTGATATTCATGTGTTCATTTTATATCCTGCAAGTTTGCTGAGTTCATTTTTGACAGACTTTTGTGGAATCTTTCTGGTTTCCTGCATATAAGATCATGTCATCTGCAAACAGAGATAATTTTACCTCTTTCTATCCTTTGGATGCCTTTTATTTCTTTTTCTTGCCTAAGTCCTCTGACTAGGACTTCCCAGTACTATGTTAAAAAGATGTGGTGACAGCAAGTGTTCTTATCTTATTTCTGATGTTAAGAGAAAAGATTCAGCCTTTCAGCATGGAATATGAAGTTAGCCTTGAGTTTTTCTACATGGCCTTTATCATGTTGAGTGAGTTTCTTCTATTTTTAGTTTGGCAGTTGTTTTTACCATGAAATGGTATTGAATTTTTTCAAATGCTTTTTCTGCATCAATTGCTATTATAATGTAGGTTGTATTTTCATTCTGTTTATATGGTGTGTTCCATTGATTGGTTTTCATATGTTGAACCATCCTTGCATTCCAGGAGTAACCTCACTTGATCATGATATATAATCCTTTAGTTATGCTGCTAAATTCAGTTTTCTAATATTGTGCTGAAGATTTGTACATCAATATTCATCAGAGATATGGGGGTGTAATTTCTTTTCTTCAGTATCTTTCTCTGCCAAGATTAATGCTTGCCTCATGAGTTGGGAAGTGTTCTCTCTCCAATTTTTTGGAAGAGTTTGAGCGTGATTGATGCTAATTCTTACTGAAATGTTTAGTAGAATTCACAAGTGATGCCACCTGATACTGGATTTTTTATTTGTTTTATTATTGATTCACTCTCCTTATTGAATAGAGGTCTGTTCAGATTTTCTATTTCCTCATGAGTCAGTTGTGGTAGATTGTGTGTTTCTACATACTCATTTATTTTGCAGAGGTGATATAAAATTAATTATAATCCCCCATTTCATTTCTGATTTCAGTAAATTAAGCCTTCTCTTTTTTTTCCTTGGTCTATCTAGCTAAAGGCTTGTCACCTTCATTGATGCTTTCAAAAAACTGCCTTTTGGCTTTGTTGATATTCTCTATTGTTTTTATATCTCTATTTTGTTTATTCATGTTCTAATATTTGTTATTTCATTTCTTCTGCTATCTTTGGATTTAGTTTTCCCCTTTGTTTCTGGTTCCTTAAGGTGTACAGTTCAGTTATTGATTTGAAATCTTTCTTAGTTTTTAATGTATGCATTTATAGCTATAAACTTTCCTTATAGTGCTGCTTTCACTGCATCTCATCAGTTTTAGTATGTTGTGTTTTTGTTTTCATTTACCTCAGTGTATTTTCCAATTTTTTGTGATTATTTTTCTTTGTTATGGTATCTTTGATATAGAGTATAGGTTTCTAATTGACTGTTATTTTTTCTCTCAATATTTTAAAGACAGTGCTCCAATTTCTTTTAACCTACAATATTTTTGATGAGAAATTCATTGTCATCCTTATTTTTGTTCATTTGTATATAATGCATCTTTTTTTCTGGCTTCTTTTAAGACTTTTACTTTATTCCTGGTAGTTAGCAATGTGATTATAATGTGCCTTTGTACTTTCTTTGTGTTTCTTGTGTTTGGTGTCCACTGAGTTTCTTGGATTTGTGAATTTATAGTTTTAATTAAATTTGTAAAATGTTCTGTCATTCATTCAAATATTTTTGTTCCCCTGCTGCTTCTTTCTGCTTTGGGCAATTCAATTACATGTGTACTAGGTCACATGAAGTTATTCCATAGCTAACTAACATGTTCTCTTCATTTATTTTTCAGTCTTTTTTCCCTCTGTGTTTGATTGGCTACTTTGTCTTCCGATTTACTAATTTTATTTCTAATTTCTACTGTGCTGTTAATTACATCTTCTGTATTTTTTTTATCTAAGCCATTGTGGTTTTCATCTCTAGAAGTTCAAAGTTCAATTTGGGTCTTTCAAGCCCTACCATTTCTTTTCTCTTCTTTTTTTTTTGAGGCTGAATCTCATGCTGTTGCCCAGGCTGGAGTGCAGTTGGCTTCCAGGTTCAAGAGATTCTGCTGCCTCAACCTCCTGAGTAGCTGGGATTACAGGCATGTGCCACCACACCTGGCTAATTTTTGTATTTTTAGTAGACACAAGGTTTCACCATGTTGGCCAGGCTGGTCTCGAACTCTTGACCTCAGGTCATCCACCCGCCTCAGCCTCCAAAGTGCTAGGATTACAAGCATGAGCTACCACACCAGCCTCTCTCTTCCATGTCCTTACTAAACATGTTCAATCTTTTTTCTGGCTTCTTGAACACATGGCATACAGTTGTAATAACCATTTTCATGTCTTTGTCTACTAAATATGTTGTCTGTGTCAGTTCTGGGTCAGTTTCAACTGACCAATTTTCCCTGTCGCTATGGACTGTGCTTTCCTGCTTGTTTGCATGATTTGTGATTGAATGCCACACGTTGGTTGCTAGATATTTTGTATTCCTATAAATGTTATTGAGCTTTGTTCAGTGACACAGATAATTGAAATAAGTTTGATTCTTTTGAGCTTTGTTTTTAAGTTTTGTTAGGTGGGACCATAGCAGCATTTTAGTGGTTTTCTTTTTCCTCACTACTAGACTCACCTAGAAAGTTCAAAATAATCTGCCTTTTTTAAGATCTATATCCTTAATCACATATCAAAATCCCTATTTCCAGATAACATAATACATTCACAGTTTTCTGGGATTATGAATATTTTAGGGGGCCATTAGTAGGCCTAACACAGTTTACCCTCAGCCTCCCTCCCCCCTGTAATATTCGTGCCCGTTCCACACACAAAAGAGAGTGGTGTTCCTGAGTTTGTACCTACTGCTGCATAGTTGAAGGCACCACAGAGATTGGAAATTGTCAAAAAGATACTGCCTTTGCCAGGATCCCTGAGTCCAAATCAATCCTACTTCTGCTCAGGTGTTACCCTGTTCTTGCTAGTGTTACAATTGCCAGCAATTACCACACTGTCAAACCAGAAATAGAAGATTCTCTCTTTTTTCTGTGTTCTGATCTTTTCCCAGGGCCTCCGTCCCATTCGCAGTACTTAACAGGAAGCCAGTTGGCAAAACATCTGTCGTTTGCAGACACCTCACTTGGCAGCATGGATTATAGGAAGGTCAGTGTGAGGCTAGACGAATTTGGCTGCACTTACCTCTCCTGCTCTCTTTGGTTCTGACCAGTGGAATCAATGCACAAATAGCAATAGCCAGATGGTGAAAAAAGAATCAGAGGTATTCATCACTGTGCAAACTCCTCCAAAGTGCTGCTTAAATCTGGATTGTGGAGAATGGTAGGGTTAGTCCTAAGGGCAATGTGGCAGCTCTGAGGAGGGTGCCTTTAGGCTGGCTGGATAAGGGTTAGAAAAGCTGCATGCTGGCTTTTGCTGCAGCTATAGGAAGGTTCTACTGCTGCTGGGGTAGAGAAGAATTCAGGGTGATGCTCACAGCCACAGTAAGTGGACAGAAGAGCAAGTCTCCTCTTCCTCCCTAAGTACCCCAGTCTCCTTTCAGCCCTCTTACTGTCACAGCCTCATGGGGAGCAGCTATAAGACAGAAATGGGTTTTGCAGAGAACCAGCCTCAGTGCCACAGAGCAGGGTGTATGCAGGTGAGTGTAGAGCTTAAGACCAGCAAACCCTGGACCTGGGTGGTGCTGAAAGTGTTTAGAACACATGCTCGACCTCTGAATGCAGATACTGGTCTATGAATTAGCTTTTCTCCCAGGGAGGAGAGAACTTGAGGCTGCAGGGAGGCCAGAATATCCTCTCTAATATGCCTCCATGTGGGAAGAGGGTGTGTTAGTCCTGCCACTTCCTTCCCTTGCACAGTGTCACTGGGCCAAGTAATGGTGACAATTGCTGGGGGCAATGGTTACACAAAGTCTTTTGTAATGTGAGAAAGCAAAGATGCAAATTGCACCATGAATGTAGGTTGTCAAGAGGTAACATGTAGTGTGATTTTAGTAAAAATCAATGTCCCAAGAAAATTATATGTGCAGACAATTTATTTTGTTGATGAAATTCTTACTAAGAGCTTGATACAACTCTTATAGGAAAGACCAGAGGTAATGCAAATTTTATGCTTACACACTGCACAGAATAAATCTTTCTGAGGAATATATTATTCAGATTAATGAGTAGTTAATCATCTTAACCATTTTTTCTAAATATAAAGTTGTTTTTTCCTCTAAATTAACGTCTGCATTTTTCCACCAAAATCAGAAGGCGTCATTTGGAACTATACAACACAAAGAGTGAACTCAAATGTAAATGATGGCTTTCAGTTGACAATAATGTGTCAATATTGATTGATCAATTGCAATAAATTTACCACATCAGGGTTAGTGTGTGTGTGTGTGTTAGTAATAGGAAAAATATTGTAAATTTACCACATCAG
Source organism: Callithrix jacchus (assembly GCF_049354715.1). Taxonomy (NCBI): domain Eukaryota; kingdom Metazoa; phylum Chordata; class Mammalia; order Primates; family Cebidae; genus Callithrix; species Callithrix jacchus. The sequence continues at coordinate 19,832,138 of NC_133520.1, read as the reverse complement.
TGTTAATGCGTGTGTGTGTGTGTGTGTGTGTGTCTGTGCGTGTGTGTGTTAGTAACAGGAGGGAGAGAGGGGACAAGGGAATATGTGAGACCCCTCCCTGCTTGCTGTTCAATTTTTCTGTACAACTAAAACTGTAACTTTGTTCTGATTACTTTTAAATTGAAATGCATTTCCTTAAAAATCACCATCACTGTTTTTTCGTGTCTTTGACTTCTTATCATGGTCCCTTAATTGGGATTGTCCAGACAGCTCATGCCTCCCTTTGTTCATGAAGGTGACGCACTCATCACTGGGTGGTTTCTGAGACTGAGGACCCATCAGCCTTCAAGCTTCCTTTGCTTCAACCTCTAGCTGCAGTTGGCCAGTGACTATTTTCACTTCAGCAAGAACTTCACTAGTTTGTAGATCTTTGAAAATCAAGAGCATTTTGTGATAAGGAGTATATTTCAGTTTGAGATTTGAGTAGAATATTTTCCAGACACCTCTGAGGTTGACTTTGCAACCTTCTGTGAAGATTTGTCAGCATTCTTCTCTGAATCCTGGGTTCGGAAAGCTCCCCGGTTCCGTGTTGGTCTATGATTCTTACAGCATGGTTCTGCAAGATCTAGCAAACATACTTTTTTAAATGTCCATGACTTTCGGACTTCCACGTTGTTTCATGTCTGCATTGTCCAGTTTTAGCAAGAACCCTGCTAAGTCAGTTTAACCAGATTGTCCACACTCAATATCTGATCAACACTGGTATCTGATCAGGTTCCTCATCTTCCACCATTCACCAGGTGATGTCTCATCACCCTGGCCTGCCTTCAGCAAGAATCCTTTAGGTCGGTGTAGACAGAATCTCCCTTATCCCTGATGCTCCCTCTTACTAATTTTCCCTCCAATGATCACTCCCTCCACTCTTCTTCTTGGCTATAAAGTCTCACTTTTCCTTGTTGTATTCAGGGTCGAGCCCAATCTCTCTCCCCCACTGGAGAATACCACGGCCGTGGTCCCTATGCCTATCTCAATGATCCTGAATGAAGTCTCCCTTACTATTTTTAATAAATGTCATGATTAATTTTTTCTTTAACATTATCTCCTATTCCTGCCCCTCCCACCTGATACATGGCAGGCTGGCGTCTGCCATGTCTAATTCTGGAAGAGACAGTACGGGACCATCTGCTATACAGCCTCCTTCTCAGCCCTTGCTCCTAAAGTCACAGGGCATTGATGGTCCAGACTTAAATTTTTCTTAAATGAAACCACAGCCACACACTGCCCAGTGTGTTTTTATTACCATAGTGTTGAAAGAAATATATGGAGATTCATTGAGGCACATATAGGAACTGGAGAAACACATGGAATCACTACACATGAAATCACTTCGAAGGAAGCTGCAAGACATTATGTGCCTATTAAATAATGGAAAATGAAATGTGCCTTTTAAAAATACGCCTTTCACCAAGACAAATGAGATCATCTTCTTGGAAAGAGCTCAGCCAGAAGTGGAAGAAATCCCACCCTCCTTGTTCATGTCTTTGCATCTGAGGCTGTTAAGAGGCCAGGGGCCAAGGCTTCTCACATGCATTCGCCAGGGGTGTGGGGTTGGTTCTACTTTTGATTCTCAGAGAGGATGAAAGAGAAGGCCAGAGAATTTTGTTTCTGTCTCTCTCGCCCTCTTCTTGCGTCTGAAGTATCTAGACACTGCCCTTAACTGTACTTAACATGTGGTCCAGACAAATAAAAACCAATCAGTGCCTCATTTCCTTGCTTTTTTAAATTCAGGAATTCTAATGTTGTCTTTGAAAGAAGGTAGAACAGGCACAGAGGGGAATACTTATTCATGTCCACACAACCTTCTAGAGAAACAATGGTGGGCCAGTCTAAAGCCTGGTGGAAGAGAAAGAATGGTAGTAGCCATGAAGAGAAGGACAAAGCAAAGATGGCCGACATGACCATGGGACAGAGCAAGAATATGGTCCCGCTAACACAAGTGGGTAAACTGGAGGCAGGCGTGGTGGCACAAGCCTGTAACCCCAGCTGCTCTGCAGGCTGGGAAGATCACGTGAGTCCAGGAGTCGAAGACCAGCCTGGGCAACATAGTGAGACCTTGTCTCAAAACCAAACACGAAATGGGTCATTTTGTGATGAGGAGTTTATTTCAGTTTGAGATTTGAGGTAAATATGGAATACCCATGTAAAAACCTTCTGACAGAAAACGGGAGTGTGGGAGTTGACTCTTCATGAGATTTTGGAGCTGGTGATTTAAATTTAAAAGGTGCTGAGCCAGGAGCAGTGGCTCATGCCTGTAATCCCAGCACTTTGGGAGGCCGAGGTGGATGGATCACGAGGTCAAGAGATCGAGACCATCCTGGTCAACATGGTGAAACCCCGTCTCTACTAAAAATACAAAAAATTAGCTGGCATGGTGACGCGTGCCTGTAATCACAGCTACTCAGGAGGCTGAGGCAGGAGAATTGCCTGAACCCAGGAGGCGGAGGTTGCGGTGAGCCGAGATCGCGCCATTGCACTCCAGCCTCGGTAACAAGAGTGAAACTCTGTCTCAAAAAAAAAAAAGGTGCCAATTCAGATAAGTCATTTAAAAGCCATGCTTCCACAAGGAAGTGAGTGTGAAAAGAGAACACCTAAAGGCATAGAGCCTCACAAGGATCCTGGTTGTGAGGACATAGAAAAATGAAGAATTTTTAAAAATAATAATAAAAAAGTAACTTGCAACTCCAAAAAATAATGATAATAATAAAATAAAGGAGATGTCATGAGAAGTGCCATGCAGCCCAGAGTTTTCTTGGGATGGACTAGAGAGAGGTTTGATCTGTTTGAATCCGAAGTCCATGCTTTTCCCACCACTACTTCTAAAACAAACACACATCCCCTCAACCCAAACCCTCCCTCCTCTTGGGCTCCAAAGGCTTTCAGAAGTGCAGTTACCTTCTAGGTCTTCAGAAAAGGAGTCTGATTCAAGGCTACAGAGAGGAGATGGAAAGGGCCAATAGCTGAGACCCAGAAAGAAGCCAACTCTGCAGGGCAGTGAAGCAGATACTCTGGTCTGGAGCCACAACACCGAAAGGTGGTGCAACCTGGTCTCTCCGGGGCTGAAGGCAAGTTCTGTCCATGGTCCTATATTGCTGGGAGGAGAATGTTCGGTGAAGGGATACCCACTTGTTACTGAAATGTCAGGGAGGCTTCAGATGCTGATGAATGGCTTGAGTGTGCTCAAAGATTACTAGTGGCTTTCAAAAGTACAGATATGGATGAGTAAGGATGTAGGAAGAACAGCTTTATGGATGGCTCCATCCAGCATCTTGACCACAAGGAGCATGAGCTTGGTCTGTGGGGGGCTGAGTGGGCACTGGAATGAGGCAAGACATTTGATTAAAGAGGACCAAGGACAGCTGTTTAAAAGCAGAGCACAGTCTACAGCCATACCACCCTGAACGCAGCCAATCTTGTCAGCTCTGCAGGGTCGGGCCTAGTTAGTACTCGGATGGGAGACTGCTTGGGAATAGCGGGTGCTGTAGACTTAACAAAATGCATAATGAGCTTCTTGAGACTGAATTTAAGATGGGAGGATACATTCAATTCAGTCCACTACCATGGAGGGTCTTCTATGAGCCAGGCACAGTGATACAGTGAATGCTGGAGACACAGCCATGGGTTTGATGCGGTGCCTGCTACTAGGAGCGGCAGCGTGGGGGAGGTGGGGTGAGGCAGCTGTAGGAACAGACCACTGAGATACGGAGGAGCGAGTGCTCCTGGTGCCAGCTGTGGCAGGTTGATTGCACATGACCCTACCCTTCTCCTGGTCTGTGCCGTAGTTCCTGCCCTGTCACTTTGGACTGCCTCCCCTTTGACTCTGGGACCAGCCGTGGAACTTGCTTTGTGTTGGTCAATGGGACGCAACTGGAGGATTGGAAAGCCTCATTCTTGTTCTCAACCATGTCCATGAGAACGTAGCAGGCTAACCTGACCAGAGTACAAGAGGGACACGCAGTTAAGTCACCCTGATGGCCTCGTGCCCACTGATTGTGGACCATGACTGAGTCTAAGTCCAGAACAGTCCTGCTGAGACCCCCAATCCCTGACCCACGGGCCTGGGAGCTAAATAGATGCCTGTTGTTCTAAGTCATGGAATTCTGATGTTGTGTCGATGCAGGGTTGTGTGGCAATAGAGAACAGATGCACTATTTGAAGAGAAGGGAGCATCGTTTCCGTTTACTTTGCGGTTGTGGGGATGATAAAAAAGTAAAAAAAAAAAAAAAGAGAGAGAGAAGGGATTCAAGGCTACACAAAGAAGAGCCTGGGGCAGCACAGCTAAGGACAAGAGTACAGGGCGAGTGAGGCTGGGCAGGAGGGAGAGGAGGGGAGCTCAGGCATGAGGCTGGGCAGGAGGATGGCTTCTTAGGGATAATGATGACAAGCCATCCTTGTGGATGAGAGAGAGAAGCTGAAGAGACTGATGGAGGACTAGCTTTGAACAGATAGTGCTGTCTCCACAGGTGGCCCCAATAAAGCAGCTGTTGTTCTTGGAGCACTGACTGGGAGCCAGGCCTTTCTCCTGCTTCCTGTGTGACTCTCCCAAGAGCCCAAGAGTCGGAAGCATCATCACGCCCACGTTCCAGATGAAGAAAGTGAACCGCGAGAATCCAGGCAGCTTGCCCACGTCACCCAGTGTATGCGTGACAGAGAGCGCCAGAGCAGGAGAGGAGGGCCCAGGCCAGTCCAGAGCCTCCATTTCTAGAGGAAAGTCCTGGAGAGGGGATGCTGGGGGTGGCACGGGGGCTTAGGAAGGACACGAGTGACTAGCTGACATGCAAAATGAGGCTAGGTTTCCCTAAGAAAGAGATCAGGGGCTGCAAAGCCTTGACCACACCTCTCTCCAGCTCTGCTCAGCAACCAGAGGCAGGAGCAGGTGGTCGGCGGGACAGTCAGGGCGTGAGACACTCACATTAGGCTTTAGCAGGAGACCCCGGCAGCCAAGGGGTTTCAGATGGGAGGAAAGACACAGATGGGGAAGGAAAGAGACCAGGAATCTAGGAGAGGGCGGAGGGCCTGGCAACTGAAAGAAGGTGAACCAAAGGTCTCAGAAGAGCCAGTGGTTATGGGGGAGGGGACAAGTCCCCAAACAAGGAGGATGTAGGCAGAGGGGACTTGGTACCATGGGACGGTTTAAGGCCCCTGCCTACTACCAATACTGTCCAAGTCACAGGAGGGCTGTCATGGCAAACTGTATGGCTGTCTACAAGTACCAGGGACAATGACTCCCCAGCATCCAACTCCTGGGGCCAGGTGACGTCAGGCATCAAGACACAGGCAGTTTGTCTTTTCAAGATCATTGCAAGATTTTTTGCAATGATGGAAATCGGAAAATCCATCCAAGACATAATTATGTCCATGTGGTGGAAAAGCACTCATTCCGTTTCTTTTCCTCTGAAACTTGGCTCCTTCTCTTCTTGTGACTCGCCCAGGGCCAGGCCAAGTGGATGGAAAAGCCAGTGTCAGTGACATGGGGATCATTCATGACATAGGGCTTAGCAACCTGCATGCTCTGGGAGAGCTCGTTCATCTTGTACAGGGAAAATATTGCCTCTGTCCACAGGAAGAGCTGGGTTCCGGCAGCTGGGGAGGCTGCTTGCAACTGACAGGGTATTAACTGTGAAGCCTTTGGGTGGGAAAATAAAACTCCCCACCTCTCATGCCAAATGAACATTTAAATTGGGGCCAGGCACGGTGGCTCACACCTGTAATCCCAGCACTTTGGGAGGCCAAGGCAGGCAGACCACTTGAGGTTCAGTTTGAAACCAGCCTGGCCAACAGGGTGAAACCCCATCTCTACTAAAAACACAAATATTAGCCAGGCATGGTGGTGTGCAGCTGCAATCCCAACTACTCAGAAGGCTGAGGCAGGAGAATCACTTTAACCCAGGAGGCGGAGGTTGCAGTGAGCCAAGATCACCCCACTGCACTCCAGCCTGGGCAAAGAGTGAGACTCCATCTCAAAATAAGCAAACAAACAAATAGGCAGGCCTTTTTAAAAAGACGGAGAAGAGTTGGCCCAGAAGAAGCAAAGCATATACCAAAATACGAGCTGTCCAACAGCATGAACCCCTCAGAGCAGCAGCAGCCCCGGGGGTGCAGAGTCCAGCCCAGTGGACTGAGGGCAGGTTTGACCTGGATTTCCATAAACAGCCTGTGGTGAGGTCTGCTCACGGGGACCTTTATGTCCAGAAAAGCCTAGGGAGTGCACGCTTCAGATCACTTGCCTCTGGAGATTCAAGAACTTCTTTTTCTATCTCCATATCCTAGTGGCTGACCTTGGTGGCCTGGTCAGGGTCTTCCCCCAAAAAGGTTAGAGATGCCTGGGGAAAGAGGGTGAGAAGTCAAAGGATTCCATCACAGGAGATTTGTTGCCTACCTCACTCAGTTCATTTGACTGGATTCCCCAAGACCCAAACAGCCCGTTTACTAATTTCTGACCTGGCCTAAAGATAATACTGGGCTCAGAGAGAAAGCAGACAAAACTGTCTGTGTATCTAGAAGACAGCATTATGGACTGTGAAATGTCACAGGTAGTGTCTTTTTCCTCCAGCAAATGGGCCCCGAGGCTCGGGCAGCAGCCATCCCGATATGGTGCCAAAGTCAGACCAGATCCTGCCCACTCACCGGGTACTGGAGATGCTGAGCCAGCCCTACACCCCTCCCCTCCACAGAGACACCCAGAGCCTCTGGACAGGGAGCCAAAGGAAATGGTTCTAACAGAGCATCTGCCTCCAATTACTTAGGAAGAGCACAGCACTTTGGAGAACAAGTTTTCTTCCACAAACCAGGGAGGGAACACATGTGGGATCAAACAGAAGCCCCATCCTGGCTTCCCCTCCCAAGTCACACTGCCAGGCGCGGGGCAGGACTCAGACATGTGGCTTTGCCTCTGCAGCATAGAGACCATGGAGGGATTGACAGGAGCACCATTTAGAACTCCAGAAGGCTGTGACAGTCAGAATCTCAGCAGTCCCTCTGTAGAGTGGTTCTTATTTTTCTGAATCAGGGACCCCTTTGAGAATCTGGAGAAAAAAGTTATGAGTCTGTTCCTCCAGAACATGCACAGACACGCAAGAACCTCCACGTCATTTCAGAGCATCCGCAGACTCCCTGACAGCCTGGACTGCAGGTTAGCTCCCATCTCCTCTGTCTCCCTGGAGCAGGTGTGGCATGGCTAATAGAATGCAGAGCAAGACCGGACTCCAGAACTCCCAACCCAGAGCCTTTTTATCGCTCCACACTGCCTCCATGTGCCTGATAGATTTCAGAACCTTTGGAGAACCTTGGAGAACGGAAACTTCCCTGTGTTGATTCTAACCTGACTTCATCCACCCCTGAATCAAGAACCCCAGTCAGGCCCCCTGCCACCCCTCACAGCTTAAAGGCTTGCATTCAAGGCTTGAGGTCCCACACCCCTGGGAGGGTGGCTCAGGGTCAGCCAGGTATCGGATGCCAACAGGCTTGTCCAGGAGCTGCTGCCTCCGAGAAGGCACTGGGCTTGGAGAGAGAGCAAAAGACCTCATCCCCAAGGTCTCATCTCCACCAGGCCATGGGGTCCCAAAAAGTCACATAATAAACAGAATGGGTATTTTTCAGGCCCAAAATAGCCTGAACTAAACTCATGAAACTGACTTATTAGGTCAGCTGTATTCGCCGGGGGAATAATGCTCTTTTTTTCTCCAACTATACTACCTATGAAATTCCTCTTCCCTTCTTTTGACAATATCTCCACCATTCCCTAAAGCCTGCTTTTTAGGGGCGACAACTCACTTTCTGGTACTAAATGTCCAGCTCAGGCCCGGCTAGCTTCTGGGTGTCCACATTGCACTCCAGGCAGTGGAAGTGCCAGCGGTCCCCACCGTGGTCTCTCTTGCTGCCCTGCCACAGAGACAGCCCCAGACAGCCCCCCACACTATATGGGGTTTTCAAGAATGTACAGAGGGAGGACATGAATTGCCAGAGCCACCTGGCAGCAGCAAGGCCAGCAGAAGTGATGCCTACCAGGTGCCAGACACTGCTCTAGAGAGTGGACATTCTACAAGCCTGGCAGAGTCCTGACTCTCAAGGAGCTCATAGTCTAATGGGAGTGCACGTGAAGGATGCGTTTATCTGGCAGCTGGAAGGTGAATGTGCTTTGTAAAGTGACTCGATAAGTAAGATCATAGAGAGCAGAGATGGCTCTCTATGTTGATTTTTATTACAGTTTAATCTAGAAAATTCAAAAATAGCTACATGAGTCACCAGTCAGATGTGTTTCAGGGTAGATGGCAGTTTGCTGAGCAGAGAACCAGGAGGCTATGGGGAGAATGGACATGTTGTAACCCTAGTCCCTGGAGGGCATTAAACCTCTATCCCTGCTTGTAATTTGCTTTTGCTACATAAGACAGACACTGATACAACAAAACTGTAAACAACTCTCCCAGCTACAGGAGACAGCTGTCGCCAAGTTTCAGGGGAAGGAAAGGGCAGCAGAGTTTGCTTTCAGGCTGCTTCGATAATGAGTTTTCTGATAATAACAAGCAGCACAGGTGAGGTTTGTTAATCCTTTTGTCCTCATACCAACCGTATGAAGCAGAACTACTGTTTTGCCCATATTACAGATGAGGAACTTGGGAAAGAGAAAAGTTAAGTAACATGTCTTATGTGACTTACTAATAAGAAGGCACTTAGAAACTCTTTCCTGCGGAAAATTGAAGCAATTTGTAATTGCGCCCCTGATAGGACATAACCAATGGGTAGGGGAGGATTTTGCTGAGTGGTCTGGTTCTAGAAAGCAGGTAATTCATGTGACAGCGCATTTTCCTAAATGGCATTGCAAAAGTGGCTGTGGCTAGAATCCCAAGGGATTTGGGATGCTGGCAATGAGGGGAAGCCAAGAGAAACTGTCGAAAGTGCAGGCTATTGACCCTGCATCGGTGCTGACTGAGTTTGGGATGCAGGCTGATGCAAGGACAGTGAGTGATTCTAGGAATCAGCTGTTCCGCCTGCCTCCCACAGGGCCCTAAATCTGCACTGTCTACCTCAGTGCACCACTAGTGCAAGAGCCCATGTCGGAGGAGGACAAAGGCCCCGGGGAGAGCAGAGCCGGATATGCAAGGTCTAGAAGACAGGAACCAGAGTACGCAAGGCCGGTCTGCCAGGAACAACACTGGGCACCTGCTTCTCCAGCAGCCCAAGGCCAGGAGGGCTTCTGAGCCACTGTCCTTATCTACTACCCTGCTCTGCTGCTGCCAGAAGGAGAGCTGGAGGATGGGAGCTGGCATGTTGGAGGGAACTTGTGCATGACTTAGGTCGAGGCACTCCATGCCTCCTCTATGGAGTCAGCCCTTGGGGAGTCCGAAAAGCAGAGGCAGCCAATCCCACTGCAGGAGCTGGCAGGGTCAGGTGGTATGCAGGAGGAAGCAGAAGAAAGAGCACAGCAAGAGGGGCCTGGAAATGGAAGCAAGTCATCAAAGGCATGGCACCCTTTTCAGCAGATGGGCATGGCCTCAGAGGTGGTGGCAAGGAAGGAGGACTGGAGTCTGGCTAGCTATGTGGAAGCCTTCTGGGGCACAGAAACAGAGAGTCACCTTCTGCCTCCTCACATCCAGCTGCCCCCGATTCCTTGTGCAACTGCTGATAAAATAATGGCTATCACTGATGGCGTGCTTACTGCATGCCAGGCATTGTGTTAACAGCTATTTTATTCAATCCTCTCAGCAATGCTGTGAGGTCACTACAACATTTTGAGAGAGAGAATAGACTCCATCACATCACATGGCTGGGAAGGAGTCTCAGTCTGTGCAACTCAAAGTCCATTCTTTTTTTTTTGAGACGGAGTTTCGCTGTTGTTACCCAGACTGGAGCGCAGTGGCATGATCATGGCTCACCGCAACCTCCGCCTCCTGGGTTCAAGCAATTCTGCCTCAGCCTCCCGAGTAGCTGGGACTACAGGCATACACCACCATGCCCAGCTAATTTTTGTGTTTTTAGTAGAGACAGGGTTTCACTTTGTTGACCAGGATGGTCTTCATCTCTTGACCTCTCAAAGTCCATTCTTAACCCCCCCACCCTCCTGCACACACTCACCTGGATCTCCCCAGGCTGAGACTGGACGTGCTATCCAGGAGGGTCCCACAAGCAACTGACGATCAGAAATCCCTGCATTCTTAATGTTTTGCTCCAGAAGGAATGACAACTGAGTGTGGCGCAGGCACACACTGTGCCAAGGCCCCTGGAGTGCAGATCTAAGATTCAAGATGCATAGAGCCCAGGCACTCTTTGGTCACTGAGGCTGGATCACCCCTCCTGCCACTCCCTGTATCTTCCCCATCCACGCCCCCACCCCCACCCCAGCTGTGAGCAGTCAGTGATGCTCTTTTAGAAACCATACTATAGGCTGGGCACAGTGGCTCACACCTGTAATCCCAGCACTTTGGGAGGCCAGGGCAAGTGGATCACAAGGTCAGGAGTTCGAGACCAGCCTGGACAATATGGTGAAACCCCGTCTCCACTAAAAATACAAAAATTATTCGGGTGTGGTGGTACACACCTGTAATCCCAGCTACTTGGGAGGCTGAAGCAGGAGACTCACTTGAACCTGGGCAGAGGTTGCAGTGAGCCAAGATTGCACCACTGCTCTCCAGCCTGGGTGACAGAGTGAGACTCCTTCTCAAAAAAAAAAAAAAAAAAAAAAAAAGAAAAGAAAGAAACCACACTACAGAGAATGTGGCTGCTTTCTGGATGGCTTCAACCAGCTATCCAACAACAATCAAACCCATATCATGCTCTGGCAAGGCCACGTGGTCCTCCAGGCCCCGACACGGGCACAGTCATCAGCCAGCATTTCCATTAGACAGGGGACAAGGTGAATGCAGCGTGAGGCCTGAATCTACCACGGGGAAGCCATCTTTACCCATGAAAAGGACTTCTGACCCCCAAAGCAGAGAATGTGCCCAACCTATCTGTGGTGAAGAGACAACTCATTCATTGACCTCATTCACATGAAAGTCATGGCCACTCATCTGTGCACCATGTCTCTGAAGAGGCCCCTGGGTCTGGGCTGCAGCTAGCCTATCCGCCCCTCCCCACCTGCTCTCAGCCAGCTGCTCCAGCTCTGTCTCCTGAACACAGCCCTGCTTCTTGCCTCACTGGTCCTGCTCCTCCAGTCCTGGGATGCTGCTCCTGGCTCCATAGCTGTTTGGCTCGTTGCCTCTGAATAGAACATTCAGCCTCTATGTTCTTCTGTTTCTTCAACTGGAGAACAGAGAGAAATGTGGTCATCATTTTTTAAAGGGGGAAGGAGTCATTGGAAGGAATGGCCTGGTAAAGATTCAAAATCCATCAGCTATTTGGAAGAAAAGCTGCTACATAAATAAGCTGCTTGACCCAAGGCCCATTTTGTATGGTTCTGTGAGGTCAATCTTGTTTATTTTCCTGCCTCACAATCCCCAAAGGTTGGGGTGGGCCAAAAGGCAAACCTGCCCTTTGCAGGGGCCTCTCCTGTCAAATTAATCTGATGAGTTGCTGGAGCAGTGTGTGGAAGGGAACGTGGCCCTGTGAGGTTAGCTGTGGCATCTCTGCTGGAGAGAAATGATGCTGGCCCAGGGGGTATGTGCCCTGTGCCCAGCCTGGACAACCCAGTTCACTTCTTGGGGAATATGCTCTCTCTTCCTCCTTATGAGAATAAGAACCCCAACTCTACCCCTTGAGAGCCTCCTAACTTGGTCCCCTGAGAACCTGATGGGGCTGGCAGTGAGGGGATGATTATCTCTGTGTTATAGAGAAGAAAACAGACTTATTCTAAGTCACAGAAATAAGTGGGGACAAGACCTCAGTCTTCTGCCTGCATGATTCATTTTCATACAATACATACCTTAACCCTAACACAGAGCTGAGATACAAGTCAAAAGAAAGAACGCACAGAGGACCTTCTGAAAGGGGTGAAGCTCTACACTGCGTGTCCAGCAGAAATAGTGCAAGCCACATATGTGATTTTTAAGTTTCCTGGTAACCACATTTAAAGTGTAAAAAGAAACAAGTGAAATTACTTTTCATCGATGTTATATTTTATTTAATCTCATATATCCAGAATATCATTTCAACATGTAATCAATATAACAAAGGTAGCACTGAAATATTTTACCTTCTTTCATACTAAGTCTTGGGCATCTCGTGTGCACCTGACACTTCCATGCACTTCAGTTAGCACTAGCCTTGTTTCAGGTGCCCAGTAGCCACATGTGGCCGGCGGCAACTCTTTGGGGCAACCCGGCTCTGCCAAATGGCAGGGCAGGTACCTCCTGCCAAGCTACTCCTCAGCTAGGGCAGTTATGAGGGTCCACAAGGCTGACTCAAAGGAGCTGGAGAACAGCTCCAGGACAGAGAACAGGAGCAGTGGAAGGAAATCAAGCACTTTTGAGCACTTTCACTGCCCCAGGCTCTTTCACCTTTTTTTCTTTTCACCAGAACTTTTCCTGACAAAAATTGGATGCAAACCCTCAATGTAGGAAATAATGAACCCAGAGCTCTCCAGTTGAAGGGCTCAGAGCAGCCAACATGCCTCTCCAAGGTGCCCCTCGAAACTCCCACTAGTTTTTTAAGTGTTTTTCTTGTAGATATCAGATAGTAGGGCTTGCTTGGTTTTCTTGTTGTTGTGGTGGTGGTCATGGTGGTTTTTTGAGACAGAGTCTTGCTCTGCCACCCAGGCTGGAGTGCAGTGACATGATCTCAGCTCACTGCAACCTCTGCTTCCTGGGTTCAAGCAATTCTCCTGCCTCAGCCTCCCCAGTAGCTGGGATTACATGCACGCAACACCACACCTGGCTAGGTTTTGTACTTTTAGTAGAGATCGTGTTTCACCATGTTGGCCAGGCAGGTCTCCAACTCCTGACCTCATGATCCACCCACCTCGGCTTCCCAAAGTGCTGGGATTACAGGCGTGAGCCAACACTTGTCCCATTGGTTCTTGTTTCTGCTTTTCCTCTCTTCCTGTTCTCTTGTTGACTAAATTTCGGCCTACATTTTATTTTCACAATTGACTTATTACCTAGCCATCTTTGCTATAATCTTAATAGCTGCTCTACAGTCAATAATTTGTATGTTTAACTTGTCACAGTCTGACTTTAAATAATAATAATCCCACTTCATGGATAAAATCTTTGCAACAATATATTTTCATGTCTCCCCCACATCCTTTGAAATGTTGTCCTATGTTTTACTTCTACAGAAGCTCTGCATCAGGTTTGGGTTGTGTCAAAGTCTGACCCCTTCAGCTAGAAAGCTCTAGTTTGATCTCTTTACTGCACATGGTATATGTACCATGATACATTGTTATTATTTTTGCTTTAAACAGTTGATTATCTAGCTGAACATTTTAAAATCTGAAAAAGGGCTTTTATATTTACCCACATATTTATCATTTTTTTTCACTCTGCCTTCCTTTGTGGAGATCCATCCCTCTGTCTAGTATTATTTTCATTTTGCCTAAAGAACTTCAATATTTTTTATAATTCAGGTCAGCTGGTGACAAGTTTTCTCAGCTTTTGTGTATCTAAAAGTTTTTATTTTTACCTTCAATTTTTGTTGTTTTTGTTTTAGAGGTGGGGTCTCAGTATGTTGCTCTGCTGGAGTCCAGTGGCTATTTACAGGTTCAATCATAGCACACTACAGCCTCTAGCTCCCGGCCTCAAGTGATTCTCCCATCTCAGCCTCCCAAATAGCTGGGGCTACAGGCATGCACCACAATGCCTAGCTTGTTTTCAGTTTTATAAGATATTTTTTGTTGGATATTAAATTCTAGGTGGGGAGTTCCATTTTCCTTTTCAGCACTTTAAAGATGTTCCAGGCCATCATAGCTCATGCTTGTAATCCTAGCATTTTGGGAGGCTGAGGTGGGAGATTACTTGAGCCTAGGAGTTTGAGACCAGCCTGGGTAACATGGTGAAACCCCATCTCAAAAAAAAAAAAAAAAACATTAGCCAGGCATGGTGGTAGTGTGTACCTGTAGTCCCAATCACTTGGGAATAGGATGCTACATAGGATGCTGAGGTGGGATGATCACCTGAGCCCAGGGAAGTCAAAGCTACAGCGAGCCATGATCACCACTGCATGTCAGCCTGAGTGACAGAGTGAGGTGTTTCAGTTACTTCAAGCTTGTGTATTTGGGGGTGAAATATCTGTAGTCATTTTTTTAAATTTTTTTCCTTCTCTGTACTTAATATGTCTTTTTTTCCTCTGACTTTTCTATAGATTTTCTCTTTATCACTGATTTTCAGCCATTTGTGGCATGCTTTGATGTGTGTGTGTGTGTGTGTGTATTTACTCTACTGTAAATTGAAATTCATCTGTAAGTTTATAGTTTTTATGAAATGTTGAAGACATTTGGCCATTATTTTTTCAAATATTTTTGATCCCTTCCTATCTCTCTTTTCTTTCTGGGACTCTCATTACTCATACATTAGATCTTGTAATATTTTCCCACAGGTCAATGAGGCTTTATTCCTTTTTTCCCAATCTTTTTGTTTCTGTCCTTCATCTTGGATAGATTCTACTGCTATGTCTTTTAGTTCAATAATTTCTGCAATGTGTCATCTAATTTTAATCTGATACAGGAAATTTTTTGTTTTATGTATTGTTTTGTCTTTTTAGCTTCCATTACTCTCTTCATCATCTTTGCATTTTACTTTGCATCCTTGAGCATTTGCATAATGTTAATCACAGTTGTTTTACTCTCCTGTGTGCTCATTCCATCATCTTTATCACTTTGGGGTTGGTCTATCAGTTGATTTTTCTCCTGTGTATGAATCACATTTTCTTGCTTAGTAATTTTTTTGCCTCTAGTAATTTTTGATTGGTTGCTAACATTGTGAATTTAATGTTGCTTAGCGCTAGATTTTGTGTTATTTTTATAAAGAGCGTTGGGCTTATTCTTGCAGCTGCTAAGTCATTTGTGAGTCAGTCTGATCCTTTCATGCCTTGTTTTAAAACTCTTATATATCTAGACTATATTCTAAGGAAAAATTAGCCCTGCTCCTAATGCACGGCCCTTCTAGCATCACTGGTGAGAGCCCCGCATATGCAACCTGGTTTGCACTGTGGCTGGAGAGAAGTTGAGTGATTCTTGGCCTCATGTAAACTCTGGGAATTATTCATTTTCGTAGCTCCTTGATAACGGTTGTTTCTTTAGAATTTGATCTTGTCCAGGCACTAAAGTTTCACACATGTACAGATTGGTCTTTAGCCAAAGACTTAAGGAAATCTCTATGCAGATTTCTGGAAACCTTCCTTTCTGGAACTCTGCCCTGTCAATTCTAGCCCCTTTGGCCTCCCCAGCTCCAAACTCATCCTTCTTAGCAAAGCAAAACTACCAGGCTCTATCTGTATTTCTCCCCCACCCCTGTGCTATGGTCTGGAAATTATTGCCAACACCCTCATGGAGAATCCAATGCATAGTTTTGGAGCTCTTTCTCTGCGCAGTTCCCTCCTGCCAATTCCAGCCTCCTTTTTGTCCTCAAACTCGTTCCCCTCAGCTCAAAGAAACCTGCGTGCTGTGCTTAGGATGCCCACCTCCTACAACACAGTCTAGAAAATGCCTCAAGCCAGAAAGCCATGACAATCATAAGGCTTATCTCATTTGTGTCCTCTCCCCCAAGAATCGCAGTTCTACATTGCCTATTGTCCAAAGTCTACAAACAGTTGTTTCACATACTTTGTACACTCTTCTAGTTGTTTATAACAAGAGGGTAAGCCTTGTCCCAATTGCTCTATCATTGCCAGAAGCAGAAATCCTCTTTTAAGAACTTTCAACTATAAAAATGTTTATGAAGTCATATATTTAGTCTGTCTCCTCCACTAAAATATAAGCCACATGAGGGTAGCAACTATGTCTGTATTATACATTGATGAATCCCCAGTGCCCAGCACCAGGCTGTAACACAGTAAGAACGATGAGGAAAAAATACATTACAGTATTATAAGTCTGGGGCTGGATGTTGGCATGAATCAGGGAAAGAGAACAAAATGAGGCGGGGTGGAGGGAGGGAAACAGACAGCATGACACAAAGAGAACTGCCAGGGCCCATGTGGGTTCCAGGTTTGCATTTGGATCTCAGTTCCAATCTGGGCTGTCCCTGTGAGACACATGTCTTCCACTTGGACTTGACTAGTTTCATAAGGAAAGATTGGAAGTAAAGGCTTTAAAATGTGGGTATTGTGCTAAAGCAGTGGACTATATTTTCCAACACTTTCTGTCATGTAGTTAGAAAACTTACAATAATTTTAGAAATCCTCACGGATTATTGCCTATGATATCATTGCATGACAAACCTTGTTGGTGTAAACTTCAGGTTGCTGTGGTGAAGGCACTGGCCAATTGGTGAAATCATTTCTTCCTTTGCAGAGTGCCTTCCCCCACCTCACACAGCCAGTATGACTTCTATCCCCAAGGAATAGGGCACCAGGTGTCCCTAATTCTGCCTCTCACTCTCCTCCCAATCTGCACAATCACCCACTTGCATCAATCCAGTAAGCTTTATACATGTCAGCTGATGAACTGTACAGTCACACAGAGATTGAGAGTGACACCAACTGCAGCCAAACAGCCAAGTCACAAAATACTGAACCCATGTGGGTCAAGGACCACCTCTGATCTAAGAAGCTAGCTAAATGAAAAAGACTCCTGTCTGATGTGAGAGCTCAGTAACAGACTTAGGCGATGCACAGTATCAAATTTCTTTGCAAGTGGGCGCCTACTGGCACGTGATTACCATTAGTCCACTTCAGACCCCTGTTATACTTCTTTCCTGCCACCTTTATTTCCAACCCTATTCCTCCCACAGACTACCATTCTATTCTGTTAACTATATCGTGCTTATTTGCATATATTTAAAATTATGCAAATATGTTGTTCTATATACTATGATTTTAATGTTCCTAACCCCCCAAACTCATGTTGAAATTTAATCCCCAATGTGGCTATATTGAGAGGTGAGACCTTTAAAGGGTGATTGGATCATGAGGGCACTGTCCTTATGGTGGATTAATCTCATGGATTAACAGATTAATGGATTAATTTAATGGGTTACCATGGGAGTGGGATTCATGGCTTTTCAAGAAGAGGAAGAGAGACCTGAGCTGGCACACTAGCACACTCAGTCCCCTCACCATGTGATAGCCTGCACCACCCTGAGAAGCTGCAGAGTCCCCACCAGCAAGAAGGCCCTCAGCAGATACAGTCCCTCGCCTTGTACCTCTCAGCCTCCGAATCTGCAATAAATAAATACCTTTCCTTTATAAATTACCCCGTTTCAGCTCTTCTGTTATAAACAACAGAAAAGGGACTAGTATTCCATTTTGTGTTTTCCCTTTTCCAATAATGTATTTGTTCAGATCCATTCATATTTCTATGTATTCATCTAATTCATTGCTGCTAATTGCTACATAATACTTCGTGGTGTGGGTCCCATCTAGCCCTCCTCCCAATGATAGACATCCAGCTTGCTTCCAACTCCCACAAACAAACGCACTGTAGTGAACAGCCCTGTACAATGAACAGGTCCCTTAGGTAGCTGTGTGAGAACTTCTAAGGGATACATATCCTGGATGGAAATTATGGGCTCAGAGGATATATGTATAAATAACCTGTCAAAGTAGTACTGGTTTACTCTGGACACACTGGCTGCACAGTTCCTCCACTTCAGGATTTCTCAGCCTTGACCCTATTACCATCTGGGGCTGGATAATTCTTGGCTGTGGAGACATACCCTGTGCACTGTAGGATGTTTAGCAGCAACCCCGGCCTCTATCTACTGGATACCAGTAGCACCTCCCTCCCCAGTTGTAACAATAAAAAGTGCCCCCTAACACTGTCAAATATTCCCTGGGTAGGGGGAGTCTCTGCAGGTGAGAACTGCTGCTTTATCCCATCTTTGCCAACACTTGGCATGATCCAGCTTTTTTTTCCTCTCTCTCTACTAGTTATTTTTAGCACTTTTTCATAGACTGATGGCATTGAGGATTTTCTCTGTTAATTTTCTATTGAGGTCGCTGACCTCTTTTTGTTAATTCACAGGCGCGCCCTCTATGTTCTTCACACTTGAGCTTTGTTAGACTTGACTTAGCAAATCTCCTTCATTCTCTCAGCTGATTAACTCTATGCATCTTCACTGACAGAAATCCAACCTTTCATGTAATCAGATTATTTTGCTTTATGGTTTGTGCTTTTGAAGTCTTATTAAGGACGTTTCTTGCCGTAAGTCAGAAGCTGTTTTCCTCTATTAGCTTTACACTTTTACCTACTACAATTGGCCTTTAATTCACAGAGCTCACCTTCTACGTAGTGTTGGGCAGGAATCCACATTTACATTTCTCTGTGCAGTGAGAATTCATCCACCAGTGTAGTGAGAATCCTTCCTTTTTCCTGCCCAGTTCGTGGTGCCACTTCGATTGTAAATTAGGTTCCCAAAGACACATGGCTTTGTCCCTGAGCTCTCCATCCTGTTTCATCCATCCAGTTGCCTGTCCTTGTACCAGTATCCACAAACTGTAATTCCATGACCCTGTACCTTGTTTTCATAACACAGCAAGCCACCCCTCCCTCACTTCTTCGGTGAACTACTTCTGTTTATAACTGAGAGTAATTTATCAGATTTCTCAAATTATTCACTGGAATTTGTATTAAAGTTGTGCTGACTTTCTAAAATTATTTGGGAAAAAGTAATTTTTTATATTGTTATCCCATCCAGGATTATTCAGATCTCCTAATTTTCCTATTTAACTTTTAGGGTTTTCCATAAAGAAGTCTGGGCACTTACACTGGCTGCCAGACGCTGTATTTGCGCCTGCCATTATGGGGGTATTTTTTGTTTCTAGTTCAAATTGCTGCTTGTTAGGAGCTGAATTGTCCCACCTCAACCCCAAATTCCTTTATGTTGGAATCCTAACCACCAGTATCTCAGAATGTGATTGTTTGGAGGCTAGGCCGTTAGAAAGGTAATTAAGTTACAATGGAGTGGCTAGTGTGGGTGCTAATCTAATAGGACTGAGGTCCTTATAAGAAGAGATTGGACACACGGGCTGAGACTGCACAGCACAGATTGAGGAATGACCTTGGGGAGGACACAGCAGGAAGAGGGGCCTCAGAAACCCACCCTGCTGTCATTTTGATCTCAGACTTTCAGCCTCCGCAACAGTGAGATAATAAGTTTCTGTGGAAGCCACCCAGTCTGTGGCATTTTGTTATGCCTCCCTAGCAAACCAGTGCCCTGCCCTTATATCCAAGGTTGCTCACTTGTTTTCTACCCAAGTTTGGGTGATTCAGAATCACTGATTTCCTCCTAGGGAGCTCCCTCTTGGTACCCATGTTCCCAGAAAACTAGTAAGTTCATCAGAAGACTGCCTCCAAGCAAAAAAACTGCCAGAAAAGCCCATGAATAGTCGCACCCCATAAGAGCTAGCATTCTTGTTTCCCGGATTCAGCATTTTCTCTCCTTGCCTGCAAAGTGCTGAATACAAAGGTAGGTTTTGCCTCTATATTGGTGACTCCCTCTTGCATAGAAACACCTTGTTTTGTTTTGTCTTTGTTTTGAGACGGAGTTTCACTCTTTGTTACCCAGGCTGAGTGCAATGGCGCTATCTCGGCTTACCCCAACCTCCGCCTCCTGGGTTCAGGCAATTCTCCTGCCTCAGCCTCCCGAGTAGCTGGGATTACAGGCACGTGCCACCATGCCCAGCTAATTTTTTGTATCTTTAGTAGAGATGGGGTTTCACCATTTTGACCAGGATGGTCTCAATCTCTTGACCTCATGATCCACCAGCCTCGGCCTCCCAAAGTGCTGGGATAACAGGCTTGAGCCACTGCACCCGGCCCAGAACATTTTTAAAAGATGTGTCAATAACACATTCTGAGTTACCATCAAAGCTGCCAAACCTAGAAGCTGGGGAGCTATTTTCTTTCCTCTCATAACGTGCAGATAGAATCATCCAACAGTGATGACCCACAAACTTCATCACAAATACTATATGCCACTAAGTCGGCAGGTGCAATTACTCACTCCCAGAAATCTCCGGTCCCAAAAGCGGCAAGGTCCCGCTGTGCATAAGTTAGAAGTCTGCCAACCTAAATCAGCATTTTTCACCATTTTTAGTTTTAAAAGCTTATTGTCATGGAAAATTGACATCTGCTTAATCTGTAGTTGTTAATTTACCGCCTACACTTTAATGAATGGAATAGGACTGACTGGCCATGTTTTATTTTGTATTTCTATTCCCCATCCTCCCTCCAAAAATCAGCTTTAACTAGAGGCCACACAAAAGCTTTGAGGGAGGCAGCTTTTCAGAGCCATTCACCCAATACAATAAGGTGGTTTGGAAGACCTTACCGATGCTTCCATTTCACCAGAGGGCTGTGCAAGTGCCCCCCAGACGGAGCCCACCCCTCCTGCTAGGAGCCATCACCTCCTACAAACCTGCAGTGAGAACTGTGCCAGGACTGCAAAGCAGGCTTCCGGAAACGGCTTAAGCTAGCTTTCACTAGGATGAACCCCTTTTTCTCTTTTGTGTTCAACTGCAATCATCTCCACAGGCTTCCTGATACCAGCAGAGGCGCATCACAGACACAAACAGCATTTTTTAAATGGCTTTATTAAAGGCTATGAGTATAAAATATGACCAAGTTACAAGTCATCAGTAAGAATTTATTATTTTTGAAAACGTTAATAAGCAAAGAAAGGGAGGCTGTTCCTGACATCCACACAGGGGTCGTGGCTCCGACAGGTGACAGAGCCCCGTTGTTCCCAACGGGGCAGCGCCCCCAAAACCAGTGGACAAGGGAGGCGGCCCAGAGGAAACAGAGGCTGGTTGCTGATTTCTTGGGGAAACTTTTGTAAAAAATGCAGACACTGAATCCTTGAGCTGAATCCCAGGTGCAGAGACTGGGGGGAGGTGGAGAATCCAAAATCATGCTCAGGTTTCTCCTGAAAAGTGTGTCTTTTCTACAAAATAAATATAAACTCCTGGTTTTAGAAACTCTCTCCTGATGCATGGGAGGGAAAATGTGGCAAGTGGAGAGCTAAGAAACCATCCTGGTAGAGGCTTTGCCCGAGGTGTAGAGGAAGATCTGCCAGTCGGGCAGGATGAAGGCCTGCACACGAGCCTGTTGTCCCTTCTTCCAAAAGCAGAGCAAAGCAACACACCTTGAGGACTCCCTCCAGGATTTCCTAATTTTTTATTTTACGTTGAATCTCAGGAGGCTATACCATTAAGAAACATTATAATCAGAGTTAACACTGCTGGGTGCTGAGCCCCAGACGGTACTAAGTGAGGCAGAGGCTTTTAATAACTCCTACACCCCTCAGCACCAAGAAGAACTTGGAAGGAATACTGGGCCTTATGAGAAAGTGGGAAAGAAATTAGAATTTCTCCCAAGAGAACAGGCAGGTAACCTTGACCTACTGTCTCGAACACAGGTCTTTGTTCTGTGCTACACCAACACTACAGAATACAAACTCATACATATGCACTCGCTCCCACAGATTCCATAGCAGCCCCGTGCCCTCCAGGCAGAAGGTGTAGGCAGGTGGCGGCTGATGCTGAGGATCCCTGTGTGAAGAGCGCTGCTAGCCCCAAGGGGAGCTGGAGCCTGCTCAGGCTGTGCCAGCTGGGATTTCTAAGGTCCTTTTTCCCTCACCACCATGATGAAACCTTTTTGGCTTCACATGTATCAGCTATACTTAAATGGTACAGAAAGAACCTATATTTGAAAAGTTAAGTACGTCACTGAAGGAGAATGAAAACGCCACAACCCAAGGAGCCAAATGAGGTTTAGAGACATAAAGCAATAGGCAAGAACCAAACCAAATGTTGGCTGTGCCACAGCTTTGGCAGAAACTTTCCTGGAGGTGATGAGGGGCTGGGGTGAGTTGCTATGTGCTTTATTTTAGAGCCAGATAAAATATTCTGGAAATAATTTCAGAAAGTCCTATGAAACAGGCATTTTTTTTAAAAAGAGAAGACACACTTTGGTATTGAAACCAAGAGCTCACTGGCAGGGGTCGCAGAGATTAAGGCTTCAGGTGAGAACGCAGTGATGGCAACGTGGAGGTGGCGCCATACTGGGCTTGAGGCTCTGCACAGACGCCTCCTACATACAGGCTCACGCAGCTCAGGGACCACTGGGCAGGGCAGCCTGTGAGCGCAGCAGCTTCCCTATGGGAGGTGGGCCATCTTGTGCCACGGGGCACCAGCTCCAAGAGATACTGCTGCTGTGACGCCTCACAGGTCTCCAAGGGTGCTGCTGGGTGATCACAAACTCCAGTTTTCCGCTTCTGGTGGTGGTTGGGACTGGGGAAGGTCCGTCATGATGCAGCTGGCTAGCCCTTGGGATAAAGAATGCCCACTGCCCCCACCAGACTCATGCTGGAAGACTCTAACACAACTAAGCAGAAGAGCCCTGTCCTCCAGCCGCACCTGCCATCTGCCCTGACTCCTGCAGGTGCCCAGTCCAGGGAACTACCAACAGGTCACATAAGCAACAAGAACTTCCAAAAGGAAATAGATACAAAACCAAGCAAAGTGGTAGCCCCACTGCTGATAATCTAGATACAAACTAATGCAAAGTTAATACAAAACTCTTTAAACATGCAACTCTTTTTAAACAACGATTCGTGCTCTGAATATGTATCAGGGCAGGCCCGCAGTCTGTTCCCTGGAAATGGCGTGAGGGTGGAGGGTGGCACATGATGTGAGGGACAGGGCTTCCACCAGAGAAGCCCTGGACAGCTGCGGGTGCTGGCTGAGAACTTCGCTGGAGGCCAATCTTTCAGGGTCTGGCTGATATCACCCTCCATCACCCATCAAAGGAAATGCCAGACATTAAAAAGGGGAGGGAGGGGGAATAACAAGGAGATGGAAATCACTTTTATGACTTTTGTGACATGTTGAAAAACATCCTTTGAGGAGGGGGAAATTGGGTGGAGCTGAGAACAGAAGTTTTATTTACAAGATCTCCTGAATCCTTAACAGAGCTTAAAAATTCCAAATGTAAAACTTCTGTTATCAAATCACTGAAAACAGCATATATATCTGGCTCTACCAAGAAAGAAATCTGGCAATACTGACCAGTTTCCAAATGATTCAGAAAAAGAGTGTCAAGAAACCAGGAAAATACATAGGAAAAGGTGGCCCTTTTATCCTCCTCCAGCACACCACTTTGGAAAATATTTTAGACTTCTTCATGGTATTTTTCTAATACATTTTACCAATTGTCTAGAAAATCAAATCCCGTCTTCAAGACGACATTACTTGAGCTGACCTGTAGAAGGGACAAAAACATGGAAATGAGACATGAGTCTTTTTTTTTCAGTTATGCATAATCTAAAAACAGCATCTCATTTAAAGCGACCCAGATCAAAGAGCCTACTTCTGTCTCAGAGGTTCCTTGACCTCAATTAATTTCAGCACTTGGAATGAGAAGATTGAATAAAGTTCAATGCAATCTATACTCTGCCAGCACCCAACACTAACCCCTCTTCAACCCCCGGCATGTCTGTGAGCAGCTAACAGACCTTACAGAGAAAAGAACAATGTCTATTTTTCTATAAATCTTTTCTGTTTCTGCATGAGAGCCATGTTTAAATTTATTCATCCTAAATAAGAGAACATATGATAAAGATATTCCTTCTAATATAAAACAAACACCACACACAAACACAACAAAAAAGAACTTGCAAAGCTGAGAAAGTAAAGTGCAGAGAGAATGTGAAGCTTATTTCTTTCAGATCTTGTAAAAGGTTATGAGGTGATTTTCCCAAACTCCAGGCTCAGCCTCCGAGGCTCAAGTAATCCTCTCACCTCAGCCTCCCATGTAGCTGGGACTACCACACATGCACCATGAGGCCTGGTTTAATTTCATTCTTCTTTCAGGGGAAAGGGCTTGACTGACAGGTCTCCTCTGTGAGCACGGGCTGTCTGAAGCTGCTGCTGTTTTCATAAACCTTCTGACCAGCTTCCACTCAGATGCCCCTTTCCTCCAGGATAATGCTAGCAGACATTCACCTCATGGGCTGAGGTCTTCCTGAGCAAAGAAACCTGACTCTCCACCCTCCAAGCAGCCAGCGAGCAGAAAATGCATGCATGGTGACAAGCAGGCAATGGGCTAAGGGACTCACCCTTGAGGCCTGACTTAGGCCCAGTTTGACTGCATGTGAGACTGATGCAGAGTGAGGTAAAAGATGCAAAACGGAAGGGGCCCAGTCCAGCTTTCCTTGTCCTGGTTTCCTTCCAGTTTCTTAAATGCAGTGGCATTTCACTGCACTTTCCGCTCAGAAATCTGTTATCTCAAAGGAATTTCACTGCTATCTCCTACTCTCCACTGCCCACACAGGAACGCGTTCCTGCTTCTCTTTGGAGTGGAGACTGTCACCTAATTTATGGAAATACTTGCTTAAGAGGAAGCCCCACGTGCAGAGTCCTATAGTGCTGGTTAGGGAGGTAGGGAACTGAGCCTGTCTGTAAGGAGGTGGCCACGGGCAGAAAACAATGGAGAGATGGGCAGGTACTGCAGGAGGCAGGAAAGGAGAGGGCAGAAAGCGCTGACTTAAGAAGGTGCAGAGACATGAAGAGGAGGTCAGGCTGGAGCGCTGATGTGGAGCAGCGTTGGATCCTCCCGCCGCAGGAGGACAGCACGTGCAGCCATCGGCCGAGGGAGGTGTGGAGGCATCGAGAACCCGCTCTGGGAGACATTCAATGTCCTCAGCGATGATCTCAACTCAACAACAAATTAACCAAAAATTAAAACATAGGCAAGGGACCACTGGACATTTCTCCAAGGAAGATACACAGATGGCCAACAAGCACATGAAATGATGCTCAACGTTGCTCAAGATCAGGGGCAGGCAAGTCAAAACCACAGCGAGACGCCACCTTACACCCCTTCTGACACAGAAAATAGCAAGTGTCACAAGGGAGTGGAGAAACTGGAACTCATGTGGATGGAATGTAAAATGGCGCTGGGGCAAACGTTACGCAGGTTCTTCCAAAAAGTAAAACTAGAATCACCATGCGATCCAGCAATTCCACATCTGGGTATGCACCCAGGAGAAGGGAAAGCAGGGGCTGGGAGAGGTATTTGGACACACACATTCATAGTAGCACTATTCCTAACAGCCCGCAATAGCCAAAAGGTGGAAGCAACCCAAGTGTCTGTGGATGGATGGGCAGATATACGAAATGGGGTCTAACCACACAGTGGAATATTACTCAGCCTTAAAAGGCAATTCTACACATGCTACAAGATGAATGAAGCTTGAAGGTATTACACTAAGTAAAATTAAGTCTGTCACAAAAGGATACATACTATATGATGCCACTTACAGGAGGTACCTAGGGGAGTCAAACTCACAGAAACAGAAAGTAGAATGGCGGTTGCCAGGGGCTGCGGGGAGGGAGGAATGGAAAGTTAGTGTTGAACGAGTCCAGAGCTTTAGTTCTGCAAGATGAAAGGAGTTCTGGTGATGGTTACAGAGCATTGAGAATATACTCAAATGCCACCAAATTTAACTTTAAAATGGTTAAAATGGTAATTTTTTGTGTATTTTACCATAATAAAAAACTTTTAAAATTCATATATGGAACTTGCCCAAATGCCCACCATTCAATGAGTGAATAAAGAAACTGTGAGATTACATATATATATATATATGTATTATATAATGGAATACCACTCAGCCATAAAAAGGAATGAATTATTGGCATTTGCAGCAACCTGCATGGGATTGGAGACTATGATTCTAGGTGAACTAATGCAGGAATGGAAAACCAGACATCGTATCTTCTCACTCATAAGTGGGAGCTAAGCTATGACGATGCAAAGGCGTTAAGAATGACACAATGGACTCTGGGGACTCAGCAGGGAGGGGTGGAGGGGTGTGGGATAAAAGACCACAAACTGGGTTCAGTGTACACTGCTCAGGATGGGTGCACCAAAATCTCACAAATCACCACAAAAGAGCTTATGTAATCAAATACTACTTGTTCCCCAAAAACCTATGAAAATACGAAAAAAAAAGTCACCACAGAGCCAAGGAGTCCCAAGGGCCAGAGGAGGCCAGATGAGGCTAACATGGAGGAAGCTGATCCTGGGCTCACAAGGCAGCCAGGAGCCCAGCGAGGCCTGGAGAGGGTCAAGACCCAGTGTGGCCTCTCAACTGTGCCTGCCCGCCTTGCCAACAGGCCGCTCCCCTGGCCCAAATCCAGGCCAATCCTAAAGAACAGACCACTGACCTATGGGCAGCTCCCAAAAAGGCCCAGCACAGCCTTGTGCTGACAGCCCTGGGCACAGTGCCTTCCAGGGGTCTCTACAGACAGCAGCCCCAGGAAAGCGTAGTGGGCCACGGAACCCTGACTGGTAAACGAATCAGGGCACCCAGATGGACTCGCAAAACTTGTCTTGTTGCATA
The DNA here is from genome assembly GCF_049354715.1 of Callithrix jacchus. Classification (NCBI taxonomy): domain Eukaryota; kingdom Metazoa; phylum Chordata; class Mammalia; order Primates; family Cebidae; genus Callithrix; species Callithrix jacchus. Next base: position 19,805,667 of record NC_133520.1, on the reverse strand, counting down.
TTTGTTGTATATCCTCTGAGGAAGAGGGAGGGGAAGGTGAAAGGAGGGGGAGGAAAAAGAACATGGGCACCTGTGACCTGCCTGCTTTGTGGGGGACCCTCTCAGTCCCCACTGAAGAAGGGCCCACCCCACCTGAGGACACGTTGGTGCAGGCCACCCACCTGTGCAAACTTGGGTTCCGAGAACAGGATGTCTTCCCCATCGTCCTGCCTGGCATCAGGAGACGGCAGCTTCCCCTCGAGCTGGGACGGGGTGGCCTCATGCAGCGCGCTGCTGAGAGCCTGGACCGGCGGGGGTCTCTCGCGTTCGGTGCTCATGTTGGGAAGGGGACGCTGCTCCTGGCGGAGGGTGCTAGGCTTTTCCACCTTGGCCTCCCTGTCCTTCGGGGCAGGTTCCTGCCGGTAGCAGGGAGGCAAGACCTTCTCCCCCTTCTCCATGGACTTGATCTGGCTAGGGGTCAGTGACTGGAACTCAGCCTCAGGCCCCTCCCCTCGGGACCGCTCAGCGTTGATCTTCCAGAAGGACGCTTCTTCCTCCTTCCTGGTGGGGCCCAGGGCATCCAGGCTGGAGGACCTGCTGCCCTGGGAGGACTTGAGGGCCTGGGAGCCCTGGGAAGCTTTGGACAGTGGTCTCAGCTCACTAATGGCAGTGCCGTTGCTTGGCTCCTGGATGGATAAGGAGGAGATGCTGAATTCCATCTGACTCTACAGTGAGACATGAGAAAGGAGAGAAGAAAGCAAGCGATCCTGAGAATCGACCGTCACAGGTTGCCAGCTCACCCCCTGCCCCAGCACATGGATGCATGCAGCCACACAAGAACTGTTGCCCACGTGCAGGTAGGTATGTTCAGGACTTCCATTGTGCACCTGAATTCATCAGAAGCTGAAAGGCCAAGGCCTGCTGATAGAGTGTGGGTGGTGGTCCCCTCCCACATCTCATGCTGAACTGTAATCTCCAGTGCTGGAGGTGGGACCCAGTGGGAGGTGTCTGGATCATAGGGGCGGATCCCTCACGGCTCTGTGCTGTCTTCATGAGAGTGAGTTCCTGTGAGATCTGGTCATTTAAAAGGGTATGGCACGTCCCCTGACTCTCTCCCTCTTGCTCCACCTTCCACCATGAGTCACAGCCCCTGAGGCCTCCCCAGAAGCCAAGCAGAGGCCGATGCCATGTTTCCTGTGCAGCCCGCAGAACTATGAGCCAGTTAAACCTCCTCTCTAAATTAAATAAATTACCCACTCTCAGGTATTTCTTTCTCTTTCCTTTCCTTCCTTCCTTCCTTCCTTCCTTCCTTCCTTCCTTCCTTCCTTCCTTCCTTCCTTCCTTCCTTCCTTCCCTCCCTCCCTCTTTCTTTCCTTCCTTCCTTCCTTTCTTTTTTTGAGACGGAGTTTCTCTCTTGTTACACAGGCTGGAGTGCAATGGTGCGATCTTGGCTCACTGCAACCTCCGCCTCCTGGGTTCAGGCAATTCTCCTGCCTCAGCCTCCTGAGTACCTGGGATTACAGGCACGTGCCACCGTGCCCAGCTAATTTTTTGTATTTTTAGTAGAGACGGGGTTTCACCATGTTGACCAGGATGGTCTCAATCTCTTGACCTTGTGATCCACCCACCTCGGCCTCCCAAAGTGCTGGGATTACAGGCTTGAGCCACTGCACCCGGCCCAGGTATTTCTTTAAAGCAATGTAAGAACAGACTAATACACCCCTTCATGCACTATGCTACATGCAGCTTGAGGCGTCTGAGTATCACAGATGAGTAAGGGCTCTCTGCTTGGTAAGCAGGGCACCCGCCTGTCTCCTCCAGCATGGTTCTAGCGCCTTCCTGATGGGTGGTGACCCTCATAGGGAGGATAATGAGGAAGGGTGCACAGTGCAACAGAAGGCCACCCCGCAGCCAGGGCCAGAACCCAGCCTCAGATCACAAACACCCAGAGAGCAGGGCAGGGCCCAGCACCCAGCACAGCCCATGCCCCACGTCTGAGCACCTACGATATGCCTTCCTTGATGCAGGTGCTGCTAACCACAGAGATCTCTAAAAATGATACTGCTGAGCTGTTTCGACCAACACAATCATTAAATGGAAACCTAAACCTCCTCTTTGGAGTAGAATGTTGTCTTCCTAGTTCTGCAGAACAAGCAATTTGTAATCTCAATCATTTCTGAAGATGTCTCTCTCCCTCGCCATTTTACTCCCTCATACTTCCAAGTCTCTCTCTGAAATTAATTAACATGCCAGATGTGGCAGCTCACACCTATAATCCTAACACTTTGGGAGGCTGAGTATGGAAAAATCACTTGAGCCCAGTTCAAGACAAGCGTGGGCAACAAGTGAGACCCCTTCTCTACTAAAAACTTAAAAAAAAAAAAGGCCAGGCGTAGTGGCACATGCCTGTGGTCCCCAGCGCTACGCAGAAGGCTGAGGTGGGAGGACTGCTTGGGCCCGGGAGGTGGAGGCTACAGTGAGACATGACTGCACCACTGCACTCCAGCCTGGGCAACAGAGCAAGACCCTGTCTCAAAAAATATGTTAAAAACAAAAATAAATAAATAAAAGTAATAAAACTACAGGACAGAAAGTTTGGAAAATAGAAAAAGAACCAGTCACAACCCAACCCTCTTCTCCTCCAGTAATCGCTACTGCTTTTCGCTACTTCTAGCCACCACCCATCAGGAAGGCGCTAGAAAAGTCACATTTTCATATATGTGTTTTAGGAGAATGTGGTTCTGTTGGGCATGTGACTTTGGGCACTGCTTTTTCACTTAATCATAAGCATCATCCCTGTTGTATGGTCACTAAAATCGTTATTTTCAATGGTTGTAAAATATTTCAGTAGCAGTCGCACCACCTACTTAGCCATTTTCTTATTATCAGACAATTTGCTATTTCTAAGCCTTGTTGTTATAATTAAGGTTGCCATAAACATCTTCACGCATACAATCTCTTCCCCATTTTGGATTAATTTCTTTAGACAGATTTCTAGAAGTGAAATATCAAAATACAAACAATTTAAACCTTTCCTTTTTATGGTTTTAGATGCCTACTATCAAATCTGCTTTCTAGCGGCTGCCCCAATTTCTAATGCCACCAGATGTACATCAGAGTTGCATTTTTAGTCACTGAATATAATAATTTAAAACTGCCTGTGCTAACTTAAGATACAAAACATGGTTCTTCATGACGTCCATACACAGCCTTTCACGTCTCAATGGTCTGCTCGGTTCTTTAAGTTTCTGAAGACAACAGCACTCTCCCAGCATCCTTGCCAGTGGGCAGGGGCGTGCTTGTCTGCTGGGCAAGGATGCACATACTGCTTTTCCCACGTGAACTGTGGGCCCTGAGCACAGAGAACTGCACACGTTCTATGAGTCTGAGACTTCTAAAACCCAGCTTCTGATGGCCAGACATCTTTCCTCCAGGCTTGGGACACGAGATCATGAGGTCATGAAGAACTCAAGTGTAAAACGCAAGCCTAGGCTGTCCTGAAGCTCAGTGTTATAGGAAATAAAACCCAAAGACCGGGTGTGGTGGCGCATGCCTGTAACCCCAGCACTTTGAGAGGCTGAGGCAGGGGGATCATGAGGTCAGGAGTTTGAGACCAGCCTGAACAACATGGTGAAACCCTGTCTCTACTAAAAATACAAAAATTTGCTAGGTATGGTGGCGTGCACCTGTAATTCCACCTACTCAGGAGGCTGAGGCAGGATAATCACTTGAACCCGGGAGGCAGAGGTTGCAGTGAGCTGAGATCACGCCACTGTACTCCAGCCTGGATGACAGAGTGAGACTCAGTCTCCAAAACAAAAACAAAACCAAAAACAGAGGAAACAGTCAAAAAGCGTTGGCGTTGGTTCTGCCAGGAGCTCTGGTTAAAGATAATGTAGATTACTCAGTGTACCTGATGTATCAGGTATGTTGTTTTAAAATTATTATTTTCATTCTACAAATGAGAAAATGGAGAATTGGAGTGATGAATTAAACTGTCCTGGGTCACCAGCCCATTAGGAGATGGGGCAGCTGGTATTTCAAACTGGATCAAGAGACTCCAAGGCCTGAAGCCATGGCTGGGCATCCCTGCATTACGAAACCACAAGTGGCCCCCAGGTATGACATCCATGGAAGCAGCGGAGAGCAGTGCACACAGTAGGATTTCTTTACATGTGTAATCTAATTTGACTTTAAAGGGCTATTGCTAAGTGATGCATTCTGAATACTCGGCATATTTCCAAATTCCACAACAGAATACAGAAAAACTGTGGGATAGAGATGATGGTTTCTTGAAATAGGCAAATCGCTAAAAATGGCTCGGAAGTGGGGCCCAACTCAGGGGACAGAGTTGACTTTGGTCTGGAAATTGTAGTGTAAGGAAGGCACTAAAACTGAGTACTTCATCAAACTCCAGGCTTTTTTAAGATCAGCCATTTCTCCTATGGGTGTCTTTGCTCAGAGACCTCTGGAAGGTGAGACAGAACTTCCTGTGTATGTGGAGGGTAGCACTGGCCTGAGCCAGGAACGCTGGGGAAAGACGCCAGCCACAGTGGTTCCTGGGCTGCTTCAGGGGCGCTGCGGGAAGGGAACTGGGTAGCACTTAGCTGGGTGTGACCTCGTCAACCAGAATGACAGAGGTCACTGCCATCCCTGCTTGACAAGAGACCCAGCGACAGCTCCTCAGAGTGGGAGGAGCTGGCTAGAGGAGAGGGCTGTGCTGGCAGAAGCAGCTACCTAGTTTAGGGGGTCTGGAGGTGAATACGGGGAAGACAAGAACTTAAAGTTCCAATGCATCTGCTTCTAAGTCTTTTTCCCTATGTGTGTGTATGCTGTTCTTAATTTTGCAAATAATGTATAACTACCATCTCCTTTAAAAAACAGCCATGATCTCACGAAGGTAGGGGTAGAACAGATACTGCAGGCTGGGAAGGGTGTGTGCGTGGGAAGGGCATGGAGAGGTTGGTTAACGGGTGCAAACACACAGTGAGATGGAAGGAGGGTTTGCTCTAGTGTTCAATAGCAGAGCGGGGTGACTATAGTTAAGTATATTGTATATTTTGAAATAGCTGTAAGAGATGACGTGAAATGTTCCCAACACATAGAAATGACAAATACTCAAAGTGAGGGACACCGCAAAGACCCTAACTTGAACATACAGTCTATGATTCAACAAAATGTCACATGTACTACATCAATATTTTAAAATTTTATATATCAAAAAAGAAAAAACACCCACCCTGTCCTCATCGATCCCCATGCTGGGTGCTAGGTCTCCTCCCCACTGCTTTCCCCAAAGGAAAAGGGTTTGTTACCTAGAATTTCTAAACACAAACCTTTTGGAGTAGGGGAGGAATCTTTTTTCCTGTCTAAATCTGACTCTGCTCAGATCTAAAAACTCCAGGAACTATAACAAAAACAGGCTCTAGCAGGGCCAGGTGGGAGTCCAGGAGTGATCAAGCCCACCCCTCAGGGGCTGCAGCCTGTCCACCCAGGGACCACATTCTACCCAGGGGCACCTGTACCGGTGTCTGTGCACGCAGCACCAGGACAGAGAGAAAAGAGGCTCCAAGCTCATTTTCAAAGACATGCAGACACACAGGCCATAGGAAGGCGGAGCCTCTTTTGCCATTTCAAAGTAAGTTTTCCTGCTTTTGGCTTAAGTGACTCCATACTGTTGGCTGCTCCCCATCTCTCCCAGTCCAGGGCACATCCTAGACTTTCCTAGAACAAAAGCCCATTTTCTACAGGTGTGGAGAAAGAACTGGGCTCTTGAGAAAGGAGGTCATGTCAGCCCTCTCCCACTGCACTGAGTGACAGGGAGCCAGGGCTGGCGGAAGGATGAGGCAGGTGAAGGGGAGGAACCCGTGGGCAGCAGGATGCCAACTCATGGGCGCTGGCCACAGACAGAAAGCTGGGGTTCAGGGATTCAGCTTAGTGGTCTTCTATAGTGTTTGAGACAGGGGAGAAAAGAGAGTCCACAAGGAAGCCATCCCTCCTAACAGCAGCACTGACAGCCCACCCTCAATGTCCCAAATGCCCACGGAGGCTCTGCCAGGAGGACTCCCTCCAGCCAGGCCAGGCTGGTCGTCAGTCACCCCGTGCAGGGAACTGGGTCTCAGTTGGCCATGTCTGTTCTAAAAACAGAAGGACCACAACTGAGCCCAGTGTCTATTTTTAACATCCCACTCATAGAAGAGGAATGTGTAATATTTCAGTAAAAGACGAGTGCAGACTGCCAAAGCTAACTGTTTGGCTTGGCAGCCTCGGACAGATCTAAATTGTTGAGACAAAGGCTACAGAAGCCTTGTCAGAAAAGATCATCATTTACTAGAGCATTCTTCGTACGTTCACCAGCCAGTTCACATCTATCCTTCCCACCACCCCTCCAAAGAGGGAAGAGGAGGCAGATGAGCAGGAAGACACTAAAAACCTTTAGAATGGCAAGTTTTGTAGAAGTGGCAGCTGACAGAAACCAACCCGGGGGTCCAAAGAGACGGGGCAGTGGACGTAAGCAAACAAACGCCCGCCCGTCAGCCTCTCAGGCAACACCAGCCAGGGAGAACCCTGCCGAGAACCAACAGGGGATGGGTGCAGAGGTATACCAGGTCCCGGGATTGTCAAGGTTAAGGGACAAGCAACCGGGTCTGTCATCCTGGGCTCATCATCTCACAGGGACAAAGACGCACCAACAAGGAACTTATAAGCAGGACTCGGTTTCCCCCATCACAGTGCTTCCTAACCGTAACAGGGCGGAGGGTCACTCGGGAAGCTGCAGCAGGGGTTAAGAGCACAGTCCCGGGCTTAGGACTGCCTGGCTCACATCCTCACTCGATGCCCTGCTTTCCTCATCTGTAAAGTGGGTTGCTGTGAGGATTACACACTGCAATGCAGAGGGGCTGCTCAGCATAGACCCAGCAAGTGGTGAGATTCCTGATTGGGACAACTGTAAAAAGATGATTTGTGCTGAGTGTGGAGGGCAGGTGAGGCCTTCTCGGGTGGATGGGGGTTGGGGGACTGAGCAAAACACTGAGGTTGAAGGGACATGGTCCCTGAGGCGGGGAACAACAGCCTATGTATGTGATGGCAGTGCAGGGCTGGGGGCAGGGCTGAGTGAGTGACACATCACCTCACACACGGAGAGCAGGGAAAGGTCTAGAGCAGGAGCTCACAGGGGTCCACTGTCATCTCAGGAAGGGGTGAGGCACAGCCCAGAGGAAGGGCAGGAGGGGCAGGCGGAGGGAACTTCTGGGCAGATTTGAGGGTCTCCGTGAGGAGTGCACAGACCAAGCTGCGGGTGGGTGGGTGCAGCCCTGTGGTGCCCTGCCTCTCAGAAACCTCATGGCTGGCAGTGAGGAGGAACCCTCGAGCAGAGCCAACAAATCCTCTACACCCAGGAACTTCCTGCTGGAACAGCCCTTCTGTCTCACTATGGGCAGCAAAGCCCCGTAAGCCACAGACAGACCTGGGCTCCAATTGCTCTTCACCTACTCAACCTGCCCGGCACCTGACCCCCTGTATCCTGCTGTCCTGACCCACAGCATGAACAAGGACACCAGCCTCCCAAGGGTGAAAGAATTCAAAGCGTATCCTCTTCCCAATCACGGGCACAGCATGGAGGAGGGGCCTGTGCTCATCACGCTTATGCGTCTTCCTGAAGAGGGGTCTGGAAGGCTTCCCTCCTCTGGGATGATCTATACTGGCCCCTGAGGTCTTTTGATACCTATGAAATCAAGGACCCGATCCCCAGCCCAACCTACTTACTGTCTTAATAGACAGCTGGACATCAGGGAACGAATGGGGTAGCCAGAAAGGAGAAGCAGCCAGACAGCTTGGGGGAGGGACAAGGCTGGGGACAGGGTCCCAACGCCTAGTCAACCAAGAGCTCAGCCAACCAAGGCTGGGGATGGGGTCCCAAGAACCCAGCCAACTTTGAGGCAGGGCCTGACCTGTCCCAAAGGCATTTTTTCCTCTGAAATCTCCAGCCCAGACAGCCTAGGGAATGTAAAGAATCCTCTCTCCACTCCTGCCTCCTCCCCTGTCTGGAGCCTTCTACGTGCTGGGTTTTTTCCTCTCAAAACAGCAGTAGCATGACACAGGAATGTAACATTAGGTCCCCCACTGGCCCCCTCTCCCTGCTGCATGCCTGCCAAACTGATAGATGAGTGGAAAAGATGACAATCAGGATCAGCCCCACCCCTTCTAGGACCAGCAGGCCTCCCTTCCATGATGGAAGAAGTCTGGGCAACAGAGGCACCACAGCCAGGATCAGCCTCAAGGAGGCAACCAAGGCAGAGGGCGGGTGGGGACAGGCTGGAAAACCAGGCGGGTGCACAGCTGCTACAATGAGGCCACAGCAAGCTCTCCTGATCAAAGCTGTGTTGCATGGCGCCAGCAACCACAGGTCCTAAGCACAACAGCAGTTCATTCTGTGGAGGTGGAACTGCCATGGGCTGGGCCAGAGAAAGGAACTCACACAGAGGTGCAGCAGTTGGGTGAGAAACAAAATATCCCTGAGATTCTTTTTTTTTTTAAATTTTTTATTGCATTTTAGGTTTTGGGGTACATGTGCAGTACATGCAAGACAGTTGCATAGGTACACACATGGCAGTGTGTTTTGCTTCCTTTCTCCCCTTCACCCACATTTGGCATTTCTCCCCAGGCTATCCCTCCCCACCTCCCCCTCCTACTGGCCCTCCCCTTTTCCCCACAATAAACCCCAGTGTTTAGTACTCCCCTCCCTGTGTCCATGTGTTCTCATTTTTCATCACCCGCCTATGAGTGAGAATATGCGGTGTTTCATTTTCTGTTCTTGTGTCAGTTTGCTGAGAATGATGTTCTCCAGATTCATCCATGTCCCTACAAACGACACAAACTCATCATTTCTGATTGCTGCATAATATTCCATGGTGTATATGTGCCACATTTTCCCAATCCTAAGTGCCCATGGCCATGACCTTGGGTCAGGCTTACCCTTGCGTAGGTAGATTTGTCAGAGGATGAAGTCAGAGCTGTGGAAAGAGCTGGGCACTCTGTTGGCATTCGTTAAATGTCTATTGAACTGAACAGCTGAAGGAGGGCATGAGGTTACATCTACCCAACATGTATACAAATATGAGTTAAACAAATGGGGAAAGGAATGAAGGAGTGACTCAGTGGCTATGGCTTTTGTCCTAAATGAGATCTGCCACCAAACATAGGTGTCTACTCACTGAGCTGTTTTTAAGCACAGAAGTGGCCTATGCTCAAATCTGGGCCTGCAGCATGTCTGACATAAACAGGGTACACAGTAAATGTCTACTGGAAAAAAAAAAATCAATGATTGATTTCAGAGACAGAAAATAGATGGTGACTGCCACGGGCTAGCATGAATGGAGGGGAAGTCATTCTTTAATGGGAACAGAGTTTCAGTTTTGCAAGATGAGTTCTGGAGATGTGGATTTGCTTGACTTAATCATTTCAGAATGTATACACATATCAAAACATCTCGTACATCATAAAAATATATAATTTTCATCTGTCAATTAAAAAATGATAATTAAAAAAAGAGTTCTCGAGATAGATGATGGTGATGTTTGCACAAAAATGTGAATATACTCACTGCCACCAAACTATACACTTGAACATGATTAAGATGGAAAATTTTACGTTGTGTGTGTTTTTCCACGATTAGGAATAAAACTTTAAAAAAATCAATGAGTGATTAATTAACAATGGAAAGAAATGACCGAGGTTAACCATGGAATGAACATAGCTTCTAGGGCATGGAATCTCAGATTTAAAATGGCTGCAAACTCTCTAGAGCTCTTCTATCAAGAGGTGAAATCTCTTTCCTCACACTTTGAATCTGATCTGGCTTGTGCCTTGATTAGACCAGCAGAACAGACCAGAAGTGAAACTATGCAATTGCCCAGCCTGAGCCTCAAAACAGTCCTTGTAGGCTTCCGTTCCTGCACGTGGATCACTCCACTTCTGTGTGAAGAAATCCATGCTGCCTTTCTGGAGGCATGTGGCCCAGCTAACATCCAGTACCAACCAGACACATGAGCAAGGTTCTCAGAGCACCCAGCTCCCAGCAAGTGGTCATGACATGTGGGTGATCCCAGGCAAGGCCAATGGAAGAACAGTCCAGCTGAGCCCTGCTCTGACCACTGACCCACAGAATCACGAGCACATAAAATGTTGCTTCACGCCATTAAGTTTGTTATGCATCTGTAAAGAACTGATAGAGTGAGGAAGGCATCAATTGAGAGATAACAAGAAATGGGATCCAAGTCTCCCTCCGGTCCTGCAATTGGAGATCAGGGGGTCCTATACTCACTAAAGCCTCCTGTTTGTGGCTCTCCAATGAGGATCTATAAGTCCTAAGAAGAGTTTGGAAAATCTCTTCAAGCAGGGTAGTAGGGCACTCCAGGGTTAAGACTAAGGAGGACTGAGTGGTAGCCTATCTAAAACTCAGCACTGCTTAGTGAAAGAGGAAGGGACAGCTCCCTTGCTCTCCGAGATACCCTCTATTTTGTCCCAAGAAATTTCTAATAGTAAACTATAGTAAGTCTGACCTCAAGAGATCAAAACAGGAAGGTGAGGACACAGAGTGAGCTCAACAGTTTGTAAAATAAACTGGAACTCTCATCTAACAGGTACATAAAACTGAACTGCAAACTTTGAGCAATGAAGACAAAGGATGCAAGTTATGATGCATGACACACGCTAGCTGGATTTTAGCAAGCTTCCTCAATTTACATCGGTTCCTAAGGGACCAGATATGCTGGTGTCTGTGGACAATGAGCCTCTCAGCACAAGTGTGATCCAAGTGGGCTGTACTTGTTCTCTTTGTTCTTGCGACCTCCTCCAAGCACCTGTCCCGCACTCTGGCCCCAGCAGCTGTGCCCGTATCAGTGGCCACTCCAGGAGCTGCACCACCACATCCCAGAATGTCATTTACGCCAAGTTAAGAAAAGATGCAATGTCCTGTCCCACAAATAGCTGATTTGGGAACATTTAACAAGGTAAATTCTTAAGAGAACAGATATTCTCGTGGGGAACGTGAGAAGTTTATGTCTTAGGACATTTTGACTGTTTTTTCCTTTCCTAACACTGTGATATCCTCAAACACAGAACCAGTCCAGGGAAATCCGCACTGCTTTCTGGGTCACCACACCCAAGTTCATGTCCAACACACAGAGAATCTATTTGGCTATTACTCCCAGATATCATCCATAGGATTCGTGCTTCTCACAATTACCCATTTTGGGAGCCCACAGAAGAGGAATATTGAGGGTCCTGGCTGAGAATCAACGTAATAATGCGCTTTTTATCCACCTACAACTTCCTCTGCAATGTCAGTAGACACAGGATCCAGCGCTGGATTTAGGAGTGATTCCAATTGCAGGCAGCTCCTTATCATCCTGGGCTGTCTCCCAAGACAATGTTGTCACCACTGCAACCAGTACCCAGATCCCTAGGGAGACTAAATTAATGCCATGTCTTCCCCAAAACCACCTCCTAACTCTAACAGTCATCTCAAACATCCCATGCTCTCATGCCCTGAGGCCAGCTCACTTCACCCAGGGCAATCAGCAACAGCTTACTAAATACCATCTATGTGCCAAGAACAGTGCCAGCTGTCCTTGTCCATCTGAACCCTTGGGCGATATTTCATTTTCAGACACAGTCACCTATGTGAGGGCCTCTCAGGTCCTTCATGGACCACTGTGACCCACCCTCCTCATAGGCCTCCTGCTGGGACGAGGGCTCTGAGCAGCAATGAGGTGGACAAGTGAATAACCAAACGCAAATGCCCTAAAGTATCAGTATTTAAAAACCCTGATCTGACTATCAGTCCAAGCCCTATTCCAGGCTCACAGCCGTTTCTGTCTATAACACACTCTCATGATATAAAGAACCCTCCGACACACACCACTAAATGTTCTAGAATTCAGAAAATCTTGGTCTTTAATTTCTGTTCCTTGGATTAAAGTCACTTGCCTTTTAGTCATCTTGCTTATAAATGTACTTCTACTGGGGCAACTGAGGAGATGAAGAAAATGAATTAAAATCAGTGAAGCATGATGCTCTTAAGCAACGCTGGCAATGATGACGATAATGATACAGAAGAATGACTAGGAAACAGAATTAGGATCCAAGTTGGGATGAATTAGCTGAACGCATGCCTATGTCTATGAACCAGCTTATCACCTCCCATTTGCTCAAAACTTTGTCTTATGGGGCATCTCCCACCAAGGTGCTAAGTGCTGGGGACCAGAGGAATGAGCAGAGAAAGGGGCCCCAAGTGGACTGGCCCCCTTAACCAAGCGGGCTGGGAGCCCTAGTCAACGGGTGCCATGGGGCGTCATTGGACCCCAGCTGAAAGCACTACTATCACCAAACCACAAACAATAGTTTCCTAATTCCTCACCATGCTCCTCCCACCCCCACCTTTTTTTACCAATAGTGGGCACATCCCCTGCAGCCTGGCAGTCAGGGGGCTGTCTTCTGAGTCCATCAAATGCTGAAAGAAAAATATCCAACTACTCAATTCTTTTTAAAAGAATAATTAGATCTAAATTTAATCCAACTTACCCTTGTTTCCCAGGAGAAAGGGGCAGAATGCTCATCTTGCCAAGTTATATCCTGAAATAAAAATTCAAGAGTAAACCCTAAATCCAAACACAGACATACCCCATGCAAACATCCACCCAGGACCATAGGGGAACCAAAGCTCAGGAATAATCCCAACTCCTGACTCTAAACAAGCCTGATGCTTTGACACTCTGAATATAATATGCTGACCATCTTGGTCAGATTTCTTCCTCACCTTTCCCGCTGAGCCTGCCAGACACTCCCCGCTCCCCAGCCAAACAGACAATAGGGAATGCGGTGAGGCCCCGCAATGGACTCAGATGAGCTGAGTAGGAAGGGAAGAGAGCTTGATGGTTTTAGTAGAATCAGGCACAGACTCAGACCTGAACAATGATTAGCTGTGTGGCCCTGGGAGATGACTTAGACTTTCTGAGCCTGGGTTTTCTCATCTGTAAAAGCAGAATGATACTTCCCTTGCAGGGTTGTTGTAAGGATTAAATGAGGTAATCTGGGAAAAGAATGCCAGGCCCTAATCTGCCAGTCAATGCCAATACAGGAGGAGCTCCCCTCCCCAACAGGCCTACCAGAGCGCTCAAGGGCATGGAGCAGCAGAATCAATGAAGAAAAATGCCAAGGTAATGCATGTGACTAATTATAACAAGAACTCTGAAATCACTCCCCACCCCCACCAAACAGAACAGGATAGAAAGAGCCCTGTAGAACCATTCCGACAAATTTGACCTTGGACCTAGCATGTTTTGTTCACTGGCCTGCACGAATGACTTGGGGAAGCCACCTTTCCTTTAGATCCCACCCCTCTACCTGCAGTTATTCCTGTGCTAGCAAATGTCTCATCTGTGTCCAGCTTCAACTGGGTATTGTTTGTTTGTGTGTTTTAAGAGATGGGGTCTAGGTATGCTGCCCAGGGTGGACTCAAACTCCTGGGCTCAAGCAAAGCTCCTGCCTTGGTGTCCGGAGTAGCTGGGACTATAGGTGGGCACCATGTCTGACTGCTTCTATGGGAATCATATTTTCAGAATCAAAAATCAGGACACGTTGGGTGATACAGGCTAAAATGGGATAAAATATTTTAAAGTGAGATCATATCCCTATCTCCCCCAAACTCCACATGATATATGTCCTTCCTAAAGTATCCCTGGATAAATGTCTTCTTCCCACCCACGGGTCCACTGACTGCCCCCCCAAGTCAGGTGGTCTGGCTTCCCTTTCCTCTACAGGGCAAAGCAGTTCTGCCCACAGACCCTCTTCTTTCAGCTTCTGACAGAGCCTAGGCCACCCCAGCTTAGCCTCAGACACTGGGGGCAAATGCAGGGGGAGTGCCTCACCAACACAGACGTGTACACTCTCAGCCTTCCTGACCCAGAGCTTGTGTTCTCCGTGCAGACACCTCCTAACACGAATGGCCAGTGGGAGATCAGTCTTTGAACTCCAATAATGAAGGCATGCCAGGGTCTGAGCAGCTGAAGGCCTATTCCCAAGAAGCTGGGATGGGGAAGGAAGTGTGTGATGACTCCTCAGCACAGCCCAAGCATGGCCAACCCTAGATGACAAGGGCAGCAGAGCAGGGCCTTTGTCTACTCCTCTATCCCCAGAGCCCGGAAGACTCTCGACTGCCAGTAGCGGACGCTCACTCACTCTTTGAGAGTATGTGAATAAACAAACTCTGTACAAGCCCACCCCTTTCACAGGTGATTCTCCCCCACAACCTCCCCTTCCCAACAATCACACTCCCCCAAGACTTCCCAATTTGAGGGCACAGGCTCTTCACAGCTCCTGGCCCCAGGAGGAAGAGCCAGCCACCGATAAGGTAGAGATCCCAGTCTGTGTCCCCATGGCTGTGCTGTGTGCCTCGGTGGCTGTGCAGTGGGGACTGGTCCATCTGTGGCACAAATACTTCACAAATACTGGGGATAAAGAGCATGGAAAACCCAGAGAGGAGACTGTCGAAAGGCCAGAACCCAGGTCTTTATTTTCCCAGTAATGCATATAAAAAGACTACATTTGTATCAGGAAAAAAACACCACTAACAAAGATACTAGTTATAAATATTAGGAATTACAAAAGTGGGGGAAAACCCTACAAACTGGGTTTAGCTGCATTAAAGTGTTTCAAACAGTCAGTTCTGAAAACCACATAGTGTGTGCAACTAGTCAATGTGTGCACAGTAAGATGACCCCCATCCTCAAAGTGTTACGGACTTTCTCCTGTGATGGCATCTGCTTGTGATCCTGACTTCTGAACTGGTTAGTCTGCATTACCTCATGGCTGTCAGGCAAAACCTTTACAAATGAGAGGGACCACTGCCTTTTTGTTTGGAATTTCAGTTAAACTCAAGTTACTTCCCAATGCACAAACTTTGTTCCTCCAAAAATGGAAATGGATGCCTTGAGGAATGTGAGTTACCAAGGTTTTGTGATTAGATGTCTCCCAGCAGAGGCAGAGGGCCAGCCTTCAGCTATAGGGGCTCTCTGTACATGCGAGGGGTACAGTTAAGCTAAATAACCAAAGACCCTAAAATCCTATGATCTCAGAACCTTCTGAGTTCCTTTTAGAGGTAATCAAACAAGAAGGGCTTTGTTTGGGAAAAATAAAAGAGGCTGATAGAATATAGATACCATTTATTCTAGTCAATCATTCATTAACTCTGCACAAGCCTGGATATTTTCACTGGTTGAGTTTCCTCCCCAGCCTCCACACTCCACACTCACACTCTCCCTACGAATTCACCAGCTCAGCTCTTAGCCCCAGGAGGAAGAGCAGCCATGCACAGGGTAGAGTAGAGATCCAGCTTGGGATCTTTGAAAAAAGGTAAATGGAAATCAACTGGCAAAGGTGCTCCTTCCATCCAGAATCCAACAGGCTACTGGCCATCTAAATGGAAAGAAGAACTGTGTGAATACCCATCGGGCAGGCAGGGGGCAGGGAGGGGCACGATGGAGCTGAACTCCCCTGTTCCTCCTTATGATTCTAAATATTAATTACGTAACTTGAACCCATTTGAAATCTGCAAAGATTGGAAGGTGGCTCCATACAAGACTCTAAGGAACAAAGACGTAGCCTGCAGCTTGGTGACAGCAGACTCTCCAGTGGCTGAAACCCATATTAGCTGAAATTCCAAGGGGGTCACAGGAGGAGAAAAGGTCACACTGATTTAGTGTCGAGTCAATAGTCTTTTGTTTGCTCCAGCAAGAAACGAAGTCAAGGGGCAGATTCCTTGGGTTTCTGTAATTCTGAGCTCATATAAAACACTAAAGCGCTTTACAAAAATAAACATGCCAAACAAAAATGTGATGGAAGCTCTGATGTCAGCCGTTGGCTGCACGCTCTAGCCACAAAAAGCACTGGGGCAATAACAGGCTCCCTAGGCTGTTGGATGCAAATGGCATCAGAATTGTAAAGTGGCGGCATCCACTCACGCACATACAGTGCTAACCTTTCTTCTACTCCCGTGGTGACCAGCAGGAAACCCAAATGGGGCCAGGGACATGCTTTTGGACCAATCCCATGTGCTTTTTCTAGGATTGCTTGGAAGGCTCTCCCACCCCGCTCTCTGGCACCTAGGATCTGAAATCATCTAAGTGCCAAAACACATCTGTTACTTAGGTCACCTGACAAGAGAGTAGGCTTCATGTTGGCCAGGAGTTATCCTCAAATTCCGTAAGCGGTAACCATACCAAAGGCAGCACTGAATCTCTCCAGAAACAATGACTTCTTTGGAGTACAGCACAGAAAGATGCCTTGGGTCACCAAATCCCAGAGGAGAAAGCCAAGAAGCAGAGGGGAAGCTACAGAAAGCCACCAGAAACACAGAGCACTCGGTAATTATCAGAGGCCAGTCCCCACGTGGCTCCAAGGACTCCAGGATAGACACACACGCAAACGACTTTTACCTCTAACATTCCAGGGACCTTGAGTACTTGCTCTTCTCTGGGAAACGTTCAGCCAACTCAGTGTGTACCTCCTAAATCCTAAATGAAACAGAATCTTAAAAAAAAAAAAAAGAACATATATTTTTTGCCCATAGTACTGGAATACATGTTTGCATGGTATCTCCAGCGTTTCCTTCTTTACTTGTTGATAAAAAATGGATACTGGAGTGCTTAAGAACTCTGTGGTTTCTAGGCACTTTTACTTTTGGAGGCTGCAACCAGAGGTGTGTTGGATCAGGCTTGCACCAACTAACGAGAGTACTTTCTTGAAGATGTTGTTAAACATTTTGTTTAACTGCCATGATTAAGAAGGTAAATTATAGAAACGTGATTAAATCCATTGTATTAAAAATAAAGGTAAACGCTTCACATCCACAAGTCTGGCTACGATCAAAAAACAGATAATAGAAAGTGTTGGTGAGGACGTGGAGGCACTGGAACTCTTGTACACTACTGCTGGAAACATAAGATGGTGCAGCCATTATACAAAACAGGTCAACAGTTCCTCAAAAAATTATACATACAATTACACATACAATTCTAGCTATTTCGTTCATAGGTATATATCCAAAAGAACTGGAAGCAGGGGCTCAGAGATCCTTATACCCCAATGTTTATAGCTGTGCTATTCACAATAGCCAGAAGATGAAAGCAACCAGGTATCCACTGACAGATGAATGCATAAACAAAATGTGGTCTATTCATACAATGGAATATTATTCAGTCTTAAAAAGGAAGGAAATTCTGATACATGCTTCAACATGGATGAAGCTTGAAGACATTATGTTTAGTGAAATAAGCCAGACACAAGGACAAAAATCATACGATTCCACTTACATAAGGTACCTAGACTAGGCAAAATCAGAGACAGAAAGTAGAATAGAGGTTACCAGGGACAGAGGCTGGGAAATGGGGAGTCACTGTTTAACATATACAGAGCTTAATTGTTTAAAGGATATAGTTTCACTTCAATAATAACAAGTTCTGGAAATGGATGGTGATGATTGCAAACATTGTGACTGTACTAAATGCCACGGACTATACACAGAAAAGTGATTAAAATGGTAAATTTTATGTTGTATGTATTTTACCACAGTAAAGAGTCATGGAAAGACATGGAGAAACCTCAAATGAATCTCATTAAGTGGGAGAACCCAATCAAAAAAGCCTACATATTGTATGATTCCAGCGATAGGATATTCTGGAAAAGACAAAACTACACAGACAGTACAAAGATCAGTGGCTGCCAGAGCCTGGGGGCGGGAGGCATGAGGAGGTGGTGCACAGAGGATTTTTGTCAAGGCAGTGGCTCCCTCTGTATGACACCATCGAGGTATACACCTCAAAGAGCAACCCCCAGTGTAAACTAGAGACTTTGGGTGACAAGGATTAAAAACAATGCAGGTTCATTGATTGTAATCAGTGCACCACTCTGGTTTAGGATGTTGACGGTGGAGAAGGCCGTGTGCATATGCACATCTGAGTGTACATTTTGGGAAAGGTCTGTGTGGGAACTCTCTGTACTTTCTGTTCAATTTTGCTGGAACCAAAAACTACTCTAAAATCTCAAAAATTTTTTTAAAGTGTGCCCTTCAAAACAAAAAGATAAACACTTGAAATTCATCATTTCAATATAGTTACTATTGTCCATGCTCTTCAGATTATTTGCATCCATTGTACATGCAAGGTGGAAATACCACATAGCATGGCTCCCAACTGTGCCTTCCACGAGTCACGACGAGAGGGTGCAACTGGCCATGGTGGAGTATCTGGTCACGACAATCGGCAAATGCTAGAAGTCAGGGCTAGTTCGCCTCATTCCCCTAGAGCTGGCTGTTCAACATTTACCAGCACACCACAGGCTACAACCATAACAACCTGATCTTCATCACATTGTACAAGTGTTTCTGATGTGTGGACGGATAGCACTTGCAGAGGGCGCTGTCCGGTATGGGGCTCCGTTAGGGCCTCCACAAGCTGCTCCAGAAAAAACTGTTGCATGGGGAGTGAGGGGCTCCCTGGGGTGATTCTAAAATAGTGTCAGGACTCTGAAACCTGGCAAAGTGCATACTGATGCCAGAAATGGTCATCGTCTTCCTGAAGCCCATAAATGAGGAGAGTTTCTAATTGATACCTGTAGCATCTTGAAGGTAAGAAATATAAACTGAGAAATGCTATAAACTAGTGAAATAAAGCTTAGACAGCAGAGCATGTGAGCAGGACAGAAAGCCCCATAGGCTGCAGACTGTGTCACCCTGTAGTGATGCCAGGTGATCTGGGCATCTTGGCTCATCCAGGGTGGAGCACATTGTTCCTGGTGAGCTCTGTGGTGCCTGTCACTACCTGAGAGTTGCCAGAGCCTGTCCTGTGGATCAACTATCAGGCTTAATTACTGAGAGACAACACTGGTTGTTGTCATTGTAATGACAGCACCCTGGACATGCTGGCCAACTGAGAGCCTGCCATCCACAGCTCCATGCACAAATTCAACAGTGCTTCTACTATAGTTATTTCTATATTTATTTCTCTATAAATAAATATATTACAGTTAATATAGGAGGTAAACACACTCCTTGGTATCTACCCAGATGAACTGAAAACTTAGGTCCACACAAAAAACATACACACAGATGTTTATAGCAACTTTACTCGTAATTGTCAAAACCTGAAGCAACCAAGATTTGTTTCGGTTATTGGATAAGTAAACTGTGATATATCCAGACAATGGAACATTATTTAGCAAGAAAAAGAAATGACCTACCAAGCCATACAAAGACATGGAAGTACCTTAAATGAGTATCACTAAGTGAAAAAGGCCAATCTCAAAAGGCTGCATGCAGTATGAATCCAACCATATTACATTCTGGAAAAGGCAAAACCATGGAGAGAGTTAAAATATCATTGGTTGCCAGGGGTTGGAGGGAGGGAAGGATGAATAAGTGGAACACAGAGGATGTTGAGGGTGGTGAAACTCCTCTGTGAGATATTACAGTGGTGGGTTCATGTCATTACACATCTGTCAAGATCCATACAGTGTACAACCCAAGAGTGAACCCTACGCTATGGACTTTGGGTGAGAACGATGTGTCAATGTACGTTCATCAGTTGTCACAAATGCACCACTGTGGCATGAATGCTGACCGTGGGGGAGCCAGAGAGGTAAAGAGAACTTTGTACTTTCTGCCCAATTTTGCTGTGAATCTAAAACTGCTCTAAGAAATTAAGTCTATTTAAAAAGAGTAAGGAAGAATGATTAAAATATGTTCTTTTTTTACCAACTGCTTATTTTTAGGAAGTATTGTTTACATATTTATGAAATGGATGCTTTTCCCTTTGACATGTAATATTTTTAACTCTGTTGAGATAAGGGGGTTTCCATAACTGGAAATACAATACTGCAGTTCCAAAGACAGAATTTGTATTCACTATGAATACAAATTCAGAAACTCAGGCCTCCACAGATCACAGCCAAACAAAAACTCAGCACGAGTGTGGTAATGGGAACAGGATACAGAGTGGGTGGAGGAAATTCTAAAGAAATGAGCAAAATACGACACAAAGTCTAAACAGATAGGTCTTACCTACCTTCCTTCCTTCATTTCATTCAGAAGAAGAAATAGACATTTTCTCCAGGACTACGGGAATCCCTTGCTTACAGTGTAAAAGTGACTCCTATCAATTAAAAGATGACTCCACACCTGTCACCATGTTTCCTGACCTTCCTCCCTGCATGACAGTGACCAAGTCACTTCATTTCGTTGCTAGACTTGTTCCCTGGCTGTCACTAGGCCACCCTCGCACAGGAGCCAGTAGGCAGAGACGCCTGTGAAGGAGAGGCCTAAGCTGCCGCCTTAGCTCTATGGGCACCAGGCCAGGAGCTACTCAGGGCAAAGAACCCACGACGTGAAAGGAAAGCTCGAAGAACAGGCCCGGCCACCCTCTCCTCTCAGCCTGTGGAACTGGATTTGAAGCAGGGTCATCTCAACTCCTACCCAGGGCCCTAGGTAGAGGGACTCAGAAAACCCTGCCATCCTTTATAAAACATCCATGGATACTCCAGGCAGAAGGTGGAAATCAGAATTCAAACATTCCATCTTACTTAAAAAAATGAGTCCAAAATGCTGAGAAAGCAACTCCCTAATTTTTTTTTTTTTTTTTATGTCAGATTACAAAAAGAAAACGCCAATCTGCTAAAGGGAAAGTGACACCTCACGTGTCACTGGTGCTGCATTGAGAGGCCACACAGTCAACCAAACTCAAATCTAACAAAGATGTCATGCTCAAGGAAAGTTCTGAATAGTCTGATTCCACCAGCTGTTTTATAATGCTGCATGGTTTGAAACTTTTAAAAATAATGTACAGGTAAAAACTTTTATAACAAATTAGTTTATTTCAGAAGGCAAACATCTAGGTTGGCCAACACACAGGCCCCTATGTTTGCAGACAGGCCTTTTTGCAGATAGCCCTGAAGACACAGAGCGGGTGCAGCAGCTCAGCAGTTAGCTAAACATAGGTACCCATGCCTGCAGCAACTGTGGAGTCCTTTAGCCTAAGACTAAGAGGCCACAGGCAATGCAGCAGATACAGGGAGGCAAAAACAGCTTCAGAAAAGGAAGCTGTGGCTGAGAGGAGTAAGAGCATACAGCAAGTCCCCAGGTTCCTGTAGGAGGGGCAGAGATGAAGGCGCTGGGGGCACACAGCAGCGAATCATGCCAAGCTGTTGAAGAAGGAACAGAGCTGTCTGGCTCCTGGGTCTCTAAAAATCCACGTTCCACAACATGTGAAACCTCGATCAGAGATGTGGAAACACTCTTCCTGCCCAACTCCACCTTATGGAGAGGTGGATGAGGCACATAGGGCCACACGAACAAGCTGCCCCAGCTGCCCCATATTCTCCAGTCATCTGCTTAGGGCCCATCTGGAGCCAAGAATGTCACACAGAACATGGAACCCTGTAACTCTCACCATGTATTCAGATCTTGCTAGATCAGTGACAAGGAGATTAGGGGCAGGAGCAGGGAGAAACACATTTCTTAACAATTCTGAGGTATGTGGGGTTTTCTCCTTTGGATAACAGAAAACAGCAGAAGCAGATCTTCTAGAGTGAAAACCTTTCCCCTCCCAAAGAAAACCATTCCCGAAACCCCACTGCTGGAGGAAGAAAGAGGCAATCAAGCAGCACACATGAAAGACTGTCAAAAGCATCCATTTGCAAGCATGCCTTAATGTTCTAACCAAAATACTGGACCAAAAGTTCATGTGCCCAGTGTCCGTGCCTGCTCCAGCAAGCTTGAAAGAAACTTTGTGAGCCATTGGTTCTGTCGCCAGACTTCACAGAGAGGCGAACTACCCCTTCAGAGGGGCAGCACCTGGCTGCCTGCATGGCCAGGATGAAAATCCAGGTCTTGGGGCTCCGCGGGCTCCTTTCCTTTTGCTGGTTGAGAAATGTTTTTCCAGCAGCAGCTCCAGATTCTCCACAAAAGGGGGTTGGGTGGCTGTGGAAGGGACTGGGGCTTAGGTTGAAGCTATACTTCTGTGCCTTTTTACTGAGATCATTTGTTCACCAGGGGGATTTTTAAAGGGGCTGGTAAAGATTACGGGATGACTATATACCCCAAGCTAGAATGCCTTGTCTCTAATATAACAGACCTTGAGAATTATTTGCTCAGTTGATTCCCAAGGAAGCAAGAACCTAAAGACTGATATGTCCCTTCACGGCTTCAGTACTCAAAGGCAGCAACCTCCTTCCCTGAGGAGAACCAGCTTAAGTCCTCAAGGCAAGGGGCCATCTGGGCCTCAGCCCAGAGGATGAGGAAGAAAACACACACAGATGCCACACCTGTCAGATGCACAGAGAACTTCAGTGAGTGGACTGAGCCCCTGACCACATTCAGAACCACCAAGATCTGTGTTCAGCACATACAATCAATTTCTATTTGTTCCTGAAATACATAAAAATGTCTAAAAGATGGTCACTGCATTTGGAGGCTGTATTTGCATGCTCTGACTTAAAATGTTGCTATGTGAGACAGAAAAACATTACTGGCAATGGGGCAGAGGGTACTGTTCAAAGAAATAGGCAGAGTCCTTCAGGGCAGCAAAAAGGGCTGTGGAGGCCCCAGGACCACATCAGAAGACTGATCAAGTGGCAAGGGACAAAGGGCCCCACTCTATCTAGTTTACAGTCCTTTAGGACAAACTTAGGGCCACCCATTCAGGGGGAACCTCTGTTCAGTAGCCTACCCTGTCCTTATCCATCATCCCTGTGCCCAGGAGCTGGCCCACCTCCATGAATGATCTCCTGGGGACAACAATGTGACCACTGACTCCACTTTGGTGCCAACCTCTGGCCCAGTCCAGGGGAATTTAAATTCCCTACTGCTATTAACCTACACAGCCACTGCAGGCAAAAACGTACCCTGGCCACATACTGATGTACCTCTCTTAAAATTCGGGGTCTATTCGTCCCTCCACCATCTGAGCTGAGGTTGGTCAGAGGCATTTCAGAATATGTTCTCAGCTGGTTTTGCAAAGCTGAGATTCAATTCTCCAGAGTTGCTCCTGGAAGGACATGCAGGCACCACAGCATAGCACAGTTCCACTTGCTTTTAAATCACATTGAGTTTATAAATTCAGAAACAGCTCAGTCTGGCACCAGATAAGGAATGAAAATAAAAAATTAACTTGTCCACATTCTTCCTCGCCAGTAATACTGGGCTCTTCTGTGACACAGGCTTTTTCATCATGAGTAGGCGTGTAGATATTCTTAGCCAGACACCAAGCTAAGGGAAAATGACAGTCACTCTCCAACATTTGTAAGTACTTAGAAGTTTACTTCCTCTCATATTTATTCGTGAGTCTTCCAAAGGAGTGCTGCCTGCTTTTTCATCCCCCAAATCTGAGCACAAACACTACACAGGTCTTTATAAATATGCATAGTTTCCCACTGAAAATGTTTCAGCTCTAGGGATACATTTAAAAACCTATATTTTCCCCTCCCCAGTTTCCCACACCCTTGTTTTTCTGGCAAAGCCATCAGAATTTGAAATTCAGTAGAGAATTTCCTTTTGTTTACATCAGAACAAAGCAGCATTGGCAGCACCCTCCAGTCATTTCACTTTTCCCTCGCATTTACGTGGGCTTACGACCACGAACACTTTGCATTAATAAATGTCTCAGCACACCCAAGCCTGAAAATCTAATCTAAACCTCCTTAACTTGAATTCAATCCACAACTTTCTCGCGGGGGGAAAGAAATTCTCCCAGCTTCTCCTCCCTCTAGCCTAAGAAACAGCCTCAACAGCGAGCGATTTCATTCTCGTACTTTTGCTCTGTTTGACTTTGCCCCTCACGACAAAAGTTGACTTTAAAGGCCAAACAGCCACAGTGCAAATTCTAATGGCACCAAACAGGCTTTGGTTAAACACATTTCTAAGAAAAAGAAGACTCAGTTTCTGAACCCCACAGAACAGTCAGGCCTTTGTGACTAAGTGTGGGTCATCCCTGAGCTTTCTCTGGAACAGAGTCAGCATTGCTACCTTCCCAATGACTGCCCCTCTAGAAGTCTGGACAGTGTTTCCATCTGAGACCTAAACATGCCCTGTTATGTAGCCAAGACTTGCTGGAGCGCATTTAAACTAATCATCCCTTAGTGTTTTGGTGGAAAACAGGGTCACCATGCTCACCCCTAAAACATACCCTGGGTGTTGAGCTCACTCGGAAAGCATCTTAGGGTGATGGATGGGTTTCCCTCCTTATCTTGGAAGACATCTCTTCTTTCTTGTAACCTGGCTTGGCAATTTTACTTTCCCCATACATCTCATCACAAGTATTCATATTAATATATATCATATGCTGAGTGCCTTCACGGGCTGGCACGGGGTGGGCGTTATTATCCCTGTTTTACACAGTGGAAACTGAGGCTCTAAGAAGTTAATTCACTCAAGGCCATACAGGTGGTAAGTAGCGGAGCTGGATTAAAACCCGGGCTTCTCTGGTTTAAAATTGCTTGTTTTCACTTTGGTCAGCCTCACTTAAGAGCAGCTCAGGGAGACGTCTCTGGACTCCGTGCGAGCCGGCGGAGCAGATCTAGACGGAGGTTTCTTAACCATCCCCCGACCTTCGGCTCTGGGCCTCCCCTCCCATTCCTTTTTTCTTTCCAGCCCCTGCCAACTGGGGAGGGGGGGCACACGCCGGCAGGTGCCCCCCAGGCAGGGGCGCCTCAGGCGCGAGACTGGGAAGAGGGTCGACAGCCAGGCCCGCACCTACCTCGTCCCCGAAGCGCACCACCTTCTGGCCCGTGGGGCCGCGCAGGCCGGGGAAGCGCGCGAGCTCCTCCGAGTCCCCGGCGTCTCGGGGCTCCAGCGCGCGCGGCCCCACCAGGCACCGGTCGATGATCTCGTCCTGCTGCGCGGGCGGCAGCCGCGCCCACTCGGGCCCGTACTTCTCGCGGATCTTCTCCTTGTCCTGCATGATCTTCCTGGCCATAGGACTCAGCGACGAGAAGTAGGTGAAGCGCTTTCGCTCCCGGTCGTCCAGAGGTCGGTTCCCACTCATGATCGCCGAGCGCGAGGCCGCGATCGCCGCCGCCATGGACGCCATGCCCGGCCTGCCCGCCACTCCCCGCCCCGCCCCGCCCCGCGCTGTGCCCGCCCCCTCCCCGCCCTTATCCACGCCCCCTCCGGGAACCCCGCCCTGCACCGCCGCGGACCCGGGTCTCCCAGCCAACCCAGCTCCCCAAGCCCCGGGACTCCAGCCTTCCGCGGCTGCCTCCCCGGGAGCTCCTCCCTCCGCGCGCCACCCCTTGCGACTCCATCGCACACCCCGACAGGTCTCGCTTTACGCCTCCATAGTGGAGTCCGGCGGTGCCCGCAGGTTTCGGGCTCCTCTTGGCCGGCTCAGTTGGGGGCCGGCGCGTCCCCGAGCCCGCGCCCGGCGCTCTGAGAGGCTGGCAGTGGTTCATTCCCGGTAGTGACCGCCATAGCGCCACGTGGCCAATGCTTGACAAAGGAAACTTTTTTCAGCCTCCAGTGAGCCTAAGAAAGCCCCGGCATTTCGGGCCGAGCTGCTGGCTGCCTGGTTTCTGTTTTTACTCCTTTCCTCCTGTCCCGGGCGAGCCACCTTCTCTGCTTTCTCTGAGCCCCTTCGGGACGCTGAGCCCGGGGCCTGGCGCGGTGAGCTGCAGATAGCCGGGGGCCGGAGGGCGACCCGGGAGGCTGGACCGGTGCGGGGCGTCGGGTGCTCAAGGAGAGTCAGCTCCTGCCTGCCCTGAGGGTGCTTGAAGTACCCGGTGGCCCAAGTGCCTTTTCCCAACCCCAGGAGCTCAGAACGCCAGGACTGACCGGTGTGGGGCCGATGCGCCAGTGCCCATAAAGAGGTTTTCCCCAAGCCGGTCCCGCGGCCTTTGCTTCCTCTCGTGCTACAGATGAAAAGGCAAGACATCTTATGGAATCTCAGAAATTACAGGAACTCTTGGCAGTTCGATATTTGCAAACAAACCGAAGAGAAGCAGAAAGTTTTCAGACTCAGAGGCGACATCCCAACAGCAGAGGGCCAGGGTTTGTAATTTTGAGGTGTGTCCCAAACCACGAAATTAAAATTATAGAGAACCCCTACTTCCCCGGACCCCCTCTCCCCATCTGACTGATTTTAACAAGACAAATGGGACTCAGGGGTGCCCACTAGTAAAATAAAAAAACAAAAGCCAACATTTCAGCTTTTAGGGTCTTTGGATAATTCTGAACACAAAAGTAGAAATAACTTGCAAAGTCCTATTTTAAATATGAGGTGGTCTCATCTTCCGGCCCAGAAATCCTCAGAATATTTTTGGAATGTCATAGTGTGGCAGACTCTACAGTGAAAGACATTATTATCAACAATGTCCACGTAATATATTGAAGCAGGGAAAAGCAGGAACCACCAAATATAGCCTGGGTTGCACAGTAAGTAGAGGATTATTTATGAGACCGGAAGTTTAAGGACAGTTTTTTGGTATATGATCTTCTGTTTCAGCTGATGCTAGAAAGGCTCAGTACACTGCCCTGAATCCCACTGACTTCTCTCCTCTAATCCGTGTTTAATAATGTAGGTAATGTTTAAAGATGTATTCTTGAAATTAACACCCCCAGGCTTGCTTTGATATTAGCATGAGAAGCTGTCTATACCCTTAGAGACTTGGTCTCATGCTGTTTTCAAAGCAGTTGTAAAAATAATTGTTGCTTTCAAAAGAAAAAAAAAGACCCACAACACCATAGGGTGTTTTGCTCCTCCAATAATTGATTGCCAAAGAAGTTTTCAAAATAATAAAAGCGTGAGATAATGCAGGGACATTGGCCAAAGTATGTAAAGTTCATGATCTGGATGATAAGGGGGTAACTAAAAGAAAAATTCTTCCAGATTATGAGAAGAAACTCAGGGGAATTAAAATACGGCTCTAACAGATGACTTGGCTGAAATTACAAACATTTTTTTACATATATCTTTATCTACTCCTGGAGGGAATAAAAATAGCCAAACCCAGGCGGGGCACAGTGGCTCATGCCTGTAATTCCAACACTTTGGGAGGCTGAGCCCGGTGGAACATGAGGTCAGGAGATCGAGACCAGCCTGGCCAACATGGTGAAACCCTGTCTCTACTAAAAATACAAAAATTAGCCAGATGTGGTGGCATGCACCTGTAATCCCAGTTACTCAGGAGACTGAGGCAGGAGAATCGCTTGAACCAGGAAGTTGGAGGTTGCAGTGAGGCGAGATCCTGCCACTGTACTCCAGCCAGGTAACAACAGAGCAAGACTTTGTCTCAAAAAAAAAAAACCAAAAAAACCCTCCAAATATGTAATTAGGTGATATGGCCTGATTGCGTATGTCTCCCCAAAATTCACATGTTGAAATCTTAATTGTTAAGATGATATGGGGCCTTTGGGGAGATGGTTAGGTCAGGAGGGCAGAGCCCTCATGAATGGGACTTGTGCCCCTGTAAGAGTCTCAAGGGAGCTTACTTGCCCCATCCACCATGTGACTATACAGCAAGAAGGTACCATCAGAAGACACAAGCTATGAGCCAGGAAGCAGAACCAGACACCAAGTCTGCTAGTGCCTTGATCTTAGACTTCCCAGCTTCCAGGTCTGTGAGAAATAAATTCATATTGATGATACTCACTTTATGGTGTTTTGTTACAGTGGCCCAAATAGACCAGACTTAAAATAGTGCTGGATGGCTGTAGTGGTAAGCACCCGTCTCAGTCTCTTTGGGACATTGTACCATAGACTGGGTGACTTCAGCAATAAACATTTATTTTTTACAGTTCTGGAGGCTGGAAGGCAGCATGGTCAGATTCTGGTAAGAGCCCTCTTCTGGGCTGCAGACTGCCAGTTTCTTGTTATATCCTCACATGGTGAAAAGAGGGATACAGCAAGTTCTCTTATGACTCCTGTAGGCACAAATGCCTTTCCTAAAGACTCCATTCTCGTGACCTGCTCTAGTCCTGATTACTTTCTTCAGGCCTCACCTCCTACTCATATCACATTGGTATTAGGTATGGTTTCAACAGAAGAGTTTTGAGGGGGCACAAGTGTTTAGTCTGTAACATCTTCATAGGCAAGAATTTGGATAAGGCAGCCTAAATTGTCCTTCTTTGTGAATGTGGTTTAGCCAGTAGACTCACTCTGTTCACAAAATGAAGAGGCTACCATGTGGACCCTGACCACGGAAATGCTTTCAAACCTTGCAGTGGTCCACAGAGCAGCCCTTTAATAATCAACAGTTTACTGAAGTGTTTGCTACTTTATGTTAAGCAGTATGGAGGGAGATGAACAAGGTGTGAGAGCAGTGTTATTTCACTAGTTCTTGGGTGATGAGTGATTGGTGTTCCACACAAGATCGGCTCTCCAGGCCCTTGAGCACACTCTGCCGAGTCTGTGTAAGCAACCTCAAGTTTTCATGGGTGCTACAGTTTGATATTTGTCTTCTCCAAAATTCATGTTGAAATGAAATCCTCAGCTTGGCAGTATTGAGAGATGGGGCCCTTAACTACTGATTGGGTTATGAAGGCTCTGCTCTCATGAATGGATTAATCCATTCATGGACCAATACTGGGTTAATGGATTCATGGGTTAGCATGGGAGTGGGACCAGTGATTTTATAAGAAAAGCAGAGAAATATGAACCATCATGCTCAGCCCCTTCATCGTGGGATGCCCTGTACCACCTGGGGACTCTGCAGGGAGTCCCCACCAGCAAGAGAGACCTCACCAGATGCAGCCACTCACACCTGAACTTGTCAGCCTCCATAATTGTAAGAAATGAATTCCTTTATCTTTTTGTATAAATTCAGGGGTACTAGTGTGGTTTTGTTATGTGGATACATTGCCTAGGATGATCATCCCCTGAAAAATGTACATTGTACCCATTAAGGAATTTCTCACCACTTACCCCCTCCCAACTGTTTTCTCTTCATAAATTACCTAGTTTCAAGTGTTCTGTTTTAAGCAGAAAATGAACTAAGAACAACATGATATTTCTTCCTGGAATGCTCTTCTTAGCAATTAGTGAGGCCATATATGGTGGCTCACGCTTATAATCCCAGCACTTTGGGAGGCCAAAGCAGGTGGATCATTGAACCCAGGAGTTTGAGACCAATCTGGGAAACATGATGAAACCCCATCTCTACAAAACAAATACAAAAATTAGACAGGTGTGGTGGCATGCACCTGTAGTCCCAGCTACTCAGGAGGCTGAGGCGAGGGGATTACTTTAACCCAGGGAGGTCAAGGCTGCCATGAGCCAAAATCATGCCACTGCACTCCAGCCTGAGTGGCAGAGCTGTCCCCACCGCCCCTCCCCCCACAAAAAAACTTAGGGAGACATAGCAACAAATGTTTTAACTGAGTCAAGCAGCCTCTGGTGTCCTGAGCTGTGGAGTTCTTCCTTTGCAAGTGCCGTTTCAATTATTTTCCTCAGAAATGTTCTTGAGTGACCACTAGAATGCAAATTTTACGATAAGGAGAACTTTATCTGTCTTGTTTACTATTGTAAACAATAATACCATATTCATAGTGAAGGATTTATGAATTATGAGGGAATGAATAAGTATTCCATAATTAGCATCATTAATTCCCTCTCTACAGTAAAGAAAACTGAGGCATCAACAGAAGAGACCCACCTGAGCTTGTCCCCTAACACCCCCCTCACCTCATAGTTTGTGACAGAATTGAGATCACAGAGCAGGGGTTCCTTTGTCTTTCGTTAAATCTCTAACATTGTATTGATGCATCTAAGGTTAACCACTGGATATAATAATATATTAAAAACTGGCTTTAAGGGCACAGTTTATTAAAGTTTCCAAGTCACTCATTTAGAAGTCAAGCCAAACACAGCACTAATTTTTCAGTATAACAATCGAATACCGAAAGTGATGGCCAACGTTCCCATTACACGTCTGACACTTTGGCTAACAGTCATGGCCCTGTTACTCTTCTCCATAGGCCAGACCCCTTTAAAAAATCTATTCATTCCAGGGGAGGCCAAGGCAGGAGTATTGTTTGAGGCCAGGAGTTTATGGCCTGCTGGCACAACATAGTGAGACCCCATCTCTACAAAAATAAAGTAAAATAATTATCCAGGTGTGGCAGCACATACCTGTAGTTCTAGCTGCTTGGGAGACGGAGGCAGGAAGATTGCCTGAGCCCATGAGTTTGAGGCTACGATGAGCTATGATCATGTCATTGCACTCTAGCCTGGGTGACAAAGCAAGACCCTGTCTCTAAAAAACAAATAATTTTATTGAGAGAGAGACACAACAAGGCTGGCTGATCCCAAGGAAGAGAAATAAACCTCTACAAGAAAACTGCCATCCTCTGTTTGAGCCCAGCCTGTTCACCCTCAAAGACAGAATGACGGTCTTCCCCTTCTGTCTGCACTCCTGGCTATTCACAGAGCACATCAGCCCGGAAATGCTATCTGTTCTACTCACGTCTTATTGGTGTCTTCCAGTAAAAATTAACTTTATCATTGGAAGTATTTATATGTTTCCTTGGCATTTGCATGTACCAGATTCTCGAGTTTTATCTTATCTCCCTGCTTAGAAAAGTGAAATTGACATTATTGAGACAAAGAGAAGATTTATATTATTTTCTAACCGCGTAAATTTAGAATTTCGGTATTTTACATGAGAGAGAATATTGAGATGGTGTATATACTCCAAAAGAGAGTAGAATAGGGCATTGTATATTTTTTCTAACAGAGTATCTTCAGAGCAATTATGTTTTTAACATTGGAGTACAAAGAAAATATATTTTTTTTTCTTAACTGCGTAAAAATGAATTTTGTTATTTTACAAGAGAGAGAATATTGAGACGGTTTATATACTCCAAAAAAGAGTAAAAAAGGGCATTGTATATTTTTTCTAACAGAGTATCTTTAGAGCAATTTTGTTTTTAACATTGGCATACAAAGAGAATATTTATATTTTTTTAAATGCGTAAAAATAAAATCTATGTATTTTGCAAAAGAGAAAATATTGGGACAATGTATATACTCCACAATAGAGTAGAAACCGGCATTGTATATTTTTTATAATGAAGTGTGTTCAGAGTAATTATTTTTCTATCACTGGGGTACAAAGAGAATATTTATATATTTTTTTAAACATGTATATTTAGAATTTTGGTATTTTACATGAGAGAGAATATTGAGATGGTGTATATAATCCAAAAAAAAGTAGAAAAGTGCATTGTATACTTTTTCTTACAGAATATCTTCAGAGAAATTTTTTTTTTTTAACATTGAGTTACAAAGAGAATATTTATATTTTTTTCTAACCGCTTAAAGTTAGAATTTCGGTATTTTACATGAGAGAGAATATTGAGATGGTGTATATACTTCAAAAGACAGTAGATTAGGGCATTGTATTTATTTTCTAACAGAGTATTCTTAGAGCAATTATGTTTTTAACATTGGCGTACAAAGAGAATATTTATATATTTTTTAACCGCGTATAAATAGAATTTTGTTATCTTACAAGAGAGAGAATATTGAGACGGTTTATATACTCCAAAAATAAGTAGAAGAGGGCATTGTATATATTTTCTAACAAATTGTCTTCAGAGTAATTGTTTTTCTATTTTTGGGGACAAACAGAATATTTATATTTTTTTCTAACTGCATAAAGTTAGAATTTCGGTATTTTACATGAGAGAAAATATTGAAATGGTGTATATAGTCCAAAAGAGAGTATAAAAGGGCATTGTATATTTTTCTTAATAGAGTATCTTCAGAGCAATTTTGTTTTTAACATTGGGGTACAAAGAGAATATTTATATTATTTTCTAACCGCGTAAAGTTAGAATTTCGATATTTTACATGAGAGAGAATATTGAGATGGTGTATATACTACAAAAGAAAGAAGAAAAAAGGATTGTATTTTTTTTTAACAGAGTATCTTCAGAGAAATTTTGTTTTTATCATTGGGGTACGTAGGGAATATTTATATTTATTTCTCACTGCGTAAAGTTACAATTTCGGTATTTTAAATGAGAGAGAATATTGAGATGGTGTATATACCCCAAAAGAGAGTACAAAAGGGCATTGTATATTTTTTCTAACAGAGTATCTTCAGAGCAATTTTGTTTTTAACATTGGGGTACAATGAAAATATTTATATTTTTTTCTAACCCATGTAAATTTAGAATTTCGGTATTTTAAATGAGAGAGAATATTGAGATGGTGTATATACTCCAAAAGAGAGTAGGAAAGGGCATTGTATATTTTTTTTTCTAACAGAATATCTTCACAGCAATTTTGTTTTTAACATGGGGGTACAAAGGGAATATTTACATTTATTTCTAACCGTGTAAGGTTAGAATTTCGGTATTTTATATGAGAGAGAATATTGAGATGGTGTATATACTCCAAAAGAGCGTAGAGAAAAGCATTGTATATTTTTTCTAACAGAGTAACTTCAGAGCAATTTTGCTTTTAACATTACCGTACAAAGATGATATTTATATATTTTTTCTAACCGCGTAAAGTTAGAATTTCGGTATTTTACATGAGAGAGAATATTGAGATGGTGTATATACTCCAAAAGAGAGTAGAATAGGGCATTGTATATTTTCTCTAACAGATGATCTTCAGAGCAATTTTGCTTTTAACATTGGGGTCCATAGATAATATTTATATTTTTTATTACCGCGTAAAGTTAGAATTTCCATATTTTATATAAGAGAGAATATTGAGATGGTGTACATACTCCATAAGTGAGTAGAAAAAGGAATAGTATATTTTTTCTAACAGATTATCTTCAGAGCCATTTTGCTTTTAACATTGGATTACATAGATAATATTTATATTTTTTATAACCGCGTAAAATTATAATTTCGGTATTCTACGTGAGAGAAAAAATTGAGATGGTGTATATACTGCAAAATAGAGTAGACAAGGGCATTGTATATTTTTTCTAACAGATTATCCTCAGAGCAATTTTGCTTTAAACATTGAGGTACATAGATTATATTTATATTTTTTTGTAACCGTGTAAATTTAGAGTTTCTGTATTTTACATGTGAGAAAATATTGAGATGGTGTATATACTCCAAAAGAGAGTAGAAAAGGGCATTGTATATTTTTTCTAACAGATTATCTTCAGAGCCATTTTGCTTTTAACATTGGATTACATATATAATATTTATATTTATTTGTAATTGAGTAAAATTAGAATTTCGGTATTTTACATGAGAGAGTAGATTGAGAAGGTGTATATACACCGAAAGAGAGTAGAAAAGGGCATTGTATATTTTTTCTAACAGATTGTTTTCAGAGCAATTTTACTTTTAACATTGTGGTATATAAATAATATTTATATTTTCTTGTAACAACGTAAATTTAGAATTTCGGTATTGTACATGAGAAAGAATATTGAGATGGTGTATATACTGCAAAAGAGAGTAGAAATGGGCAATGTATATTTTTTTAACGGATTATCTTCAGAGCAATGTTGCTTTTAGCATTCGTGTACATAGATAATATTTATATTTTTTTGTAACCGTGCAAAATTTGAATTTAAGTATTTTACATGAAAGAGAATATTGAGATAGCATATCTACTTTAAAAGAGAGTAGAAAAGGGCATTGTATATTTTTTCTAACAGATTATTTTCAGAGCAATTTTGCTTTTAACGTTGGGGTGCATAGATAATATTTATATTTTTTTGTAACCACGTAAAATTAGAATTTCGGTCTTTTACATGAGAGAGAATATTGACATGGCGTATATACTTCAAAAAAGATAGAAAAGGGCATTGTATATTTTTTCTAACAGATTATTTTCAGAGCAATTTTGCTTTTAACGTTGGGTTACATAGATAATATTTATATTTTTTTGTAACCACGTAAAATTAGAATTTCGGTCTTTTACATGAGAGAGAATATTGACATGGCGTATATACTTCAAAAAAGATAGAAAAGGGCATTGTATATTTTTTCTAACATATTATCTTCAGAGCAATTTTGCTTCTATCATTGGAGTACATAGATTATATTTATATTTTTTGGTAACCGCATAAACTTAGAATTTTTGTGTTTTACATGAGAGAATATTGAGATTGTGTATATACTTTAAAAGAGAATAGAAAAGGGCTTTGTATATTTTTCCTAACAGATGATCTTCAGAGCAATTTTTCTTTTCACATTGGGGTGCATACATGATATTTATATTCTTTTGTAACCGTGTAAAATTAGGATTTCGGTATTTTACATGAGAGAAAACAATGAGATGGTGCATATACTCCAAAAGAGAGTAGAAAATGGCATTGTATATTTTTTCTTACCGATTATCTTCAGAGCAATTTTGCTTTTGACATTGGGGTACATAGATAATATTTATATTTTTTGTAACGACGTAAATTTAGAATTTCGATATTTTACATGAGAGAGAATATTGAGATGGTGCATATACTACAAAAGAGGCTAGAAAAAAGCCTTGTATATTTTTTGTACCAGATTATATTTAGAACAATTTTGCTTTTAACATTGGGGTATATAGAAAATATTTATATTTTTTTATAACAGTGTAAAATTAAAATTTCAGTATTTTACATGAAAGGGAATATTGAGATGGTGTATATACTCCAAAAAAAGTAGGAAAGGGCATTGTATATTTTCTCTAACAGATTATCTTCAGAGCAATTTTGCTTTAAACATTAGGGTACATAGATAATATTTATATATTTTTTGTAACCACGTAAACTTAGAATTTTGATATTTTACATGAGAGAGAATATTGAGATGGTCTATATACTCGTAAAAAAAAGTAGAAATGGGCATTGTATATTTTTTTCACAGATTATCTTTAGAGCAATTTTTTTTTAATTTTTTATTGGATTTTAGGTTTTGGGGTACATGAGCAGAGCATGCAAGACAGTTGCGTAGATACACTCATGGCAGTGTGCTTTGCTTTTCTTCTCCCCTTCACCCACATTTGGCATTTCTCCCCAGGCTAGCCCTCCCCACCTCCCCCTCCCACTGGCCCTCCCCTTTTCCCCCCAATAGACCCCTGTGTTTAGTACTCCCCTTTCTGTGTCCATGTGTTCTCATTTTTCATCACCCGCCTATGAGTGAGAATATGCGGTGTTTCATTTTCTGTTCTTGTGTCAGTTTGCTGAGGATGATGTTCTCCAGATTCATCCATGTCCCTACAAATGACACAAACTCATCATTTCTGATTGCTGCATAATATTCCATGGTGTATATGTGCCACATTTTTCCAATCCAGTCTATTATCAATGGGCATTTTGGTTGATTCCAGGTCTTTGCTATTGTAAACAGTGCTGCAATGAACATTCGTGTACATGTGTCCTTATAGTAGAACGATTTATAGTCTTTTGGATATATACCCAGTAATGGGATTGCTGGGTCAAATGGAATTTCTATTTCTAAGGCCTTGAGAAATCGCCACACTGTCTTCCACAAAGGTTGAACTAATTTACACTCCCACCAACAGTGTAAAAGTGTTCCTTTTTCTCCACATCCTCTCCAGCATCTGTTGTCTCCAGATTTTTTAATGATCGCCATTCTAACTGGCGTGAGATGGTATCTCAATGTGGTTTTGATTTGCATCTCTCTGATGACCAGTGACGATGAGCATTTTTTCATATGATTGTTGGCCTCATATATGTCTTCTTTCGTAAAGTATCTGTTCATATCCTTTGCCCACTTTTGAATGGGCTTGTTTGTTTTTTTCCTGTAAATCTGCTTGAGTTGTTTGTAAATTCTGGATATCAGCCCTTTGTCAGATGGGTAGACTGCGAAAATTTTTTCCCATTCTGTTGGTTGCTGATCCACTCTAGTGACTGTTTCTTTTGCCGTGCAGAAGCTGTGGAGTTTCATTAGGTCCCATTTGTCTATTTTGGCTTTTGTTGCCAATGCTCTTGGTGTTTTGTTCATGAAGTCCTTGCCTACTCCTATGTCCTGGATAGTTTGGCCTAGATTTCCTTCTAGGGTTTTTATGGTGCCAGGTCTTATGTTTAAGTCTTTAATCCATCTGGAGTTAATTTTAGTGTAAGGTGTCAGGAAGGGGTCCAGTTTCTGCTTTCTGCACATGGCTAGCCAGTTTTCCCAACACCATTTGTTAAACATGGAATCCTTGCCCCATTGCTTGTTTTTGTCAGGTTTATCAAAGATTGTATAGTTGTATGTATGTTGTGTTGCCTCCGGTGCCTCTGTTTTGTTCCATTGGTCTATATCTCTGTTTTGGTACCAGTACCATGCTGTTTTGATTACTGTAGCCTTGTAGTATAGTTTGAAATCCGGTAGTGTGATGCCCCCCGCTGTGTTCTTTTTGCTTAGAATTGACTTGGCTATGCGGGCTCTCTTTTGGTTCCATATGAAGTTCATGGTGGTTTTTTCCAGTTCTGTGAAGAAAGTCAATGGTAGCTTGATGGGGATAGCATTGATTCTGTAAATTACTTTGGGCAGTATAGCCATTTTCACGATATTAATTCTTCCTAACCATGAACATGGAATGTTTTTCCATCTGTTTGTGTCCTCTCTGATTTCGTTGAGCAGTGGTTTGTAGTTCTCCTTGAAGAGGTCCCTTACGTTCCTTGTGAGTTGTATTCCAAGGTATTTTATTCTTTTTGTAGCAATTGCGAATGGCAGTTCGCTCTTGATTTGGCTCTCTTTAAGTCTGTTATTGGTGTAGACGAATGCTTGTGATTTTTGCACATTGATTTTATATCCTGAGACTTTGCTGAAGTTGTTTATCAGTTTCAGGAGTTTTTGGGCTGAGGCGATGGGGTCTTCTAGGTATACTATCATGTCGTCTGCAAATAGAGACAATTTGGCTTCCACCTTTCCTATTTGAATACCCTTTATTTCTTTTTCTTGCCTGATTGCTCTGGCTAGAACTTCCAGTACTATATTGAATAGGAGTGGTGAGAGAGGGCATCCTTGTCTAGTACCAGATTTCAAAGGGAATGCTTCCAGTTTTTGCCCATTCAGTATGATATTGGCTGTTGGTTTGTCATAAATAGCTTTTATTACTTTGAGATACGTTCCATCGATACCGAGTTTATTGAGGGTTTTTAGCATAAAGGGCTGTTGAATTTTGTCAAATGCCTTCTCTGCGTCAATTGAGATAATCATGTGGTTTTTGTTTTTGGTTCTGTTTATGTGGTGAATTACGTTGATAGACTTGCGTATGTTGAACCAGCCTTGCATCCCTGGAATGAATCCTACTTGATCATGATGAATAAGTTTTTTGATTTGCTGTTGCAATCGGCTTGCCAATATTTTATTGAAGATTTTTGCATCTATGTTCATCATGGATATTGGCCTGAAGTTTTCTTTTCTCGTTGGGTCTCTGCCGGGTTTTGGTATCAGGATGATGTTGGTCTCATAAAATGATTTGGGAAGGATTCCCTCTTTTTGGATTGTTTGAAATAGTTTTAGAAGGATTGGTACCAGCTCCTCCTTGTGTGTCTGGTAGAATTCGGCTGTGAACCCGTCTGGACCTGAGCTTTTTCTGTGAGGTAGGCTCTTAATTGCTGCCTCAACTTCAGACCTTGTTATTGGTCTATTCATAGTTTCAGCTTCCTCCTGGTTTAGGCTTGGGAGGACACAGGAGTCCAGGAATTTATCCATTTCTTCCAGGTTTACTAGTTTATGTGCATAGAGTTGTTTGTAATATTCTCTGATGATGGTTTGAATTTCTGTGGAATCTGTGGTGATTTCCCCTTTATCATTTTTTATTGCATCTATTTGGTTGTTCTCTCTTTTATTTTTAATCAATCTGGCTAGTGGTCTGTCTATTTTGTTGATCTTTTCAAAAAACCAGCTCTTGGATTTATTGATTTTTTGAAGGGTTTTTCGTGTCTCAATCACCTTCAGCTCAGCTCTGATCTTAGTAATTTCTTGTCTTCTGCTGGGTTTTGAGTTTTTTTGATCTTGCTCCTCTAGCTCTTTCAATTTTGACGATAGGCTGTCAATTTTGGATCTCTCCATTCTCCTCATATGGGCACTTATTGGTATATACTTTCCTCTAGAGACTGCTTTAAATGTGTCCCAGAGGTTCTGGCACGTTGTGTCTTCGTTCTCATTGGTTTCGAAGAACTTCTTTATTTCTGCCTTCATTTCGTTGTTTACCCAGTCAACATTCAAGAGCCAGTTGTTCAGTTTCCGTGAAGCTGTGCGGTTCTGGGTCGGTTTCTGAATTCTGAGTTCTAACTTGATTGCACTATGGTCTGAGAGGCTGTTTGTTATGATTTCAGTTGTTTTGCATTTGTTGAGCAGTGCTTTACTTCCAATTATGTGGTCAATTTTAGAGTAGGTGTGATGTGGTGCTGAGAAGAATGTGTATTCTGTGGATTTGGGGTGGAGAGTTCTGTAAATGTCCACCAGGTTTGCTTGCTCCAGGTCTGAGTTCAAGCCCTGGGTATCCTTGTTGATTTTCTGTCTGGTTGATCTGTCTAGTATTGACAGTGGAGTGTTAAAGTCTCCCGCTATTATTGTGTGGGAGTCTAAGTCCTTCTGTAAGTCATTAAGAACTTGCCTTATGTATCTGGGTGCTCCTGTGTTGGGTCCATATATGTTTAGGATCGTTAGCTCTTCTTGTTGTATCGATCCTTTTACCATTATGTAATGGCCTTCTTTGTCTCTTTTGATCTTTGTTGCTTTAAAGTCTATTTTATCAGAGATGAGAATTGCAACTCCTGCTTTTTTTTGCTTTCCATTAGCTTGGTAAATCTTCCTCCATCCCTTTATTTTGAGCCTTTGTGTATCCTTGCATGTGAGATGGGTTTCCTGGATACAGCACAGTGATGGGTTTTGGATTTTTATCCAATTTGCCAGTCTGTGTCTTTTGATTGGTGCATTTAGTCCATTTACATTTAGGGTTAATATTGTTATGTGTGAATTTGATACTGCCATTTTGATTCTAAGTGGCTGTTTTGCCTGTTAGTTGTTGTAGATTCTTCATTATGTTGAAGCTCTTTAGCATTCAGTGTGATTTTGGAATGGCTGGTACTGATTGATCCTTTCTATGTATAGTGCCTCTTTTAGGAGCTCTTGTAAAGCAGGCCTGGTGGTGACAAAATCTCTGAGTACTTGCTTGTTCGCAAAGGATTTTATTCTTCCTTCACTCCTGAAGCTCAGTTTGGCTGGATATGAAATTCTGGGTTGAAAGTTCTTTTCTTTAAGAATGTTGAATATTGGCCCCCACTCTCTTCTGGCTTGTAGTGTTTCTGCCGAGAGATCTGCTGTGAGTCTGATGGGCTTCCCTTTGTGGGTGACCCGACCTTTCTCTCTGGCTGCCCTTAGTATTCTCTCCTTTATTTCAACCCTGTTGAATCTGACGATTATGTGCCTTGGGGTTGCTCTTCTTGTGGAATATCTTTGTGGTGTTCTCTGTATTTCCTGCAATTGAGTGTTGGCTTGTCTTGCTAGGTGGGGGACATTTTCCTGGATGATGTCCTGAAGAGTATTTTCCAGCTGGGATTCATTCTCTTCGTCCCTTTCTGGTACACCTATCAAACTTAGGTTAGGTCTTTTCACATAGTCCCACATTTCTTGGAGACTTTGTTCATTCCTTTTTGCGCTTTTTTCTCTGATCTTGGTTTCTCGTTTTATTTCATTGAGTTGGTCTTCGACTTCAGATATTCTTTCTTCTGCTTGGTCAATTCGGCTATTGAAACTTGCATTTGCTTCGCGAAGTTCTCGTATTGTGTTTTTCAGCTCCTTTAATTCATTCATATTCCTCTCTAAGTTATCCATTTTTGTTATCATTTCCTCGAATCTTTTTTCAAATCTTTTTTCAAGGTTCTTAGTTTCTTTGCATTGATTTAATACATGATCTTTTAGCTCACAAAAGTTTCTCATTATCCATCTTCTGAAGTCTAATTCCGTTATTTCGTCACAGTCATTCTCCGTCCAGCTTTGTTCCCTTGCTGGTGAGGAGTTTTGGTCCTTTCTAGGAGGCGATGTGTTCTGGTTTCGGGTGTTTTCCTCCTTTTTGCGCTGGTTTCTTCCCATCTTTGTGGATTTGTCCGCTGGTCGTCTGCGTAGTTGCTGACTTTTCGTTTGGGTCTCTGAGTGGACACCCAGAATGTTGATGATGAAGTATTTCTGTTGCTTGGTTTTCCTTCTACCAGTCTAGCCCCTTCGCTGTACGACTGTTGAGGTCCGCTCCAGACCCTGCTTGTCTGGGGTGCACCTCTAGTAGCCGTGGCACAGCGAGGGATGCTACCAGTTTCTTTTTCTGCTCTCTTTGTCCCAGGATGATGCCTGCCTAATGACAGTCTTTTGGATATAGAGGGGTCAGGGAGCTGCTTGAGGAGACAGTTTGTACTTTATAGGGGTTTAATTGCTGAGCTGTGCACTCTGTTGTTCATTCAGGGCTGTTAGGCTGCTATGTTTGATTCTGCTGCAACACAGCTCATTAAACAACCCTTTTTTTTTTCTCAAATGCTCTGTGTTGAGGGGTTTGGGCTTTATTTTTGGATGTTTGATCAGGTGTCCTGCCCAGCTCAAAGGCAGACTAGCCACTGTTTGGCTGTCGAGGCTCCGCCCTGCTGTTGTGTGATTCGCGCTGTTCCTGCCGGCTCTGCTGTGGTCTCCGCCACGCCCTGTGGCGGAGTCTCTTCGTTGTAGCGTGTTGCCTCAGCAATGGCAGGCTGCGTCAGCAGTGGGCGTGTATCTCAGTAGGGACGGGTTGCCTCGGCAACGGCTGGCTGCGTCAGCAGTGGGCGTGTATCTCAGTTGGGGCGGGTTGCCTCGGCAACGGCTGGCTGCCTCAGCAGTGGGCGTGTATCTCAGTTGGGGCAGGTTGCCTCCGTAGTGGTGGACGCCCCTCCCCCACAGAGCGTCTCGGACCGTCTGCCCAGGATAATTTGAAATCGCGGTTTTGTTCTTCCCACTGGGTATCCCAAACGATCTGTCCCTGCAATCCCCTGGGCTGGGCTACTGTGCAAGTCTCGTTCAGTCTCAAGTCCAGCCCTCTCAAGTCTCAGGTTGCTGGTTCAACAAGGCACCCGGACAAGCGCGCCCTGTGGGGATTGCTGGGTAGGGCCGGCCGCCGCCGCCCCGGCTACCGGCTTCACCAGGCAGACCTACTGCCTGGCGTCCCGTGTCTTTTTATACTTGGGAGTTTCCCCGTTCTGTGGGCAACAAAGATCAGTCTGGAAATGCAGCACTGACTCACCGTTTGCGAATTCAACGCGGGCTCCAATCCTGGGTTGTTCTCACAGCGCCATCTTGAGTCCCCTCGTAAATTTTATATTTCAATATTTTACATGAGAGAGCATATTGAGTTGGTGTATATACTCCAAAAGAAAGTAGAGAAGGAGATTGTCTATTTTTTCTAACAGATTATCTTCAGAGCAATTTTTCTTTTAACATTGGGGTACATAGATAATATTTATATTTTTTTGTAACCGCGTAAAATTAGACATTACGCATTTTACATAAGAGAGAATATTGAGAAGGTCTATATACTCCAAAAGAGAATAGAAGAGGGATTTGTATTTTTTTCTAACAGATTATCTTGAGAGCAATATTGCTTTTAATATTGGGATACATAGAAAAAATTATATTTTATTGTAACCGCGTAAACTTAGAATTTCAATATTTTACATGAGAGAGCATATTGAGATTGTGTATATACTCCAAAGAAAAGTAGAAAAAAGCATTGTATATTTTTTCTAACAGACTATATTTGGAGCAATTTTGCTTTCAACATTGGGGTACATAAATAATATTTATATTTTTTTGTAACCACGTAAACTTAGAATTATAGTATTTTACATGAGAGAGCATATTGAGTTGGTGTATATTCTCCAAAAGGAAGTAAAAAAGGGCACTGTATATTTTTTCTAACAGATTATCTTCAGAGCAATTTTGCTTTTAACATTGGGGTACATAGATAATATTTAAATTTTTTTGTAACCACGTAAATTTAAAACATCTATATTTTACATGAGAGAGCATACTGAATTGGTGTATATAATCCAAAACAGAGTAGAAAAGAGCATTGTATATTTTTTCTAACACATTATTTTCAGAGCAATTTTGCTTTTAACATTGGGGTACATAGAAAATATTTGTATTTTTTGTGACTGCGTATATTTTATATTTCAATATTTTACATGAGAGAGCATATTGAGTTGGTGTATATACTCCAAAAGAGAGTAGAAAAGGGCATTGTATATTTTTTCTAACAGATTATCTTCAGAGCAATTTTGCTTTTAGCATTGAGGTACATAGATAATATTTATATTCTTTTCTATTCACGTAAAGTTAGAATTTCCGTATTTAACATAAGAGAGAATATTGAGATGGTGTATATACACCAAAAAAATGTAGAAAAGGGCATTGTATATTTTTTCTAACAAATTATCTTCAGATAAATTTTGCTTTTAACATTGGGGTACATAGATAATATTTATATTTATATTTATTTGTAACCGCATAAATTTAGAATTTCAATATTTTACATGAGAGAGCATATTAAGTTGGTGTATATACTCCAAAAGAAAGTAGAAAAAGGCATTGTATGTTTTTCCTAACAGATTATCTTCAGAGCAATTTTGCTTTTAGCATTGGGGTACATAGATAATATTTATATTTTTTTCTATTCACGTAAAATTACAATTTCAGTATTTTACATGAGAGAGTATATTGAGATGGTGTATATACTCCAAAACAATGTAGAAAAGGGCATTGTATATTTTCTCTAACAAATTATCTTCAGAGCAATTTTGATTTTAACATTGGGGTATATAGGTAATATTTATATTTTTTTAACCGCGTAAATTTAGAATTTCAATATTTTACATGAGAAAGCATATTAAGTTGGTGTATATACTCCAAAAGAAAGGAGAAAAAGGCATTGTATATTTTGTCTAACAGATTATCTTAAGAGCAATTTTGCTTTTAACATTGCGGTACATAGATAATATTTATATTATTTTGTAACCGTGTAACATTAGAATTTTAATATTTTACATGAGAGAGCATATTGACTTGGTGTATATACTCCAAAAGAGAGTAGAAAAGGGCATTGTATGTTTTTTCTAACAGACTATATTCAGAGCAATTTTGCTATTAACATTGAGGTACATAGATAATATTTATATTTTTTTGTAACTGCGTAAATTTAGAATTTCAATATTTTACATGAGAGAGCATATTGAGTTGGTGTATATACTCCAAAAGAGAGTAGAAAAGAGCATTGTACTTTTTTTCTAACATAATTTTCAGAGCAATTTTGCTTTTAACATTGGGGTACATAGATAATATTTAAATTATTTTCTATTCTCGTAAAATTAGAATTTCAGTATTTTACATGAGAGAGAATATTGAGATGGTGTATATACTCCAAAATAATGTAGGAAAAAGCATTGTATATTTCTTCTAACAGATTATCTTTAGAGCAATTCTGCTTTTAACATTGGGGTACATAAATAATTTTTTTTTTGTTACAGCATAAATTTAGAATTTTAATATTTTACATGAGAGAGCATATTGAGTTGGTGTATATACCCCAAAAGAGAGTAGAAAAAAGCATAGAATATGTTTTCTAACACATTATCTTCAGAGTAATTTTGCTTTCAACATTGGGTTACATAAATATTATTGATATTTTTTTGTAAGCGCGTAAATTTAGAATTTCAATATTTTAAATGAGAGAGCATATTGATATGGTGTATATACTTCAAAAAAAGTAGAAAAGAGCATTGTATATTTTCTTTAACAGATTATCTGCAGAGCAATTTTGCTTATAACATTTGGGCACATAGATAATATTTATATTTTTTTGTAACTGCTTAAATTTAGAATTTCAATATTTTACATAAGAGAGCATATTGAGTTCTTGTATATACTCCAAAAGAGAGTAGAAAAAGGCATTGTATATTTTTTCTAACAGATTATCTTTAGAGCAATTTTTTTTTTAACATTGGGTTACATAGAGGATATTTATATTTTTTTAATCACATAAATTTTGAATTTCTGTATTTTACATGATAGAGGAGATTGAGGTGGTGTATATACTCCAAAAAAGAGTAGAAAAAAGCATTGTACATTTTTTAACAGATTATTTTCAGAGCAATTTTGCTTTTAACATTGGAATACATAGATAATATTTAAATTTTTTTCTATTCGCGTAAAATTAGAATTT
Source organism: Callithrix jacchus (assembly GCF_049354715.1). Classification (NCBI taxonomy): domain Eukaryota; kingdom Metazoa; phylum Chordata; class Mammalia; order Primates; family Cebidae; genus Callithrix; species Callithrix jacchus. The sequence goes on along the minus strand of NC_133520.1, from coordinate 19,761,493 downwards.
CAGTATTTTACATGAGAGAGAATATTGAGATGGTGTATATACTCCAAAAAAATGTAGGAAAAGGCATTGTATATTTCTTCTAACAAATTATCGTTAGAGCAATTTTGCTTTTAACATTGGGGTACATATATAATATTTATATTTTTTCTTTCAGCGTAAATTTAGAATTTCAGTATTTTACATGAGAGAGCATATTGAGATGGTGTATAAACTCCAAAAGACAGTAGAAAAGGGCATTGTATATTTTTTCTAACAGATTATCTTCAGAGAAATTTTGCTTTTAACATTGGGGTACATAGATAATATTTATATTTTTTTGTAACCGTGTAAATATAGAATTTTAATATTTTACATGAGAGAGCATATAGAGTTGGTGTATATACTCCAAACGAGAGTAGAAAAAGGCATTGTATATTTTATATAAGAGACAATATTCAGAGCAATTTTGCTTTTAACATTGGGGTACATAGATAATATTTATATTTTTTTGTAACCGAGTAAATTTAGAATTTTAATATTTTACCTGAGAGAGCATATTGAGTTGGGGTATATACTCCAAAAGAGAGTAGAAAAGGGCATTGTATATTTTTTCGAACATATTATCTTCAGAGCAATTTTGCTTTCAACATTGCGGTACATAGATAATATTTATATTTTTTGTAACCGTGTTAATTTAGAATTTCAATATTTTACATGAGAGAGCATATTGATTTGGTGTATATACTCCAAAAGAGAGTAGAAAGGGGCATTGTATATTTTTTCTAACAGACAATATTTAGAGCAATTTTTCTTTTAACATTGGGTTATGTAGATAATATTTATATTTATTTGTAACCTTGTAATTTTAGAATTTTAATATTTTACATGCGAGAGCATATTGAGTTGGTGTATATACTCCAAAAGAGAGTAGAAAAGGGCATTGTATATTTTTTCTAACACATCATACTTTTTTTATTTTATTTTAATTTTTATTTTTTTATTGCATTTTAGGTTTTGGGGTACATGTGCAGAGCATGCAATACAGTTGCATAGGTGCACACATGGGAGTGTGTTTTGTTTGCTTTCTTCCCTTCACCCACATTTGACATTTCTCCCCAGGCTATTTCTCCCCACCTCTTCCTTCCACTGGCCTTTTTTTTTTTCCCCCCAGTAGACCCCAGTGTTTAGTACTCCCCTCTCTGTGTCCATGTGTTCTCATTTTTCATCACCCGCCTATGAGTGGGAATATGTGGTGTTTCATTTTCTGTTCTTGTGTCAGTTTGCTGAGAATGATGTTCTCCAGATTCATCCATGTCCCTACAAACGACACAAACTCATCATTTCTGATTGCTGCATAATATTTCATCGTGTATATGTGCCACATTTTCCCAATCCAGTCTATCATCAATGGGCATTTGGGTTGATTCCAGGTCTTTGCTATTGTAAACAGTGCTACAATAAACATTCGTGTGCATGTGTCCTTATAGTAGAACGATTTATAGTCCTTTGGGTATATACTTAGTAATGGGATTGCTGGGTCAAATGGAATTTCTATTTCTAAGGCCTTGAGGAATCGCCACACTGTCTTCCACAATGGTTGAACTAATTTACACTCCCACCAACAGTGTAAAAGTGTTCCTTTTCCTCCACATCCTCTCCAGCATCTGTTGTCTCCAGATTTTTAATGATCGCCATTCTAACTGGCGTGAGATGGTATCTCAATGTGGTTTTGATTTGCATCTCTCTGATGACCAGTGACGATGAGCATTTTTTCATGTGATTGTTGGCCTCATATATGTCTTCTTTCGTAAAGTGTCTGTTCATATCCTTTGCCCACTTTTGAATGGGCTTGTTTTTTTCCTGTAAATCTGTTTGAGTTCTTTGTAAGTTCTAGATATCAGCCCTTTGTCAGATGGGTAAACTGCAAAAATTTTTCCCATTCTGTTGGTGTCTGATTCACTCTAGTGACTGTTTCTTTTGCCATGCAGAAGCTATGGAGTTTCATTAGGTCCCATTTGTCTATTTTGGCTTTTGTTGCCAATGCTTTTGGTGTTTTGTTCATGAAGTCTTTGCCTACTCCTATGTCCTGGATAGTTTTGCCTAGATTTGCTTCTAGGGTTTTTATCCTGCCAGGTCTTATGTTTAAGTCTTTAATCCATCTGGAGTTAATTTTAGTGTAATGTGTCAGGAAGGGGTCCAGTTTCTGCTTTCTGCACATGGCTAGCCAGTTTTCCCAACACCATTTGTTAAATAGGGAATTCTTTCCCCGTTGCTTGTTTTTGTCAGGTTTATCAAAGATTGGATAGTTTTAGATATGTTGTGTTGCCTCTGGTGCCTCTGTTTTGTTTCATTGGTCTATATCTCTGTTTTGGTACCAGTACCATGCTGTTTTGATTACTGTAGCCTTGTAGTATAGTTTGAAATCTGGTAGTGTGATGCCCCCCACTGTGTTCTTTTTGCTTAGAATTGATATGGCTATGCGGGCTCTCTTTTGGTTTCATATGAAGTTCATGGTGGTTTCTTCCAGTTCTGTGAAGAAAGTCAATGGTAGCTTGATGGGGATAGCGTTGATTCTGTAAATTACTTTGGGCAGTATAGCCATTTTCACGATATTAATTCTTCCTAGCCATGAACATGGAATGTTTGTGCATCTGTTTGTGTCCTCTCTGATTTCATTGAGCAGTGGTTTGTACTTCTTTTTGAAGTGGTCTTTTACATTCCTTGTGAGTTGTATTCCAAGGTATTTTATTCTTTTTGTAGCAATTGTGAATGGCAGTTCGTTCTTGATTTGGCTTTCTTTAAGTCTGCTATTGGTGTAGACGAATGCTTGTGATTTTTGCACATTGATTTTATATCCTGAGACTTTGCTGAAGTTGCTTATCAGTTTCTGGGCTGAGGCGATGGGGTCTTCTAGGTATACTATCATGTCGTCTGCAAATAGAGACAATTTGGCTTCCACCTTTCCTATTTGAATACCCTTTATTTCTTTTTCTTGACTGATTGCTCTGGCTAGAACTTCCAGTACTATATTGAATAGGAGTGGTGACAGAGGGCATCCTTGTCTAGTGCCGAATTTCAAAGGGAATGCTTCCAGTTTTTGCCCATTCAGTATGATATTGGCTGTTGGTTTGTCATAAATAGCTTTTATTACTTTGAGATACGTTCCATCAATGCCGAGTTTATTGAGGGTTTTTAGCATAAAGGGCTGTTGAATTTTGTCAAATGCCTTCTCTGCGTCAATTGAGATAATCATGTGGTTTTTGTTTTTGGTTCTGTTGATGTGGTGAATTACGTTTATAGACTTGCGTATGTTGAACCAGCCTTGCATCCCCGGGATGAATCCTACTTGATCATGATGAATAAGTTTTTTGATTTGCTGTTGCAATCGGCTTGCCAATATTTTATTGAAGATTTTTGCATCTATGTTCATCATGGATATTGGCCTGAAGTTTTCTTTTCTTGTTGGGTCTCTGCCGGGTTTTGGTATCAGGATGATGTTGGTCTCATAAAATGATTTGGGAAGGATTCCCTCTTTTTGGATTGTTTGAAATAGTTTTAGAAGGAATGGTACCAGCTCCAGTTATCCATTCTTGTTATCATTTCCTCGAATCTTTTTTCAAGGTTCTTAGTTTCTTTGCATTGATTTAAAACATGTTCTTTTAGCTCACAAAAGTTTCTCATTATCCACCTTCTGAAGTCTAATTCCGTCATTTCGTCACAGTCATTCTACATCCAACTTTGTTCCCTTGCTGGTGAGGAGTTTTGGTCCTTTCTAGGAGGTGAGGTGTTCTGGTTTCGGGTGTTTTCCTCCTTTTTGCACTGGTTTCTTCCCATCTTTGTGGATTTATCCACCTGTCGTCTGTGTAGTTGCTGACTTTTTGATTGGGTCTCTGGGTGGACACCCAGATTGTTGATGATGAGGTATTTCTGTGACTTGGTTTTCCTTCTACCAGTCTAGCCCTTCGCTGTATGACTGCAGAGGTCCACTCCAGGCCCTGCTTGTCTGGGGTACACCTATAGCAGCTGCAAAACAGTAGGGATGCTACCAGTTTCTTTTTCTGCTATCTTTGTCCCAGAATGATGCCTGCCAAATGTCAGTCTTTTGGATATACAGGGGTCAGGGAGCTGCTTGAGGAGACAGTCTGTACTTTATAGGAGCTCAAGTGCTGAACTGTAAGCTCTGATGTTCATTCAGGGCTATTAGGCTGCTATGTTTAATTCTGCTGCAACAGAACTCATTAAAAAAGCCCTTTTTTTCTCAGCTGCTCTTTCTGAAGGGGTTGGGGCTTTATTTTTGAGTGTCCGCAGGTTGTCCTGCCCAGCTAGGAGGCGGTCTTGTCCTGCCAAGGCTACGCCCTACTGGTGTGAGGTTCCTCCTGTTTCTGCAGGTTCTGCCCTTCTGCTGCGGTCTCTGCCCTGCAGCGGCACAGTCTCTCTGTTGTACCGGGTTGCCTCGGCAAAAGCAGGCTGCGTCAGCAATAGGTGTGTACCTCAGTAGGGGCTGATTGCCTCGGTAATGGCAGACGCCCCTCCCGCACGGAGCTGTGCTTTCAGGGAACCTCCTAACAGTGAGCATTTGGAAACGCCATTTTGTTTGTCGCACTGCGCTACCCCTAATGCTTTGTCCTGGGCTGGCTAACTGTTCAAGTCCCATTCAGTCTCAAGTTCAGCCCTCTCAGGTCTCAGGTTGCCAGTTCAGCAGGGCACCCGGAACAGTGCGCTTTTGTGTGGAACTCTGTGGAGCGCCTCTGCACTCCGGTGCAGGCCGCAGCCGCACCGGCTGCTGGCTACACCGGTCAAGATCTCTGGCTGGCATCCTGCGTTTGTTTTATATCTGAAAATTTCCCCGTTCTGTGGGCAACAAAGGTCCGTCTGGAAATGCGTCTCCGACTCACCTTCTCCACGCATCCAGAGAGAGCCTCAATCCTGGGTTGTTCTCACAGCGCCATCTTGAGTCCTCCCACAATTTTGCTTTTAACATTAGGGTACATAGATAATATTTATATTTTTTTGTAACCGTGTATATTTTGAATTTCAGTATTTTACATGAGAGAACATATTGAGTTGGTGTATGTACTCCAAAAGACAGTAGAAGAGAGCATTGTATATTTTTTCTAACAGACTATATTCAGAGCAATTTTTCGTTTAACATTGGAGTACATAGATAATATTTATATATTTTTGTAACCGCATAAATTTAGAATTTTGATATTTTACATGAGAGAGCATATTGAGTTGGTGTATATACTTCAATAGAAAGTAAAAAATGGCATTGTATATTTTTTCTAACAAAATATATTCAGAGAAATTTTCCTTTTAACATTGTGGTACATAGATAATATTTGTATTTTTTGTAACTACGTATATTTAGAATTTTAATATTTTACATAAGAGAGCATATTGAGTTGGTGTATATACTCCAAAAGAGTATAAAAGGGCATTGTATATTTTTTCTAACAGACTATATTCAGAGCAATTTTGCTTTTAACACTCGGGTACATAGATAATATTTATATTTATTTGTAATCATTTAAATTAAGAATTTTAATATTTTACATGAGAGCATATTGAGTTGATGTCTATATTCCAAGAAAGAGTACAAATGGGCCTTGTATATTTTTTAACACACTATCTTCAGAGCAATTTTACTTTCAACATTGGAGTACATAGATAATATTTATATTTTTTTGTAACCACGTAAATTTAGAATTTCAATATTTTACATGAGAAAGCATATTGAGTTGGTGTATATTCTCCAAAAGAGAGTAGAAAAGCTCATTTTATATTTTTTATAAAAAATTATTTTCAGAGCAATTTTGATTTTAACATTGGGGTACATAGATAATATTTATATATTTTTTTATTTGCATAAAATTAAAATTTCAATATTTTACATGAGAAAGAATAGTGAGATCGTGTATATACTCCAAAAAAATGTAGAAAAGGGCATTGTATATTTTTTCTAACAGATTATCTTCAGAGCAATTTTGCTTTTAACATTGGGGTACATATATAAGATTAGTATTTTTTGTTACAGCATAAATTTAGAATTTCAATATTTTACATGAGAGAGCATATTGAGATGGTGTATATACTCCAAAAGAGAGTAGAAAAGAACATTGTATATTTTTTCTAACAAACTATATTCAGAGCAATTTTGCTTTCAACATTCGGGTACATACATAATATTTATATTTTTTTGTTACAGCTTAAATTAAGAATTTCAATATTTTGCATGAGAGAGCATATTGAGTTGGTGTATATACTCCAAAAGAAAGTAGAAAAGGGCATGGTATATTTTTTCTAACAGAGTATTTTCAGAGCAATTTTGCTTATAACATTGGGGTACATAGATAATATTTATATGTTTGTAACCACATAAATTTAGAATTTTAATATTTTACATTAGAGAGCATATTGAGTTGGTGGATATATTCCAAAATAGAGTAGAAATGGGCATTGTATATTTTTTCTAACAAATTATCTTCAGAGCAATTTTGCTTTTAACATTGAAGTACATAGATAATATTTATATTTTTTTGTAACCGCATAAATTTACAATTTCAATATTTTACATGAGAGAGCATATTGAGTTGGTGTATCTACTCCAAAATAGAGTAGAAAAGGGCATTGTATATTTTTTCTAACTGATTATCTTCAGAGAAATTTTGCTTTTAACATTGGGGTGCATAGATAATATTTATATATTTTTGTTATAGCGTAAATTTAGAATTTCATTATTCTACATGAGAGAGCATATTGAGATGGTGTATATACTCCAAAAAAGTGTAGAAAAGGGCATTGTATATCTTTTCTAAAAGACTATTTTCAGAGCAATTTTGCTTTTAACATTGGGGTACATAGAAAATATTTATATTTATTTGCAAATGCGTAAATTTAGAATTTTAATATTTTACATGTGAGAGCATATTGAGTTGGTGTATATACTCGAAAAGAGTAAAAATGGGCATTGTATATTTTTTCTAACACATTATCTTCAGAGCAATTTTGCTTTCAACAATGAAGTACATAGATAATTATATTTTTTTCTATTCGCGTAAAATTAAAATTTCAGTATTTTACATGAGAGAGAATAGTGAGATTGTGTATATACTCTAAAAATGTAGAAAAAGGCATTGTATATTTTTCTAACAAATTATTTCCAGAGCAATTTTGTTTTTAACATTGGGGTACATAGATAATATTTTTTTTGTGACAGCGTAAATTTAGAATATCAATATTTTACATAAGAGAGCATATTGAAATGTTGTATATACTCTGCAAGAGAGTAGAAAAGGGCATTGTATATTTTTTAACAGATTATTTTTAGAGCAATTTTGCTTTCAACATTGGGGTACAGAGATAATATTTATATTTATTTGTAACTGCGTAAATTTAGAATTTCAATATTTTACATGAGAGAGCATATTGTGTTGGTGTATATACTTTAAAACAGAGTAGAAAAGGCCATTATATATTTTTTCTAACAGATTATTTTCAGAGCAATTTTGCTTTCAACATTGGGGTACATAGATTATATTTTATTTTTTTGTAACCGCGTAAATATAGAATTTTAATATTTTACATGAGAAAGGGTATAGAGTTGGTGTATATACTCCAAAAGAGAGTAGAAAAGGGCATTGTATATTCTTTCTAACAGACTATATTCAGAGCAATTTTGCTTCTAACATTGGGGTACATAGATAATATTTATATTTTTTTGTAACTGTGTAAATTTAGAATTTCAATATTTTACATGAGAGAGCATATAGAGTTGGTGTATATACTTTAAAAGAGAGTAGAAAAAGGCATTGTATATTCTTTCTAACAGATTATTTTCAGATAAATTTTGCTTTTAACATTGGTGTACATAGATAATATTTATATTTTTTTCTATTCGCGTAAAATTAGAATTTCGGTATTATAAATGAGAGAGAATAGTGAGATGGTGTATATACCCCAAAACAATGTAGAAAAAGGCATTATATATTTTTTCTAACAGATAATCATCAGAGCAATTTTGCTTTTAACATTCGGGTACATAAATAGTATTTATATTTTTTTGTAACCGCGTAAATTTAGAATTTCAATATTTTACATAAGAGCATATTGAGTTGGTGTATATACTTTAAAACAGAGTAGAAAAGGCCATTGTATATATTTTCTAACAGATTATTTTCAGAGCAATTTTGCTTTCAACATTAGGGTACATAGATTATATTTATATTTTTTTGTAACAGCGTAAATATAGAATTTAATATTTTACATGAGAAAGGGTATAGAGGTGGTGTATATACTCCAAAAGAGAGTAGAAAAGGGCATTGTATATTCTTTCTAACAGACTATATTCAGAGCAATTTTGCTTCCAACATTGGGGTACATAGATAATATTTATATTTTTTTGTAACTGCGTAAATTTAGAATTTTAATATTTTACATGAGAGAGCATTTAGAGTTGGTGTATATACTTTAAAAGAGAGTAGAAAAAGGCATTTTATATTCTTTCTAACAGATTATTTTCAGAGAAATTTTGCTTTTAACATTGGGGTACATAGATAATATTTATATTTTTTTCTATTCACGTAAAATTAGAATTTCGGTATTATACATGAGAGAGAATATTGAGATGGTGTATATACCCCAAAACAATGTAGAAAGTGGCATTGTATATTTTTTTGAACAAACTATTTTCAGAGTCAATTTGCTTTAACATTGGGGTACATAGATAATATTTATATTTCTTTCTATTCGCATAAAATTAGAATTTTAGTATTTTACATGAGAGAGAATATTGAGATGGTGTATATACTCAAAAAGTATATAGAAAAAGGCATATTATGTTTTATCTAACAGATTATTTTCAGAGAAATTTTGCTGTTAACATTGGGGTACATAGATAATATTTATATGTTTTTGTTACAGCGTAAATTTAGAATTTCAATATTTTACATGAGAGAGCATAGTGAGATGGTGTCTATACTAAAAAAAGAGTAGAAAATGGCATTGTATATTTTTTCTAACAGATTATCTTCAGAGCAATTTTGCTTTTAACATTGGGGTACATAGATAATATTTATATTTTTTTGTAAAGGCGTACATTAAGAATTTCAAAATTTTATCTGAGAAAGCATACTGAGCTGGTGTATATACTTTATGAGAAAGTAGAAAACTGCATTGTATATTTTTTCTAACAGACTATATTCAGAGCAATTTTGCTTTTAACATTAGAATACATAGATAATATTTATATTTTTTTGTAACTGTGTAAATAAAAATTTCAATATTTTACATTAGAGAGCATATTGAGTTGGTGTATATACTGCAAAAGAGAGTAGAGAAAGGCATTGTATATTTTTTATAACAGACTATATTCAGAGCAATTTTGCTTTTAACATTGGGGTACAGAGATAATATTTATATTTTTTTGTAAACGCGTAAATTTAGAATTTTAACATTTTACATGAGAGAGCATATTGAGTTGGTGTATATATCCCAAAATAGAGTAGAAAAGGGCATTGTATATTTTTTCTAACATTATCTTCAGAGCAAATTTGCTTCTAACATTGGGGTACATAGATAATATTTATATATTTTTGTATCCACGTAAATTTAGAATTTCGATATTTTTCATGAGAGAGCATATTGAGTTGGTGTATATACTCCAAAACAGAGTAGAAAATGGCATTTTATATATTTTTTAACAGACAATATTCAGAGCAATTTTGCTTTTAACATTGGGGTACATAGATAATATTTGTATTTTTTGTAACCGCGTAAATTTAGAATTTAAATATTTTACATGAGAGAGCATATTGTGTTGGTGTATGTACTCCAAAAGAGAGTATAAAAGGGCATTGTATATTTTTTCTAACAGACTCTATTCAGAGCAATCTTGCTTTTAACACTGGGGTACATAGATAATATTTATATTTATTTGTAATTGCGTAAATTAAGAATTTTAATATTTTACATGAGAGCATATTGAGTTGATGTATATACTCCAAGAAAGAGTAGACAAGGGCATTGTATATTTTTAACACACTATCTTTAGAGCAATTTTGCTTTCAACATTGGAGTACATAGATAATATTTATTTTTTTTGTAACTGCGTAAATTTAGAATTTTGATATTTTACATGAGGGAGCATCTTGAGTTGCTATACTTCAAAAGAGAGTAGAAAAGCTCATTGTATTTTTTTTATAACAGATTATTTTCAGAGCAATTTTGCTTTTATCATTGGGGTACATAGATAATATTTATATTTTTTTCTATTCACGTAAAATAAGAATTTTAGTATTTTACATGAGAGAGAATACTGAGATCGTGTATGTACTTCAAAAAAATGTAGAAAGAGGCATTGTATATTTTTTCTAACAGATTATCTTCAGAGCAATTTTGCTTTTAACATTGGGGTAAATATATAAGATTAGTATTTTTTGTTACAGCGTAAATTTAGAATTTCAATATTTTACATGAGAGAGCATATTGAGATGGTGTATATACTCTAAAAGAGAGTAGAAAAGGGCATTGTATATCTTTTCTAACAGACTATATTCAGAGAAATTTTGCTTTTAACATTGGGTTACATAGATAATATGTATATTTTCTTGTAACGGTGTAAATTTAGAATTTTAATATTTTACCTGAGAGAGCATATTTCGTTGGTGTATATACTCGAAAAGAGAGTAGAAATGGGCATTGTATATTTTTTCTAACACATTATCTTAAGAGCAATTTTGCTTTCAACATTGAAGTACTTAGATAATATTTATGTTTTTTTCTATTCACGTAAAATTAGAATTTCAGTATTTTAAACGAGAGAGAATAGTGAGATGGTGTATATACTTCAAAAAATGTAAAAAAAGACATTGTATATTTTTTCTAACAGATAATTTTCAGAGAAATTTTGCTTTTAACATTGGGGTACATAGATAATATATTTTTTTGTGACAGCGTAAATTGACAATTTCAAAATTTTACATGACAGAACATATTGAGATGGTGTATATACTCCAAAAGAGAGTAGAAAAGGGCATTGTATATCTTCTCTAAAAGACTATCTTCAGAGCAATTTTGCTTTTAACATTGGGGTACATACATAATATTTATATTTTTTTGTTACAGCTGAAATTAAGAATTTCATTATTTTTCATGAGAGAGCATATTGAGATGGTGTATATATTTTAAAAGAGTGTAGAAAAAACATTGTATATCTCTTCTAACAAACTATCTTCAGAGCAATTTTGCTTTTAACATTGGGGTACATAGATAATATTTATATTTTTTTGTAACCGTGTAAATTTAGAATTTTAATATTTTACATAAGAGAGCATATTGAGTTGGTGTATATACTCCAAAATAGAGTAGAAAAGGGCATTGTATATTTTTTCTGACAGATTATACTCAGAGCAATTTTACTTTTAACATTGGGGTACATAGATAATATTTAGATTTTTTTCTATTCGCATAAAATTAGAATTTCGGTATTATATATGAGAGAGCATATTGAGTTGGTGTATATACTCCAAAACAGAGTAGAAAAGGGCATTGTATTTTTTTTCTAACACATTATATTCAAAGCAATTTTGCTTTCAACATAGAAGTACATTGATAATATGTATATATTTTCTATTCACGTAAAATTAGAATTTCAGTATTTTACATGAGAGAGCATATTCAGATGGTGTATATACTCCACAAGAGAGTAGAAAAGGGCATTTTATATTTTTTCAAACTGACTCATATAAAGAAAGTAGAAGAGGGCATTTTATATTTTTTCTAACACATTATCTTCAGAGCAATTTTGCTTTAAACATTGGGGTACATAGATAGTATTTATATTTTTTTGTAACCACATAAATTTAGAATTTCAATATTTTATATGAGAGAGCATATTGAGTTGGTGTATATACTCCAAAAGAGTAGAAAAGGGCATTGTATATTTTTTCTAACAATTATCTTCAGAGCAATTTTGCTTTTAACATTGGAATACATAATATTTATATTTTTTGTTACAGCGTAAATTTAAAATTTTCATATTTTACATGAGAGAGCATATTCAGATGGTGTATATACTCCAAAAGAGAGTAGAAAAGGGCATTCCATATTTTCTCTAAAAGATTATCTTCAGAGCAATTTTGCTTTTATCATTGGGGTACATAGATAATATTTATATTTTTTGTAACCGCGTAAATTTAGAATTTCAGTATTTTACATGAGACAGCATATTGAGATTGTGTACATACTTCAAAAAAGAGTAGAAAAGGGCATTGTATATTTTTTAACAGACTATTTTCAGAGCAATTATGCTTTTTACATTGGGGTACATATATAATATTTATATTTTTTTGTAGCCGCGTAAATTTAGAATTTCAACATTTTACATGAAAGAGCAAATTGAGATGGTGTATATACTCCAAAAAAGAGTAGAAAAGGGCATTGTATATTTTTTCTAACAGATTATTCTCAGAGCAATTTTGCTTTAAACATTTGGGTACATAGATTATATTTATATTTTTTTGTATCCTTATAAATTTAAAATTTTAATATTTCACATGAGAGCATATTGAGATGGTGTATATACTTTAAAAATAGGAGAAAAGGGCATTGTATATTTTTTCTAACAGATTATCTTCAGAGCAATTTTGCTTTTAACATTGAAGTACATAGATTATATTTCTATTTTTTTGTAATTGCGTAAATTAGAATTTTAGTATTTTACACGAGGGAGCATATTGAGATTGTGTATATACTCTAAAAAAGAGTAGAAAAGAACATTTTATTTTTTTCTAACAGATTATATTCAGAGCAATTTTGCTTTCAACATTGGGGTACATAGATAATATTTATATATTTTTGTAACCATGTAAATTTAGAATTTTAATATTTTACATGAGAGAGCATATTGAGATAATGTATATACTCCAAAAGAGAGTAGAAAAGGGCATTGTATATTTTTTTAACAAATTATCTTCAGAGAAATTTTGCTTTTAACATTAGGGTACATAGATAATATTTATATTTTTTTGTCACCGCATAAATTTCGAATTTCAATATTTTACATAAGAGAGCATATTGAGATGGTGCATATGCTCCGAAATAGAGTAGAATAGGGCATTGAATATTTTTTCTAACAAACTATCTTCAGAGAAATTTTGCTTTTAACATTGGGGTACATAGATAATATTTATATTTTTTTCTATTCTTGTAAAGTTAAAATTTCGGTATTTTACATGAGAGAGAATATTGAGATGGTGGATAATCCAGAAGACTGTAGAGAAAGGCACTGTATATTTTTTTTAACAGATTATCTTCAGAGCAATTTTGCTTTTTACATTGGGGTACATAGATAATATCTATATTTTTTTGTAACCACGTAAATTTAGAATTTCAATATTTTACCTGAGAAGAGGGTATTGAGATGGTGTATATACTCCAAAAAAGAGTAGAAAAAAAGCATTGTATATTTTTTCTAACAGATTATCTGTAAAGCAATTTTGCTTTTACTATTGGAGTACGTAGATAATATTTATATTTTCTTGTAACCACGTAAATTTAGCATTTCAATGTTTTACATGTGAGAGCAAATTGAGATGGTGTATAAACTCAAAAAAAAGTAGAGAAGGGCATTGTATATTTTTTCGAACAGATTATCTTCCGAGCAATTTTGCTTTTAACATGGGGTAAAAGTTTGGAGTACATAGATAATATTTATATTTTATTGTAATCGCTTACATTTAGAATTTAAATATTTTATATTAAAAAGCATATTGAGTTGGTGTATATACTCCAAAAAAGGGTAGAAAAAGGCATTGTATATTTTTTCTAACACATTATCTTCAGAGCAATTTTGCTTTTAACATTGCGGTACATAAATAATATTTATATTATTTTGTAACCACGTAAATTTAGAATTTCTATATTTTACATGAGAGCATATTGAGATGGCGTATATACTACAAAAGAGAGTGGAAATGGGCATTGTATATTTTTTCAAACAGATTATCTTCAGAGCAATTTTACTTTTAACATTGGCGTACATACATAATATTTATATTGTTTGTAACCGCGTAAATTTTGAATTTTAATATTTTACATGAGATAGCATATTGAGATGGGGTATATACTCCAAAAGAATGTAGAAAAAGGCATTTTATATTTTTTCTAAGAGATTATCTTCAGAGCAATTTTGCTTTTAACATTGGGGTAAATAGGTAATATTTTTATATTTTTCTATTCGTGTAAATTTAGAATTTCGATATTTTACATCAGAGAGAATATTGAGATGGTGTATAATCCAGAAAAATATAGAATAAAGCACTGTATATTTTTTCTAACATATTATCTTCAGAGCAATTTTGCTTTTAGCATTGGGGTACATAGATAATATTTATATTTTTTTGTAACCGCGTAAATTTAGAATTTCAGTATTTTACATGAGAGAGTATTAAGATGGTGTATATACTCCAAAAGAGAGTAGAAAATGGCATTTCATATTTTTTCTAACAGATTATATTCAGAGCAATTTTGCTTTCAACATTGGGGTACATAAATAATATTTATATTTTATTATAACCGTGTAAATTTAGAATTTCAATATTTTACATGAGAGTGCATATTGAGATGGTGTATTTGCTCCAAAAGAAAGAAGAAAAGGGCATTGTATATTTTTTCTAACAGATAATCTTCAGAGCAATTTTGCGTATAGCATTGGGGTACATAGATATTACTTATATTATTTAGTAACCGTGTAGATTTATAATTTCAATATTTTACATGAGAGAGCATATTGAGATGGTGTATATGCTCCAAAACAAAGTAGAAAAGGGCATTGTATATTTTTTCTAAAAGATTATCTTTAGAGCAATTATGTTTTTAACATTGGGTTGCATTGATAATATTTATATTTTTTTGTAACCTCGTAAATTTATAATTTCAATATTTTACATGAGGGAGCATATTGATTTGGTGTACATACTCCAAATGAGAGTAGAATAGGGCACTGTATATTGCTTCTAACAAACTATCTATAGAGCAATTTTGCTTTCAACATTGGGTTACATAGATAATATTTATACTTTTTTGTAACTACATAAATTTATAATTTTAAAATTTTACATGAGAGAGCATATTGAGATAGTGTATATAGTTCAAAAGAGAGTAGAAGAGGGCATTGTATATTTTTTCTAACAGATTATCTTCAGAGCAATTTTGCTTTCAACATTGGGGTGAAGAGATAATATTTGCTTTTTTTGTAACTGCGTAAATTTAGAATTTTAGTATTTTACATGAGGGAGCATATTGAGATTGTGTATAAACCCGAAAATTAAGTAGCAAAGGGCATTTTATATTTTTTCTAACAGATTATATTTAGAGCAGTTTTGCTTTCAACATTGGGGTACATAAATAATATTTATATTTTATTGTAACCGCGTAAATTTAGAATTTCAATATTTTACATGAAAGAGAATATTGAGATGGCATATATGCTCCAAAAGAATGTAGAAAAGGGCATTGTATATATTTTCTAACAGATTATCTTCAGAGCAATTTTGCTTATAACATTGGGGTATATAGATAATACTTATATTTTTTAGTAACCACGTAAATTTAGAATTTTAATATTTTACATGAGAGAGCATATTGAGATAGTGTATATACTCCAAAAGAAAGTAGAAGAGGGCGTTGTATATATTTTTAACAGATTATCTTCAGAGAAATTTTGCTTTTAACATTGGGGTACATAGATAATATTTATATTTTGTTGTAACCACGTAAATTTAAAATTTCAATATTTTACCTGAGAGAGAGTATGGAGATGGTTTATATACTCCAAAAAAGAGTAGAATACAGCATTGAATATTTTTTCTAACAAACTATCTTCAGAGAAATTTTGCTTTTAACATTAGGGTACATAGATAATATTTATATTTTTTTCTATTCTTGTAAATTTAGAATTTCGGTATTTTACATGAGAGAGAATATTGAGATGGTGTATAATCCAGAAGACTGTATAAAAGGTCACTGTATATTTTTTCTATCAGATTATATTCAGAGCATTTTTGCTTTTAACATTGGGGTACATACATAATATTTATATTTTTTTTTAACAGCGTAAATTTAGAATTTTAATATTTTACCTGAGAGAGAGTATTGAGATGGTGTATATACTCCAAAAGAGAGTAGAAAAGGGCAATGTATATTTTTTCTAACAGAGTATCTTTAAAGCAATTTTTCTTTTACCATTGGAGTACATAGATAATATTTATATTATTTAGTAACCGCGTAAATTTAGAATTTTAATATTTTACATGAGAGAGCATATTGAGATGGTATATATGCTCCAAAAAGAAGTAGAAAAAAGCATTGTATATTTTATCTAACAGATTATCTTCAGAGAAATTTTGCTTTTAACATTGGGGTACATAGGTAATATTTATATATTTTTTGAAACCGCGTAAATTTAGAATGTTGGTATTTTACATGAGAAAGAATATGGAGATGGTGTATATACTCGTAAAAGAGTAGAAATGGGCATTGTATATATTTTCTTACAGATTATCTTCAGAGCAATACTGCTTTTAACATTGGGGTACATAGATAATATTTATAGTTGTTTGTAACCACGTAAAATTAGAATTTCGGTATTGCACATGAGAGAGAATATTGAGATGGTGTATATACTTTAAAAGAAAGTAGAAAAGGGCATTCTATATTTTTTCTAACAGATTATCTTCAGAACAATTTTGCTTTTAACATTGGGGTACATAAATAATTATGTTTTTTTGTAGCCGAGTATAGTTTGAGTTTCGGTATTTCGCATTAGAGAGAATATCGATATGGTGTATATACTTTAAAAGAGAGTAGAAAAAAGAATTGCATATTGTTTTTAACAGATTATCTTCAAAACAATTTGCTTTTAACATTGGGGTATATACATAATATTTATATTTTTTGTAACCGCGTAAAGTTAGAATTTCAGTATTTTACATGAGAGAGAATATTGAGATGGTGTATATACTCCAAAACAGAGTAGAAAAGGTCTTTGTATTTTTTTTCTAACATATTATCTTCAAAGAAATTTTGCTTTTAACATTCGGGTACATAGATAATGCTTAAATTTTTTTGTAGCCGCGTAAACTTAGAATTTTGGTATTTTACATGAGGGAAAATATTGAGATGGCGTATATACTTCAAAAGAGAGTACAAAAGAACATTGTATATTTATTAACAGATTATCTTTAAAGCAATTTTGCTTTAAACATTAAGGTACATGGATAATGTTTATATATATTTGTAATCACGTAAATTTAGAATTTCGGTATTTTACATGAGAGAGAATATTGAGATGGTGTATATACTTCAAAAGAGAGTAGAAAATAGCATGGTATATTTTTTTCTAACAGATTTTTTAGAGCAATTTTGCTTTAACATTGGGGTAGATACATAATATTTATATTCTTCTGTAACTGCGTAAAATTAGAATTTCGGTAATATCATGAGAGAATATTGAGATGGTGTATATACTCAAAAAGAAAGTAGAAAAGGGCATTGTATACTTTTTCTAACAGATTATCTTCAAAGCAATTTTGCTTTTAACACTGGGGTTCATAGATTATATTTTTTTGTAACTGCGTAAATTTAGAATTTTGGTATTTTACTTGAGAGAGTATATTGAGATGGTGTATATACACCAAAAGAAAGTAGAAAAAAGCATTGTATATCTTTTGAAACAGATTATCTTCAGAGCAATTTTGCTTTTAACATTATGGTACATCGATAATATTTATATTATTTTGTAACGACATAATTTTAGAATTTCGGTATTTTACATAAGAGAGAATATTCAGATGGCATATACTTCAAAAGAGGGTAGAAAAGGGCATTGTATATTTTTGCTAACAGCTTATCTTCAGAATAATTATGCTTTTAACATTGGGGTACATAGATAATATTTATATTTTTTTGTAACCGCATAAATTTAGAATTTCGGTATTTTACATGAGAGAGAATATTGAGATGGTGTATATACTCTAAAAGAGAGTAGAAAAGGGCATTGTATATTTTTTCTAACAGACTATCTTCAGAGCAATTTTGCTTTTAACATTGGGGTACATAGATAATGTTTATATATTTTTGTAACAGCGTAAAATTAAAATTTCTGTATTTTAAATAAGAGAATATTGAGATGGTGTATATACTCCAGAAGATAGTAGCAAAGGCAATTGTATACTTTTTCTAACAGACTGTTTTCAAAGATATTTTGCTATTAACATTGGGGTACATAGATAATATTTATATTTTTTTGTAACCACGTAAAGTTAGAATTTTGGTATTTTACATAAAAGTATATTTTTCTGTTATAAAAAATATACAATGCCCTTTTCTATTCTTTTTTGGAGTATATATACCATGTCAGTATTCTCTCTAATGTGAAATATAGAAATTCTAAGTTTATGAGGTTACAAAAAAATATAAAAATTATCTATGTACCCCAATGTTAAAAGCAAAATTACTCTGAAGATAATCTTTTTGAAAAAATATACAATGCCTTGTTCTACTCTGTTTTGGGGTATATACACCATCTCAATATTCTAAATCATGTACAATACCGAAATTCTAACATTACGCGGTTACAGAAAAATTTAAACATTATCTGTGTACCGCAATGTTAAAAGCAAAATTGCTCTGAAGATAATCTGTTAGATAAGGTATGCAATGCTTTTCTCTACTCTATTTTGGAGTATATACATCATCTCAATATTCTCTCTCATGTAAAATACCGAAATTCTAACTTTACAAGGTTACAAAAAAAAAATTACTATTATCTATGTACCCCAATGTTAAAAAAAAATTGCTCTGTAGATTATCTGTTAGAGAAAATATACAATGCCTTTTTCTACTCTCTTTTCAAGTACATACTCCATCTCAATATTCTCTCTCACATAAAATACCGAAATTCTAACTTTACGCAGTTACAAACAATATAAATATTATCTATGTACTCCAATATTAAAAAAAAATTTCTCTGCAGATAACCTGTTAGAGTAAATATACAATGCCCTTTTCTACTCTTTTTTGGAGTATATACACCATCTCAATATTCTCTCTCGTGTAAAATACCGAAATTCTACGTTTACTCAGTTACAAAATAATATAAATATTATCAATGTACCACAATGTTAAAAGCAAAATTGCTCTGAAAATAAACTTTAAAAAAAAATATTCAATGCCTTTTTCTACTCTCTTTTGGAGTATATACACCATCTCAATATTCTCGCTCATGTAAAACACCGAAATTCTAACTTTACGCGGTTACAAAAAAAATATAAATATTATCTATATACGCAAATGATAAAGCAAAATTGCTCTAAAGATAATCTGTAAGAAAAAATATACAATGCCCTATTTACTTTGTTTTGGGGTATATACACCATCTCAATATTCTCTCTCATATAAAATATGGAAATTCTAAGTTTATGCGATTACAAAAAAATATAAATATTATCTATGTACCCCAATGTTAAACGCAAAATTTCTTTGAAGTTAGTCTGTTAGAAAAAATATACAATGCACTTCTTCTTTCTATTTTGTTGTATATACACCATCTCAATATTCTCCCTCATGTAAAATACAAGAAATTCTAATTTTACGTGATTACAAAAGAATATAAATATTATCTATGTACCCCAATGTTAAAAGCAAAATTGCTTTGAAGATAATCTGTTAGACAAAATTTACAATGCCCTTTTCTATTCTCTTTTGGAGTATATACACCATGTCAATATTCTCTCTAATGTGAAATATAGAAATTCTAAGTTTACGAGGTTACAAAAAAATATAATTAGTATCTCTGTAAACCAATGTTAAAAGCAAAATTGCTCTTAAGATAATATGCTAGAAAAAACATACAATGTTCTTTTTTACTCTGTTTTGAAGTACATACACCATCTCAATATTCTCTCTCATGTAAAATACCGAAATTCTAATTTTACGTGGTTACAAAAAAATGTAAATATTATCCATGTACCCCAATGTTAAAAGCAAAATTGCTCTGAAGATAATTTGTTTTAAAAAATATACTATGCCTTTTTCTACTCACTTATGGAGTATGTACACCATCACAATATTCTCTCTTATATAAAATACCGAAATTCTAAATTTACTCGGTTACAAAAAATATAAATATTATCTATGGACCCCAATGTTTAAAGCGAAATTTCTGTGAAGATCATCTGTTAGAGAAAATATACAATGCCCTTTTCTACTCTCTTTTGGAGTATATACACCATCTCAATATTCTCTCTCACGTAGAATACCAAAATTCAAACATTGCGCGGTTACAAGCTAATATAAATATTACCTATGTACCCAAATGTTAAAGCAAAATTGCTCTGAAGATAATCTGTTAGAATAAATATACAATGCCTGATTCTACTCTCTTTTGGAGTATATACACCATCTCAATATTCTCTCTCATGTAAAATATAGAAATTGTAAATTTACGTTTTTACAAAAGAATATAACTATTATCTATGTACCCCAGTGTGAAAAGCAATATCGCCCTTAAGATAATCTGTTAGAAAAAATATACAATGCTCTTTTCTACTTTCTTTTGGAGTATATACACCGTATCAATATTCTCTCTCATTTAAAATACCAACATTCAAAATTTACGCAAATACAAGAAAATATAAATATTATCTATGTACCCCAGTGTTAAGAGCAAAATTGCTCTGAAGATAATCTGTTAGAAAAAATATACAATGCCCTTTTCTACTCCCTTTTAGAGTATATAAACCATCTCAATATTATCTCTCATGAAAAAAAAAACAAAATTCTAATTTTACACGGTTACAAAAAATATAAATATTATCTATGTACCCTAATGTTAAAAGAAAAATTGCTCTGAAGATAATCTGTTAAAAAAATATACAATTCGTGTTTCTACTTTCTTTTGGAGTATATACACCATCTCAATCTTCTCTCTCATATAAAATACCGAAATTCTAACTTTACGCAGATATAAAAAACTATAAATATTATCTATGTACCCGAATGTAAAATGCAAAATTGCTCTAAAGATTATCTGTTAGAAAAAATATACAATGCCCTTTTCTACTCTTTTTTGGAGTATATACACCATCTCAATAATCTTTCTCATGTAAAATACCGAAATTCTAAATTTACGTGGTTACAAAAAAATATAAATATTATCTATGTACCCCAATGTTAAAAGAAAAATTGCTCTGAAGATAGTTTGTTAGAATAAATATACAATGCACTTTTCTACTGTCTTTTCGAGTATATACACCATCTCAATATTCTCTCTTATGTAAAATACCGAAATTTTAACTTTACGCGGTTACAAAAAAATATAAATATTATCTATGTACCCCAATGGTAAAAGCAATATTGTTCTGAAGATAGTCTGTTAGAAAAAATATACAATGCCCTTTTCTACTCTTTTTTGGATTATATACACCATCTCAATATTCTCTCTCATGTAAAATACGAAAATTCTAAGTTTACGTATTACAAAAAAATATAAATATTATCTATGTACCCCAAAGTTAAAAGCAAAATTGCTCTTAAAAAATTTGTTAGAAAAAATATACAATGCTTTTATCTACTCTCTTTTCGAGTATATACACCATCTCAATATTCTTTCTTATGTAAAAATTTGAAATTCTAAATTATGCAGTTACAAAAAATGTACATGTTATCTATGTATTTTAATGTTAAAAGCAAAATTGCTCTGAAGATAATCTGTTAAAAAAATATAAAATGCTTTTATCTACTTTGTTTTGGAGTATATACACCATCTAAATATGCTCTCTCATGTAAAATACCGAAATTCAAACTTTATGTGGTTACAAAATAATATAATTATCTATGTATCCCAATTTTAAAAGCAAAATTGCTCTTAAGATAATTTGTTAAAAGAAATGTACAGTGCTTTTTTCTATTCTTTTTTCAAGTATATACACTATCTCAATATTCCCTCTTACGTAAAATACCGAAATTCTAACTTTACGTGGTTACAAATAAATATAAATATTATCTATGTACCCTAATGTTAAAAGCAAAATTGCTCTGAAGATAATCTGTTAGAATAAATATACAATGTTCTTATCTACTCTCTTTTGGAGGATATACACAATCTCAATATTCTCTCTTATGTAAAATACCAAAATTCTAATTTTACGTGGTTACAAAAAAGTATAAATATTATCTATGTTCCCCAAGGTTAAAAGCAAAATGGCTCTGAAGATAATCTGTTAGAAAAAATATACAAAGTCCTCTTCTACTATTTTCTGCAGTATATACACCATCTCAATATTCTCTCTCATGTAAAATACCAAAATTTTAAATTTACACAGTTATATAAGAATATAAATATTATCTATGTACCACAATGTTAAAAGAAAAATTGCTCTAGAACTTGGACTCAAGATGGCGCTGTGAGAACAAGCCAGCATTGGAGCTCGCGTTGAGTTTGCAGAGAGGTGAGTCGGAGCTGAATTTCCAGACTGATCTTTGTTGCCCATGGAATGCGGAAATTCCCAAGTGAAGAGGAGACGCGGGACGCCAGGCAGAACCTCCGCCTGGCGAAGCCGGCAGCCAGGGTGGCGGCGGCCGGCCCTGCCCAGTGCTCCCCACAGGGCGTGCTTGTCCGGGTGCCCTGTTGAACCGGCAACCGGAGACGTGAGAAGGCTGGACTTGAGACTGAGCTAGAATTGGACAGTGGGCCAGCCCAGGGGATTGCAGGGACAGAGGGTTAGGGGTGGCCTAGTGGGAGGAACAAAACCGTGATTTCAAACAAGCCCCGTGCAGATGGCCCGAGACGCTCTGTGGGGGAGGGGCGTCCATCATTACCGAGGCAACCCGCCCCAACTGAGATACACGCCCATTGCTGATGCAGCCAGCCATTGCCGAGGCAACCCGTCCCTACTGAGATACATGCCCACTGCTGACGCAGCCTGCCATTGCCAAGGCAGCCCACTACAACAGAGAGACTCCGCCGCAGGGCATGGCGGAGAACAGCAGAACAGCAGCGCCAGGGCGAGCCTCACAACAGCAGGGCAGAGCCTCGGCAGGCAAACAGTGGCTAGTCTGCATCCTAGCTGGGCAGGACCTCAACGGACATCCAAAAATAAAGCCCAAACCCCTCAACACAGAGCATTTGAGAAAAAAAGGGGGGTTTTTTAATGAGCTCTGTTGCAGCAGAATCAAACATAGCAGCCTAACAGCCCTGAATGAACAACAGAGCTCACAGCTCAGAAATTGAGCTCCTATAAAGTACAAACTGTCTCCTCAAGCAGCTCCCTGACCCCTCTATATCCAAAAGACTGACATTAGGCAGGCATCATCCTGGGACAAAGATAGCAGAAAAAAAAAACTGGTAGCATCCCTCGCAGTGCCACAGCTGCTAGAGGTGCACCCCAGACAAGCAGGGTCTGGAGCGGACCTCAGCAGTCGTACAGCAAAGGGGCTAGACTGGTAGAAGAAAAACCAAGCAACAGAAATACTTCATCATCAACATTCTGGGTGTCCACTCAGAGACCCAATCGAAAAGTCAGCAACTATGCAGACGACCAGCAGACAAATCCACAAAGATGGGAAGAAACCAGCGAAAAAAGGAGGAAAACACCCGAAACCAGAACACCTCATTTCCTAGAAAGGACCATAACTCCTCACCAGAAAGGGAACAAAGCTGGATGGAGAATGACTGTGACGAAATGATGGAATTAGACTTCAGAAGGTAGATAATGAGAAACTTTTGTGAGCTAAAAGAACATGTATTAAATCAATGCAAAGAAACTAAGAAACTTAAAAAAAGATATGAGGAAATGATAACAAGAATGGATAACTTAGAGAGAAATATAAATGAATTAAAGGAGCTAAAAAACACAATACGAGAACTTCATGAAGCATGCACAAGTTTCAATAGATGAATTGACCAAGCAGAAGAAAGAATATCTGAAGTCGAAGACCAACTCAATGAAATTAAATGAGAAACCAAGATTAGAGAAAAAAGTGCAAAAAGGAATGAACAAAGTCTCCAAGAAATGTGGGACTATGTGAAAAGACCTAACCTACGTTTGATAGGTGTACCAGAAGGGGACGAAGAGAATGAATCCAAGCTGGAAAATACTCTTCAGGACATCATCCAGGAAAATTTCCCCCACCTAGCAAGACAGGCCAACACTCAATTGCAGGAAATACAGAGAACACCACAAAGATATTCCACAAGAAGAGCAACCCCAAGGCACATAATCGTCAGATTCAACAGGGTTGAAATAAAGGAGAGAATACTAAGGGCAGCCAGAGAGAAAGGTCGGGTCACCCACAAAGGGAAGCCCATCAGACTCACAGCAGATCTCTCGGCAGAAACACTACAAGCCAGAAGAGAGTGGGGGCCAATATTCAACATTTTTAAAGAAAAGAACTTTCAACCCAGAATTTCATATCCAGCCAAACTGAGCTTCAGAAGTGAAGGAAAAATAAAATCCTTTGCAAACAAGCAAGTACTCAGAGATTTTGTCACCACCAGCCTGCTTTACAAGAGCTCCTAAAAGAGGCACTACACATCGAAAGGATCAACCAGTACCAGCAATTCCAAAATCACACTGAATGCTAAAGAGCATCAACATAATGAAGAATCTACAACAACTAACAGGCAAAACAGCCACTTAGCATCAAAATGGCAGTATCAAATTCACACATAACAATATTAACCCTAAATGTAAATGGACTAAATGCACCAATCAAAAGACACAGACTGGCAAATAGGATAAAAATCCAAAACCCATCACTGTGCTGTATCCAGGAAACCCATCTCACATGCAAGGATACACAAAGGCTCAAAATAAAGGGATGGAGGAAGATTTACCAAGCAAATGGAGAGCAAAAAAAAGCAGGAGTTGCAATTCTCACCTCTGATAAAATAGACTTTAAAGCAACAAAGATCAAAAGAGACAAAGAAGGCCATTACATAATGGTAAAAGGATCGATAAAACAAGAAGAGCTAACGATCCTAAACATATATGGACCCAATGCGGAAGCACCCAGATACATAAGGCAAGTTCTTAATGACTTACAAAAAGACTTAGACTCCCACACAATAATAGTGGGAGACTTTAACACTCCACTGTCAATACTAGACAGATCAACCAGACAGAAAATCAACAAGGATATCCAGGGCTTGAACTCAGACCTGGAGCAAGCAAACCTGATAGACATTTACAGAACTCTCCACCCCAAATCCACAGAATACACATTCTTCTCAGCACCACATCACACCTACTCTAAAATTGACCACATAATTGGAAGTAAAGCACTGCTCAACAAATGCAAAACAACTGAAATCATAACAAACAGCCTCTCAGACCATAGTGCAATCAAGTTAGAACTCAGAATTCAGAAACCGACCCAGAACCGCACAGCTTCACGGAAACTGAACAACTGGCTCTTGAATGTTGACTGGGTAAACAACGAAATGAAGGCAGAAATAAAGAAGTTCTTCGAAACCAATGAGAACGAAGACACAACGTGCCAGAACCTCTGGGACACATTTAAAGCAGTCTCTAGAGGAAAGTATATAGCAATAAGTGCCCATATGAGGAGAATGGAGAGATCCATAATTGACAGCCTATCGTCAAAATTGAAAGAGCTAGAGGAGCAAGATCAAAAAAACTCAAAACCCAGCAGAAGACAAGAAATTACTAAGATCAGAGCTGAGCTGAAGGAGATTGAGACACGAAAAACCCTTCAAAAAATCAATAAATCCAAGAGCTGGTTTTTTGAAAAGATCAACAAAATAGACAGACCACTAGCCAGACTGATTAAAAATAAAAGAGAGAACAACCAAATAGATGCAATAAAAAATGATAAAGGGGAAATCACCACAGATTCCACAGAAATTCAAACCATCATCAGAGAATATTACAAACAACTCTATGCACATAAACTAGTAAACCTGGAAGAAATGGATAAATTCCTGGACTCCTGTGTCCTCCCAAGCCTAAACCAGGAGGAAGCTGAAACTATGAATAGACCAATCACAAGGTCTGAAGTTGAGGCAGCAATTAAGAGCCTACCTCACAGAAAAAGCCCAGGTCCAGACGGGTTCACAGCCGAATTCTACCAGACACACAAGGAGGAGCTGGTACCATTCCTTCTAAAACTATTTCAAACAATCCAAAAAGAGGGAATCCTTCCCAAATCATTTTATGAGACCAACATCATCCTGATACCAAAACCCGGCAGAGACCCAACGAGAAAAGAAAACTTCAGGCCAATATCCATGATGAACATAGATGCAAAAATCTTCAATAAAATATTGGCAAGCCGATTGCAACAGCAAATCAAAAAACTTATTCATCATGATCAAGTAGGATTCATCCCAGGGATGCAAGGCTGGTTCAACATACGCAAGTCTATCAACGTAATTCACCACATAAACAGAACCAAAAACAAAAACCACATGATTATCTCAATTGATGCAGAGAAGGCATTTGACAAAATTCAACAGCCCTTTATGCTAAAAACCCTCAATAAACTCGATATCGATGGAACGTATCTCAAAGTAATAAAAGCTATTTATGACAAACCAACAGCCAATATCATACTGAATGGGCAAAAACTGGAAGCATTCCCTTTGAAATCTGGTACTAGACAAGGATGCCCTCTCTCACCACTCCTATTCAATATAGTACTGGAAGTTCTAGCCAGAGCAATCAGGCAAGAAAAAGAAATAAAGGGTATTCAAATAGGAAAGGTGGAAGCCAAATTGTCTCTATTTGCAGACGACATGATAGTATACCTAGAAGACCCCATCGCCTCAGCCCAAAAACTCCTGAAACTGATAAACAACTTCAGCAAAGTCTCAGGATATAAAATCAATGTGCAAAAATCACAAGCATTCGTCTACACCAATAACAGACTTAAAGAGAGCCAAATCAAGAGCGAACTGCCATTCGCAATTGCTACAAAAAGAATAAAATACCTTGGAATACAACTCACAAGGAACGTAAGGGACCTCTTCAAGGAGAACTACAAACCACTGCTCAACGAAATCAGAGAGGACACAAACAGATGGAAAAACATTCCATGTTCATGGTTAGGAAGAATTAATATCGTGAAAATGGCTATACTGCCCAAAGTAATTTACAGAATCAATGCTATCCCCATCAAGCTACCATTGACTTTCTTCACAGAACTGGAAAAAACCACCATGAACTTCATATGGAACCAAAAGAGAGCCCGCATAGCCAAGTCAATTCTAAGCAAAAAGAACACAGCGGGGGGCATCACACTACCGGATTTCAAACTATACTACAAGGCTACAGTAATCAAAACAGCATGGTACTGGTACCAAAACAGAGATATAGACCAATGGAACAAAACAGAGGCACCGGAGGCAACACAACATACATACAACTATACAATCTTTGATAAACCTGACAAAAACCAGCAATGGGAAAAGGATTCCATGTTTAACAAATGGTGTTGGGAAAACTGGCTAGCCATGTGCAGAAAGCAGAAACTGGACCTTTTCCTGACACCTTACACTAAAATTAACTCCAGATGGATTAAAGACTTAAACATAAGACCTGGCACCATAAAAACCCTAGAAGGAAATCTAGGCCAAACTATCCAGGACATAGGAGTAGGCAAGGACTTCATGAACAAAACACCAAGAGCATTGGCAACAAAAGCCAAAATAGACAAATGGGACCTAATGAAACTCCACAGCTTCTGCACGGCAAAAGAAACAGTCACTAGAGTGGATCGGCAACCAACAGAATGGGAAAAAATTTTCGCAGTCTACCCATCTGACAAAGGGCTGATATCCAGAATTTACAAACAACTAAAACAGACTTACAGGAAAAAAACAAACAAGCCCATTCAAAAGTGGGCAAAGGATATGAACCGACACTTTACGAAAGAAGACATATATGAGGCCAACAGTCATATGAAAAAATGTTCATCGTCACTGGTCATCAGAGAGATGCAAATCAAAACCACATTGAGATACCATCTCACGCCAGTTAGAATGGCGATCATTAAAAAATCTGGAGACAACAGATGCTGGAGAGGATGTGGAGAAAAAGGAACACTTTTACACTGTTGGTGGGAGTGTAAATTAGTCCAACCATTGTGGAAGACAGTGTGGCGATTCCTCAAGGCCGTAGAAATAGAAATTCCATTTGACCCAGCAATCCCATTACTGGGTATATATCCAAAAGTCTATAAATCGTTCTACTATAAGGACACATGTACACGAATGTTTATTGCAGCACTGTTTACAATAGCAAAGACCTGGAATCAACCCAAATGCCCATTGATAATAGACTGGATTGGAAAAATGTGGCACATATACACCATGGAATATTATACAGCAATCAGAAATGATGAGTTCGTGTCGTTTGTAGGGACATGGATGAATCTGGAGAACATCATCCTCAGCAAACTGACACAAGAACAGAAAATGAAACACCGCATATTCTCACTCATAGGTGGGTGATGAAAAATGAGAACACATGGACACAGAAAGGGGAGTACTAAACACTGGGGTCTATTGGGGGGAAAAGGGGAGGGCCAGTGGGAGGGGGAGGTGGGGAGGGCTAGCCTGGGGAGAAATGCCAAATGTGGGTGAAGGGGAGAAGAAAAGCAAAGCACACTGCCATGTGTGTACCTACGCAACTGTCTTGCATGCTCTGCTCATGTACCCCAAAACCTATAATCCAATAAAAAATTTAAAAAAAAAGAAATATAAAATTTACGCAGTTACAAAAAAATATAAATATTCTCTATGTACCCCAATGTTAAAAGCAAAATTGCTCTGAAAATAATCTGTTAGAAAAAATATAAAATGCCCTTTTCTACTCTGTTTTGATGTATATAAACTAACTTCATATGCTCTCTCATTTAAAATATAGAAATTCTAAATTTACGCGGTTACAAAAAAATATAAATATTTTCTATGTACCCCAATGTTAAAAGCAAAATTGCTCTGAAAATAATCTGTTAGATAAAGTATACAATGCCCTATTCTAGTCTCTTTTGGAGAATATACACCAACTCAATATGCTCTCTCATAGAAAATATTGAAATGCTAAATTTACACAGTTACAAAAATATATAAATATTATCAATGAAACCCAATGTTAAAAGCAAAATTGCTCTGAATATAATCAGTTAGAAAAAAATATACAATGCCCTTTTCTACATTTTTTTGGAGTATATACACCATTGCAATATTCTCTCTCATCAAAAATACAAAAATTCTAAATTTACGTGAATAGAAAAAAATATAAATATTATCTGTGTACCGCCATGTTAAAAGCAATATTGCTCTGAAGTTAATCTGTTAGAAAAAATATACAATGCCCTTTTCTACTTTATTTTGGAGTATATACACCAACTCAATATGCTCTCTCATGTAAAACACTGAAATTCTAAATTTACGCAGTTACAAAAAAACATAAATATTATCTATGTATCCAAATGTTAAAAGAAAAATTGCTCTGAAAATAGTCTGTTAGAAAAAATATACAATGCACTTTTCTACTCTCTTTTGGAGTATATACAAGATCTCAATATGCTCTCTCATGTACAATATTGAAATTCTAAATTTACGCTGTAAGAAAAAATATAATTATCTATGTACCCCAATGTTAAAAGCAAAATTGCTCTAAAGATAATCTGTTAGAAGAAATATACAATGCCTTTTCCTACATTCTTTTGGAGTATATACACCATCTCAATATTCTCTCTCATGTAAAATACTGAAATTCTAATTTTACATGAATAGAAAAAATTTAAATATTATCTATGTACCCTAATATTAAAAGCAAAATTGCTCTGAAAATAATCTGTTAGAAAAAATGTACAATGCCCTTTTCTACTCTCTTTTGGAGTATATACACCACCTCAATCTTCTCTATCATGTAAAATACAGAAATTCAAAATTTACACGGTTACAAAATAATATAAATATCATCTATTTAACCCAATGTTAAAAGCAAAATTGCTCTAAAGATAATCTGTTAGAAAAAATATACAATGCCCTGTTCTACTCGTTTTTGGAGTATATACATCATCTCAGTATGCTCTCTCATGTAAAAGATTAAAATTCTAAATTTACGCGGTTACAAAAAATATAAATATTACCTATGTACTTCAATGTTAAAAGCAAAATTGCTCTGAAGGTAATCTGTTAGAAAAAATATACAATGCCTTTTTCTACATTCTTTTGGAGTATATACACCATCTCAATATTCTCTCTCATGTAAAATACTGAAATTCTAATTTTACGCAAATAGAAAAAGATATAAATATTATCTATGTACCTTAATGTTAAAAGCAAAATTGCTCTGAAGAGAATCTGTTAGAAAAAATATACAAGGTTCTTTTCTACTCTCTTTTGGGGTATATACAGCAACTCAATATGCTCTCTCATGTAGAATATTGAAATATAAAATTTATGCAGTTTCAAAAAACATAAATATTTTCTATGTACCCCAATGTTAAAAGAAAAATTGCTTTGAAGATAATTTGTTAGAAAAAATATACAATGCCCTTTTCTGTATTCTTTTGGAGTATATACACCATCGCCATATTCTCTTTCATATAAAATACCAAAATTCTAAATTTACTCGAATAGAAAAAAATATAAATATTATCTGTGTACCCCAATGTTGAAAGAAAAATTGCTCTGAAGATAATCTGTTAGAAAAAATATACAATGCTTTTTTTACTTTTTTTTTGGAGTATATACACCAACTCAATATGCTCTCTCAGGTAAAATATTAAAATTCTAAGTTTACTCGGTTACAAAAAAATAAATATTATCTATGTACCCCAATGTTAAAAGCAAAATTTCTCTAAAAATAATCTATTAAGAAAAAATACAAATCTCTTTTCTACTTTTTTTTGGAGTATATACAACATCTCAATATTCTCTCTGAGGTCAAATACCAAAATTCTAAATTTACACGGTTACAAAAAAATATAAATATTATTTATGTACGTCAGTGTTAAAAGTAAAATTTCTTTGAAAATAATCTGTTGGAAAAAATATACAATGCCCTTTTCTACTATCTTTTAGAGTATATACATCATCTCAATATACTCTTTTATGTAAAATGCCGAATGTCTAACTTTACGCGATTACAAAAAATATAAATATTATCTATGTACCCCAATGTTAAAAGCAACATTTCTCTTAAGATAGTCTGTTAGAAAAAATATACAATGCCCTTTTCTACTCTATTCTGGAGTATATACACCATCTTATTTACATTTATATTATGTATTCCTTTTGCATTGTGATTTTTTAAGCTGTTATGATTATATGATATCATTGTTGTGTTTAAATAAATATACATATTGTGCACATTTTCTACATATCTATTGTGTACACTTGTATACATATAATTGTCCATATTTTATAAACTAGGTAAATTTACTGTACATCTGTATTGTGTACACATATTCCCATCACAGTCAATTTACATGTGGTTCATATTTCGTTCATTGCTTGTAATATACCAATAAGTGTACACATCATGGGTATCTTCTGAGATATGATTTTTAGTATATTAGATAAAAGTTTCTTCCAATATCAAAGTGGGTATACACATATGTGTGTTTATTTCATAATATTATCCATCATATTCTAAGTAGGTATTACTCTCATTGTGATAGCAAGTGTACACTCTGCGATTGTTCCAATATCACAGGCAAAGTAAAACGCTTCTGTGGCGTAGTTAATCATGTCCGAGGGACAAAGGATTAACATACACTGAATATCGAAGGCAGTATACACCACCACTGTAGTATCGTTTTTAATATTAAAAAACTTAAAAGATATTACTCCAAATATCTCAGAGAGAGCACAAACCCCCCGTGATATTGTTCCTAATAACTAGGGGATTATAGATGACATTACTCACGATGTGACTGGGGTTGAATGTCGGTCCTGGGATATTGTTCCTAACATCCAGAGGAGGAGAGGAAACTGTTGCTGCTTATAGGGAAGTACTCTGAATATGGCAAGAGGGGTACACCATGCTCTGATAGTGTCACTAATGTAAACAAGAATACAATTATATTGAATTAAACATAGCAAGGGGTGAAACCCCCCTATGCTTTCAATTCTAATGTCAAGGGATGTGAGGATGACATTTTTTTCAATATAGCAGAGGTGTTATTATAGCTACTGCCAAATAGATAGTAAAACAGAATAACATTATTATTTCTGTATGATATGGTCGCCAGTATCATATTAAACCACATTTTCAAAATAGCTGGGCCCCAGCAGCTGTAGGCATAGCCACCAAGCGATGGGGTCCCAAAGCAACCAGGGTGTGCCTGGAGCCAGCTACGGGCTCATTGGTAAGGGCTGTGGGCACAGTGCTCTATCCAGGGTGTTCCTAAGCAGCCATTCTGGGCCACTGGGCTGCTACAGGCACTCTGACAGAGGCTGTAAGTACAGCCACATACCCAGGGTGTTTCTAAGCAGCCATGGTGCACCTGGGGTCTACTTCGGGACCTCTGGTAGGGGCTCTGGACACAGTCACCTTGTTAGTGTTTCCCTAAGCTGCAGGGTTGGCCTGGGGTTGCTATGTGCTCTCTGGCAGAACGTTGGGCAAAGCCCTTAAACCAGGGTGTCCCTAAGGTGCCAGAGTGGGCCAGGGGGCTGCTACAGGACCTCTGGTGGGGCTGTGGGCACAGCTTTCTAGCCAGGGCATCCATAAGTACTCAGGGTGAGCCTGGGAGCTGTTATGGGCTCTCTGGTGGGGGCTGTGTGTACAGCCACATAGCCAGGGTGTCTTTATTTTTATTAATTTATTTTTTTTAATTTTTTATTGGATTTTAGGTTTTGGGGTACATGAGCAGAGCATGTAAGACAGTTGCATAGGAACACACATGGCAGTGTGCTTTTCTTTCCTTCTCCCCTTCACCCACATTTGGCATTTCTCCCCAGGCTATCCCTCCCCACCTCCCCCTCCCACTGGCCCTCCCCTTTTCCCCCCAATAGACCCCAGTGTTTAGTACTCCCCTTTCTGTGTCCATGTGTTCTCATTTTTCATCACCCACCTATGAGTGAGCATATGCGGTGTTTCATTTTCTGTTCTTGTGTCAGTTTGCTGAGGATGACGTTCTCCAGATTCATCCATGTCCCTACAAACGACACAAACTCATCATTTCTGATTGCTGCATAATATTCCATGGTGTATATGTGCCACATTTTTCCAATCCAGTCTATTATCAATGGGCATTTGGGTTGATTCCAGGTCTTTGCTATTGTAAACAGTGCTGCAATGAACATTCGTGTACATGTGTCCTTATAGTAGAACGATTTATAGTCTTTTGGATATATACCCAGTAATGGGATTGCTGGGTCAAATGGAATTTCTATTTCTAAGGCCTTGAGGAATCACCACACCATCTTCCACAATGGTTGAACTAATTTACACTCCCACCAACAGTGTAAAAGTGTTCCTTTTTCTCCACATCCTCTCCAGCATCTGTTGTCTCCAGATTTTTTAATGATTGCCATTCTAACTGGCGTGAGATGGTATCTCAATGTGGTTTTGATTTGCATCTCTCTGATGACCAGTGACGATGAGCATTTTTTCATATGATTGTTGGCCTCATATATGTCTTCTTTTGTAAAGTATCTGTTCATATCCTTTGCCCACTTTTGAATGGGCTTGTTTGTTTTTTTCCTGTAAATCCGTTTGAGTTCTTTGTAAATTCTGGATATCAGGTCCTGCTTGTCTGGGGTGCACCTCTAGCAGCTGTGGCACAGTGAGGGATGTTACCCGTTTCTTTTTCTGCTATCTTTGTCCCAGGATGATGCCTGCCAAATGTCAGTCTTTTGGATATAGAGGGGTCAGGGAGCTGCTTGAGGAGACAGTCTGTACTTTTTTGGAGCTCAGTTGCTGAGCTGTGAGCTCTGTTGTTCATTCAGGGCTGTTAGGCTGCTATGTTTGATTCTGCTGCAACAGAGCTCATTAAAAAAACCATTTTTTTCTCAAATGCTCTGTGTTGGGGGGTTCGGGCTTTATTTTTCGATGTCTGATGAGGTGTCCTGCCCAGCTAGAAGGCAGACTAGCCACTGTTTGGCTGCCGAGGCTCCGCCCTGCTGTTCTGTGATTCACCCTGTTCCTGCAGGCTCTGCTGTGGTCTCCACCACACCCTGCGGCGAAGTCTCTTCGTTGTAGCGTGTTGCCTCGGCAATGGCAGGCTGCGTCAGCAGTGGGCATGTATCTCAGTAGGGACGGGTTGCCTCAGCAACGACTGGCTGCGTCAGCAGTGGGCGTGTATCTCAGTTGGGGCGGGTTGCCTCGGTAGTGTTGGATGCCCCTCTTCCACAGAGTGTCTCGGACTGTCTGCTCGGGATAGTTTGAAGTCACGGTTTTGTTCGTCCCACTGGGTGTCCCAAACGATCTGTCCCTGCAATCCCCTGGGCTGGCCTACTGTCCAAGTCTCGTTCAGTCTCAAGTCCAGCCCTCTCAAGTCTCAGGTTGCCGGTTCAACAGGGCACCCAGACAAGCATGCCCTGTGGGGATTGCTGGGTAGGGCCGGCTGCTGCCGCCCCGGCTGCTGGCTTTGCCAGGCAGACCTACTGCCTGGCGTCCCGTGTCTTTTTTCAACTTGGGAGTTTCCCTGTTCTGTGGACAACAAAGATCAGTCTGGAAATGCAGCTCCGACTCACCGTTTGCGGATTCAATGAGAGCTCTGATCCTGGGTTGTTCTCACAGCACCATCTTGAGTCCTCCAGGGTGTCTTTAAGCAGCCAGAGGGGGTGTAGGGGAGGCTATGATGTGGGCCGTGGTAATAGCATGCTGTGCATAGGTACAGAGTTTGCACCTATATCTTCATGTGTACATAGTTTAAATAGTGAGCACATATTTGTATGTGTGTACTTATAATGTTAACATGATAAATCTGTATGTACACAATATGTGCAAAACACATACGTACCTAATGCATACCTAATGTGTGCAATATGTACTCTTTTTGATACTACATGATATGTATATATTACTGTGATCATAATGTCTTTATGTGATTATATATATTTTATCACTGATATTTCAAGGAATGTTCATAGTGCACAAATTATGTACCTATGCATGGTGTACACATTTTAGAAATATATAGGTACATATTTTACAGATTATGTACATTTTGGTACATGTGTGCTGTGTACACATATGTATAGCAGAGTAAATGTACAGACTGTAACATTTTATACATTTACTGCAATATGCCAATAAATGTACACATTATGAGACAATCTGGGATATGAATTTTAGCATATTAGAAATTCCTCTGGTGACCAAAGTGGGTGTACACTCATGTGTGTTCATATTTTATACATGTACATATTGTGCATATTATATACTCGTGTACAGAATGTACACACTGTGCACACATTTGTACATGTGCATATATTGTACATCTGTACATCATGGGTAGACGATGTACATGTGTACATAATGGGTACCTGATTCATTTGTGTACGTACTGGGTACATGATGTACATGTGAACATGTGTACATGATATTTATGTGTACATATCAAAATCTTACAATGAATAGAAATGTACACAATGCTTACAATCTTTACATTTATATTCATATTATATATTACATGTGTTTTGTAATTTTATATGTTGTCATTATACGATGTCAATGTGATATTACAATAAATGAACTTATTGTACACAATATGTACAGACCTATTTAGTATACATTATGTACACATAATAAATGTATATTTTGTACAGATTATGTACTCTTATTGTTGATCTGTATTGTGTACAAATACATACAGCTGAGTAAATGTATTTATGGTACCTATTTTAAACATTTTTTGCAATATGCCAATAAATTTACACATTATGAGTACATTCTGGGATTTAATTTTTAGCATATTAGAAATTACATTAGTGACCAAAGGGGGTGTACATCCATGTGTGTACATATTTTATACATGTACATATTGTGCATATTAGGTACTCATGTACAGAATGTACACATCTACATTATATGTACATAGTGTGCACACATATGTACATGTGCATATATTGTACATCTCTACATAATGCATGCATGATGTACAGGTGTATACATCGTCATATCACAATTAGTGTAAATGTACATAATGTTTGCAATATGTATGTTTATATTGATATTATGTATTACATTTTTGATTACATATGCTGTTGATATAATATCATTGTGATATTACAATAAATGTACGTGAAGTATACATTATGTTCCTATGAATTGTGTACACATTATAGAAAGAGAGAGGAACATATTTGACAGATTTTGTACGTTTGTTCTACTTGTGTATTGGGTACTTATATGTACAGCAGAGTAAAAGTACAGACTGCACCTATTTTATACATTTATTGTGATATGTCAATAAATGTACACATTATGAGTACATTCTGGGATATTATTTTTAGCACATTTAATAGAAATTACTTCAGTTACCAAAGTTTGTGTACACGCGTGTGTGTACATAGTTTACACCTGTACATATTGTTCATATTATGTACTCGTGTACAGAAGGTACATAACTACATTATATGTACGTATTTGTATAGAGTGCACATATGTACATACTGTGCCCACATATCTACACGTGTATATATTGCACAGTCGTCCCTAATTGGTACATGATGTACCTGTGTACATATTATAATATCACAATAAATTTAAACGTACATAATGTGTGCAATATGTGCATTTATATTATGTATTACCTGTGCATTGTGATTTTATAGCTGTTGTGATTATATGATATCGTTGTGGTGTTAGAATAAATGTACATATTGTACACATTTTCTACATATCTCTTGTGTACACATTGTATACATATAACTGTCCATATTGTATAGATTATGTAAATTTATTGTACATCTGTATTGTGTAAACCTATGCTCATCACAGTCACTTAACATGTGGTACATATTCTGTTAATTTCTTCTAATATACCAATAAGTGTACACATCATGAGTATATTCTGAGATATAATTTTTAGTACATTAGATAAAAATTACTTCCAATATCAAAGTGTGTATACACACATGTGTGTTCATTTTGTGGTATTATCCATCATATTCTAAGTAGGTATTACTCTCATTGTGAAAGTAAGTGTTCACTCTGTGATGGTTCCAATATCACAGGCAAAGTAAAACCCTTCTGTGATGTAGTTAATAATATCCTGGGGACAAAGGATGACCATGCCCTGAATATCGCAGGAAGTGTGCACCACCACTGTAGTACTGTTTCTATTATTCAAAAACTTAAAAGATATTACTTCAAATATCGCAGAGAGCCCACAAGCCCCCTGTGATATTGTTCCTAATAACTAGGGGATTACAGATGACATTACTCACCGTGTGACTGGGGCTGTACGCTGGTCTTTGGATATTGTTTCTAATATCCAGAGAAGGAGAGGAAAATGTTGCTGCCCATTGGGAAATACTCTGAATATGCCAAAAGGTGTACACCATGCTCTGACAGGGTCACTAATATAAACAAGAAAACAATTATATTAAACACTGCAGGGGGTTAAATACCCCTATGCTTTCAATTCTAATGTCAAGAAAGGTGAGGATGACATTCTTGTCAATATGGCAGAGGTGTAACTTTTGCTATTGCCTAATATATTATAAAACAGAATAACATTATCATTTCCATATGTTATGGTCGCCAGTATTATATTACACCACATTTTCAAAACAGCTGGGCCCCAGAAGCTGTGGGCTTAGCCACCAAGCGAGGGGTTCCCTAAGCAACTAGGGTGTGCCTGGGGCCAGCTATGGGCCCGTTGGTGGGGGCTGTGGTCCCAGCGCCCTACCTAGGCGGTCCCTAAATAACCGTGGTTGACCTTCGGTTTGCTACCGGCACTCTGGCGGAGGCTATGGGTACAGTCACATAGTCATGGTGTCCCTAAGCAGATATGGTGAGCCTGGGGTCTACTATGGGCACTCTTGGGGTGGCTCTGGGCAAAGTCACCTAGTCAGGATGTCCCTAAGCAGCAGGGTGGCCCTGGAAATTGCTACGCTTTCTCTTGCAGGGCTTTGGAAGAAGCCCCATTGCCAGGGGTTTTCTGAGACTCCAGGGTGGGCCTAAGGGCTGCTACGGAAGGAACCTCTGGTAGGGCTGCGGTCAAAGCTTTCTAGCCAGTGGTTTTATAAGCAGCCACGGTGGGTCTGGGAGCTGTTATAAGCCCTCTGGCGGTGGCAGAGCCCCCTAGCAAGGGTGTCTTTAAGTAGCCAGGGTTCGCCTGGGGGCTGCTGTGAGGGGTCTGTGGTAATAGCGTGCTGTGCATAGGTACATAGTTTGCACCTATTTCTACATGTGTACATTGTTTAGATAGTCACATATTTGTACACGTTTACATATGGTGTTATCATAAATATATATGTACATAATATGTGCACAATACATATGTACCTAATGCATACCTAATGTTTGCAATACTGTGATTATATATCTTATTGTGATTATATATATTTTATCGCTGATAGTTTAAAGAATGTGTATAGTGCACACATTATGTACCTATGCATTGAGTACACATTATAGAAATATATGGGTACATATTTTACAGATTATTTACATTTTTTGTACATGTGCATTGTGTACACATATGTACAGCCAAGTAAATGTACAGACTGTACCTATTTTATACAATTATTGTAATATGCCAATAAATGTACACATGAGTACAATCTTGGATATTATTTTTAGCATATTAGAAATTCCTCTAGTTACCAAAGTGGGTGTACACCCATGTGTGTACATATTTTATATGTGTACATACTCTGCATATTATATACTCGTGTACAGAATGTACATAATGTGCACACATATGTACACGTGCAAATATTTTACATGTGTACATAATGGATACATGATGTACATGTGTACATACTGTACATGTAAACATGACATGATGTTCTTGTGTACATATATTACCATAAATGTAAATATACATAATTTTTGCAATCTGTACATTTATATTGATTGTATTACATGTGTATTGTGATTTTATATACTCTTGTGATTATATATCACTATGATATTACAATAAATGGACATATTGTACACATTATGTACATAAATATTGTGTACACATTATGTACTTATAAATGTTCATATTGTACAGATTATGTACATTTATTGTATATCTGTATTGTGTACACATACGTAAAGCAGAGTAAATGTACAGACTGTACCAATTTTATACATTTCTTGCGATACGCCAATAAATGTACACGTTATGAGTACATTCTATGATATAATCTTTAGCATATTAGATAGAAATTACTCTGATGACCAAAGTGGGTGTACACCCAGGTGTGTACATAGTTTATACGTGTACATATTGTGCATATTATGTACTCATATATAGAATGTACATGTCTACATTATATGTACACGTGCATATATTGTATATCTGTACATAATGGGTGCAGGATACACATGTGTACACATCATATCACAATAAATGTAAATGTACATAATGTTTGCAATATGTACGTTTATATTATGTATTACATGTTTATTGTGATTATATATGCTGTTGTGATTGATATCATTGTGATTTTACAATAAATGTACATATTGTACACATTATGTACCTATGCATTGTGTACACATTATAGAAATATAAAGGAACATATTTTACAGATTATGTACATATTTTCTACTTGTGTATTGAGTACACATATGTAGAGCAGAGTAAAATACAGACTGTACTTATTTTATACATTTATTTTGATATGCCAATAAATGTATGCATTATGAGTACATTCTGAGATATTACTGTTAGCACATTAGATAGAAATTACTTCGGTTATCAAAGTGGGTGTACATGCATGTGTGTACATAGTATGCATGTACATACTGTGCATATTATTTACTCATTTACAGAAGGTTCATATCTACATTA
The DNA here is from genome assembly GCF_049354715.1 of Callithrix jacchus. Taxonomy (NCBI): domain Eukaryota; kingdom Metazoa; phylum Chordata; class Mammalia; order Primates; family Cebidae; genus Callithrix; species Callithrix jacchus. The sequence continues at coordinate 19,721,515 of NC_133520.1, read as the reverse complement.
TATGTACATATGTGCAAAGAGTGTACATATGTACATACTGCACACACATAAATACATGTGCATTCATTGTACATTCGTGCATAATGGATACATGTACATGTGCACATATTGTAATATCACAATTAATGTAAATGTACATGTGTGCAATATGTACATTTATATTATATATTACCTGTGTATTGTGATTTTATAAGCTGTTGTGATTATATCATATCATTGTAGGATTACAATAAATGTATATATTGTACACATTATGTAGATACATATTGTGTACACATTCTGTACATATAATTGTTCATAATGTACAGATTATGTACAATTATACATTTGTATTGTGAACACATATGTCCATCACAGTCAATGTACATGTGGTACATATTCTATGCATTGTTTGTAATATCCCAATAAGTGTACACATCATGAGTGTATTCTGGAATATAATTTTTAGTATATTAGTTAAAAATTACTTCCAATATCAAAGTGGGTATACACACCTGTGTCCATTTCCTGATATTATCCATCATATCCTGAGTAGGTATTACTTTCATTGTGAAAGAAAATGTACACTCTGTGATTGTTCCAATATCACAGGCAAAGTAAAACGCTTCTGTGATGTGGGTTAACCATATCCTGAGGACAAAGGATGACCATACCCTGAATATCACAGGAAGTGTACACCACCACTGTAGTATTGTTTCTAATATTCAAAAACTTAAAGGATATTACTCCAAATATTTCACAGAGTGACCAAGCTCCCCGTGATATTGTTCCTAATAACTAGCGGATTACAGATGACATTACTCACGATGTGACTGGGGCTGTATGCCGGTCCTGGGATATTGTTTCTAATATCCAGAGAAGAAGAGGAAAATGTTGCTCCCCATAGGGAAATACTCTGAATACGGCAAGAGGTGTACACCATGCTCTGATATGGTCACTAATGTAAACAAGAAAACAATTACATCAAATGGCAGTAACCCTAAATTTAAGTCGACTAATCCCCCAAACAAAAGATAGAGCCAAAACCTAATGATATGCTACATACAGACCCATTTTACATCCAAAGATATACAAAGATTTAAAACAAAGGGATGAAGAAAGATTTACCAACCAAATGGAGAGCAAAATAAATAAATAAATAAAAGCAGGAGTTGCAATTCTTGCATTTGGCAAAATAGATTTCAAAGCAACAAAGATATAGTGGTAAAAGGATCAATGCAACAATAAGAGCTAACGATTTTAACACCCAGATACATAAGACTCATAAAGAGATTTAGAGTCAACGAGACAGAAAATTAATAAGGATATCCAGGACTTGAACTCAGATCCGGAACAAGTAAACTCAATAAATATTTATAGAGCTCTCCATTTTAAATAAACAAAATATACATTCTCCACCTTAAATACACAAAATATTGATCGGCCATTATTAATACCCATTTTTAGAATAAAGGAATATTTCCGTTCTCTCTCCCTATTTTTCTCCTCTTTCTTTCTCTCCTTAACTCCTTTTATTCTTTCAAAAAAAAAATAAAGATTCTGTCCCGCCAATTCTTTCAAAATAATAAAAAAAAACAATTATACTGAAATAGGTATTGCAAAAGGTGAAACCCCCCCTATGCTTCCAATTCTAATGTCAAGGGTGGTGAGAATGACATTTTTGTCAATATGGCAGAGGTGTAACTAGAGCTATTGCCTAATATATAAGAAAACAGAATAACATTTTCACTCCCGTATGATATGGTCGCCAGTGTCATATTACACCACATTTTCAAAATAGCTGGGCCCCAGCAAATGTGGGTATAGCTGCCAAGCTATTGTGTCCCTAAGCAACCAGGGTGTGCCTGGTGCCTGCTACAAGCTCGTTGGTGGGGTCTGTGAGCACAGCTCCCTAGCCAGGGTGTCCCTAAGCAACCATGGTGGGCCTTTGGGCTGCTGTGGGCACTCTGGCGGGGGCTGTGGGTACAAACACATAGCCGGGGTGTCCCTAAGCAACCATGGTGGTCCTGTGGTCTACTATGGGCCCTCTGGGGGGGGGGGTCTAGGCACAGTCATTTAGTCAGGATGTTCCTAAGCAACAGGGTGGGCCTGGGGTCTCCTACATGCCCTCTGGCAGGGCCTTGGACAAAGCCCCCTAGCCAGGGGGTCCCTAAGACGCCAGGGTGAACCTGCGGGCTGCTTAGGGACCTCTTGCATGGCTGTGGGCACAGCTTTTTAGCCAGGGAGTCTGTAAGCAGCCAGGGTGGGGCTGGGAGCTGTTATGGGCTCTCTGGCAGGGGCTGCGGGCAGAGCTCCCTAGCCAGGGTGTCTTTCAGCAGCCAGGGTGTGCGTGGGGGATGCCACAAGGGGGGCTGTCGTAATAGCGTGCTGTGCTTAGGTACATAGTTTGCACCTATATCTGCATGTGTACATATTTTAAATAGTGGGCACTTATTTGTACACATATACATATAGTGTTATGTGCATAATACATGTGTACCTAATGCATACCAAATGTGTGCATTATGTACTCTTTTGTGACAGTACACAATATGTATTTATTCTGTGATTATATATCTTATTGTGATTATATATATTTTATCACTGATATTTTAAGGAATGTGCATAGTGCACACATTATGTACCTATGCATTGTGCACACATTATAGAAAAATATAGGAACATATTTTACAGATTATGTACATGTGCATTGTGTACACATATATACAGCAGAGTAAATGTACAGACTGTATTTTATACATCTATTGCAATATGCCATTGAATGCACACTTTATGAGTACAATCTCGGATATTAGTTTTAGCATATTAGAAATTCCTCTGTTTACCAAAGTGGGTGTACACCCATGTGTGTACATATTTTATACATGTACATATTGTGTATATTATATACTCGTGTACAGAATATACATACTGTGCACACATGAATTCGTGCATATATTGTACATCTGTACATCATGGGTACATGATGTACATGTGTACATACTGGGTAAATGATGTACATGCAAACATAATGTGTACATGATGTTCTTGTGTACATATCATAATATTACCATAAAAGTAAATGCACATAATTTTTGCAATCTTTACATTTAAATTGATATTATATATTACACGTGTATTGTCATTTTATATGCTGTTATGATTATATCATTGTGGTATTACAATAAATGTACATATTGTACACATTTTTTACATACCTATTGTGTACACATTGTGTACATATAATTGTACATATTGCACAGATTATGTACATTTATTGTACATTTGTATTGTGTACACTTATGTCCATCACAGTCAATGTACATATGGTACATATTCTGTGCATTGCTTGTAATATCCCTATAAGTGTACACATCATGAGTTTATTCTGGGATATAATTTTTAGTATATTAGATAATAATTACTTCCAAGATCAAAGTGGGTATACACATATGTGTGTCCATTTCGTGATATTATCCATCGTATCCTAAGTAGGTATTACTCTTACTGTGATAGCAAGTATACACTCTGTGTTCCAATATCACAGGCAAAGTAAAACGCTTCTGTGTTGTAGTTAATCATATCCTGGGGACAACAGATAACCATACCCTGAATATCGCAGGAAGTGTACACCACCACTGTAGTATTGTTTCTAATATTCAAAAACTTAAACATATTACTCCAAATATCTCAGAAAGCGCCAAGCCCCCCGTGATATTGTTGCTAACTAGCGGATTACAGATGACATTACTCACGATGTGACTGTGGCTGTACCCCGGTCCTGGGATATTGTTCCTAATATCCAGAGGAGGGGAGGAAAATGTTGCTGCCCATAGGGAAATACTCTGAATATGGCAAGAGGTGTACACCATGCTCTGATATGGTCACTAATGTAAACAAGAAAACAATTACATTGAATTAAACATTGCAAGGGGTGAAACCCCCCTATGCTTTCAATTCTAATGTCAAGGGATGTGAGGATGACATTTTTTTCAATATGGCAAAGGTGTAACTAGAGCTGTTGCCTAATATATAGAAAAACAGAATAACATTGTCATTTCCATATGATATGGTCGCCAGTATCATATTACACCAAATTTTCAAAATAGGTGGGCCCCAACAGCTGTGGCCATAGCTGCCAAGCGAGGGGCTCCCTAATAACCTGGGTGTCCTGGGGCCTGCTACGGGCCTGACGGTGGGGGCTGTGGGCACAGTGCCCTAGCCAGGGAGTCCCTAAGCAGCCATGGTGGGCCATCGAGCTGCTGCAAGCACTGTGGCGGGGACTGTGGGTACAGCCACATAGCCAGGGTGTCTCTAAGAAGCCATGGTGTGCCTGGGGTTGACTACGGGCTTTCTGGGGGGAACTGTGGGCACAGTCACCTAGTCAGGGTGTCCGTAAGCAGCAGGGTGGGCCTGGGGGTTGCTATGTGCCCTCTGACAGGATCTTGGACATAGTCCCCTAGCCAGGGTGTCCCTAAGATGCCAGGGTGGACCTGGGGGCTGCTACGGGACCTCTGATGTGGCTGTGGGCACAGCTTTTTAGCCAGGGGATTCTTAAGAAGCCAGGGTGGGCCTGGGAGGTGTTACGGGCCCTCTGGCTGGGGTGGTGAACACAGCCTCTATGACAGGGTGCCTTTAAGCAGCCAGGGTGGGCCTGGGGGCTGCTACGAGGTGGGCTGTGGTAATAGCATGCTATGCATAGGTACATAGTTTGCACCTATTTCTACATGTGTACATAGTTTATATAGTGGGCACATATTTGTACATGTGTACATAGGCTGTTATGATAAATATATATGTACATAATATGTGCACAATACATACGTACCTAATGCATACCTAATGTGTGCAATGTGAACTGTTTTGTGATACTACATTATATGTATATATTACTGTGATTATATATCTTATTGTGATTATATAATTTTATCACTGATATTTTAAGGAATGTGCATCGTGCACACATTATGTACCTATGCATTGTGTACACATTATAGAAACATATAGGTACATATTTTACAGATTATGTACATGTTTTGTACATGTGCATTGTGTACACTTATGTACAGCAGAGTAAATGTACAGACTGTACTTATTTAATATATTTATTGTGATATGCCAATAAATGTACACATTATGAATAATATCTGGGATATAATTTTTAGCATATTACAAATAACTCCAGTTACCACAGTGGGTGAACACTCATGTGTGTACATATTTTACGTGAGCATATTATATACTCGTGTACAGAATGTACATATGTACATTATATGTACATATGTGTATGTAGTTTACACATGTGCCTACTGTGCACACATATGCATCCGTGCATATATTGTACATCTGTACATCATGGGTACATGATATACATGTGTAAATAATGGGTACATAATGTACATGTGTAAGTACTGGGTACATGATGTACAGGTGAACATAATGTGTACATGATGTTCATAGGTGCCTATCGTAATATTACAATAAATGTAAATGTAAATAATGTTTGCAATTTGTACATTTATTTTGGTATGTATTACATGTTCATTGTGACTTTATATGCTGTTGTGATTATATAATATCATTTTGGTATTACAATAAATGTACATATTGTACACATTATGTACATACCTATTGTGTACACATTGTGTACATATAATTGTTCATATTGTACAGATGTCCATTTATTGTACATATGTATTGTGTACATATATGTCTATCACAGTCAATGTACATATGGTACATATTCTGTGCATAGTTTGTAATATCCCAATAAGTGTACACATCATTTTATTCTGGAATATGATTTTTAGTATATTAGATAAAAATTACTTTTCATACTAAAGTGGGTATACACACATGTGTGTACATTTCGTGATATTATCCATCACATCCTGAGTAGGTATTACTCTCATTGTGAAAGCAAGTGTACACTCTGATTGTTCCAATATCACAGGCAAAGTAAAACGCTTCTGTGATGTAGTTAATCATATCTGAGGGACAAAGGATGACCATACCCTGAATATCGCAGGAAGTGTACACCACCACTGTAGTATTGTTTCTAATATTCAAAAACTTAAAGGATATTACTCTAAATATCTCACAGAGCGCACAAGCCCCCCGTGATATTGTTTCTAATAACTAGTGGATTACAGATGACATTACTCATGATGTGACTGGGGCTGTACGCCGGTCCTGGGATATTGTTCTTAATATCCAGAGAAGGAGAGGAAAATGTTGCTGCCCATAGGGAAATACTCTGAATATGGCAAGAGGTGTATACCATGCTCTGATAGGGTCACTAATGTAAACAAGAAAACAATTGTATTGAATTAAACATTGCAAGGGTGAACCCCCCCATGCTTTCAATTCTAATGTCAAGGGGGGTGAGGATGACATTCTTTTCAATATGGCAGAGGTGTAACTCGAGTTATTGTCTAATATATAAAAAAACAGAATAACATTATCATTTCTGTATGATATGGTCGCCAGTATTATATTACACCACATTTTTAAAATAGCTGGCCCCCAGAAGCTGTGTGCATAGCCGCCAAGCCAGGGGTTCCCTAAGCAACCAGGGTGTGCCTGGGGCCTTCTATGGGCCCATTGGTGGGGGCTGTGGTCACCGCACCCTAATCAGGTTGTCCCGAGGGAGCCATGGTGGGCCTGTGGGCTGTTATGGGCACTCTGGCTGGGGCTGTGTGTACAGCCTCTTAGCCAGGGTGTCCCTAAGCAGCCATGGTGGGCCCGGGGTCAACTACGGGCCCTCTGGGTGTGGTTCTAGGCAGAGTCACCCTGTCAGGGTGTCTGTAAGCAGCAGGATGGGCCTGGGGGTTGCTAGGTGCTCTCTGGTAGGGCCTTGGACAAAGCCCCCTACCCAAGGGGTCCCTCAGAGTTCAGGGTGGGCCTGGGGGCTTCTATCGGACCTTTGGCGGGGGCTGTGTTCACAACCCCATAGCCAGGGTGTCTTTAAGCAGCCATGGTGGTCCTGGGGGCTGCTACAAGGGGGGCTGTGGTAATAGCGTGCTGTGCATAGGTACTTATTTTGCACCTATTTCTACATGTGTACATAGTTTATATAGTGGGCACATATTTGTACACGTGTCCATATGGTGTTATGATAGATATATATGTACGTAATATGTGCACAATACATATGTACCTAATGCATATGTAATGTGTGCAATATGTACGCTTCTATGATAGTATACAATATGTATATATTACTGTGATTATATATCTTATTGTCATTATATATATTTTATTACTGATATTTTAAGGAATGTGCATAGTGCACACATTATTTACCTATGCATTGTGTACACATTATAGAAATATAAACGTAAGTATTTTGCAGATTATGTACATTTTTTGTACATGTGCATTGTGTACACATATGTACAGCAGGGTAAATGTACAGATTGTACCTATTTTATACATTTATTGCAATATGCCAATAAATGTACACACTATTACTACATTCTGAATTATTATATTTTGTATATTAGATAGAAATTTTTCCGGTTACCAAAGTGGTTGTACACCCAGGTGTGTACATAGTTTATATGTGTACATATTGTGCATATAATGTACTCGGGTACAGAAGGTACATATCTACATTATATGTACACATGTGTAGTGTACATATGTACATAATTTACCCACATATATACACTTGCATATATTGTGCATCTGTATATAATGGTTACATGATGTACATGTTTACATATTATATCACAATAAATGTAAATGTACATAATGTTTGCAATATGTACATTTATATTGATATTACATATTACATGTGTATTGTGATTTTATATGCAGTTGTGATTATATAACATTGTGATATTACAATAAATGTACATATTGTACACATTATGTACATACCTATTGTGTGCACATTTTGTACATATATTCGTACAAATTATACAGTTTATGTACATTTATTGTATATCTGTATTGTGTACATGTATGTACATCACAGTCAATGTACATATGTTACATATTCTGTACATTGAGTGTAATATCCCAATAAATGTACACATTATGAGTTTTTTCTGGGTTATGACTTTTAGTATATTAGATAAAAATGACTTCCAATATCACAGTGGGTATATATCCATGTGTGTCCATTTTGTGATATTATCCATCATATCCTAAGTAGGTATTTCTCTCACAATGAAGGAAGGTGTACACTCTGTGATTGTTCCAATATTATAGGCAAAGTGCAACGCTTCTGTGATGTAGTTCCTAATATCCCAGGGACAAAGGATGAGTATACTCTTAATATCACAGGAAGTGTACACAACCACTATAGTATTGTTTCTAATATCCAGAAACTAAAAGGATATTACTCCAAAGATCTCCAAAAGCACACAAGACCCCCGTTACATTGTTCTTAATAACCAGGGGATTACAGATGACATTGCTCACGATGTAACTGGCGCTGTAAGCCGGTCCTGTGATATTCTTCCTAATATCCAAATAAGGAGAGAAAAATGTTGCTGCCCATAGAGAAATACTCTGAATACTGCAAGAGGTGTACACCGTGCTCTGATATGGTCACTAATGTAAACAAGAAAACAATTATATTGAATTAAACATTGCAAAAGGTGAAACCCTCCTATGCTTTCAATTCTAATGTCAATGGGGTGAGGATGACATTTTTGTCAATATGCCAAATGTGTAACTAGAACTATTGCCTAATATGTAAAGAACCACAATAACATTATCATTTCTGTGTGATATGGTTGCCAGTATCATATTACACCACATTTTCAAAATAGCCAGGCCCCAGAAGTTGTGGGCACAGCGCCCTAGGCAGGGGGTCCCTAAGCAGCAGCATGGGCCTGGTAGCTGTTATGGGTTCTCTGGCGGGGGCTGTGGGTACAGCCCCCTAGCCAGGGGGTCTTTAAGCAGCCAGGGTGGACATTGAGGCTGCTACGAGCACAACTGTAGTAATAGCCTGCTGTGCATAGGTATGTAGTTTGCACCTATTTCTGCATGTGTACATTGTTTAAATAGTAGGCACATATTTGTATACATGTACATACGGTGTTATCATGATACATATATATTTTCATAATATGTGCACTATACATATGTACCTAATACATACCTAATATGTACAATACGTACTTTTTGGTGATATTACATGATATATATGTATTAGTGTGATTATATATCTTATTGTGATTATATATATTTTATCACTGATATTTTAAGGAATGTGCGTAGTGCACACATTATGTACCTATGCATTGTGTACACATAGAAATATATAGGTCCATATTTTACAAATTATGTACATTTTTTGTACGTGTGCATTGTGTACACCTACGTACAGCAGAGTACATGTACAGATTGTGCCTATTTAATGCATTTATCGCAATATGACAATAAATGTACACACTATGACTACATTCTGGGATTATATATTTAGTATATTAGATAGAAATCTCTCCGGTTACTAAAGTGGGTATACACCCATATGTGTACCTAGTATATATGTGTACATATTGTACATACTGTGTACTCCTGCACAGAAGGTACATATCTACATTATATGAACAAATGTGTAGTGTACATGTGTACATACTGTGCACACTTATGTACACGTGTATATACTGCAAATCTGCACCTGTGCATGATGTACATGTGTACATATCGTAATATCACAATAAATGTAAATGTATATGTGTGCAATATGTACATTTATATTGATATTATGTATTATATGTGTATTGTGATTATATATGCTGTTGTAATTATATGAAATCATTGTAATATTACAATATATTTACATATTGTACATATTATGTACATACCTATTGTGTACACATTATGTACATATAAATGTACATATTGTACAGATTATGTACATTTTTTGTACATCTGTATTGTGTACACATATGTACATCACAATCAATGTACATATGGTACATATTTTGTACATTGATTGTAATATCCCAATAAGTGTACACATTATAAGTATATTCTGGGATATGATTTTTAGTATATAAGAAAAAAATTACTTCCAATATCAATGTACGTATACTCGCATGTGTGTCCATTTTGCTGTACCTTCTATTAATATTTGCCATTGATCATGATATTGAGAGGTGGTTCTTTTCTCTAACAAGGTTTTCTGTTAATATAACTCAACTCTACTACCTTGTGGCCTCTGTATCTTCCATTGTAAATTGTAATTATCTATAAAAGAGAATATTTTGACATCACGTATCTACCTCTTGGATCCATCAGCCAAAGGGCTAAAATAAAAAAGACATTCACCCCACGAATGGTTATATAGTGGTTGACAACCCCACTTTCTTCTAGGTAAATAATATCCTCTCTTTAACAGTAGCTACTTACAAGATTTGTGCATAAAGAATGTGACTTTTTTTATCAATATCTAGTTTATTCTTACATAAATTTCTAAAATACTGACAGAATATTCTGATCATTGGTTATGTACTATTTTAATTTAATTCTTTCTTCTCAAATTTTATCTTAACTGCATACTCTACCCTGTTTATAAGACTGCCCTATGGTTAAATTTAGTAGGTAGTAAATTATCCTGAGCACACAGAACAGTTCCTTTTGTAATCAACTCTGAAACATCATTGAAAGAGCAAGGATATGGGAATTAGATTTATCTGGCTTTTATTTCTGGTACTTACTTGCTCTCTGACCTTGGGCAACTTATGTATTGCTCTGAGTCTCATCTTCTTCATCTGTAAAATGATCATAGTAATACCTAATTCATATGCAGCTTGGAAATGTGTAATTTAGTGATTTATATAAAGTTCCTGATATAATTTCTGACAAAATAATAGACACCCCATGAGAGATAACCATAACAATCAGAGTTTATATTCACATTAACTGGGATAAAATTGATCTGAAAATACAGCATAAAAAAGCAGCCAAAAATTCACAAGCATATATTTCGCTTGCCTTTTTATACAGAGCTGGAAAATTTCTCATCATTATCTCATCCATTGCCTGCAGCACGATCCTTCCAAAACTCCTCCTAAGACCGTCTGCCAAGGTGGAACACACTGAACCGCATGTGACTCTGCCTTTTCTGACTATTTTTGCAAGATTTTTCTCATAGAGTATTATCAACAGAAAATGGGGCTGTTATCAAGGTGACTAGGAATGGTGCATTCTCAGTTCAGGCTCTGATGGAATGTCTACTTGATCTGGTGCAACTCCAGCTATGCTCTTGGCTTTCCTCACTTTTGTGGTTCCGAGAATGCAAATATTCTCCCATGGCTTCCTGATTTTGTCTTTCTCCATGAGGTCTCATTCAAGTATAAACATTCCCTTCAATTTCCTCAACTCATTTTATATTGTCTGAATAACCTTGATAATTTCCCCTTTCCCAAAGCTATAGACCTTCTTTTTGTGTGTAAGAACAGATTACTCACAAATGTTTACTGTCCACTAAACATTTATGTGTAATCAGTCCTTAATTCTACACACAAAATATCATCTCTACCAACATTTTACAACTATAGTCTTTCTATAGAGAACTATGAAAGGAACTTGCTCTAAAGGAGAAACTTCCAGAGCTAAACCAAGGGTCTGACAATTTTTAACAATATGTTATTCAGTAAAAATATTTTTTCAGTTAACAGAGAAGAATGCCATGGACAAAATGGCAAAACAACTTTTCAGCACTTATTCCTTCACAGAAACATCAATTTGAACAGCCATCCGTGCATCAAAGTGTCTTCAAAAGAGACAAGGAATCCAGGTGAGAGGTTATAGCACGTTTGTGGAGTAGAAAAGTAAGAAAAACTGCATAAAATAGAGTATAAAAGAGAGTTTTATATTATCTGCATTACCTCGCCCCTAAACCTGGGTAGTGCAGCATGGAAAGAGATACTATGTATGTGCAGAGAGGAGAGTAAATGTAACACCTGACTTCAACATCAACTCCAATGCCAGGCACAATTCAGTGAACTCAACACCAGGCAGGTTTCTATAGCCACAGGCTATGGGACAGACCCTGTCAACCCAAGCTCCAGGCCTTCCCCTATGGCTCTAAGATCCAATACCTCCAACCTCCATGGCTCCTATCAACATAGACTCAAGGCCTTCACAACCAGGCCATTTATGGCTTCCCCAGGCTCCACACTGGTTACTATAGACTCGTAAGTGCCTGGATAAACAAACCTGTACATCTACACAGTGGAATATTATTCAGCAATAAAAGCAATAATCTTTGAATGTGGCTTTTGTTGGAGAAAAAAAAGCACGTGAGCTATGAAGCCATTAAAAGACATAGAGGAAACTCAAATACATACTACTAAGTGAAAGAAACCAATCTCAAATGACCACTTACTATATGAATCCAACTATATGACATTCTGGAAAAGGCAAAACTATAGAGACATCAAAACGTTCAGTGATTGCTGGGGGTTGAAAAGCGGGGAAGGATAAATGGGCAGAGCATAGAGGATGTTTAGGGCAATGAAACTACTCTGCGTGTTACTATAATGGTAGACACATGCCATTACACCCTTGTCAAAACTCACTGAATATACGACAGCAAGAATGGTCCCTAATGTCAATTATAAACTATGGGTGACAGTGATAAGTCAATGTTGGTTCATCCATTGTAACAAATGTACCTCTCTAGTGAGGAAGGCTGATAGTGGAGGAGGCTGTGCATTTGGGGAGGTGGGAATGTAGGAACTCTCTGTACTTTCCACTATGCCTCACTATTAACTTTACACTGCTCTAAAAATAAAGCGTATTTTAAAAAAGATTGAGCTGTTGATATAAGCCCAATGTCTACTTTGACGTCCAGAAATGTTTCTTTTAAAACGCTAATACACCACTTCCTGGAAGAAAATATTTGTTAACAAACTCTTTTCTAGAACAATTATTTTAGTGGGTGTTCCTGTCACAACTATACATAAAAATCAGAATATGCAGCAACATCTTGATACTCTAAAAACACAATACCAAAAACGTTAAGAAAATCATTTCTAAATTTGATCTAAGCCAAAATGTGGAGAAGCAAAAGGGAAGAAAATTATTTCTGTATAATGAGATTATGGGTTGTTTCTCCGAACTCCTCTACAGTTTTCAGTATTTTCCAACTTCTATCATGGAGATATATAAATATATAAGTAGATATGTAGATATATAGTCATTAGATATATATTTATATATAATAAATAAACAGATACCATTTTATTTTTTTATTATTTATTTATTTATTTATTTTTTGAGACGGAGTTTCGCTCTTGTTTCCCAGGCTGGAGTGCAATGGCGCGATCTTGGCTCACCGCAACCTCCGCCTCCTGGGTTCAGGCAATTCTCCTGCCTCAGCCTCCTGAGTAGCTGGGATTACAGGCACGCGCCACCAAGCCCAGCTAATTTTTTGTATTTTTAGTAGAGACGGGGTTTCACCATGTTGACCAGGATGGTCTCGATCTCTTGACCTCGTGATCCACCCGCCTCGGCCTCCCAAAGTTCTGGGATTACAGGCTTGAGCCACCGCGCCCGGCCTACAGATACCATTTTTAAAAGATGTATTTATGTATTTTATATATTTATATAATATATACATGTTCATATATACATCATGTTATCACCATTATGGATATAAAAAAGGACATTAAAATAGTGAAAAGATTAAAATAAAATGTACCAAAATGGAAACAGTGATTTAACTCTGCCTAGCTTTATGTGATTAAACAAGGTATTTTTCAAATCTATTTTTCTTTGCTTTCTAGAGGCTTTATAATAAATCTATATTTTTATATTTAAAAGCCTATTTTTTATTAAACAAATAAAAATTCAGCAACACTGTCTTTAGAACATTTTTTAAATCAACCTGCGTATGAAGAAAATGTTATGACTATGGTGGTGAGCATTTTGAAAGATTAGCAGAAACAGGGATAATGTGACATTTAGCTGATCTTTCAAGGGAAGCTAGACAAATGACACTTTTCGAAAAGAAAATAGTCACTAGTGTTGAAACATGGTATTGCCAGTATGATTAAGAGGAAAAGTGTCAACTTCTTCTGTGGAAAATCCTAACATTACCAAACGTAAGAAGGCAAATACTTCAACAACAGAAATGAAAAATATCTTGATTCATTTATTTAACACTTTTTTAGAGTTTAATCCCAAAAAGCCTATTTTGAAGAAAAGAAAAAATCTTACTCGTGTATATTACCCTTTGCAGTGAACTGGCCAAATAAGTCTATCCAAGGTACGTTGAATACCGAGCATGCTGGAAACATTTTTATTGACATCATCTCTAATCCCTACAACAATAGTGCAAGGAAAGGTTTAACATCTTCTTTTTACAGAGAGGAAAGCTGAGGCTCAAAGAGATAGAGTAGCTCATTTAACATTACACATCTAATACGTGGTGGAGGTGGGACCTATACTTACATCTGTGAGACCTTAAAGTCTGTGTTCTTCTTTCTACCTCTCTGCCTCAGTCCAACAATTGGGATCTTTGCCATGATGCCTCACGAGTTCACGAGGCACTTTTCAGGAAGTTTTTGACTCAGACTTTATCACTCAGCAAGATACCTCAACTAATTTACAAAATGTGACTTGAAAAGCAGGTTGTAATTACAAAAGCAAAAATCCAACCACAAAAGATAAAGTCTTAATCAGTAGAGCTTTACAGAAGGAAGTAATGTAGGTAGTAAGGGCACTTTCGGAAATGTCTGGAATTAGAGGAGTCGATGTATCACCTGTTAGAAATTGTACTCACTTGGCAGCAAAATTTTCCTTGTGTTCACTTAAGATAATAGTCTTGTTTTAAAACCAACGCACAGTCAGAGGGTGACTTGGATGTTTATTTTTTATTCTCTTTGCCTTCTTGTTTTAAGAATGGATTTTTCCTAAATTCTAATTATTATTGTAACTTACATAAGTGCAGCCGATTTTGCTTTTAAGGATAAAACTACATTTAAGTAGCTTTGTCTGGATTATCAAAACCAGGCCCTGAAGAAGTGAGTTCCTAAAGGGTAGGAACTTTGCTTATGTCTATATCTCAGTTGTGTTAATCAGAATAACTGGCGCAAATTAGCAAATGATGCACTGAGGAATCATAGAACAAAAGACTTTATGAAGAACTAAGTTTCAGATTCAGGGTGACGCTAAGGAGCTAGTGTACCAGAGGATGGTATGCCTTCTGCAATCACAAAAGCAGCATTCAGTCTGATCTTGGCTCTAAGAAGTGCTCCTTGAGACCTGAAATTTTATCCTAACACTGCCACTAACAGGTTAAGTCAGAAAGAGTTCAATTCCCAGAGCTTTCGATTTCTGGTTTCCAAATCAGCACAATGAGAAACTGAAAAGAAGGAAAGAGGAAAAAAAGAGAGGGTCAGAGATCCCTCCTGCTTGTACAACGCCATGATTTGGACACAGGGTTTGGGCAACCATGGCCCAACCACCAATTCCTGCCTGTCGTCTCTTGTCAGACAGCTCATGAGCCACGAATGTGAAAGAATTCAAAAAAGTAACAATACTTTGGGACATGTCAACAATTATATAAAATGCAATTTTCAGTTCTCATAAAAGTACTTTGGAACTCAGCCCCACTCCTTTATTACCCATTTCTATGGCTGCTTTCACACCACAACCACAGAGATAAGTAGCTGTGACAGAGACCATATGGGCTGCCAAGCCTAAAATATTTACTGCCTAGACCTTTCCAGAAAAAAAAAAAGGATTGCTGATCTTTTACACAGACAATCAAGCAAGCGATCACCTGAGAACATTAAAATCTGTGTCTAGGACAAATGGGGCCTATATAAACTAGGGAATAATCTTCCCCCCTACTTATGCAAGAACATTCACCCTTGACTCAAGATGGCGCTGTGAGAACAACCCAGGATTGAAGCTCTCGTTGTGTCCGTGGAGAGGTGAGTCTGAGCTGCATTTCCAGACTGATCTTTGTTGCCCACGGAATGGGGAAATTCCCAAGTGAAGAGGAGACGCGGGACGCCAGGCAGAACCTCCGCCTGGCGAAGCCGGCAGCCAGGGTGGCAGCGGCTGGCCGTGCCCAGTGCTCCCCACAGGGCATGCTTGTCCAGGTGCCCTGTTGAACCGGCAACCGGAGATGTGAAAGGTCTGGACTTGAGACTGAGCTAGACGTGGACAGTGGGCCAGCCCAGGGGATTCCAGGGACAAGCGTTAGGGGTGGCCTAGTGGGACGAACAAAACCGTGATTTCAAACAAGCCCTGTGCAGACGGCCCGAGACGCTCTGTGGAGGAAGGGCATCCACCATTACCGAGGCAACCCGCCCCAACTGAGATACACGCCCATTGCTGACGCAGCCAGCATTGCCGAGGCAACCCGTCCCTACTGAGATGCACGCCCACTGCTGACGCAGCCTGCCGTTGCTGAGGCAACCCGCTACAACAAAGAGACTCCACCACAGGGCGTGGCGGAGAACACAGCAGAACAGTGGAGCCAGGGCGAGCCTCATGACAGCAGGGCAGAGCCTCGGCAGGCAAACAGTGGCTAGTCTGCATCCTAGCTGGGCAGGACCTCAACGGACATCCAAAAATAAAGCCCAAACCCCTCAACACAGCATTTGAGAAAAAAAAGGGTTTTTTTAAATGAGCTATTTTGCAGCAGAATCAAACATAGCAGCCTAACAGCCCTGAATGAACAACAGAGCTCACAGCTCAGCAATTAAGGCCCTATAAAGTACAAACTGTCTCCTCAAGCAGCTCCCTGACCCCTCTATATCCAAAAGACTGACATTAGGCAGGCATCATCCTGGGACAAAAAGAGCAGAAAAAGAAACTGGTAGCATCCCTCGCTGTGCCACAGCAGGTAGAGGTGCACCCCAGACAAGCAGGGTCTGGAGTGAACCTCAGCAGTCATACAGCGAAGGGGCTAGACTGGTAGAAGGAAAACCAAGCAACAGAAATACTTCATCATCAACATTCTGGGTGTCCACTCAGAGACCCAATCGAAAAGTCAGCAACTATGCAGACGACCAGCGGACAAATCCACAAACATGGGAAGAAATCAGCGAAAAACGGAGGAAAACACCTGAAACCAGAACACCTCGCCTCCTATAAAGGACCAAAACTCCTCCCCAACAAGGGAACAAAGCTGGACGGAGAATGACTGTGACGAAATGATGGAATTAGACTTCAGAAGTTGGATAATGAGAAACTTTTGTGAGCTAAAAGATCATGTATTAAATCAATGCAAAGAAACTAAGAACCTTGAAAAAAGATTTGAAAAAAGATTCGAGGAAATGATAACAAGAATGGATAACTTAGAGAGGAATATGAATGAATTAAAGGAGCTGAAAAACACAATACGAGAACTTCACGAAGCATGCACAAGTTTCAATAGCCAAATCGACCAAGCAGAAGAAAGAATATCTGAAGTCGAAGACCAACTCAATGAAATAAAACGAGAAACCAAGATCAGAGAAAAAAGCGCAAAAAGGAATGAACAAAGTCTCCAAGAAATGTGGGACTATGTGAAAAGACCTAACCTACGTTTGATAGGTGTACCAGAAGGGGATGAAGAGAATGAATCCAAGCTGGAAAATACTCTTCAGGACATCATCCAGGAAAATTTCCCCCACCTAGCAAGACAGGCCAACACTCAATTGCAGGAAATACAGAGAACACCACAAAGATATTCCGCAAGAAGAGCAACCCCAAGGCACATAATCGTCAGATTCAACAGGGTTGAAATAAAGGAGAGAATACTAAGGGCAGCCAGAGAGAAAGGTCAGGTCACCCACAAAGGGAAGCCCATCAGACTCACAGCAGATCTCTTGGCAGAAACACTACAAGCCAGAAGAGAGTGGGGGCCAATGTTCAACATTCTTAAAGAAAAGAACTTTCAACCCAGAATTTCATATCCAGCCAAACTGAGCTTCAGAATTGAAGGAAAAATAAAATCCTTTGCGAACAAGCAAGTACTCAGAGATTTTGTCACCACCAGGCTTGCTTTACAAGAGCTCCTAAAAGAGGCACTACACATAGAAAAAAATCAACCAGTACCAGCCATTCCAAAATCACACTGAATGCTAAAGAGCATCAACATAATGAAGATTCTAAGACAACTAACAGGCAAAACAGCCACTTAGCATCAAAATGGCAGTATCAAATTCATACATAACAATATTAACCCTAAATGTAAATGGACTAAATGCACCAATCAAACACAGACTGGCAAATTGGATAGAAATCCAAAACCCATCAGTGTGCTGTATTCAGGAAACCCATCTCACATACAATGATACACAAAGGCTAAAAATAAAGGAATGGAGGAAGATTTACCAAGCAAACGGAAAGCAAAAAAAAGCAGGAGTTGCAATTCTCATCTCTGATAAAATAGACTTTAAAGCAACAAAGATCAAAAGAGACAAAGAAGGCCATTACATAATGGTAAAAGGATCGATACAACAAGAAGAGCTAACGATCCTAAACATATATGGACCCAATGCAGGAGCACCCAGATACATAAGGCAAGTTCTTAACAACTTACAAAAGGACTTAGACTCCCAGACAATAATAGTGGGAGACTTTAACACTCCACTGTCAATACTAGACAGATCAATCAGACAGAAAATCAACAAGGGTATCCAGGGCTTGAACTCAGACCTGGAGCAAGCAAACCTGATAGACATTTACAGAACTCTCCATCCCAAATCCACAGAATACACATTCTTCTCAGCACCACATCACACCTACTCTAAAATTGACCACAAAATTGGAAGTAAAGCACTGCTCAACAAATGCAAAACAACTGAAATCATAACAAACAGCCTCTCAGACCATAGTGCAATCAAGTTAGAACTCAGAATTCAGAAACCGACCCAGAACCGCACAGCTTCATGGAGACTGAACAACTGGCTCTTGAATGTTGACTGGGTAAACACATGGACACAGAAAGGGGAGAACTAAACACTGGGGTCTATTAAGGGGAAAAGGAGAGGGCCAGTGGGAGAAGGAGATGGGGAGGGATAGCCTGGGGAGAAATGCCAAATGTGGGTGAAGGGGAGAAGAAAAGCAAAGCACACTACCCTGTGTGTACCTATGCAACTGCCTTGCATGCTCTGCTCATGTACCCCAAAACCGAAAATCCAATAAAAATTA
Organism: Callithrix jacchus; assembly: GCF_049354715.1. NCBI lineage: Eukaryota > Metazoa > Chordata > Mammalia > Primates > Cebidae > Callithrix > Callithrix jacchus. Next base: position 19,702,414 of record NC_133520.1, on the reverse strand, counting down.
AAAAAAAAAAAAAAAGAAAATGTCTCTGAATATAATCTGTCAGAAAAAATATACAATATCCTTTTCTACTCTTGCTTTGGAGTATATACACCAACTCAATATGCTCTGTCATGTAAAACACCGAAATTCTAAATTAACGCAAATCAAAAAAAATCTAAATATTGTCTAGGCACCCCAATGTTAAAAGCAAAATTGCTCTGAATATAATCTGTCAGAAAAAATATACAATGCCCTTTTCTACTTTGTTTTTGAGTATATAAACCAACTCACTGTGCTCTTTCACATAAAATACCGATTTTCTAAATTTACGTGAATCGAAAAATATCTAAATATTATCTAGGCAACCCAATGTTAAAAGCAAAATTACTCTTTATATAATCTGTTATAAAAAATATACAATGCCCTCTTCTACTCTGTTTTAGAGTATATACACCAATTCAATTAGCTCTCTCCTGTAAAATACCAAAATTCTAAATTTACGCAAATCAAAAAATATATAAATATTATCTAGGCCCCCCAATGGTATAAGCAAAATTGCTCTGAATATAATCTGTCAGAAAAAATATACAATGCCCTATTGTACTCTGTTTTGGAAAATATACACCAACCCAATATGCTCTCTCATGTAAAATACCGAAATTCTAATTTTATGTGGATCGAAAAAAATCTAAATATTATCTAGGCACCAGAATGTTAAAAGAAAATGTCTCTGTATATAATCTGTCAGAAAAAATATACAATGCCTATTTCTACTCTGTTTTAAAGTACATACACCAACTCAATATACTCTCTCGTGTAAAATACCGAAATTATAATTTTACGTGAATCGAAAAAAATCTAAATATTATCTAGGAACCCCAATGTAAAAAGCAAAATTTCTCTGAATATAATCTGTGATAAAAAATATACAATGCCCTTTCTACTCAGTTTTGGAGCACATACACCAACTCAATATGCTCTCTTAGGTAAAATACCAAATTCTAATTTTCACGAATGGAAAAAAATCTAAATATTATCTAGGCACCCCAATGTAAAAACCAAAAATTTTCTGAATATAATCTGTCAAAAAATATATACAGTGCCCTTTACTACTCTGTTTTGGAGTATATACAACAACTCAATATGCTCTCTCATGTAAAAACCGAAATTCTAATTTTACACCAGCCGAAAAAAATCTAAATATTATCTAGGCACCGCAATGTTAAAAGCAAATTTTCTCTGAATATAATCTGTCAGAGAAAATATACAATGCCTTTTTCTACTCTGTTTTGGAGTATATACACCAACTCAATATGCTCTCTCAAGTAAAATACATAAATTTTAATTTTACACGAACCGAAAAAAATCTTAATATCATCTAGGCACTGCAATGTTAAAAGGAAAATTGCTCTGAATATAATCTGTCAGAAAGAATATACAATGCTTTTTTCTACTCTGTTTTGGAGTATATACACCAACTCAATATACTCTCCCAAGTAAAATATCGAAATTCTAATTTTACACGAACTGAGAAAATTCTAAATATTATCTAGGCACCCCAAAGTTAAAAGGAAAATTGCTCTGAATATAATCTGTCCAAAAAAATATACAATGCCCATTTCTAGTCAGTTTTGGAGTATATACATCAACTCAATATGATCTCTCATGTAAAATACCAAAATTCAAATTATACGTGAATCCAAAGAAATCTAAGTATTATCTAGGCACCTCAATGTTAAAAGAAAATGTCTCTGAATATAATCTGTCATAAAAAATATACAACACCCTATTCTACTCTTGTTTTGCAGTATATACACCAACTCAATATGCTTTGTCATGTAAAATACCGAAATTCTAAATTTACGCGAATCAAAAAAAATCTAAATATTGTCTAGGCACCCCAATGTTAAAAGAAAAATTTCTCTGAATATCATCTGTCAGAAAAAATATACAATGCCCTTTCTACTTTGTTTTTGAGAATATACACCAACTCACTGTGCTCTTTAACGTAAAATACCGATATTTTAATTTTATGCGGATCGAAAAAAATCTAAATACTATCTAGGCACCTGAATGTTAAAAGAAAATGTCTCTGTATATAATCCGTCAGAAAAAATATACAATGCCTTTTTCTACTCTTTTTTGCAGTACATACACCAACTCAATATGCTCTCTCATGTAAAATACCGAAATTATAATTTTACGCTAATCGAAAAAAATCTAAATATTATCTAGGCAACCCAATGTAAAAACAAAAATTTCTCTGATTATAATCTCTCAGAAAAAATATACAATGCCATTTTCTACCTTGTCTTGGGGTATATACACCAAATCAATATGCTCTCTCATGTAAAATATCGCAATTCTAATTTTACGAGAATCGAACAAAATCTAAATATTATCTAGGTACCCCAATATTAAAAGCAAAATTGCTCTGAATATAATCTGTCAGAGAAAATATACAATGCCCTTTTCTACTCTTCTTTGGAGTATATACACCAACTCAATATGCTCTCTCATGTAAAATACCGAAATTCTAAACTTACATGAATCAAAAAAAATCTAAATATAATCTAGGCAACCCAAAGTTAAAAGCAAAATTGCTCTGAATATAATCTGTCAGAAATAATATACAATGCTTTTTTCTACTTTGTTTTGGAGTATATACACGAATTGAATATGCTCTCTCGTGTAAAATACGAAAATTCTAATTTTTTGCGAATTGAAAAAATCTAAATATTAACTAGGCAACCCAATGTTAAAAGCAAAATTGCTCTGAATATAATCTGTCAGAAAAAACATACAATGCCCTTTTCTACTCCGTTTTGGAGTATATACGCCAACTCAATATGCTTTCTCATGTAAAATACTGAAATTCCAAATTTAAGCGAATTGAAAAAAATCTAAATATTATCTCGGCACCCCAGTGTTAAAAGCAAAATTGCTCTAAATATCATATGTCATAAAAAATATACAATGCCTTTTTACTCTGTTTTGGAGTATATACACAAGCTCAATATACTCTCTCATGTAAAATACCGAAATTAATATTTTACAAGAATTGGGAAAATCTAAATATTCTCTAAGCACCCCAATGTTAAAAGCAAAATTGCTCTAAATATAATCTGTCAGAAAAAATATACAATCCCCTTTTCTACTCTGTTTTCGAGTATATACACAAACTCAATATGCTCTCTCATGTAAAATACCAAAATTCTAATTTTTCGTGAATCGAAAAAAATATAAATATTATCTAGGCACCCCAATGTTAAAAGAAAAATTGCTCTGAATATAATCTGTCAGAAAAAATATACAATGACCTCTTCTACTCTGTTTTGGAGTATATACACCATCTCAATATGCTCTCTCATGTAAAATACAGAAATTCTAAATTTACACGAATCGAAAAAAATCTAAATATTATCTAGGCACTGCAATGTTAAAAGCAAAATTGCTCTAAATATAGTCTGTCAGAGAAAATATACAATGCCTTTCTCTACTCTGTTTTAGAGTATATACACCAACTCAATATGCTCTCTCAAGTAAAATACCTAAATTTTAATTTTACACAAACCGAAAAAAATCTAAATATTATCTAGGCAGCCCAATGGAAAAAGCAAAATTGCTTTGAATATAATCTGTCAGAAAAAATATACAATGCCCTTTTCTACTTTGCTTTTGAGTATATACACCAACTCAATATGATCTCTCATGTAAAATACCACAATTCAAATTATACGTGAATCCAAAGAAATCTTAGTATTATCTAGGCACCGCAATGTTAAAAGAAAATGTCTCTGTATATAATCTGTAATAAAAAATATACAATGTCTTTTTCTACTCTGTTTTGGAGTACATACACCAACTCAATATGTTCTCTCATGTAAAATACCGAAATAATAATTTTACACAAATCAAAAAAATTCTAAATATTATCTAGGCACCGCAATGTTAAAAGCAAAATTGCTCTGAATATAGTCTGTCAGAAAAAATATACAATGCTTTTTTCTACTAGCAGTATATACACTAACTCAATATGCTCTACCAAGTAAAATACCGACATTCTAAATTTAAGCAAATCAAAAAAATATAAATATAATCTAGGCACCCCATGTTAAAAGCAAAATTACTCTAAATGTAATCTGTCAGAAAAAGTATACACTGCCCTTTTCTACTCTGTTTTGGAGTATATACACCAACTCAATATGCTCTCCTAGGTAAAATACCGAAATTCTAATTTTACACGAACTGAAAAAATCTAAATATTATCTAGGCACCCCAATGTTAAAGCAAATTTGCTCTGAATATAATGTGTCCGAAAAAATATACAATGCCCATTTCTACTCTATTTTGGAGTATATACACCAACTCAATATGCTCTCTCATGTAAAATACCGAAATTCTAATTTTACGCGATTCGAAAAAAATCTAAATATTATCTAGGCACCCCAATGTAAAAAGCAAAACTTCTCTGAATATAATCTGTCAGAAAAAATGTACAATGCCATTTTCTACTCTGTTTTGGAGTATATACACCAACTCAATATGCTCTCTCATGTAAAATACTGAAATTCTAATTTTACACGAACTGAAAAAAAATCTAAATATTATATAGGCACCCCAATGTTAAAAGCAAAATTGCTCTTAATATAATCTGTCAGAAAAAATATACAATCCTTTTTTTTACTTTTTTGGAGTATATACACTAACTCACTATGCTCTCCCAAGTAAAATACCAAAATTCTAAATTTACGCGAATCAAAAAAAAATCTAAATATTATCTAGGCACCCCAATGTTAAAGCAAAATTTCTCTGAATGTAATCTGTCAGAAAAAATATACACTGCCCTTTTCTACTCTGTTTTGGAGTTTATACACCAACTCAATATGCTCTCCCATGTTAAATACTGAAATTCTAATTTTACACGAACTGAAAAAATTCTAAATATTATCTAGGCACCGCAATGTTAAAAGAAAAATTGCTCTGAATATAATCTGTCCGAAAAAATATACAATGCCCATTTCTACTCAGTTTTGGAGTATATACACCAACTCAATTTGCTCTCTCATGTAAAATACCGAAATTCTAAATTTACGCAAATCGAAAAAAATCTAAATATTATCTAGGCACCCCAATGTTAAAAGCAAAATTGCTCTGAATATAATCCATCAGAGAAAAGATGCAATGCCCTTTTCTACTCTGTTTTGGAGTATATACACCAACTCAGTATGCTCTCTCATGTAAAATACCGAAATTCTAGTTTCCCATGAACCAAAATAAATCTAAATATTATCTAGGCACCCCAATGTTAAAAGCAAAATTGCTCTGAATATAATCTGTCAGAAAAAATACAAAATGCCCTTTTCTACTTTGTTTTGGAGTATATACACCATCTCAATATGCTCTCCCATGTAAAATACCGAAATTCAAAATTTAAGCTAATCGAAGAAAATCTTAATATTATCTAGGCACCCAAATGCTAAAAGAAAATGATTCTAAATATAATCTGTCTTAAAAAATATACAATGCCCTTTTCTACTCTGTTTTTGAGTATATACACCAACTCAATATGCTCTCTCATGTAAAATACCGAAATTCTAAATTTACGTGAATCGAAAAACATCTAAATATTATCTAGAAAACCCAATGTTAAAAGCAAAATTGCTCTTTATATATTCTGTCAGAAAAAATATACAATGCCTTATTCTACTCTGTTGTGGGGTATATACACCAACTCAATATGCTCTCCCATGTAAAATATCGAAAATCTAAATTTACGCAAATCGAAAAAAATCTAAATATTATCTAGGCACGCCAATGTTAAAAGCAAAATTGCTCTGAATATAATGAGTCAGAAAAATATACAATGGTTTTTTCTACACTGTTTTGGAGTATATACACCAACTCAATATGCTCTCTCATGTAAAATACCGAAATTCAAATTTTACACGAATCGAACATAATCTAAATATTATCTAGGCACCCCAATGTATAAAGCAAAATTGCTCTGAATATAGTCTATCATAAAAAATATACAATGCCCTTTTCTACTGTGTTTTGGGATATATACACAAACTCAAAGTGCTCTCTCATGTAAAATATCGAAATTCTAAATTTATGTGAATTGAAAAAAATGTAATTATCTAGGCACTCCAATGTTACAAGAAAAATTGCTCTGAATATAATCGGTCAGAAAAAATATACAATGCCCTTTTCTACTCTGTTTTGGAGTATATACCCCAACTAAATATGCTCTCTCATGTAAAATACTGAAATTCAAAATTTACCCGAATCGAAAAAATTCTACATATTGTCTAGGCACCCCAATGTTAAAAGCAAAATTGCTCTGAATATAATCTGTCAGAAAAAATATACCATGCCTATTTCTACTCTGTTTTGGAGTATATACACCAGCTCAATATACTCTCTCATGTAAAATACCGATATTCAAATTTTACATGAATCGAGAGTATCTAAATATTATCTAGGCAGCCCAATGTTAAAAGCAAAATTTCGCTGAATATAATCTGTAAGAAAAAATATACAATGCCCTTTTCTACTCTGTTTTGGAGTATATACAGTAACTCAATATGCTCCTCCATGTAAAAAGCGAAATTCTAAATTAACGCTAATCGAATGTAATCTAAATATTGTCTAGGCTCCCCAATGTAAAAAGCAAAATTTCTCTGAATATAATCTGTCAGAAAAAATATACAATACCTTTTTCTACTTTGTTGTGGAGTATATACACCAACACAATATGCTCTCTCATGTAAAATATAGAAATTCTAATTTTGGGCAATCAAAAAAATCTAAAAATTATCTAGGCATCCCAATGTAAAAACAAAAATTTCTCTGAATATAATGTCAGAAAAAATATACAATTCCCTTTTCTACTTTGTTTTGAAGTATATACATCAACTCAATATGCTCTCTAATGTAAAATACCATAATTCTGAATTTATGCATATCGAAAAAAATATAAATATTATCTAGGAACCCCAATGTTAAAAGCAAAATTGCTCTGAATATAATCTGTCAGAAGAAATATACAATGCCCTTTTCTACTCTCTTTTGGAGTATATACACCAACTCAATACGCTCTCTCATGTAAAATACAGAAATTCTAATTTTAAGCCAATCGAAAAAATATCTAAATATTATCTAGGCACCCCAATGTAAAAAGCAAAATTTCTCTCAATATAATCTGTCAGAGAAAATATACAATGCCCGTTTATACTCTGTTCTGGAGTATATACACAAGCTCAATATGCTCTCTCATGAAAAATACCGAAATTATATTTTTATGCTAATTGAATGAAATCTAAATATTATCTAGGCACCCAAATTTCAATACCAACATTGCTCTGAATATATTCTGTCAGAAAAAATATTCAATGTCCTCTTCTACTCTGTTTTGGAGTATATACACCAACTCAATATGCTCTCTAAAGTAAAACACCAAAATTCTAAATTTACGTGAATCGAAAAACATCTAAATATTATCAAGGCACCCCAATGTTAAAAGCAAAATTGCTCTGAATATAATCTGTCCAAAAATATATAAAATGCCCTTCTCTACTCTGTTTTGGAGTATATACACCAACTCAATATGCTCTCCCATGTAAAATACGGAAATTCAAAATTTAAGCTAATCGAAGAAAATCTTAATATTATATAGGCACCCAAATGTTAAAAGAAAATGGTTCTAAATGTAATCTGTCATAAAAAATATACAATGCGCTTTTCTACTCTGTTTCTGAGTATATACACCAACTTAATATGCTCTCTCATGTAAAAAACCGATATTCTAATTTTACGACAATCGAAATAAACCTAATATTATCTAGGCTCCCCAATGTTAAAAGCAAAATTTCTCTGAATATAATTTGTCAGAAAAAATATACAATGCTTTCTTCTACTCTGTTTTAAAGTATATACACCAACTCAATATGCTCTCTCCTGTAAAACACCGAAATTATAAATTTATGTGAATATAAATAAATCTAAATATTATCTACGCACCCCAGGGTTAAAAGCGAAATTTCTCTAAATATAATCTGTCAGAAGAAATATAAAATGCCCTTTTCTACTTTATTTTGGAGTATATACACCAACTCAATATGCTCTCTCATGTAAAATACCAAATTCTAATTTTAAACGAATCGAAAAAAATCTAAATATTATCTAGGCACACCAATGTAAAAAGCAAAATTTCTCTGAATATAATCTGTCAGAAAAAATATACAATGCCCTTTTCTAGTCTGTTTTGGTGTATATACACCAACTCAATATGCTCTCCCATGTAAAATACCGAAATTCTAATTTTACACGGATCGAAAGAAATCTTAATATTATCTAGGAACACCAATGTTAATAGAAAAATTACTCTGAATATATTCTGTCAAAAAAAATACAATGCCCTTTTCTACTCTGTTTTGGAGTATATACAAAAACTCAATATGCTCTCTCATGTAAAATACCGAAATTCTAAATTTACGTGAATTGAAAAAAAATCTAAATATTATCTAGTCACCCCAATGTTAAAAGTAAAATTGCTCTGAATATAATCTGTCAGAAATAATATACAATGCCCTATTCTACCCAGATTTGGAGTATATGCAACAACTCAATATGCTAAGTAAAATAACAAAATTCTAATTTTACGTGAATTGAAAAAAATCTAAATATTATCTAGGTACCCCAATGTTAAAAGCAAAATAGCTCTGAACATTATCTGTAAGAAAAAATATACAATGCTCTTTTCTACTCTGTTTTGGAGTATATACACCAACTCAGTATGCTCTCTCATGTAAAATACCGAAATTCTAAATTGACGCGAATTGAAAAACATCTAAATATTATCTAGGAAACCCAATGTTAAAAGCAAAATTGCTCTTAATATATTCTGTCAGAAAAAATATACAATGCCTTATTCTACTCTGTTTTGGGGTATATACACCAACTCAATATGCTCTCCCATGTAAAATACCGAATTTCTAAATTTACGCAAATCGAAAAAAATCTAAATATTATCTAGGCACGCCAATGTTAAAAGCATAATTGCTCTGAATATAATGAGTCAAAAAAATATACAATGCTTTTTTCTACTCTGTTTTGGAGTATATACAACAACTCAATATGCTCTCTCATGTCAAATACTGAAATTCTAATTTTACACGAATTGAAAAAATCTAAATATTATCTAGGAACCGCAATGTTAATAGCAAAATTACTCTGAATATAATCTGTCAGAAAAAATATACAATGCCCTTTTCAACTCTGTTTTTGAGTATATACACCAACTCAATATGCTCTATCATGTAAAATACCGAAATTCTAGTTTTACGCACATCGAAAAAAATCTAAATATTATCTAGGCACTGAAATGTTAAAAGAAAATGCTTCTGAATATAATCTGTCAGAAAAAATATACAATACCCTTTTCTACTATGTTTTGGAGTAAAACCACCTACTCAACATGCTCTCTCACATAAAATACCGAAATTCTAATTTTACCTGAATCGAAATTTATTTAAACATTATCTAGGCACCCCAATGTTAACAGAAAAATTGCTCTGAATATAATCTGTCAGAAAAAATATACAATGCCCTTTTGTACTCTGTTTTGGAGTATATACACCAAGTCAATATGCTCTATCTTGTAAAATACCGAAATTCTAATTTTACGTGAATCGAAATTAATTTAAACATTATCTAGGCACCCCAATGTTAACAGCAAAATTGCTCTGAATATAATCTGTCAGAAAAAATATACAATGCCCTTTTTTACTCTGTTTTGGAGTATTCACACCAACTCAATATGCTCTATCATGTAAAATACCAAAATTCTAAATTTATGCGAATCGAAAAAAATTTAATTATTATCTAGGCACCCCAATGTTAAAAGAAAAATTGCTCTAAATATAATGTGTCAGAAAAAAATATACAATGCTTTTTTCTACTCTGTTTTGGCGTATATACACCAATCAATATGCTCTCATATGTAAAATACCGAAATTCAAATTTTACGCGAATCGAAAGAAATCTAAATATTCTCTAGGCACCCCAATGTTAAAAGAAAATGGCTCTGAATATAATATGTCAGATAAAATATACAATGCCCTTTTCTACTCTGTTTTAAATTATATACACCAACTCAATATGCTCTCCCATGTAAAATACCGAAATTCTACATTTATGTGAATCGAAAAAAATCTAAATATTATCTAGGCACCCCAATGTTAAAAGCAAAATTGCTCTAAATATAATCTGTCAGACAAAATATACAATGCCCTTTTCTACTCTTTTTTGGAGTATATACACCAATTCAATATGCTCTCTGAAGTAAAATACCGAAATTCTAATTTTACGCGAATCTAAAAAAATCTAAATATTATCTAGGCACCGCAATGTTAAAAGCAAAATTTCTCTGAATATAATCTGTCAGAAAAAATATACAATGCTCTTTTCTACTTTTTTGGAGAATATACACCAACTCAATATGCTCTCTCATGTAAAATACCAAAATTCTAAATTTACACGAATCGAAAAAAATCTAAATATTAGCTAGGCACCCCAATGTTACAATCGAAATGGCTCTGAGTATAATCTGTCAGAAAAAATATACAATGCCTTGTTCTACTCTGTTTTGGAGTATATACACCAACTCAATATGCTCTCTCATGTAAAATACCAAAATCCTAATTTTACGGCAATCAAAAAAAATCTAAATATTATCTAGGCAACCCAATGTAAAAAGCAAAATTTCTCTAAATATAATCTGTCAGAAAAAATACACAATGCCCTTTTCTACTTTGTTTTGGAGTATATACACCAACTCAATATGCTCCCTCATGTAAAATACCGAAATTCTTAATTTACGTGAATCGAAAGAAATCTAAATATTATCTAGGAAACCCAATGTTAAAAGACAAATTTCTCTGAATATAATCCGTCAGACAAAATATACAATGCCCTATTCTACTCTGTTTTGGAGTATATACACCAACTCTATATGCTCTCTCATGTAAAATACCGAAATTCTAATTTTACGCGAATCGAAAAAAATCTAAATATTATCTAGGCCCCAAAATATTAAAAGAAAATGGCTCCCATTATAATCTGTCATAAAAAATATACAATGTTTCTTTCTACTTTGTTTTGGAGTATATACACCAACTCAATATGCTCTCTCCTGTAAAATACCGAAATTCTAATTATACGTGAATCGAAAAGAATCTAAATATTATCTAGGCACCCCAAATTTAAAAGAAAATGGCTCTGAATATAATCTATCAGAGAAAATATACAATGCTCTTTTCTACTCTTTTTTGGAGTATATACACCAACTCAATATTCTCTCTCATGTAAAATACCAAAAATATAAATTTACGCTTATCGAATGAAATCTAAATATAATCTAGGCATCCCAATTTTAATAGCAAAATTGCTGTGAATATAATCTGTCAGAAAAAATATACAGTGTCCTCTTCTACTCTGTTTTGGAATATATACACCAACTCAATATGCTCTATTCTGTAAAATACCGAAATTCTAATTATACGCAATTCGAAAAAAAATATAAATATTATCGAGGCATTTCAATGTTATAAGAAAATGGCTCTGAATAAAATCTGTTAGAAGAAATATACAATGCCCTTTTCTATTCTGTTTTGGAGTATATACACCAACTCAATATGCTCTCTCATGTAAAATACCGAAATTCTAAATTTACGCTAATCGAAAAAAATCTAAATATAATTTAGGCACCCCAATGTAAAAAGCAAAATTGCTCTGAACATTATCTTTCAGAAAAAATATACAATGCACTTTTCTACTCTGTTTTGTAATATATGCACCAATTCAATATGCTCTTTCATGTAAATTACCAAAATTCTAAATTTACGTGAATCGAAAAAAATCTAAATATTATGTAGGCACCGCAATGTTAAAAGCAAGGTTGCTCTGAATATAATCGGTCATAAAAAATATACAATGCCCTTTTCTACTCTGTTTTGGAGTATATACACCAACTCAATATTCTCTCTCATGTAAAATACCGAAATTACAAATTTACGCTAATCGAATGAAATCTAAATATAATCTAGGCACCCAAATTTTAATAGCAAAATTGCTCTTAATTTAATCTGTCAGAAAAAATGTACAATGTCCTCTTCTACTCTGTTTTGGACTATATACAAGAACTCAATATGCCTTATCATGTAAAATACCGAAATTCTAAATTTACGCGAATCGAAAAAAATCTAAATATAATCAAGGCAACACAATGTAAAAAGCAAAGTTGCTCTGAATATAATTTGTCAGAAATAATATACAATGCCCTATTCTACTCTGTTTTGGAGTATATAGACCAAATCATTATGCTCTCTCATGTAAAATACCGAAATTCTAATTTTACGTAAATCGAAAATAATCTAAATATTATGTAGGCAACCCAATGTTAAAAGCAATGTTGCTCTGAATATAATCGGTCAGAGAAAATATACAATGCCCTTTTCTACTCTGTTTTGGAGTATATACACCAACTCAATATGCTCTCTTCTGTAAAATATCGAAATTCAAATTATACGCGAATCCAAAGAAATCTAAATGTTATCTAGGCACCCCAATGTTAAAAGAATTTGGCTCTGAATATAATCTGTTAGAAAAGATCCAGGAGGACTCAAGATGGCGCTGTGAGAACAACCCAGGATTGAAGCTCTCGCTGGACGCATGGAGTGGGTGAGTCAGGGAAGTATTTCCAGACGGATCTTAGTTGCCCACAGAACGGGGAAATTCCCTGGTATAAAAGAGATGCGGGACGCCAGGCAGAGGTCTCCGCTGGCGTAACCGGCAACCGGTGCGGCTCTGGCCCATGCCGGAGCACAGAGGCGCTCCACAGCACTCTATACAAAAGCGCACTGTTATGGGTGCCCTGTTGAACCGGCAAACTAAGACCCGAGAGGGCTGAACTTGAGACTGAACGGGTCTTGAACTGTGACCCACCCCAGGAAATCCCAGGGACTCAGCGTTTGGGGGAGCACAGTGCGACAAACAAAACGGCGATTCCAAACGCTCCCGGTGAATAGGTTTATTTTTTAAAGTGCAGCTCCACAGGGGAGGGGCGTCAGCCATCACCGAGGCAATCAGCCCCTACTGAGGTACACGCCCATTGCTGACGCAGCCTGCCGCTGCCGAAGCAACCTGGTACAACAGAGAGACTCCGCCGCAGGGCATAGCCCGAGGCAACAGGGTGGAGACCACAGCAGAAGGGCGGAGCCTGCAGGAAAAGGGCAAACCTCACACCAGCAGGGCGGAGCTTCGGCAGGCAACGAGTGACCAGACTGCCTCCTAGCTAAGCAGGACAGTGAGGCAGACACTCACAAGGAAATCCCCAACCCACCCCCAGACAGAGCATCTGAGAGAAAAAAAAGGGGTTTTCTTACGAGTTAGGATGCAGCAGAACTAAACATAGCAGCCTAGCAGCCCTGAATGAACAACAGAGCTCACAGCTCACCACTTGAGCTCCTACAGACTGTCTCCTCATGCAACTCCGTGACCCCTCTATATCCATAAGACTGACATTCGGCAGACATTATCCTGGGACAAAGATAGCAGAAAAAGAAACTGGTAACATCCCTCACTGTTCCGCAGCCACTACAAGTGCACCCCAGACAAGCAGGGTCTGCAGTGGACCTCAGCGGTCGTACAGCGAAGGGGCTAGACTGGTAGAAGGAAAACCAAGTAACAGAAATACTCCATCATCAACAATATGGGTGTCCACTCAGAGATCCAATCAAAAAGTCAGTAACTACACAGACGACAGGTGGATACATCCACAAAGATGGGAAGAAACCAGTGCAAAAAGGAGGAAAACACCTGAAACCAGAACACCTCGCCACCTAGAAAGGACCAAAACTCCTCACCAGCAAGGGAACAAAGCTGGACAAAGAATGACTGTGACGAAATGACAGAATTAGACTTCAGAAGGTGGATAATGAGAAACTTTTGTGAGCTAAAAGAACATGTTTTAAATCAACGTAAAGAAACTAAGAACCTTGAAAAAAGATTTGAAAAAAGATTTGAGGAAATGATAACAAGAATGGATACATTAGAGAGGAATATGAATGAATTAAAGGAGCTGAAAAACACAATACGAGAACTTTGCAAAACATGCACAAGTTTCAATAGCCAAATTGACCAAGCAGAAGAAAGAATATCAGAAGTCGAGGATCAACTCAATGAAATAAAACGAGAAACCAAGATCAGAAAGAAAAGCACAAAAAGGAATGAACAAAGTCTCCAAGAAATGTGGGACTATGTGAAAAGACCTAACCTACGTTTGATAGGTGTAACAGAATGTGATGAAGAGAATGAATCCAAGCTGGAAAATACTCTGAAGGACATTATCCAGGAAAATTTCCCCCACCTAGAAAGACAGGCCAACACTCAAATGCAGAAAATACAGAGAACACAAGAGAGATATTCCACAAGAAGAGCAACCCCAAGGCACATAATTGTCAGATTCAACAAGGTTGAAATAAAGGAGAAAATACTAAGGGCAGCCAGAGAGAAAGGTCGGGTCACCCACAAAGGGAAGCCCATCAAACTCACAGCAGATCTCTCGGCAAAAACTCTACAAGCCAGAAGAGAGTGGGGGCCAATATTCAACATCCTTAAAGAAAAGAACTTTCAACCCAGAATTTCATATCCAGCCAAACTGAGCTTCAGAAGTGAAGGAAGAATAAAATCCTTTGTGAACAAGCAAGCACTCAGAGATTTTGTCACCACCAGGCCTGCTTTACAAGAGCTCCTGAGAGAGGCACTACACATAGAAAGTAACAACCAGTACAAGCCATTCCAAAATCACACTAAATGCTAAAGAGCATCAACATAATGAAGAATCTACAACAACTAACGGGCAAAACAGCCAGCTAGCATCAAAATGGCAGTGTCAAATTCACACATAACAATATTAACCCTAAATGTAAGTGGACTAAATGCACCAATCAAAAGACACAGACTGGCAAATTAAATAAAAAGCCAAAACCCAGCAGTGTGCTGTATCCAGGAAACCCATCTCACATGCAAGGATAAACAAAGGCTCAAAATAAAGGGATGGAGGAAGATTTACCAAGCAAATGGAGAGCAAAAGAAAGCAGGAGTTGCAATTCTCATCTCTGATAAAATAGACTTTAAAGCAACAAAGATCAAAAGAGACAAAGAAGGCCATTACATAATGGTAAAAGGATCGATACAACAAGAAGAGCTAACGATCCTAAACATATATGGACCCAATACAGGAGCACCCAGATACATAAGGCAAGTTCTTAATAACTTACAAAGAGACTTAGACTCCCACACAATAATAGTGGGAGACTTTAACACTCCACTGTCCATATTAGACAGATCAACCAGACAGAAAATCAACAAGGATATCCAGGGCTTGAACTCAGACCTGAAGCAAGCAAACCTGATAGACATTTACAGAACTCTCCACCCCAAATCCACAGAATATACATTCTTCTCAGCACCACATCACACCTACTCTAAAATTGACCACATAATTGGAAGTAAAGCACTGCTCAGCAAATGCAAAACAACTGAAATCATAACAAACAGTCTATCAGATAATAGTGCAATCAAGTTAGAACTCAGAATTCAGAAACCGACCCAGAACCACACAGCTTCATGGAAACTGAACAACTGGCTCCTGAATGTTGACTGGGTAAACCATGAAATGAAGGCAGAAATAAAGAAGTTCTTCGAAACCAATGAGAACGAAGACACAACATGCCAGAATCTCTGGGACACATTTAATGCAGTCTCTAGAGTAAAGTGTATAGCAATAAGTGCCCATATGAGAAGAATGGAGAGATCCAAAATTGACACCCTATCGTCAAAACTGAAAGAGCTAGAGGAGCAAGATCAAAAAAACTCAAAACCCAGCAGAAGACAAAAAATAACTAAGATCAGAGCTGAACTGAAGGAGATTGAGACAAGAAAAACCCTCCAAAAAATCAATAAATCCAAGAGCTGTTTTTTTGAAAAGATCAACAAAATAGACCACTAGCCAGATTGATTAAAAAGAAAAGAGGGAACAACCAAATAGATGCAATAAAAAATGATAAAGGGGAAATCACCACAGATTCCACAGAAATTCAAACCATCATCAGAGAATATTACAAACAACTCTATGCACATAAACTAGTAAACCTGGAAGAAATGGATAAATTCCTGGACTCCTGTGTCCTCCCAAGCCTAAACCAGGAGGAAGCTGAAACTATGAATAGACCAATTACAAGGTCTGAAGTTGAGGCAGCAATTAAGAGCCTACCACACAAAAAAGGCCCAGGTCCAGACGGGTTCACAGCCGAATTCTACCAGACACACAAAGAGGAGCTGGTACCATTACTTCTGAAACTATTCTAAATAATCCAAAAAGAAGGAATCTTACCCAAATCATTCTAAGAGACCAATATCATCCTGATACCAAAACCCGGCAGAGACCCAACGAGAAAAGAAAACTTCAGGCCAATATCCATGATGAACATAGATGCAAAAATCTTCAATAAAATATTGGCAAGCCGATTGCAACAGCAAATCAAAAAACTTATTCATCATGATCAAGTAGGATTCATCCCGGGGATGCAAGGCTGGTTCAACATACGCAAGTCTATCAACGTAATTCACCACATAAACAGAACCAAAAACAAAAACCACATGATAATCTCAATTGACGCAGAGAAGGCATTTGACAAAATTCAACAGCCCTTTATGCTAAAAACCCTCAATAAACTCGGTATTGATGGAACATATCTCAAAATAATAAAAGCTATTTATGACAAACCAACAGCCAATATCATACTGAATGGGAAAAAACTGGAAGCGTTCCCTTTGAAATCCGGCACTAGACAAGAATGCCCTCTGTCACCACTCCTATTCAATATAGTACTGGAAGCTCTACCCACAGCAATCAGGCAAGAAAAAGAAATAAAGGGTATTCAAATAGGAAAGGTGGAAGCCAAATTGTCTCTATTTGCAGACGACATGATAATATACGTAGAAGACCCCATCGCCTCAGCACAAAAACTCCTGAAACTGATAAGCAACTTCAGCAAAGTCTCAGGATATAAAATCAATGTGCAAAAATCACAAGCCTTCCTCTACACCAATAACAGACTTAAAGAGAGCCAAATCAAGAATGAACTGCCATTCACAATTGCTACAAAAAGAATAAAATACCTTGGAATACAACTCACAAGGAACGTAAGGGACCTTTTCAGGGAAAACTACAAACCACTGCTCAACGAAATCAGAGAGGACACAAACAGATGGAGAAACATTCCATGTTCATGGTTAGGAAGAATTAATATCGTGAAAATGGCTATACTGCCCAAAGTAATTTACAGAATCAACACTATCCCCATCAAGCTACCATTGACTTTCTTCACAGAACTGGAAAAAACAACCTTGAACTTCATATGGAACCAAAAGAGAGCCCGCATAGCCAAGTCAATTCTAAGCAAAAAGAACACAGCGGGGGGCATCACACTACCAGATTTCAAACTATACTATAAGGCTACAGTAATCAAAACAGCATGGTACTGGTACCAAAACAGAGATATAGATCGATGGAACAGAACAGAGGCATCAGAGGCAACACAACATAGCTACAACCATACAATCTTTGATGAACCTGACAAAAACAAGCAATGGGGAAAGGACTCCCTGTTCAACAAATGGTGTTGGAAAACTGGCTAGCCATGTGTAGAAAGCATAAATTGGACCCCTTCCTGACACCTTACACCAAAATTAACTCCAGATGGATTAAAGACTTAAACATAAGACCCGGCACCATAAAAACCCTAGAAAGAAATCTAGGCAAAACCATCCAGGACATAGGAGTAGGCAAGGACTTCATGAACAAAACACCAAAAGCATTGGCAACAAAAGCCAAAATAGACAAATGGGACCTAATCAAACTCCACAGCTTCTGCACGGCAAAATAAACAGTCTCTAGTGTGAATCGGCAACCAACAGAATGGGAAAAAATTTTCGCAGTCTACCCATCTGACAAAGGGCTGATATCCAGAATTTACAAAGAACTCAAACAGATTTACAGGAAAAAAACAAACAAGCCCATTCAAAAGTGGGCAAAGATATGAACAGACACTTTACGAAAGAAGACATATATGAGGCCAACAATCATATGAAAAAATGCTCATCGTCACTGGTCATCAGAGAGATGCAAATCAAAACCACATTGAGATACCATCTCACGCCAGTTAGAATGGCGATCATTAAAAATCTGGAGACAACAGATGCTGGAGAGGATGTGGAGAAAAAGGAACACTTTTACACTGTTGGTGGGAGTGTAAATTAGTTCAACCATTGTGGAAGACGGTGTGGCGATCCCTCAAGGCCTTAGAAATAGAAATCCCATTACTGGGTATATATCCAAAAGACTATAAATCGTTCTACTACAAGGACACATGCACACGAATGTTCATTGCAGCACTGTTTAAAATAGCAAAGACCTGGAATCAACCCAAATGCCCATCGATGATAGACTGGATTGGGAAAATGTGGCACATATACACCATGGAATATTATGCAGCAATCAGAAATGATGAGTTCGTGTCGTTTGTAGGGACATGGATGAATCTGGAGAACATCATTCTCAGCAAACTGACACAAGAACAGAAAATGAAACACCGCATATTCTCACTCATAGGTGGGTGATGAAAAATGAGAACACATGGACACAGAAAGGGGAGTACTAAACACTGGGGTCTATAGGGGGAAAAGGGGAGGGCCAGTGGAAGAAGGAGGTGGGGAGGGATTGCCTGGGGAGATATACCAAATGTGGGTGAAAAGGAGAAAGCAAACAAAACACACTGCCCTGTGTGTACCTATGCAACTGTATTGCATGCTCTTCACATATACCCCAAAACCTAAAATGCAATAAAAAAGAAAAAAAAAATCTGTCAGAAAAAATATACAATGCCCTTTTCTACTCTGCTTTGGAGTATATACACCAACTCAATTGGCTCTCTCATGTAAAGTACAAAAATTCTAAATTTATGCTAATCTAATAAAATCTAAATATTATCTAGGCACCCCAATGTTAATAGCAAAACTGCTCTGAATAAAGTCTGTCAGAAAAAATATACAATGCCCTTTTCTACTCTGTATTGGAGTATATAAACCAACTCAATATGCTCTCTCATGTAAGCTACCGAAATTCTAATTTTACGCGAATCGAATAAAATCTAAATATTATCTAGGCACCCCAATGTCAAAAGCAAAATTGCTCTGAATATAATCTGTCAGAAAAAATATACAATGATCTTTTCTACTCTGTTTTGAAGTATATACACCAACTCAATATGCTCTCTCATGTAAAATACCGAAATTCTAATTTTACGTTAATCGAATAAATTCTAAATGTTATATAGGCACCCCAATGATAAAAGCAAAATTGCTCTGAATACAGTCTGTCAAAAAAAATATACAATGCCCTTTTCTACTCTGTTTTGTTGTATATACACGAACTCAATATGCTCTCTCATGTAAAATACCGAAATTGTAATTTTAAGCGAATCAATAAAAATCTAAATATAATCTAGGTACCCTAATGTTAAAAGCAAAATCGCTCTGAATATAATCTGTCAGAAATAACATACAATGCCGTATTCTACTTTGTTTTGGAGTATATACACCAACTCAATATTCTCTCTCATGTAAAATACCGAAAATCTAATTCTACGGAATACAAAAAGAATCTAAATATTATCTAGGAACCCCAATGTTAAAAGCAAAATTGCTTTGAATATAATGTGTCTGAAATAATATACAATGTTTTGTTCTACTCAGTTTTGGAGTATATACACCAACTCAATATGCTCTCCCATGTAAAATACAGAAATTCTAATTTTACGGGAATCAATAATAATTTAAATATTATCTAGGAACCCCAATGTTAAAAGCAAAATTGCTCTAAATATAATCTGTCCGAAATAATATACAATGCCCTTTTCTACTCTGTTTTGGAATATATACACCAACTCAATATGCTCTCTCACATAAAATACCGAAATTCCAAATTTACGCGAACCGAAAAAAATCTAAATGTAATTTAGGCACCCCAATGTAAAAAGCAAAATTGCTCTAAATATTATCTTTCATAAAAAATATACAATGCCAATTTCTACTCTATTTTGGAATATATACACCAACTCAATATGCTCTCTCATGTAAAATACCGAAATTCTAAATTTACGTGAATCGAAAAAAATCTAAATATTATGTAGGCACCCCAATGTTACAAGCAAAATTGCTCTGAATATAATCTGTCAGAAAAAATATACATTGCCCTTTTCTACTTTGCTTTAAAGTATATACACCAACTCAATAGGCTCTCTCATGTAAACTACCGAAATTCTAAATTTACGCAAATCGAAAAAAATCTCAATATTATCTAGGCACCCCAATGTTAAAAGGAAAATTTCTCTGAACATAATTTGTCAGAAAACATATACTATGAACTTTTCTACTTTGCTTTGGAGTATATACACCAACTCAATATGCTCCCTCTTGTAAAGCACACAAATTCTAATTTTACACAAATTGAAAAAAATCTAAATATTATATAGGCACCACAATGTAAATAGCAAAATTTCTCTGAATATAATCTTTCAGAAAAAATATGCAATGCCCTTTTCTACTTTTTTATGGAGTATATACACCAACTCAATATGCTCTCCCATGTAAAATACCGAAATTATAATTTTACACGAATCGAAAAAAATCTAAATATTATCTAGGCACCCGAATGTTAAAAGCAAAATTGCTCTGATAATAATCTGTCAGAATAAATATACAATGACCATTTATAGTCTGTTTTGGAGTATATACACCAACTCAATATGCTCTCTCATGTAAAATACAGAAATTCTAATTTTACGTAAATCGAATAGAATCCAAATATTTTCTAGGCACCCCAATGGTAAAAGCAAAATTGCTCTGAATACAATCTGTCAGAAAAAATATAGAATGCCCTTTACTACTTTGTTTTGGAATATATACACCAACTCAATATACTCTCTCATGTAAAACACCGATATTCTAATTTTACACGAATTGAAAAAAATCTAAATATTATCTAGGCACCCCAATATTAAAAGGAAAATTGCTCTGAATATAGTCTGTCAGAAAAAATATACGATGCTTTTTTCTACTTTGTTTTGGAGTATATAAACAAACTCAATATGCTGTCTCATGTACTATACAGAAATTCTAAATATACGCAAATTGAAAGAAATCTAAATATTATCTAGGCACCCCAATATTAAAATCAAAATTTCTCGGAATATAATCTGTCAGAAATAATATACAATGCCGTATTCTACTTTGTTTTGGAGTATATACACCAACTCAATATTCTCTCTAATGTAAAATACCGAAATCCTAATTCTACGAAATAAGAAAAGAATCTAAATATTATCTAGGAACCCCAATGTTAAAAGCGAACTTGCTTTGAATATAATCTGTCTGAAATAATACACAATGTTTTTATCTACTCTGTTTTGGAGTATATACACCAACTAAATATGCTCTCTCATGTAAAATACCGAAATTCTAATTTTACGGGAATCGAAAATAATCTAAATATTATATAGGAACCTCAATGTTAAAAGAAAAATTGCTCTAAATATGATTTGTCCGAAATAATACACAATGCCCTTTTCTACTCTGTTTTGGAGTATATACACCAACTCAATATGCTCTCTCATTTAAAATACCGAAATTCTAATTCTACCCGAATCAAAAAGAATCTAAATATTATCTAGGCACCCCAATGTTAACAGCAAAATTGCTCTGATTAAAATCTGTCAGAAAAAATATTCAATGTTCTATTCTACTCTGTTTTGGAGTATATACACCAACTCAATATTCTCTCTCATGTAAAATACAGAAATTCCAATTTTACGCGAATCGAAAAAAATCTAAATATTATCTAGGCACCCCAATGTTAAAAGAAAATGATTCTGAATATAATCTGTCAGGAAAAATATACAATGCCCTTTTCTACTCTGTTTTGGAGTATATACACAAACTCAATATGCTCTATCATGTAAAATACTGAAATTCTAAATTTACGCGAATCGAAAAAAATCTAAATATTATCTAGGCACCCCAATGTTTAAAGCAAAATTGTCCTGAATATAATCTGTCTAAGAAAATATAAAATGCCTTTTTCTACTTTCTTTGGAGTATATACACCAACTCAATATGCTCTCTCATGTAAAATACCAAAATTCTAATTATACGTGTATCGAAAATAATCTAAATATTATCTAGGAACCCAAATGCTAAAAGCAAAATTGCTCTGAATATAATCTGTCAGAAAAAATATACAATGCCCTTTTCTATACTTTTTTGGAGTATACACACCAACTCAATATGCTCTCTCATGTAAAATACCGAAATTCTAAGTATACGCTTATTGAAAATAATCTAAATATTATCTAGGTACCCCAATGTTAAAAGCAAAATTGCTCTGAATATAATCTGTCAGATAAAATATACAATGCCCTTTTCTATACTTTTTTGGAGTATATACACCAACTCAATATGCTCTCTCATGTAAAATACCACAACTCTAAATTTACGCGAATCGAAAAAAATCTAAATATTATCTAGGCACCCCAATGTTAAAAGAAAAATTGCTCTGAATATAATCTGTAAGAAAAAATATACAATGCCCATTTCTACTCGGTTTTGGAGTATATACACCAACCCTATATGCTCTCTCATATAAAATACCGAAATTCTAATTTTACGCGAATCCAAAAAAATGCAAATACTATTTAGGCACCCCAATATTAAAAGAAAATGGCTCTGAATATAATCTGTCTGAAAAAATAAACAATGCTATTTTCTACTCTGTTTTGGTGTATATACACCATCTCAATATGCTCTCTCATGTAAAATAACAAAATTCTTAATTTACGCAAATCGAATGAAATCTAAATATTATCTAGGCACCCCAATGTTAATAGCAAAATTGCTCTCAATAGAGTCTGTCAGAAAAAATATAAAATGCCCTTTTCTACTCTGTTTTGGAGTATATACACCAACTCAATATGCGCTCTCGTGTAAAATATCGAAATTCTAATTTTACACGAATCGAATTAAATCTAAATATTATCTAGGCACCCAAATGTTAAAAGCAAAATTGCTCTGAATACAATCTATCAGAAAAAATATACGATGCCCTTTTGTACTTTGGAGTATATACACCAACTCAATATACTTTCTCATGTAATATATCAAAATTCTAAATTACCACAAATTGAAAAAAAACTAAATATTATCTCAGCACCCCAATGTTAAAAGCAAAATTGCTCTGAATATAATCTGTCTGAAAAAATATACAATGCCCTTTTCTACTCTTTTTTGGAATATATACACCAACTCAATATGCTCTCTCATGTAAAATATCGAAATACAAAATATACGCGAATCGAAAAAATTCCAAATATTATCTAGGCACCCCAATGTTAAAATAAAATTGCTCTGAATACACTATGTCAGAAAAAATATACAATGCTTTTTTCTACTCTGTTTTGAAGTATATACACCAACTCAATATGCTCTCCCATGTAAAATACCGAAATTATAATTCTACACGAACCGAAAAAAATTTAAATATTATCTAGGCACCCCAATCTTAAAAGCAAAATTGCTCGGAATGTAATCTGTCAGAAATAATATACAATGCTTTTTTCTACTCTGTTTTGGAGTATATACACCAACTCAATATGGTCTCTCTTGTAAAATACCAAAATTGTAAATTCACTTGAATCGAAAAAAATCTAAATATTATCTAGGCATCCCAATGTTAAAAGCAAAATTGCTCTGAATATAATCTGTCATAAAAAATATACAATGCCTTTTTCTACTCTGTTTTGAAGTATATACACAATCTCAATATGCTCTATCATGTAAAATTTCGAAATTATAAATTTACGCAAATCGAAAGAAATCTAAATATTATCTAGCCACCCCAATATTTAAAGCAAAATTGTTCCGAAAATAATCTGACAGAGAAAATATACAATGCCTTTTTCTACTCTGTTTTGGAGTATATACACCAACTCAATATGCTCTCTCATGTAAAATACAAAAATTCTAATTCTACGCAAATCGAAAAAAATCTAAATATTATCTAGGCATCTTAATGTTAAAAGCAAAATTACTCTGAATATAATCTGTCAGAAAAAATATACAATGCCCTTTTCTACTTTGTTTTGGAGTATATACACCAACTCAATATGCTCTCTCATGTTAAATACCGAAATCCTTACATTACTCTAAGTATCTCATAAAGTGCACAAGACCCCCATGATGTTGTATTTAATAACTAGGGGATTACAGATGACATTACTCACGATATGACTGCGGCTGTTTGCCGGTACTGTGATAATGTTTCTAATATCCAGAGAAGGACAGGAGAATGTTTCTGCCCATAGGAAAATCCTCTGAATACGGCAAGAGGAGTACACCGTTCTGTGATATGGTCACTAATGTAAACAAGAAAACAATTATATTGAATTAAATATTGAAAGGTGTTAACCCCCCCTATAATTTTCCTTCTAATTTCAAGGGGTTGAGGAGGACATTTTTGTCAAAATGGCGGAGGTGTAACTACAGCTATTGCCTACTATATAATAATAAAGGATAAAATTATTATTTACATGTGATATGATTGCCAGTATCATATTACACCACATTTTCAAAATATTTGGGCCCCAGCAGCTGTGGGCATGGCAGCCAAGCGAGGGTGTCCCTATGCAACCAGGTTGGGCTTTGCAGCTGCTACGGTCCCTTTGTGGTTTGTCTGGTGGCTGCTACGGGCCCTCTGGCGGTGGCTGTGGTAACAGCCACATAGCCAGAGGGTCTCTCAGCAACCACGGAGGGCCTGGCGGCTGCTACTGACACTCTGGCAGGGGCTATGGGCACAGCCACCTAACCAGGGGGTCCCTACATAGCCAGGGTGGGGCTGGAAGCTGCTATAGGCCCTTTGGCGGGAGGTGTGGGGATACCCTGCTCTTCACAGGTACACAGTTTGCACCTATTTCTACATGTGTAGATCGTTTACATAATGGGCACATATTTGTACACATGTACATATGTTATTATCACAATAAACATATATGTACATAATATGTGTACAATAAATATGTACTTTATACGTACCTAATATAAACAATATGTACTTTTTGGTGATATTGTGATATCTACATATTATTGATTATATATCTTATTGTGATAATATGTATGTTACCACTGAAATTTTTAGAAATGTACAGAGTACACTTTATGTACCTATGCATTGTGTACACATTATAGAAATAAATAGGTACATATTTTACAGATGATGTACATTTTTTCTACATGTGTATTTTGTACACATATGTACAGCAGAGTAAATGTACAGACTATACCTATTTTATACATTTATTGTGATATGTCAATAAATGTACACATTATAAGTACATTCTGGGATATAATTTTTAGCATATTAGATAGGAATTACACCGGTGACCAAAGTGGGTTTACACCCAGGTGCGCACATAGTTTATACATGTACATGTTGTGCATATTATGTACTCATGTACAGAATGTACATGTCTGCATTATATATACATAGGTGTACGCAGCATACATATGTACATACTGTGCACACATATGTACACGTGCATATATTGTACATCTGTACATAATGGGTACATGATGTACATGTGTACACATCATATCACAATAAATGTAAATATACATAATGTTTGCAATATGTACGTTTATATTATGTATTACGTTTATTGTGATTATATATGCTGTTGTGATATGATATCATTGTGACATTACAAATGTACATATTATACACATTATGCCCCTATGCATTGTGCACAGATTATAGAAATAGAAACATATTTTACAGGTTATGTACATTTTATTTACTTGTGTATTGGGTACACAGAGTAAATGTACAGATCTTACTTACTTTATACATTTATTGTGATATGCCAATAAATGTACACATTATGAGTACATTCTGTGATATTACATTTAGAATATAAGATAGAAATTACTCTGGTTACCAAAGTGGGTGTAAACTTATGTGTGCACATACTTTGTACATGTACATACTGTGCATATTATGTACTTGTGTACAGAAGGTAAATATCTACATTATATGTATGTATGGGTACAGAGCGTACATATTTACATACTATGTACATATATCTACACCTGAATTTATTGTACATCCGTACATAATGGGTCATGCTGTACATGTAAACACATCGTCATACCACAATAAATGGAAATGTACATAATGTGTGAAATACGTACATTTATATTATGTATTACATGTGTATTGTGATTGTATATGCTGTTCTGATATCATTGTGATATTACAAATGTACATATTGTACACATTATGTACATATCTATTGTGTACATATTATGTACACATAAATGTACATATTGTACAGATTATGTATATTTATTGTACATCTGTATGGTGCACACATATGTACATCACAGTCAACGTACATATGGTACATATTCTGTGCATTGTTTGTAATATTTCAGTAAGAGTACACATTATAAGTATATTCTGGGATATGATTTTTAGTATGTTAGATAAAAATTACTTTCAATATCAAAGTGGGTATACACTTATGTGTGTCCATTTTGTGATATTATCCATCATATCCTGAGTAGGTATTTCTCTCATTGTGAAAGCAGGTTTACACTCTCGGATTGCTCCAATATCAAGGCAAAGTACAACTGTGATGTAGTTAATAATATCCTGAGGACAAAGGATGACCATATTCTGAATATCGCAGGAAGTGTACACCACCACTGTAGTATTGTTTCTAATGTTCAAAAACGGAAAGGATATTACTCCAAATATCTCATAAAGCACACAAGCCCCCCGTGATATTGTTTCTAATAACTAGAGAATTACAGATGACATTACCCACGACGTGACTGGGGCTGTACTCCGGTCCTGGAATATTGTTCCTAATATCCAGAGAAGGAGAGGAAAATGTTGCTGCCCATAGGGAAATACTCTTAATACGGCAAGAGGTGTACACCATGCTTTGATATGGTCACTAATGTAAGCAAGAAAACAATTACATTGAATTAAGCATTGCAAGGAATGAAACTCCCCTATGATTTTCATTCTAATGTCAATGGGGGTGAGGATGACATTTTTGTCAATATGGCAGAGGTGTAACTGGAGCTATTGCCTAATATACAAAAAAACAGAATAAGATTATCATTTTTATATAATATGGTTGCCAGTATCATATTACACCTGATTTGCAAAATAGCTGGGCCTCAGCAGCTGTGGGCAGAGCCCACAAGCGAGGGGACCCCTAAGCAGCCGGGGTGGGCCTGGGGGCTGCTCTGGGCTTTTTGGTGGGGTCTGTGAGCACATGGACCCAGCCAGGGGTCCCTGAGCAGCCATGGTTGGCCTGGGGGCTGCTACGGGCACTCTGGCATGGGCTGTGGGCACAGACACCTAGTCAGGGGGTCCCTAAGCAGCCAGGGTGGGCATGGGGGCTGCTACAGGCATTCGAGCAGTGTTTGTGGGCACAGCCCAATTGCCAGGGGGTCTCTAAGCAGCCAGGCTGGGCCTGGGGGCTGCTATAAGGGGGGCTTTGGTAATAGCGTGCTGTGCATCGGTACATAGTTTGCACCTATTACTACATGTGTAAATAGTTTTAATATGGGGCATATATATGTACATGCATACATATGGTATTATCACAATAAATTTATATTTACATAATATGTGCAAAATACATATGTACCGAATGCATACCTAATGTGTACAATATGTACTTTTTTGTAATATTAGACAATATATATTACTGTGATTATATATCTTATTGTGATTAAATATATTTTATCAATAATATTTTAAGGAATGTGCATAGTGTACACATTATATACCTATGTATTGTGTACACAATATAGAAATATATAGGTACATATTTTACAGATTATGTACACTTTTTCTACATGTGTATTGTGTACACCTATGCACAGCAGAGTAAATGTACAGACTGTACCTATTTATACATTTCTTGTGATATGCCAATAAATGTACACATTATGAGTACATTCTAAAATATAACTTTTACCATATTAGAAATTACTCCATTGACTAAAGTGGGTGTACACCCAGGTATGTACATAGTTTATACGTGTACATATTGTGCATATTAGGTACTCATGTACAAAATGTACATGTCGACATATGTATTTATGTGTAGTGTGCAAATGTACATACTGTTCACACATATGTACATGTGCATATTTTGTACATGTGTACATAATGGGTGCATGTGTACACACCGTGATACCACAATAAATGTAAATGTACACGATGTGTGCAATATGTACATTTATATTATGTATTACTTGTGTATTGTGATTTTATATGCTGTTGTGATTATATGATATTGTAATATTACAATAAATGTACATATTGCACACATTTCATACATACCTATTGTGTACACATTATGTACCTGTAATTGCACATATTGTACAGATTATGTACATTTTTGGTACATCTGCATTGTGTACACATATGTACATAACACTCTATGTACATATGGTATGTATTCTGCACATTGATTGCAACATCTCAATAAGTGTACACATTATGAGTATATTGTGATATATGATTTTTAGTATATTAGATAATTTCTTTCTATATCAAAGTGGGTATACACCCATGTGTGTCCATTTGTTGATATTATCCATCATATTTTAAGTAGGCATTACTCTCATTTTGAAAGCAAGTGTTCACTCTGTGATTGTTCCAATATCACAGGCAAAGTACAAGGCTTCTTTAATGTACTACCTAATATCCTGGGGACAAAAGATTATTATACCCTGAATATCGCAGGAAGTGTACACCACCACTGTAGTATCGTGTCTAATATCCAAAAACGGAAAAGATATTACTCCTAGTATCTGATAAAGCACACAAGACCCCTGTGATATTTTTTCTAATAACTAAGGGATTACAGATGACATTACTCACGATATGACTGGGGCTGTCCGCCGGTCCTGTGATATTGTTCCTAATATCCAGAGAACGAGAGAATAATGTTGCTGCCCATAGGCAAATCCTCTGAATACGGCAAGAGGAGTACACTGTGCTCTGATATGGTCACTAATGTAAACAAGAAAACAATTATATTGAATTTCACATTGCAAGGGGTGAAACCCCCTTATGATTTCAATTCTAATGTCCAGGGGTGTGAGGATGACATTTTTGTCAATATGGCAGAGGTGTAACTAGAACTATTGCCTAGTATATAAAAACCCAGAATAACATCATTTCCATATGATATGGTCGCCAGCATCATATTACACCACATTTTCAAAATAGCCGGGCACAGCGCCCTAGGCAGGGGGTCCCTAAGCAGCCAGCGTCAGCCTGGGAGCTGTTACGGGCCCTATGGCGGGGAATGTGGTTACAGCTCCCTAGCCAGGGGGTCTTTAAGCAGCCAGGGTGGGCCTTGGGGCTGCTACGAGGGGGGCTGTGGTAATAGCCTGTTCTGCACAGGTATATAGTTTTAATAATGAACACATATTTGTGTAAGTGTACACATGGTGTTATGATAAATATATATGTACATATGTGCACAATACATATAGACCTAATGCGTACCTACTGTGTACAATATGTACTTTTTTGTGATATTACATGATATATATATATATTACTGTGATTATATGCGTTATTTTGATTATATCTATTTTATCACTGATACTTTAAGGAATGTGCATAGTGTACACATTATGTACCTATACAATGTTTACACATTATAGAAATATGTAGGTACATATTTTACAGAGTATGTACATTTTTTGTACATGTGCATTGTGTACACATATGTACAGCAGGGTAAATGTACAGATTGTACCTATTTTATACATTTATTGCAATATACCAATAAATGTACACACTATTGCTACATTCTGAATTATTATATTTTGTATATTGATAGAAATTTCTCCGGTTACCAAAGTGGTTGTACACCCAGGTGTGTACATAGTTTATATGCGTACATATTGTGCATAGAATGTGCTCGGGTACAGAAGGTACATATCTACATTATATGTACACATGTGTAGTGTACATATGTACATACTGTACCCACATATGTACACTTGCATATATTGTGCATCTGTACATAATGGGTACATGATGTACATGTTTACATATATCACAATAAATGTAAATGTACATGTTTGCAATGTGTACATTTATATTGATATTACATATTACATGTGTATTGTGATTTTATATGCAGTTGTGATTATATAACATTGTGATATTACAATAAATGTACATATTGTACACATTATGTACATACCTATTGTGTGCACATTTTGTACATATATTCGTACAAATTATACAGTTTATGTACATTTATTGTACATCTGTATTGTGTACATGTATGTACATTACAGTCAATGTACATATGTTACATATTCTGTACATTGAGTGTAATATCCCAAGAAGTCTACACATTATGAGTCTTTTCTGGGTTATGACTTTTAGTATATTAGATAAAAATGACTTCCAATGTCACAGTGGGTATATACCCATGTGTGTCCATTTTGTGATATTATCCATCATATCCTAAGTAGGTATTTCTCTCACAATGAAAGAAGGTGTACACTCTGTGATTGTTCCAATATTATAGGCAAAGTGCAACGCTTCTGTGATGTAGTTCCTAATATCCCAGGGACAGAGGATGAGTATACTCTTAATATTGCAGGAAGTGTACACCACCACTGTAGTATTGTTTCTAATATCCAGAAACTAAAAGGATATTACTCCAAATATCTCCAAAAGCACACAAGATCCCCGTTACATTGTTCTTAATAACTAGGGGATTACAGATGACATTGCTCACGATGTGACTGGTGCTGTAAGCCGGTCCTGTGATATTCTTCCTAATATCCAGATAAAGAGAGAAAAATGTTGCTGCCCATAGAGAAATATTCTGAATACTGCAAGAGATGTACACTGTGCTCTGATATGGTCACTAATGTAAACAAGAAAACAATTATATTGAATTAAACATTGCAAGGAGTGAAACCCTCCTATGCTTTCAATTCTAATGTCAATGGGGTGAGGATGACATTTTTGTCAATATGCCAAATGTGTAACTAGAACTATTGCCTAATATGTAAAGAACCACAATAACATTATCATTTCTGTGTGATAGGTTGCCAGTATCATATTACACCACATTTTCAAAATAGCCGGGCCCCAGAAGCTGTGGGCACAGCGCCCTAGGCAGGGGGTCCCTAAGCAGCCAGCGTGGGCCTGGTAGCTGTTATGGGCCCTCTGGCGGGGGCTGTGGGTACAACCCCCTAGCCAGGGGATCTTTAAGCAGCCAGGGTAGGCATTGAGGCTGCTACGAGCACAACTGTAGTAATAGCCTGCTGTGCATAGGTATGTAGTTTGCACCTATTTCTGCATGTGTACATTGTTTAAATAGTAGGCACATATTTGTATACGTGTACATACGGTGTTATCATGATACATATATATTTTCATAATATGTGCACTATACATATGTACCTAATACATACCTAATGTGTACAACACGTACTTTTTGGTGATATTACACGACATATATGTATTAGTGTGATTATATATCTTACTGTGATTATATATATTTTATCACTGATATTTTAAGGAATGTGCATAGTGTACACATTATGTACCTATGCATTGTGTACACATTATAGAAATACATAGGTACATATTTTACAGATTATGTACATTTTTTGTACATGTGCATTGTGTACACCTATGTACAGCAGAGTACATGTACAGATTGTGCCTATTTAATACATTTATCACAATACGACAATAAACGTACACACTATGACTACATTCTGGGATTTTATATTTAGTATATTAGATAGAAATCTCTCCGGTTACCAAAGTGGGTATACACCTATATGTGTACCTAGTATATACGTGTACATATTGTACATACTGTGTACTCCTGTACAGAAGGTACATATCTACATTATATGAACATATGTGTAGTGTACATATGTACATACCGTGCACACTTGTGTACACGTGTATATACCGCAAATCTGCACCTGTGCATGATGTACATGTGTACATATCGTAATATCACAATAAATGTAAATGTATATGTGTGCAATATGTACATTTATATTGATATTATGTATTATATGTGTATTGTGAGTATATATGCTGTTGTGATTATATAAAATCATTGTAATATTACAATATATTTACATATTGTACACATTATGTACATACCTACTGTGTACACATTATGTACATATAAATGTACATATTGTACAGATTATGTATTTTTTGTACATCTGTATTGTGTACACATATGTACATCACAGTCAATGTACATATGGTACATATTTTATACGTTGATTGTAATATCCCAATAAGTGTACACATTATGAGTATATTCTGGGATATGATTTATAGTATATAAGGAAAAAGTTACTTCCAATATCAATGTGGTTATACTCGCATGTGTGTCCATTTTGCTGTACCTTCTATTAATCTTTGCCATTGAACATGATAGTGAGAGGTGGTTCTTTTCTCTAACAAGGTTTTCTGTTAATATAACTCAACTCTACTACCTTGTGGCCTCTGTATCTTCCATTGTAAATTGTAATTACCTATAAAAGAGAATATTTTGACATCACGTATCTACCTCTTGGATCCATCAGCCAGAGGCCTAAAATAAAAAAGACATTCACCCCACGAATGGTCATATAGTGGTTGACAACCTCACTTTCTTCTAGGTAAATAATATCCTCTCTTTAACAGTAGCTACTTACAAGATTTGTGCATAAAGAATGTGACTTTTTTATCAGTATCTAGTTTATTCTTACATAAATTTCTAAAATACTGAGAGAATATTCTGATCATTGGTTATGTACTATTTTAATTTAATTTTTTCCTCTCAAATTTTATCTTAACTGCATACTCTACCCTGTTTATAAGACTGCCTTATGGTTAAATTTAGTAGGTAGTAAATTATCCTGAGCACACAGAACAATTCTTTTTGTAATCAACTCTGAAACATCATTGAAAGAGCAAGGATATGGGAATTAGATTTATCTGGCTTTTATTTCTGGTACTTACTTGCTCTCTGACCTTGTGCAACTTATGTATTGCTCTGAGTCTCATCTTCTTCATCTGTAAAATGATCATAGTAATACCTAATTCATATGCAGCTTGGAAATGTGTAATTTAGTGATTTATATAAAGTTCCTGATACAATTCCTGACCAAATAATAGACACCCCACGAGAGATAACCATAACAATCAGAGTTTATATTCACATTAACTGGGATAAAATTGATCTGAAAATACAGCATAAAAAAGCAGCCAAAAATTCACAAGCATATATTTCGCTTGCCTTTTTATACAGAGCTGGAAAATTTCTCATCATTATCTCATCAATTGCCTGCAGCACGATCCTTCCAAAACTCCTCCTAAGACCGTCTGCCAAGGTGGAACACACTGAACCGCATGTGACTCTGCCTTTTCTGACTATTTTTGCAAGATTTTTCTCATAGAGTATTATCAACAGAAAATGGGGCTGTTATCAAGGTGACTAGGAATGGTGCATTCTCAGTTCAGGCTCTGATGGAATGTCTACTTGATCTGGTGCAACTCCAGCTGTGCTCTTGGCTTTCCTCACTTTTGTGGTTCCGAGAATGCAAATATTCTCCCGTGGCTTCCTGATTTTGTCTTTCTCCATGAGGTCTCATTCAAGTATAAACATTCCCTTCAATTTTCTCAACTCATTTTATATTGTCTGAATAACCTTGATAATTTCCCCTTTCCTAAAGCTATAGACCTTCTTTTTGTGTGTAAGAACAGATTACTTACAAATGTTTACTGTCCGCTAAACATTTATTTGTAATCAGTCCTTAATTCTACACACAAAATATCATCCCTACCAATATTTTACAACTATAGTCTTTCTATAGAAAACTATGAAAGGAACTTGCTCTAAAGGAGAAACTTCCAGAGCTAAACCAAGGGTCTGACAATTTTTAACAATATGTTATTCAGTAAAAATATTTTTTCAGTTAACAGAGAAGAATGCCATGGACAAAATGGCAAAACAGAACTTTTCAGCACTTATTCCTTCACAGAAACATCAATTTGAACAGCCATCCGTGCATCAAAGTGTCTTCAAAAGAGACAAGGAATCCAGGTGAGAGGTTATAGCACGTTTGTGGAGTAGAAAAGTAAGAAAAACTGCATAAAATAGAGTATAAAAGAGAGTTTTATATTATCTGCATTACCCCGCCCCTAAACCTGGGTAGTGCAGCATGGAAAGAGATACTATGTATGTGCAGAGAGGAGAGTAAATGTAACACCTGACTTCAACATCAACTCCAATGCCAGGCACAATTCAGTGAACTCAACACCAGGCAGGTTTCTGTAGCCACAGGCTATGGGACAGACCCTGTCAACCCAAGCTCCAGGCCTTCCCCTATGGCTCTAAGATCTAATGCCTCCAACCTCCATGGCTCCTATCGACATAGGCTCCAGGCCTTCGCCACAACCAGGCCATTTATGGCTTCCCCAGGCTCCACACTGGTTACTATAGACTCGTAAGTGCCTGGATAAACAAACCTCTACATCGACACAGTGAAATATTATTCAGCAATGAAATCAATAATCTTTGAATGTGGCTTTTGTTGCAGAAAAAAAGCATGTGAGCTATGAAGCCATTAAAAGGCATAGAGGAAACTCAAATACATACTACTAAGTGAAAGAAACCAATCTCAAATGACCACTTACTATATGAATCCAACTATATGACATTCTGGAAAAGGCAAAACTATAGAGACATCAAAATGTTCAGTGATTGCTGGGGGTTGAAAAGTGGGGAAGGATAAATGGGCAGAGCATAGAGGATGTTTAGGGCAATGAAACTACTCTGTGTGTTACTATAATGGTAGACACATGCCATTACACCCTTGTCAAAACTCACTGAATATACGACAGCAAGAATGGTCCCTAATGTCAATTATAAACTATGGGTGACAGTGATAAGCCAATGTTGGTTCATCCATTGTAACAAATGTACCTCTCTAGTGAGGAAGGCTGATAGTGGAGGAGGCTGTGCATTTGGGGAGGTGGGAATGTAGGAACTCTCTGTACTTTCCACTATGCCTCACTATTAACTTTACACTGCTCTAAAAATAAAGCGTATTTTAAAAAAGATTGAGCTGTTGATATAAGCCCAATGTCTACTTTGACGTCCAGAAATGTTTCTTTTAAAACGCTAATACACCACCTCCTGGAAGAAAATATTTGTTAACAAACTCTTTTCTAGAACAATTATTTTTGTGGGTGTTCCTGTCACAACTATACATAAAAATCAGAATATGCAGCAACATCTTGATACTCTAAAAACACAATACCAAAAACGTTAAGAAAATCATTTCTAAATTTGATCTAAGCCAAAATGTGGAGAAGCAAAAGGGAAGAAAATTATTTCTGTATAATGAGATTATAGGTTGTTTCTCCGAAATCCTCTACAGTTTTCAGTATTTTCCAACTTCTATCATGGAGATATATAAATATATAAGTAGATATGTAGATATATAGTCATTAGATATATATTTATATATAATAAATAAACAGATACCATTTTATTTTTTATTATTTATTTATTTATTTATTTTTTGAGACGGAGTTTCGCTCTTGTTTCCCAGGCTGGAGTGCAATGGCGCGATCTTGGCTCACCGCAACCTCCGCCTCCTGGGTTCAGGCAATTCTCCTGCCTCAGCCTCCTGAGTAGCTGGGATTACAGGCACGTGCCACCAAGCCCAGCTAATTTTTTGTATTTTTAGTAGAGACGGGGTTTCACCATGTTGACCAGGATGGTCTCGATCTCTTGACCTCGTGATCCACCCGCCTCGGCCTCCCAAAGTTCTGGGATTACAGGCTTGAGCCACCGCGCCCGGCCTACAGATACCATTTTTAAAAGATGTATTTATGTATTTTATATATTTATATAATATATACATGTTCATATATACATCATGTTATCACCATTATGGATATAAAGGACATTAAAATAGTGAAAAGATTAAAATAAAATGTACCAAAATGGAAACAGTAATTTAACTCTGCCTAGCTTTATGTGATTAAACAAGGTATTTTTCAAATCTATTTTTCTTTGCTTTCTAGAGGCTTTATAATAAATCTATATTTTTATATTTAAAAGCCTAATTTTTATTAAACAAATAAAAATTCAGCAACACTGTCTTTAGAACATTTTTTAAATCAACGTGAGCATGAAGAAGATGTTATGACTATGGTGGTGAGCATTTTGAAAGATTAGCAGAAGCAGGGATAATGTGACATCTAGCTGATCTTTCAAGGGAAGCTAGACAAATGACACTTTTCGAAAAGAAAATAGTAACTAGTGTTGAAACATGGTACTGCCAGAATGATTAAGAAGGAAAGTGTCAACTTCTTCTGTGGAAAATCCTAACATTACCAAACGTAAGAAGGCAAATACTTCAACAACAGAAATGAAAAATATCTTGATTCATTTATTTAACACTTTTTTAGAGTTTAATCCCAAAAAGCCTATTTTGAAGAAAAGAAAAAATCTTACTCGTGTATATTACCCTTTGCAGTGAACTGGCCAAATAAGTCAATCCAAGGTACGTTGAATACCGAACATGCTGGAAACATTTTTATTGACATCATCTCTAATCCCTACAACAATAGTGCAAGGAAAGGTTTAACATCTTCTTTTTACAGAGAGGAAAGCTGAGGCTCAAAGAGATAGAGTAGCTCATTTAACATTACACATCTAATACGTGGTGGAGGTGGGACCTATACTTACATCTGTGAGACCTTAAAGTCTGTGTTCTTCTTTCTACCTCTCTGCCTCAGTCCAACAATTGGGATCTTTGCCATGATGCCTCACGAGTTCACGAGGCACTTTTCAGGAAGTTTTTGACTCAGACTTTATCACTCAGCAAGATACCTCAACTAATTTACAAAATGTGACTTGAAAAGCAGGTTGTAATTACAAAAGCAAAAATCCAACCACAAAAGATAAAGTCTTAATCAGTAGAGCTTTACAGAAGGAAGTAATGTAGGTAGTAAGGGCACTTTCGGAAATGTCTGGAATTAGAGGAGTCAATGTATCACCTGTTAGAAACTGTACTCGCTTGGTAGCAAAATTTTCCTTGTGTTCACTTAAAATAATAGTCTTGTTGTTTTAAAACCAACGCACAGTCAGAGGGTGACTTGGATGTTTATTTTTTATTCTCTTTGCCTTCTTGTTTTAAGAATGGATTTTTCCTAAATTCTAATTATTATTGTAACTTACATAAGTGCAGCCGATTTTGCTTTTAAGGATAAAACTACATTTAAGTAGCTTTGTCTGGATTATCAAAACCAGGCCCTGAAGAAGTGAGTTCCTAAAGGGTAGGAACTTTGCTTATGTCTATATCTCAGTTGTGTTAATCAGAATAACTGGCGCAAATTAGCAAATGATGCACTGAGGAATCATAGAACAAAAGACTTTATGAAGAACTAAGTTTCAGATTCAGGGTGACGCTAAGGAGCTAGTGTACCAGAGGATGGTATGCCTTCTG
This sequence comes from Callithrix jacchus, assembly GCF_049354715.1. Taxonomy (NCBI): domain Eukaryota; kingdom Metazoa; phylum Chordata; class Mammalia; order Primates; family Cebidae; genus Callithrix; species Callithrix jacchus. The sequence goes on along the minus strand of NC_133520.1, from coordinate 19,664,653 downwards.
CAATCACAAAAGCAGCATTCAGTCTGATCTTGGCTCTAAGAAGTGCTCCTTGAGACCTGAAATTTTATCCTAACACTGCCACTAACAGGTTAAGTCAGAAAGAGTTCAATTCCCAGAGCTTTCGATTTCTGGTTTCCAAATCAGCACAATGAGAAACTGAAAAGGAAAGAGGAAAAAAAGAGAGGGTCAGAGATCCCTCCTGCTTGTACAATGCCATGATTTGGACACAGGGTTTGGGCAACCATGGCCCATCCACCAATTCCTGCCTGTCGTCTCTTGTCAGACAGCTCATGAGCCACGAATGTGAAAGAATTCAAAAAAGTAACAATATTTTGGGACATGTCAACAATTATATAAAATGCAATTTTCAGTTCTCATAAAAGTACTTTGGAACTCAGCCCCTCTCCTTTATTACCCATTTCTATGGCTGCTTTCACACCACAACCACAGAGATGAGTAGCTGTGACAGAGACCATATGGGCTGCCAAGCCTAAAATATTTACTGCCTAGACCTTTCCAGAAAAAAAAAAAAAGGATTGCTGATCTTTTACACAGACAATCAAGCAAGGGATCACCTGAGAACATTAAAATCTGTGTCTAGGACAAATGGGGCCTATATAAACTAGGGAATAATCTTCCCCACTACTTATGCAAGAACATTCACCCTTGAGAGAGCAGGCTACATGGCTTGGCAGCACTACTGCCACCAGTCCAGACTTCCCCTCACCTGTGTTCTATAAGTGACCAGCATTTCTAGGCATCCGTGGAGCAGCGGGGTGCATTCTCATGGCTGGCCCTACACCTTCCCTTCCTCCTGCTTCCTCACATTCTCTTTTCTGAGTGGTTGTCAAAGGAACGCTGAATTTTGCTGTCACTTTTTCAGACCCCAATTCCACTTATGACAGTCTTGGTACCAGGAAGCATTCCAAGCTCCTATCTCATCACCACAACCGCCTGCTTCTCACTTAGTCCAGACGAGCTTGCCACAGTGCACTTGCTTTTTAATCGCTCTCTCTCTTCTTACCTTCACCTCCTCTCCCTCCCTCTCTCCCTGGCTCTTTCTGTCACACGGGTGTGTGCACATACACAAGTTCCGATTAGATAAAAGAAGAAACACTTTTTAAGTTTCTTTCTAGGCCTAATAGAAAATTATTATTATTATTATTATTTTTACAAAAACAGAGCTGTTTTATTCTATTTCAAAAGTGTGGGTGTCCTTCCTTAGAGTAACAATCATTTTCTACATGGCCTTCTGACACATTGCATGTTGTACATATGTGTGTGTGCACATGTGCATATGAGTGTTAGAGTATGTGTGTGTAGCAGGGAGGAAAGAGATGAAGGAGAGTGTGTATGTGCATGTTGGTTCATATGAGTGTGAGTGTGTGCATGTAGGTGCCTGTGTGCGTGCACATGTGTATGAGCATGCTTGTATTTGCGTATGAGAATGTGCATGTGAGAGAGAAAGAATGCGTGTATGTGTGAATGTGTATGTGTGTGTGTATAGCAGGGAAGAAGGGGATGAAGGACAGTATGCTAAAAAGCGAACACCTCAGAACAGTCAAATAAAAGATTCCATATCAACATCATATCTTGTTAAAATACAGGATTCCCAAGTCAGTCACCTTCAAGCTGGAAGCCTGGAGTGTAAAAAGAGTGGGTGTTCTTCTCTGACAACTTATTGTCTAAGACAATTTTATGATCAAAAATATATTCGAATAAAAGTACCTGAGAAAAGTACATAAAGAGAATATAACAAAATGTTAACAATGGTGTTCTTTGGGTGAGAGGAAGAAGAGGCAGGTTGTGGTTGATCTGTTTCTTTTAGTTTAACTATTCTGCATTCCTCACTTTTAAATTTTGGATATTAAGCTGGAGAGAAAGAACATGAATATCAAGATGAATTCGCTGAATGGAGCAACAAATGCTGAGTTAGCCAAAAATGTATGGCTACCTTCTATATCTAATTTTCTGAGGGCAAATCAGAAAACACCACTTTCAGAAATTTTTTTTTTTTTTTTAGAAATGAAATTTCGCTCTTGTTGCCCAAGCTGGAGTGCAATGGCACAATCTCGGCTCACCGCAGCCTCCGCCTTTTGGGTTCAGGCAAATTTCCTTCCTCAGCCTCCTGACTACCTGGGATTACAGGCACGCACCACCATGCCCAGCTAATTTTTTGTATTTTTAGCAGAGACAGGGTTTCACAATGTTGACCAGGATGGTCTCGATCTCTTGATCTTGTGATCCACCCACCTCGGCCTCCCAAAGTGCTGGGATTACAGGCTTGAGCCACCGCACCCAGCCAGAAATTTTTTAAAATGTGTTTTACGTTATTTTCCCTTTCAGCCTAAGGACTAAAAATTGAACACAACTGGATCTGCGCCATTGCCTCAAAGATTCTTAGCCTAGTTCAAGATCCATTGTCTGGACACTCCTGCTTTTTAGACAGAAAACAGGGCTAAATTCCTATTGACTTCCAAATACACACCCACAGATTTGTCACAGTAGCCTCTCTCTCTCACCCTGTCTCTGTCCGTCTGAGTCTCTCTTTCTTTCTCTTTCTCTTCCCTCACATCATCCCCAAATCAGAATGCATATATAAAAATTTGATTAACTGAAACATAGAATGATTAAGATTTTGCTACGAGAGAAATACACAGACTTCAGCTAAGATGTTTGGTTGAATACCTGCATATGCCTTCACTCCATCATTAAACCACATTAACACGGGATGATTAAAAATAAATAAACCAACAAAGATAAAAAGAAAATAAAGACAATCCCTTCAGCATATAGAAAACTGGCAAGCAGAAGCTGTCAGTGACACCTGACAGTAGACCCAGAGATGCTAAATCCCAAGCTAGTGGCAGGAAGGCAACCAGGATCCCCAAGGGTTCAAGAATTGGCAGCTAAATTTACCTAGGGAATTTATGTTTCAGTAGTAGGTAGATCCCAGATCCTCTCCCTAGAATCGGTGACTGCATCCCACGGTGGTGGCAGGGTGGAGGTTTCCTCTCTATAGGGTAAAATTTGGTGTCTCTATGCAGGAGCTCTCTAGACACAAGTGCTTAAATGTACACACTGAACACTGAGATCCTCCAGGTTTTCCTACCACTGAGTTCCAATGAGGGTGGCAGATACTTGGTCAGAAGTTAAGATGATTTTTATCTAGAGAGAATCTCTCTTGCTCAAGAAGAAAAGGTCTGACCCAGCAAGACCACCGCCCACAAAATGTTACAATCACAGAACTTCCATCAGCTTTTAGCTTTTCAGTGCTCCATTTTTTTCTAACAGACACAGACAGCTAAGGGTCACCAGGCATCTGAGCAAAGCTTCGAACATGAATGGCTGAGACCAGAGCAAGAAGACACATAAATGCAGCCTGAATGAGGACTGTGCTAGGAGATAAGACCTTCTGAAACCCATATGAATGTTCTCGAAGAGATAAAAGTGTTACCATTTTCATGAAACAAGAACCAAATTTAAAGAAAAAGTAAACGCTTAGAAATTAAAAATATGACAGCAGAACTTGTGAAAAATTCTTGTTAGAATAGTAAGACAACAAAGTTGAGTAGATGAACCTTATGTCTTCCAGAAATAGCGATAAGAAAAAAGTTGAAATCCGGAAGAAAATTTGAACAGGTTCAACACTAAAATGATCAGAATTCCAAAGATAGAAATAGAGACAGACAGAGAGAGAGAAAAAGAACAGACACACGCAGCAAATAAGAAAGAGAGAGATAAACCCTAACACAGTAATTGCTGGAGACTACAACACCCAACTTTCAGCACTGGACAGATCTTCCAGACAGAAAACCAACCAATCAACATGAAATTTAATCTTTACCATAGACCAAATGGAACTGATATTCAAGGAACATTTCATCCAATGACTGCAGAATACACATTTTTTCAACTCAACACATAGATCATTCATAAGTGTAGAAGATACCTTAGGTCACAAAGCAAATGCAATCACATTTGAAATCAGGACTAAGAAATTCATTCAAAACCATACACTTACATGGAAACTGAGTCACTTGCTCCTGAATGACTCCTGGGTAAATAATGACATTAAGGCAGAAATCAAGAAGTTTAAGAAGTTCTTTGAAAGTAATGAGAACAAAGGTATAACTTACCAGAGTTTCTGGGATGCAGCTAGTCAAGTAGTGTGGAGAGAAATTTATAGTACTAAATGCTCACATCAAGAAGTGAGAACTCGGGACAGCTGCGGTGACTCACTCTTGTAATCTCAGCACTTTTGGAGGCCAAGGCGGGCAGATTACAAGGTCAGGAGTTTGAGACCAGCCTGACCAACATGGTGAAACCCCATTCTACTAAAAATACAAAAATTAGCTGGTGTTGTGGCACATACCTGTAATCCCAGGTACTCAGGAGGCTGAGGCAGGAGAACTGCTTGAACCCAGGAGATAAATGTTGCAGTGAGCCCATATCACACCACTGCACTCCAGCCTGGTTGAGAGAACAACACTCCATCTCAAAAACAAAATTGAGATCTCAAGTTAACTACCCAACATCACAATTAAAAGAATTAGAAATCCAAGAGCAAAGAACACCCTCAAAGCTATGCTGAATGGGAGTGGGGAGAGAGGGCATCTTTATCTTGTGCCAATTTTTAAGGGGAATGCTTTCAGCTTTTGTCCATTCAGTATGATGCTGGCTGTGGTTTTTGTCACATGTGGCTCTTATTATTTTGAGGTATGTTCCTTCAATACCTGGTTTATTGAGAGTTTTTAACACACATGAAAGTTGAATTTTATCAAAAGCTGTTTTTGCATCCATTGAGATAATCATGTGGGTAATTTTTTTCTTTAGTTCTGTTTATGTGACGATGACATTGATCAATTTGCATATGTTAAACCAAACTTGCATCTCAGGGAGGGTGGTTGTGACCAGGAATTTATCAGTTTCTTCTAGATTTCTCAATTTTTTCAGGTTCAGTGGCTCACATCTGCAATCCCAGAACTTTGGGAGGTCAAGGTGGGTTGATCACCTGAGATTGGAAGTTCAAGACCAGCTGGATCAACATGGAGAAACCCCATGTCTACTAAAAATACAAAATGAACCAGACATGGTGGCACATGCATGTCATCCCAGCTACTCAGGAAGCTGAGGCAGGAGAATAGCTTGAACTCAGGAGGCAGAGGTTGCACTAAGCCGAGATCTCACCATTGTCCTCCAGCCTGAACAACAAGCATAAAACTTCATCTAAAAATTAAAGAAAAAAAAGTGCCTACAGTTGTACATCATATTCTCTGAGGGTGGTTTGTATTTCTGTGGGGTCAGTGGTAATATTGCCCTTATTGTTTTTGATGGTGGTTATTTGAATCTCCTCCCTTTCTCCTTCATTGGTCTAGCTTCAAGTTTATTATTTTTTAACCAGTATGATTTTAATAGACCAGTTACTGGGTAGTAAATTGAAACATACAGAGTGCCATCTCCAAGAGCAGTCATGATTTCATTTGGGTTCTTGAAAAATGTTAAGAAGTAGGTTGAGTTTTATTATTTTTTTCAGAAAACCAGCTTCTGAAAAATTTATGTGGAACCAAAAACAGCCAAGGCAATCCTAAGCAAGAAGAGCAAAGCTGGGAGCGACATGCTACCAGACTTCAAACTGCATTACAGGGCTACAGGAAACAACGGCATAGTACTGGTACAAAAACAAACACATAGACTAATGGAACAGAATAGAGAATCCAGAAACAAAACCAAGCTTCTACAACTATCTGATCTTTGGCAAACTTAACGAAAACAAGCAAGGGGGAAAAGATTCTCCCTATTCAATAAACGATGCCGGGATAACTGGATAGCCATAGGCAAAAGACTGAAACTAGACCCCTTCTTTACATTACATACAAAAATTTGCTCAAGATAGATTAAACACTGATATGTAAAACCAAAAACTAGAAAAGCTCTGCAAGACACGAGACAATGCCATTCAAAACATAAGCACAGGCAAAGATTTCATCATGAACATGCCAAAAGAAAAGGTAGCAAAAACAAAATTGAAAACTGGGGTCAAATTAAAATGAGAAACTTTCACACAGCAAAATAAACTAACAACAGAGAAAACTGACAACCTACAGAATGTGAGAAAATGTTTGTAAACTATGCATTCCACAAAAATCTAATATCAAACATCGGTAGGGAAATTAAATTTACAAGAGGAAAACAAACAACCCATAAAAAGGTGGGCAAAGAACATTAACAGACACTTTTAAAACAAGACATATATGCAACAAGCAATCATATTAAAAAAAGATCAACGCCACTGATTATTAGAGAAATGCAAATGAAAATTATAATAAGATACCATCTCACACCAGTCATAATGGCAATTATTATAGCAAAAAAAAAAACACATACTGGCAAGGTTAGAGAGAAAAACAACACTTACACACTGTATTCGGGAATGCAAATTAGTTCTGCCATTGTGAAAAAGTGTCATGATTCCTCAAAGACCTAAAGAGTGAAATACAATTTGATTCAGCAAAACTAGTAATGGGTTACTAGGTATGTACCCAAAGGAATATAAATCCTTCTGTTATAGAGAAATGTGCACGCATATGTCCATGGCAGCACTGTTCACAATAGCAAAAATATGGAATCAAGCTAAATGCCCATCAATGGTAGACTGGATAAAGAAAATGTGGTACATATACAACAAAAAACATTAGGCAGCCACAAAAGAATGTGATCATGTTCTCTTCAGGGACATAGATGAAGCTGGAGACTATTATTCTTAGCAAACTAATGCAGGAACACAAAATCCAAATACCAGATATTTTCACTTGCAAGTGGGAGCTAAATGATGAGAACACAGGAACATACAACAGGCGGAAGAACAACACACACTAGAGCCTTTCAGAGATTGGAGAATGAGAGAAGGAAGAAGATCAGGAAAAACAACTAAATGGGACTAGGCTTAATACCGGAGTAATGAAATGATCTGTACAACAAACCTCATGACAGACTTTACCTAAATAACAAACCTGTGCTTGAAACTTTGAACTTAAATAAAAGTTAAAAAAAAAAAAGGCAACTTCTCAAGTTGAATCATATAACCTCCTAGGTTTAAACACATGAACACAAACTCACACCAAGGAACATTGTCTTGAACATCTGCATTATATGACAAAGGAAAACAGCTCTCCTAAGTTTTCAGAAAAGTTTTTTAAAAAACAGTATTTACAAAGAATCAAAAATCAGAATGATTTCAGGCTTCTCAACAGCACTACCAGAAGCTGGGAAATAATGGAGTAGTATCTTTAAAACTTGAATGGAAAATTATTTTCAATCAAAAATTCTATGCCCCACCAGTCATGTAAGTGTAAGAAGAAATAAAGTCATATTTCAGAACAATTTGCTTCAGTGTATCCTTGCTTGAATAAGTTACTGGAGGATACAGTCCACAAACAAGAGATTCAGGGCACGGGGCAGTGCAAAACAACAGAGTGGGTTTGTATTTGTATTTAAAAGACAGCAGCATTCGAGAGTTAGGGAATATTGGAGGAGGAGTTTTCTCCAGCATCCCTGGAGCCCACACCTCTCATTTCCACATTCCTATGTCCCATTGCTGCCCATGAATTCTGATCACCTATTCCTTTGATAGAGGTATTTCTCTCACTGATTAGCTGTAGTCAAGTGGCTCTTTCTTGGGCTACAGGAGGAAATCTATTGCTTTTCATTAAACATCAATTTGATTAACCTAGGCTTAAGGTCAGCATTATGCCATCAGCTGTACATTCTTGGGAAGACATCTACTCACAAACTGGTTACAGAACGTGGCCCTCCTACCTCTGACTTGTGTGATTCTAAGCAAGCTATTTAGCACCCTCTCATCTGTGAAACAAACATAAAGTTCTTATCTTGGGCTCCACAAACAGGAAGTGTTGAACAAGAACAGTTTCTTCTCCTCCAAGGCCAGACCATATGGAAGACCCTAAGACAGCCACAGCCTTGGTCAGTAGGACAAACACAAGGTTCAAATTGCACCATTAAAACTGTGGCCAAACGTTTGCTCTGCCTCTGAGTCGCTCACTGTCATAAGGCTCTACCAGTTCCCATTCCAGATAGGAAGTGGGCTTTTGTTGGTTTTTGTTGTGTTTTTTAAGAGATAAAGTCACCCAGGCTGGAGTACAGTGGCATGACCATAGCTTACTGCAGCCCCAAACTCCTGAGCTCAAGTGACCTTTCTGCCATGGCCTCCTGACAGAAGCTGGGCCAACAGGGCAGCAGGTATGCATCCCCACACACAGTAATTGTTTTTTTGAGAGATGGGGTACGGCTATGTTGCCCAGACTACTCTCAAATTCCTGGCCTGAAGCAATTTTCCCATATTAGCCTCCTAAATTTCTAGGATTACAGGTGTGAGCCACTGTGCCCAACAGGTGTTCTAAATGCAATTTCCACACTGCTATTCTGAAGAAGGGCAAGAAGCAAAGAGACCCTCCTTGAAACATAGAAAATTAAAGCATTCACTATTAAGTGGAGGCAGAGTTGATGATCAGCCAAAACTACTTCAACTGTAATCCAGAAGTTTCACTGATACAGGAGTTCTAAAGAAATTATTTAGTCAGAGATTGAAAGTAAGGAAGTCTTTGGTAAGGTTTCCCTTTGAATAAAAAGCAGCCCCAAAACCATTTCTAACAAAGAGCGGCCTGTAAAATCGAGCTGCAGACATAGACAAGCAAGCTGGAAGCTTGCACAGGCGAATGCCAGCAGCTGTAACAATAGGAGGCTACTTGGGTGCCAGGCATGCTCAACCTGACGGCTTTATCTTCCTTTTTCTTTATCAACCACAAGTGCAGTAAGGGACAGACAACATGCACTGGCCAAGTAGAAAACCTATATGCATAAGAAGATTCGGGTGGATAGCCAGCTTCTTCACGAGCTATGTAAAGCTCTCACCTGGTCCAACCCATATTTGGACCCTATGTAAATCAAACACCACCTCCTCAACAAGTCTATAAAACCTTGTGCAGTTCACCAGAAAACCAGAAAACACACCCAGAAGCCCCCCTCTCTCTCTGCAGAAGAGAGATGTTCTCTTTTCTTTTGCCTGTAAAACCTCCATTCTTAACCTCACTCCATGTGTATTCACGTCCTTGATTTTCTTGACATGAGGCAATGTGCCTTGGGTATTACCTCAGATGGACAATGCTGCTTCATCATAGTTCTGTTTTGTTCAGGTTGTGGGACAAACGGCCCCTTTCCTCTGCAACCTCAGCTCAACCTTACTCAGGCCTCCTTCCAGCAGAATCACATAGCCAAATGAAACCCCTTAAGTCTTCTTTTAAATTGGCAGCCGCTCCAAAGAAAGCAGCATGATGAGTTTCAGGTGGCCCGGGGTGGGGGCAGTGCTACTCTGGCTTCTCCGTGCTCAGTCCCTCTCAGTTCAAAAGCGCACCACGTGGAGCAATAGAACACCTGCTCATCTGAGTTTTAAAAATAGTGGGAGGAAAAGCGCTATCTTCATGCTTATTTCCCTGGCAGAGGGGAGGTCATAAAACACTAATTTCTAAGCAGTGGACCAGAGTTTTACTGATCTCTTCTGTTACTTACTCATGTTTACCCAGAGAAACCACATCACAAATCTGAGTCTCCTCTGGCAAGAGAAGGAATCGGATTCATGATTCTCTCGGCCCCCTTTCCACAGTAGAGTTCTGACTCCACTTCTAAAATACTTTTCTGCAGGCCTCTGTACCTCATAAATGTTTTACTATACTCGAGACAGCAAAGGGAAGCACAGATTAGCTACTGTTTTCAGAACAGTGGAAACATGCTGTCTTCTCCAAGTTTGGCATTGCAGTCAAAGATCAAGCGCCAAACAGTAGTTGTCAAGAATCCTTTCATTTACAATCAGGTTCTAGACTTTTCAAATGGTGTGGGCAAGAACCAGTTTTGCCAGAATAGGTTATTATCTACCTCTTACCTTTATAGGACAGGACTAAAAATTCTCTTTTTTAAGACAGAGTCTTGCTCTGTTCCCGAGGCTGGAGTGCAGTGGCATGATCTCGGCTCACTACAACTTCTGCCTCTCAGGTTGAAGTGATTTTCCCGCCTAAGCCTCCTGAGTAGCTGGAATTACAGGGGCCCACCACTACACTCAGCTAATTTTTAAATTTTTGGTAGAGACAGGGTCTCCCCATGTTTGCCAGGGTAGTCTCCAAAGCCTGACCTTATGATCTGCCTACCTGAGCTGCTCAAAGTACTGGGATTACAGATGTGAGCCACCACGCTGGGCATTTTTTTTTTTAATTACACTGAAGACTTTTGAAAGGGTTGTGTGTTGTATGAACTCCCTCCTCACCCAATTCTCATGGATGGGAAAATGCTGCTGCTTCATTTTAAAGCTAATGAGCTGCCTGAACAGGAACTTCTAATTAACCATTCAAACTGATTAGCTCACGTCCCTGAAGGCTGGAGAACAGGGGAACTGCTATCCCATCTGAATACAATCCAAAGGCAAAAGGCTGTGGCCAAGTTGAAATAATGGGGCAGATAGAAGCCATAAAGACTGGAGCTGGGAGTGGCCCGTACTTCAAGTTAAGCCAAACAAAGGTGTTTGCATGTTTTATATGGGCCAAATAGGAATTCCATAATAGAGAAAACCACTGATTTTAAGGAGGACGCTGCCCTGAAAAGCTTCCTGCCAGGGGTAAGGAAGAGGCTGCCCAGGACCCCCAGAGGCAGGTGGTAGGAGGGCTCTTAGTGGCTTCCTAGAAACTGTATTACCTGAGGTAGTGAACTGCTGTCAGAGATCCCTACCAGGAGAATTTCTCAGGAACGCATGAGAAAGGGCCCAAAACTGCATGCCTGCTCCTAAAATGTGACACAATAATACAGCTGAACTATTCAATAAGGCCCTATCTGTTCCTCTGTCTCTCCTTTCTCCCTGCCCCTATCCAACCCTAGAAGAGCCAGAAAGCACTGCTAAGAAGTGAGGGTGGCTGGTCATAACCAAACACACTGCCCTCCTTTCCCTTCCCACTGTGGGTTTCTCAGGCTGAGGCTGTCACAGAGGAGGAGGGATGAAAATTGTTTTCGTTGATATTTTATCATGAACATTTATAAACCTACAGCAAAGTTGAAAAAACTTTACAGTGAACACTTTAACTGTATCTTCACCAACTTGGAGTCTTGTTTTATCTCATGTCCATACATAGATGCATCTTTCTATCCATCCAGTAATCCATTATAGTTTTTAGGCATTTTAAAGTAAATTGCAGACATCAGTAACTCAACGTGCATTAACTAGAATTTGGTACCTTTTTTTTTCCTTTTGGTGTAAAGTTTACAAATGATGAAATGCAAAAATTTTAAGTATGTATTTACCGAATTTTGACAAAAGTATACATATGTGTAACCCAAAACTCTATCAAATAAAGAACATTACTATAATCCCTGATATGGTTTGGCTGTGTCCTCACCCAAATCTCTTCTTGAATTGTAGCTCCCAGAATTCCCATGTGTTGTGGGAGGTAACTGGTGGGAGAGAATTTGATCATGGTGACAGTTTCCCCCATACTGTTCTTGTGATAGTGAATAAGTCTCACAAGAGCTGATGCTTCTATAAGAGGAAAGCCCTTTTGCTTGTTTCTCATTTCTCTCTTGTCTGCCACCATGTAAGATGTTCCTTTGACTTTCTGCCGTGATTATGAGGCCTCCCCAGCCAGGTGCAACTGTGAGTCCCTTAAACCTTTTTTGAATAAAGTACCCAGTATCACGTATGTCTTTATCAGCAGTGAAAAAACAGACTAATACAATCCCAGAAAGTTTCCTCATGACTTGTCTCAGTCTCCAGCTCTGTACCCTTGGATTTTTCTCATTGTAGACTAAGTTTGCCAACTTTAGAAATTCCACGTAACTTGAATCATGTTGTGATAACCCTATATATAAGGCTCCCTTCAGTCCACAAAATAACTTTTATATTTATCAGTCAGGTTACACATATCAGTATCTCTTTCATTTTTATTGCTGAGTAGTATTTCATGCTATGAAATAACGTAGTTCGTGACCTGATCCTCTATTTGTGGTCACCAGAAATATTTTCAACTTTTGATTATTATGAGTAAAGCTATTGTGGTCTTCTATAAGTATTTTTATTAACATGTATTTTCACTAATTGGGGTAGATTCCTAACTCGGAAATTTATTAGAGATGAGATGTATATTCGTTCTATAAGAAAATTCCAGAAATTTGACAAAGTAGTTGTACTGTTTTATAGTCCCATTAGCAATAGTTATAGTTGTGCTGTATTCTTGCCAACATTTGGTGTTTAGTCTTTCCCAACCTAGTTATTTTGTGGGGTGTGTAGTAGTATCTCACTGTGGTTTTAATCTGCATTTCCTTGATGTTAACCATTTTGTCCCACTTGTATATTATCTTTGAAAAGTGGCTCCTCAAATTTTTTCCCCTTCTAAACAGTAATTGTTCTCTTTTTTCCTTTTAGTTGTTCTGTCATCCAGGCTGGAAGGCAATGGTGTAATCTTGGCTCACTACAGCCTCTGCTTCCTGGGCTCAAGTGATCCTCCCACCTCAGTCTCCCAATTAGCTGATACCAGGCTAACTTTTTGTATTGATATTAGCCAACATACAAGGCTAATTTTTTGTACTTATACTAGGTGTCAGGGTCTCACCATGTTGCCCAGACTAGTGTCAAACTCCTGGCCTTAAGCCATTCATCCTCCTCGGCCTCCCAAAGTACTGGCACTACAGGTGTGAGCCACTGTGCCCAGCCTTATTTTCAGGTTATAAAACTGCTTTATATATTCTGGAAATCAGGCTCTTTGCTGAAAATGGATTTATAACCATTTTCTGTCAGGCTGTGGCTTGCATATTCTTTTGTTTAATGTATCTTTTAATTTTCCCAGACACATTTTCTGCAAAATTTGTGTTAGTTTTTGTTGTATTTTTCAGATACTTTGTTCATTTCATCTAAGTTGCAGAATTTGTCACCATGACGTTGTTTATGATAGTCTCTTATTATCCTTTTCACGTCTGCAGGATCTGTAGTGATAGTTTCACTTCGCTTTCACTTCTGATATTGATACTGACCATTTGTGTTTCCTCTCTTTTTTTCATGATCAGAGTAGCTTAAGGTTTATTAATGTTGATATTTTAAAACAACCAGCTTCTTTGCTTTGTTAGTTTTCTCTATTATTTTGTCTGTCTTCAATTTGGTTTATCTCTGCACTTTTACCTTTATTGTTTCCTTCTTACTACTTCGTTGGAGTTTTCTTTGCTCTGTGTGTGTGTGTGTGTGTGTGTGTGTGTGTTTTCAATCTTCTTTAGGTGAACATTTACGTCATTGATTTTAGACCTTTCTCTTTTTCTTCTATTGCAGTATAAGCATGTATGGCTATACTTCCCTCTGGGAACTCCCATAGCTGTAATTCATAAGTGTTGGCATGTTGTATTTTGATTATCCCTTAGAATAAAATATTTTATATTCTACCTTTTGATTTCTTCTTGGGCTTGTGTATTATATTTAATCTCCAAGTACTTGGAGCTTTCCTAGTTCTCTTATTGTTAATTTCTGTTTTAATCCTATTGTGGTCAGGTAACATACACTGCATGAATTCAATTTGATTTAATCTATTCAGTCTTGTTTTACGACCTAGCATGTGACCTATCCTAGTGAACACTACATGTACTTGAAACATACAGTATTCTGTGGTTATTGGGTGTCGTCTTCCATTGGTTTGTTTAAGATGGTGGAGAGTGTTGTTCAGGTCATCTGCATCTTGACTAAGATTTTGTCTAGTTTATCTATCAATTGCTTGGGAGATGGGTATTAAAATCACCAATAAAAATTGTGGATTGTTTGTTTATTCCTTTAGTTCAATTTTGTTTTGTGCAAATTGACGCACAAATTATTTTTAATCCATTTTTTTGATGAAATGACTCTTCTGTCATCATGAACTATCCCTCTTTATCTTTGGAAATACTGTTTTGACTTAAGCATATTTTATTTGGTATTAATATAGCTTCTTCACACTTCCATTACTGACTGTTTGCATAGTATATCATTTTAAATGTACTCATTTAGGGTCAGGTACAGTGGCTCACACCTGCAATCCCAGAACTTTGGGAGGCTGAGGCAGGTAGATCACTTGAGGTCAAAAGTTTAGGACAAGCCTATCCAATGCAGTGAAACCCAAGCTTTATTAAAAATACCCCCACATTTAGCTAGGCGTGGTGGCAGGTTTCTGTATTCCCGGCTACTCAAAAGGCTTGAGGCAGGAGAATTGCTCAAACCCAGGAGGCGGAGTTTACAGTGAGCAGAGATTGGACCACTGTACTCCAGCCTGGGAGATAGAGTAGGACACTGTCTTAAAAAAATTCAAATGTACTCATTTAGACCTATGTATATTTGTCTTTTTTTTTTCTATTCAAACTGTGTATTTCATATACAGCACTGGGTCTTGTGGGTTTTTAAAATCAATTCTGGCAATCTCTGCACTTGAATTGGAGTATGTGGTATGATTCATTAACATTTAACGTTATTAAATATAGATTTATTAGTGGTTGAATGATGTAATTGGATTCAAGCTTACAATTTAATGGTTTGTTTCATTATTTTGTTTGTTTTTGTTTGCATCCCCTTCCCCACTTTTTGTCCTGTCCCTTTTCTCCTGATGTCTTCTGGACTCTTTAAATACTTTTAAAATTTCATTTTAAAGTATCCATGACTTATTAGATGTAGTGGTTGAATATTCCTTATCTGAATTCCTTGGGACTAGAAGTGTTTTAGATTTTAAATTTTTTTCATAGTTTGGAACATTTACATATACATAAAGAGATCTCTTAAAGATATAACTGAAGTCTAAACACAAAATTCACCTATGTTTATGTACACCTCATACACATAACGCAAATAAAATTTTACATATTTTTAGCAATTTTGTGCACGAATCAAAGTTTGTATACATTGAACCATCAGAAAGCACACATATCGCTATCTCAGCCATCGATGTGGATGAATTTCAGATCTTGGAATATTTTGGATTTTGGGGTTTATGGATCAGAGATGCTCAACCTCTACCTGTTGTCATTGTTGATTATTTTATGTGTTAAAATATGTAAAAAAGGGTTACGTTTTCAGCTGAATGAGATTTTTGAGTTTGGAAATTAAACTAAACAGGATTTTTCTTAAGTTCCAGGATACAGGTGCAGAATGTGTAGGTTTATTATATAGGTATATGTGTACCATGGTGCTTTGCTGCACCTATCAACCGTTCATCTAGGTTTTAAGCTTCACATGCACTAGCTATTTGTCCTAATGGTCTCCCCGTCTCACCCTCCTCTGACCCCCAACTGGCCCCAATGTGTGTTGTTCCCTCCCTGTGTCCATGTGTTCTCACTGTTCGACTCCCAATTATGAGTGAGAAAGTGTGGTGCTTGGTTTTCTGCTCCTGTTTTGAACTAGACAGAATTTCTTAATATCTTAAATTGCTCAGTGAAATAGAAAATGTCAAAGATTCTACCCAACAGGTGGGCAAGAATGAGTCCATGTAGCAACTTTGATAAAGTGAAGGGAAATAACCATTTCTGATTGCTCCCTGCCACAGCCAGTGCATTCAACCTTTTTACTGTCCTTTTATTATTTTTTCATTGTTCTTACAGTCATTATTATTTTTCTTCGAATGAAAAAATAAAAGTAGTGGGATTGATAGTGAGGAAACAAAGACTGACAGCTGCCCCTACACCTGAGTTTAACTTTTGAGAAATATAGTCAACATGATGATTTTCACACAAAGCTAGTAGGCCTTCTGCATCTGTTATAATTCCTGTTATGTTGTGGACAGAAAATAAATTTTTCTCTCCATGGGAACCTGTTAGTGATACTTGAGAACAATGTCAACTGTAGACCAAAACCGAATACAAGTGGAAATATTGTTTCTTTTTTTTTTTTGCAGTATTCCTTTTCTAAGACCTGAGAGAGGAGGATAAAAAAGAAAGGGCTATTGACATGTGCAACAACATGGCTGAATATCAAAAACATTTTCTTGACTAAAAGAAACCTTACATATGGAGTGATCACAATATAATTCTATTTCTTTCAAACTTTAAAATCTGTGCTGAAAAAATATTTAAAAGTATATTTGGGTTCGGGACCGACTAAGAGGAGGCAAAACTGAACTTTCTAGTCTCTGCTGTGATCCAAAACCCATGCTATAAACTTTGTACACAGTATCTCATTTAATCCTCAAAATCACCCTAACAGGTAGTTACTGTCACTTCCCCTGCTTCAAACAGAACATAAAGCTCAGAGAATCCAGGTACTGTGTTTTTTTTTTTGTTTTTTTTGTTTTTGAGACGGAGTTTCGCTCATGCCACCAAGGCTGAAGTGCAATGGCGTGATCTCGGCTCACTGCAAGCTCCGCCTTCTGGGTTCAGGCAATTCTCGTGCCTCAGCCTCCCAAGTAGCTTGGACTACAGGAATGCACCACCATGCCCAGCTAATTTTTTGTATCTTTAGTAGAGATGGGGTTTCACCATGTTGACCAGGTTGGTCTCGATCTCTTGACCTCGTGATCCACCTGCCTCGGCCTCCCGAAGTGCTGGGATTACAGGCGTGAGCCACCATGCCTGGCCCGGTACTGTGTTTTACACCTACTTAGAAGTCACCAATTCCTAAAGTTCTATAAAATGTTCTAAATAAAAATGAATAAAGTAGGCAAAAAAGACCATGTAAATAGCATTTCTACAAATATCTCCTAAGACAATTTTCACATCGATGTGCAAAGACATTTACAAGAATGTTTTCCACAACACTGTTTAAAATAATAGAAAACTACAAGCAACCTAAATGTCCATGGAAGAGTTAGATTCTTTCTCTTATTTCCGTATAATGCAATACTGTGCTGATGTAGAGATATCATATTCATTTTTAAAAATTACATTCACCTTCTTCTCATGGATCCAAGGAGATATGTTAGAGAATATCTATTGCATTGGAACATAAACATAAATACAAAGGAAATAGTAGGGGCTCTCTACAAGTGGTTATATATTGGAAGAGGAAGAAGAGAAAAATAAAAGGGATCATGAACTTTGTATATGCTTTGGTAGTGTCTGGTTTTGTATATAACTTGAATTTTTTCATAAATATATTTTACAGTCTGCATAATTACTAGGTAAGAAGACAAGGAAGTCACTTTAGTAAAAGTTCTTCCAATTACTGCAACTGATTTCTACAGCCAGAATGTTCCCAGAACCTGAAAAGAGGAAGCACTAGAAATTGAAGGCAGAAATACTGACACTAGAGGGCCAGAGCTGGAGAGGGTGGATCTAATGCAGCAAACCCATCAGCAGTTCTCATCGCCATCTTTGAGAAACCTCACAATTTTCCGTGCTTAATAAATGAGTCAAATTGAAAACAAATCCATGACAGTGGTGCATGAGAAAAGTTACACGTGTCCCGAATAATAAAGTCTGCGCACAATATAAATTAAAACATACCATTTTACATTCATAAGATTGACAAACACAAAGTAAAAGCCTAGGAATATCAAGTGAAGCCAAACACAAAACAAGTTTCCTTACATTTCCTGTGGGAATACAAATTGTTACAACTACTTTAAACAATTGGAAATTCATAGTAAAAATGAAGACAAGCCTCCCCTACAATTTACCAATCCCTCTTCTGGGAACACAGTAAGAGAGATTCTTCCCAAGAAACCTGTAAACAAATGTATATGGCACTATGCATGTAATTGTACATCATGGTATTTCCATATGGTAAAGTATTATTCGGCAGGGGAAGTAAGTAGACCAGAGGTAGATATTTCAATACCAATAAGTTTTAGAAAAATAAAATTGAGTATAGGAAGCTGCAACTATATGTGTAATGCTTTGTTTTGCCAGGAAAATAAAGGGACACGTGGGGAGGGCAAAGGACAACAAAAACTAAACAATCTGAAACACATGCAGAAAAATACCCATATTTTAAAATTTTCCATTGCTGCTTATATTATTTTCTGTCTTTTTTATATGCTTGAAGTACTTGACAATAAAGAAAATATAAAAGGCATAGGAAAAAGTATTCTGAGAAAATACGTCGAAAGGTTTATGGTTATTAGATTTGGTAAGATTTTAAATGACTTTAGTTTTCTTTGTTATATCTGTCCGACCTACCCTCTGTGGGAGGACTGAGCTCGTTCGGAAAAAACCGGACTGCAGGCAAGAAGAAAGTTCTTAAGTTCAGGCTTTATTGAGAGAAAAGAGCCTCCGGGCGTGCCAGCCGGGACGAAAAGGAAAAATGGCCGCCCCGCTCAGAGGGGTAGGGTTGTTTTATAGGAGGCTGAAGGGCCGAGGGAGTGGGAAGTGAGAAAGCTGAGGTGGTGGGCAACGTTTGGTCAGTTTGAACCGCTAGGCGGGAAGCTGGGTGGCGGGGAGCTGGGGAGAGCTGATGAGGCAGAAACCGGGCAGCGGGAAGCCGGGCAGTGCTGATGAGGCAGAAGCGGTGGGAGGGGAGCTGGCGAGTGCTGATAAGGCAGAAGTGGCGGGAGGGCTCGGGCCGGTAAGTAAAGTGAGAAATAAGGGAGCCTCTTTGTGGGGGAGGGAGAGAGAGAGAGAGAGAGAGCTTTCACGGTAGGGACAGAGTTTTCCAAACATTCCCGACTCCTCAAAGAAAAGAAAAAGAGGGGTCAGGGGCGTCGGTTGTCTCTCTGGCTACTTCCTGCTGACAAGGGTCGACGGGGGGTTCTGAAGAGGTCTCTTTTCTTAAGGAGCCTGGATGTTCGGGGAGAGGTCTGTTTCTTGCACTCGTTCGGGGTAGGGTTGGAGCAGCATCTGGTGGATGGTGACTCGAGTCAGTTCTTGAAAGCGCCGCTGTATGAACTGTAGAAAGCAAGGAGCAATAAGTAAGATTAGGCAAACGGCTACTAGGGGCCCAAGCAATGGGGACAAGAGGGTATACATAGAGGAAGACCACCACGCTGTGGCTTCAGCCGAGAACTTCTGATTCTGCAAGCTAGTTTTGAGTTTCTGGAGGCTCTCGATTCGGGTTTCTACTAGGCCGGATTCATTGATGTAGTAACAGCACTCTTCTTGTAGGAAGATACAGGTCCCTCCTCGTTCAGCAGTGAGCAGGTCCAGGGCTCTTCGGTTCTGCAAGGCAACTTGGGCAATTGAGGTGATCTGTCGTTGGAGTGATGCTAAAGACTCAGTAGAGTCATCAATAGCTGCTTGGAGTTGTGAGGTCAGTCGGGCTATGGCCAGGTGAGAGTGGACTAGTGCCCCTCCCCCTAATCCTGCTGCAAGTGCTGAACCAGCAAGGGAGACTCCAACGGCAATGGGTAGGAAGGCAGCTCGTCGGGTGCGGCGATGGGGAGTTTGCAGCATCTGGAATTCGGCTGAAGAATATATAGTGAGTCGAGGGACTAGGGTTACTGGGAGGCATAAAAGAGATGAGGACAGACGGATGTAGAGAGTTTTTGTTAAGGTCCTGTTACACCAAAAAAACGTTCCTCGTGGGGCTGTTATATTAGTGGTTACCCATATAGTTCTGTTACAGCTAGGGAAGTTTCGGCCTAGGGAATAGCACACAGGTAGCTGTTAAAAATCAGGTGGAGTGTAGAGATCGACTTCCCTGACGGGGGAGAAGGAAGAAGTTGAGGCTGAAAGGTTGAGAGGGATGGGGTAAGGGACTGGAACGAAGGGAGTCTGTCCTAAGAAGGCACACATGAGGCATGAGGTTAGGTCAGTTAGTCCTGAGAGGTTAGCTAACTTGATTCCTTCTTGGAGAAAAGTTAACCAGGAAAACGGAGGCGAATGTGGTTGCAATTGGTCATTCAGAGATTTTTCTTGTAGGCTAATATCAGAGTGGACTTGGTGGACTGTACGTACGTATGCCCGCCAGATGTACAGGTGGGAAGAGGGATATTTGATATCTATGTGGTCATACACGGCAGCTTTCTGGGGGCTTTTCCACCGGTTGTCCCAGGGGTCAGGTATGAGAAGGGAATACCGTGTAGAACGGATAATGGTGTTTCCTTCTCCATCTATGTCTGGGATGATTTTGAGCTGAGATCGGGCAGGTACTGTGGACTTGACGGCTATATGTAGTCGACAGTTCATCCAAGTACATCCCATGCAGGAGCGCCAAGGAGTATTATTGCATGCTCCTGATGGTTGGTCATGGTTGAAGCACATGAGAGGTATATCAGTATGGATGTTGCGGAATTTGGTAAAGTTCAGATATATGGCACTTTGGCATCCGGCTGCGGGGCAGTCGGAAGTTGCAAGAAGATGGTTGTGGCTGTATGGGGGGTATTACAGATGAAGGTGGTTTTGGTATAGTTCTCAGGAAGAATCTCCATCTGTAGGGGGTGTGGCTGCTAGGCCCTGGTAAGTTTGACAGATAAAGGGCCAGTAGGAACAGCCTTCCAGCATAGGGAGGGTCCATGAGGGGCCTTTTTTACCCAAGACAGGTGGACCCAAGATGGGATTTCAGCAATTCTTATAGCTGATGGGGTGTTAAGGAGCACTGTGTATGGTCCTTCCCACTTGGGGGCGAGGGGCTTTGGGGAGAGGGACCTGATAAGGACTGAGTCTCTGGGGGAGACTTTCTGTGTATTTTCAGATGGCTGGGTGGGTTGGGGAAGAGAAGCGTTGGCGTGTTCTCGGAGAAGGCTGCGAAGGAGAGTAAAGTAGGGGAGGTAGTTGTCTAGAGGAGCGGTCTCTGGTGGTGGGGGAGTTGAAAGTAGGAAGGGGCGACCGTACAGCAGCTCAAACAGGCTAAGCTGTGATGGGCCCCAGGGGCTTGCTCTTACCCTGGTGAGGGCGATAGGAAGCAAGGTTACCCAGGATTGGCAGAGCTCAAGCATGAGCTTGGTCAGATGCTCCTTTATTAGGCCATTGGCCCATTCCACCTTACCAGAGGACTGAGGATGGTAGGCAGCATGTAGCTTCCACTGAATTCCTAGAGAGGTAGAAACGGCATTAATGACTTTGGAGATAAAGGCTGGGCCGTTGTCTGACTGTATGGTAGCTGGGAGTCCAAAGCGTGGGATGATGTCTTGAATGAGATGAGTGGCTACAGTCCCGGCAGACTCAGAGGCTGTGGGGTAAGCTTCAATCCAGCCTGAAAAAGTGTCAACAATGGTTAGCAGATACCGGTACTGTTTGTGCTTTGGCATATGGGTGAAATCAATTTGCCAGTCTTGGCCAGGTAGGAACCCGCGTAGCTGATGAAGCTGGCGCCGAGGATGACAGGAACCCTGGGAATTAGTTTTTGCGCAGACAGTACAGGAGGACTGGACTTCCTGTATGGTACTGAGGAGATGGTGAGGGTGAAAAAGTGGGTTGAGGAACCGGTATAAGGCTTTAGGCCCAATGTGGAGTGAATTATGGATGTCTTGGATTATCTGGTACCTTTGCTTTTCAGGGAGGATGAGGAGGTTATGCTTGAAGGCCCAGTCATCCCTGAACCATACCCCGGGGGTAGACTGGAGGGCCTGGAGTTCTGAGGTAGAGTATTGAGGGCTATATGACTTGGACAAGAAACAGAGAGTGGAGGTGGGTGGTGGATGGTTTCTTGCCATGTCTTTAGCTACCCTGTCTGCAAAGGCATTCCCTGCGGCTATGGGTGAGTTCAGGGACTGATGCCCTTTACAGTGGACGATGGCTACCTTGCTAGGGAGTTGAACGGCTTGAATAAGGGCAGCAATGAGTTTTCCATTGAGAACGGGCGTGCCCTTAGTGGTGAGGAAGCCTCGTTCCTTCCAGATCATGCAGTGTGAGTGAGCTATGAGGAAGGCATACTTGGAGTCAGTATATATATTTACTTCTTTGTTCTGGGACCAGGATAGGGCCCGAGTGAGGGCGACTAATTCAGCCTGTTGTGAAGTGGTCCCAAGAGGAAGGGGGCGGGTCTCTATAATTTCAGAGTGAGTTACTACAGCATAGGCCGCTCTCCGTGGGCCGGTGAGATGAGGTATAGAGCTGCCATCAACGAATAGGGTAATGGAGGCAGATGGTAGGGGTTGAGGTAGCAAGTCGGGACGAGGAGACTGGGCTAATTTGAGGATTTCAGTACAGGAATGTAGGGGGTTGGAGTACGGAGGGCAAGGGAGGAGGGTAGCCGGGTTTAATGAGGAGCAGTGAGAAAGAGTGATGTTGGGGTTCTCAATAAACAGTAGGTGAAGCAGTTGAATACGGGAGGGCCCGAGGTGGGGCAGAGAGTGTTGACTGAGCAGTTCAGTCAACCTTTGTGGAGAAAAGACTTGGAGTGGGAGTTGTAGATTGATCTTAAGAGCTTCTGTGGTTAGGGTGACGGCGGCAGCTAGGGCTCTAAGACATGGATGCCATCCTCGCTCAGTTGGGTTAAGTTGTCTAGACAGGTAGGCTATAGGCAGAAGGGTCTTTCCTACTGGTTGGACTAGCACTCCTACAGCTGTATGTTGTTTCTCGTCTGTATATAGTTGGAAGGGTAAGTTGGGATTAGGCGGGACTAGGCTGGTGGAAGTACATAGGGCATTAAGCAGTGACTTGAATGCCCAGTTGACAGAACCTGGTGAGGAGAGTGGTCCCTTGGGGGCTTCTGCAGCAGCATGGTATAGAGGTTTTGCTAGCAAAGCATAATTAGGTACCCAATGGCGGAAAAAACCTACCAGTCCTAGGAAGGAGAGGATTTCTTTTTCTGACTCAGGGGCCTGGAGCACCTTTAAGGCTTGTAGTCGGTCAATTGTGATGGACCATCGCCCAGGCGTGAGCTGTATACCTAGGTAGGTGACGGTGGGTGAGGCTATTTGTGCTTTGGTTGGTGACACCCGGTATCCCTTATCTCCTAGGAAATTGAGTAGGGCGGTGGTGGCCTGGATGCACTCCTGACGGGTGGGGGAGCAGATAGGAAGGTCATCTACGTATTGGAGGAGGTGAGAGGGCTTGAGGTTGCAGTGAAGTAGGTCAGTGGCGAGTGCCTGGCCGAATAGGTGCGGGCTAACTTGGAAGCCCTGTGGAAGGACTGTCCAGGCCAGTTGTTGGGACATGTTTGTGAGGGGGACATCCCAAGTGAAGGCAAAGATAAAGTAGGAGTTGGGGTGTAGAGGTATAGTAAAGAAGGCATCCTTTAGGTCTAAGACTGAGAAACAGGTGGTCTCTGGGGGAATGTTAGAGAGAATGGTGTATGGGTTGGGGACAACTGGATGTATGGGAATTACAGTTTCATTGACTAAGCGCAAGTCCTGGACTAGTCTATATTGTCCTGAGGGTTTTCGTACTGGGAGGATGGGGGTATTACATGGGGAGTTAATGGGAATTAGGAGGCCTTGACCTTTTAGTTTCTCTATGATGGGTCGGATACCCATACGGTGGGCTTTAGAGATAGGAAATTGGGGGCGGCAGAGAAAATGAGGTGAGGAGTCTTTAAGGCGGACTTGAACTGGCTGGTGGTGAGTAGCTACAGACGGGTTGTTAATGTCCCAGACCTGAGGGTGGACTCCGGGGAGTAGTTATGACAGGGCTTTTTGGGGTTCAGTGTCTGAGGTGAGGGCTAGGAGAAAGAGACTGTGTGGGTTGGTGGAGGGGAAGGTTATGACGGCCTTCAGCTTTGAAAGAATGTCTCGCCCCAGAAGGGGAACTGGGCAGGTGGGGATTACTAAAAAAGAGTGGGTAAATGGAGTGGAGTTATATGAGCACATGAGTGGTGGGGTTTGGTAGGGGATACTCGGGGTCCCGTCGATTCCCATGACCGAGAACTGGGAAGGAGTGAGACGGCCAGAATAGGAAGGAAGTGTGGAGTAGGTAGCCCCCGTGTCGAGTAAGAACGAGACACTTTTACCTGCTACCTGAATTTTGACCCTTGGCTCGGCGAGAGTAACCGGAGTCGGTAAGCCAGGGCCCCGCTAGTCGTCTAGCAGCCCTAATAGACTGGGGAATGGAGCTCCCTTGGAGGTCAGTTCCTGGCAAGCAGGCTCCTCCCTACTGAGGGTGACCGCCAGCTGCGTAAAGCCAGTGTGTCTGTTTTGAGGAACCGGCACCCTGGGGAAGCTGGGGCAGTCTGACTTCCAGTGTCCCGGGAGCTGACAGATAGGGCAAGGCTTAGTTGGTGGCCGTGGTTGTGGACAGGCTCGGAACCAGTGTCCTTCCTTTCCACATTTGAAACATGCTCCCGGAGGGGCATGGGTTTCGGCCTTGGGCTTCTGGTTCCCTGCCGGCCTTAGAGCCACCACTAGGGCTTGGGTCTGGAGGGCAGCCTTCTGCTTCATGCGAGTTTGGCAGGCAGCCTCAGCTGCATCTTCCCTGGCATTGAATACTTTAAAGGCCATTTTTACCAGGTCTTGGATGGGAGTCTCTGGCCCCTCTTCTGCTTTCTTTAGTTTCTTTCTTATGTCGGGTGCTGATTGGGAGATAAAATGGGAGGCTAATACAGTGGCCCCGTTTTGGGAGGCTGGATCTAGTCGAGTATACTGGACTAGGGCTTCTTTCAAGCAGGCGAGAAAGAGGGCAGGGTTCTCATCAGGTAGTTGGGTGATTTCTCTCAGTTTATCATAGTTTACAACTTTGTTAGATACAACATCCATTCCCCTGAGGAGGTATCTAATCATGCCGTCCCTCTTGGGTATATCAGACCCTCAATTAGCCTGATAGTCCCATTGGGGGTCTTCACCTGGGATTGCTTCGGGTCCTAGGGGGATCTGGTTATCTATAGCATGGTCTTTATCTGCTTCGTTTCTGGCTGCAGCGAGGATGCGCTCATGCTCCTCCACTGTGAGGGTGGAGGAACAGATAAAGCGAATATCATGCCAAGTGAGGCTGTAGGCTTGAGTGAGGTATTGGAATTCCTTAATATAGGTGGACGGGTCGGCTGAGAAGGATCCTAAACGTCTCTCAATTTGGGACAGGTCTTGAAGTGAGAAAGGAACATGGACCCTGACTAAACCTTCCACGCCTGCTACTTCTCGGAGTGGGGCCAGGATAGCTGGCTGGTGAGAGCGGGTGTGGGCCGCCACTGGAGAGGCAAGAGAAAGTGCAGCCTCTGAGGGAGGGGGCTCAGAGGGAGTAGAGGAAGAGCGAGGCATGGCCTCTGAGGTAGGAGGTGCAAAGGGAGCAGAGGAAGAGTGTGCCGTTGATGGCGACTGGTTGCTGAGATTGGCAGGAGAGGACAGATGTTCAGGCAGATCCTCTGGTGAGGAGTAGGGAGGGGGAGAGGTAGTGGAGGAAGATTTACGAGGGGTTCGAGCCAAGAGGATTTGGTAGGTGGAGCAGGAAGAACATAGGTGGGGGTGGGTACGGAGGTCCCGAAAAGCCTGGACGTAAGGGATTTCATTGTCCTTGCCCGTGCGGCAACAAAAATCGTCGAGATCTCGGAGGGTGTTGAAATCAAAAGTGCGAGTCGGGAGCCAATGTGACTGGTTACTGAGTTTGTATTGGGGCCAAGCCACCTGGGACAGGAAGATAAGCTTTTTCTTTCTGAGGGTTTGGGAATATCCCAATTTGGTAAAATTTTGCAGCAAGCACCCAAGGGGGGTGCTCAGAGGTATTTTGGACTCCGAATTTCCCATGGCAGGCGCAGCTACAGACTCTTTGGCGCAGATGGGCAGATGCAACGAAAAGGCATCCCCATTCACTGCAAATTCCCCAGAGTACAATTAAGTACGGAAAGGGAAGTGGTCAGAGGGGTGTCCCCCATCTGGTGGCTGTCCCTCGGAAGGCTCCTGGAGCCGGAACGGAAGACTACCTTGGCTCGGTCGAGACTAGGCAAGGAGTCCGTGCGGAATGCCAGAGGGGAGCAACTGCACCATGCCATAGGAAGAGGAGACGGGAAGTGGAGGAAGGCAAAACAAGAAAAAACTTGGCTTACCTTAATCAGAGCGTGGTGGCAGGGCCAGTGTTGGGTAGGTCAGGGAGGGGGGCTGTGGCTGGGCCAACGGCCCCTCCCGTCCCGGGTTTCAGCACCACTTGTCCGACCTACCCTCTGCGGGAGGACTGAGCTCGTTCGGAAAAAACCGGACCGCAGGCAAGAAGAAAATTCTTAAGTTCAGGCTTTATTGAGAGAAAAGAGCCTCTGGGCATGCCAGCCGGGACAAAAAGGAAAAATGGCCGCCCCGCTCAGAGGGGTAGGGTTGTTTTATAGGAGGCTGAAGGGCCGAGGGAGTGGGAAGTTAGAAAGCTGAGGTGGTGGGCAAGGTTTGGTCAGTTTGAACCGCTAGGCGGGAAGCTGGGTGGCGGGGAGCTGGGGAGAGCTGATGAGGCAGAAACCGGGCGGCAGAAAGCTGGGCAGTGCTGATGAGGCAGAAGCGGTGGGAGGGGAGCTGGGGAGTGCTGATAAGGCAGAAGCAGCCGGAGGGCTCGGGCCGGTATGTAAAGTGAGAAATAAGGGAACTCCAGTCTCGAGCACACCAGAGAGATCCAGGCGCCGGGCCCCTTCTCCCCGGGCACGCTGGGCGCCACGCCTCCCGCCAGACGGACTGGTGCAGTCTACACATCTGGGGTGGGGGCGCAGCACCAAGAGGACGGGGAGAAGCCAACGAAGGAAGGACCCTACGAAACGCACCCTCAAAGCAACCAACCCAGCCACGGAAAAACACGTCTCAGGGCTCTGGTTATCTGACATATGATGAAACTCTACGAAACATAGATTCAGCAAAAATACTGAGAACAAGAGCAAAAATAATGATATTAAGAGTTGTTGACTTTTGGATGGAGCTATGAGTGACTTTACATTTATCTCTAAACTCGATTTTTCTATACTGGGCAAATAAAATATTTGTGAAAGCTAGATTAAATAGAAAGCTATAGGTTTTAAGTGAAAAGGAATTCAAATAATTTTCCAGCATGATAAATGTTCATATTCCTAAATATGAACTACTTTACAAAAGCACCAGTGATTTTAAAGAAACATTAGATGATTTTTAAAGGAAGTCAGTTATAATACTGCAGTTTATAGTGATACTGAGTGTTTGCTAGCTCCATTAATCAGGATATTAAGTTAATAGTATATAATATGCCATAAAGAAATTATATGAGCAAAAGGAGAACACAATGATTTTAAGTGGGCTGGTGACCTGAATTTCTTTCAGTGAGGGGAAACATCAGAGTCATTTGATCAATGAAGTGCCTTTTATAAATCTTCAGGAAATCTCCTATGAAGGCTTTAAGAAGATGGATTTCTTATTACTTCTGATGTATGTTCCCATGAAATTTTTACCATTGCCACCATGGGCCTGCCCAGCCTAAGAGATGGAAACTGTGAGTCCAGCACACTGACGCCCACCATCAGTAAGAAGATTGCACACTGAGGAGGCCATGACCAGCCTGCTGACTGAAATCTATACTGTAAAAGGATGATGCTGCTCCAGCAATCCTGAAACCCTGCCCTAGGATCAATGAAAAGTGGTGTCAACCTTAGAATTTCAATATGCCTAGGCAGATAGTTATCTTTAAATATAAGAACAGTATCATTTTCTGGAGAAACCAAAAGAATTCAGAAAAATTCTACAGTAGTCTACTCTGCCCTTCCTCCCCGTTCCGTCTTGTTAGTAACAGCCAAATCCAGGCACAAAGATGTCCTAACTTCTACACCTGAGGTTGCCCACAACGTGTGCTAGGTGACGCATCTTATAGAGCACATATGCAAACAATTATGGGATCTGAAAAATAATAACTCAGGCAGAAAAATTAGGAATTAGTGCCCCTAAGTGAACCAGTGGGAAAAAGGGAGGCTTAGAGAGTTTAAACAACTTTCCCCAGTAGCTGATAAGTTACGGTGGCCTTAGACAAGCTGACAAGAGTGGTAGCAAAAAGGCTTCAAGGATTACAAATTGTTCTACTATAAGGTTTTAAAAAGGTTTCAAAGGCAAAGAAGAGCAAATGAAGCCATGAATTTTACAATCTACATATTTTTAGCCCTTTCTCTTTTTTGCTTTTCTTGGGTAAACTAATTAGACCCTGCAAACACATTCCCACCCACAATGTTGTCTCCATTGCTTTAGGGCCTCACCTCTGAGCAGCCAGAGGAAATGCAACTGACCCCTTATCTAGTTAACAACCTTTTATACTCTGACCTTTCGCTTTGCTTTCTCCATGCCAACATAAGACGTACAAAGATTCTTCTGCCTCAAAGATGCCGCAGCTTTCTTCTCAGCTAATTACCGCCAGCTAAAAATAACTGTTCCACATACTCAGAGATATATGGCAATCAAGCAACCAAGTGCCCCTTTTGCCAATGACATGTTTTTAAAAAATATGTTCAATGAGAGGCTCTTTGAAAATTATTCACTTTTTTCTGAGTTGCAAAGGAAAACGAAAGGCAAATTATGGCTCTATAAGCAACTGTTTGCACAGATCCCATTAAGTCGCCATCCACAGGGCTATTGACAACTAGCTCTTTTCTCTTGTCATTTCGCTTACCAGGCAGAAATGATTACAAACTTAATTTCTTTGGGGGGTTATTTAGGTTAGAGAGGGCCCCTTGATAATGCAGAAGTCATAACGGCCACCAGAGACAGGAGAACAATAGCTCCCAGTGCTTCCACAATGGAGAGAGAGATAACTGAATGTCATATTCTGAAGAAATTCAAACCATCATTGATTTTTTCAGATGAAAAAACTGAGGCTCAAAGAGGTTAGGGGGTTAACCAAAGTCAGTCAGTGTTTTAGTTTCCAGCAAAGCTGAAAGCAGGCGCTAAGCATTGCAACACCTGGTGTCTTCCTTCCTCCCCTCCATCCTGCTGCTACTAGTGTCAGTGGCAAATACAAGCCAGTTCAAGGAAATGTGGCCTCAGCGAGGAGTACTAAGGACCAAGCACCAATGCATCTTGCCATTTACAACAAATTCCTTAATTACAAGGCTTCATTTATTCACAGAAGCTGCCTCTTTTGTACATAGTCAAACACACACACACACACACACACACACACGCACACAGTGTGACAGATAATTTATCATTATCTGAATGCACTCAGGGTGGTCAATTTCAGCCAGAGTGAAGAACAGAGAAAGGCAGGGTCAAGGGCACTATAGAAATAGCTGTTCCTGCTTCACTTTTCAGCCCTCCTTCCCCTCCCATCAGCCCACTTTCATTACTTTTCTCTTTGATGCAAAATCTGAAAATCTTGGTCAGGCAGCTCTGCTTATCAGTGGGTTCTTAATAACCCACTTTTATCAAATTTCATCTGATGGACCCAAAATAGAGTTGATCTTAGCAAAAAGTACCCTTATCAGTCCTAAAACGACACTGTCCCAAAGTGAATAGTGTTAGCAGCCAACTCTCTAGAACCAGAAAGAAGTATGTTTAAATCCTCAATCCATCACTTTCTAGCCATGCTGTCATGTCCAACTCATTCTTCTTAAACAATATCTCACTAAGCACACTAGACTGTAGAAATGCACACAGATAGGGCCTTACCTTTTCTGGCTTTATTCCTGCGAGGCAGCAGTAGATACTAACATATCTGTCACTCCAGTTAATGTAAAGGTTTAACTGGTACAAGTGCTGTGCAGGCAGGTCTCTGGAACAATGAGAGCACCCAGGAGAAGGCTTTGCTTTAGTTACAAAGGTCAGGAAAGGTTTCCCCTAGGGAGGGACCGAGATCAGAAGCATGAGTGGGCAGTAAGTGGGCAAAGTAAGGATGATCTGGCATTCCTGGCAAATATGTGGTGCAGGGGGACCTGGACCTTGGCCAGGACAAGATGCTGAGTCTTTGCAGTGCAGAGCAGAGAGGAGGGGCACGCCATGAGGACAGAGAAATGGAAAGAAGACTGTGGCCATGGTGAGGAGGTTTGTCCTCATTCTAAGAAGGGCTGGGAGGTACGGGGCATGGTCTGACTTATGTGGAGGACAGACTGGAGACAACATGGACACAGACACACAGGTGGAAGGCCAGGAGGTAATCCACAGAAGGGCTGCAATGAGAATTTTAATGGAAAGAAAAAACAGAAGCTAAGGGATATTTAAGAACTAAAATCAGCAGGCCTGAATGGTAAGTTGGATATGAGAAGTGAGAGAGAAAGGGATAAACCAGAGCTCACTCATAAAACTTTGGCTTGTGTGACTGGATAGGTGTTGGCACCATTTTCTAAAAACCAGAATGTAAGAAGGAGCAGACTAGTGACTTAAACCTCAGAGCCTCAGTTTTCTCATCTGTAAAATGGGAATAGTCCTACATATATCACAATGTTTTTGAAAGCATTAGAAAATATTCCTAGAAAATGAAGCCTTCATACAAAGTGGTGTATGTTTCTCCCCCAAATAAATGGGACCTATTCTTATAGGCTTCTTTTTATTGATCTGATTGGAAACTCAGGATCTCAGATATTCATTTCTTTTCATCCTCTTCTCTGATGGCTCTACCAAATTGCTGGTTTACTGATCTCATCACCCTAAACAACGTATAGTACTCCATACTAGTCAAATAGGCAAGTTGGCAATTGCTCTTCTGAACAATGTCACTGCTACAGTGCAGCTCATAGTGGCTCACTTGGCTGTTCAAGGGAAAAATTCTTGTAAATGCAGCTCTTATTATTCGCCAAATGTTCATGCACAAATGCATTTATTTTACCAAGAGCGTAGTGTTGGGTCATTTAAGGAGAATGGGAAAACACAACTCACAATTGAAGAGGCAAAATAGCATACATACAGCACTCCAGAGCTTGCAAACCCCTTCATATACACTATACCAATTGTACCTCACACTGACTGCGGAGAGGTTGAGATGATGAGAAAGGGCAGCTATATTTATGATTATTTTTACAAGTAAGGTTAACTTAGACAAAGTAACTGTCTCCAGGTCACAACTCAAGGAAGTAATACATTTCTGTGATGAAAATACAAGTCTTGGGGCTTCTGATTTTATCATGTGTCTATCAAAATCCCCCACCTGCCAACGTTAAGCCATACAATGTAGAACATAAAAACCATAC
The DNA here is from genome assembly GCF_049354715.1 of Callithrix jacchus. Lineage (NCBI taxonomy): Eukaryota > Metazoa > Chordata > Mammalia > Primates > Cebidae > Callithrix > Callithrix jacchus. Next base: position 19,633,758 of record NC_133520.1, on the reverse strand, counting down.
AGCCTCTGAAACAGAGCAGAGGGGCGAGATCAAAACTCATTTGAACTTACATAATCATATTTTATCAATTCATTATTAGTCCACTATTATCATTGTGGTCGTCATTAATAGACAAGACGTGTTGAGCAACTACTACCTGCCAGACCAAATTGGAAGGACTTTATCTGTGCTGTTTCACTGAACCTTTACTTTCAACAAAGGTGCTCTTAAAAATCAGAATTATGAAAGTACAGATGAGAAAATGGAAGCCGAGAAGGCTTGAGTTGACTAAACCTGCTCCTAAATCCTAGCCTTTTTCCAAGGCCACTCTACTAGACTTGCTTCTGTGGGATCTATTGTATTCATAGTCAAATACCAATAAGGCCAAGACAATGAGTACTTTTGAGTTCTTCTGGGTTTTGGGGAAAATTTAAACAATGTCTCCCAATCTCCTGAATGCATTTAATGTATTCGGCCGATTCGATAAGCGAACAGGCATGAACGCTTATCTGAGATGATACCACTCTAGTTTCACTGTAACAGTACATTTTGTCTAGAATATTTCTATCTCAAATGCTGATCCTCATTCTGTTACTTACTGGCTGTATATCGTTGGACAAGTGGCTTAGCAGCTCAGACACTCAATTTAGTAGTCTGTGAAGTAGGGTTGACGATAATTCCAATAGTATAATAAAAGTGGAACCATCTGCAGAAAGCTCTTGACATGGTTTCTAGAACATGGTTAGTAAGCCACACATATTAACTATGATTATTTTTTATTTTGATGATCCTTGTGACCACAGAACAGAGGTTAGCTACATTCTACAGAAAGGAAACTGGTTCTAAGATATAAAGTGTTTTGTGTAAATTCACCCAGCTTGATAGAATAAAGATAAGGAAGCACGTCTCCTAAATGTGACAGAGAAAATTTTTGTTACTAAAATCTCCAGCAACTCTCTGAGGAGGTGGGTCTTGGTAGCTGAAGAATTCTGAAAGTAGAAGTGGACAGAAGCTAAAATGCTCATCGGGAAAAGATAAGAAATCAAGAAACCTGAAAATGATTCAATAGTGAGCAAAGAGAAAAACAGGGGAGAGGGAGAATATGTTCAAAGGGATTTGAGAAATTTTCTCCCCACACACAATGTAAATTACTATGAAAATACTGTGTTAGAAAAAATACACAAGGCCCTTTTCTACACTATTTTAAAGTATATACACCGTCTCAATATTGGCTGTCTTGTAAAATACAAAAATTCTATTTTTATGCAGTTACAGAAAATATAAATACCCTAATTTAACCTTAAAAAATTACTCTGAAGACACTCTGATATAAAAAATATACAATGCATTTTTCTACTATGTTTCAAAGTAGATGCACTGACTCAATATTCTCTATCTTGTAAAATACGGAAATTCTAATTTTATGCGGTTACAGAATATATATATACTCATTTTAACACAAATGTTAAACACAAAATCACTAAAAATATAAATATTCTCTTTTTACCCCAACGTTAAAAACAAAATTGTTCTGACAATACTCTGTTAGAAAAAATATACAATGCCCTTTTCTATTCTGTTTTAAAGTATATACACCATCTCCATATTCCCTATTGTAAAACATGGAAATTCTATTATTACGTGAATAGAGAAAATGTAAGTATTTCCTTTTGATTTCAATGTTGAAAACCAAATTACTCTAAAGACACTGTTAGAAAAAATACACAATGCTTTTTTTACTATCTTTTTTAGTATACACAATCTCAATATTCTCTCACATGTAAAACACAAAAATTCTAAATTTACGTGGTTAGACACAAATATAAATATTCTCTATGCACCCCAATGTAAAAAACAAAATTGCGTGGAAGATACTCTGTTAAAAAAAATACAATACTCTTTTCTACTCTCTTATGGTATATATATACCATGTCAATATTCTCTCTCATGTAAAATACTGAAAATCTAAATTTACGCTGTTAGAAATAAATATAAATATCCTCTATGTCCCCGAATGATATAAGCAAAATTGCTCGAAAAATAATCTGTTAGAAAAAATATACAATGCCCTCTTCTACATTCTTTTGGAGTATATACACAATCTCAATATTCTTTGTCATGTAAAATACCAAAATTCTAAATTTACGTGAATAGAAAAACATATAAATATTATCTATTTACCCAAATGCTGAAAGCAAAATTGTTCTAATGATAATCTGTATGAAAAAATATACAATGCCCTTTTCTACACTCTTTTGGAGTATATACACCAAATCAATATGCTCTCTCATTTAAAATATTGAAATTCTAAATCTACGTGGATAGAAAATATATAAATATTATTTATGTACCACAATGTTAAAAGCAAAATAGCTCAAAAGAAAATCTGTTCCAAAAAATATATAATGCCATTTTCTACTCTGTTTTGGAGTATATAAACCATCTCAATAGCTCTCTCATGAAAAATATTTAAATTCTCAATTTACGTGGTTGCAAACAATATAAATATTTTCTATGTACACCAACGTTAAAAATATTGCACATAATATAGTGTGTAAGAGAAAATATACAATGCCCTTTTTTACTCTTTCTCGGAGTATATACACCAAATCAATAGGCTCTCTCATGAAAAATACCGAAATTCTAAATTTACACGAATAGAAAAAAATCTAAATATTATCTAGGCACCCCAATGTTAAAAGAAAAATTGCACTGAATATCATCTGTCAGAAAAAATATACAATGCCCTTTTCTACTCTGTTTTGAAGTATATACACCAACTCAATATGCTCTCTCATGTAAAATACCAAAATTGTAAATTTACGTGCATCGAAATGGATCTAAATATTATCTACGCACCACAATGTTAAAAACAAAATTTCTCTGAATATAATCTGTCAGAAAAAATATAAAATGCCCTTTGCTACTCTGTTTTGGAGTATATACACCAGCTTAATATGCTATCACATGTAAAATACAGAAATTCTAAACTTACACGAATTGAAAAAAATCGAAATGTTATCTAGGCACACCAGTGATAAAAACAATATTGCTCTGAATATAATCTGTCAGAAAAAATATACAATGAATATTTCTACTCTGTTTTGGGGTATATACACCAACTCAATATGCTCTCCCATGTAAAATACCGAAATTCTGATTTACACGAACCGAAATAAATCTAAATATTATCTAGGCACGCCAATGTTAAAAGCAAAATAGCTCTGAATATTATCTGTCAGAAAAAATATACAATGCCCTTTTCTACTCTGTTTTGGAGTATATGCACCAACTCAATATACTGTCTCATGTAAAATACCGAAATTCTAATTTTACGCGAATCAAAAAAAATCTAAATATTATCTAGGCACCCCAATGTAAATAGAAAATGGCTCTGAATACAATCTGTCAGAAAAAATGTACAATGCCCTTTTCTACTCTGTTTTGGGGTATATACACCAACTCAATATGATCTCTCATGAAAAACACCAAAATTCTAAATTTACGTGAATCAACAAAAAGCTAAATGTAATCTAGGCACCCCATTGTTAAAAGCAAAATTGCTCTGAATATAGTCTGTCAGGAAAAATATGCAATGCCCTTTTCAACTCTTTTTTGGAGTATATACACCAACTCAATATGCTCTCTCATGTAATATACCGAAATTCTAACTTTACGCGAATCGAATAAAATCTAATTATTATCTAGGCACCCCAAAGTTAAAAGCAAAATTGTTCTAAATATAATCTGTCAAAATAAATATACAATGCCTTTTTCTACTCTGTTTTGGCGTATATACACCAACTCAATATGCTCTCTCATGTAAAATACCGAAATTCTTAGTTTACATGAACCGAATAAAATCTAAATACTATCTAGGCACCCCAATGATAAAAGCATAATTTCTCTAAATATAATCTGTCATAATAAATATACAATGCCCTTTTCAACTCTGTTTTGAAGTATATACACCAACTCAATATGCTCTCTCATGTAAAATACCAAAATTGTAATTTTACGTGAATCGAAATGGATCTAAATATAATCTACGCACCACAATGTTAAAAGCAAAATTTCTCTGAATATAAGCTGTCAGAAAAAATATAAAATGCCCTTTTCTACTCTGTTTTAGAGTATATACACCAGCTCACTATGCTCTCACATGTAAAATACGGAAATTCTAAACTTACACGAACTGAAATAAATTGAAATATTATCTAGGCACACAATGTTAAAAGCAATATTGCTCTGAATATAATCTGTCAGAAAAAATATACAATGAATATTTCTACTCTGTTTTGGGGTATATACACCAACTCAATATGCTCTCCCATGTAAAATACCAAAATTCTAATTTACACAAACCGAAATAAATCTAAATATTATCTAGGCACGCCAATGTTAAAAGCAAAATAGCTCTGAATATAATCTGTCAGAAAAAATATAAAATGCCTTTTTCTATTCTGTTTTGGAGTATATACACCAACTCAATATGCTCTCTCATGTAAAATACGAAAATTCTAATTTTACGGGAATCGAAAAAAATCTAAATATTTTCTAGGCACTAAAATGTTAAAAGAAAACTTGCTCTGATTATAAACTGTCAGAAAAAATATACAATGCCCTTTTCTACTCTGTTTTGGAGTATATGCACCAACTCAATATGCTGTCTCATGTAAAATACCGAAATTCTAATTTTACATGAACCGAATAAAATCTAAATATTATCTAGGCACCCCAATGTAAATAGAAAATGGCTCTGAATACAATCTGTCAGAAAAAATGTACAATGCCCTTTTCTACTCTGTTTTGGGGTATATACACCAACTCAATATGCTCTCTCATGAAAAACACCGAAATTCTAAATTTACGCGAATCGAAAAAAAGCTAAATGTAATCTAGGCACCCCATTGTTAAAAGAAAAATTGCTCTGAAAATAGTCTGTCAGGAAAAATATACAATGCCTTTTTCAACTCTTTTTTGAAGTATATACACCAACTCAATATGCTCTCTCATGTAAAATACCGAAATTCTAATTTTACGCGAATCGAATAAAATCTAATTATTATCTAGGCACCCCAAAGTTAAAAGCAAAATGGTTCTGAATATAATCTGTCGGAATAAATATACAATGACCTTTTCTACTCTGTTTTGGCGTATATACACCAACTCAATATGCTCCCTCATGTAAAATACTGAAATTCTTATTTTACATGAACCGAATAAAATCTAAATACTATCTAGGCACCCCAATGATAAAAGCATAATTTCTCTAAATATAATCTGTCAGAAAAAATATACAATGCCATTTTCTACTCTGTTTTGGAGTATATATACTAACTCAATATGCTCTCTCAAGTAAAACACCGAAATTCTAATTTTACACGAACCGAAAAAAATCTAAATATTATCTAGGCACCCCAATGTTAAAAGCAAAATTGCTCTGAAGACAATCTGTCAGATAAAATGTACAATGCCATTTTCTACTCTGTTTTGAAGTATATACACAAACTCAATATGCTCTCTCATGTAAAATACTGAAATTCTCAATTTACGCAAATCAAGAAAAATCTAAATATTATCTAGGCACCCCAATGTTGAAAGCAAAATTGCTCTGAATATAAACTGTCAGATAAAACATACAATGCCCTTTTCTACTCTGTTTTGGAGTATATACACCAATTCAATATGCTCTCTCATGTAAAATATCGAAATTCTAATTTTACACGAATCGAATAAAATCTAAATATTATCTAGGCACCGCAATGTTAAAAGCAAAATTGCTCTGAAAATAATCTGTCAGATATAACATACAATGCCCTTTTTTACTCTGTTTTGGAGTATATACACCAATTCAATATACTCTCTCATGTACAATACCGAAATTCTAAATTTACGCGAATCAAAAAAAAAAATCTAAATATTATCTAGGCACCCCAATGTTAAAAGCAATATTGCTCTAAATATAATCTGTCAGAAAAAATATACAATGCCCTTTTCTACTCTGTTTTAGAGTATATACACCAACTTATTATGCTCTCATGTAAAATACCGAAATTCTAATTTTATGTGAATCGAATAAAATCTAAATATTAACTACGCACCCCAAGGTTAAAAGCAAAATTTCTCTGGATATAGTCTGTCAGAAAAAAATACACAATGCCCTCTTCTACTCTGTTTTAAAGTATATACACCAACTCAATATGCTCCCTCATGTAAAATACTAAAATTTTAAATTTACACGAATCGAAAAGAATGTATATATCATATAGGCACCCCAAAGATAAAAGCAAAATTGCTCTGAATATAATCTGTCAGATAAAACATACAATGCCCTTTTCTACTTTGTTTTGGGGTATATACACCAACTCAATATGCTCTCTCATGTAAAATACCAAAATTCTAATTTTACGCAAATTGAAAAAGATTTAAATATTATCTAAGCACCCCAAAGTTAAAAGATAAATTGCTCTGAATAGAATCTGTCAGATAAAACATACAATGCCCTTTTCTACTCAGTTTTGGAGTATATACATCAACTCAATATGCTCTCTTATGTAAAATAAAGAAATTCTAATTTTACAGAAACCTAAAAAAATCTAAATATTATCTAGGCACCCCAATGTTAAATACAAAATTTCTCTGAATATAATCTCTCAGAGGAAATATCCAATGCCCTTTTATACTCTGTTTTGGGTATATACACCAACTCAATATGCTCTCTCATGTTAAATACCGAAACTCTAATTTTACGCGAATTGAAAAAAATCTCAATATTATCGAGGCACCCCAATGCTAAAAGTAAAATTGCTCTGAATATAATCTGTCAGAAAGAATATACAATGCCTTTTTCTACTCTGTTTTAGAGTATATACACCAACTCAATATGTAATCTCATGTAAAATACCGAAATTCTAATTTTACACAAACCGAGAAAAATAAAATATTATGTAGGCACCCCAATGTTAAAACGAAAATTGCTCTAAAAATAATCTGTCAGAAAAAATATACAATGCCCTTTTCGACTCTGTTTTCGAGAATATACACCAACTCAATATGTTCTCCCATGTAAAATACCAAAATACTAAATTTACACGAATCAAAAAAAATCTAAATATTATCTATGCACCCCAAAGTTAAATGCTAAATTGCTCTGAATATAATCTCTCAGAAAAAATATACAATGTTTTTTTCTACTCTGTTTTGGAGTATATACACCTACTCAATATGCTCTCTCATATAAAATATCAAAATTCAAAGTTTACGCGAATCGAAAAAAATCTAAATATTACTAGGCACCCCAATGGTGAAAGCAAATTTGCTCTAAATATAATCTGTCAGAAAAAATATACAATGCCCTTTTCTACACTTTGTTGGAGTATATACACCAACTCAATATGCTCTCTCTTGTAAAATACCGAAATTCTAAACTTTCGCGAATCGAAAAAAATCTAAATATTTTATAGGCACCCCAATGTTAAAAGCAAAATTGCTCTGAATATAATGTGTCATAAAAAATATACAATGCTTTTTATACTCTGTTTTGTAGTATATACACCAACTCAATATGCTCTCTCATGTAAAATACCGAAATTCTAACTTACGCGAATCGAAAAAAATCTAAATATTATCTAGGCAACCCAATGATAAAAGAAAATGTCTCTGAATATAATCTGTCAGAAAAAATATACACTGCCCTTTTCTACACTGTTTTGAAGTATATACCCCAACTCTATATGCTCTCTCATGTAAAATACCGAAATTCTAAATTTACGCTAATCAAATACAATCTGAATATTATCTAGGCACCCCAACGTTAATAGCAAAATTGCTCTAAATACAATCTGTCAGAAAAAATACACAATGCCCTTTTCTACTCTGTTTTGGAGTATATACACCAACTCAATATGCTCTCTCATGTAAAATACCGAAATTCTAAATTTATGCAAATCGAAAAAATCTAAATATTACCAAGGCACTTCAATGTTAAAAGCAAAATTTCTCTTAATATAATCTGTCAGAAATTATATACAATGCCCTATTCTACTTTGTTTTGGAGTATATACACCAACTCAATATGCTCTCTCATGTAAAATACCAAAATTCTAATTTTACGAGAATAGTAAAAAATCTAAATATTATCTAGGCACCCCAATGTTAAATGCTAAATTGCTCTAAATATAGTCTCTCAGAAAAAATATACAATGCCTTTTTCTACTTAGTTTTGGAGTATATAAACCAACTCAATATGCTCTCTCATATAAAATATCAATATTGAAATTTTACGCGAATCGAAAAAAATCTAAATATTATCTAGGCACTCCAAAGGTAAAAGCAAAATTGCTCTAAATATAATTTGTCATAAAAAATATACAAGGCCCTTTTCTAACTTGTGATTGTGTATATACACCAACTCAATATGCTCTATCTTGTAAAATACCGGAATTCTAAAGTTTCACGAATCAAAAAAAATCTAAATATTTTCTAGGCACCTCAATGTTAAAAGCAAAATTTCTCAGAATATAGTCTGTCAAAAAAAATATACAATGCTTTTCTCTACTCATTTTTGGATTATATACACCAACTCAAAATGCTCTCTCATGTAAAATACCAAAATTCTAATTTTACGCAAATCGAAACAAATCTAAATATAATCTAGGCACCCAAAGGTTAAAAGCAAAATTGCTCTGAATATAGTTTGTTAGGAAAAATAAACAATGCCCTTTTCTACTCTGTTTTTGGGTATAAACAACAACTCAATATGCTCTCTCATGTAAAATACAGATATTCTAAATTTACGCAAGTTGATAAAAAGCTAAATACGACCTAGGTACCCCAATGTCAAAAGCAAAATTGCTCTGAATATAATCTGTCAGAAAAAATATACAATGCCCTATTATACTTTGTTTTGGAATATATACACCAACTCAATATACTCTCTCATGTAACATACAAAAATTCTTAATTTACGCAAATTGAAGAAAATCTAAACATTATCTAGGCTCCCCAATGTTAAAAGCAAAATTTCTCTGATTATAATGTGTGAGAAAAAATATACAATGCCCTTTTCTACTCTGTTTTGGAGTATATACACCAACTCAATAAGCTCTCTCGTGTTAAATACAGAAATTCTAATGTTACACTAATTGAAAAGAATCTAAATATTATCAAGGCATTCAAATGTTAAAAGCAAAATTGCTCTAAATATAATCTGTCAAAAAAATATACAATGCCCTTTTCTACTCGGTTTTGGAGTACATAGACCAACTGAATATGCTCTGTCATGTAAAATACTGAAATTCTAAATTTACGCGAATTGAAAAAAATCTAAATATTATCTAGGAACACTAATGTTAAAAGCAAAATTTCTCTGAATATAATCTGTCAGAAAAAATATACAATGCCCTTTTCTACTCTGTTTTCCAGTATATAAACCAACTGAATATGCTCTTTCATGTAAAATACCGAAATTCTAATTTTAGGCAAATCGAAATAAATCTAAATATTATCTAGGAACCCCAGTGTTAAAAGCAAAATTTCTCTGAATATAATCTGTCAGAAAAAATATACAATGCCCTTTTCTACTCTGTTTTGGTGTATGTACACCAACTCAATATGCTCTCGCATGTAAAATACCGAAATTCTAATTTTAGGCGAATCAAAAATAATCTAAATATTATCTGGGCATCCCAGTGTTAAAAACAAAATTGCTCTGAATATAATTTGTCAGAAAAAATACACAATGCCCTTTTCTACTCTGTTTTGAAGTATATACACCAACTCAATATGCTCTCTCATGTAAAATATCGAAATTCTAATTTTACGCGAATCGAAAATAATCTAAATATTTTCTGGGCACCCCAGTGTTAAAAGCAAATTTGCTGAAAATATAATCTGTCAGAAAAAATATTCAATGCCTTTTTCTACTCTGTATTGGAGTATATACACCAACTCAATATGCTCTCTCATGGAAAATAAAGAAATTCTAAATTTACGCGAATCGAAAAAAATCTAAATATTTTCTAGGCACCCCAATGTTAAAAGCAAATTTGCTGTGAATATAATCTGTCAGAAAAAATATACAATGCCTTATTCTACTCTGTTTTGGAGTATATACACCAACTCAATATGCTCTCTCATGTAAAATACCGAAATTCTAATTTTACGTGAATTGAAAAAAAATCTAAATATTATCTAGGCAACCCATTGTTAAAAGAAAATGGTTCTGAATATAGTCTGTTATAAAAAATATACAATGCCCTTTTCTACTCTGGTTTGGAGTATATACACCAACTCAATATGCTCTCTAATGTAAAATACCGAAATTCTAAATATACGCGAATCGAAAAAAATCTAAATATTTTCTAGGCACCCGACTGTTATCAGCAAAATTTCTCTAAATACAATCTGTCTAAAATAATATACAATGCCTTATTCTACTCTGTTTTGGAATATATACACCAACTCAATATGCTCTCTAATGTAAAATACCGAAATTCTAATTTTAAGCAAATCGAATAAAATCTAAATATTATTTAGGCACCCCAATGTTAAAAGCAAAATTCCTCTGAATATAATTTGTCAGAAAAAATATACAATGCCTATTTCTACTCTGCTTTGGAGTATATACACCAACTCAATATGCTCTCGCATGTAAAATACCGAAATTCTAATTTTAGGCGAATCAAAAAAATCTAAATATTATCAGGGCACCCCAGTGTTAAAATCAAAATTGCTCTGAATATAATCTGTCAGAAAAAATATACAATGCCCTTTTCTACTCTGTTTTGGAGTATATACAACAACTCAATATGCTCTCTCATGTAAAATATCGAAATTCTAATTTTATGCGAATCGAAAATAATCTAAATATTTTCTGGTCACCCCAGTGTTAAAATCAAATTTGATGAAAATATAATCTGTCAGAAAAAATATACAATGCCCTTTTCTACTCTGCTTTGGAGTATATACACCAATTCAATATGCTCTCTTATGAAAAATGCCGAAATTCCAATTTTAGGCAAATCAAAAAAAATGTAAATATTATCTAGGCACCCCAATGTTAAAGGAAAATTGCTGTGAATATAATCTGTCAGAAAAAATATACAATGCCTTTTTCTACTCTGTTTCAGAGTATATACATCAACTCAATATACTCTCTCATGTAAAACACCGAAATTCTAAATATATGCTAATTGAATAAAATCTAAATATTATTTAGGCACCCCAATGTATATAGCAAAATTCCTCTAAATATAGTTTGTCAGAGAAAATATACAATGCCTTTTTCTACTCTGTTTTGGACTATATACACCAACTCAATATGCTCTCTCTTGTAAAATACCGATATTATAATTTTATGAAAATCGAAAAGAATCTAAATATTATCTAGGCACCCCAATGTTAAAAGCAAAATTGCTCTGAATATAGTTTGTCAGAAAAAATATACAATGCTCTTTCCTACTCTGTTTTCGAGTATATACACCAACTCAATATGCTCTCTCATGTAAAATACCGAAATTCTAATTTTAGGCGAATCAAAAAAAATGTAAATATTATCTAGGCACCCCAGTGTTAAAAGAAAATTGCTCTGAATATAATGGGTCAGAAAAAATATACAATGCCTTTTTCTACTCTGTTTTGGAGTATATACACCAACTCAATATGCTCTCTCGTGGAAAATACAGATATTCTAAATTCACGCGAATCGAAAAAAATCTAAATATTTTCTAGTCACCCCAATGTTAAAAGCAAATTTGCTGTGAATATAATCTGTCAGTAAAAACATACAATGCCTTTTTCTACTCTGTTTTGGAGTATATACAACAACTCAATATCCTCTCTGATGTAAAATACTGAAATTTTAAATTTACGCGAATTGAAAAAAATCTAAATATTATCTAGGCACCTTATTGGTAAAAGCAAAATTGCTCTGGATATAATCTGTCAGAAAAAATATACAATGCCCTTTTCTACTCTGTTTTAAAGTATATACACCAACTCAATATGCTCTCTCATGTAAAATAACGAAATTTTAATTTTACGCAAATTGAATAAAATCTAAATATTATTTAGGCACTTCAATGTTAAAAGCAAAATTCCTCTGAATGTAGTTTGTCAGAAAACATATACAATGCCTTTTTCTACTCTGCTTTGGAGTATATACACCAACTCAATATGCTCTCGCAGGTAAAATACCCAAATTCTAATTTTAGGCGAATCAAAAAAAATCTAAATATTATCGGGGCACCCCAGTGTTAAAAGAAAAATTGCTCTGAGTATAATCTTTCAGAAAAAATATAAAATGCTCTATTCTACTCTGTTTTGGAGTATATACAATAACTCAATATGCTCTCTCATTTAAAATACCGAAATTTTAATTTTATGCGAATCTAAAAAAATCTAAATATTAACTAGGTGCCCCAATGTTAAAGCAAAATTTCTCTGAATATAATCTGTCAAGAAAATATACAATGTCCTTTTATACTCTGTTTTGGAGCATATACACCAACTCAATATGCTCTGTTATGTAAGATACTGAAATTCTAATTTTAGGCGAATCGAAAAGAATGTAAATATTATCTAGGCACCCCAATGTTAAAGGAAAATTGCTCTGAATATAATCTGTCAGAAAAAATATACAATGCCTTTTTCTACTTTATTTTGGAGTATATACACCAACTCAATATGCTCTCTCATGTAAAATACCGAAATTCTAAATTTACGTGAATTGAAAAAAATCTAAATATTATCTAGGCACCAAATTGTTAAAGCAAAATTGCCCTAAATATAATCTTTCAGGAATAATATACAATGCCCTATTCTACTTTGTTTTAGAGTATATACTCCAACTCAATATGCTCTCTCATGTAAAATATCAAAATTCTAATTTTACGCAAATCGAATAAAATTTAAATATTATTTAGGCACCCTAATGTTAAAAGAAAATTTCTCTGAATATAATCTGTTAGAAAAAATATACAACGCCTGTTTCTACTCTGTTCTAGAGTATATACACCAACTCAATATGCTGTCTAATGGAAAATACAGAAATTCAAAATTTACGCGAATAGAAAAAAATCTAAATACTTTCTAGGCACCCCAATGATAAAAGCAAAATTGCTCTGAATATAATCTGTCAGAAAAAATATACAATGCCCTACTCTACTTTGTTTTGGAGTATATACTCCAACTCAATATGCTCTCTCATGTAAAATACCAGAATTCTAAATTTACACGAATCGAAAAAAATCTAAATATTATCTAGGCACCCCAATGTTAAAGCAAAATTGTTTTAAATATAATCTGTCAGAAAAAATATACAATGCGTTTTTCTACCCTGTTTTGGAGTATATACTCCAACTCAACATGCTCTCTCTTGTAAAATACGAAAATTCTAATTTTACACGAATCGAGAATAATCTAATTATTATCTAGGCACCCCAATGTTAAAAGAAAAATTGCTCTGAATATAATCTGTCAGAAAAAATATACAATGCCCTTTTCTACTCTGTTTTGGAGTATATACAACAACTCAATATACTCTCCCTTCTAAAATAACGAAATTCTCATTTCACGCGAATTGAAAAAAATCTAAATATTAACTAGGCACACCAATGTTAATAGAAAATGGCTCTGAATAGAATCTGTCAGAAAAAATATACAATGTCCTTTTCTACTCTGTTTTGGGGCATATACACCAACTCATGCTCTCTCATGTAAAATACCGAAATTCTAAATTTACGCGAATCGAAAAAAATCGAAATATTATCTACGCACCCCAATGTTAAAAGCAAAATTGCTCTGAATATAATCTTTCAGAAAGAATATACAATGCCCATTTCTACTCTGGTTTGCAGTATATACACCAACTCAATATGCTCTTTCATGTAAAATACCGAAATTCTAATTTTATACAAACCGAAAAAAATCTAAATATTATCTAGGCACCCCAATGTTAAAAGCAAAATTGCTCTGAAAATAGTCTGTCAGAAAAAATATACAATGCCCTTTTCTACCCTGTTTTGAAGTATATACACCAACTCAATATGCTCTCCATGTAAAATACCGAAATTCTAATTATTCGCAATATAAAAAAAATCTATATATTATCTAGGTACCCCAATGTTAATAGAAAATGGTTGTTAATAAAATCTTTCAGAAAAAATGTACAATGCCCTTTTCTACTCTGTTTCGGTGCATATACAAGAACTCAATAAGCTCTCTCATGAAAATACTGAAATTCTAAATTTATGCGATTTGAGAAAAATCTAAATATTATCTAGGCACCCCAATGTTAAAAAGCAAAATTGTTCTGAATATAATCTGTCAGAAAATATATACAATGCCGTTTTCTACTCTATTTTGGAGTATATAAACCAACTCAATATGCTCTGTCATATAAAATACTGAAATTCTAATTTTACGCGAATCCAAAAAAAATCTAAATATTATTTAGGCACCCCAATGTCAAAAGAAAAATAGCTCTGAATATAATCTGTCAGAAAAAATATACAATGCCCTTTTCTACTCTGTATTGGAGTATATAAACCAACTCAATATGCTCTCTCATGTAAAATATACAAATTCTAATTTTACGTGAATGGAGAATAATCTAAATATTAACTAGGAACCCCAAGGTAAAAAGCAAAATTGCTCTGAATATAATCTGTGAGAAAAAATATACAATGCCCTTTTCTACTCTGTTTTGGAGTATATACACCAACTCAATATGCTCTCTCATGTAAAATACCAAAATTCTGATTTTTACGCGAATTGAATAAAATCTAAATATTATCGAGGCACCCCAATGTTCATAGAAGATGGCTCTGAATATAATTTGTCAGAAAAAATGTACAATTCCTTCTTCAACTCTGTTTTGGAGTATATACACCAACTCAATATGCTCTCTCATGTAAAATACCAGAATTCTAAATTTACACGAATCGAAATAAATCTAAATATTATCTAGGCACCCCAATGTTAAAAGCAAAATTGTTCTGAATATAATCTGTCAGAAAAAATATACAACGCGTTTTTCTACCCTGTTTTGGAGTATATATTCCGACTCAATATGCTTTCTCTTGTAAAATACGGAAATTCTAATTTTACACGAATCGAATAAAAACTAATTATTATCTAGGCACCCCAATGTTAAAAGCAAAATTGCTCTGAATATAATCTGTCAGAAAAAATATACAATGCTCTTTTCTACTCTGTTTTGGAGTATATACACCAACTCAATATACTCTCTCTTATAAAATAACAAAATTCTAATTTTACGTGAATCGAAAAAAATCTAAATATTAACTAGGCACCCCAATGTTAATAGAAAATGGCTCTGAAAAAAATCTGTCAGAAAAAATATACAATGCCCTTTTCTACTCTGTTTTGGGGTATATACACCAACTCAATATGCTCTCTTATTAAAATACCGAAATTCTAAATTTACGCAAATCGAAAAAAATCTAAATATTATCTAGGCACCCCAATGTTAAAAGCAAAATTGCTCTGAATATAATCTTTCAGAAAAAATACACAATGCCCTTTTCTACTCTGTTTTGTAGTATATACACCAACTCAATATGCTCTTACATGTAAAATACCGAAATTCTAATTTTACACAAACCGAAAAAAATCTAAATATTATCTAGGCACCCCAATGTTAAAAGCAAAATTGCTCTAAAAATAGTCTGTCAGAAAAAATATACAATGCCCTTTTCTACTCTGTTTTGGAGTATATACACCAACTCAATATGCTCTCCCATGTAAAATACAGAAATTCTAATTTTTCACGATACAAAAAAAATCTATATAGTATCTAGGCACCCCAATGTTAATAGAAAATGGCTCTTAATATAATCTTTCAGAAAAAATGTACAATGCCCTTTTCTACTCTGTTTTGGTGTATATAAACGAACTCAAATTAACTCTCTCATGAAAATACCTAAATTCTAAATTTATGCGATTCGAGAAAAATCTAAATATTATCTAGGCACCCCAATGTTAAAAGCAAAATTGTTCTGAATATAATCTGTCAGATAAAATATACAATGCCCTTTCCTACTCTGTTTTGGAGTATATACACCAACTCAATATGCTCTCTATTGTAAAATACGAAAATCCAAATTTTACATGAATCGAATAAAATCTAAATATTATCTAGGCACCCCAATGTTCATAGAAGATGGCTCTGAATATAATCTGTCAGAAAAAATGTACGATTTTTTCTTTTACCGTTTTGGAGTATATACACCAACTCAATATACTCTTTCATGAAAAATACCGAAATTCTCATTTTACTCGAAAAGAATTAAATCTGAATATTATCTAGGCACCCCAATATTAAAAGCAAAATTGCTCTGAATATAATCTGTCAGAAAAAATATACAATGCCCTTTTCTACTCTGTTTTGGAGTATATACACACACTCAATATGCTCTCTCATGTAAAATACAGAAATTCTAAATTTACGCGCATCGAAAAAAATCTAAAAAGTATCTAGGCACCTTAATGTTAAAATCAAAATTGCTCTAAATATAATATATCAAAAAATTATAAAATTTCTTTTTCTACTCTGTTTTTCAGTATATATACAAACCCAATATGCTCTCTCAGGGAAAATACCGAAATTCTAATTTTACGTGAATTGAATATAATCTAATTATTATCTAGGCACCCCAATGTTAACAGCAAAGTTGCTCTGAATATAATCTGTCAGAAAAAAATATACAATGCCCTTTTCTACTCTGTTTTGGAGTATATACACCAACTCAATATGCTCTCCCATATAATATAACGAAATTCAAATATTTCATGATACAAAAAAAATCTAAATATTATCTAGGCACCTCAATGTTAATAGAAAATGGTTCTTAATATAATCTTTCAGAAAAAATGTACAATGCTTTTTTCTACTCTGTTTTGGAGTATATACACGAACTCAATAGGCTCTCTCATGAAAATATAGAAATTCTAAATTTACGTGATTCCAGAAAAATCTAAATGTTATTTAGGCACCCTAATGTTAAAAGCAAAATTGTTCTGAATATAATCTGTAATAAAAAATATACAATGCGCTTTTCTACTCTTTTTTGGAGTATATAAACCAACTCAATATGCTCTGTCATGTAAAATACTGAAATTCTAATTTTACGCAAATCCAAAAACATCAAAATATTATCTAGGCACCCCAGTGTTAAAAGCAAAATTGCTCTGAATATCATCTGTAAGAAAAAATATACAATGCCCTATTCTACTCTGTTTTGGAGTATATAGAACTCAATATGCTCTCTCATGTAAAATATAAAAATTCAAATTTTACGTAAATAGAAAATAATCTAAATATTAACTAGGAACCCCAAGGTTAAAAGCAAAATTGCTCTGAATATAATCTGTCAGAAAAAATATACAATGCCCTTTTCTACTCTGTTTTGGAGTATATACACCAACTCAATATGCTCTCTCTTGTAAAATACGGAATTTCTTATTTTACACGAATCGAATAAAATCTAAATATTATCTAGGCACCCCAATGTTCACAGAAGATGGCTCTGAATATAATCTGTCAGAAAAAATGTACAATTCCTTCTTCTATTCTGTTTTGGAGTATATATACCAACTCAATATTCTCTTTCATGAAAAATACAGAAATTCTAATTTTAAGCAAATAGAATTAAATCTGAATATTATCTAGGCACCCCAATGTTAAAAGCAAAATTGTTCTGAATATAATCTGTCAGAAAAAATATACAATGCTCTTTTCTACTCTGCTTTTGAGTATATAAACCAATTCAATATGCTTTCTCATGTAAAATACCGAAATTCTAATTTTACGTGAATCGAAAAAAATCTACATATTAACTAGGCACCCCAATGTTATAAGCAAAATTGCTCTGAATATAATCTGTCAGAAAATATATACAATGCGTTATTCTACTCTGTTTTGGAGTATATTACCAACTCAATATGCTCTCTCTTGTAAAATACGGAAATTTTTATTTTACACGAATCGAATAAAGTCTAATTATTATCTAGGCCACCCAATGTTAAAAGAAAAATTGCTCTGAATATAATCTGTCAGAAAAAATATACAGTGCTTTTTTCTACTCTGTTTTGGAGTATATACACCAACTCAATATGCTCTCTCATGTAAAATACCAAAATTCTAATTTTACGTGAATTGAAAAAAATCTACATATTAACTAGGCACCCCAAGGTAAAAATCAAAATTACTCTGAATATAATCTGTCAGAAAAAATATACAATGCCCTTTTCTACTCTGTTTTAGAGTATATACACCAACTCAATATACTCTCTCATGTAAAATACAGAAATTCTAAATTTACGTGAATCGAAATAAATCTAAATATTATCTAGGCACCCCAATCTTAAAAGTAGAATTGCTCTGAATATAATCTGTCAGAAAAAATATACAATGTCCTTATCTACTCTGGTTTTTAGTATATACACCAACTCAATATGCTCTCTAAGGTAAAATACCAAAATACTAATTTTACCCGAATCGAATAAAATCTAATTATTATCTAGGAAACCCAATGTTAATAGAAAAATTTCTCTGAATATAATCTGTCAGAAAAAATACAATGCTGTTTTCTACTCTGTTTTGGAGTATAAACACCAACTCAATATTCTCTCTCATGTAAAATACCAAAATGCTAATTTTACGCGATTCAAAAAAATCTAAATATTATCTAGACACCCCAGTGTTAAAAGAAAAATTGCTCTGAATATAATCTGTCAGAGAAAATATACAATGCGTTTTTCTACTCTGTTTTGGAGTATATACACCAACTCAATATGCTCTCTCTTGTAAACTACGGAAATTCTAATTATACACGAATCGAATGAAATCTAAATATTATCTAGGCACCCCAATATTCATAGAAAATGTGTCTGAATAAAATCTGTCAGAAAAAATGTACAATTCCCTCATCTACTCTGTTATGGAGTATATACACCAACTCAATATGCTCTTTAATGAAAAATACTGAAATTCTAATTTTACTCGAATAGAATTAAATCTGAATATTATCTAGGCACCCCGATGTTAAAACAAAAATTGCTCTGAATATAATCTTTCATAAAAAATATATAGAATGCCCCTTTCTACTCCGTTTTTTAATATATATACCAACTCAATATGCTCTCTCAGGTAAAATACTGAAATTCTAATTTTGCACGAATCGAATAAAATCTAATTATTATCTAGGCACTTTAATGTTAAAAGCAAAATTGCTCTGAATATAATCGGTCGGAAAAAATATACAATGCCCTTTTCTACTCTATTTTGGAAAATATACACCAACTCAATATGCTCTCCCATGTAAAATACAGAAATTTTAATTTTACGTGAATTGAAAAAAATCTAAATATTATCTAGGCACTCCAATGTTAACAGCAAAATTGCTCTGCATATAATCTGTCAGAAAAAATATACAATGCCCTTTTCTACTCTTTTTTAAAGTATATACACCAACTCAATATGCTCTCTCATGCAAAATACCGAAAGGCTGAATTTACGCGAATCGAAAAAAATCTAAATATTATCTAGGCACCCCAATGTTAAAAGCAAAATTGCTCTGAATATAATCTTTCAGAAAAAATATACAATGCCCTATTCTACTGTGTTTTAGATTATATACACCAACTCCGTATGCTCTCACATGTAAAATACCGAAATTCTAAATTTACATGAATCGAAAAAAATCTAAATATTATCTAGGCACCCCAATGTTAAAAGCAATATTGCTCTGAATATAATCTGTCAGAGAAAATATACAATGCCCTTTTCTACTTTGTTTTGCAGTATATACACCAACTCAATATGCAATCTCATGTAAAATACCGAAATTCTAATTTTACACGAATTGAAAATAATCTAAATAATATCTAGCCGCCCCAATGGTAAAAGAAAATTGCTCTGAATATAATCTGTCAGAAAAAATATACAATGCCCTTTTCTATTCTGTTTTGGAGAATATACACCTGCTCAGTATGCTCTCTCATGTAAAATACAGAAATTCTAATTTTACGCGAATTGAAAAAATCTAAATATTATCTAGGCACTCCAATGTTAACAGCAAAATTGCTCTGAATATAATCTGTCAGAAAAAATATACAATGCCCTTTTCTACTCTTTTTTAAAGTATATACACCAACTCAATATGCTGTCTCATGTAAAATACCGAAAGGCTGAATTTACGCGAATCAAAAAAAATCTAAATGTGATCTAGGCATCCCAATGTTAAAAGCAAAATTGCTCTGAATATAATCTTTCAGAAAGAATATTAAATGCCCTTTTCTACTCTTTTTTATAGTATATAGAACAACTCAATATTCTCTCTCATGTAAAATACCGAAATTCTAACTTTACGCAAATTGAAAAAAATCTAAATAATATCTAGGCGCCCCAACCTAAAAGAAAATGGCTCTTAATATAGTCTGTTAGAAAAAATATACAATGCCTTATTCTACTCTGTTTTGGAGTATATACACCAACTCAGTTTGCTCTCTCATGTAAAATACCGAAATTCTAAATTTACGTGAATCGAAAATGATCTAAATATTATCTAGGCACCCCAATGTTAAAAGCAATATTGCTCTGAATATAATCTGTCAGAGAAAATATACAATGCCCTTTTCTACTCTGTTTTGGAGTATATACACCAACTCAATATGCTCTCTCATGTAAAATACCGAAATTCTAATTTTACGCGAATCGAAAAAAATCTAAATAATATCTAGCCACCCCAAAGGTAAAAGAAATTTGCTCTGAATATAATCTGTCAGAAAAAATATACAATGCCCTTTTCTACTCTGTTTTGGAGTAAATACACCTACTCAGTATGCTCTCTCATGTAAAATACCGAAATTCTAATTTTACGTGAATCGAAAAAAATCTAAATAATATCTAGGCACCCCAAAGTTAAAATAAAATGGCTCTGAATATAGTCTGTTAGAAAAAATATACAATGCCTTATTCTACTCTGTTTTGGAGTATATACACCGACTCAGTACGGTCTCTCATGTAAATACCGAAATTCTAATTTTATGTGAATCGATAAAAATCTAAATATTATCTAGGCACCTCAATGTTAAAAGCAAAATTGATTGTAATATAATCTGTCAGAAAAAATATACAATGCCCTTTTCTACTCTGTTTTGGAGTATATACACCAACTCAGTATGCTCTGTAATGTAAAATACAGAAATTCTAATTTTATGTGAATCGAAAAAAATCTAAATAATATCTAGGCGCCCCACAGTTAAAAGAAAATGGCTCTGAATATAGTCTTCTACAAAAAATATACAATGCCTTATTCTACTATGTTTTGTAGTATATACACCAACTCAGTATGCTCTGTCATGTAAAATACCGAAATTCTGATTTTACGTGAATTGAAAAAAATCTAAATATTATCTAGGCAGCCCAATGTTAAAAACAAAATTGTTCTGAATATGATCTGTCAGACAAAATATACAATGCCCTATTCTACTCTGTTTTGGGGTATATACAACACCTCCATATGCTCTCTCATGTAAAATACAGAAATTCTATATTTAAGCAAATTGAAAAGAATCTAAATATTATCTAGGCACCCCAAATTTAAAAGCAAAATTACTCTTAGTATAATCTGTCAAGAATAATATACAATGCTCTTTTCTACTTTTTTTGTAGTATATACAGCAAATCAATACGCTCTCTCATCTAAAATACCGAAATTCTAATTTTACGTGAATCGAAAAAAATCTAAATAATATCTAGGCGCCCCAATGATAAAAAAAATGGCTCTGAATATAATCTGTCAGACGAAGTATACAATGCTTTTTTCTACTCTCTTTTCATGTATGTACACCCACTCAATATGCTCTCCCATGTAAAATACCGAAATTCTAATTTTATGTGAATTGAAAAAAGTCCAAATATTATCTAGGCACCCCAATGTTAAAAACAAAATTGCTCTGAATATTATCTGTCAGATAAAATATATAATATCTCTTTCTACTGTGTTTTGGTGTATATACACGAACTCAATATGCCCTGTCATGTAAAATACCAAAATTCTAATTTTACGCGAATCGAAAAAAATCTAAATATTATCTAGGCACCCCAATGTTAAAAGAAAATGGATCTGAATATAATCTGTCATAAAAAATATACACTGCTATTTTCTACTCTGTTTTGGATTATATACACCAACTCAATATTCTCTCTCATGTAAAATGCCGAAATTCTAATTCTACAAGAATTGAAATAAAACTAAATAATATCTAGGCACCCCAATGTTAAAAGGAAAACTGCTATGAATAAAATCTGTCAGTAAAAATATACAATGACCTTTTCTACTATGTTTTGGAATATATACACCAACTCAATATGCTCCCTCATGAAAAATACCGAAATTCTAATTTTACAGAAATCGACAAAAATCTAAATATTATCTAGGCATTTCAATGTGAGAAGGAAATGGCTCTGAATATAATTTGTCAGAAAAAATATACAATGCCTTTTTCTACTCTGTTTTGGAATATATAAACCAACTCAATATGCTCTCGAATATAAAATATCGAAATTCAAATTTTACGTGAATAGAAAATTATCTTTATATAATCTAGGCATCCCAATGTTTAAAGCAATATTGCTCTGAATATAATATCTCAGAGAAAATATACAATGCTTTTCTCTACTGTGTTTTGGAATATATACACCAACTCAATATGCTCTCTCATGTAAAATACCGAAATTCTAATTTGACGTGAATCAAAAAAAATCTAAATATTACCTAGTCTCCCCAACGTTAAAAGCAAAATTTCTCTGAATATAATCTGTCAGAAAACATATACAATGCTTTTCTCTACTCAGTTCTGGAGTATAGACCCCAACTCAATATGCTCTCTCATGTAAAATACGGAAATTCTAAATTAACATGAATCGAAAGAAATCTAAATATGATCTAGGCACCCCAATGTTAAAAGCAAATTTGCTCTGAGTATAATCTGTCAGAAAAAATATGCAATGCCCTTTTCTACTTTGTTTTGGAATATATACACCAACTCAATATGCTCTCTCATGTAAAATACCGAAATTCTAATTTGACATGAATCGATAAATATTTAAATATTATCTAGGCACCACAATGTTAATAGCAAAATTCCTCTTTACATAATCTGTCAGAAAAAATACAAAATGCCCTTTTCTACTCGGTTTTGGAGTATATACACCAACTCAATATGCTCTCTCATATAAAATACCGAAATTCTAATTTTACGAGAATTGAAAAAAATCTAAATATTATCTAGGTATGCCAATGTTAAAACAAAAATTGATGTGAATATAATCTGTCAGAAAAATATACAATGCCCTTTTCTACTCTGTTTTAAAGTATAAACACCAACTCAATATTTTCATTCATGTAAAATACTGAAATTCTAGTTTTACTCGAATCAAAAAAAATCTAAATATTATCTAGGCACCCCAATGTTAAAAGAAAATGGCTCTGAATATAATCTGTCAGAATAAATATTCAATGCCCTTTTCTACTCTGATTTAGAATATATACACCACTCAATATAATTTCTGATAAAAAAACAGAAATTCAAATTTTACCCGAATCGGAAAAATCTAAATATTATCTAGGGACCCCAAGGTTAAAAGCAAAATTTCTCTGAATATACTCTGTCAGAAGAAATATACAATGCCCGTTTCTACTGTGTTTTGCAGTATATACACCAACTCAATAAGCTATCTCATGTAAAATACCAAAATTCTAAATTTACGTGAATCGAAAAAATTCTAAATATTATCTATGCACCCCAAGCTTAAAAGCAAGGTTGCTCTGAATATAATCTGTCAGAGAATATACAAAATGCTCTTTTCTACAATGTATTGGAATATATACACCAACTCAATATGCTCTGCCATTTAAAATACCGAAATTCTAATTTTACATGAAGTGAAAAAAATCTAAATATTACCAATGCAGCTCAATGTTATAAGAAAAATTGCTCTAAATATAATCTGTCAGAAAAAATATACAATGCCCTTTTCTACTCTGTTTTGGAGTATATACACCAACTCAATATGCTCTCTCATGTAAAACACAGAAATTCAAATTTGATGCGAATCGAAAAATATCTAAATATTATGTAGGCAGCCCAATGTTAAAAGCAAAATTGCTCAGAATATAATCTGTCAGAAAACATATACAGTGCCTTTTCTACTCTGTTCTGGAGAATAAACACAAACTCAATATTCTCTCTCATGTAAAATACCGAAATTCAAATTTTACACAAATCGAAAAAAATCTAAATATTATCTAGGCACCCGAATGTTAAAAGAAAATGGCTCTGAATATAATCTGTCAGAAAAGATATACAATGCCCTTTTCTACTCTGATTTAGAGTATATACACAACTCAATATACTTACTCATGGAAAATACAAAAATTCTAATTTTACCCGAATTGAAAAACTCTAAATATTATCTAGGCACCCCAATGTTAAAAACAAAATTTCTCTGAATATCATGTGTCAGAAAAAATATACAATGCCCTATTCTACTCTGTTTTGGAATATATACACCAACTCAATATGCTCTCTCATTTAAAATACCGAAATTCTATATTTACGTGAATTGAAAAAAATCTAAATATTATCTAGGCAACCCAATGTTAAAAGCAAAATTACTCTAAATATAGTCTGTCAGAAAAAATACACAATGCCGTTTTCTAGTCTTTTTTGGAGTATATACACCAACTCAATATACTCTCTAATGTAAAATACAAAAATTCTAATTTTACCTGAATCGAAACCAATGTAAATATTATCTAGGCACCCCAATGTTAAAAGCAAAATTGCTCTCAATATAATCTTTCAGAAAAAATATAAAATGCCCTTTTCTAGCTTGTCTTGGTGTATATACACCAACTCAGTATGCTCTCTCATGTAAAATTCAGATATTTTAATTTTACCCGAATCGATAAAAAACTAAATATTATGAAGGCACCCCAATGTTAAAAGCAAAATTGCTCTGAATATAATCAGTTAAAAAAATATACAATGTTCTTTCTCTACTCTGTTTTGGAGTATATACACCAACTCAATATGCCCTCTCATGTAAAACACAAAAATTCTAATTTTACCTGAATCGAAAAAAATGTAAATATTATCTAGACACCCCAATGTTAAAAGCAAAATTGCTCTGAATATAAACTTTCAGAAAAAATATACAATGCCCTTTTCTACTTTGTCTTGGTGTATATACACCAACTCAATATGCTCTCTGATGTAAAATACCGAAATACTAATTTTACACGAATCGAAAAAAATCTAAATATTATCTAGGCACCCAAATGTTAAAAGAAAATGGCACTGAATACGACATGTCAGAACGAATATACAATCCCTTTTTCTAATCTGTTTTGGAGTATATACATCAACTCAATATTCCCTCTCATGTAAAATATCGAAATTCTAATTTTTCACGAATCGAAAAGAATCAAAATATTATCTAGGCACCCCAATGTAAAAAGCAAAATTTCTCTGAATATAAACTGTCAGAGAAAATATACAATGCCATTTTCTACTCTGTTTTGGAGTATATACACCAACTAAATATGCTCTCTCATGTAAAATACCGAAACTCTAATTTTACACGAACCGAAAAAAATCTAAATATTATCTAGGCACTCCAATGTTAAATGCAAGACAGCTTTGAATATAATCTGTTAGAAAAAATATACAATGCCTTTTTCTACTTTTTTTGGATTATATACACCAAGTCAATATGTTGTCTCATGTAAAATACTGATATTCTAAATTTACGTGAATCGAAAAAAATCTAAATATTACCTAGGCATTCCAATGTTAAAAGAAAAATTGCTCTGAATATAATCTGTCAGAAAAAATATACAATGCTTTTGTCTACTCTGTTTTGGAGTATATACACCAACTCAATATGCTCTCTCATGTAAACTACCACAATATAAATTTTACGTGAATCGAAAAAAATCTAAATATTACCTAGGCAGCCCAATGTTAAACGAAAAATTTCTCTAAATATAATCTGTCAGAAATAATTTAAAATGTCCTTTTCTACTTTGTTTTGGAATATATACACAACTCAATATGCTCTATCATGTAAAATACAGAAATTCTAAATTTTCACGAATCGAAAAAAATCGAAATATTATCTACGCACCCCAATGTTAAAAGCAAATTTGCTATAAGTATAATCTGTCAGAAATAATATAAAATGCCCTTTTCTACTCTGCTTTGGAGTATATACACCAACTCAATATGCTTTCTCAAGTAAAATACAGAAATTTTAAATTTACGTGAATCGAAAAATATCTAAATATTATCTAGGCACCCCAATGTTAACAGCAAAATTGCTCTTAATATAATCTGTCAGAGAAAATATACAATGCTTTTCACTACTCTGTTTTGGAGAATATAAACCAACTCAATATGCTCTCTCATGTAAAATACCGAAATTCTAAATTTACGCAAATCGAAAATAATCTAAATATTATCTAGGCACCCCAATGTTAAAAAGCAAAATTGCTCTGAATAAAATCTGTCAGAAAAAATATACAATGCCTTATTCTACTCTGTTTTGGAGAATATAAACCAACTCAGTATGCTCTCTCATATAAAATAAAGAAATTCTAAATGTAAGCAAATCGAAAAAATACTAAATATTATCTAGGCACCCCAATGTTAAAAGCAAAATTGCTTCGAAAATAATCTGTCAGAAAAAATATACAATGGCCTTTTCTACTCTTTTTTGGAGTATATACACCAACTCAATATGCTCTCTGATGTAAAATAACGAAATACTAATTTTACGTGAATCGAAAAAAATCTACATATTATTTAGGCACCCAAATGTTAAAAGAAAAAAGCTCTGAATACAATGCGTCAAAAAGAATATACAATGCTTTTTTCTACTCTGTTTTGGAATATATACACCAACTTAATATGCTCTATCATGTAAAATACCGAAATTCTAATTTTTCACGAATCGAAAAAAATCTAAATATTATCTAGGCACCCCAATGTAAAAAGCAGAATTTATCTGTATATAATCTGTCACTGAAAATATACAATGCCATTTTCTACTCTGTTTTGGAGTATATACACCAATTCAATATGCTCTCTCATGTAAAATACAGAAATTCTAATTGTACCTGAATCGAGAAAAATGTAAATATTATCTAGGCACCCCAATGTTAAATGCCAAATTGCTCTGAATATAATCTATAAGAAAAAATATACAATGCCCTTTTCTACTTTGTCTTAATGTATATACACCAACTCAATATGCTCTCTCATGTAAAATACCGAAATTCTAATTTTACGTGAATCGAAAAAAATCTAAATATTATCTAGGCATCCCAAGTTTAAAAGAAAATGGCTCTGAATATAATCTCTCAGAAAAAATATACAATGCCTTATTCTACTCTGTTTTGGAGAATATAAAGCAACTCAATATGCTCTCTCATGTAAAATATCAAAATTCTAATTTGACGCGAATCGAAAAATATCTATATATTATCTAGGCACCCCAATGTTAAAAGCAATATTGCTCTTAATATGGTATGTCAGAAAAAATATACAATGCCCTTTTCTACTCGGTGTTGGTGCATATACAACAACTCAATATGCTCTCTCATGTAAAATAGAGAAATTCTAATTTTACGGGAATCGAAAAAAATCTAA
The DNA here is from genome assembly GCF_049354715.1 of Callithrix jacchus. Taxonomy (NCBI): domain Eukaryota; kingdom Metazoa; phylum Chordata; class Mammalia; order Primates; family Cebidae; genus Callithrix; species Callithrix jacchus. Next base: position 19,606,035 of record NC_133520.1, on the reverse strand, counting down.
ATATTATCTATGAACCCCAATGTTAAAACCAAAATTTCTCTGAATATAATCTTTCAGAAATAATATACAATGCCCTTTTCTACTCTCTTTTTGAGTATATACACCAACGCAATATGCTCCCTCATGTAAAATACCGAAATTCTATATTTACGTGAATTGAAATAAATCTAAATATTATCTAGGCACCCCAATGTTAAAAGCAAAACTGCTCTGAATATAGTCTGTAACAGAAAATGCACAATGCCGTTTTCTACTCTTTTTTGTAGTATATACACAAACTCAATATGCTCTCTCATGTAAAATACCTAAATTCTAATTATACCTGAATCGAAAAAAATCTAAATATTATCTAGGCACCCCAATGTTAATAGCAAAATTTCTCTGAATATAATCTTTCAGAAAAAATATGCAATGCTTTTTTGTACTCTTTTTTAGAGTATATAAACCAACCCAATATGCTCTCTCATGTAAAATATCAAAATTCTAAATTTATGCGAATCGAAATAAATCTAAATATTATCTAGGCACCCCAATGTTAAAACCAAAATTGCTCTGAATATAATCTGTTAGACATAATATACAATGCTCTATTCTACTCTCTTTTGGAGTATATACACCAACTCAATATGCTCTCTCATGTAAAATACCGAAATTCTCAATTTACGGGAATCGAAAAAAATCTAAATATTATCTAGGAACCCCAATGTTAAAGCAAAATTGCTCTAAATATAATCTGTCAGAAATAATATACAATGCCCTCTTCTACTCTGTTTTGGAGTACATACACCAAGTCAATATGCTCTCTCATGTAAAATACAGAAATTCTAATTTTACGTGAATCGAAAAAAATCTAAATATTATCTAGGCACCCCAATGTTACAAGAAAAATTGCTCTGAATATAATCTGTCAGAGAATATACACAATGCCCTTTTCTACTCTGTTTTTGGGTATATATACCAACTCAGTATGCTCTCTTATGTAAAATACCGAAATTCTAAATTTACACAAATGGAAAAAAATCTAAATATTACCTAGGCATTCCAACGATAATAGCAACATTTCTCTGAATATAATCGGTCAGAAAAAATATAAAATGCTATTCTCTACTCAGTTTTGAAGTATATACACCAACTAAATATGCTCTCTCAAGTAAAATACAGAAATTTTAAATTAACGCGTATCGAAAAAGATCTAAATATTACCTAGGCATACCGATGTTAAAAGCAAAATTGCTCTGAATATAATCTTTCAGAAAAAATACACAATGCCCTTTTGTACTCTTTTTTAGAATATATAGACCAACTCAATACGCTCTCTCATATAAAATATCGAAATTCTAATTTTACGCGATTCGAAAAAAATCTAAATATTATCTAGGCACCGCAATGTGGAAAGAAAATGGATCTGAATATAATCTGTCAGGGAAAATATACATTGCCCTTTTGTACTCTTTTTGGGTGTATATACACCAACTCCATATGCTCTCTCATTTAAATACAGAAATTCTATATTTAAGCTTATTGAAAAAAATCTAAATATTATCTAGAAACCCCATTGTTAAAAGCAAAATTGCTCTGAATATAATCTGTTAGAAAAAATATACAATGCCCATTTCTACTCAGTTTTGTAGTATATACACCAACTCAATATGCTCTCTCATGTAAAATAACGAAATACTAATTTTAGGCAAATTGAAGAAAATCTAAATAATATCTAGGCACCCCATAGTTAAAAGAAAATGGCTATAAATATAGTCTGTTAGAAAAAAATATACAATGTCTTATTCTACTCTGTTTTGGAGTATATACACCAACTCAGTATGCCCTCTCATGTAAAATACAGAAATACTAATTTTACCAGAATCGAAAAAAATCTAAAAATTATATAGGCACCCCAATGTTAAAAACAAAATTGCCCTCAATATAATCTGTCAGAAAAAATATACAATGCCCTATTCTACTCTGTTTTGGAGTATATACACCAACTCCATATGCTCTCTCATGTAAAATACAGAAATTCTATATTTAAGCGAATCGAAAACAATCTGAATATTATCTACGCACCCCAGTGTTAAAAACAAAATTGCTCTGAATATAATCTGTCAGAAAAAATATACAATGCCCTATTCTATCCTGTTTTGGAATATATACACCAACTGAGTATGCTCTCTTATGTAAAATACAGAAATTCTATATTTAAGCGAATCGAAGAAAATCTAAATATTATCTAGGCACCCCAATGTTAAAAGCAAAATTTCTCTGAATATAGTCTGTCAGAAAAAATATACAATGCCCTTTTCTACTCTGTTTTGTAGTATATACACCAACACAATATGCTCTCTCATGTAAAATACAGAAATGCTAATTATACCTGAATCTAAAAAAATCTAAATAATATCTAGGCGCCCCAAAGTTAAAAGAAAATGGCTCTGAATATAGTCTGTTAGAAAAAATATACAATACCTTATTCTACTCTGTTTTGGAGTATATACACCAACTCAATATGCTCTCTCATGTAAAATACCGAAATTATAATTTTACGTGAATCGAAAAAAATTTAAATAATATCTAGGCACCCAAAAGTTAAAAGAAAATGGCCCTGAATATAGTCTGTTAGAAAAAATATACAATGCCTTATTCTATTCTGTTTTGGAGTATATAAACCAACTCAGTATGCTCTCTCATGTAAAATACCGAAATTCTAATTTTACGCAAATCCAAAAAAATCTAAATAATATCTAGGCGCCCCAAAGTTAAAAGAAAATGGCTCTGAATATAGTCTGTCAGAAAAAATATACAATGACTTATTCTACTCTCTTTTGGAGTATATACACCAACTCAATATGCTCTGTTATGTAAAATAAAGAAATTCAAATTTTACCCTAATCGAAAAAATCTAAATATTATCTAGGCACCCCAATGTTAAAAGCAAAATTGCTCTGAATATAATCTGTCAGAAAAAATATACAATGTCCTTTTATAGTTTATTTTGTAGAACATACACCAACTCAATTTGCTCTCTCATGTAAAATACCAAAATTCTAATTTTACGCGAATTGAAGAAAATCTAAATAATATTTAGGCGCCCCAAAGTGAAAAGAAAATGGCTCTCAATATAGTCTGTTTGAGAAAATATACAGTGCCTTATTCTACTCTGTTTTGGAGTATATACACCAACTCAGTATGCTCACTCATGTAAAATACAGAAATTCTTATATTCCCCGAATCGAAAAAATCTAAATATAATCAAGGTATCCCAATGTTATAAACAAAATTTCTCTGAATGTAATCTGTCAGAAAAAATATACAATGCCTTATTGTAGTCTGTTTTGGAGTAAATATACCAACTCAGTATGCTCTCTCATGTAAAATACTGAAATTCTAATTTTACGTGAATCTAAAAAATCTTAATATCTAGACGCCCCAAAGTTAAAAGAAAATGTCTCGAAATATAGTCTGTTAAATAAAATATACAATGCCTTATTCTACTTTGTTTTAGAGTATATACACCAACTCAGTATGCTCTCTCATGTAAAATACCGAAATTCTAATTTTCCGTGAATCGAAAAAAATTTATATATTATGTAAGCCCCCGAATGCTAAAAGCAAAATTGCTCTGAATATAATCTGTCAGAAAAAATATACAATGTCCTATTCTACTCTGTTTTCAAGTATATAGACCAACTCCATATGCTCTCTCATGTAAAATACAGAAATTCTAATTTCACCCGAATCGAAAGAATCTCAATATAATCTAGGCATCCCAATGTTAAAAAAAATTACTCTGAATATAATCTGTCAGAGAAAATATACAATGCCCTATTCTACTCCGTTTTGGAGTATATACACCAACTCCATATGCTCTCTCATGTAAAATAAATAAATTCTATATTTAAGCGAATCGAAAAAAATCTAAATATTATCTAGACAACCCAATGTTAATAGAAAAATTGCTCTGAAAATAATCTGTCAGAAAAAATATACAATGCACTTTTCTACTCTGTTTTCTAGTATATACATTAACAGAGTATGCTCTCTCATGTAAAATACCGAAATTCTAATTTTACCCGAATCCAAAAAAAATCTAAATAATATCTAGGCGCCCCAAAGGTATAAGAAAATGGCTCTAAATATAGTCTGTTAGAAAAAATGTACAATGCCTTATTCTACTCTGTTTTGGAGCATAAACACCAACTCAGTATGCTCTCTCATGTAAAATACAGAAATTCTAACATTACATGAATCGAAAAAAATCTAAATATAATCTAGGCACCCCAATGTTAAAAGCAAAATTGCTCTTAATATAATCTGTCAGAAGAAATATACAATGCCCTTTCTACTTTGTTTTGGAGTATATACACCAACTATGTATGCACTCTCATTTTAAATACCGAAATTCTAATTTTACGTGCATCGTAAAAAATCTAAATAATATCTAGGCACCCCAAAGTTAAAAGAAAATGACTCTGATTATAGTCTGTTAGAAAAAATATACAATGCCCTATTCTACTCTGTTTTTGGGGTATATGCACCAACTCAGTATGCTCTCTCATGTACAATACCGAATTTAAAATTTTACGTGAATCAAAAAAAATCTAAATATTATGTAAGCACCCCAATGTTAAAAGCAAAATTCCTCTAAATACAATCTGTCAGAAAAAATATACAATGCCCTTTTCTACTCTGTTTTGGAGTATATACAGCAACTCAATATGGTCTCTCATGTAAAATACCGAAATATTAATTTTACGCAAATAGAAAACAATCTAAATAATATCTAGGTGCCCCAAAGTTAAAACAAAATGGCTCTGAATATTGTCTGTTAGAAAGAATATACAATGCCTTATTCTACTCTGTTTTGGAGTATATACACCAACTCAGTATGCTCTCTCATGTAAAATATAGAAATTCTAATTTTACCCGAATTGAAAGAATCTAAATATAATCTAGGCATTCCAATGTTAAAAAAATTTTGCTCTGAGTGTAATCTGTCACAGAAAATATACAATGCCCTACTCTACTCTGTTTTGGAGTATATACACCAACTCCATATGCTCTCGAATGTAAAATACAGAAATTCTATATTTAAGCGGATCGAAAAAAATCTAAATATTATCTAGGCAACCCAATGTTAAAAGCAAAATTGCTCTGAATATAATCTGTCAGAAGAAATATACAATGCCCTTTTCTACTTTGTTTTGGAGTACATACAACAACTCAATATGCTCTCTCATGTAAAACACAAAAATTCTAATTTTACGTGAATCGAAAAAAATCTAAATAATATCCAGGTGCCCCAAAGTTAAAAGAAAATTGCTCTGAACATAGTCTGTTAGAAAAAATATACAATGCCTAATTCTACTCCGTTTTGGAGTATATACACCAACTCAGTATGCTCTCTCATGTAAAATACAGAAATTCTAATTTTACCTGAATCGAATAAATCTAAATATTATCTAGGCACCCCAATGTTAAAACCAAAATTTCTCTGAATATAGTCTGTCAGAAAATATATACAATGCCCATTTCTACTCTATTTTGGAGTATATACACCAACTCAGTATGCTGTCTCATGTAAAATACAGAAATTCTAATTTTACGTGAATCGAAAAAAATCTAAATAATATCTAGGCTCCCCAAAGTTAAAAGAAAATGGCTCTGAATACATTCTGTTAGACAAAATATAAAATGCCTTATTCTACTGTGTTTTGCAGTATATACACCAACTCACTATGCTCTCTCATGTAAAATACAGAAATTCTAATTTACCCAGATCAAAAAAATCAAACTATTATCTAGGCACCCCAATGTGAAAAACAAAATTGCTCTGAATATAATGTGTCAGAAAAAATATACAATGCCCTATTCTACTCTGTTTTGGAGTACATACACCAACTCAATATGCTCTCTTATGTAAAATACAGAAATTCTATATTTAAGCGAATTGAAAATAATCTAAATATTATCTAGACACCCCAATGTTAAAAGCAAAATTGCTCTGAAAATAATCTGTCAGAAAAAATATACAATGCCCTCTTCTACTCTGTCTTGGAGTATATACACCAACTCCATATGCCCTCTCATGTAAAATACAGAAATTCTATATTTAAGCAAATTGAAATAAATATAAATATTATGTAGGCACCCCAATGTTAAAAAAAAATTCTACCAATATAATCTGTCATAAAAAATATACAATACCCTATTCTACTCTCTTTTGGAGTATATACACCAACTCCATATGCTCTCTCACGTAAAATACAGAAATTCTAATTTTATGTGAATCGTAAAAAGTCTAAATAATATCTAGGCACCCCAAAGTTAAAAGAAAATGACTCTCATTATACTCTGTTAGAAAACATATACAATGCCCTATTCTAGTCTGTTTTTGGGTATATGCACCAACTCAGTATGCTCTCTCACGTAAAATACCGAAATTCTAATTTTACATGAATCAAAATAAATATAAATATTATCTAGGCACTCCAATGTTTAAAGCAAAATTGCCCTGAATATAATCAGTCAGAAAAAATATACAATGCCCTTTTCTACTTTGTTTTGGGGTATATACACCAACTCAATATGCTCTCTCATGTAAAATACTGAAATACTAACTTTACGTGAATCGAAAAAAATCTAAATAATATCTAGGCGCCCCAAAGTTAAAAGAAAATGGCTCTTAATATAGTCTGTTAGAAAAAATATACAATGCCTTATTCTACTCTGTTTTGGAGTATATACACCAATTCAGTATGCTTTCCCATGTAAAATACTGCAATTCTAATTTTACGTGAATTGAAAAAAATCTAAATAACATCTAGGCACCCCAGTGTTAAAAACAAAATTGCTCTGAATATAATCTGTCAGAAAACATACACAATGCTTTATTCTACTATGTTTTGGAGTACATAAACCAAATACATATGCTCTCTAATGTAAAACACAGAAATTCTATATTTAAGCAAATCGAAAAATATCTAAATATTGTCTAGGCACCCGAATTTTAAAAGCAAAATTGCTCCGAATATAATCTGTCAGAAAAAATATACAATGCCCTATTTTACTCTGTTTTGGAGTATATACAAAAACTCAATATGCTCTCTCATGTAAAATACAGAAATTCTATATTTCAGCAAATCGAAAAAAATCTAAATATTATCTAGGCACCCCAATGTTAAAAGCAAAACTGCTCTGAATATAATCTGTCAGAGAAAATATAAAATGCCCTTTTCTATTCTGTTTTGCAGTATATACACCAACTCAATATGCTCTCTCATGTAAAATACCACATTTCTAATTTTATGCAAATCGAAAATAATCTAAATAATATCTAGGAGCCCCAAAGTTAAAAGAAAATTGCTCTGAGTATAATCTGTTAGAGAAAATATACAATGCCTTATTCTACTCTGTTTTAGAGTATATACACCAACTCAGTATGCTCTCTCATTTAAAACACCGAAATTCTAATTTTACGTGAATCGGAAAAAATCTAAATAATATCTAGGCGCCCCAAAGCTAAAAAAAAATGGCTCTTAATATATTCTGTTAGAAAAAATATACAATGCCTTATTCTACTCTGTTTTGGAGTATATACACCAACTCAGTATGCTCTCTCATGTAAAATACAGAAATTAGGATTTCACCCAATTGGAAATAATCTAAATAAAATCTAGGCACCCCAAAGTTAAAAACAAAATTGCTCTTAATATAATCTGTCAAAAAAATATACAATGTTCTATTCCACTCTTTTTTGGTGTATATACACCAACTCCATATGCTCTCTCATGTAAAATACAGAAATTCTATATTTAAGCGAATCGAATAAAATTTAAATATTATCTAGGCACCCCAATGTTAAAAGCAAAATTACTCTGAATATAATCTGTCAGTAAAAATATAAAATGCTATATTCTACTCTGTTTTAGAGTACACACAACAACTCAGTATTCTCTCTCATGTAAAATACAGAAATTCTAATTTTACCCGATTCGAAAAAATCTAAATATTACCTAGGCACCCCAATGTTAAAAACAAAATTGCTCTGAATATAATCTGTCAGAAAAAATATACAATGCCCTATTCTACTCTGTTTTGGAGTATATACACCAACTCCATATGCTCTCTCATGTAAAATACAGAAATTCTATATTTAAGCAAATTGAAAAATATCTAAATATTATGTAGGCACCCCAATGGTAAAACAAAATTTCTCAGAATATAATCTGTGAGAAAAAATACACAATGCCCTATTCTACTTTGTTTTGGAGTATATACACCATGTCAATATGCTCTCTAATTTAAAATAGAGAAATTTTAATTTTATGTGAATCGAAAAAAATCTAAATATTATCTAGGCACCCCAATGTTAAAAACAAAATTGCTCTGAATATAATCTGTCAGAGAAAATAAAAACTGCCCTATTCTACTCTGTTGTGGAGTATATACACCAACCCCATATGCTCTCTCATGTAAAATACAGAAATTCTATATTTAAGCGAATCGAACAAAATCTAAATATTATCTAGGCACCCCAATGTTGAAAGCAAAATTGCTCTGAATATAATCTTTCAGAGAAAAAAATGCCCTTTTCTACTCTGTTTTGGAGTATATACACCAACTAAATATGCACTCTCATGTAAAATACCGCAATTCGAATTTTACGTGAATCGTAAAAAATCTAAATAATATCTAGGCACCCCAAAGTTAAAACAAAATGACTTTAATTATAGTCTGTTAGAAAAAATATACAATGCTTTATTCTACTCTGTTTTGGGGTATATGCACCAACTCAGTATGCTCTGTCATGTGAAATAACGAATTTCAAATTTTACTTGAATAAAAAAAAAACCCTAAATATTATCTAGGCACCCCAATGTTAAAAACAAAATTGCTCTGCATATATTCTTTCAGAAAACATATACAATGCCTTCTTCTACTGTGTTTTGAACTATATGCACCAACTCCATATGCTCTTTCATGTAAAATACAGAAATTCTATATTTAAGCGAATCGAAAAATATCTAAATATTATCTAGGCACCCCAATGGTAAAAGCAAAATTGCTCTGAAAATAATCTGTCAGAAAAAATATACAATGCCCTTTTCTACGCTGTTTTGGAGTATATACACAAACTCAATATGCGCTCTCATATAAAATACTGAAATTCTAATTTTACCCGAATCGAAAAAATCTAAATATTATCTAGGCACCCCAATGTTAAAAACGAAATTGCTGTGAATATAAGGTGTCAGAAAAAATATGAAATGCCTTATTCTACTCTGTTTTGGAGTATATACACCAACTCAGTATGCTCTCTCATGTAAAATACCGAAATTCTAAATTTACGTGAGTCGAAAAAAATCTAAATATTATCTAGGCACCCGAATGTTAAAAGCAAAGTTGCTTTGAATATCATCTGTCAGAAAAAATATACAATGCCCTTTTCTCCTCTGTTTTGGAGTATATACATCAACTCAATATGCGCTCTCATGTAAAATACCGAATTCTAATTTTACGTGAATCGAAAAGCATCTAAATAATATCTAGGCGCCCCAACGTTAAAAGAAAATGGCTCTGAATATAGTCTGTTAGAGAAAATATAAAATGCCTTATTCTACTCTGTTTTGGAGTATATACACCAACTCAGTATGCTCTCTCATGTGAAATACAAAAATTCTAATTTTGTCAGAATCGAAAAAATCTAAATATTATCTAGGCACCCCAATGTTAAAAACAAAATTGCTCTGAATATAATTTGTCAAAAAACATATACAATGCCCTATTCTACTCTGTTTTGGAGTATATACAACAACTCCATATGCTCTCTCATGTAAAATACAGAAATTTTATATTTATGCGCATCAAAAAAATCTAAATATTATCTAGGCACCGCAATGTTTAAAGCAAAATTGCTCTGAATATAATCTGTCAGAAAAAAAATACAATGCCCTTTTCTACTCTGTTTTGTAGTATATACACCAACTCAATATGCTCTCTAATATAAAATACAGAAATTCAAATTTTACCCGAATCGAAAAAATCTAAATATTATCTAGGCACCCCAATGTTAAAAGCAAAATTGCTCTGAATATAATCTGTCAGAAGAAATATACAATGCCTTTTTCTAGTCTTTTTTGTAGTATATAGACCAACTCAATATGCTCTCTCATGTAAAATACCGAAATTATTATTTTACATGAATTGAAAGAAATCTAAATAATAACTAGGCACCACAAAGTTAAAAGAAAATGTCTCTGAATATAGTTTGTTAGAAAAAATATACAATGCCTTATTCTGCTCTGTTTTGGAGTATATACACCAACTCAGTAGGCTTTCTCATGTGAAATACAGAAATGCTAATTTTACCAGAATCGAAAAAATCTAAATATGATCTAGGCACCCCAATGTTAAAAAAAAAATTGCTCTGAATATAATCTGTCAGAAAAAATATAGAATGCTTTATTCTACTCTGTTTTGGAGTATATACACCAGCTCCATATGCTCTGTCATGTAAAATACAGAAATTCTATATTTAAGTGAATCGAAAAACATCTAAATATTATCTAGGCACCCCAATGTTAAAAACAAAATTGCTCTGAATATAATCTGTCAGAAAACATATACAATGCCCTATTCTACTTTGTTTTGGAGTATATACACCATGTCAATATGCTCTCTAATTTAAAATAGAGAAATTTTAATTTTATGTGAATCGAAAAAAATCTAAATATTATCTAGGCACCCCAATGTTAAAAACAAAATTGCTCTGAATATAATCTGTCAGAGAAAATAAAAACTGCCCTATTCTACTCTGTTGTGGAGTATATACACCAACCCCATATGCTCTCTCATGTAAAATACAGAAATTCTATATTTAAGCGAATCGAACAAAATCTAAATATTATCTAGGCACCCCAATGTTGAAAGCAAAATTGCTCTGAATATAATCTTTCAGAGAAAAAAATGCCCTTTTCTACTCTGTTTTGGAGTATATACACCAACTAAATATGCACTCTCATGTAAAATACCGCAATTCGAATTTTACGTGAATCGTAAAAAATCTAAATAATATCTAGGCACCCCAAAGTTAAAACAAAATGACTTTAATTATAGTCTGTTAGAAAAAATATACAATGCTTTATTCTACTCTGTTTTGGGGTATATGCACCAACTCAGTATGCTCTGTCATGTGAAATAACGAATTTCAAATTTTACTTGAATAAAAAAAAAACCCTAAATATTATCTAGGCACCCCAATGTTAAAAACAAAATTGCTCTGCATATATTCTTTCAGAAAACATATACAATGCCTTCTTCTACTGTGTTTTGAACTATATGCACCAACTCCATATGCTCTTTCATGTAAAATACAGAAATTCTATATTTAAGCGAATCGAAAAATATCTAAATATTATCTAGGCACCCCAATGGTAAAAGCAAAATTGCTCTGAAAATAATCTGTCAGAAAAAATATACAATGCCCTTTTCTACGCTGTTTTGGAGTATATACACAAACTCAATATGCGCTCTCATATAAAATACTGAAATTCTAATTTTACCCGAATCGAAAAAATCTAAATATTATCTAGGCACCCCAATGTTAAAAACGAAATTGCTGTGAATATAAGGTGTCAGAAAAAATATGAAATGCCTTATTCTACTCTGTTTTGGAGTATATACACCAACTCAGTATGCTCTCTCATGTAAAATACCGAAATTCTAAATTTACGTGAGTCGAAAAAAATCTAAATATTATCTAGGCACCCGAATGTTAAAAGCAAAGTTGCTTTGAATATCATCTGTCAGAAAAAATATACAATGCCCTTTTCTCCTCTGTTTTGGAGTATATACATCAACTCAATATGCGCTCTCATGTAAAATACCGAATTCTAATTTTACGTGAATCGAAAAGCATCTAAATAATATCTAGGCGCCCCAACGTTAAAAGAAAATGGCTCTGAATATAGTCTGTTAGAGAAAATATAAAATGCCTTATTCTACTCTGTTTTGGAGTATATACACCAACTCAGTATGCTCTCTCATGTGAAATACAAAAATTCTAATTTTGTCAGAATTGAAAAAATCTAAATATTATCTAGGCACCCCAATGTTAAAAACAAAATTGCTCTGAATATAATTTGTCAAAAAACATATACAATGCCCTATTCTACTCTGTTTTGGAGTATATACAACAACTCCATATGCTCTCTCATGTAAAATACAGAAATTTTATATTTATGCGCATCAAAAAAATCTAAATATTATCTAGGCACCGCAATGTTTAAAGCAAAATTGCTCTGAATATAATCTGTCAGAAAAAAAATACAATGCCCTTTTCTACTCTGTTTTGTAGTATATACACCAACTCAATATGCTCTCTAATATAAAATACAGAAATTCAAATTTTACCCGAATCGAAAAAATCTAAATATTATCTAGGCACCCCAATGTTAAAAGCAAAATTGCTCTGAATATAATCTGTCAGAAGAAATATACAATGCCTTTTTCTAGTCTTTTTTGTAGTATATAGACCAACTCAATATGCTCTCTCATGTAAAATACCGAAATTATTATTTTACATGAATTGAAAGAAATCTAAATAATAACTAGGCACCACAAAGTTAAAAGAAAATGTCTCTGAATATAGTTTGTTAGAAAAAATATACAATGCCTTATTCTGCTCTGTTTTGGAGTATATACACCAACTCAGTAGGCTTTCTCATGTGAAATACAGAAATGCTAATTTTACCAGAATCGAAAAAATCTAAATATGATCTAGGCACCCCAATGTTAAAAAAAAAATTGCTCTGAATATAATCTGTCAGAAAAAATATAGAATGCTTTATTTTACTCTGTTTTGGAGTATATACACCAGCTCCATATGCTCTGTCATGTAAAATACAGAAATTCTATATTTAAGTGAATCGAAAAACATCTAAATATTATCTAGGCACCCCAATGTTAAAAACAAAATTGCTCTGAATATAATCTGTCAGAAAACATATACAATGCCCTATTCTACTTTGTTTTGGAGTATATACACCAACTCCATATGCTCTCTCATATAAAATACAGAAAATCTATATTTAAGTGCACCGAAAAAAATCTAAATATTATCTAGGCACCCCAATGTAAAAAGCAAAATTACTCTGAATATAATCTGTCTGAATAAAAATACAATGCCCTTTTCTACTCTGTTTTCGAGCATATACACCAACTCAATATGCTCTCTCATGTAAAATACAGAAATTCTAATTATTCCCGAATCGAAAAAAAACTAAATAATATCTAGGCGCCCCAAAGTTAAAAGAAAATGGCTCTGAATATAATCTGTTAGAAAAAATATACAATGTTTTTTTCTACTTTATTTTGGAGTATATACACCAACTCAGTATGCTCTCTCAGGTAAAATACAGAAATTCTAATTTTACGTGAATCGAAAAAAATCTAAATATTATCTAGGCACACCAATATTAAAAACAAAATTGCTCTGAATATAATCTGTGAGAAAAAATATACACTGCCCTATTCTACTCTGTTTTGGAGTATATACACCAATTCCATATGCTCTCTCATGTAAAATACCGAAATTCTGTTTAAGAAATCGAAAAAATTCTAAATATTACATAAGCACCCCAATGTTAAAAGCAAAATTTCTCTGAATATAATCTGTCAGAAAAAATATACAATGCCCTTTTCTACTCTGTTTTGTAGTATATACACCAACTCCAAATGCTCTCTCATGTAAAATACAGAGATACTATATTTAAGCGAATCGAAAGACATCTAAATATTATCTAGGCACCCCAATGTTAAAAACAAAATTGCTGTGAATATAATCTGTCAGAAAACATATACAATGCCTTATTCTACTCTGTTTTGGAGTATATACACCAACTCCATATGCTCTCTCATGTAAAATACAGAAATTCTATATTTATGTGCATCAAAAAAATCTAAATATTATCTAGGCACCCCAATGTTAAAAGCAAAATTGCCCGAAATATAATCTGTCAGAAAAAATATACAATGCCCTTTTCTACTTTGTTTTGTAGTATATACACCATCTCAGTATGCTCTCTCCTGTAAAATACCGAAATTCTAAATTTACGTGAATCGAAAAAAAATCTAAATATTATCTATGCACCTTAATGGTAAAAGCAAAATTGCTCTGAATATAATCTGTCAGAAAAAATATACAATGCCCTTTTCTACTCTGTTTTGAAGTATATACACCAACTCAATATGCTCTCTCATGTAAAATACCGCAATTCTAATTTTACACGAATCGAAAAAAATCTAAATAATATCTAGGTGCCCCATAGTTAAAAGAAAATGGCTCTGAATATAGTCTTTTACAAAAAAAATATACAATGCCTTATCTACTCTGTTTTGGACTATATAAACCAACTCAGTATGCTCTCTCATGTAAAATACAGAAATATTAATGTTACCCAAATCGAAAAAATCTAAATATTATCTAGGCACCCCAATGTTAAAAACAAAATTGCTCTGAATATTATATGTCAGAAAAAATATACAATGCCCTATTCCAGTCTGTTTTGTAGGATATACACCAACTTCATATGCTATCTCATGTAAAATACAGAAATTATATATTTAAGTGAATTGATAAAAATCTAAATATTATCTAGGTACCCCAATGTTAAAAATAAAATTTCTCTGAATATAATCGGTCAGAAAACATATACAATGTCCTATTCTACTCTGTTTTGAAGTATATACACCAAGTCCATATGCTCCCTCATGTGAAATACAGAAATTGTATTTAAGCGCATCGACAAAAATCTAAATATTATCTAGGCACCCCAATGTTAACAGCAAAATTTCTCTGAATATAATCTGTCAGAAAAAATATACAATGCCCTTTTCTACTCTGTTTTGGAGTATATACACCAACTCAGTATGCTCTCTCATGTAAAATACCGAAATTCTAATATTACACGAATTGAAAAAAATCTAAATATTAACTAGGCACCCCAATGTTAATAGAAAATGGCTCTGAATGA
Source organism: Callithrix jacchus (assembly GCF_049354715.1). NCBI lineage: Eukaryota > Metazoa > Chordata > Mammalia > Primates > Cebidae > Callithrix > Callithrix jacchus. The sequence continues at coordinate 19,591,006 of NC_133520.1, read as the reverse complement.
AATATGTCAGAAAAAATACAAATTGATTTATTCTCTGTTTTGGAGTATATACGCCAACTCAATATGCTCTCTCAACTAAAATACTGATATTCTAAGTTTTCGCAAATCGAAAAAATCTAAATATTATCTAGGCACCCCAATATTAATAGCTAAATTGCTCTGAATGTAGTCTGTCAGAAAAAATATACAATGGCCTTTACTACTTTTTTTTGGAGTATATGCACCAACTTAATATGCTCTGTCATGTGAAATACTGAAATTCTAATTTTATGAGAATCCAAAAACATCTAAATATTAACTAGGCACCCAAATGTTAAAAGCAAAATTGCTTTGAATATAATCTGTCAGAAAAAATATACAATGCCCTTTTCTACTTTGTTTTGGAGTATATACACCACCTCACTATGCTCTCTCATGTAAAATACCGAAATTCTAAATTTACATGAATCGAATAAAATCTAATTATTATCTAGGCACCCCAATGTTAAAAGCAAAAGTGCTCTGAATATTGTCTTTCAGAAAATATATACAATGCTCTTTTCTACCCTGTTTTGTAATATACACACCAACTCAACATGCTCTCTCTTGTAAAATACCGAAGTTCTAATTTTAGGCGAATCGAAGATAATCTAAATATTATCTAGGCACCGCAATATTAAAAGCAAAATTGCTCGGAATATAATCTGCCAAAAAAAAATACAATGACCTTTACTATTCTGTTTTGTAGTATATACACCAACTAAACATTCTCTCCCAAGTAAAATACCGAAATTCTAATTTTTTGCGAACCAAAAATATCTAAATATTATCTAGGCACCACAATGTTACTAGAAAATGGCTCTGAATATAATCTTTCAGAGAAAATGTACAATGTCCTTTTCTACTCTGTGTTAAAGTATATACACCAACACAATATGATGTCCCATGAAAATATCGAAATTCTAAATTTACGAGATTTGAGAAAAATCTAAATATTATCTAGGCACCCCAATGTTAAAAGCAAAATTTCTATGAATATCATCTGTTGGCAAAAGTATACAATGCCTTTTCTACTTTGTTTTCTAGTATATACACCAACTCAATATGGTCTCTCTTGTAAAATTCGGAAATTCTAATTGTACACGAATCGAATAAAATCTAAATATTATCTAGGCACACCAATGTTCATAGAAAATTGCTGTGAACATAATCTGTCTGAAAAAATGTACAGTTCCCTTTTCTACTCTGTTTTGGAGTTCATGCACCAACTCAATATGCTCTTTCATGAAAAATACCAAAATTATAATTTTACGTGAATAAAAATAAATCTGAATATTATCTAGGCTCCCCAATGTTAAAAGAAAAATTACTCTGAATATAATCTGTCAGAAAAAATATACAATGTTCTTTTCTACTCTGTTTTTGAGTATATACACCAACTCAATATGCTCTCTCAGGTAAAATACCGAAAATCTAAGTTTACTCAAATCGAAAAAATCTAAATATTATCTAGGCACCCCAATATTAAAAGCAAAATTTCTCTGAATATAATCTGTCAGAAAAAATATACAATGCTCTTTTCTACTCTGTTTTGTAGTATATACATCAACTCAGTATGCTCTCTCCTGTAAAATATGGAAATTCTAATTTTACACGAATCGAATAAAATCTAATTATTATCTAGGCCCCCCAATGATAAAAGCAAAATTTCTCTGAATATAATCTGTCAGAAAAAATATACAATGCCCTTTTCTATTCTTTTTTGGAGTATATACACCAACTCAATATGCTCTCTCATGTAAAATACCGAAATTCTAATTTTACGGGAATCGAAAATAATCTAAGTATTTTCTGGGCACCCCAATATTAAAAGAAAAATTGCTCTGAATATAATATGTCGAAAAAAATATACAATGCTTTTTTCTACTATGTTTTGGAGTATATACACGAACTCAATATGCTCTCCCATGTAAAATACGGAAATTCTAATATTTTGGAAACCAAAAAAAATCTAAATATACTCTAGGCAGCCCAATATTAATAAAAAATGGCTCTGCATATAATATTTCAGAAAAAATGTACAATGCCCTTTTCTACTCTGTTTTGGAGTATATACACTAACTCAATATGCTCTCTCATGAAAATACCGAAATTCTAATTTTTCGCGATTCAAGAAAAATCTAAATATTATCTAGGCACCCCAATGTTAAAAGAAAAATTGCTCTGAATAAAATCTGTCAGAAAAAATATACAATGCCTTTTTCTACTCTGTTTTGGAGTGTATACACCAACCGAATATGCTCTCTCATGTAAAATACCGAAATTCTAAATTTTCCGGAATCGAAAAAAATCCATATATTAACTAGGCACCCCAAGGTAAAAATAAAAATTGCTTTGAATATAATCGGTCATAAAAAATATACAATGCCCTTTTCTACTCTGTTTTGGAGTATATACACCACCTCAATATGCTCTCTCATGTAAAATACCGAAATTCTAAATTTTCCGGAATCGAATAAAATCTAATTATTATCTAGGCACCCCAATGTTAAAAGAAAAATTGCTCTGAATATTGTCTGTCAGAAAATATATACAATGCCCTTTTCTAACCTGTTTTGGAGTATACACTTCAACTCAACCTGCTCTCTCATGTAAAATACCGAAGTTCTAATTTTAGGCGAATCGAAGATAATCTAAATATTATCTAGGCACCCCAATCTTAAAAGCAAAATTGCTCTGAATATAATCTGTCAAAAAAAATATACAATGCCTTTTCTACTCTGTTTTGTAGTATATACACCAACTCAATATTGTCTCTCGTAAAATTCGGAAATTCTAATTTTACATGAATCGAATAAAATCTAAATATTATCTAGGCACCGCAATGTTCATAGAAAATGGCTCTAAACATAATCAGTCAGAAAAAATGTACAGTTCCCTTTTCTACTTTTTTGGAGTTCATGCACCAACTCAATATGCTCTTTCATGAAAAATACCGAAATTTTAATTTTACGTGAATAAAAATAAATCTGAATATTATCTAGGCACCCCAGTGTTAAAAGAAAAATTACTCTGAATATAATCTGTCATAAAAAATATACAATGCCCTTTTCTACTCTGTTTTGGAGTATATACACCAACTCAATATGCTCTTTCTTGTAAAATACTGAAATTCTAATTTTACGTGAATCGAAAAAAATATAAATATTAACTAGGCACCCCAATGTTAATAGAAAATGGCTCTGAATAAAATCTGTCAGAAAAAATATACAATGTTTTTTTCTACTCAGTTTTTGAGTATACACACCAACTCAATATGCTATCTCAGGTAAAATACCGAAATTCTAAGTTTACGCGAATCGAAAAAATCTAAATATTATCTAGGCAAACCAATATTAAAAGCAAAATTGCTCTGAATATAATCTGTCAGAAAAAATATACAATGCCCCTTTCTACTCTGTTTTGTAGTATATACATCAACTCAATATGCTCTCTCCTGTAAAATACGGAAATTCTAATTTTACGGGAATCGAAAATAATCAAAGTATTATCTGGGCACCCCAATATTAAAAGCAAAATTGCTCTGAATATAATCTGTCGATAAAAATATACCATGCCCTTTTCTATGTTTTGGTGTTCATGCACCAACTCAATATGCTCTTTTATGAAAAATACCGAAATTCTAATTTTACGTGAATAGAAATCAATTTGAATATTATCTAGGCACCCCAATGTTAAAAACAAAATTGCTCTGAATATAATCTTTCAGAAAAAATATGCAATGCACTTTTCTACTCTGTTTTGGAGTATATATTCCAACTCAATATGCTCTCGTATGTAAAATACAAAAATTCTAAATTTACGTGAATCGAAATAAATCTAAATATTATCTAGGCACCCCAATGTTAAAAGCAAATTTGCTCTGAATATAATCTGTCAAAAAAATATACAATGCCCTTTTCTACTTTGTTTTAAAGTATATGAACGAACTCAATATGCATTCTAATGTAAAATACCGAATTTGTAATTCACGCGAATCGAAAAAAAATCTGAATATTAACTAGTCTCGCCAAGGTAAAAATGAAAATTGCTCTGAATATAATCTGCCAGAAAAAATATACAATGCCCTTTTCTACTTTTTATTGGAGTATATACACCAACTCAATATGCTCTCTCATGTAAAATACTGAAATTCTAAATTTACGTGAATCGATAAAAATCTAAATATTATCTAGGAACCCCAATGTTAAGAGCAATATGTCTCTGAATACAATCTGTGAGAAAAAATATAAAATACGTTTTTCTACTCTGGTTGGGAGTATATATACAAACTCAATATGCTCTGTCTTGTAAAATACGAAAATTCTTAATTTACTCAAATCGAATAAAATCTAATTATTATCTACGCAACCCAATGTTAAAAGGAAAATTGCTCTGAATATAATGTGTCAGAAAAAATATACAATGTGCATTTCTACTCTGTTTTGTAGTGTATACATCAACTCAATATGCTCTCTCCTGTAAAATACGGAAATTCTAATTTTACACGAATTGAATAAAATCTAATTATTATCTAGGTCCCCCAATGATAAAAGCAAAATTGCTCTGAATATAATCTGTCAGAAAAAATATACAATGCCCTTTTCTATTCTTTTTAGGAGTATATACACCAACTCAATATGCTCTCTCATGTAAAATACCGAAATTCTAATTTTACGGGAATCGAAAATAATCTAAGTATTATCTGGGCACCCCAATATTAAAAGCAAAATTGCTCTCAATATACTCTGTCGAAAAAAATATACAATGCCCTTTTCTACTATGTTTTGGAGTTCATGCACCAACTCAATATGCTCTTTCATAAAAAATACCGAAATTCTAATTTTACGTGAATAGAAATCAATCTGAATATTATCTAGGCACCCCAATGTTCATTGAAAATGGCTCTGAATATAATCTGTCAGAAAAAATGTACAATTTTCTCTTCTACTCTGTTTTGGAGTATATACACCAGCTCAATATGCTTTTTCATGAAAAATACCGAAATTCTAATTTTATGCAAATAAAAATAAATCTGAATATTATCTAGGCACCCCAATGTTAAAAGCAAAATTTCTCTTAATATAACCTGTCTGAAAAAACATACAATGCACTTTTCTACTCTGTTTTGAAGTATATACACAAACTCAATATGCTCTCTCATGTAAAATAACGAAATTCTAATTATACGCGAATCGATAAAAATCTAAATATTAACTAGGTATTCCAAGGTAAAAAGCAAAATTGCTCTGAATATAATCTGTCAGAAAAAATATACAATGCCCTTTTCTACTCTGTTTTGGATTATATAAACCAACTCAATATGCTCTCTCATGTAAAATACAAAAATTCTAAATTTATGCGATTCAAAAAAAATCTAAATATTATCTAGAAACCCCAATGTTAAAAGCAAAATTTCTCTGAATATAATCTGTCAGGAAAAATATACAATGCCGTCTTCTACTCTGTTTTCGAGTATATACATCCACACAATATGCTCTCTCATGTAAAACATACAAATTCGAATTCTACGTGAATCGAAACTAATCTAAATATTAACTAGGAACCCCAAGGTAAAAAGCAAAATTGCTCTGAATATAATCTGTCAGAAAAAATATACAATACCCTTTTCTACTCTGTTTTGGAGTATATACACCAACTCAATATGCTCTCTCATGTAAAATACCGAAATTCTAAATTTACCCAAATCGAAAAATATCTAAATATTATCTAGGCACCCCAATGTTAAAAGCAAAATTTCTCTGAATATAATGTGTCAGAAAAAATATACAATGTTTTTTTCTACTCTGTTTTTTAATATATACACCAACTCAATATGCTCTCTCAGGTAAAATATGGAAATTCTAATTTTACGTGAATCCAATAAAATCTAATTATTATCCAGGCACCAGAATGTTAAAAGCAAAATTTCTCTGAATATAATCTGTCGGAAAAAATATACAATGCCCTTTTCTACTCTGTTTTGGAATATATACACCATCTCAATATGCTCTCTCATGTAAAATACCAAAATTTTAATTTTACGTGAATCGAAAAAAATCTAAATATTATCTAGGCACCCCAATGTTAACAGAAAATTTGCTCTGAATATAATCTGTCAGAAACAATATACAATGCTTTCTTCTACTCTTTTATGGAGTATATACACCAACTCAATATTCTCTCTCTTGTAAAATACCGAAATTCTAATTTTACACCAATCGAATAATATCTAATTATTATCTATGCGTACCAATGTTAAAAGCAAAATTACTCTGAATATAATCTGTCAGAAAAAATAAAAAATGCACTTTTCTACTCTGTTTTGGAGTATATACACAAACTCAATATGCTCTCTCACGTAAAATAAAGAAATTCTAATTATATGTGAATCGATAAAAATCTAAATATTAACTAGGCACCCCAAGGTAAAAAGCAATATTGCTCTGAATATAATCTGTCAGAAAAACTATACAATGCCCTTTTCTACTCTGTTATGGAGTATATACACCAACTCAATATACTCTCTCTTCTAAAATAACAAAATTCTAATTTTACGCGTATTGAAAAAAATCTAAATATTAACTCGGCACCCCAATGTTAATAGAAAATGGCTCTGAATATAATCTGTCAGAAAAAATACACAATACCCTTTTCTACTCTGTTTTGGAGTATATACACCAACTCAATATGCTCTCTGTTGTAAAATACGGAAATTCTAATTTTACACCAATAGAATAAAATCTAAATATTATGTAGGCACTCCAATGTTCATAGAAAATGGCTCTGAATATAATCTGTCAAAAAAATTTAAAATTCCCTCTTCTACTTTGTTTTGGAGTATATACTTTAACTCAATATGGTCTCACTTGTAAAATATGGAAATTCTAAGTTTACACGAATGAAATAAAATCTAATTATTATCTAGGCTCCCCGTTGTTAAAAGCAAAATTTCTCAGAATATAGTCTGTCAGAAATAATATACAATGCCCTATTCTACTGTGTTTTGGATTATATACACCAACTCAATATGCTGTCTCATGTAAAATACCGAAATTTTAATTTTTCACGCATCAAAAAAAATCTAAATATTATCTAGGCACCCCAATGTTAATAGAAAATGGCTATGAATATAATGTCATAAAAAATGTACAATGCCCATTTCCACTCTGTTTTGGAGTATATACTCCAACTCAATATGCTCTCACTTGAAAAATAAGGAAATTCTAAGTTTACACGAATCGAATAAAATCTAATTATTATCTAGGCTCCCCAGTGTTAAAAGCAAAATTGCTCTGAATAAAATCTGTCAGAAAACATATACAATGCCCTTTTCTACTCTGTTTTAGAGTATAAACACCAACTCAATATGCTCTCTCTTGTAAAATAACGAAATTCTAATTTTACGCGAATCGAAAAAAATCTAAATATTACCTAGGCACCCCAAAGTTAACAGAAAATGGCTCTGAATATAACCTTTCAGAAAAAATATACAATGCCCTTTTCTACTCTGTTTTGGAGTATATACGCCAACTCAATTTGCTCTCTCAGGTAAAATACCGAAATTCTAATTTTACGCGAATCGAATAAAATCTAATTATTATCTAGGAAACCCAATGTTAAAAGCAAAATTGCTCTGAATACAATCTGTCAGAAAAAATATACAATGCCCTTTTCTACTCTGTTTTGGAGTATATACACCAACTCAATTTGCTCTCACATATAAAATACCGAAATTCTAATTTTACGCGAATCGAAAATATCTAAATATTATCTAGGCACCCCAGTGTTAAAAGCAAAATTGCTCTGAATATAATCTGTCAGAAAAAATATACAATGCGTTTTTCTACTCTGTTTGGAGTATATACACCAACACAATATGCTCTCTCTTGTAAAATACGGAAATTCTAATTATACACAAATAGAATAAAATCTAAATATTCTCTAGGCACCCCAATGTTCATGGAAAATGGTTCTGAATATAATCTGTTAGAAAAAATGTACAATTCCCTTCTCTACTCTGTTTTGGACTATATACACCAAGTCAATATGCTCTTTAATGAAAAATACCGAAATTCTAATTTTACTCGAATAGAATTAAATCTGAATATTATCTAGGCACCCCAATGTTAAAATCAAAATTGCTCTGAATATTATCGGTCAGAGAAAATATACAATGCTTTTTTCTACTAAGTTTTAGAGTATATACACGAACTCAATAGGCACTCCCATGTAAAATACCGAAATTCAAATTTTACGCAAATCGAAAATAATCTAAATATTATCTAGCACCGCAATGTTAAAAGCAAAATTGCTCTGAATATAACCTGTCAGAAAAAATATACAATGCCCTTTTCTACTCTGTTTTGGAGTAGATACACCAACTCAATATTCTCTCATGTAAAATACCGAAATTCTAAATTTACGTGAATCGAAAAAATCAAAATATTATCTAGGCACCCCAATGTTAAAAGCAAAATTGCTCTAAATATAATCTGTCAGAAGAAAAATACAATGTCCTTATCTACTTTGATTTTTAGTATATACACCATCTCAATATGCTCTAACAGGTAAAATACTGAAATTCTAATGTTACGTGAATCGAATAAAATCTAATTATTATCTAGGCACCCCAATGTTAAAAGCAAGATTGCTCTGAATATAATCTGTCAGGAAAAATATACAATGCCCTTTTCTGCTCTGTTTTGGAATATATACACCAAAACAATATGATCTCTCATTTAAAATACAGAAATTCTAATTATACGCAAATTGAAAAAAATCTAAATATTAACTAGGTACCCCAAGGAAAAAAGCAAAATTGCTCTGAATATAATGTGTCAAAAAAATATACAATGCTTTTTTCTACTCTGTTTTGGAGGATATACACCAACTCAATATGCTCTCCCATGTAAAATACAGAAATTCTAATTTTTCGCGATAAAAAAAAATCTATATATTATCTAACCACCCCAATGTTAATAGAAAATGGCTCTTAATATAATCTTTCAGAAAAAATGTACAATGCCATTTTCTACTTTTTTCGGTGTATATACACGAACTCAATAATCTAGCTCATGAAAATACCGAAATTCTAAATTTACATGTTTCAAGAAAAATCTAAATATTATCTAGGCACCCCAATGTTAAAAGCAAAATTGTTCTGAATATAATCTGTCGAAAAAGATATACAATGCCGTTTTCTACTCTATTTTGGTGTATATAAACCAACTGAATATGCTCTGTCATTTAAAATACTAAAATTCTAATTATACGCGAATCCAAAAAAATCTAAATATTATCTAGGCACCCCAATGTTAAAGGAAAAATTGCTCTGAATATAATGTGTCAGAAAAAATATACAATGCCCTATTCTACTCTGTTTTGGAGTATATACACCAACTCAATATGCTCTCTCATGTAAAATATAGAAATTCTAATTTTACGTGAATCGAAAATAATCTAAATATAAACTAGGATGCCCAAGGTAAAAAGCAAAATTGCTCTGAATATAATCTGTCAGGAAAAATATACAATGCCCTTTTCTACTCTGTTTGGAGTATATACACCAACTCAATATGCTCTCTCTTGTAAAATACAAAAATTCTAATTTTACACAAATCGAATAAAATCTAAATATTATCTAGGCAACCCAATGTTCATAGAAGATGGCTCTGTATATATTCTGTCAGAAAAAATGTACAATTCCTTCTTCTACTCTGTTTTGGAGGATATACACAAACTCAATACGCTCTTTCATGAAAAATACCGAAATTCTAATTATACGCGAATAGAATTAAATCTGAATATTATCTAGGCACCCCAATGTTAAAAGCAAAATTGCTCTGAATATAATCTGTCAGAAAAAATATACAATGCTATTTTCTACTCTGTTTTGGAGTATATGAACCAACTCAATATGCTCTCTCATGTAAAATATCGAAATTCGGATTTTACGCGAATCGAAAAAAATAAATATTAACTAGGCAACCCAAAGTAAAAAGCAAAATTGCTCTGAATATAATCTGACAGAGAAAATATACAATGCCGTTTTCTACTCTGTTTTGGAGTATATCCACCAACTCAATATGCTCTCTAGAGTAAAATAGAATATTCTAAATTTATGCTGATCGAAAAAAATCTAAATATTATCTAGGCACCCCAATGTTTAAAGCAAAATTGCTCTGAATATAATTTCTGAGAAAAAATATGCAATGTTTTTTTCTACTCTTTTTTGGAGTATATACACCAACTCAATATGCTCTCTCATGTAAAATACCGAAATTCTAATTTTACGTGAATCAAAAAGAATCTAAATATTATCCAGCACCCCAATGTTAAAAGCAAAACTGCTCTGAATATAATCTGTCAGAAATAATATACAATGCGTTTTTCAACTCTGTTTTGGAGTATATACTCCAACTCAATATGCTCTCTCTTGTAAAATACAAAAATTTTAATTCTACACGAATCGAATAAAATCTAATTATTATCTAGGCACCCCAATGTTAAAGGCAAAATTGCTCTGAATATAGTTTTTCAGAAAAAAAATACAATTTCCTTATCTACTTTGTTTTTTAGTATATACACCAACTCAATATGCTCTCTCAGATATAATATCGAAATTCTAATTTTACATGAATCGAATAAAATCTAATAATTATCTAGGCAACCCAATGTTAAAAGCAAAATTTCTCTGAATATAATGTGTCAGATAAAATATACAATGCCTTTTTCTGCTGTTTTGGAATATATACACCAACTCAATATGCTCTCTCCTGTAAAATACCGAAATTCTAATTTTGCGCAAATTGAAAAAAATCTAAATATTATCTAGGCACCCCAATATTAACGCCAAAATTGTTCTGAATATAATCTGTCACAAAAAATATACAATGCCCTTTTCTTCCCTGTTATAAGTATATACACCAACTCAATATTCTCTCTCATGTAAAATACCGAAATTCTGATTTTACGCGAATTGAAAAAAATCTAAATATTAACTAGACACCCCAAGGTAAAAAGCAAAATTTCTCTGAATATAATCTGTCAGAAAAAATACACAATGCCCTTTTCTACTGTGTTATGGAATATATACACCAACTCAATAGGCTCTTTCATGTAAAATACCGAAATTCTAATTTTACACAAACCAAAAAAAATCTAAATATTATCTAGGCACCCCAATGTCAAAAGCAAAATTGCTCTGAAAATAGTCTGTCAGAAAAAATATACAATGCCCTTTTCTACTCTTTTTTGGAGTATATACACAAACTCAATATGCTCTCTCAAGTAAGATACCGAAATTCTAATTTTACACAAACCGAAGAAAATCTAAATATTATCTAGGCACCCCAATGTTAAAAATAAAATTTTTCTGAATATAATCTGTCAGATAAAAAATACAATGCCCTATTCTACTGTGTTTTGGACTATATACACCAACTCAATATGCTTTCTCATGTAAGATACCGAAATTCTAATTTTACGCAAATCAAAAATAATCTACATATTATCTAGGCACCCCAATATTAAAAGCAAAATTGCTCTGAATATAATCTGTCAGAAGAAATATACAATGCCCTTTTCTACTCTATTTTGGAATATATACACCAACTCAATATGCTCTCTCTGTAAAATACGGAAATTCTAATTTTACGCGATTCCAAATAAATCTAAATATAATCTAGGCACCACAATGTTAAAAGCAAAATTGCTCTGAATACAATCTGTGAGAAAAAATATACAATGCCCTATTCTACTTCGTTTTGGAATATATACACCAAATAAATATACTCTCTCATGTAAAATCCCGATATTCCAAATTTACGCAAATCGAAAAAAATCTAAATATTATCTAGGAACCCAAATGTTAAAAGAAAAATTGCTCTGAATATAATCTGTAAAGAAAAATATACAATGCCGTTTTCTACACTGTTTGGATTATATACACCAACTCAATATGCTCTGTCATGTAATATACCGAAATTATAATTTTACGTGAATCGAAAAATCTAAATATTATATAGAAACCCCAATGCTAAAGAAAAATTTCTCTGAATATGATCTGACAGAAATAATATACAATGCCGTTTTCTACTGTTTGGGTGTATATACACCATCTCAATATGCTCTCTCATGTAAAATATGGAAATTCTAATTTTACGCGAATCGAAAATAATATGAATATTATCTAGGCACCCCAAAGTTAAAATCAAAATTGCTCTGAATATAGTCTATCTTAAAAAATATACAATGCCCTTTTCTACTTCGTTTTGTAGTATATACACCAACTGAATATGCTCTCTCATGTAAAATACCAAAATTCTAAATTTCCGTGAATCGAAAATAATCTAAATATTATCTAGGCACCCCAATTTTAGAAGAAATATTGCTCTGAATATAGTCTGTCAGAAATAATATACAATGACCTATTCTACTCTGTTTTGAAGTATATACACCAACTCAATATGCTCTCTATGTAAAATACCAAAATTCTAAATTTCCGTGAATAGAAAAAAATGTAAATATTATCCAGGCAACCCAATGTTTAAAGCAAAATTGCTCTGAATATAATCTGTCAGAAAAAATATACAATGCCATTTTCTACTCTTGTTTGGTGTATATACACCAACTCAATATGCTCTCTCATGTAAAATACAGATATTTTAATTTTACACGAATTGAAAATAATCTAAATATTATCTAGGCACCTTAATGTTAAAAGCAAAATTGCTCTGAATATAGTCTCTCTTAAAAAATATACAATGCCCTTTTCTACTCAGTTTTGTAGTATATACATCAACTCAACATGCTCTCTCATGTAAAAAACAAAATTCTAATTTTCTGCGAATCGAAAAGAATCTAAATATTATCTAGGCACACCAATTTTAAAAGCAATATTGCTCTAAATATAATTTGTCAGAAATAATATACAATGACCTATTCTACTCTGTTTTGGAGTATATACACCAACTCAACCTGCTCTCTCATGTAAAATACTAAAATTCTAATTTTATGCGAATAAAAAAAATCTAAATATTATCTAGGCACCCCAATGTTAGAAGCAAAATTGCTCTGAATATAATCTGTCAGAAAAAATATACGATGCTCTTTTCTGCTGGGTTTTGGAATATATACACCAACTCAATATTCTCTCTTATGTAGAATAACGAAATTCTTAATATACACGAATCGAAAAAATTTAAATATTATCTAGGCACCCCAATGTTAAAAGCAAAATTGCTCTGAATATAATGTGTCAGAAAAAATATACAATGCCCTTTTCTACTCTGGTTTGGTGTATATACACCAACTCAATATGCTCTCTCATGTAAAATACCAATATTCAAATTTTACACGAATTGAAAATAATCTAAATATTATCTAGGCACACCATGTTAAAAGCAAAATTGCTCTGAATATAATCTGTCAGAAAAAATATACAATGCTTTCTTCTACTCTGTTTTGGAGTACATAAACCAACTCAATATGCTGTCTCATGTAAAATACGGAAATTCTAAATTTCCATGAATCGAAAAAAATGTAAATATTATCTAGGCACCCCAATGATAAAAGCAAAATTGCTCTGAATATAATCTGTTATAAAAAATATACAATGCCCTTTTCTACTCTGTTTTGAAGTATATACACCAACTCAATATGCTCTCTCATGTAAAACACCGAAATTGTAAATTTACATGAATTGAAAAAATCTAAATATTATCAAGGCACCCCAATGTTAAAAGCAATATTTCTCTGAATATAATCTGTCAGAGAAAATATACAATGCCCTTTTTACTTTGTTTTGGATTATATACATCAACTCAATATGATCTCTTATGTAAAATACCAAAATTCTAATTTTACGTGAATCCAAATAAATCTAAATATTATCTAGTCACACAAATGTTAAAAGAAAATTGCTCTATATATAGTCTGTCAGAAGAAATATACAATGACCTATTCTACTCTGTTTTGGAATATATACACCAACTGAATATACTCTCTCATGTAAAATACAGAAATTCTAAATTTACGCAAATCGAATAAAGTCTAAATGTTATCTAGGCACCCCAATGTTAATAGCAAAATTGCTGTGAATATAATCTGTCAGAAAAAATATACAGTGTCCTTTTCTACCTTCTTTTGGAGTATATACAGCAACTCAATATGCTCTCTCAGTAAAATACCGAAATTCTAAATTTACATGAAACGAAATCATCTAAAAATTATCTAGGCACCCCAATGTTAAACGCAAAATTTCTCTGAATATAATCGGTCAGAAAAAATATAAAATGCCCTTAACTATTCTGTTTTGGAGTATATACACCAACTCAATATGCTCTTTCATATAAAATACCGATATTCGAAATTTACGTGAATCGAAAAAAATCGAAATATTATCTAAGCACACCAATGTTAAAAGCAAAATTGCTCTGAATATAATCTGTCAAAAATATATTAAATGCCTTTTTCTACTATGTTTTGGAGTATATACAGCAACTCAATATGCTCTCCCATGTAAAATACCGAAATTCTAATTTTATGTGAATGGAAAAAAACTAAATATTATCTAGGCACTCCAATGTTAAAAGCAAAATTACTCTGAATATAATCTGTCAGAAAAAATATACATTGCCCTTTTCTACTCTGTTTTGGAGTATATACACCAACTCAATATGCTCTCTCATGTAAAATACCGAAATTCTAATTTTACGTGAATCGAAAAAAATTTAAGTATTACCTAGGCACCCCAATGTTAAAAGCAAAATTGCTCTGAATATAGTCTGTCAGAAGAAATATACAATGCCCTTGTCTACTCTGTTTTGGATTATATACACCAACTCAAAATGCTTTATCATGTATAATACCGAAATTCTAAATTTACGCAAATCGAATAGAATCTAAATTTTATCTAGGCACCCCAATGTTAATAGCAAAATTGCTCTGAATATAATCTGTAAAGGAAAATATACAATGCCCTTTTCTACACTGTTTGGAGTATATACATGAACTGAATATGCTCTCCAATGTAAAATACCGAAATTCTAATTTTACGTGTATCGAAAAAAATATAAATAACATTGAGACACCCCAATTCTAAAAGAAATATTGTTCTGAATACAATCTGTCAGAAAAAATATACAATGCCCTTTTCTACTCGGTTTTGGAGTATATACACCAACTAAATATGCTCTCTCATGTAAAATACTGAAACTCTAATTTTACGCAATTGCAAATAAATCTAGATATCATCTAGGCACCACAGTGTTCAAAGCAAAATTGCTCTGAATATAATCTGTGAGAAAAAATATACAATGCCCTATTCTACTCTGTTTTGGAGTATATACACCAACTAAATATATTCTCTCAGGTAAAATACCAATATTCTAAATTTATGCAAATCGAAAAAAATCTAAATATTATCTAGGAACCCCAATGACAAAAGCAAAATTGCTCTGAATATAATCTGTAGAGAAAAATATACAATGCCCTTTTCTACACTGTTTGGAGTATATACACCAACTCAATATGCTCTCCCATGTAAAATACCGAAATTCTAATTTTACGTGAATAGAAATCAATCTGAATATTATCTAGGGACCCCAATGTTCATTGAAAATGGCTCTGAATATAATCTGTCAGAAAAAATGTACAATTTTCTCTTCTACTCTGTTTTGGAGTACATACACCAGCTCAATATGCTTTTTCATGAAAAATACCGAAATTCTAATTTTACGCGAATAAAAATAAATCTGAATATTACGTAGGCACCCCAATGTTAAAAGCAAAATTTCTCTTAATATAACCTGTCTGAAAAAACATACAATGCACTTTTCTACTCTGTTTTGAAGTATATACACAAACTCAATATGCTCTCTCATGTAAAATAACAAAATTCTAATTATACGCGAATCGATAAAAATCAAAATATTAACTAGGCATTCCAAGGTAAAAAGCAAAATTTCTCTGAATATAATCTGTCAGAAAAAATATACAATGCCAATTTCTACTCTGTTTTGGATTATATAAACCAACTCAATATGCTCTCTCATGTAAAATACAAAAATTCTAAATTTATGTGATTCAAAAAAAATCTAAATATTATCTAGAAACCCCAATGTTCAAAGCAAAATTTCTCTGAATATAATCTGTCAGGAAAAATATAAAATGCCGTCTTCTACTCTGTTTTCGAGTATATACATCCACACAATATGCTCTCTCATGTAAAATATACAAATTCGAAATTTACGTGAATCGAAACTAATCTAAATATTAACTAGGAACCCCAAGGTAAAAAGCAAAATTGCTCTGAATATAATCTGTCAGAAAAAATATACAATGCCCTTTTCTACTCTGTTTTGGAGTATATACACCAACTCAATATGCTCTCTCATGTAAAATACCGAAATTCTAAATTTACCCAAATCAAAAAATATCTAAATATTCTCTAGGCACCCCAATGTTAAAAGCAAAATTTCTCTGAATATAATGTGTCAGAAAAAATATACAATGTTTTTTCTACTCTGTTTTTTAATATATACACCAACTCAATATGCTCTCTCAGGTAAAATACGGAAATTCTAATTTTCCACAAATCCAATAAACTCTAATTATTATCCAGGCACCAGAATGTTAAAAGCAAAATTTCTCTGAATATAATCTATCAGAAAAAATATACAATGCCCTTTTCTACTCTGTTTTGGAATATATACACCATCTCAATATGCTCTCTCATGTAAAATACCAAAATTTTAATTTTACGTGAATCGAAAAAAATATAAATATTATCTAGGCACCCCAATGTTAAAAGCAAAACTGCTCTGAGTATAATCTGTCAGAAAAAATATAAAATGCCCTTTTTTACTCTGTTTTGGAGTATATACATCAACTCAATATGCTCTCTCATGTAAAATACCGAAATTCTAATTTTATGCAAATCGAAAAAAATCTAAATAATATCTAGGCACCCCAATGTTAAAAGCAAAATTGCTCTGAATATAATCTGTCAGAAAAAATGTACAATGCCTTTTTCTACTCTGTTTTGGAGAATATACACCAACTCCATATGCTCTCTCATGTGAAATAGAGAAATACTATATTTAAGCAAATCGAAAAATATCTAAATATAATCTAGGCATCTTAATGTTAAAAACAAAATTGCTCTGAATATAATCTGTCAGAGAAAATATACAATGTTCTCTTCTACTCTGTTTTGGAGTATATACACCAACTCCATATGCTCTCTCAGGTAAAATACAGAAATTCTATATTTAAGCGAATCGAAAAAAATCTAAATATTATCTAGGCGCCCCAAAGTAATAAGAAAATGGCTCTCAATATGGTCTGTTAGAAAAAATATACAATGACTTACTCTACTCTGTTTTTGACTATATACACCAACTCAGTATGCTCTCTCATGTAAAATAAAGAAATTATAATTTTACCCGAAATGAAGAAATCTAAATATTATCTAGGCACCCCAATGTTAAAAACAATATTGCTCTGAATATAACGTGTCAGAAAAAAAATACAATGCCATATTCTTCTCTGTTTTGGAGTATATATACCAACTTTATATGCTCTCTCATGTAAAATACAGAAACTCTATATTTAAGCGAATCGAAAAAAATCAAAATATTATCTAGGCACCCGAATGTTAAAAGCAAAATTGCTCTAAATATAATCTGTCAGAATAAATATACAATGCCCTTTTCTACTCTGTTTTGTAGTATATACAGCATCTCAAATTGCTCTTTCATCTAAAATACGGAAATTCTAATTTTACCCAAATCGAAAATATCTAAAAATTATCTAGGCACCCCAATGATTAGAACAATATTGCTCTGAATATAATCTGTCAGAAAAAATATACAATGACATATTCTACTCTGTTTTGGAGAATATACACCAACTCGATATGCTCTCTAATGTAAAATACAGAAATTCTTTATTTAAGCGAATTGAAAAAACTCTAAATATTATCGAGGCACCCCAATCTTAAAAACAAAATTGCTCTGAATATAATCTGTCATAAAAAATACACAATGCCCTATTCTACTCTGTTTTGGAGTATATACACCCACTCCATATGCTCTCTCATGTAAAATACAGAAATTCTAATTTTACTTGAATCGAAAAAATCTAAATATTATCTAGGCACCCCAATGTTAAAAACAAAATTGCTCTGAATATAATCTGTCAGAAAAAATATACAATGCTTTTTTCTACTCTGTTTTGGAGTATATACACCAATTCAATTTGCTCTCTCATGTAAAATACCGAAATTCTTATTTTACGCAAATCGAAAAAAATCTAAATAATATCGAGGCGGCCCAAAGTTAAAAGAAAATGGCTCTGATTATAGTCTGTTATAAAAAATATACAATGCCTTAGTCTACTCTGTTTTGGAGTATATACACCAACTCAGTATGCTCTCTCATGTAAAATACAAAAATTCTAATTTTACCCGAATTGAAAAAATCTAAATAATATCTAGGCACCCGAATGTTAAAAACAAAATTGCTCTGAATATAATCTGTCAGAAAAAATATACAATGCCCTATTCTACTCTGTTTCGAAGTATACACACAAACTCCATATGCTCTCTCATGTAAAATACAGAAATTCTATATTTAAGCGAATTTAAAAAAATCTAAATATTATCGAGGCACCCCAATGTTAAAAACAAAATTTCTCTGAATATAATCTGAAGAAAAAATATACAATGCCCTATTCTACTCTTTTTTGGAGTATATACCAACTCCATATGCTCTCTCATGTAAAATACAGAAATTCTATATTTAAGTGAATTGAATAAAATCTAAATGTTATCTAGGCGCCCCAAAGTTAAAAGAAAATGGCTATGAATATAGTCTGTTACAAAAAATATGCAATGCCCTTTTCTACTCTGTTTTGGAGTATATACACCAACTCAGTATGCTCTCTCATGTAAAATACAGAATTTCTAATTTTACCCGAATCGAAAAAACCTAAATATTATCTAGTTACCCCAATGTTAAAAACAAAATTGCTCTGATTATAATCTGTCAGAAAAAATATACAATGCCCTATTCTACTCTGTTTTGGCGTATATACACCAACTCCATATGCTCTCTCATGTAAAATACAGAAATTCTATATTTAAGCGAATCGAAAAAAATATAAATATTATCTAGGCACCTTAATGTTAAAAACAAAATTGCTCTGAATATAATCTGTCAGAAATAATATACAATGCACTTTTCTACTCTGTTTTGGAGTATATACACCGACTCAATATGCTCTCTCATGTAAAATACCGAAATTATAATTTTACGTGAATCGAAAAAAATCTAAATAATATCTAGGCGCCCCAAAGTTAAAAGAAAATGGCTCTGAATATATTAGGTTATAAAAAATATACAATGCCTTATTCTACTTTGTTTTGAAGTATATACACCAACTCAGTATGCTCTCTCATGTAAAATACAAAAATTCTCATTTTACCGGAATAGAAAAAATCTAAATATTATCTAGGCACTTCAATGTTTAAAAAACTTGCTCTGAATATAATCTCTCAGAAAAAATATACAATGCCCTATTCTACCCTGTTTTGGAGTATATACACCAACTCCATATTCTCTCTCATGTAAAATACAGAAATTCTATATCTAAGCGAATCGAAAAAAATATAAATATTATCTAGGCGCCTTAATGTTAGAAACAAAATTGCTCTGAATATATTCTGTCAGAAAAAATATACAATGCCTTTATATACTTTGTTTTGGAGAATATACACCAACTCAATTTGCTCTCTAATGTAAAATACAGAAACTCTAAGAGGATCGAAAAAAATATAAATATTATCTAGGCACCTTAATGTTAAAAACAAAATTGCTCTGAATATAATCTGTCATAAAAAATTTACAATGCACTATTCTACACTGTTTTGGAATATATACACCAACTCAATATGCTCTCTCATGTAAAATACTGAAATTCCAATTTTACGTGAATCAAAAAAAATCTAAATAATATCTAGGTGCCTCAAAGTTAAAAGAAAATGGCTCTGAATATAGTCTGTTATAAAAAATATACAATGCCTTATTCTACTCCTTTTTGGAGTATATACACCAACTCAATGTGCTCTCTCATATAAAATACAGAAATTCTAATTTTACCCGAATCGAAAAAATCTAAATATTATCTAGGCACTTCAATGTTAAATACAAACTTGCTCTGAATATAATCTCTCAGATAAAATATACAATGCCCTATTCTACTCTGTTTTGGAGTATATACACCAACTCCATATGCTCTCTCATGTAAAATACAGAAATTCTATATTTAAGTGAATCGAAATAAATCTAAATATTATCTAGGCGCCTTAATGTTAAAAACAAAATTGCTCTGAATATATTCTGTCAGAAAAAATATACAATGCCCTTTTCTACTCTGTTTTGGAGAATATACACCAACTCCATATGCTCTTTAATGTAAAATACAGAAATTCAATATTTAAGTGAATTGAAAAATATGTAAATATTATCTAGGCAACCCGGTGTTAAAAGAAAATGGATCTGAATATACTCTGTCAGAGGAAATATACAATGCCTTTTTCTACTCTGTTTTGGGGTACATACACCAACTCAATATGCTCTCTCATGTAAAATATCGAAATCCTAAATTTACGCTAATCGAATAAAATCTAAATATAATCTAGGCACCCCAATGTTAATAGCAAAATGGCTCTGAATATAATCTGTCCGAAAAAATATACAATGTTCTATTCTACTCTGTTTTGGAGTATTTGCACAAACTCAATATGATCTCTCATGTAAAATACAGAAATTCTAAATTAACGCGAATCAAAAAAAAAATCTAAATATTATCTAGGCCACCCAATGTTAAAAGCAAAATTGCTCTGAATATAATCTGTCAGAAAGAATATACAATGCTTTATTCTACACTGTTGTGTATTATATAAACCAACACAATATGCTCTCTCATGTAAAATACCGAAATTCTAAATTTACGCTACTTGAATGAAATCTAAACATTATCTAGGCACCCCAAATTTAAAAGCAAAATAGCTCTGAATATAATCTGTCAGGAAAAATATACAATGCCTTTTTCCACTCTGTTTTGGAGTATATACACCAACTCAGTATACTCTCTCTTCCAAAATAAAGAAATTCTAATTTTACGTGAATCGAAAAAAATCTAAATATTAACTAGGAACTCCAAGGTAAAAAGCAAAATTGCTCTGAATATAATCTGTCAGAAAAAATATACAATGCCCTTTTGTAATCTGTTTTGGGGTATATACAGCAACTCTTGCTCTCTCATGTAAAATACCGAAATTCTAAATTTACGCGAATCGAAAAAAATCGAAATATTATCTAGGCACCCCAATGATAAAAGCAAAATTGCTCTGAATATAATCTATCAGAAAAAATATACAATGCCCATTTCTACTCTGTTTTCCAGTATATACACCAACTCAATATGCTCTTTCACATAAAATACCGAAATTCTAATTTTACACAAACCGAAAAAAATCTAAATATTTTCTAGGCACCCCAATGTTAAAAGCAAAATTGCACTGAAAATAGTCTGTCAGAAAAAATATACAATGTCCTTTTCTACTTTGTTTCGGAGTATATACACCAACTCAATATGCTCTCCCATTTAAAATACAAAATTCTAATTTGTACCGATACAAAATAAATCTATATATTATCTAGGTACCCCAATGTTAATAGAAAATGGCTCTTAATATAATCTTTCAGAAAAAATGTACAATGCCCTTTTCTACTCTGTTTCGGTGTATATACACGAACTCAATATGCTCGCTCATGAAAATACCGAAATTCTAAAGTTACGCGATTCGAGAAAAATCTAAATATTATCTAGGCACCCCAATGTTAAAAGCAAAATTGTTCTGAATATAATCTGTCAGATAAAATATACAATTCCGTTTTCTACTCTATTTTGAAGTATATAAACCAACTCAATATGCTCTGTCATGGAAAATTGTAAAATTCTAATTTTACGTGAATCCAAAAAAATCTAAATATTATTTAGGCACCCCGATGTTAAAAGAAAAATTGCTCTGAATATAATCTGTCAGAAATAATATACAATGCTCTTTTCTACTCTGTTTTAAAGAATATACACCAACTCAATATGCTCTCTCAGGTAAAATATAGAAATTCTAGTTTTACGTGAATCGAAAATAATCTAAATATTAACTAGGAACCCCAAGGTAAAAAGCAAAATTGCTCTGAATATAATTGGTCAGAAAAAATATACAATGCTTTTTTCTACTCTGTTTTGTAGTATATACACCAACTCAATATGCTCACTCCTGTAAAATACGGAAATTCTAATTTTACACGAATCGAATAAAATCTAAATATTAACTAGGAACCCCAATGTTCATAGAAGATGGCTCTGAATATAATCTGTCAGAGAAAATGTAGAATTCCTTCTTCTACTCTGTTTTGGAGTATATAAACCAACTCAACATGCTCTTTTATGAAAAATACCGAAATTCTAATTTTACACGAATTGAATTAAATCTGAATATTATCTAGGCACCCCAATGTTAAAACCGAAATTGCTCTGAATATAATCTGTCAGAAAATATATACAATGCCCTTTTCTACTCTGTTTTGGAATATATAAACCAACTCAATATGCTCTGTCATGTAAAATACCAAAATTCTAAATTTACGTGAATTGAAGAAAATCTAAATATTATCTAGGAACCTCAATGTTAACAGCTAAATTGCTCTAAATATAATCTGTCAGAAAGAATATACAATGCCCTTTTCTACTCTCTTTTAACGTATATACAACAACTCAATATGCTCTTTCATGTAAAATGTGGAAATTATAATTATACACGAATCGAGAAAAATCTAAAAATTATCTAGGCACCCCAATGTTAATACAAAATGGCTCTGAATATCATCTGTCATAAAAAATATACAATACTTTTTTTTTTACTAAGTTTTGGACTATATACACGAACTTAATAAGCACTCACATGCAAAATACCGAAATTCTTATTTTACGCAAATCGAAAATAATCTAAATATTATCTAGCACCCCAATGTAAAAAGCAAAATTTCTCTGAATGTATTCTGTCAGAAAAAATATACAATGCGTTTTTCTACTTTGTTTTGGAGTATATAAACCAACTCAATATTCTCTCTTGTAAAACACGGAAATTCTAAATTTACACAAATCCAATAAAATCTAATTATTATCTAGGGTCACCAATGTTAAAAGCAAAATTGCTCTGAATATAATCTATCAGATAGAATATACAATGCCCTTTTTTACTCTGTTTGGGAGTATATACACCCCCTCAATATGCATTCTCATGTAAAATACAGAAATTCTAAATTTAGGCGAATCAAAAAAAGTCTAAATATTATCTAGGCACCAAAATGTTAAAAGCAAACGTGCTCTGAATGTAATCTGTCAGATAAAACATACAATGCCCTTTTTTACTTTGTTTTGAAGGATATACACCAACTCAATTTGCTCTCTCATGTAAAATACCGAAATTCTAATTTTACACAAACCGAAAGAAATCTAAATATTATCTATGCACCCCAATGTTAATAGAAAATGGCTCTGAATATCATCTGTCAGAAAAAATAGACAATACTTTTTTCTACTAAGTTTTGGAGTATATACACGAAGTCAATAGGCACTCCCATGTAAAATACCGAAATTCTAATTTTACGCAAATCTAAAGTAATCTAAATATTATCTAGCACCCCAATGTTAAAAGCAAAATTGCTCTGAATATAATCTGTCAGAAAAAATATACAATGCCCTTTTCTACTCTGTTTTGGAGTATATACTCCAACTAAATATGCTCTCTTGTAAAATACGGAAATTCTAAATTCACATGAATCGTATCAAATCTAATTATTATCTAGGCACCCCAACGTTAAAAGCAAAATTTCTCTGAATATAATCTGTCAGAAAACATATACAATGCTTTTCTCTACTCAGTTCTGGAGTATATACACCAACTCAATATGCTCTCTCATGTAAAATACCGAAATTCTAATTTTGCGCGATACGAAAAATATCTAAATAATATCTAGGCACCCCAAAGTTAAAAGCAAATTGGCTCTGAATATAGTCTGTCAGAAAAAATATGCAATGCCTTATTCTACTTTGTTTCGGAGTATATAAACCAACTCAGTATGGTCACTCATGTAAATACCGACATTCTAATTTTATGTGAATCGAAAAAAATCTAAATATTATCGAGGCACCTCAATGTTAAAAGCAAAATTGCTTGTAATATAATCTGTCCGAAAAAATATACAATGCCCTTTTCTACTCGGTTTTGGAGTATATACACCAACTCAATATGCTCTCTCATGAAAAATACCGAAATTCTAATTTTACGAGAATTCAAAAAATCTAAATATTATCTAGGCACGCCAATGTTAAAACTAAAATTGCTGTGAATATAATCTGTCAGAAATAATATTCAATGCCTTTTTCTACTCTGATTTAGAATATATACATCACTCAATATACTTTCTGAAGGAAAAAATCAGAAATTCTAATTTTACCCGAATCGAAAACATCTAAATATTATCTAGGGACCCCAAGGTTACAAGCAAAATTTCTCTGAATATACTCTGTCAGAAAAAATATACAATGCCCGTTTCTACTTTGTTTTGGAGTATATACACCAACTCAATAGGCTATCTCATGTAAAATACAAAAATTCTAAATTTACGTGACTCAAAATAAATCCAAATATTATCTATGCACCCCAAGTTGAAAACCAAAGTTGCTCTGAATATAATCTGTCAGAGAATATACAAAATGATCTTTTCTACGATGTTTTGGAATATATACACCAAATCAATATGCTCTGCCATTTAAAATACCGAAATTCTAATTTACACGAAGCGAAAAAAATCTAAATATTACCAAGGCAGCTCAATGTTATAAGAAAAATTGCTCTGAATATAATCTGTCAGAAAAAATATACAATGCCCTTTTCTACTTAGTTTTGGAGTATATACACCAACTCAATATGCTCTCTCATGTCAAACACAGAAAATCAAATTTAATGCAAATCGAAAAATATCTAAATATTATCTAGGCACCCCAATGTTAAAAGCAAAATTGCTCTTAATATAATCTGTCAGGGAAAATATACAATGCTTTTCTCTATTCTGTTTTGGAGTATATACACCAACTCAATATGCTCTCTCATGTAAAATACTAAAATTCTAATTTTACACAAATCGAAAAAAATCTAAATATTACCTAGGCACTGCAACGTTTAAAGCAAAATTTCTCTGAATATAATCTGTCAAAAAAATATACAATGCTTTTCACTACTGAGTTTTGGAATATATAAACCAACTCAATATGTTCTCTCATGTATAATACCGAAATTGAAAATTTACGCGAATCGAAAAAAATCTAAATATACTCTAGGCAGCCCAATGTTAAAAGCAAAATTACTCTGAATATAATCTGTCAGAAAACATATACAATGCCCTTTTCTACTCTGTTTTGGAGGAAAAACACCAACTCAATATTCTCTCTCATGTAAAATACCGAAATTCTAATTTTACACAAATCGAAAAAAATCTAAATATTATTTAGGCACTCGAATGTTAAAAGAAAATGGCTCTGAATATAATCTGTCAGAATAAATATACAATGCTTTTTTCTACTCTGATTTAGAGTATATACACCACTCAATATACTTACTCAAGGAAAATACAAAAATTCTAATTTTACCCGAATCGAAAAAATTGAAATATTATCTAGGCACTTTAATGTTAAAAACAAAATTACTCTGAATATATTCTGTCAGAAAAAATATACAATGCCCTTATCTACTCTGTTTTGGAATATATACACCAACTCAATATGCTCTCTCATTTAAAATACCGAAATTCTATATTTACGTGAATCGAAAAAAATCTAAATATTATCTAGGCAACCCAATGTTAACAGCAAAATTGCTCTGAATATAATCTATAAGAAAAAATATACAATGCCTTTTTCTACTTTGTCTTAATGTATATACACCAACTCAATATGCTCTCTCATGTAAAATACCAAAATTCTAATTTTATGCGAATCGAAAGAAATCTAAATATTATCTAGGGATCCCAAGTTTAAAAGAAAATGGCTCTGAATATAATCTGTCAGAAAGAAATATACAATGCCTTATTCTACTGTGTTTTGGAGAATATAAAGCAACTAAATATGCTCTCATGTAAAATACCAAAATTCTAATTTGACGCGAATCGAAAAATATCTATATATTATCTAGGCACCCAAATGTTAAAAGCAATATTGCTCTTAATATGGTCTGTCAGAAAAAATATACAATGCCCATTTCTACTCGGTGTTGGTGCATATACAACAACTCAATATGCTCTCTCATGTAAAATACCGAAATTCTATATAAACGCGAATCGAAAAAAATCTAAATATTATCTAGGCACCCCAATGTAAATAGCAAAGTTTCTCTGAATATAATCTGTCATAAAAAGTATACAATGCCCTTTTCTACCCTGTTTTGGAGTATATACACCAACTCAATATGCTCTCTCATGTAAAATACAGAAATTCTAATTTTACCTGAATCGAAAAAAATGTAAATATTATCTATGAACCCCAATGTTAAAACCAAAATTGCTCTGAATATAATTTTTCAGAAATAATATACAATGCCCTTTTCTACTTTCTTTTTGAGTATATACACCAACGCAATATGCTCCCTTATGTAAAATACCGAAATTCTATATTTACGCAAATTGAAAAAAATCTAAATATTCTCTAGGCACTCCAATGTTAAAAGCAAAACTGCTCTGAATATAGTCTGTCACAGAAAATACACAATGCCGCTTTCTTCTCTTTTTTTGGAGTATATACACCAACTCAATATGCTCTCTCATGTAAAATACCTAAATACTAATTATACCTGAATCGAAAAAAATCTAAATATTATCTAGGCACCCCAATGTTAAAAGCAAAATTTCCCCTAATATAATCTTTCAGAAAAAATACACAATGCTTTTTTGTACTCTTTTTTAGAGTATATAAACCAACTCATGCTCTCTTATGTAAAATAAAAAAATTCTAAATTTACGTGAATCGAGATAAATATAAATATTATCTAGGCACCCCAATGTTAAAACCAAAATTGCTCTGAATATAATCTGTTAGACATAATATACAATGTCCTATTCTACTCTCTTTTGGAGTTTATACACCAACTCAATATGCTCTCTCATGTAATATACCGAAATTCTAAATTTACGGGAATCGAAAAAAATCTAAATATTATCTAGGAACCCCAATGTTAACAGCAAAATTGCTCTGAATATAATCTGTCAGAAATAATATACAATGCCCTCTTCTACTCTGTTTTGGAGTACATACACCAAGTCAATATGCTCTCTAATGTAAAATACCAAAATTCTAATTTTACGCGAATCGAAAAAAATCTAAATATTATCTAGGCACCCCAATGTTAAAAGCAAAATTGCTGTGAATATAATCTGTCAGAAAATATACACAATGCCCTTTTTTACTTTGTTTTGGTGTATATACACCAACTCAATATGCTCTCTTATGTAAAATACCGAAATTCTAAATTTACACGAATCGAAAACAATCTAAATATTACCTAGGTACCCCAACGTTAATAGCAAAATTTATCTGAATATAATCGGTCAGAAAAAATATAAAATGCTTTTCTCTCCTCAGTTTTGAAGTATATACACCAACTCAATATGCTCTCATGTAAAATACAGAAATTTTAAATTAATGCGAATCGAAAAATATCTAAATATTACCTAGGCAACCCAATGTTAAAAGCAAAATTGCTCTGAATATAATGTTTCAGAAAAAATACACAGTGCCCTTTTGTACTCTTTTTTAGAGTATATAGACCAACTCAATATGCTCTCTCATATAAAATATCTAAATTCTAATTTTAAGCGAATCGAAAAAATCTAAATATTATCTAGGCACCGCAATGTGGAAAAATAATGGATCTGAATATAATCTGTCAGGGAAAATATACAATGCCCTTTTGTACATTTTTGGGTGTATATACATTAACTAAATATGCTCTCTCATGTAAAATACAGAAATGCTAAATTTACACTAATCAATTGAAATCTAAATATTATCTAGGCACCCCAATGGTAATAGAACAATTGCTCTGAATATAATCTGTCAGAAAAAATATACGATGCCCTTTTATACTCTGTTTCGGGGTATATACACCAACTCAATATGCGCTCTTATGTAAAATACCGAAATTCTAATTTTACATGAATCGAAAAAAATCTCAATATTATCTAGCCACCCCAATATTAAAAGGAAAATTGCTCTGAATATAATCTGTGAGAGAAAAAACACAATGCCCGTTTCTACTCTTTTTTGGAGTATAAACACCAACTCAATATACTCTCTCACATAAAATATAAAAATTCTAATTTTACCCAAATTGAAAAATCTAAATATTATCTAGGCACCCCAATGTTATAAGCAAAATTACTCTGAATATAATCTGTCAAAAAAATATACAATGCCATTTTCCACTCTGTTTCGGGGTATATACAGCAACCCAATATGCTCTCTCATGTAAAATAAAAAAATTAAAATTTTACACGAATCAAAATAATCTAAATATTATCTAGGCACACCAATGTTAAAAGCATAATTGCTCTGAATATAATCTGTGAGAAAAAATATACAATGCCCTTTTCTACTTTGTTATGGAGTATATACATCAACTCAATATGCTCTCTCATGTAAAATAGCGAAATTCAAATTTTACACGAATCGAAAAAACTTTAATTATAATCTAGGCACCCAGAGGTTACAAGAAAATGGCTCTGAATATAATCTGTCACAAAAAATAGACAATGCCTTATTCTACTCTGTTTTTGAGTATACACAAAAACTCAATATGCTCTCTCATGTAAAATACCGAAATTCTAAATTTATGCTAATCAAATGAAATCTAAATATTATCTGGGAACCCCAATTGTTATAGCAAAATTACTCTGACTATAATCTGTCAGAAAAAATATACAATGCGCTTTTCTACTCTTTTATAAAGTGTATACACCAACTAAATATGCTCTCTCATGTAAAATACCGAAATTCTAAATTTACTCGAATCGAAAAAAATCTGAATATTATCTAGGCACCCCAATGTTAAAAGGAAAATTGCTCTGAAAATAATCTGTCAGAAATAATACGCAATGCCCATTTCTAATCTGTTTTGGAGTATATACACCAACTCTATATGCTCTCTCATGTAAAATACCGAAATTCTAATTTTACGGGAATCGAAAGAAATCTAAATATTATCTAGGAACACCTATGTTAAAAGCAAAATTGCTCTGAATATAATCTGTCAGAAATAATATACAATTCCCTTTTCTACTCTGTTTTGAAGTATATACAGCAACTCCATATGCTCTCTCACGTAAAATACCGAAATTCTAATTTTACACGAATCAAAAAAATTCTAAATATTATCTAGGCTCCCCAATGTTAAAAGCAAAATTGCTCTGAATATAATCTTTCAGAAAAAATATACAATGCCCTTTTCTATTCTGTTTTGGAGTATATAAACCAACCCAATATGTTCTCTCATGTAAAATACCGAAATTCTATATAAACGCGAATCGAAAAAAATCTAAATATTATCTGGGCACCACAATGTTAAAAGGAAACTTGCTCTGAATATACTCTGTCAGAAATAATATACAATGCCCTATTCTACTTAGTTTTGGAGTATATACACCAACTCAATATGCTCTCTCATGGAAAATAACGAAATTCAAATTTTACGTGAATCGAATAAAATTTAAATACTATCTAGGCACCCAAATGTTATAAGCAAAATTGCTCTGAATATTGCCTGTCAGAGAAAATACACAATGCCGTTTTCTACTCTTTTTTGGAGTATATACACCAATGCAATATGCTCTCTCATGTAAAATACAAAAATTCTAATTATACCTGAATCGCAAAAAATCTAAATATTATCTAGGCACCCCAATGTTAAAAGCAAAATTGTTCTGAATATAATCTTTCAGAAAAAATACACAATGCTTTTTTCTAATCTGTTTAAGAGTACATAACCCAACTCAATATGCTCTATCATGTAAAATACCGAAATTCTAAATTTACACGAATCGAAGAAAAATCTAAATATTGTCTAGGCACCCCAAGTTTAAAATAAAAATTGCGTGGAATATAGTTTGTCAGAATAAATATACAATGCCTTTTTCTACTCTGTTTTGGAGTATAAACACCAACCCAATATGCTCTCTCATGTAAAATAACAAAATTCTATATACACGCAAATCGAAAAAAATATTAATATTATCTAGGCACCCCAATGTGGAAAGAAAATGGATCTGAATATAATCTGTCAGAACAAACATACAATGCTTTTCTCTACTCTGTTTTGGTGTATATACACCAACTCAATATGCTCTCTCATGTAAAATACCAAAATTCTCAATTTACGCTAATCAAATAAAATCTAAATATTATCTAGGCAACCCAATGGTAATAGCAAAATTGTTCAGAATATAATCTGTCAGAGAAAATATACAACGCCCTTTTCTACTCTGTTTTGTAGTATATACACGACCTCAATATGCTCTCTCATGTAAAATACCGAAATTCTAATTTTACGCGAATTGAAAAAAATCTAAATAATATCAAGGCACACCAAAGATAAAGAAAATGCCTCTGAATATAGTCTGTTAGAAAAAATATACAATGCCTTATTCTACTCTGTTTTGGAGTATATACACCAACTCAGTATGCTCTCTCATGTAAAATACAGAAATTCTATATTTAAGCGAATCAAAAAAAATCTAAATATTATCTTGGCACCCCAATGTTAAATGCAAAATTGCTCTGAATATATCTGTCAGAAAAAATATACAATGCCCTTTTCTACTCTGTTTTGTAGTATATACACAAACTCAATATGCTCTCTCATATAAAATACCGAAATTCTAATTTTACACGAATCATAGAAAATCTAAATAATATCTAGGTGCCCCAAAGTTAAAAGATAATGGCTCTGAATATAGTCTGTTAGAATAAATATACAATGCCTTATTCTACTCTGTTTGGAAAACATACACCAACTCATTATGCTCTATTATGTAAAATACCGAAATTCTAAATTTATGTGAATCGAACAAAATCTAAATATTATCCAGGAACCTCAATGTTAAAAGCAAAATTGCTCTGAATATAATCTGTCAGAAAAAATACACAATGCCCTTCTCTAATCATTTTGGTGTATATACACCAACTCAATATGATCTCTCATGTAAAATACCGAAATTCTAATTTTACGCGAATCGAAAAAAATCTAAATAATATCTAGGCGCCCCAAAGTTAAATGAAAATGGCTCTGAATATAGTCTGTTAAAAAGAATATACAATGTTTTATTCTACTCTGTTTTGGAGTATATACACCAACTCAGTATGCTCTCACATGTAAAATACAGAAATTTTAATTTTACGTGAATCGAAAAAAATGTAAATATTATCTAGGCACCCTAATGCTAAAATCAAAATTGCTCTGAATATAATCTGTCAGAAATAATATACATTACCCTTTTCTACTCTGTTTTAAAGTATATACACCAACGCAATATGCTCTCATGTAAAATATGGAAATTCAAATTTTACGTGAATTGAAAAAAATCTAAATATTATCTAGGCACCCCAATGTTAAAAACAACATTGCTCTGAATATAATCTGTCATAAAAAATATACAATGCCCTATTCTACTCTGTTTTGGAGTATATACACCAACTCCATTTACTCTGTCATGTAAAATACAGAAATTCTATTTTTAAGCGAATCGAAAAAAATCTAGATATTATATAGGCAGCCCAATGATAAAAGCTACATTGCTCTGAATATAATCTGTCAGGAAAAATATACAATGCCCTTTTCTACTTTGTTTTGTAGTATATACACCAACTCAATATGCTCTCTCATTTAAAGTACAGAAATTCTATATTTAAGCAAATCGAAAAAAATCTAAATATTATCTAGGCACCCCAATGTTAAAAGCAAAATTGCACTGAATATAATGTGTCAGAAAAAATATACAATACCCTTTTCTACTCTGAATTGAAGTATATACACCAACTCATTATGCTCTGTCATGTAAAATACCAAAATTCTAATTTTACATGAATCGAAAAAAATCTAAATAATATCTAGGCGCCCCAAAGTTAATAGAAATGGCTCTGAATATAGTCTGTTACAAAAAGTACGCAATGCCTTACTCTACTCTGTTTTGCACTTTATAAACCAACTCAGTATGCTCTCTCATGTAAAATAGAGAAATTCTAATTTTACCAGAATCGAAAAAATCTAAATATTATCTAGGCACCTCAATGTTAAAAAAAAAATTGCTCTGAATATAATCTGTCAGAAAAAATATAGAATGCCCTATTCTACACTGTTTTGGAGTATATACACCAACTCCATATGCTCTCTCATATAAAATACAAAATTTTCAATTTTACCCGAATCGAAAAAATCTAAATATTATCTAGGCACCCCAAAGTTAAAAGAAAATGGCTCTGAATATAATCTGTTCAAAACAATATACAATGACTTATTCTACTCTGTTTTGGAGTATATACACAAACTCCATATGCTCTCTCATGTAAAATGCAGATATTGTATATTTAAGTGAATCGAAAAAAATCTAAATATTTTCTAGGCACCCCAATATTAAAAACAATATTGCTCTGAATGTAATCTGTCAGATAAAATATACAATGCTTTTTTCTAGTCTGTTTTGTAGTATATACACCAACTAAATATGCTCTTTCATGTAAAATACAAAAATTCTAATTTTACCAGAATCGAGAAAATCTAAATATTATCTTGGCACCCCAATGTTAAAAACAAAATTGATCTGAATATAATCTGTGTGAAAAAAATACATTGCCCTATTCTACTCTGTTTTGCAGTATATACACCAACTCAGTATGCTCTCTCAGGTAAAATACCGAAATTCTCATTTTACATGAATCGAAAAAAATATAAATATTATCTAAGAACCCCAATGCTTAAAGCAAATTTCCTCTGAATATAGTCTGTCAGAAATTATATACAATGCCCTCTTCTACTCTGTTTTGGAGTATATACAACACCTCAGTATGCTCTCTCATGTGAAATACTGAAATTCGAATTTTACCTGAATCGAAAAAAATCTAAATATTATATAAGCACCCCAATGTTAAAAACAATATTGCTCCGAACATTATCTGTCAGAAAAAATATACAATGCATTTTTCTACTCTGTTTTTGAGTATATAAACCAGCTCAATATGCTCTCTCCTGTAAAATACTAAAATTCTAATTTTACGTGAATTGAAAAAAAATCTAAAGAATATCTAGGCGCCCCAAAGTAAAAGAAAATGGCCCTTAATATATTCTGTTAGAAAAAATATACAATGCCTTATTCTACTCTGTTTTGGAGTATATACACCAACTCAATATACTCTCTCATGTAAAATAGAGAAATTCTAATTTTACCAGAATCAAAGAAATCTAAATATAATCTAGGCACTCCAATGTAAAAAAAATATTGCTCTGAATATAATCTGTCAGAAAAAATATACAGTGCCCTATTCTACTCTGTTTTGGAGTATATACACCAACTCCATATGCTCTCTCATGTAAAATACAGAAATTCTATATTTAAGAGAATCTAAAAAAATCTAAATAATATCTAGGAACCGCAATGTTAAAAACAAAATTTCTCTGAATATAATCTGTCAGAAAATATATACAATGCCTTATTCTACTCAGTTTTGGAGTATATACACCAACTCCATATGGTCTATCATGTAAAATACAGAAATTCTATATTTAAGCGAATCGAAAAAAATCTAAATATTATTGAGACACCCCAGTGTTAAAAGGAAAATTGCTCTGAATATAATCTGTCAGAAAAAATATTCAATGTTCTTTTCTACTGTGTTTTGTAGTATATACACCAACTCAATATGCTCTCTCCTGTAAAATACAGAAGTTCTTATTATACCCCAATCGAAAAAATCTAAATACTATCTAGGCACCCCAATGTTAAAAGCAAAATTGCTCTGAATATAATCTGTCAGAAAAAAATATACAATGCCAAATTATACTCTGTTTCGGAGTATATACACCAACTCAGTATGCTCTCTCATGTAAAATACTGAAATTCTAATTTTACGCGAATCAAAAAAAATCTAAATAATATCGAGGCGCCCCAAAGTTAAAAGAAAATGGCTCTGAATATAGTCTGTTACAAAAAATATGCAATGCCTTATTCTACTCTGTTTTGGAGTATATACACCAACACAGTATGCTCTCTCATGTAAAATACAGAAATTCTAATTTTAACCGAATCGAAAAAATCTAAATAATATCTAGGCACCCCAATGTTAAAAACAAAATTGCTCTGAATATAATCTGTCAGAAAAAATATACAATGCCCTATTCTACTCTGTTTTGGAGTATATACACCAACTCCATATGCTCTCTCATGTAAAATACAGAAATTCTATATTTAAGAGAATCGAAAAAAATCTAAATATTATCTAGGCACCTTAATGTTAAAAACAAAACTGCTCTGAATATAATCTGTCAGAAAAAATATACAATGCACTTTTCTACTCTTTTTTGGAGTATATACACCAACTCAATATCCTCACTCATGTAAAAAACCGAAATTCTAATTTTACCTGAATCGACAAAAATCTAAATAATATCTAGGCGCCGCAAAGTTAAAAGAAAATGGCTCTGAATATAGTCTGTTAGAAAAAATATACAATGCCTTATTCTACTCTGTTTTGGAGTATCTACACCAACTCAGTATGCTCTCTCATGTAAAATACCGAAATTTAAATTGTACCCGAATCGAAAAAATCTAAATGTTATCTAGTCACCCCAATGTTAAAAACAAAATTGCTCTGAATATAATCTGTCAGAAAAAATATCGAATGCCCTATTCTAATCTCTTTTGGAGTATATACACCAACTCCATATGCTCTCTAATGTAAAATACAGAAATTCTATATTTAAGCGAATCGAAAAAAATCTAAATAATGTCTAGGCGCTTGAAAGTTAAAAGAAAATGGCTCGGAATACAGTCTGTTAAAAAAAATATACAATGTCTTATTCTACTCTGTTTTGAAGTATATACACCAAATCAGTAGGCTCTCACATAAAAAATACAGAAATTCTAATTTTACCCGTATTGAAAAAATCTAAATATTATCTAGACAACCAAATTTTAAAAAAAAAATTGCTCTTAATATAATCTGTAAGAAAAAATATACAATGCCCTATTCTACTCTGTTTTGGAGTATATACACCAACTCAGTATGCTCTCTCATGAAAAATACTGAAATTCTAATTTTATGTGAATCGAAAATGATCTAAATATTATCTAGACACCCCAATGTTAAAAGCAAAATTTCTCCAAATATAATCTCTCAGAAAAAATATACAATGCTCTTTTCTACTCTGTTTTGGAGTATATACACCAAGTCAATAAGCTCTATCATGTAAAATATCGAAATTCTAATTTTATGAAAATCGAGAAAAATATAAATAATATCTAGGGGCCCCAAAGATAACAGAAAATGGCTCTTAATATAGTCTGTTAGAAAAAATATACAATGCCATATTCCACTCTGTTTTGGAGTATATACACAAACTCAGTATGCTCTCTCATGTAAAATACCGAAATTCTAATTTTACGTGAATCGAAAAAAATCTAAATATTATTGAGGCACCCCGATCTTAAAAACAAAATTGCTCTGAATATAGTCTGTCAGAAAATATATACAATGTCCTATTCTACTCTCTTTTGTAGTATATACACCAAGTCAGTATGCTCTCTCATGTAAAATACCGAAATTCTAATTTTTCGTGAATCGAAAAAATCTAAATATTATCTAGGCACCCCAATGTTAAAAGCAAAATTGCTCCGAATATAATCTGTCAGAAAAAATATACAATGCTTTTTTCTACTCTGTTTTGGGGTATATACACCAACTCAATATACTTTCTCATGTAAAATACAAGAATTTCTAATTTTACGTTAATCGAAAAAAATCTAAATAATATCTAGGCGCCCCAAAGTTAAAAGAAAATGGCTCTGAATATAGTCTGTTAGAAAAAATATACAATGCCTTATTCTACTCTGTTTTGGAGTCTATACACCAACTCAGTATGCTCCCTCATGTAAAATATAGAAATTTTAATTTTACCCAAATCGAAAAAATCTAAACATTATCTAGGCACCCCTATGTTAAAAACAAAATTGCTCTGAATATAATCTGTCAGAGAAAATATACAATGCCCTATTCTACTCTGTTTTGGAATATATACACCGACTCTATATGCTTTGTCATGTAAAATACAGAAATTCTATATTTAAGCGAATCAAAAAAAATCTAAATATTATCTAGGCACCTGAATGTTAAAAGCAAAATTGCTCTGAATATAATCTGTCAGAAAAAATATACAATGCCCTTTTCTAGTCT
Source organism: Callithrix jacchus (assembly GCF_049354715.1). Taxonomy (NCBI): domain Eukaryota; kingdom Metazoa; phylum Chordata; class Mammalia; order Primates; family Cebidae; genus Callithrix; species Callithrix jacchus. Next base: position 19,554,364 of record NC_133520.1, on the reverse strand, counting down.
GTTTTGGAGTATATACACCAACTCCATATGCTCTATTCTATAAAATACAGAAATTCACTATTTAAGTGAATCGAAAATAATCTATATATTATCTAGGCAACCCAATGTTAAAAGCAAAATTGCTCTGATTATCATCTGTCAGAAAAAATATACAATGTATATTTCTACTCTGTTTTGGTGTATATAGACCAACTCAATATGCTCTCTCATGTAAAATATAGAAATTATATTTTTACCCGAATAGAAAAAATCTAAATATTATCTAGGAACCCCAAAGTTAAAAGAAAATGGTTCTGAATATAGTCTGTTCGAAACAATATGCAATGTCTTAATCTACTCTGTTTTGGAGTATATACACCAACTCCATATGCTCTCTCATGTAAAATGCAGATATTCTATATTTACGTGAATCAAAAAAAATCTAAATATTATCTAGGCACCCCAATGTTAAAAACAAAATTACTCTGAATATAATCTGTCAGATAAAATATACAATGCCCTTTTCTAGTCTGTTTTGTAGTATATACACCAACTCAATATGCTCTTTCCTGTAAAATACAGAAATACTAATTCTATCAGAATCGAGAATATCTAAATATTATCTTGGCACCCCAATGTTAAAAACAAAATTGGTCTGAATATAATCTGTCAGAAAAAATATACAATGCCCTATTCTACTCTGTTTTGGAGTATATACACAAACTCAGTATACTCTCTCATGTAAAATACCGAAATTATCATTTTACGTGAATCGACAAAAATCTAAATATTATCTAGGTACCCCAATGTTAAAAACAAAATTGGTCTGAAAATAATCTGTCAGAAAAAATATACAATGCCCAATTCTACTCTGTTTTGGAGTATATACACCAACTCCATATGCTCTCTCATGTAAAATACAGAAATTCTATATTTAAGCGAATTGAAAAAAATCTAAATATTATCAAGGCACCCCAATGTTAAAAGCAAAATTGCACTGAATATAATATGTCATAAATATATACAATGTCCTATTCTACTCTGAATTGAAGTATATACACCAACTCAATATGCTCTCTCAAGCAAAATATGGAAATTCTAATTTTACATGAATCGAAAAAAGTCTAAATATTATCTAGGCACCCCAATGTTAAAAGCAAAATTGCTCTGAATATAATCTGTCAGAAAAAATATACAATGTTATTTTCTACTCTGTTTTGGAGTATATACACCAACTCCATATGCTCTCTCATGTAAACTACCGAAATTCTAATTTTACGCAAATCGAAAAAAATCTAAAAAATATCTAGGCGCTTCAAAGTTAAAAGAAAATTTCTCTAAATATAGTCTGTTAGAAAAAATATACAATGCCTTATTCTACTCTGTTTAGGAGTATATACACCAACTCAGTATGCTCTCTCATGTAAAATACCGAAATTCTAATTTTAAGTGAATCGAAAAAATCTAAATATTATCAAGGCACCCCAATATGAAAAACAAAATTGCTGTGTATATAATCTGTCAGAAAAAATATACAATGCCCTATTCTACTTATTTTTAAAGTATATACACCAACTCCATATGCTCTATTATGTAAAATACAGAAATTCTCTATTTAAGTGAATCGAAAAAAATCTATATATTATCTAGGCAACCCAATGTTAAAAGCAAAATTGCTCTGAATACAATCTGTCAGAAAAAATGTACAATGTATGTTTCTACTCTGTTTTGGAGTATATACACCAACTGAATATGCTCTCTCATGTAAAATACCGAAATTCTTACTTTACGCGAATCGAAAGAAATCTGAATAATATCTAGGCACCACAAATTTAAAAGAAAATGGCTGTGAATATATTCTTTTAGAAAAAATATACAATGCCTTATTCTCCTCAGTGTTGGAGTATATACTCCAACTCTGTATGCTCTCTCATGTAAAATACAAAAATTCTAATTTTACGTGAATCGAAGAAAATCTAAATATTATCTAGGCACCCCAATGATAAAAGCAAATTTGCTCTGAATATAATCTGTCAGAGAAAATATACAATGCCCTTTTCTACTCTGTTTTTTAGTATATTCACCAAGTCAATATGCTCTCTCATGTAAAATACCGAAATTCTAATTTTACACGAATCGAAAAATGTCTAAATAATATCTAGGCGCCCCAAACTTAAAAGAAAATGGCTCTGAATATAGTCTGTTATAGAAAATATACAATGCCTTATTCTACTCTTTTTTGGAGTATGTACACCAGCTCAGTATGCTCTCTCATGTAAAATGCCGAAATTCTAATTTTACGTGAATCGAAAAAGATCTAAATATTATCTAGGAACCCGAATGTTAAAAGCAAAATTGCTCTGAATATAATCCGTCAGAAATAATATACAATGCCTTTTTCTACTCTGTTTTGGTGTATATACACCAACTCAATATGCTCTCTAATGTAAGATACAGCAATTCTAATTTTACACGAATTGAAAAAAATCTAAATATTATCTAGGCAACCCAATGTTAAAAAAAAATGGCTCTGAATATAATCTGTCAGAATAAATGTACAATGCCATTTTCTACTCTTTTTTGGAGTATATACACCAGCTAAATATGCTCTCTAATGTAAAATACAGAAATTCTAATTTTACCCGAATCGAAAATATCTAAATATTATCTAGGCACCCCAATGTTAACAAATTTGCTCTGAATATAATCTGTCAGAAAAAAATATACAATGCCCTATTCTATTTTGGAGTATATACACCAACTCCATATGCTTTCTCATGTAAAATACATAAATTCTATATTTAAGAGCATCAAAAATAATTTAATATTATCTAGGCACCCCAATGTTAAAAGCAAAATTGCTCTGAATATAGTCTGTCAGAAAAAATATACAGTGCTTTTTTCTACTCTTTTTTGTGGTATATACACACACTCAATTTGCTCTCTCAGGTATAATACAGAAATTCTAATTTTACCCGAATTGAAAAAATCTAAGTATTATCTAGGCACCGCAATGTAAAACCAAAATTGTTCGGAATATAATCTGTCAGAAAAAATATACAATGCCCTATTCTACTTTGTTTTGGAGTATTTAGAGCAACTCAGTATGCTCTCTCATGTAAAATACCGAAATTCTAATTTTACGCGAATCGAAAATATTCTAAATAATATCTAGACGCCCCAAAGTTAAAATAAAATGGCTCTGAATATAATCTGTTAGAAAAAATATACAATGCCTTATTCTACTCTGTTTTGGATTACATACACCAACTCAATATGCTCTCTAATGTAAAATACAGAAATTCTAATTTAACCCGAATCGAAAAAATCTAAATATTATCTAGGCACCCCAATGTTAAAAACAAAGTTGCTCTGAATATATTCTGTCAGAAAAAACATACAATGTCCTATTCTACTCTGTTCTGGAGTATATACACCAACTCCACCTCCTCTCTCATGTAAAATACAGAAATTTTATTTAAGCGAATCGAATAAAATCTAATTATTATCTAGGAAACCCAATGTTAAAAGCAGAATTTCTCTGAATATAATCTGTCAGAAGAAATATACAATGCCCTTAACTACTCTGTTTTGCAGAATATACACCAACTCAACATGCTCTCTCATGTAAAATACCGAAATTCTAATTTTACTTGAATCGAAAAAATCTAAATAATATCTAGGCGACCCAAACTTAAAAGAAAATGGCTCTGAATATAGTCTGTTAGGAAAAAATATACAATGCCTTATTCTACTCTATTTTGGAGTATAAACGCCAACTCAGTATGCTCTCTCATGTAAAATACTCAAATTTTAATTGTACCCGAATCGAAAATATATAAATGTTATCTAGTCACCCCAATGTTAAAAACAAAATTGATCTGAATATAATCTGTCAGAAAAAATATAAAATGCCCTATTTTACTCTGTTTTGGAGTATATACACGAACTCCATATGCTCTCTCAAATAAAATAGAGAAATTCTATATTTAAGCGAATCGAAAAAAATCTAAATACTATCTAGGCAACTCAAGGTTAAAAATAAAATTGCTCTGAATATAATCTGTCAGAATAAATATACAATGCCCTATTCTACCTGTTTTAGAGTATATACACAAACTACATATGCTCTCTCATTTAAATACAGAAATTCTATATTTAAGCGAATCGAAAAAAAATCTAAATATCATCTAGGCACCCCAATGTTAAAAGCAAAATTGCACTGAATATAATGTGTCAGAAAAAATATACAATGCCCTTTTCTACTCTCAATTGAAGTATATACACCAACTCAATATGCTCTCTCATGTAAAATACCAAAATTCTAATTTTACGTGAATCGAAAAAATTCTAAATAATATCTAGGAGCCCCAAAGTTAACGGAAAATGGCTCTGAATATAGTCTGTTACAAAAAGTATGCAATGCCTTACTCTACTCTGTTTTGCAGTATATACACCAACACAGTATGCTCTCTCATGTAAAATAGAGAAATTCTAATTTTACCCGAATCAAAAAAATCTAAATATTATCTGGGCATTCCAATGTTAAAAACAAAATTCCTCTGAATATAATCTGTCAGAAAAAATATAGAATGCCCTATTCTACACTGTTTTTGAGTATATACACCAACTCAGTATGCTCTCTCATGTAAAATACCGAAATTCTAATTTTGCGTGAATCGAAAAAAATTTAAATATTATCTAGGCACCCTAATGATAAAAAGAAAATTGCTCTGAGTATAATCTGTCAGAAAAAATATACAATGCCATATTCTACTCTGTTTTGGAGTATATACACCAACTCCATATGCTCTCTCATGTAAAATACAGAAATTCTAATTTCACCCGAATCGAAAAAATCTAAATATTATCTAGGCACCCCAAAGTTAAAAGAAAATGGCTCTGAATATAGTCTGTTCGAAACAATATACAATGACTTATTCTACCCTGTTTTGGAGTATATACACAAACTCCATATGCTCTCTCATGTAAAAAGCAGATATTCTATATTTAAGTGAATCGAAAAAAATCTAAATATTTTCTAGGCACCCCAATGTTAAAAACAATATTGCTCTGAATATAATCTGTCAGATAAAATATAAAATGCTTTTTTCGAATCTGTTTTGTAGTATATACACCAACTCAATATGCTCTTTCATGTAAAATACAGAAATTCTAATTTTACCAGAATTGAGAAAATCTAAATATTATCTTGGCACCCCAATGTTAAAAACAAAATTGATCTGAATATAATCTGTCATAAAAAATATACAATGTTCTATTCTATTCTGTTTTGCAGTATATACACCAACTCAATATGCTCTCTCATGTAAAATACCGAAATTCTCATTTTACATGAATCGAAAAAAATCTAAATATTATCTAAGAACCCCAATGTTTAAAGCAAATTTGCTCTGAATATAGTCTGTCAGAAATTATATACAATGCCCTCTTCTACTCTGTTTTGGAATATATACACCAACTCAGTATGCTATCTCATGTAAAATACCGAAATTCTAATTTTACCTGAATCGAAAGAAATCTAAATATTATCTAGGCACCCCAATGTTAAAAGCAATATTGCTCCGAATATTATCTGTCAGAAAAAATATACAATGCCCTTTTCTACTCTGTTTTTGAGTATATAAACCAGCTCCATATGCTCTCTCATGTAAAATACTGAAATTCTAATTTTACGTGAATCGAAAAAAATCTAAAGAATATCTATGCACCCCAAAGTAAAAGAAAATGGCTCTGAATATATTCTGTTAGAAAAAATATACAATGCCTTATTTTACTCTGTTTTGGAGTATATACACCAACTCCATATGCTCTCTCATGTAAAATACAGAAATTATAGTTTTACCCGAATCGAAAAAATCTAAATATTATCTAGGCACTCCAATGTTAAATAAATATTGCGCTGAATATAATCTGTCAGAAAAAAATACAGTGCCCTATTCTACTCTGTTTTGGAGTATATACACAAACTCCATATGCTCTCTCATGTAAAATACAGAAATTTTATATTTAGGAGAATCGAAAATAATCTAAATAATATCTAGGCACCGCAATGTTAAAAACAAAATTTCTCTGAATATAATCTGTCAGAAAATATATACAATGCCCTATTCTACTCAGTTTTGGAGTATATAAACCAACTCCATATGCTCTCTCATGTAAAATACAGAAATTCTATATTTAAGTGAATCAAAAAAAATATAAATATTACCGAGACACCTTAATGTTAAAAACAAAATTGCTCTTAATAAAATGTGTCAGATAAAATATACGATGTTCTTTTCTACTGTGTTTTGCAGTATATACACCAACTCAATACGCTCTTTCATGTAAAATACAGAAATTCTAATTTTACCCGAATCGAGAAAATCTAAATATTATCTTGGCACCCCAATGTTAAAAACAAAATTGATCTGAATATAATCTGTGAGAAAAAAATATACAATGCCCTATTCTACTCTGTTTTGCAGTATATACACCAACTCAGTATGCTCTCTCATGTAAAATACCGACATTCTCATTTTATGTGAATCGAAAAAAATCTAAATATTATCTAAGAACCCCAATGTTTAAAGCAAATTTGCTCTGAATATAGTCTGTCAGAAATTATATACAATGCCCTCTTCTACTCTGTTTTGGAGTATATACACCAACTCAGTATGCTCTCTCATGTAAAATACCGAAATTCTAATTTTACCTGAATCTAAAAAAATCTAAATATTATCTAGGCACCCCAATGTTAAAAACAATATTGCTCCGAATATTATCTGTCAGAAAAATTATACAATGCGTTTTTCTACTCTGTTTTTGAGTATATAAACCAGCTCAATATGCTCTCTCATGTAAAATACCGAAATTCAAATTTTACGCGAATCAAAAAAAATCTAAATATTATCTAGGCACCCCAATGTAAATAGAAAATGGCTCTGAATACAATCTGTCAGAAAAAATGTACAATGCCCTTTTCTACTCTGTTTTGGGGTATATACACCAACTCAATATGCTCTCTCATGAAAAACACCGAAATTCTAAATTTACGCGAATCGAAAAAAAGCTAAATGTAATCTAGGCACCCCATTGTTAAAAGCAAAATTGCTCTGAATATAGTCTGTCAGGAAAAATATACAATGCCTTTTTCAACTCTTTTTTGGAGTATATACACCAACTCAATATGCTCTCTCATGTAAAATACCGAAATTCTAATTTTACGCGAATCGAATAAAAGCTAATTATTATCTAGACACCCCAAAGTTAAAAGCAAAATTTTTCTGAATATAATCTGTCAGAATAAATATACAATGCCTTTTTCTACTCTGTTTTGGCGTATATACATCAACTCAATATGCTCTCTCATGTAAAATACTGAAATTCTTATTTTACATGAACCGAATAAAATCTAAATACTATCTAGGCACCCCAATGATAAAAGCATAATTTCTCTAAATATAATCTGTCAGAAAAAATATACAATGCACTTTTCTACTCTGTTTTGGAGTATATATACTAACTCAATATGCTCTCTCAAGTAAAACACCAAAATTCTAATATTACACGAACCGAAAAAAATCTAAATATTATCTAGGCACCCCAATGTTAAAAGCAAAATTGCTCTGAAAACAATCTGTCAGATAAAATATACAATGCCATTTTCTACTCTGTTTTGGAGTATGTACACAAACTCAATATGCTCTCTCATGTAAAATACCGAAATTCTCAATTTACGCAAATCAAAAAAAATCTAAATATTATCTAGGCACCCCAACGTTGAAAGAAAAATTGCTCTGAATATAAACTGTCAGATAAAACATACAATGCCCTTTTCTACTCTGTTTTGGAGTATATACACCAATTCAATATGCTCTCTCATGTAAAATATCGAAATTCTAATTTTACATGAATCGAAAAAAATCTAAATATTATCTAGGCACCGCAATGTTAAAAGCAAAGTTTCTCTGAAAATAATCTGTCAGATATAACATACAATGCCCTTTTTTACTCTGTTTTGGAGTCTATACACCAATTCAATATACTCTCTCATGTACAATACCGAAATTCTAAATTTACGCGAATCAAAAAAAAAATCTAAATATTATCTAGGCACCCCAATGTTAAAAGCAATATTGCTCTAAATATAATCTGTCAGAAAAAATATACAATGCCCTTTCTACTCTGTTTTAGAGTATATACACCAACTTAATATGCTCTCTCATGTAAAATACCGAAATTCTAATTTTATGCGAATCGAAAAATATCTAAATATTAACTAGGCACCCCAAGGTAAAAAACAAAATTGCGCTGAATATAATCTGCCAGAAAAAGTATACAATGACCTTTTCTACTCTGTTTTGGAGTATATACACCAACTCAATATGCTCTCTTTTGTAAAATACGAAAATTGAAATTTTACGCGAATCGAATAAAATCTAATTATTATCCAGGCACCCCAATGTTAAAAGCAAAATTTCTCTGAATATAGTCTGTCAGAAAAAAATATACAATGCCCTCTTCTACTCTGTTTTAAAGTATATACACAAACTCAATATGCTCCCTCATGTAAAATACTAAAATTTTAAATTTACACGAATTGAAAAGAATCTATATATCATATAGGCACCCCAAAGATAAAAGCAAAATTGCTCTGAATATAATCTGTCAGATAAAATATACAATGCCCTTTTCTACTTTGTTTTGGAGTATATACACCAACTCAATATGCTCTCTGATGTAAAATACCACAATTCTAATTTACGCGAATTGAAAAAAATTTAAATATTATCTAGGCACCCCAAAGTTAAAAGATAAATTGCTCTAAATAGAATCTGTCAGATAAAACATACAATGCCCTTTTCTACTCAGTTTTGGAGTATATACATCAACTCAATATGCTCTCTTATGTAAAATAAAGAAATTCTAATTTTACAGAAACCGAAAAAAATCTAAATATTATCTAGGCACCCCAATGTTAAATACTAAATTTCTCTGAATATAATCTCTCAGAGGAAATATCCAATGCCCTTTTATACTCTGTTTTGGGTATATACACCAACTCAATATGCTCTCTCATGTAAAATACCGAAATTCTAATTTTAAGCAAATTGAAAAAAATCTCAATATTATCTAGGCACCCCAATGCTAAAAGTAAAATTGCTCTGAATATAATCTGTCAGAAAAAATATACAATGCCTTTTTCTACTCTGTTTTAGAGTATATACACCAACTCAATATGTTCTCTCATGTAAAATACAGAAATTCTAATTTTACACAAACCGAGAAAAATAAAATATTATGTAGGCACCCCAATGTTAAAACGAAAATTGCTCTGAAAATAATCTGTCATAAAAAATATGCAATGCCCTTTTCGACTCTGTTTTCGAGAATATACACCAACTCAATATGTTCTCCCATGTAAAATAACAAAATTCTAAATTTACACGAATCAAAAAAAATCTAAATATTATCTACACACCCCAAAGTTAAATGCTAAATTGCTCTGAATATAATCTCTCAGAAAAAATATACAATGTTTTTTTCTACTCTGTTTTGGAGTATATACACCTACTCAATATGCTCTCTCATATAAAATATCAAAATTCAAAGTTTACACGAATCGAAAAAAATCTAAATATTATCTAGGCACCCCAATGGTGAAAGCAAAATTACTCTAAATATAATCTGTCAGAAAAAATATACAATGCCCTTTTCTACCCTTTGTTGGAGTATATACACCAACTCAATATGCTCTCTCTTGTAAAATACCGAAATTCTAAACTTTCGTGAATCGAAAAAAATCTAAATATTTTATAGGCACCCCAATGTTAAAAGCAAAAGTGCTCTGAATATAATGTGTCAGAAAAAATATACAATGCTTTTTTCTACTCTGTTTTGGAGTATATACACCAACTCAATATGCTCTCTCATGTAAAATACCGAAATTCTAACTTACGCAAATTGAAAAAAATCTAAATATTATCTAGGCAACCCAATGATAAAAGAAAATGGCTCTGAATATAATCTGTCAGAAAAAATATACAATGCCCTTTTCTACACTGTTTTGGAGTATATACCCCAACTCTATATGCTCTCTCATGTAAAATACCGAAATTCTAAATTTACGCTAATCAAATACAATCTGAATATTATCTAGGCACCCCAACATTAATAGCAAAATTGCTCTAAATACAATCTGTCAGAAAAAATACACAATGCCCTTTTCTACTCTGTGTTGGAGTATATACACCAACTCAATATGCTCTCTCATGTAAAATACCGAAATTCTAAATTTATGCAAATCGAAAAAAATCTAAATATTACCAAGGCACTTCAATGTTAAAAGCAAAATTTCTCTTAATATAATCTGTCAGAAATTATATACAATGCCCTATTCTACTTTGTTTTGGAGTATATACACCAACTCAATATGCTCTCTCATGTAAAATACCAAAATTCTAATTTTACGAGAATAGTAAAAAATCTAAATATTATCTAGGCACCCCAATATTAAATGCTAAATTGCTCTAAATATAGTCTCTCAGAAAAAATATACAATGCCTTTTTCTACTTAGTTTTGGAGTATATAAACCAACTCAATATGCTGTCTCATATAAAATATCAAAATTGAAATTTTACACGAATCGAAAAAAATCTAAATATTATCTAGGCACTCCAAAGGTATAAGCAAAATTGCTCTAAATATAATCTGTCATAAAAAATATACAAGGCCCTTTTCTAACTTGTGGTGGTGTATATACACCAACTCAATATGCTCTATCTTGTAAAATACCAGAATTCTAAAGTTTCGCGAATCAAAAAAAATCTAAATATTTTCTAGGCACCCCAATGTTAAAAGCAAAATTTCTCAGAATATAGTCTGTCAGAAAAAATATACAATGCTTTTCTCTACTCATTTTTGGATTATATACACCAACTCAAAATGCTCTCTCATGTAAAATACCAAAATTCTAATTTTACGCAAATCGAAAAAAATCTAAATATAATCTAGGCACCCAAAGGTTAAAAGCAAAATTGCTCTGAATATAGTTTGTTAGGAAAAATAAACAATGCCCTTTTCTACTCTGTTTTTGGGTATAAACAACAACTCAATATGCTCTCTCATGTAAAATACCGATATTCTAAATTTACGAAAGTCGATAAAAAGCTAAATATGACCTAGGTACCCCAATGTCAAAAGCAAAATTGCTCTGAATATAATCTGTCAGAAAAAATATACAATGCCCTTTTCTACTCTGTTTTGGATATATACACAAACAATATACTCTCTCATGTAAAATACCGAAATTCTAATATTACGCAAATCGAAAAAAATGTAAATATTATCTAGGTACCCCAATGTTGAAAGAAAATTGCTCTGAATATAATCTGTCAGAAAAAATATACAATGCCTTTTTCTACTCTGTTTTGGTGTATGTACACCAACTCAATATGCTCTCGCATGTAAAATACCGAAATTCTAATTTTAGGCGAATCAAAAATAATCTAAATATTATCTGGGCATCCCAGTGTTAAAAGCAAAATTGCTCTGAATATAATTTGTCAGAAAAAATACACAATGCCCTTTTCTACTCTGTTTTGGAGTATATACACCAACTCAATATGCTCTCTAATGTAAAATATCGAAATTCTAATTTTACGCGAATCGAAAATAATCTAAATATTTTCTGGGAACCCCAGTGTTAAAAGCAAATTTGCTGAAAATATAATCTGTCAGAAAAATATTCAATGCCTTTTTCTACTCTGTATTGGAGTATATACACCAACTCAATATGCTCTCTCATGGAAAATAAAAAAATTCTAAATTTACGCGAATCGAAAAAAATCTAAATATTTTCTAGGCACCCCAATGTTAAAAGCAAATTTGCTGTGAATATAATCTGTCAGAAAAAATATACAATGCCTTATTCTACTCTGTTTTGGAGTATATACACCAACTCAATATGCTCTCTCATGTAAAATACCGAAATTCTAATTTTACGCGAATCGAAAAAAAATCTAAATATTATCTAGGCACCCCATTGTTAAAAGAAAATGGTTCTGAATATAGTCTGTTAGAAAAAATATACAATGCCCTTTTCTACTCTGGTTTGGAGTATATACACCAACTCAATATGCTCTCTAATGTAAAATACCGAAATTCTAAATATACGCGAATCGAAAAAAATCTAAATATTTTCTAGGCACCCGACTGTTATCAGAAAAATTGCTCTAAATACAATCCGTCTAAAATAATATACAATGCCTTATTCTACTCTGTTTTGGAGTATATACACCAACTCAATATGATCTCTAAAGTAAAATACCGAAATTCTAATTTTAAGCAAATCGAATAAAATCTAAATATTATTTAGGCACCCCAATGTTAAAAGCAAAATTCCTCTGAATGTAATTTGTCAGAAAAAATATACAATGCCTATTTGTACTCTGCTTTGGAGTATATAAACCAACTCAATACGCTCTCGCATGTAAAATACCAAAATTCTAATTTTAGGCGAATCAAAAATAATCTAACTATTATCAGGGCACCCCAGTGTTAAAAGCAAAATTGCTCTGAATATAATCTGTCAGAAAAAATATACAATGCCCTTTTCTACTTTGTTTTGGAGTATATACAACAACTCAATATGCTCTCTCATGTAAAATATTGAAATTCTAATTTTATGCGAATCGAAAATAATCTAAATATTTTCTGGGCACCCCAGTGTTAAAATCAAATTTGATGAAAATATATTCTGTCAGAAAAAATATACAATGCCCTTTTCTACTCTGCTTTGGAGTATATACACCAATTCATTATGCTCTCATGAAAAATGCCGAAATTCCAATTTTAGGCAAATCAAAAAATGTAATATTATCTAGGCACCCCAATGTTAAAGGAAAATTGCTCTGAATATAATCTGTCAGAGAAAATATACGATGCCTTTTTCTACTCTGTTTTAGAGTATATACACCAACTCAATATGCTCTCTCATGTAAAATACCGAAATTCTAAATATATGCTAATTGAATAAAATCTAAATATTATTTAGGCACCCCAATGTTAATAGCAAAATTCCTCTAAATATAGTTTGTCAGAGAAAATATACAATGCCTTTTTCTACTCTGTTTTGGACTATATACACCAACTCAATATGCTCTCTCTTGTAAAATACCGATATTATAATTTTACGAAAATCGAAAAGAATCTAAATATTATCTAGGCACCCCAATGTTAAAAGCAAAATTGCTCTGAATATAGTTTGTCAGAAAAAATATACAAATCTCTTTTCTACTTTGTTTTCCAGTACATACACCAACTTAATATGCTCTCTCATGTAAAATACTGAAATTCTAATTTTAGGTGAACCGAAAAAAATGTAAATATTATCTAGGCACCCCAGTGTTAAAAGAAAATTGCTCTGAATATAATGGGTCAGAAAAAATATACAATGCCTTTTTCTACTCTGTTTTGGAGTATATACACCAACTCAATATGCTCTCTCATGGAAAATACAGAAATTCTAAATTTACGCGAATCGAAAAAAGTCTAAATATTTTCTAGTCACCCCAATGTTAAAAGCAAATTTTCTGTGAATATAATCTGTCAGTAAAAATATACAATGCCTTTTTCTACTTTGTTTTGGAGTATATAATACAACTCAATATCCTCTCTGATGTAAAATACTGAAATTTTAAATTTACGCGAATTGAAAAAAATCTAAATATTATCTAGGCACCTTATTGGTAAAAGCAAAATTGCTCTGGAAATAATCTGTCAGAAAAAATATGCAATGCCCTTTTCTACTCTGTTTTAAAGTATATACACCAACTCAATATGCTCTCATGTAAAATAACGAAATTCTAATTTTACGCAAATTGAATAAAATCTAAATATTATTTAGTCACCCCTATGTTAAAAGCAAAATTCCTCTGAATATAGTTTGTCAGAAAACATATACAATGCCTTTTTCTACTCTGCTTTGGAGTATATACAGCAACTCAATATGCTCTCGCAGGTAAAATACACAAATTCTAATTATAGGCGAATCAAAAAAAATCTAAATATTATCAGGGCACCCCAGTGTTAAAAGAAAAATTTCTCTGAATATAATCTATCAGGAAAAATATAAAATGCTCTATTCTACTCTGTTTTGGAGTATATACAATAACTCAATATGCTCTCTCATTTAAAATACCGAAATTTTAATTTTACGTGAATCTAAAAAAATATAAATATTAACTAGGTGCCCCAATGTTAAAGCAAAATTGCTCTGAATATAATCTGTCAAGAAAATATACAATGTCCTTTTATACTCTGTTTTGTAGCATATACACCAACTCAATATGCTCTGTTATGTAAAATACTGAAATTCTAATTTTAGGTGAATCGAAAATAATGTAAATATTATCTAGGCACCCCAAAGTTAAAGGAAAATTGCTCTGAATATTATCTGTCAGAAAAAATATACAATGCCTTTTTCTACTTTATTTTGGAGTATATACACCAACTCAATATGCTCTCTCATGTAAAATACCGAAATTCTAAATTTACGTGAATCGAAAAAAATCTAAATATTATCTAGGCACCAAATTGTTAAAGCAAAATTGCCCTAAATATAATCTTTCAGAAATAATATACAATGCCTGTTTCTAACCTGTTATAGAGTATATACACCAACTCAATATGCTCTCTAATGGAAAATAATGAAATTCAGAATCTACACGAATCGAAAAAAATCTAAATATTTTCTAGGCACCCCAATGTTAAAAGCAAATTTGCTGTGAATATAATCTGTCAGAAAAAAAATACAATGCCCTTTCTACTTTGTTTTGGAGTATATACACCAACAAAATATGCTCTCTTATGTAAAATATCGACATTCTAATTTTAGGTGAATCGAAAAAAATCTAAATATTATCTAGGCTCCCCAATGTTAAAAGCAAAATTGCTCTGAATATAATCTATCAGAAAAAATATACAATGCCCTTTTCTACTCTGTTTTGCAGTATATACACCAACTGAATATGCTATCTCATGTAAAATACCGAAATTCTAAATTTACGCGAATTGAAAAAAATCTAAATATTTTCTAGGCATCCTAATGTTATAAGAAAAATTTCTCTAAATATAATATTTCATAAAAAACATACAATGCCCTATTCTACTCTGTTTTGGAGTATATACACCAACTCAACTTGCTCTCTCATGTAAAATACCGAAATTCTAATTTTACACGAATCGAAAAAAATCTAAATATTATCTAGGCACCCCAATATTAAAAACAATGTTGCTCTGAATATCGTCAGTCAGAAAAAATATACAATGCCCTTGTCTACTCTGTTTTGGAGTATATACACCAACTCAATATGCTCTCTTATGTAAACTACCGAAATTCTAATTTTACGCAAATTGAACAAATTCTAAGTATTATCTCGGCATTCCAATGTTAAAAGAAAACGGCTCTGAATATAATCTGTCAGAAAAAATATTCAATGCCCCTTTCTACTCTTTTTTGGTGTATATACACCAACTCAAACTGCTCTCTCATGTAAAATAGAGAAGTTCTAATTTTATGCGATTCGAAATAAATCTAAATATTATCTAGGCACACCAATGTTAATAGCAAGATTGCTCTGAATATAATCTGTGAGAAAAAATATACAATGCCTTATTCTATTCTGTTTTGGAGTATAGACACCAACCCCAAATGCTTTCTCATGTAAAATACCGAAATTATAAATTTATGCTTATCGAATGAAATCTAAATATTATCTAGACACCCCAATGTTGATAGCAAAATTGCTCTGAATATAATCTGTCAGAAAAAATATACAATGCCCTTTTCAACTTTGTTTTGAAGTATATACACCAACTCAATATGCTCTCTCATGTAAAATACCGACATTCTAATATTACGCGAATTGAAATAAATCTAAATCTTATATAGGCAAACCAATGTTAAAAGGAAAATTTCTCTGAATATAATCTGTCTGAAAAAATATACAAAATGCCCTTTTTGTGCTCTGTTTTGCAGTATATACAGCAACTCAATATGCAATCTAATGTAAAATACCGAAATTTTAATTTTACATGAACCAAAAAATATCTAAATACTATGTAGGCACCCCAATGTTAAAAGCAAAATTGCTCTAAATATAGTCTGTCAGAAAAAATATACAATTATTTTTTCTACTCTGTTTTGGAGTATATACACCAACTCAATATGCTCTCTCAAGTAAATTAGGGAAATTCTAATTTTACGCAAATCGAATAAAATCTAAATATTATGTAGGCACCCCAATGTAAAAAGCAAAATTGCTCTGAATATAATCTATTATAAAAAATATACAATGCTCTTTTCTGCTTTGTTGTGGAATATATACACCAACTCAACATGCTCTCTAAAGGAAAATACTGAAATTTTAAATTTGCACTAATCGAAAATAATCTAAATGTTATCTAGGCACACCAATGTTAAAAGGAAAATTGCTCTGAATATAATATGTCAGAAAAAATATACAATGCCATTTTATACTCTGTTTTGGAGTACATACACCAACTCAATATGCTCTCTCATGTAAAATACCGAAATTCTAATTTTACACGAATCGAACAAAATCTAAATATTATGTCGGCATTCCAATGTTAAAAGAAAATTGCTCTGAATATAATCTGTCAAAAAAAATACACAGTGCCCTATTCTACTTTGTTTTGGAGTATATACACCAACTCAATATGCTCACTCATGTAAATACCGAAATTCTAATTTTACGTGAATCGAAAAAATTCTAAATATTATCTAGGTACCCCAATGTTAAAAGCAAAATTGCTCTGAATATAATCTGTCAGAAAAAATATACAATGCTCTTTTCTGCTCTGTGTGGAGTATATCCACGAACTCAATATGCTCTCTCTTGAAAAATACCGAAATTGTAATTATACGTGAATCGAAAAGAATCTAAATATTATCTAGACTCCCGAATGTTAAAAGCAAAATTGCACCGAATATAATCTGTCAGAAAAAAAAACAATGCCCTTTTATACTTTTTTTTGGAGTATATTCACCAATTCCATATGCTCTCTCATGTAAAATACGGAAATTCTAATTTTACGCGAATCGAAGAAAATCTAAATTTTATCTAGGCACCCCAATGTTATAAGAAAATGTCTCTGAATATAATCTGTCAGAAAAAATATACAATGCCATTTTCTACTCTGTTTTGGATTATATACACCAACTCAATATGCTTTCTCATGAAAAATACTGAAATTCTAATTTTACACGAATAGAAAAAAATCTAAAAATTATCTAGGCACCCCAATGTTAAAAGCAAAATTGCTCTGAATATATTCTGTCAGAAAAAATATACAATGCCACTTTCTAATTTGTTATGGAGTATATACACCAATTCAATATACTCTCTCTGTAAAATACCGAAATTCTAAATTTACACGAATCGAAAAACATCTAAATATTATCTAGGCACTTCAATGTTAATGCAAAATTGCTCTGAATACAATCTGTCAAAAAAAAATAAACAATGCCCTTTTCTACTCTGTTTTAAACTATATACACCAACTCAATATGCTCTCTCATATAAAATACCGAAATTCTAATTTTACGCTAATCGAAAATAATCTAAATATTACCCGGGCACCCCAATGTTAAAAAAAATGGCTCTGAATATAATCTGTCAGAAAAAATATACAATGCCCTTTTCTCCTCTGGTTTCGAGTATATCCACCAGCTAAATATGCTCTCTCATGTAAAATACTAAAATTATAAATTTACGCTAATTGAATGAAATCTAAATATTAACTATGCAACCCAACGTTAAAAGCAAAATTGCTCTGAATATATTTTCTCAGAAAAAATATCCAATGCCCTTTTCTACACTGTCTTGGAGTATATACACCCACTCAATATGCTCTCTCATGTAAAATACGGAAATTCTAATTTTATGCGAATTGAAAAAATCAAATAGTATCTAGGCACCCCAATGTAAAAAGAAAAATTGCTCTGAATATGATCTGTCAGAAAAAATATATAATGTTCTTTTCTGCTTTGTTTTCGAGTATATACACCAACTCAATATGCTCTCTTATGGAAAATACCGAAATTGTAAATTTACACAAATTGAAAAAAATCTAAATATTATCTAGGCACCCCAATGTTAAAAGGAAAATTGCTCTTAATATAATCTGTCAGAAAAAACATACAATGCGCTTTTCTACTTTGTGTTGAAGTATATACACCAACAAAATATGCTCTCTCATGTAAAATACAAATATTATAAATTTACAAGAATAGAAAATAATCTAAATGTTATCTAGGCACCCCAATGTTAAAACAAAATTGCTCTGACTTTATTCTGTCATAAATAATGTACAATGCCCTATTTTACTCTGTTTTGGAGTATATACACCAACTCAATATGCTCTCTCATGTAAAATACCGAAATCCTAAATTTACGTGAATCGAAAAAAATCTAAATATTATCTAGGAACCCCAATGTTAAAAGCAAAATTACTCTGAATATACCCTGTCAGAAAAAATATACAATGCCTTTTTCTACTCTGTTTTGGAGTATATACACCAACTGAATATGCTCTCTCATGAAAAATACTGGAATTGTAATTTTACATGAATCGAAAAAAACGTAAATATTATCTAGGCACCTCAATGTTAAAAGCAAAATTGCTCTGAAAACAATGTGTCAGAAAAAATATACAATGCTCTTTTCTGCTCTGTTGTGGAGTATATACACCAACTCAATATGCTCTCTCTTGTAAAATAACGAAATTCTAATTATACACGAATCGACAAAAATCTAAATATTATCTAGACTCCCCAATGTTAAAAGCAAAATTGCTCTGAATATAATCTGTCAGAAAAAATATACAAAGCCATTTTCTACTCTGTTTTGGAGTATATTCACCAACTCAATATGCTCTCTCATGTAAAATACCGAAATTCTAATTTTACATGAATCAAATAAAATCTAAATATTATCTAGTCACCCAATGTTAAAAGCAAAATTGCTCTACATATAGTCTGTCAGAAAAGATATGCAATTATTTTTTCTACTCTGTTTTGGAGTATATACACCAACTCAATATGGTCTCTCATGTAAAATACGGAAATTCTAATTTTACGTGAATCGAACAAAATCTAAATATTATCTCGGCATTCCAATATTAAAAGAAAACTGCTCTGAAAATAATCTGTCAGAAAAAATATACAATGCCCTTTTCTACTCTGTTTTGGAGTATATTCAAAAACTCAATATGCTCTCTCATATAAAATTCGGAAATTCTAAATTCACGCGAATCGAAAAAAATCTAAATATTATCTAGGCACCTAAATGGTAATAGGAAAATGTCTCTGAATATAGTCTTTCAGAAAAAATATACAATGCCCTTTTCTATTCTGTTTTGGAGTATATACACCAACTCAATACACTCTCTCATGTAAAATACAGAAATTCTAATTTTACGCGAATCGAACAAAATCTAAATATTATCTCGGCATTCCAATGTTAAAAGAAAACGGCTCTGAATATAACCTGCCAGAAAAAATATACAATGACCTTCTCTACTTTTTTGGAGTATATACACCAACTCAATATACTCTCTCAAGTAAAATTCCGAAATTCTAATTTTACAACAATCAAAAATATGTAAATCTTATCTAGGCACCCCAATACAAAAAGCAAGATTTTTCTGAATATAATCTGTCAGAAAAAATATACAATGCCTTTTCTACTCTGTTTTGAAATATATACACCAACTCAATATGCTCTCTCATGTAAAATACCGAAATTCTAAATTTATGCGTATCGAAATAAATCTAAATATTATCTAGGCACCACAATGTTAAAGGAAGATTTCTCTGAATATAATCTGTCAGAAAATATATACAATGCCCTTTTCTACTCTGTTTTGTAGTAAATACACCAACTCAATATGCTCCTCATGTAAAACACCGAAATTCTAATTTTACGTGAATCGAAATAAATCTAAATATTATTTAGGCACCCCAATGTTAAAAGCAAAATTGCTCTGAATATAATCTGTCAGAAAATATATACAATGCCCTTTTCTACTCTGTTTTGGAGTATATACACCAACTCAATATGCTCTCTCATTTAAAATACCTAAATTCTAAATTTATGCGTATGGAAATAAATCTAAATATTATCTAGGCACCCCAATGTTAAAAGCAAAATTGCTCTGAAGATAATCTGTCATAAAAAATATACAATGCCCATTTCTACTCTTTTTTCGAGTATATACACCAACTGAATAGGCTCTCTTTTGTAAAATACCGAATTTCTAATTTCACATGAATCGAAAAGAATCTAAATATTATATAGGCAACCCAATGTAAAAAGCAAAATTTCTCTGAATATAATCTCTCAGAAGAAATACGCAATGCCCTTTTCTACTCTGTTTTGGAGTATATACACAAAGTTAACATGCTCTTCCATGTAAAATACCGAAATTCTAATTTTACACGAATCAAAATAATTTCTAAATATTATGTAGGAACCCAAAGGTTACAAGAAAATTTCTCTGAATATAATCTGTCAGAAAAAATATAGAATGCCTTTTTCTGCTCTGTTTTGGACTATATACACCAACTTAGTATGCTCTCTTATGTTAAATACAGAAATGCTAAATTTATGCGATTCGAAACAAATCTAAATATTATCTAGGCACCCCAATGTTAAAAGCAAAATTGCTCTGAATATAATCCGTCAGAAAAAATATACAATGCCCTTGTTTACTCTTTTTTAGAGTATATACACCAACTCAATATGGTCTCTCATGTAAAATATCGAAATGCTGAATTTACGCAAATCGAAAAAAATTTAAATATTATCTAGGCACCCCAATGTTAAAATGCAAAATTGCTCTGAATATAATCTTTCAGAAAAAATATACAATGCCGTTTTCTACTCTGGTTTGGAGTATATACACCAGGTCAATATGCTCTCTCATGTAAAATATAGGAAATTCTGAATTTACGCAAATTGAAAAATATCTAAATGTTATCTAGGCACCCCAATGTTAAAAGCAAAATTGCGCTGAATATAATCCGTCAGAAGAAATATACAATCCCCTTTTCTACTCTGTTTTGAAATATATACAACAATACAATATGCTCTCTCATTAAAAATTTTGAAATTTTAATTTTACGCAAATCAAAAAAAATCTAAATATTATCTAGGCAACCCAATGTAAAAACCAAAATTGCTCTGAATACTGTCTGTCAGGAAAAATATACAATGCTTTTCTTTACTTTTTTTTTAGAGTATATACACCAACTCAATATGCTCTATCATGTAAAATTCCGAAATTATAAATTTATGCATATTGAAATAAATCTAAATATTATCTAGCACCCCAATGTTAAAAGCAAAATTGCTCTGAATATAATCTGTCACAAAATATTTACAATTCCCTTTTCTACTCCGTTTTGGAGTATATACACCAACTCAATATGTTCTGTCATGTAAAATACCAAAATTCTAATTTTACAGGAATAGAAAATAATCTAAATATTATCTAGGCTCCCCAATGTTTATAGCAAAATTGCTCTGAATACAGTCTGTCAGAAAAAATATACAATGCCCTTGTATACTTTGTTTTGTAGTATATACACGAACTCAATATGCTCTCTTATGTAAAATACAGAAATGCTAAATTTACGTGAATCGAAAAAAATCTAAATATTATCTAGGCACCCCAATGTTAAAAGCAAAATTGCTCTGAATATAATCTGTCAGAAAAAATGTACAATACCCTTTTCTACTCTCTTTGGAGTATATACACCAACTCAATATGCTCTCTCATGTAAAATACCAAAATTCTAATTGTACGGGTATTGAAGAAAATCTACATATTATCTAGGAACACCAATGTTATAAGCAAAATTGCTCTGAGTATAATCTGTCAAAAATAATATACAATTCCATTTTCTACTTTGTTTTGGAGTATAGAAACCAACTCAATATGCTCTCTCATGCAAAATACCGAAATTCTAATTTTCCACGAATCAAAAAAAATCCAAATATTATCTAGGCACCCCAATGTTAAAAGCAAAATTGCTCTGAATATAATCTGTCAGAGAAAATATACAATGCCCATTTCTACGCTTTTTTGGACTATACACACCAACTCAATATGCTTTTTCAAGTAAAATACGACAATTCTAATTATACCCGAATCAATAAAAACCTAAATATTATCTATGCACCCTAATGTGAAAAGCAAAATTGCTACGAATATAATCTGTCAGAAAGAATATACAACGGCCGTTTCTACTCTGTCTTGGAGTATATACACTTACTCAATCTGCTCTCTCATGTTGAATACAGAAATTCTAATTATACGCGAATCAAAAAAGATCTAAATATTATCTAGGCACCCCAAAGTTAAAAGAAAATCGCGCTGAATATAATCTGTCTGAAAAAAATATACAATGCCCTTTTCTAATCTGTTTTATAGTATATACACAAACTTAATATGCTCTCTCATGTAAAATATGGAAATTCTAATTTTACGCAAATCGAAAAAAATCTAAATATTATCTGCGCACCAGAATGTTAAAGGCAAAATTGCTCTGAATGAAATCTGTCAGAAAAAATATACAATGCTTTTTTCTACACTGTTTGGAAGGATATACACCAACTCAATATGCTCTCTTATGTAAAATACAGAAATTCTAAATTTACATGAATCAAAATAAATCTAAATATTATCTAAGCACCCCAATTTTTAAAGCAAAACTGCTCTGAATATAATCTGTCATAAGAAATATAGAATGCCCTATTCTACTCTGTTTTGGAGTGTATACAGGAACTCATTATGCTCTCTCATGTAAAATTCTGAAATTATAAATTTACACTAATCGAATAAAATATAAATATTATCTAAGCACCCCAATGATAATAGAAAAATTGCTCTGAATATAGTCTCTCAGAGAAAATATACAATGCCATTTTCTACTCTGTTTTGGAGTATATACACCAACTCAATATGCTCTCCCATGTAAAATACTGAAATTCTAATTTTACACAAACCGAAGAAAATCAAAATATTATCTAGGCACCCCAATGTTAAAAGAAAAATAGCTGTAAATATAATCTGTTAGAAAAAATATACAATGTTCTTTTCTACTCAGTTTTGGAGTATATACACCACCTCAATATGCTCCCTCATTTAAAACACCGAAATTCTAAATTTACGCGAATTGAAAAAAATCTAAATATTATCTAGGAACCCCAATGTTAACAGCAAAATTGCTCTGAATATATTCTGTCAGAAAAAATATAAAATGCCCTTTTCTACTCTCTTTTAACGTATATACAACAACTCAATATGCTCTTTCATGTAAAATGCGGAAATGATATTTTTACGTGAATCGAGAAAAATCTAAATATTATCTAGGCACCCCAATGTTAATAGAAAATGGCTCTGAATATCATCTGTCAGAAAAAAATACAATACTTTTTTTACTAACTTTTGGAGTATATACACGAACTCAATATGCATTCCCATGTAAAATACCGAAATTCTTATTTTACGCAAATCGCAATCTAAATATTATCTAGCACCCCAATGTAAAAAGCAAAATTTCTCTGAATATAATCTGTCAGAAAAAATATACAATGCCCTTTTCTACTCTGTTTTGGAGTATATACAACAACTCAATATACTCTCTTCTAAAATAACAAAATTCTAATTTGACCCGAATTGAAAAAAAATCTAAATATTAACTAGGCACACCAATGTTAATAGAAAATGGCTCTGAATAGAATCTGTCAGAAAAAATATACAATGCCCTTTTCTACTCTGTTTTGGGGCATATACACCAACTCATGCTCTCTCATGTAAAATACCGAAATTCTAAATTTACACGAATCGAAAAAAATCTAAATATTATCTACGCACCCCAATGTTAAAAGCAAAATTGCTCTGAATATAATCTTTCAGAAAGAATATACAATGCCCATTTCTACTCTGTTTTGCAATATATACACCAACTCAATATGCTCTCTCATGTAAAATACAGAAATTCTAAATTTACATGCATCGAAAAAAATCTAAAAAGTATCTAGGCACCTTAATGTTAAAATCAAAATTGCTCTAAATATATCAAAAAATTATAAAATTTTTTTTTCTACTCTTTTTCAGTATATATACAAACCCAATATGCTCTCTCAGGTAAAATACTGAAATTCTAATTTTACGCGAATCCAAAAAAATCAAAATATTATCTAGGCACCCCAGTGTTAAAAGAAAAATTGCTCTGAATATCATTTGTCAGAAAAAATATAAAATGCCTCTTTGTACTCTGTTTTGGAGTATATACACCAACTCAATATGCTCTCTCTTGTAAAATACGGAAATTCTTATTTTACACGAATCGAATAAAATTTAAATATTATTTAGGCACCTCAATGTTCACAGAAGATGGCTCTGAATATAATCTGTCAGAAAAAATGTACAATTCCTTCTTCTACACTGTTTTGGAGTATATACACCAACTCAATATTCTCTTTCATGAAAAATAGAAAAATTCTAATTTTACGCAAATAGAATTAAATCTGAATATTATCTAGGCACCCCAATGTTAAAAGCAAAAGTGTTCTGATTATAATCTGTCAGAATAAATATACAATGCTCTTTTCTACTCTGCTTTTGAGTATATAAACCAACTCAATATGCTTTCTCATGTAAAATACCAAAATTCTAATTTTACGTGAATCGAAAAAAATCTACATATTAACTAGGCACCCCAATGTTACAAGCAAAATTGCTCTTAATATAATCTGTCAGAAAAAATATACAATGCCCTTTTCTACTCTTTTTTTGGTTTATATACCCCAACTCAATAAGCTCTCTCATGTAAAATATCGAAATTCAAAATTTACACGAATCAAAAAAAATCTAAATATTATATAGGCACCCCAATGTTAAGAGCAAAATTGCTCTGAATATAATCTGTCAGAAAAAATATAAAATGCGTTATTCTACTCTGTTTTGGAGTATACATACCAACTCAATATGCTCTCTCTTGTAAAATACAGAAATTTTTATTTTACATGAATCGAATAAAGTCTAATTATTATCTAGGCAACCCAATGTTAAAAGCAAAATTTCTCTGAATATAATTTGTCAGAAAAAATATACAATGCTTTTTTCTACTCTGTTTTGGAGTATATACACCAACTCAATATGCTCTCTCATGTAAAATACCGAAATTCTAATTTTATGTGAATCGAAAAAAATCTACATATTAACTAGGCACCCGAAGGTAAAAAGCAAAATTACTCTGAATATAATCTGTCAGAAAAAATATACAATGCCCTTTTCTACTCTGTTTTAGAGTATATACACCAACTCAATATACTCTCTCATGTAAAATACAAAAATTCTAAATTTATGTGAATCAAAATAAATCTAAATATTATCTAGGAACCCCAATCTTAAAAGCAGAATTGCTCTGAATATAATCTGTCAGAAAAAATATACAATGTTCTTATCTACTCTGGTTTTTAGTATATACACCAACTCAATATGCTCTCTAAGGTAAAATACCAAAATACTAATTTTACCTGAATCGAATAAAATCTAATTATTATCTAGGAAACCCAATGTTAATAGAAAAATTGCTCTGAATATAATCTTTTTTTTTTTTTTCCTTTTTTATTTTTTTTTTTATGTTTTTTATTTTTTATTTTTTTTAATTTTTTACTGGATTATAGGTTTTGGGGTACATGAGCAGAGCATGTGAGACAGTTGTGTAGGTACACACATGGCAGTGTGCTTTGCTTTTCTTCTCCCCTTAACCCACATTTGGCATTTCTCCCCAGGCTATCCCTCCCCACCTCCCCCTCCCACTGGTCCTCCCCTTTTCCCCCCAATAGACCCCAGTGTTTAGTACTCCCCTTTCTGTGTCCATGTGTTCTCATTTTTCATCACCCACCTATGAGTGAGAATATGCGGTGTTTCATTTTCTGTTCTTGTGTCAGTTTGCTGAGGATGATGTTTTCCAGATTCATCCATGTCCCTACAAACGACACAAACTCATCATTTCTGATTGCTGCATAATATTCCATGGTGTATATGTGCCACATTTTTCCAATCCAGTCTATTATCAATGGGCATTTGGGTTGATTCCAGGTCTTTGCTATTGTAAACAGTGCTGCAATGAACATTCGTGTACATGTGTCCTTATAGTAGAATGATTTATAGACTTTTGGATATATACCCAGTAATGCGATTGCTGGGTCAAATGGAATTTCTATTTCTAAGGCCTTGAGGAATCGCCACACTGTCTTCCACAATGGTTGAACTAATTTACACTCCCACCAACAGTGTAAAAGTGTTCCTTTTTCTCCACATCCTCTCCAGCATCTGTTGTCTCCAGATTTTTTAATGATCGCCATTCTAACTGGCGTGAGATGGTATCTCAATGTGGTTTTGATTTGCATCTCTCTGATGACCAGTGACGATGAGCATTTTTTCATATGATTGTTGGCCTCATATATGTCTTCTTTCGTAAAGTATCTGTTCATATCCTTTGCCCACTTTTGAATGGGCTTGTTTGTTTTTTTCCTGTAAATCTGCTTGAGTTGTTTGTAAATTCTGGATATCAGCCCTTTGTCAGATGGGTAGACTGCGAAAATTTTTTCCCATTCTGTTGGTTGCCGATCCACTCTAGTGACTGTTTCTTTTGCCGTGCAGAAGCTGTGGAGTTTCATTAGGTCCCATTTGTCTATTTTGGCTTTTGTTGCCAATGCTCTTGGTGTTTTGTTCATGAAGTCCCTGCCTACTCCTATGTCCTGGATAGTTTGGCCTAGATTTCCTTCTAGGGCTTTTATGGTGCCAGGTCTTATGTTTAAGTCTTTAATCCATCTGGAGTTAATTTTAGTGTAAGGTGTCAGGAAGGGGTCCAGTTTCTGCTTTCTGCACATGGCTAGCCAGTTTTCCCAACACCATTTGTTAAACATGGAATCCTTGCCCCATTGCTTGTTTTTGTCAGGTTTATCAAAGATTGTATAGTTGTACGTATGTTGTGTTGCCTCCGGTGCCTCTGTTTTGTTCCATTGGTCTATATCTCTGTTTTGGTACCAGTACCATGCTGTTTTGATTACTGTAGCCTTGTAGTATAGTTTGAAATCCGGTAGTGTGATGCCCCCCGCTGTGTTCTTTTTGCTTAGAATTGACTTGGCTATGCGGGCTCTCTTTTGGTTCCATATGAAGTTCATGGTGGTTTTTTCCAGTTCTGTGAAGAAAGTCAATGGTAGCTTGATGGGGATAGTGTTGATTCTGTAAATTACTTTGGGCAGTATAGCCATTTTCACGATATTAATTCTTCCTAACCATGAACATGGAATGTTTCTCCATCTGTTTGTGTCCTCTCTGATTTCGTTGAGCAGTGGTTTGTAGTTCTCCTTGAAGAGGTCCCTTACGTTCCTTGTGAGTTGCATTCCAAGGTATTTTATTCTTTTTGTAGCAATTGCGAATGGCAGTTCGCTCTTGATTTGGCTTTCTTTAAGTCTGTTATTGGTGTAGACGAATGCTTGTGATTTTTGCACATTGATTTTATATCCTGAGACTTTGCTGAAGTTGTTTATCAGTTTCAGGAGTTTTTGGGCTGAGGCGATGGGGTCTTCTAGGTATACTATCATGTCGTCTGCAAATAGAGACAATTTGGCTTCCACCTTTCCTATTTGAATACCCTTTATTTCTTTTTCTTGCCTGATTGCTCTGGCTAGAACTTCCAGTACTATATTGAATAGGAGTGGTGAGAGAGGGCATCCTTGTCTAGTACCAGATTTCAAAGGGAATGCTTCCAGTTTTTGCCCATTCAGTATGATATTGGCTGTTGGTTTGTCATAAATAGCTTTTATTACTTTGAGATACGTTCCATCGATACCGAGTTTATTGAGGGTTTTTAGCATAAAGGGCTGTTGAATTTTGTCAAATGCCTTCTCTGCGTCAATTGAGATAATCATGTGGTTTTTGTTTTTGGTTCTGTTTATGTGGTGAATTACGTTGATAGACTTGCGTATGTTGAACCAGCCTTGCATCCCTGGGATGAATCCTACTTGATCATGATGAATAAGTTTTTTGATTTGCTGTTGCAATCGGCTTGCCAATATTTTATTGAAGATTTTTGCATCTATGTTCATCATGGATATTGGCCTGAAGTTTTCTTTTCTCGTTGGGTCTCTGCCGGGTTTTGGTATCAGGATGATGTTGGTCTCATAAAATGATTTGGGAAGGATTCCTTCTTTTTGGATTGTTTGAAATAGTTTTAGAAGGAATGGTACCAGCTCCTCCTTGTGTGTCTGGTAGAATTCGGCTGTGAACCCATCTGGACCTGGGCTTTTTTTGTGAGGTAGGCTCTTAATTGCTGCCTCGACTTCAGACCTTGTTATTGGTCTATTCATAGTTTCAGCTTCCTCCTGGTTTAGGCTTGGGAGGACACAGGAGTCCAGGAATTTATCCATTTCTTCCAGGTTTACTAGTTTATGTGCATAGAGTTGTTTGTAATATTCTCTGATGATGGTTTGAATTTCTGTGGAATCTGTGGTGATTTCCCCTTTATCATTTTTTATTGCATCTATTTGGTTGTTCTCTCTTTTCTTTTTAATCAATCTGGCTAGTGGTCTGTCTATTTTGTTGATCTTTTCAAAAAACCAGCTCTTGGATTTATTGATTTTTTGAAGGGTTTTTCGTGTCTCAATCTCATTCAGCTCAGCTCTGATCTTAGTAATTTCTTGTCTTCTGCTGGGTTTTGAGTTTTTTTGATCTTGCTCCTCTAGCTCTTTCAATTTTGACGATAGGGTGTCAATTTTGGATCTCTCCATTCTCCTCATATGGGCACTTATTGCTATATACTTTCCTCTAAAGACTGCTTTAAATGTGTCCCAGAGGTTCTGGCACGTTGTGTCTTCATTCTCATTGGTTTCGAAGAACTTCTTTATTTCTGCCTTCATTTCGTTGTTTACCCAGTCAACATTCAAGAGCCAGTTGTTCAGTTTCCATGAAGCTGTGCGGTTCTGGGTCGGTTTCTGAATTCTGAGTTCTAACTTGATTGCACTATGGTCTGAGAGGCTGTTTGTTATGATTTCAGTTGTTTTGCATTTGTTGAGCAGTGCTTTACTTCCAATTATGTGGTCAATTTTAGAGTAGGTGTGATGTGGTGCTGAGAAGAATGTGTATTCTGTGGATTTGGGGTGGAGAGTTCTGTAAATGTCCACCAGGTTTGCTTGCTCCAGGTCTGAGTTCAAGCCCTGGGTATCCTTGTTGATTTTCTGTGTGGTTGATCTGTCTAGTATTGACAGTGGAGTGTTAAAGTCTCCCACTATTATTGTGTGGGAGTCTAAGTCCTTCTGTAAGTCATTAAGAACTTGCCTTATGTATCTGGGTGCTCCTGTGTTGGGTCCATATATGTTTAGGATCGTTAGCTCTTCTTGTTGTATCGATCCTTTTACCATTATGTAATGGCCTTCTTTGTCTCTTTTGATCTTTGTTGCTTTAAAGTCTATTTTATCAGAGATGAGAATTGCAACTCCTGCTTTTTTTTGCTTTCCATTAGCTTGGTAAATCTTCCTCCATCCCTTTATTTTGAGCCTTTGTGTATCCTTGCATGCGAGATGGGTTTCCTGGATACAGCACACTGATGGGTTTTGGATTTTTATTTAATTTGCCAGTCTGTGTCTTTTGATTGGTGCATTTAGTCCATTTACATTTAGGGTTAATATTGTTATGTGTGAATTTGATACTGCCATTTTGATTCTAAGTGGCTGTTTTGCCTGTTAGTTGTTGTAGATTCTTCATTATGTTGAAGCTCTTTAGCATTCAGTGTGATTTTGGAATGGCTGGTACTGATTGATCCTTTCTATGTGTAGTGCCTCTTTCAGGAGCTCTTGTAAAGCAGGCCTGGTGGTGACAAAATCTCTGAGTACTTGCTTGTTCGCAAAGGATTTTATTCTTCCTTCACTTCTGAAGCTCAATTTGGCTGGATATGAAATTCTGGGTTGAAAGTTCTTTTCTTTAAGAATGTTGAATATTGGCCCCCACTCTCTTCTGGCTTGTAGTGTTTCTGCCGAGAGATCTGCTGTGAGTCTGATGGGCTTCCCTTTGTGGGTGACCCGACCTTTCTCTCTGTCTGCCCTTAGTATTCTCTCCTTTATTTCAACCCTGTTGAATCTGACGATTATGTGCCTTGGGGTTGCTCTTCTTGCGGAATATCTTTGTGGTGTTCTCTGTATTTCCTGCAATTGAGTGTTGGCTTGTCTTGCTAGGTGGGGGAAATTTTCCTGGATGATGTCCTGAAGAGTATTTTCCAGCTGGGATTCATTCTCTTCGTCCCCTTCTGGTACACCTATCAGACGTAGGTTAGGTCTTTTCACATAGTCCCACATTTCTTGGAGACTTTGTTCATTCCTTTTTGCGCTTTTTTCTCTGGTCTTGGTTTCTCGTTTTATTTCATTGAGTTGGTCTTCGACTTCAGATATTCTTTCTTCTGCTTGGTCAATTCGGCTATTGAAACTTGCGTTTGCTTCGCGAAGTTCTCGTATTGTGTTTTTCAGCTCCTTTAATTCATTCATATTCCTCTCTAAGGTATCCATTCTTGTTATCATTTCCTCGAATCTTTTTTCAAATCTTTTTTCAAGGTTCTTAGTTTCTTTGCATTGATTTAATACATGATCTTTTAGCTCACAAAAGTTTCTCATTATCCATCTTCTGAAGTCTAATTCCGTCATTTCGTCACAGTCATTCTCCGTCCAGCTTTGTTCCCTTGCTGGTGAGGAGTTTTGGTCCTTTCTAGGAGGCGATGTGTTCTGGTTTCGGGTGTTTTCCTCCTTTTTGCGCTGGTTTCTTCCCATCTTTGTGGATTTGTCCGCTGGTCGTCTGCGTAGTTGCTGACTTTTTGTTTGGGTCTCGTTTGCGAATTCAACGCGGGCTCCAATCCTGGGTTGTTCTCACAGCGCCATCTTGAGTCCCCTCCTCTCTGAATATAATGTGTCAGAAAAAATATACAATGCTGTTTTCTACTCTGTTTTGGACTATATACACCAACTCAATATTCTCTCTCATGTAAAATACCGAAATTCTAATTTTACGTGATTCGAAAACATCTAAATATTATCTAGGCACCCCAGTGTTAAAAGCAAAATTTCTCTGAATATAATCTGTCAGAAAAAATATACAATGCGTTTTTCTACTCTGTTTTGGAGTATATACACCAACTCAATATGCTCTCTCTTGTAAAATACGGAAATTCTAATTATACACGAATCGAATGAAATCTAAATATTATCTAGGCACCCCAATGTTCATAGAAAATTTGTCTGAATAAAATCTGTCAGAAAAAATGTACAATTCCCTCATCTACTCTGTTATGGAGTATATACACCAACTCAATATGCTCTTTAATGAAAAATACCGAAATTCTAATTTTACTCGAATATATTTAAATCTGAATATTATCTAGGCACCCCGATGTTAAAAGAAAAATTGCTCTGAATATAATCTTTCAGAAAAAATATATAGAATGACCTCTTCTATTCCTTTTTTTAGTATATATGCCAACTCAATATGCTCTCACAGGTAAAATACCGAAATTCGAATTTTGCACGAATCGAATAAAATCTAATTATTATCTAGGCACTCCAATGTTAACAGCAAAATTGCTCTGCATATAATTTGTCAGAAAAAATATACAATGCTCTTTTCTACTGTTTTTTAAAGTATATAAACCAACTTAATATGATCTCTCATGTAAAATACCGAAAGGCTGAATTTACGCCAATCGAATATAATCTAAATGTGATCTAGGCATCCCAATGTTAAAAGCAAAATTGCTATGAATATAATCTTTCAGAGAAAATATACAATGCCCTATTCTACTGTGTTTTGGATTATATACACCAACTCAATATGCTCTCTAATGTAAAATACAGAAATTCTAAATTTACGCATATCTAAAAAAATCTAAATGTTTTCTAGGAAACCCAATGTTAAAAGCAAAATTGCTCTGAATATAATCTGTCAGAAAAAATATACAATGCCCTTTTCTACTCTGTTTTAAAGTATATACACCAACTCAACATGCTCTCTCATGTAAAATATCAAAATTCTAAATTTACGAGAATCAAAAGAAATCTAAATATTATCTAGGCACCCAAATGTTAAAAGAAAACTTGCTCTGAATGTAATCTGTCAGATAAAACATACAATGCCTTTTTCTACTCTGTTTTGGAGGATATACACCAACTCAGTATGCTCTCTCATGTAAAATACAGAAATTCTAATTTTACACAAACCGAAAAAAATCTAAATATTATCTAGCACACCAATGTTAAAAGCAAAATGGCTTTGAATATCATCTGTCAGAAAAAATAGGCAATGCCCTTTTCTACTCTGTTTTGGAGTATATACTCCAACTCAATATGCTCTCTCTTGTAAAATACTGATATTCTAATTTTACACGAATCGAATAAAATCTAATTATTATCTAGGCAACCCAATGTTAAAAGCAAAATTGCTCTGAATATAAACTGTCAGAAAAAATATACAATGCCCTTTTCTACACTATTTTGTAGTATATAAACCAACTCAATATGCTCTCTCGTAAAATACAGAAATTCTAATTTTACGTGAATCGAAAAAAATCTAAATAATATCTAGGCACCCCAAAGGTAAAAGCAAAATTGATCTGAATATAATCTGTCAGAAACAATATACAATGCCTTATTCTACTCTGTTTTGGAGTATATACACCAACTTAATATGCTGTCTCATGTAAAATACCGAAATTCTAAATTTACGCGAATCGAGAAAAATCTAAATATTATCTAGGCACCCCAATGTTAAAAGAAAAATTGCTCTGAATATAATCTGTCATAAAAAATATACAATGCTCTTTTCTACTCATTTTGTAGTATATAGAACAACTCAATATCCTCTCTCATGTAAAATACAGAAATTCTAATTTTATGCGAATTGAAAAAAATCTAAATAATATCTAGGCGCCCCAACCTAAAAGAAAATGGCTCTGAATATAGTCTGTTAGAAAAAATATACAATGCCTTATTCTACTCTGTTTTGGAGTATATACACCAACTCAGTATGCTCTCTCATGTAAAATACCGAAATTCTAAATTTACGTGAATCGAAAATAATCTAAATATTATCTAGGCACCCCAATGTTAAAAGCAATATTGCTCTGAATATAATCTGTCAGAGAAAATATACAATGCCCTTTGCTACTCTGCTTTGGAGTAAATACACCTACTCAGTATGCCCTCTCATGTAAAATACCGAAATTCTAATTTTATGCGAATCGAAAAAATCTAAATATTACCTAGTTTCCCCAACGTTAAAAGCAAAATTTCTCTGAATATAATCTGTCAGAAAACATATACAATGCTTTTCTCTACTCAGTTCTGGAGTATATACCCCAACTCAATATGCTCTCTCATGTAAAATACAGAAATTCTAAATTAACGGAAATCGAAAGAAATCTAAATATTATCTAGGCACCCCAATGTTAAAAGCAAATTTTCTCTGAGTATAATCTGTCAGAGAATATATGCAATGCTTTTTTCTACTTTGTTTTGGAATATATACACCAACTCAATATGCTCTCTCATGTAAAATACCGAAATTCTAATTTGACATGAATCGATAAATATTTAAATATTATCTAGGCACCACAATGTTAAAAGCAAAATTCCCCTTTACATAATCTGTCAGAAAAAATACAAAATGCCCTTTTCTACTCGGTTTTGGAGTATATACACCAACTCAATATGCTCTCTCAGGTAAAATACCGAAATTCTAATTTTACGAGAATTGAAAAAATATAAATATTATCTAGGTACGCCAATGTTAAAACAAAAATTGCTGTGAATATAATCTGTCAGAAAAATATACAATGCCCTTTTCTACTCTGTTTTAAAGTATAAACACCAACTCAATATTTTCATTCATGTAAAATACTGAAATTCTAGTATTACTCGAATCAAAAAAAATCTAAATATTATCTAAACACCCCAATGTTAAAAGAAAATGGCTCTGAATATAATCTGTCAGAAAAAATATTCAATGCCCTTTTCTACTCTGATTTAGAATATATACACCACTCAATATACTTTTTGATGGAAAAAAACAGAAATTCAAATTTTACGCGAATCGAAAAAATCCAAATATTATCTAGGGACCCCAAGGTTAAAAGCAAAATTTTTCTGAATATACTCTGTCAGAAGAAATATACAATGCCCGTTTCTACTTTGTTTTGCAGTATATACACCAACTCAATAGGCTATCTCATGTAAAATACCAAAATTCTAAATTTACGCGAATCGAAAAAATTCTAAATATTATCTATGCACCCCAAGCTTAAAAGCAAAGTTGCTCTGAATATAATCTGTCAGAGAATAAACAGAATGCTCTTTTCTACACTGTATTGGAATATATACACCAACTCAATATGCTCTGCCATTTAAAATACCGAAATTCTAATTTTACATGAAGTGAAAAAAATCTAAATATTACCAATGCAGCTCAATGTTATAAGAAAAATTGCTCTGAATATAATCTGTCAGAAAAAATATACAATGCCCTTTTCTACTCTGTTTTGGAGTATATACACCAACTCAGAATGCTCTCTCATGTAAAACACAGAAATTCAAATTTGATGCGTATCGAAAAATATCTAAATATTATGTAGGCAGCCCAATGTTAAAAGCAAAATTGCTGTGAATATATTCTGTCAGAAAACATATACAGTGCCTTTTCTACTCTGTTTTGGAGAATAAACACCAAGTCAATATTCTCTCTCATGTAAAATACCGAAATTCAAATTTTACACAAATCAAAAAAAATCTAAATATATCTAGGCACCCCAATGTTAAAAGAAAATGGCTCTGAATATAGTCTGTCAGAAAAAATACACAATGCCGTTTTCTAGTCTTTTTTGGAGTATATACACCAACTCAATATACTCTCTAATGTAAAATACAAAAATTCTAATTTTACCTGAATCGAAACCAATGTAAATATTACCTAGGCACCCCAATGTTAAAAGCAAAATTGCTCTGAATATAATCTTTCAGAAAAAATATAAAATGTTCTTTTCTAGCTTGTCTTGGTGTATATACACCAACTCAGTATGCTCTCTCATGTAAAATTCAGATATTTTAATTTTACCCGAATCGATAAAAAACTAAATATTATGAAGGCACCCCAATGTTAAAAGCAAAATTGCTCTGAATATAATCAGTTAAAAAAATATACAATGTTCTTTCTCTACGCTGTTTTGGAGAATATACACCAACTCAATATGCTCTCTCACGTAAAACACAAAAATTCTAATTTTACCTGAATCGAATAAAATGTAAATATTATCTAGACACCCCAATGTTAAAACCAAAATTGCTCTGAATATAAACTTTCAGAAAAAATATACAATGCCCTTTTCTACTTTGTCTTGGTGTATATACACCAACTCAATACGCTCTCTGATGTAAAATACCGAAATACTAAATTTACACGAATCGAAAAAAATCTAAATATTATCTAGGCACCCAAATGTTAAAATAAAATGGCACTGAGTATGACATGTCAGAACGAATATACAATCCCTTTTTCCAATCTGTTTTGGAGTATATACATCAACTCAATATTCCCTCTCATGTAAAATACCGAAATTCTAATTTTTCACGAATCGAAAAGAATCTAACTATTATCTAGGCACCCCAATGTAAAAAGCAAAATTTCTCTGAATATAAACAGTCAGAGAAAATATACAATGCCATTTTCTACTCTGTTTTGGAGTATATACACCAACTAAATATGCTCTCTCATGTAAAATACCGAAATTCTAATTTTACACGAACCGAAAAATCTAAATATTATCTTGGCACTTTAATGTTAAATGCAAGACGGCTCTGAATGTAATCTGTTATAAAAAATATACAATGCCTTTTTCTATATTTTTTGGATTATATACACCAAGTCAATATGCTGTCTCATGTAAAATACTGATATTCTAAATTTACGCCAATCGAAAAAAATCTAAATATTACCTAGGCATCCCAATGTTAAAAGCAAAATTGCTCTGAATATAATCTGTCAGAATAAATATACAATGCTTTTCTCTACTTTGTTTTGGAGTATATATGCACCAACTCAATATGCTCTCTCATATAAACTACCACAATATAAATTTTACGTGAATCGAAAAAAATCTAAATATTACCTAGGCAGCCCAATGTTAAATGAAAAATTGCTCTGAATATAATCTGTCAGAAAAAATTTAAAATGTTCTTTTCTACTTTGTTTTGGAGTATATACACCAACTCAATATGCTCTATCATGTAAAATACAGAAATCCTAAATTTTCGCGAATCGAAAAAATCGAAATATTATCTACGCACCCCAATGTTAAAAGCAAATTTGCTCTAAGTATAATCTGTCAGAAATAATATACAATGCCCTTTTCTACTCTGCTTTGGAGTATATACACCAACTCTATATGCTTTCTCAAGTAAAATACAGAAATTTAAAATTTATGTGAATCGAAAAATATCTAAATATTATCTAGGCACCCCAATGTTAACAGCAAAATTGCTCTTAATATAATCTGTCAGAGAAAATGTACAATGCTTTTCTCTACTCTGTTTTGGAGAATATAAACCAACTCAATGTGCTCTCTCATGTAAAATACCGAAATTCTAAATTTACGCGAATCGAAAATAATCTAAATATTATCTAGGCACCCCAATGTTAAAAGAAAAATTGCTCTGAATAAAATCTGTCAGAAAAAATATACAATGCCTTATTCTACTCTGTTTTGAAGAATATAAACCAACTCAATATGCTCTCTCATATAAAATACAGAAATTATAATGTAAGCAAATCGAAAAAATACTAAATATTATCGAGGCACCCTAATGTTAAAAGCAAAATTGCTTCGAATATAATCTGTCAGAAAAAATATACAATGGCCTTTTCTACTCTGTTTTGGAGTATATACACCAACTCAACATGCTCACTGACGTAAAATAACGAAATACTAATTTTACGCGAATCGAAAAAACTCTACATATTATTTAGGCACCCAAATGTTAAAAGAAAATGGCTCTGAATACAATATGTCAAAAAGAATATACAATGCTTTTTTCTACTCTGTTTGGGAATATATACACCAACTTAATATGCTCTATCATGTAAAATACCGAAATTCTAATTTTACGTGAATTGAAAGAAATCTAAATATTATCTAGGCACCCCAATGTAAAAAGCAGAATTTCTCTGTATATAATCTGTCAGTGAAAATATACAATGCCATTTTCTACTCTGTTTTGGAGTATATACACCAATTCAATATGCTCTCTCATGTAAAACACAGAAATTCTAATTGTACCTGAATCGAAAAAAATGTAAATATTATCTAGGCACCCCAATGTTAAAAGCAAAATTGCTCTGAATATAATCTATAAGAAAAAATATACAATGCCCTTTTCTACTTTGTCTTAATGTATATACACCAACTCAATATGCTCTCTAATGTAAAATACAGAAATTCAATATTTAAGTGAATCAAAAAAAATCTAAATAATATCTAGGCACCCCAAAGTTAAAATAAAATGACTCTGAATATAGTCTGTCAGAAAAAATATACAATGCCTTATTCTACTCTGTTTTGGAGTATATACACAAACTCAGTATGCTCTCTCACGTGCAATCCAGAAATTCTAATTTTTTCCCAAATCGAAGAAATGTAAATATTTTCTAGGCACCCCAATGTTAAAAACAAAATTTCTCTGAATATAATCTGTCATAAAAAATATACAATGCCCTTTTCTAATCTGTTTTGGAGTATATACACCAACTCAATATACTCTCTCATGTAAAATCCGAAATTCTAATTTTATGTGAATCGAAAATAATCTAAATATTATCTAGGCACCCCAATGTTAAAAGCAAAATTCCTTTGAATATAGTCTGTCAGAAAAATTATACAATGCCGTTTTCTACTCTGTTTTGGAGTATATACCCCAACTCAATATGCTCTCTCATGTAAAATACTGAAATTCAAATTTTACGCGAATTGAATAAAATCTAAATATCATCTAGGCACCCCAATGTTAAAAGCAAAATTGTTCTGAATATAATCTTTCAGAAAAAAAAATGTTATATTCTACTCTGTTTTGGAGTATATACACCAACTCAATATTCTCTCTCATATAAAATACAAAAATTCTAATTTTACGCGAATCGAAAAAAATCTAAATATTATCTAGGTACCCCAATGTTAAAAGCAAAATGGCTCTGAATATAATCTGTCAGAAAAAATATACAATGCCTTTTTCTGCTCTGTTTTGGAGTATATACACCAACTGAATATTCTCTCTCTTGTAAAATACCGAAATTCTAATTTTACGCGAATCAAAAAAAATCTACATATAATCTAGGCACCCGAATGTTAAGAGCAAAATTTCTCTGAATATAGTCTTCCAGAAATAATGTAAAAACCACTTTTCTACTCTGTTTTGGAGTATATACACCAACTCTATATGCTCTCTCAATTGAAATTCCTAAATTCTAAATTTACGCTAATCGAATAAAATCTAAATATTATCTAGGCACCCCATTGTTAACAGCAACATTGCTCTAACTATAATCTGTCATAAAAAATATACAATGCCCTTTTCTACACTGTTTTGGAGTATATACACCAACTCAATATGCTCTCTCATGTAAAATATCGAAATTCTAATTTTACGCGAATTGAAATACATTTAAATATTATCTAGGCACCTTAATGTTAAAAGCAAAATCTCTCTGAATATAATCTTTCAGAGAATATCTAAAATTCCCTTTTATACACTTCTTTGCAGTATATACACAAACTCAATATGCTCTCTCATGTAAAATACTGAAATTCTAATTGTACACGAATCAAAAATAATCTAAATATTATATAGGAACCCGAATGTTAAAAGCAAAATTGTTCTGAATATAATCTGTCAGAAAAAATATACAATGCTTTTTTCTACTTTGTTTTGGAGTATATAAACCAACTCAATTTGCTCCCTCATGTAAAACACCGATATCCTAAATTTATGAGTATCAAAAACAATCTAAATATTATCGAGGCACACCAATGTTAAAAGCAAAACTGCTTTTAATATCATCTGTTTTACAAAATATACAATGCCCTATTCTACTCTGTTTTGCAGTATATAAACCAACTCAATATGCTCTCTCATGTAAAATAAAGAAATTCCAAATTAACGTGAATCGAAAAAAATCTAAATATTATCTAGGCACCACAATGTTAAAAGCAAAATTGCTCTGAATATAATCTTTCAGAAGTAATATACAATGCCCATTTCTACTCGGTTTTGGAGTATATACACCAACTCAATATGCTCTTTCATGTAAAATACCGATATTCTAATTTTACGCGAATCGAAAAAATATCTATATATTATCTAGGCATTCCAATTTTAGAAGCAAAATTGCTCTGAATATAATTTGTCAGAGAAAATATAGAATGCTGTTTTCTACCCTGTTGTGGAGTATATACACCAACAAAAATTGCTCCCTCATGTAAAATACAGATATTCTAAATTTACGTGAATCGAAAATAATCTAAATATTATCTAGGCATCCCAATGTTAAAAGCAAAATTGCTCTGAATATAATGTGTCAGAAAAAATATACAATGCCCTTTTCTACACTGTTTTGGAGTAAATACACCAACTCAATATGCTCTCTCATGTAAAATACAGATATTCTAATTTTATGCAAATCGAAAACAATCTAAATATTATCTAGGCAACCCAATGTTAAAAGCAAAATTGCTCTGAATATAATCTGTCAGAAAAAATATACAATGCTTTTTTCTACTGTGTTTTGGAGTATATAAACCAACTCAATTTGCTCTCTCATGTAAAATACCGAAATTCTAATTTTACGAAAATCGAAAATAATCTAAATATTATCAAGGCACCCCAATGTTAAAACAAAATTGCTCTGAATATAATCTGTCATAAAAAATATACAATGCCTTTTTTAATCTGTTTTGGAGTATATACACCAACGCAATATGCTCTCTCATGTAAAATACCGAAATTCTAATTTTACGTGAATCGAAAATAATCTAAATATTATCTGGGCACCCCAATGTTAAATGCAAAATTTCTCTGCATATAGTCTGTCAAAAAAATTATACAATGTCGTTTTCTACTTTGTTTTGGAGTATATACACCAACTCAATATGCTCTCTCATGTAAAATACCGAAATTCAAATTTTACGTGAATCGAAAAAATTCCAAATATCATCTAGGCACCCCAATGTAAAAAGCAAAATTTTTCTGCATATAATCTTTCAGAAAAAATATACGATGCCCTATTCTACTCTGTTTAAGAGTATATACACCAACTCAATATGCTGTCTCATATAAAATTCGGAAATTCTAAATTTACGCGAATCGAAAAAAGTCTAAGTATAATCTAGGTACCCCAATGTTAAAAGAAAAATGGCACTGAATATAATCTGTCATAAAAAATATACAATGCCCTTTTCTGCTCTGTTTTGGAGTATATACACCAACTCAATATTCTCTCTCGTAAAATACCAAAATTCTAATTTTACGCAAATCAAAAGAAATCTACATATTATCTAGGCACACGAATGTTATCAGCAAAATTTCTCTGAACATAGTCTGTAAGAAATAATATAAAATGCACTTTTCTACTCTGTTTTTGAGTATATACTCCAACTCAATATGCTCTCTCAATTATAATACCTAAATTATAAATTTACGCGAATCGAAAGAAATCTAAATATAACCTAGGCATCCCAATGTTAAAAGAAAAATTGTTACGAATATAATCTGTCAGACAAAATATACAATGCCCTATTCTACCCTGTTTTTGAGTTTATACACCAACTCAATATGCTCCCTCATGTAAAATACCGAAATTCTAAAGTTACGCAAATCGAATATAATTTGAATATTATCTCGGCACCCCAATGTTCAAAGCAAAATTGCTCTGAATATAATCTTTCAGAAATAATATACGATGCCCTTTTCTACTCGTTTTTAGAGTATATACACCAACTCAATATGCTCTCTCATGTAAAATACAACAATTCAAATTTTACGTGAATCGAAAAAAATCTAAATATTATCTAGGCATCCCCATGTTAATAGCAAAATTGCTATCAATATAAACTTTCAGAAAAAATATGCAATGCCCTTTTCTACTCTGTCTTGGAGTATATACACCAACTCAATATGCTCTCTCACGTAAAATACCGAAATTGTAATTTTACGCGAATCGAAAAAAATCTAAATATTATCTAGACACCCCAATGTTAAAAGCAAAATATCTCTCAATATAAACTTTCAGAAAAAATATACAATGTCCTTTTCTACTCTTTTTCGGAGTATACACACCAACTCAATATGCTCTCTCATGTAAAATATCGAAATATTAATTTTACGTGAATCGAAATAAATTTAAATATTATCTAGGCACCTTAATGTTAAAAGCAAAATCACTCTGAATATAATCTTTCAGAGAACATATACAATTCCCTTTTATACTCTGTTTTGTAGTATATACACCAACTCAATATGCTCTCTCATTTAAAATACTGAAATTCTAATTCTACACGAATCGAAAAAAATCCAAATATTATCTAGGGACCCCAATGTTAAAAGAAAAATTGCTCTGAATATAATCTGTCAGAAAAAATATACAATGCTTTTTATTACTGTGTTTTGGAGTATATATACCAACTCAATTTGCTCTCTCAGTAAAATACCGATATCCTAATTATATGAGTATCGAAAACAATCTAAATATTATGTAGGCACACCAATGTTAAAAGCAAAATTGTTTTGAATATAATCTTTCAGAAAAAATATACAATGCCCTTTTCTACTCTGTTTTGGAGTATATACACCAACTCAATATGCTCTCTCATGTAAAATACAGATATTCTAAGTTTATGCAAATCGAAAATAATCTAAATATTATCTAGGCACCCCAATGTTTAAAACAAAATTGCTCTGAATATAGTCTGTCAGAAAAAATATTCAATTTTGTTCTCTACTTTGTTTACGAGTATATACACCAACTCAATATGCTCTCTTATGTAAAATACAGAAAGTCTAAATTTACAAAAATCGAAAAAAATCTAAATATTATCTAGGCACACCAATGTTAAAAGCAAAATAGCCCTGAATATAATCCGTCAGAAAAAATATACAATGCTTTTTTCTACTCTTTTTTGGAGTATATACACCAACTCAATATGCTCTCTCATGTAAAATACCGAAATTCTAATTTTACGCGAATCGAAAAAAATATAAATATTATCTAGGCACCCCAATGTTAAAAGCAAAATTGTTCTGAATATAATCTTTCAGAAAAAATATACAATGCTTTTTTCTACTCGGTTGTGGAGTATATACATTAACTCAATATGCTCACTCATGTAAAATAAAGAAATTCCAATTTAACGTGAATCGAAAAAAATCTAAATATCATCTAGGCACCCCAATACTAAAAGCAAAATTTTTCTGAATAAAATCTTTCAGAAATAATATACAATGCCCTTTTCTACTCGGTTTTGGAGTATATACACCAACTCAATATGCTCTCTCATGTAAAATACCGAAATTCTAATTTTACGCGAATCCAAAAAATCTAAATATTATCTAGGCACACCAGTGTTAAAAGCAAAATTGCTCTCAATATTATCTGTCAAATAAAATGTACAATGCTTTTTTGTACTGTGTGTTGCACTATATAAACCAACTCAATTTGCTCTCTCACGTAAAATTCCGAAATTCTAATTTTACGCGAATCCAAAAAAATCTAAATATTATCTAGGCACACCAATGTTTAAACCAAATTGCTCTCAATATAATCTGTCAGAAAAAATATACAATGCTTTTTTCTACTGTGTTTTGGAGTATATAAACCAACTCAATTTGCTCTCTCATGTAAAATACCGAAATTCTAATTTTACGATTATCAAAAAAAAATCTAAATATTTTCTAGGCACCCCAATGTTAAAAAAAATTGCTCTGAATATAATCTGTCCGAAGTAATATACAATGCCCTTTTCTACTCGTGTTTGGAGTATATAAACCAACTCAATATGCTCTATATGTAAAATACCGAATTCAAATTTTACGTGAATTGAAAAATATCTAAATATTATCTAGGCACCCCAATGTTAAAAGCAAAATGGTTTTGAATATAATATTTCCAAAAAAATATACAATTCCCATTTCTACTCTGTTTTGGATTATATACATCAACTCAATATGCTCTCTCATGTAAAATACAGAAATTCTAAATTTGCACAAACCGAAAATAATCTAAATATTATCTAGGCACCCCAATGTTCAAATAAAAATTTCTCTGAAGATAATCTGCCAGAAAAAATATACAATGCCCTTTTCTACTCTGTTTTGGGGTATATACACCAACTCAATATGCTCTCTCATGTAAAATAAAGAAATTCCAATTTAACGTGAATTGAAAAAAATCTAAATAGTATCTAGGCACCCCAATGTTAAAAGCAAAATTACTCTGAATATAATCTTTCAGAAATAATATACAATGCCCTTTTCTACTCGCGTTTGGAGTATATAAACCAACTCAATACGCTCTCTTATGTAAAATACCGAATTCAAATTTTACGTGAATTGAAAAATATCTAAATATTATCTAGGCACCCCAATGTTAAAAGCAAAATGGTTTTGAATATAATATTTCCAAAAAAATATACAATTCCCATTTCTACTCTGTTTTGGATTATATACATCAACTCAATATGCTCTCTCATGTAAAATACAGAAATTCTAAATTTGCACAAACCGAAAATAATCTAAATATTATCTAGGCACCCCAATGTTCAAATAAAAATTTCTCTGAAGATAATCTGCCAGACAAAATATACAATGCCCTTTTCTACTCTGTTTTGGGGTATATACACCAACTGAATATGCTCTCTCATGTAAAATACCGAAATTCTAATTTTACTTGAATCAAAAATAATCTAAATATTATGTAGGCACCCAAATGTTAAAAGCAAAATTGCTCTGAAT
Source organism: Callithrix jacchus (assembly GCF_049354715.1). Taxonomy (NCBI): domain Eukaryota; kingdom Metazoa; phylum Chordata; class Mammalia; order Primates; family Cebidae; genus Callithrix; species Callithrix jacchus. The sequence continues at coordinate 19,510,195 of NC_133520.1, read as the reverse complement.
ATAATCTGTCAGAAATAATATATAATGTTCTATTCTACTTTGTTTTGGAGTATATACACCAACTCAATATGCTCTCTCATGTAAAATACTGAAATTCTGATATCACGCCAATTGAAAGAAATCTAAATATTGTCTAGTAACCCCAATGATAAAAGCAAAATTGCTCTGAATATAATCTGTCAAAAAATCTACGATACCCTTTTATACTCTTTTTTAAAGTATATGCACCAACTCAATATGCTCTCTCATGTAAAATACCAACATTCTAATTTTACTTGATTAAAAAAAATCTAAATATTATCTAGGCACCCCAATGTTAAAAGCAAAATTGCTATTAATATAATCTGTCAGAAAAAATATACAATGCCCTTTTCTACTCTGTTTTGGAGTATATACACCAACTCAATATGATCTCTCTAGTAAAATGCCAAAATTCAGATTATAAGTGAATTGATAAAAATCTAAATATTTTGTAGGCACCCCATTGTTAAAAGCAATATTGCTCTGAATATAATCTGTCAGAAAAAATATACAATGCCCTATTCTACTCTGTTTTGGAGTATACACACCAACTCAGTATGATCTCTCTTCTAAAATATCGAAACTCTAATTTTATGCAAATCGAAACATATCTAAATATTATCTAGGAACCCCAGTTTTAAAAGCAAAATTGCTCTGAATATAACCTGTCAAAAAAAATATACAATGCCCATTTCTACTCTTTTTTAAAGTATATGCACCAACTCAATATGCTCTCTCATGTAAAATACGAAAATTCTAAATTTACGCAAATCGAAAAAAATCTAAATATTATCTACGCACATCAATGTTAAAAGCAAAATTGCTCTGAATATAGTCTGTCAGAAAAAATTTACAATGGTTTTTTCTACTCTGTTTTGGAGTATATACACCAATTTAATATGCTCTCTCATGTTAAATACCGAAATTCTAAATTTACGCGAATCGAAAAAAATCTAAATATTATGAAGGTGCCCCAATGTTAAAAGTGAAATTGCTCTGAATATAATCTGTCATAAATAATGTACAATGCCCTATTCCACTCTGTTTTGAAGTATATACACCAATTCCATATGCTCTCTCATGTAAAATACTGAAATTCTAATTTCACGCAAATCGAAAAAAATCTAAATACTATCAAGAAACCCAAATGTTAAAAGCAAAATTGCTCTGAATATAATCTGTTAAAAAATGCACGATGTTTTTATACACCCTGTTTTGGAGTATATACACCAACTCAATATGCTCTGTCATGTAAAATACAGAAATACTAATTTTACGTGAATCGAAAAAATCTAAATATTATGAAGGCACCCCAATGTTAAAAGCAAAATTGCTCTGAATATAATCTGTCAGAAATAATATACAATGCCCTATTCTACTCTGTTTTGGAGTATATACACCAACTCAATATGCTCTCATGTAAAATACCAAAATTCTAACTTTACGTGAATCGAAAAAAATCTAAATATTATCTAGGCACCCCAATGTTAAAAGCAAAATTTCTCTGAATATAATCTGTCAGAAATAATATACAATGCCGTTTTCTACTGTGTTTTAGTGTATATACACCATCTCAATATGCTCTCTCATATAAAATACCAAAATTATAATTTTATATGAATCGAAAATAATCTAAATATTATCTAGGCACCCCAATGTAAAAATAAAAATTTCACTGAATATAATCTGTCTTAAAAAATATACAATGCCCTTTTATACTCTGTTTTGGAGTATATACACCAACACAATATGCTCTCTCCTGTAAAATACCGAAATTCTAAATTTAAACGAATCAAAAAAAATGTAAATATTATCTAGGCACTCCAATGTTAAAAGAAAAATTGCTCTGACTATAATCTGTTAGAAGAAATATACAATGCGTTTTTCTACTCTGTTATGGAGTATATAAACCAACTCAATATGCTCTCTCATATAAAATACCGAAATTCTAAATTTACGCTAATTGAATAAAATCTAAATATTATCTAGGAACCCCAATGTTAAAAGCAAAATTGCTCTGAATATAATCTGTCAGAGAAAATATACAATGCTTTTTACTACTCTGTTTCAAAAGATATACACCAACTCAATATGCTCTCTCATGTAAAATACCGAAATTCTAAATTTACGTGTCCAAAAAAATCTAAATATTATGTAGGCACCCAATTGTTAAAAGCAAAATTGCTCTGAATATAATCCGTGAGAAATAATATACAATGCCCTATTCTACTTTATTTTAAAGTATATACACCAACGCAATATGCTCTCACATGTAAAATACTGAAATTCTAATATCACGTGAATCGAACAAAATCTAAATATTATCTAGGAAACCCAATGTTAAAAGCAAAAATTCTCTGAATATAATCTGTCAGAAAAAATATACAATGCCCTTTTCTACTCTTTTTTGCAGTATATACACCATCTCAATATGCTCTATCAAGTTAAATACCGAAATTCTAATTTTACGTGAATTGAAAAAAATCTAAATATTATCTAGTTACCCCAATGTTAAAAGCAAAATTTTTCTGAATATAATCTGTCAGACAAAATATACAATGCTCTTTTCTGCTCTGTTTTGGAGTATATACACCAACTCAATATTCTCTCTCATGTAAAATACCGAAATTCTAATTTTACACGAATCAAAAAAAATCTACATATTATCTAGGCACCCGAATGTTAAGAGCAAAATTTTTCTGACTATAATCTGTCAGAAATAATATAAAATGCACTTATTACTCTGTTTTCCAGTATATACACCAACTCAATATGCTCTCTCATGTAAAATACCGAAATTCTAAATTTACATGAATAGAAAAAAATCTAAATATTATTTTGGCACCCCAATGTTAAAAGCAAAATTACTATGAATATAAACTGTCAGAAATAATACACAATGCCCTATTCAACTTTGTTTTGTAGTATATACACAAACTCAATATGCTCTCTCATGTAAAATACCAACATTCTAAATTTACGCTAATCGAAAATAATTTAAGTATTATCTAGGCACCCCAATGTTAAAAGCAAAATTGATCTGAATATAATCTGTCAGAAAAAATATTAAATGCCCTATTCTACTCTGTTTTGGACTATATACACCAACTCTATATGCTCTCTCATGTAAAATACCAAAATTCTAATTTTATGAGTATTGAAAAAAATCTAAATATCATCTAGGCACACCGATATTAAAAGCAAAACTTCTCTTAATATAATCTGTTAAAAAATATACAATGCCCTATTATACTCTGTTTTGGAGTATATACACCAACTCAATATGCTCTCTCATGTTAAGTAAAGAAATTCCCATTTAATGTGAATTAAAAATATCTAAATAGTATCTAGGCACCCCAATGTTAAAAGCAAAATTTCTCTGAATATAATCTTTCAGAAATAATATACAATGCCCGTTTCTACTCGGGTTTGTAGTATATAAACCAACTCAATATGCTCTCTCATGTAAAATACCGAATTCAAATTTTACGTGAATCGAAAAATATCTAAATATTATCAAGGCACCCCAATGTTAAAAGGAAAATTGTTTTGAATATAATATTTCCGTAAAAATATACAATTCCCTTTTCTACTCTGTTTTGGAGTATATACACCAACTCAATATGCTCTCTAATGTAAAATACCGAAATTCTAATTTTACGCGAATACAAAAATATCTAAATATTATCTAGGCACACTATTGTTGAAAGCAAAATTGTTCTCAATATAATCTGACAGAAAAAATATACAATGCTTTTTTCTACTCTTTTTTGGAGTATATAAACCAACTCAATTTGCTCTCTCATATAAAATACAGAAATTCAAATTTTACAATTATCGAAAAAAATGTAAATATTATCGAGGCATCCCAATGTTAAAACAAAATTGCTCTGAATATAATCTGTCAGAAAAAATATATAATGCCCTATTCTATTTTGTTTTGGAGTATATACACCAACTCAATATGCTCTCTCATGTAAAATACGAAAATTCTAATTTTCCGTGAATAGAAAAAAATGTAAATATTATCTAGGCACCCCAATAATTAAAGCAAAATTGCTCTGAATATAATCTGTCAGAAAAAATATACAATGCCCTTTTCTACTCTGGTTTGGTGTATATACACCAACTCAATAAGCTCTCTCATGTAAAATACAGATATTCTAATTTTACACGAATCGAAAATAATCTAAATATTATCTAGGCACCCCAATCTTAAAAGCAAAATGGCTCTGAATATATTCTGTCAGAAAAAAATATGCAATGCCCTTTTCTACTCTGTTTTGGAGTATATACGCCAACTCAATATGCTCTCTCATGTAAAATATGGAAATTCTAATTTTCCGTGAATCGAAAAAAATGTAAATACTATGTAGGCACCCCAATGTTAAAAGCAAAATTGCTCTGAATATAATCTGTCAGAAAAAATATCCAATGCCCTTTTCTACTCTGTTTTGGAGTATATACACCAACTCAATATGCTCTCTCATGTAAAATACCAAAAATCTAATTTTACGTGAATCGAAAAAATCTAAATGTTATCTAGGCACCCCAATGTTAAAAGAAAAATTTCTCTTAATATAATCTGACAGAAATAATATACAGTGACCTATTCTACTATGTTTTAAAGGATATACACCAACTCAATATGCTCTCTCATGTAAAATATTGAAATTCTAAATTTACGCGAATAGAAAAAAATCTAAACATTATTTAGGCACCCCAATGTTATAAACAAAATTGCTCTGAATATAATCTGTCAGAAATAATATACAATGTTCTTTTCTACTCTGTTTGGGAGTATATACCCCAACTCAATATGCTCTCTCATGTAAAATACTGAAATTCAAATATTACGCGAATCGAAAAAAATCTAAATATTATCTAGGAACCCCAATGTTAAAAGCAAAATTGCTCTGAATACAATCTGTCAAAAAAAATATACAATGCCCTTTTCTACTCTGTTTTGGAGTATATACACCAACTCAATATCGTCTCTCATGTAAAATTTCGAAATTCTAAATTTACGTGAATCGAAAAAAATCTAAATAGTATCTAGGCACCCAATGATAAAAGCAAAATTGCTCTGAATATAATCTGTAAGAAAAAATATACAATGCTCTTTTATACTCTGTATTGGATTATATACACCAACTCAATATGCTATCTCATGCTAAATAAAAAAAAATTATTATTTTACGAAAATCAAAAAGAATCTAAATATTATCTAGGCACCCCAATGATAAGAACAAAATTGCTCTGAATATAGTCTGTCAGAAAAAATGTACAATGACCTTATCTACTTTATTTTGGAGTATATACACCAACTCAATATGCTCTGTCACGTAAAATACCGAAATTCTAATTTAACACAAATCAAAAAAAATCTAAATATTATCTAGGCATGCCTATGTTAAAATCAATATTGCTCTTAATATAGTCTGTCAGAAAAAATATACAATGGACTTTTCCACTCTGTTTTAGGGTATATGCACCAATTCAATATGCACTCTCATTTGAAATACCGAAATTCTAAGTTTACGCTAATCGAAAAGAATCTAAATATTATCGAGGCACCACAGTGTTAACAGCAAAATTCCTCTGAATGTAATGTGTCAGAAAAAATATACAATGCCATTTTCTACTCTGTTTTGGAATATAAACACCAACTCAATATGCTCTCTCATGTAAAATACCGAAATTCCCATTTTAAGTGAATCGAAAATAATCTAAATATTACCTAGGCACCCCAATGTTAAAAGAAAAATTGCTCGAATATAATGTGTCAGACAAAATATAAATGCCCATTTATACTATCTTTTGGAGTATATAAACCAACTCAATATGCTCTCTCATGTAAAATACCGAAATTCTAAAATTACGTGAATCGAAGAAAATCTAAATATTATCTATGCACCCCAATGTTAAAAGAAATATTTCTCTGAATATAATCTGTCAGAAAAAATATGCAATTTTCTATTCTACTTTGCTTTGGAGTATATACCCCAACTCAATATGCTCTCTAATGTAAAATACCAAAATTCAAAATTTATGCGAATCAAAAAAAATCTAAATATTATCTAGGCACCACCATGTTAAAAGCAAAATTGCTCTGAATATAATCTGTCAGAAAAAATATACAATGTTTTCTATACTTTGTTTTGGAGTATATACACCATTTCAATATGCTCTCTCATGTATAATACCAAAATTCTAAATTTTCACAAATTGAACAAAGTCTAAATATTATCTAGGCACTCCAATGCTAACAGCAAAATTTCTTTAAATATAATCAGTCAGACAAAATATACAATGCTCCTTTATACTCTGTTTTGGATTATATACACCAACTCAATATGCTCTCTCATGTAAAATACCGAAATTCTAATTTTACACAAATCGAAAATAATCTAAATATTATCTAGGCACGCCAGTGTTAAAAGCAAAATTGCTCTGAATATAATCTGTCAGAATAAATATACAATGCTCTTTTTTACTCAGTTTTGGAGTATGTACACCAACTCAATATGCTCTCTCATGCAAAATACAAAAATTCTAATTTTACACAAATCAAAAAGAATCTAAATATTATATAGGCACCCCAAACTTAAAAGCAAAATTTCTCTAAATATAATCAATCAGAAAAAATATACAATGGCCTTTTCTAATCTGTTTTGGAGTATATACACCAACTCAATATGCTCTCTCATGTAAAATACCAAAATTCTAATTTTACTCGAATCGAAAATAATCTAAATATTATCAGGCACCCCAATGTAAACAGCAAAATTGCTCTGAATATAATCTGTCAGAACAAATACACAATGCCCTTGTCTACTCTGTTTTAAAGTATATACACCAACTCAATATGCTCTCTCATTTAAAATACCGAAAATCTAAATTTATGTGAATCGAAAAATTATCTAAATATTATCTAGGCCCTCCATTGTTAAAAGCAAAATTTCTCTGAATATAATGTGTCAGAAAAAAATCACAATGCCCTTTTATACTCTGTTTTGGAGTGTATACACAAACTCAATATGTTCTCTCATGTAAAATACAAAAATTGTAAATTTACACGAATCAAAAAAAATCTAAATATTATCTAGGCATTCCAATGTTAAAAGCAAAATTGCGCTGAATATAATCTGTCAGAAAAAATATACAATGCTCTTTTCTACTCTGTTTTGGAGTATGTACACCAACTCAATATGCTCTCTCATGTAAAATACAAAAATTCTAATTTTACACAAATCAAAAAGAATCTAAATATTATATAGGCACCCCAATGATAAAAGCAAAATTGCTCTGAATATTTTCTGTATGAAATAATGTACAATGCCCTTATCTACTTTATTTTGGAGTATATACACCAACTCAATACGCACTCTCATGTAAAATACCGAAATTCTAATTTTACATGAATCGAAAATAATCTAAATATTATCTAGGCATTCCAATGTTAAAAGCAAAATTGCGCTGAATATATCCTGTCAGAAAAAAATACAATGGCCTTTTCTACTCTGTTTTGGAGTATATTCACTAACTCAATATGCTCTCTCATAGAAAATACCGAAATTCTAATTTTACGTGAATCGAAAATAATCTAAATATAATCAGGCACCCCAATGTAAACAGCAAAATTGCTCTGAATATAATCTGTCAGAACAAATATACAATGCCCTTGTCTACTCTGTTTTGGAGTGTATACACAAACTCAATATGTTCTCTCATGTAAAATACCAAAATTGTAAATTTACACGAATCAAAATAAATCTAAATATTATCTAGGCATTCCAATGTTAAAAGCAAAATTGCACTGAATATCACCTGTCAAAAAAAATTTACAATGCTCTTTTCTACATTGTTTTGGAGTATATACAAAACTCAATATGCTCTCCCATGTAAAATATTGAAATACTAATTTTACATAAACAAAAATAATCTAAATATTATCTAGGCACTTCAAGGTTAAAAGCAAAATTTCTCTGAATATAATGTGTCAGATAAAAAACTCAATGCCCTTTTCTACTCTTTTTTGGAGTATATACACCAACTCAATATGCTCTCTCTTGTAAAATAATGAAATTCTAAATTTACGCGAATAGAAAAAAATCTAAATGTTATCTAGGCACCCCAATGTTAAAACCAATATTGCTCTGAATATAATCTGTCAGAAATAATATACAATCCCCTTTTCCTCCCTATTTTGAAGTATATACACCAACTCAATATGCTCTCTCATGTAAAATACAGAAATTCTAATTTTACGCGAATCGAAAAAAAATCTAAATATTATTAAGGCACCCCAATGTAAAAAGCAAAATTGGTCTGAATATAATCTGTCAGAAAAAATATACAATGCCCTTTTCTACTTTGATTTGAGGTATATAAACCAACTCAATATGCTCTCTCATGTAAAATACAGAAACTAATTTTATTCGAATAGAAAAAAATCTAAATATTATGTATGCACCCGAATATTAAAAGCACAATTTCTCTTATTATACTCTGTCAGAGAAAATATACAATGCTCTTTTCTACTCTATTTTGGAGTATATACACCAACTAAATATGCTCTCCCATGTAAAACAACAAAATTCTAATTTTACGTGATTCGAAAAGAATCTAAATATTATCTAGGCACCCCAATGTTAATAGGAAAATTTCTCTGAATATAATGTGTCAGAAAAAATAAACAATGCCATTTTCTACTCTGTTTTTGAGTATATAAACCAAGTAAATATGCTCTCCCATGTAAAATAAAAAAATTCAAATTTTAAGCGAATTGAAAAAAATCTAAATTTTATCTAGGCACCCCAATGTTAAAAGCAAAATTTCTCTGAATATAATCTGTCAGAAAAAATATACAATCCCCTTTTCTACTCTGTTTTGGAGTATATACAACATCTCAATATGCTCTCCCATGTAAAATACCGATATTCTAATTTTAAATGAATCTAAAAATATCTAAATATAATCTAGGCCCCCAATGTTAAAAGCAAAATTGCTCTGTCTATATTCAGTCAGAAAAAAATATACAATGTTGATTTCTACTGTGTTTTGGAGTATATACACCAACTCAATATGCTCTCTCATTTCAAATACCGAAATTCAAATTATATGCGAATCAAAAAACATCTAAATATTATCTTGGCACCCCAATGTTAAAAGCAAAATTGCTCTGAATATAATGTGTCAGAAAAAATATGCAATGCCCTTTTCTACTCTGTTTTGAAGTATACACCAACTCAATATGCTCTCTCATGTAAAATACAAAAATTCTAATTTTACACGAATTGAAAAAATCTAAATATTTTCTAGGCACCCCAATGTTAAAAGCAAAGTTTCTCTGAATATAATCTGTCATAAAAAATATACAATGCTTTTTTCTACTCGGTTTTGTAGTATATACACCAACTCAATATGCTCTCTCATGTAAAATACCGAAATTAAAATTTTACGAGAATTGAAAATAATCTAAATATTATCTAGGCACCGCAATGTTAAAAGCAAAATTTCTCTGAATATAATCTGTCAGAAATAATATACAATGCCCTTTTCCATACTGTTTTGGAGTAAATAAACCAACGCAATATGCTCTATCATGTAAAATACAGAAATTCTAATTTTATGCGAATCGAAAACAATCTAAATATTATCTAGGCACCCAATGTTAAAAGCAAAATTGCTCTTAATATCATCTGATAGAAAAAATATACAATGCCCTAATCTACTCTGTTTTGGAGTATATACACCAACTCAATATGCTCTCTCACGTAAAATAAAGAAATTCCAATTTAACATGAATCGAAAAAAATCTAAATATCATTTAGGCACCTCAATGTTAAAAGCAATATTGCTCTGAATATAATCTTTCAGAAATAATATACAATGCCCTTTTCTACTTGGTTTTGGAGTATATACACCAATTCAGTATGCTCTCTCATGTAAAATACCGAAATTCAAATTTTACGTGAATCGAAAACAATCTAAATATTATCTAGGCACCCCATTGTAAAAAGAAAAATTGCTCTGAATATAATCTGTCAGAAAAAATATACAATGCTTTTTTCTACTGTGTTTTGGAGTATATAAATTAACTCAATTTACTCTCTCATTTAAAATACCGAAATTCTAAATTTACGAGAATTGAAAAAAATCTAAATATTATCTAGGCACACCAATGTTTAAAGCAAAACAGCTCTGAATATAATCAGTCAGAAAAAATATACAATGCCCTATTCTACTTTGTTTTGGAGTATATACACCAACTCAATATGCTCTCTCATGTAAAATACCGAAATTCTAATTATACGCGAATTGAAAAAAATCTACATATTATCTAGGCACCCGAATGTTAAGAGGTAATTTTTCTGAATATAATCTGTCAGAAATAATATAAAATGCACTTGTCTACTCTGTTGTAGAGTATATACACCAACTCAATATGCTCTCTCAAGTAAAATACATAAATTCTAAATTTACACTAATCGAATAAAATCTAAATATTATCTAGGTACCCCATGTTAACAGCAACATTGCTCTGAATATAATCTGTCAGGGAAAATATACAATGACTTTTTCTACACTGCTTTGGAGTGTATAAACCAACTCAATATGCTCTCTCATGAAAAATACCGAAATTCAAATTTTACGTGAATCGAAAATAATCTAAATATTATCTAGGCACCCCAAGGTTAAAAGCAAAATTGCTCTGAATATAATTTGTCAGAGAAAATATAGAATGCCGTTTTCTACCCTGTTGTGGAGTATATACACCAACAAAAAATGCTCTCTAATGTAAAATACAGATACTCTAATTTTACGCGAATCAAAAATAATCTAAATATTATCTAGGAACCCCAATGTTAAAAGCAAAATGGCTCTGAATATAATCTGTCAGAAAAAATATACAATGCTTTTTTTCTGCTCTGTTTTGGAGTATATACACCAAGTCAATATTCTCTGTCTTGTAAAATATCGAAATTCTAATCTTACGCAAATCAAAAAAAATCTACATATTCTCTAGGCGCCCGAATGTTATGAGCAAAATTTCTCTGAATATAGTCTGTAAGAAATAATATAAAATGCCCTATTCTACTCTGTTTTGGATTATATACACCCACTCAATATGCTCTCTCATGTAAAATACCGAAATTCTAATTTGACGCGAATTGAAAAAAATCTAAATATTATCTAGGAACCCCAATGTTAAAAGCAAAATTTCTCTGAATATAATCGGTCAGAAAAAATATACAATGCCCTTTTCTACTCTGTTTTGGAGTATATACACCAACTCAATATCACCTCTCATGGAAAATTTTGAAATTCTAAATTTACGTGCATTGAAAAAAATCTAAATTGTATCTAGGCACCCCAATGTTAAAGCAAAATTGCTCTGAATATAATCTGTCAGAAAAGATATACAATGCTCTTTTATACTCTGTATTGGAGTATATACACCAACTCAATATGCTATCTCATGTAAAATACAAAAATTCATATTTTACGAAAATCAAAAAGAATCTGAATATTATCTAGGCACCCCAATGATAAGAACAAAATTGCTCTGAATATAGTCTGTCAAAAAAATGTACAATGACATTATCTACTTTATTTTGGAGTATATACACCAACTCAATATATTCTGTCATGTAAAATATCAAAATTATAATTTTACACAAATAAAAAAAATCTAAATATTATCTAGGCACCCCTATGTTAAAATCAATATTGCTCTTAATATAGTCTGTCATTAAAAATATACAATGGACTTTTCCACTCTGTTTTATGGTATATACGCAAACTCAATATGCTCCCTCATTTGATATATCAAAATTCTAAGTTTATGCGAATCGAAAAGAATCTAAATATTATCTAGGCACCCCAATGTTGAAAGCAAAATTGCTCTGAATATAATCTGTCAGAACAAATATACAATGTCATTTTCTACTCTGTTTTGGAATATATACACCAACTCAATATGCTCTCTCACGTAAAATACAGAAATTCCAATTTTAACTGAATCAAAAATAATCTAAATATTACCTAGGCACCCCAATGTTAAAAACAAAATTGCTCGAATGTAATGTGTCAGACAAAATATAAAATGCCAATTTCTACTATATTTTGGAGTATATAAACCAACTCAATATGCTCTCTCATGTAAAATACCGAAATTCTAAAATTACGTGAATTGAAAAAAAACTAAATATTATTTATGCACCCCAATGTTAAAAGAAATATTTCTCTGAATATAATCTGTCAGAAAAAATATGCAATTTTCTATTCTACTTTGCTTTGGAGTGTATAAACCAACTCAATATGCTCTCTAATGTAAAATACCGAAATTCTAACTTTACGCAAATCGAAAAAAATCTAAATATAATCTAGGCACCCCCATGTTGAAAGCAAAATTGCTCTGAATATAATCTGTCAGAACAAATATACAATGCCCTTGTCTACTCTGTTTTAAAGTATATACACCAACTCAATATGCTCTCTCATTTAAAATACCGAAATTCTAAACTTATGCGAATCGAAAAAATACCTAAATATTATCTAGGCCCTCCATTGTTAAAAGCAAAATTTCTCTGAATATGATGTGTCAGAAAGAAAACACAATGCCCTTTTCTACTCTGTTTTGGAGTATATACACCAACTCAATATGTTCTCTCATGTAAAATACAAAAATTGTAAATTTACAAGAATCAAAAAAAATCTAAATATTATCTAGGCATTCCAATGTTAAAAGCAAAATTGCGCTGAATATCACCTGTCAGAAATAATATACAATGCTCTTTTCTACATTGTTCTGGAGTATATACAAAAACTCAATATGCTCTCCCATGTAAAATATTGAAATTCTAATTTTACATAAACCGAAAATGATCTAAATATTATCTAGGCACTTCAATGTTAAAAGCAAAATTTCTCTGAATATAATGTGTCAGAAAAAAACACAATGCCCTTTTCTACTCTTTTTTGGAGTATATACACCAACTCAATATGCTCTCTCTTGTAAAATAATGAAATTCTAAATTTACGAGAATAGAAAAAAACCTAAATATATTCTAGGCACTCCAAAATTAAAACCAATATTGCTCTGAATATAATCTGTCAGAAATAATATACAATCCCCTTTTCTACTCTGTTTTAGAGTATATACACCAACTCAATATGCTCTCTCATGTAAAATACCGAAATTCTAAATTAATGTGAATCAAAAACAATCTAAATATTATCTAGGCACCCCAATGTTAAATGCAAAATTGCTCTGAATATAATCTGTCTGACATAATATAAAATGATTTTTTCTACTCTATGTTGGGGTATATATACCAACTCAATATGCTTTCTCATGTAAAATATCGAAATTCTAATTTTACGTGAATCAAAAAAATTTAAATATTATGTTGGCACCTCAATGTTAAAAGCAACATTGCCCTGAATATAATCTGTGAAAAAAAATATACAATGCACTTTTCTACTTTGTTTTGGAGTATATACACCAACTAAATATCCTTTCTCATGTAAAATACCGAAATTCTAAATTTTCGTAAATCGAAAAAAATCTAAATATAATCTGGCTACCACAATGTTGAAAGCAAAATTGCTCTGAATATACACCAACTCAATATGCTCTCTCATGTAAAATACCGAAATTCTAATTATACGTGAATCGAAAGAAATCTAAATATTATCTAGGCACCCCAATGTTAACAGCAAAATTGCTCTGAATATAATCTGTCTGAGAAAATATACAACGCCCTTGTCTACTCTGTTTTAAAGTATATACACCAACTCAATATGCTCTCTCATTTAAAATACCGAAATTCTAAAATTACGCAAATCAAAAAAAATCTAAATATTACCTAGGCACCCACTGTTAAAAGCAAAATTTCTCTGAATATTATGTATCAAAAAAAAAACACAATGCCCTTTTCTACTCTGTTTTGGAGGATATACACCAACTCAATATGCTCTCTCACGTAAAATACCGAAATTCTAATTTTACATGAATCGAAAATAATCTAAATATTATCTAGGCACTGTAATGTTAATAGCAAAATTGCTCTGAATATTGTCTGTCTAAAAAAATATACAATGCCCTTGTCTACATTGTTTCGGAGTATATACACCAACTCAATATGGTCTCTCATGTAAAATACCGAAATTCTAAATTTACGCGAATCGAAAAAATCTAAAATATTATCTATGAACCCCAATGTTAAGAACAAAGTGGCTCTGAATATAATCTGTCATAAAAAATATACAATGCCCTTTTCTACTCGGTTTTATATACACCAACTCAGTAGGCTCACTAATGTAAAATACTGAAATTATAATTATATGCGAATCGAAAAAAATCTAAATATTATCTAGACATCCCAATGTAAAAAGCAAAATTGCTCTGAATATAATCTTTCAGAAATAATATACGATGCCCTTTTCTACTCGTTTTTGGGGTATATACACAAACTCAATATGCTCTCTCATGTAAAATACCGAAATTCAAATTTTACGTGAATCGAAATAAATTTAAATATTATCTAGGCACCTTAATGCTTAAAGCAAAATTTCTTTGAATATAATCTATCAGAGAACATATATAATTCCTTTTTATACTCTGTTTTGCAGTATATACACCAATGCAATATGCTCTCTCATGTAAAATACCAAAATTCTAATTTTACACGAATCGAAATAAATATAAATATTATCTAGGCACCCCAATGTTAAAAGCAAAATTGCTCTAAATATCATCTGTTAGGAAAAATATACAATGCCCTATTCTACTCTGTTTTGGAGTATATACACCAACTCAATATGCTCCCTCATGTAAAATAAAGAAATTCCAATTTAACGTGAATCGAATAAAATCTAAATAATATCTAGGCACCCCAATGTTAAAATCAATATTTCTTTGAATATAATCTTTCAGAAGTAATATACAATGCCCTTTTCAACTCGGTTTTGGAGAATATACACCAACTCAATATGCTCTCTCATGTAAAATACCGAAATTCAATTACGCGAATCGAAAAAAATCTATATATTATCTATGCACCCCAATTTTAAAAGCAAAATTGCTCTGAATATAATTTGTCAGAGAAAATATACAACGCCATTTTCTACCCTTTTGTGGAGTATATACACCAACACAAAATGCTCTCTAATGTAAAATACCGAAATTCTAAAATTACGCGAATTAAAAAAAATGTAAATATAATCGAGGCACTCCAATGTTAAAAGAAAAATTACTCTGAATATAATCTGTCAGAAAAAATATTCAATGCTTTTTTCTCGTCTGTTTTGGAGTATATACACCAACTCAATATGCTCTCTCATGTAAAATACAGATATTCTAATTTTACGCAAATCGAAAATAATCTAAATATTATCTAGGCACCCCAATGTTAAAAGCAAAATTGCTCTGAATATAATCTGTCAGAAAAAATATACAATGCCGTTTTCTACACTGTTTTGGAGTAAATACACCAACTCAATATGCTCTCTCATGTAAAATACAGAAATTCTATGTTTACACAAATCGAAAACAATCTAAATATTATCTAGGCACCCCAATGTTAAAACAAAAATTGCTCTGAATATAATCTGTCAGAAGAAATACACAATACCTTTTTCTACTTTTTTGGAGTATATACACCAACTCAATATGCTCTCTCATGTAAAATACAGAAATTCTAATTTTACGTGAATCCAAAAAAAATCTAAATATTATCAAGGCACACCAATGTGAAAAGCAAAATTGGTCTGAATATAATCTGTCAGAAAAAAATATACAATGCCCTTTTCTACTTTGTTTTGGTGTATATACACCAACTCAATATGCTCTCTCATGTAAAATACAGAAATTCTAAATTTATTCGAATAGAAAAATCTAAATATTATGTACGCACCCGAATATTAAAAGCACAATTTCTATTATACTGTGTCAGAGAAAATATACAATGCTCTTTTCTACTCTATTTTGGAGTATATACACCAACTGAATATGCTCTCCCATGTAAAACAACAAAATTCTAATTTTACGCGATTCGAAAAAAATCTAAATATTATCTAGGCACCCCAATGTTAATAGGAAAATTGGTCTGAATATAATGAGTCATAAAAAATAAACAATGCCATTTTCTACTCTGTTTTTGAGTATATAAACCAAGTAAATATGCTCTCCCATGTAAAATAAAGAAATATTAATTTTACGTGAATCGAAAAAAATCTAAATTTTTTCTAGGCACCCCAATGTTTAAAGCAAAATTTCTCTGTATATAGTCTGTCAGAAAAAATATACAATCCTTTTTTCTACTCTGTTTTCGAGTATATACAACACCTCAATATGCTCTGCCATGTAAAATACCGAAATTCTAATTTTAAATGAATCTAAAAATACCTTAATATTATCTAGGCCCCCAATGTTAAAAGCAAAATTGCTCTGTATATATTCTGTCAGAAAAAAATATACAATGCTGATTTCTACTGTGTTTCAGAGTATATACACCAACTCAGTACGCTCTCTCATTTAAAATACCGAAATTCAAATTATACGCGAATCGAAAAACATCTAAATATTATCTTGGCACCCCAATGTTAAAAGCAAAATTTCTCTGAATATAGTGTGTCAGAAAAAATATGCAATGCCTTTTTCTACTCTTTTTTGAAGTATATACACCATCTCAATATGCTCTCTCACATAAAATATGGAAATTCTAATTTTACGCGAATTGAAAACAATCTAAATATTTTCTAGGCACCCCAATGTTAAAAGCAAAATTTCTCTGAATATAATCTGTCAGAAAAAATATACAATGCTTTTTTCTACTCTGTTTTATAGTATATACACCAACTCTATATGCTCTCTCATCTAAAATACCGAAATTCTAACTTTACAGAAATTGAAAAAAAGCTAAATATTATCTAGGCACCCCAATGTTAAAAGCAAAATTGCTTTAAATATAGTCTGTCAGAAAAAATATACAATGCCTTTGTCTACTGTGTTTTGGAGTATATACACCAACTTAATATGATCTCTCATGTAAAATAATGAAATTCTAAATTTACGCGAATAGAAAAAAATCTAAATATTATTAAGCACCCAAATGTTAAAACTAATATTACTCTGAATATAATCTGTCAGAAATAATATACAATGCCCTTTTCTACTCTTTATTGGAGTATATTCACCAAGTCAATATGCTCTCTCATGTAAAATACCGAAATTCTAATTTTATGCGAATCAAAAATAATCTAAATATTATCTAGGCATCCCAATGATTAAAGCAAAATTTCTCTGAATATATTCTGTCATAAAAAGTATACAATGCCCTTTTCCATGCTGTTTTGGAGTAAATACACCAACTCAATATGCTCTATAATGTAAAATACCGAAATTCTAATTTTACGCGAATCAAAAACAATCTAAATATTATCTAGGCACCCCAATGTTAAAAGCAAAATTGTTCAGAATATAATCTATCAGAAAAATTATACAATGCTTTTTTCTACTCGGTTTTGGAGTATATACACCAACTCAATATACTCTCTCATGTAAAATACCAAAATTCTAATTTTACGTGAATCAAAAAATCTAAATATTATCTAGGCACACCAGTGTTAAAAGCAAAATTGCTCTCAATATAATCTGTCAGAAAAAATATATAATGCTTTATTCTACTATGTTTTGGAGTATATAAACCAACTCAATTTGCTCTCTCAAGTAAAATACTGAAATTCTAATTTTACGATTATTGAAAAAAAACTAAATATTATCTAGGCACACCAATGTTAAAAGCAAAACTGCTCTGAATATAATCTGTCAATAAAAATATACAATGCCCTATTCTACTCTGTTTTGTAGTATATACACCAACTCAATATGCTCTCTCATGTAAAATACCGTAATTCTAAATTTACGTGAATCGAAACAAATCTAACTATTATCTAGGCACCCCAATGTTAAAAGCAAAATTTCTCTGAATATAACCTGTCAGAAAAAATATACAATGCCCATTTCTACTTTGTTTTGTAGTATATGTACCAACTCAATATGCTCTCTAAGGTAAAATACCTAAATTCTAATTTTACATGAATCAACAAGAATCTAAATATTATCTAGGCACCAAAATGTTAAAATTAAAATTGCTCTGAACATAATCTGTCAGAGAAAATATACAATGCCCATTTCTACACTGTTTTGGAGTATATACATAAACTCAATATGCTCTCTAATGTAAAATACCGAAATTCTCAATTTACGAAAATCAAAAAAATTCTAAATGATATCTAGGCACCCCAATGTTAAAAGCAAATCTGCTCTGAATATAATCTGTCAAAAAATATGCAATGTTCTTCTCTACTCTGTTTTGGAGTATATACACCAAATCAATGTGCTCTCTCATGTAAAATACAGAAATTCTAATTTTATGCAAATCGAAAAATACCTAAATATAATCTAGGGCCCGCAATGATAAAAGCAAAATTGCTGTGAATATAATCTGTCAGAAAAAAAATACAATGACCTTTTCGACTGTGTTTTGGAGTATATACACCAACTCAATATGCTCTCTCCTGTAAAATACGGAAATTCTAATTTTATGCGAATCGAAAAAATTAAAATGTTTTCTAGGCACCCCAATGTTAAAAGCAAAATTTCTCTGAATATATTTTGTCATAAAAAATATGCCATGCCCTTTTCTTCTCTGTTTTGTAGTATATACACCAACTCAATATGCTCTCTTATGTAAAATACCGAAATTCTAATTTTACGCAAATCAAAAAAAAATCTACATATTATCTAAGCACCCGAATGTTAAGAGCAAAATTTCTCTGAATATAATCTGTCATAAATATTATAAAATGCACTTTTTTACTCTGTTTTGGAGTATATACCCCAACTCAATATGGTCTCTTCATTAAAATACATAAATTCTGAATTTACGCTCATCGAATAAAATCTAAATATTATCTAGGCACCCCATTGTTAACAGCAACATTGCTCTGAATATAATCTGTCAGAAAAAATATACAATGTTTTTTCTACACTGTTTTGGAGTATATACACCAACTCAATATGCTCTCTCATGTAAAATATCAAAATTCTAAATTTACGCGAATCGAAAGAAATCTAAATATTATCTAGGCACCCCAATGTTAAAAGCAAAATTGCTATAAACATAATCTGTCAGAAATAATATACAATGCCCTATTCTACTCTGTTTCTGAGTATACACACCATCTCAATATGCTCTCCCATGTAAAATACCGAAATTCTAAATTTACGCTAATCGAAAATAATTTGAATATTATCTATGCACCCCAATGTTAAAAGCAAAATTGCTTTGAATATAATCTTTCAGAAAAAATATAGAATACCCTTTTCTACTCGGTTTTAAAGTATATACACCAACTCAATATGCTCTCTCATGTAAAATAAAGATATTCCAATTTAACGCGAATCGAAACAAACCTAAATATTATCTAGGCAACCACATGTTAAAAGCAAAATTGCTCCCAATATAAACTCTCAGAAAAAATATACAATGCCCTTTTCTACTCTGTTTTGGAGTATATACACCAACTCAACATGCTCTCTCACGTAAATTACCGAAATTCTAATTTCACACGAATCGAAAGAAGTGTAAATATTATCTAGACACCCCAATGTTAAAAGCAAAATTGCTCTCAATACAAACTTTCACAAAAAAAATTGAATGCCCTTTTCTACTCTTCTTTGGAGTATATACACCAACGCAATATGCTCTCATGTAAAATATCAAAATTCAAATATTACACGAATCGAAAAAAAATCTATATATTATCTAGGCACCCCAATTTTAGAAGCAAAATTGCTCTGAATATAATTTGTTAGAGAAAATATATAATGCCATTTTCTACCCTGTTGTGGAGTATGTACACCAACACAAAATGCTCTCTCATGTAAAATACCGAAATTCTAAAATTACGTGAATCAAAAAATGTACATATAATCAAGGCACCCCAATGTTAAAAGCGAAATTACTCTGAATATAATCTGTCAGAAAAAATATTCAATGCTTTTTTCTACACTGTTTTGGAGTATATACACCAACTCAATATGCTCTCTCATGTAAAATACAGATATTCTAATTTTACACGAATCAAAAATAATCTAAATATTATCTAGGCACCCCAATGTTAAAAGCAAAATTGCTCTGAATATAATCTGTCAGAAAAAATATACAATGCTTTTTTCTACACTGTTTTGGAGTATATAAACCAACTCAATTTGCTCTCTCATGTAAAATACTGAAATTATAATTCTATGAGTATCGAAAAAAATCTAAATATTATCTAGGCACATCAATGTTAAAAGCAAAACTGCTCTCAATATCTGTTAGAAAAAATATACAATGCCCTATTCTACTCTGTTTTGGAGTATATACAACAACACAATATGCTCTCTCATGTAAAATAAAGAAATTCCAGTTTAACGTAAATCGAAAAAAATCTTAACATTATCTAGGCACCCCAATGTTAAAAGCAACATTGCTCTGAATATAATCTTTCAGAAATAATATACGATGCCCTTTTCTACTCGTTTTTAGAGTATATACACCAACTCAATATGCTCTCTCATGTAAAATAAAGAAATTCAAATTTTACGGGAATCAAATAAAATCTGAATATCATCTAGGCAACCAAATGTTAAAAGCAAAATTGTTCTGAATATAGTCTTTCAGAAAAAATATACAATGCCCTTTTCTACTCGGTTTTGGAGTATATACCTCAACTCAATATGCTCTCTCATGAAAAATACCGAAATTCAAATTTTATGCGAATCAAAAATAATCTAAATATTATCTACGCATTCCAATGATAAAAGCAAAATTGTTTTGAATATAATGTTTCAGAAAAAATATACAATGCCCTTTTCTACTCGGTTTTGGAGTATATACAAAAACTCAATATGCTCTCTCATGTAAAATACTGAAATTCTAATTTTATGAGAATCGAAATAAATCTAAATATTATCTAGGTACCCCAATATTAAAACAAAATTTCTCTGAATATAATCTGTCAGAAAAATATACAATGCTTTTTTCTAATCTGTTTTGGAGTAGATACACCAACTCAATATGCTCTCTCATGTAAAATCCGAAATTCTAATTTTACGTGAATCGAAAATAATCTAAATATTATCTAGGCACCCCAATGTTAAAAGCAAAATTTCTCTGCATATAATCTGTCAGAGAAATTATACAATGCCGTTTTCTACTCTGTTTTAAAGTATATACACCAACTCAATATCCTCTCTCATGTAAAATTCCAAAATTAAAATTTTAGACGAATCGAAAAAAATCTAAATATCATCTAGGCACCCCAATGTTAAAAGCAAAATTGTTCTGAATATAATCTTTCAATAAAAATATACAATGCTCTATTCTACTCTGTATTGGAGTATATACACCAACTCAATATGCTGTCTCATATAAAATACGGAAGTTCTAATTATACGTGAATCAAAAAAAATCTAAATATTATCTAGGTACCCCAATGTTAAAAACAAAATGGCTCTGAATATAATCTGTCAGAGAAAATATACAATGCCCTTTTCTGCTCTGTTTTGGAGTATATACACCAACTCAATATTCTCTCTCTTGTAAAATACCGAAATTCACATTTTACGAGAATCAAAAAAAATCTACATATTATCTAAGCACCCGAATGTTATGAGCAAAATTTCTCTGAATATAGTCTGTCAGAAATAAAATAAAATGCACTTCTCTACTCTGTTTTGGAGTATATACACCAACTCAATAGGCTCTCTCAATTAAAATACCTAAATTCTAAATTTACGTGAATCGAAAAAAATATAAATATTATCTAGGCACACCAATGTTAAAAGCAAAATTGCTATAAATATAATCTGTCAGAAATAATATACAATACCCTATTCTACACTGTTTTTGAGTTTATACACCAACTCAATAAGCTCTCTCATGTAAAATACAGAAATTCTAAATTTACGCTAATCGAAAATAATTTGAATGTTATCTAGGCACCCCAATGTTCAAAGCAAAATTGCTCTGAATATAATCTTTCAGAAATAATACACGATGCCCTTTTCTACTCGTTTTTAGAGTATATACACCAACTCAATATGCTCTCTCATGTAAAATACTGAAATTCAAATTTTACGCGAATTGAAAAAAATCTAAATATTATCTAGGTCCCCAAATGTTAAAAGCAAAATTGTTCGGAATATAGTGTTTCAGAAATAATATACAATTCCCTTTTCTACTCGGTTTTGGAGGATATACACCAACTCAATATGCTCTCTCATGTAAAATTCCAAAATTCAAATTTTACGTGAATCGAAACAAATCTAAATATAATCTAGGCACCCCAATGTTAAAAGCAAAATTGCTATGAATATAAACTGACAGAGATAATATACAATGCCCTATTCAACTTTGTTTTAGAGTATATACACAAACTCAATATGCTTTCTTATGTAAAATAACAAAATTCTAAATTTACGCTAATCGAAAATAATTTAAATATTATCTAGGCACCCCAATGTTAAAAGCAAAATTGATCTGAATATAATCTGTCAGAAAAAATATAAAATACCCTATTCTACTTTGTTTTGGACTATATACACCAACTCTATATGCTCTCTCATGTAAAATACCGAAATTCTAAATTTATGACTATCGAAAAAAATCTAAATATTATCTAGGTACCCCAATGTTAAAAGCAAAATTGCTCTGAATATAATCTGTCAGAAAAAATATACAATGCCCTTTTCTGCTCTGTTTTGGAGTATATACACCAACTCAATATTCTCTCTCATGTAAAATACCGAAATTCCAATTTTACACGAATCAAAAAAAAATCTACATATTATCTAGGCACCCGAATGTTAACAGCAAAATTTTTCTGAATATAATCTGTCAGAAATAATAAAAAATGCACTTTTCTATTCTGTTTTCGAGTATATACACCAACTCAATATGCTCTCTCAAGTAAAATACCTAAATTCTAAATTTACGCTGATCGAATAAAATCTAAATATTATCTAGGCACCCCATTGTTAACAGCAACATTGCTCTGAATATAATATGTCAGAAAAAATATACAATGCCTTTTTCTACACTGTTTTGGTGTATATACACCATCTCAATATGCTCTCTCATGTAGAATATCGAAATTTTAATTTTATGTGAATCGAATTAAATTTAAATATTATCTAGGCACCTTAATGTTAAAAGCAAAATCTCTCTGAATATAATCTTTCAGAGAACATATACAATTCCCTTTTATACTCTGTTTTGTAGTATATACACCAACTCAATATGCTCTTGCATGTAAAATACCGAAATTCTAATTTAACACAAATCGATAAAAATCTAAATATTATCTAGGCACGCCAATGATAAAAGCAAAATTGCTCTGAATATAATTTGTCAGAAAAAAAATACAATGCACTTTTCTACTCTGTTTCAGAGTATATACACCAACTAAATTTGCTCTCTCATGTAAAATACCGAAATTCTAAAATTATGCAAATCGTAAAAAATGTAAATATCATCTAGGCACCCCAATGTTAAAAGCAGAATTGCCCTAAATATAATCTGTCAGAAAAAATATACAATGCCCTTTACTGCTCTGTTTTGGAGTATATACACCAACTCAATATTCTCTCTCATGTAAAATACCGAAATTCTAATTTAATTTTACGCAAATCAAAAAAAATCTACATATTATCTAGGCACCCGAATGTTAAGAGCAAAATTTCTATGAATATAATCTCTCAGAAATAAAATGAAATGCAATTTTCTACTCTGTTTTGGAGTATATACACCAACTCAAAATGCTCTCTCAATTAAAATACCTTAATTCTAAATTTACACTAATCGAATAAAATCTAAATATTATCTAGGCACCACATTGTTAACAGCAACATTGCTCTGAATATCATCTGTGAGAAAAAATATACAATGCCCTTTTCTACTCTGTTTTGGAGTATATACACTAACTCAATATACTCTCTCATGTAAAATATCGAAATTCTAAATTTACGTGAATCGAAAGAAATCTAAACATTATCTAGACACCCCAATGTTAAAAGCAAAATTGCTATGAATATAATCTGTCAGCAATAATATACAATGCCCTATTCTACTCTGTTTTGGAGTATATACACCAACTCAATATGCTCTCTCATATAAAATACAAAAATTCAACATTTAAGCTAATCGAAAATATTTTGAATATTATCTAGGCACCCCAATATTAAAAGCAAAATTGCTCTGAATATAATCTTTGAGAAAATATACAATGCCCTTTTCTACTTGGTTTTGGAGTATATACACCAACTCAATAAGCTCTCTCATGTAAAATACCGAAATTCTAATTTTATGCGATTCCAAAAAAATCTAAATATTATCTAGGCACGCCAATGTTAAATCCAAAATTGCTCTCAATATAATTTGTCAGAAAAAATATACAATGCCCTTTTCTACGCTGTTTTGTAGTATATACACCAACTTAAGGTGATCTCTCATTTAAAATAATGAAATTCTAATTATACGTGAATCGCAAAAAATCTAAATATAATCTAGGCACCCCAATGTTAAAAGAAGATGGCTATGAATACAATAAGTCAGAAAAAACATACAATGTTCTTTTCTACTCTGTATTGCAGTATATACACCAACTCAATATGCTCTCTCATGTAAAATACTGAAATTCTAAGTTTAAAAGAATCGAAAAAAATCTAACTAATACCTAGGCACCCCAATGTTAAAAGCAAAATTACTCTGTCAGAAAAAATATACAATGATTTTTTCAACTCTGTTTTGGAATATATACACCAACTCAATATGCTCTCTCATGTAAAATACAGAAATTCTAAATTTACACGAATCCAAAAAAAGCTTAATATTATCTAGGCACTCCAATGTTAAAACCAAAATTGCTCTGAATATAATCTGTCATAAAAAATATACAATGCTCTTTTCTACTCTGTTTTGGAGTATATACACCAAGTCAATATGATCTCTCATGTAAAACACCGAAATTCTAATTTACGCTAATCGAATATAATCTAAATATTATATAGGCAACCCAATTTTAATAAAAAAATTGTTGTGAATATAGACTGTCAGAAAAAATATAAAATCCCCTTTTCTACTCTGTTTTGAAATATATACACCAACTCAATATGCTCTCTCATGTAAAATACCGAAATTGTAAATTTTCGCAAATCGAAAAACATCTAAATATTATCTAGGTACCTCAATTTTAAAAGAAAATGGCTCTGAGTATAAACTGTCAGAGAAAATATACAATGCCTTTCTCTACTCAGTTTTGTAGTATGTACACCAACTCAATATGCTCTCTCATGTAAAATACCGCAATTCTAAATTTATGCGAATCAAATAAAATCTAAATATTATCTAGGCACCCCAATGTAAAAAACAAAATTGCTCTGAATATAATCTGTCAGAAAAAATATACAATGCTCTTTTCTACTCTGTTTTGGAGTATATGCACCAAGTCAATATGCTCTCTCATGTAAAGTACAGAAATTCTACATTTAAGCGAATCGAAAAAAATCTCAATATTATCTAGGCACCCCAATGTTAAAAGCAAAATTGCTCTGAATATAATCTGTCAGAAAAAATATACAATGGCGTATTCAACTCTGTTTTGGAGTATATACACCAACTCAATACGCTCTCCCATGTAAAATACTGAAATTCTAAATTTACGTGATTCAAAAAAAATGTAAATATAATCTAGGCAACCCAATGTTAAAAGAAAACTTGCTCTGAATATAGTCTGTCATAAAAAATATACAATGCCCTATTCTACTCTGTTTTGGAGTATATACACCAACTCAATATGCTCTCTCATGTAAAATACCGAAATTCTAAATTTACATGAATCGAAAAAAATCTAAATACTATCTAGGCACCCCAATGTTAAAAGTAAAATTGCTATGAGTATAATCTGCCAAAAAAAAATACACAATGCCCTTTTCTACTATGTTTTAGAGTATATACACCAACTCAATATGCTCTCTCATGTAAAATACTGAAATTCTAAAATTACGTGAATCGAAATAAATGTAAATATAATCTAGGCACTCCAATGTTAAAATCAAATTTACTCTGAATATAATCTGTTAGAAAAAATATTCAATGCCCTTTTCTACTCTGTTTCAGAGTATATACAACAACTCAATATGCTCTCTCATGTAAAATACCAAAATTCTAATTTTACGCGAATACAAAGAAATCTAAATATTATCTAGGCACGCCAATGTTAAATTCAAAATTGCTCTGAATATAATCTGTCAAAAAAATATAAAATGCCCTTTTCTACTCTGTTTTGGAGTATATACACCAAGTCAATATGATCTCTCATGCAAAACACCGAAATTCGAATTTACGCTAATCGAATAAAATCTAAATATTATCTAGGCACCCTAATGTTAAAAGCAAAACTGCTCTGAATATAATCTGCCAGAAAAAATATACAATGCACTTTTCTACTCTGTTTCGGAGTTTATACACCAACTCTTATGCTCTAACAAGAAAATACCGAAATTCTAATTTTACATGAATCGAAATAAATCTTAATATTATCTAGGCACCCCAGTGTTGAGAGAAAATGGCTCTGAATATAATCTGTCAGAAGAAATGTACAATGCTGTTTTCTACTGTGTTTTGGGATACATACACCAACTCAATATGCTCTCTCATGTAAAATACCGAAATTCAAATTTTACGTGAATCGAAAAAAATCTAAATAATATCTAGGCATCCCAAAGTTCAAAGAAAATGGCTCAGAATATAGTCTGTTAGAAAAAATATACAATGCCTTGTTCTACTCTGCTTTGGAATATATACACCAACTCAGTATGCTCTCTCATGTAAAATACAGAAATTCTAATTTTACGTGAATCGAAAAAATTCTAAATATTATCTAGGCCCCCAATGTTAAAAACAAAATATCTCTGAATATAATCTGTCAGAAAAAATATCCAATGCCCTATTCTACTCTGTTTTGGATTATATACACCAACTCAATATGCTCTCTCATGTAAAATACAGAAATTCTATATTTAAGCAAATCGAAAAAAATCTAAATAATATCTAGGGGCCTGAAAGTTAAAAAAAATGGCTCTGAATATAGTTTGTTAGAAAAAATGTACAATGCCTTATTCTACTCTGTTTTGGAGTATATACACCAACTCAGTATGCTCTCCCATGTAAAATAAAGAAATTCTAATTTTATGTGACTCGAAAAAACTCTAAATATTATCTAGGCACCCCAATGTTAAAATCAAATGTGCTCTGAATATAATATTTCAGATAAAATATACAATACCCTATTCTACTCTGTTTTGGACTATATACACCAACTCCATATGCCCTCTCAGGTAAAATACAAAAATTCAATATTTAAGCGAATCGAAAAAAATCTAAATATTATCTAGGCACACAAATGTTAAAAGCAAAATTGCTCCGATTATAATCTGTCAGAAAAAATATACATTGCCCTTTTCTACTCTGTTTTGCTGTATATAAACCAACTCAATATGCTCTTTCATGTAAAATACCGAAATTCTAATTTTACATGAATCGAATAAAATCTAAATATTATCTAGGCACCCGAATGTTAACAGCAAAATTGCTCTGAATATAGTCTGTCAAACAAAATATACAATGCCCTTTTCTACTCTGTTTTGGAGTATGTACACCAACTCAATATGCTCTCTCATGTAAAATACAATAATTCTAATTCTACGTGAATTGAAAAAAATCTAAATAATATCTAGGCGCCCGAAACTTAAAAGAAAATGGCTATGAATACAGTCTGTTAGAAAAAATATACAATGCCTCATTCTACTCTGTTTTGGAGTATATACACCAACTCAGTATGCTCTCTCATATAAAATACAGAAATTCAAATTTTACCTGAATCGAAAAAAGCTAAATATTATCTAGGCACCCCGATGTTAAAACAAAATTCCTCTGAATATAATCTGTCAGAAAAAATATACAATGGCCTATTCTACTCTGTTTTGGAGTATATACACCAACTCCATATGCTCTCTCATAAAAAATAAATATTTCTATATTTAAGTGAATCGAAAACAATCTAAATATTATCTAGGCACCCCAATGTTAAATGCAAAATTGCTCTGAATATAATCTGTCACACAAAATATACAATGCCCTTTTCTACTCTGTTTTGGAGTATATACACCAACTCCATATGCTCTCTCATGTAAAATACCGAAATTCTAATTGTACGCAAACTTAAAAAAAATCTAAATAATATCTAGGTGCCCCAAAGTTTAAAGAAAATGGCTCGAAATATAGCCTGTTATAAAAAATATACAATGCCTTATTCTACTATGTTTTTGAGTATATACACCAACTCAGTATGCTCTCTCATGTAAAATACCAAAATTCTAATTTTAAAAGAATCGAAAAAAATGAAAATATTATCTAGGCACCCCAATGTTAAAAACAAAATTGCTCTGAATATAATCTGTCAGAAAAAATATACAATGCCCTTTTCTACTCTGTTTTGTAGTATATACACCAACTCAATATGCTCCCTTAAATAAAATACAGAAATTCTAATTTTACGTGAATCGAAATAAATCTAAATAATATCTAGGCTCCCCAAAGTTAAATGAAAATGGCTCTGAATACATTCTGTTAGAGAATATGTACAAAGCCTTATTCTACTTTGTTTTGTAGTATATACACCAACTCACTATGCTCTCTGATGTAAAATAACAAAATCCTAACTTTAAGTGAATAGAAAAAATTCTAAGTATATAGGCACCTCAATGTTAAAAACAAAATTGCTCTGAATATAAAATTGCTCTTTCATAAAAAATATACAATGCCCTATTCTACTCTTTTTTGAGTATATACACCATCTCCATATGCTCTCTCATGTAAAATACAGAAATAATATATTTAAGCGAATCGAAAAAAATCTAAATATTATCTATGGACCACAAGGTTAAAAGAAAAATTGCACTGAATATAATCTGTCAGAAGAAATATACAATGCCCTTTTCTACTCTGGTTTGTAGTATATAAAAAAACTTAATATGCTCTGTCCTGTATAATAGCGAAATCCTAATTTTACACGAATCGAAAAAAATCTAAATAATATCTAGGTGCCCCAAAGTTGAAAAAAAATGGCACTGAATATCCTCTGTTAGAAAAAATATACAATGCCTTATTCTACTCTGTTTTGCAGTATATACACCAACTCACTATGCTCTCTCATGTAAAATAAAGAAATTCTAAATTTATGTGAATCGAAAAAAATGTAAATATTATCTAGGCACCCCAATGTTATAAGGAAAATTGCTCTGATTATAATCTGTCAGAAAAAATATACAATGCCCTTTTATAATCTGTTTTGTAGTATATACACCAACTCAATATGCTCTCTCCTGTAAAATAGCAAAATCCTAATTTTACGCGAATCGAAAAAAATCTAAATAATATCTAGGCGCACCAAAGTTAAAAAAAAATGGCTCTGAATATAGTCTGTTAGAAAAAATATACAATGCCTAATTCTACTCTGTTTTGGAGTATATTCACCAACTCAGTATGCTCTCTCATGTAAAATACCGAAATTCTAATTTTACGTGAATCGAAAAAAATCTAAATATTATCTAGGGACCACAACGTTAAAAGCAAAATTGCTCTGAATATAATCTGTCAGAAGAAATATACAATGCCCTTTTCTACTCTGTTTTGTAGTATATACACCAACTCAATATGCTCTCTCCTGTAAAATAGCGAAATCATAATTTTACGTGAATCGAAAAAAATTAAATAATATCTAGGCGCCCCAAAGTTAAAAGAAAATGGCTCTTAATATAGTTTGTTACAAAAAATAAACAATGCCTAATTCTACTCGGTTTTGGAGTATATACACCAACTCAGTATGCTCTCTCATGTAAAATACCGAAATTCTAAATTTACGTGAATCGAAAAAAATCTAAATATTATCTAGGCACCCGAATGTTAAAAGTAAAATTGCTCTGAATATTATCTGTCAGATAAAATATACAGTGCTTATTTCTACTCTGTTTTGGAGTTTATACACCAACTCAATATGCTCTATCATGTAAAATACAGAAATTCTATATTTAAGCGAATCGAAAATAATCTAAATATTATCTAGGCACCCCAATGTTAAAAACAAAATTGCTCTGAATATAGTCTCTTCGAAAAAATATACAATGCCTTATTCTTCTCTGTTTTGGAGTATATAAACCAACTGAATATGCTCTCTAATGTAAAATACCGAAATTCTAATTTTACGCAAATCGAAAAAAATCTCAATAATATCTAGGCGCCCCAAAGACAAAAGAAAATGGCTCTGAATATAGTCAATTAAAAAAATATACAATGCCTTATTCTACTTTGTTTTGGAGTATATACACCAACTCAGTATGCTCTCTCATGTAAAATACTGAAATTCTAATTTTACCTGAATAGAAAAAATCTAAATATTATCTAGGCACCCCAATGTTAAAAACAAAATTGCTCTGAATATAATCTGTCTGAAGAAATATACAATGCCCTATTTTACTCTGTTTTGGAGTATATACACCAACTCCATATGCTCTCTCATGTAAAATTAAGAAATTCTATATTTCAGCGAATCGAAAAAAATCTAAATATTATCTAGGCACCCCAATGTTAAAAACAAAATTGCTCTGAATATAATCTGTCAGAAAAAATATACAATGCCCTTTTCTACTCTGTTTTGTAGTATATATACGAACTCAATATGCTCTCTCAGGTAAAATACCGAAATTCGAATTTTAAGCAAATCGAAAAAATTCTCAATAATATCTACTCACCCGAAACTTAAAAGAAAATGGCTCTGAATATTCTCTGTTAGAAAATATATACACTGCCTTATTCTACTTTGTTTCGGAGTATATACACCAACTCAGTATGCCCTCTGATGAAAAATACAGAAATTCACATTTTACCCGAATTGAAAAAACCTAAATATTATCTGGGCACCACAATGTTAACAACTAAATTGCTCTGAATATAATCTGTCAGAAAAAATATAAAAAGTCCTATTCTACTCTGTTTTGGAGTATATACACCAACTCCGTATGTTCTCTCATGTAAAATACAGAAACTTTTTATTTAAGGGAATCGAAAAAATCTAAATATTATCTAGGCACCCCAATGTTAGAACCAAAATTGCTCTGAATATAATCTGTCTGAAAAATTATACCATGACCTATTCTACTTTGTTTTGGAGTATATACACCAACTCAATATGCTCTCTCAAGTAAAATAACGAAATTCGATTTTTACCCGAATCGAAAAACCTAAATATTATCTAGGCACCCCAATGTTATAAACAAAATTGCTCTGAATATAATCTTTAAGAGAAAATATACAATGCCTTATTCTACTCGGTTTCTGAGTATATACACCAACTCAGTATGCTCTCTCATGTAAAATACCGATATTCTAATTTTACGTGAATCGAAAAAAATCTAAATATTATTTAGGCACCCCAATGTTAAAAGAAAAATTGCTCTGAATATAATCTGTCAGAAAAAATATACAATGCCCTCTTCTACTCTGTTTTGTAGTACACATACTAACTCAATATGCTCTCTCAGGTAAAATACCGAAATTCAAATTTTAAGCAAATCGAAAAAAATCTCAATTATATCTACTTGAATGAAAGTTAAAAGAAAATGACTATGAATATAGTTTGTTAGAAAAAACATACAATGCCTTATTCTACTCTGTTTTGGAGTATATACACCAACTCAGTATGCTCTCTCATGTAAAATACAGAAATTCAACTTTTACCCGAATCAAAAAAATCTAAATATTATCTAGGCACCCCAATGTTAAAAACAAAATTTCTCTGAATATAATCTGTCAAAAAAAATATACAACGCCCTATTTTACTCTGTTTTGGAGTATATACACCAACTCCATATGCTCTCTCATGAAAAATACAGAAATTCTATATTTCAGCGAATCGAACAAAATCTAAATATTATCTAGGCACCCCAATGTTAAAAGCAAAATTGCTCTGAATATAATCTGTCAGAAAAAATATACAATCCCTTATTCTACTCTGTTTTGGAGTATATACGCCAACTCCTTATGCTCTCTCATGTGAAATACCGAAATTCTAATTTTCGCGAATCGAAAAATATCTCAATAATATCTAGGTGCCCCAATGTTAAAGGAAAATGGCTCTGAATATACTCTGTTAGAAAAAATATACAATGCTTTATTCTACTCTGTTTTGGAGTATATACACCAACTCAGTATGCTCTCTCATGTAAAATACAGAAATTCTAATTTTAACCGAATCGAATAAATCTAAATATTTTCTAGGCACCCCAATGTTAAAAACAAAATTTCTCTGATTATAATCTGTCATAAAAAATATAAAATGCCCTATTCTACTCTGTTTTGGAGTATATACACCAACTCCATATTTTCTCCGTTGTAAAATACAGAAATTCTATATACAAGTGAATCAAAAAAAATCTAAATATTATCTAGGCACCCCAATGTTAAAAGCAAAATTGCTCTGACTATAATCTGTCATAAAAAATATACAATGCTTTTTTCTACTCTGTTTTGTAGTATATACACTAACTCAATATTCTCTCTCATTTAAAATACAGAAATTCTAATTTTACGCGAATTGAAAAAAATCTAAATAATATCTAGGAACTCCAAAGTTAAAAGAAAATGGCTCTGAATGTAGTCTCTTAGAAAAAATATACAATGCCTTATTCTACTCTATTTTGGAGTATATACACCAACTCGGTATGCTCTCTCATGTAAAATACCGAAATTCTAAATTTACGCGAAGCGAAAAATTCTAAATAATATCTAGGCACCCCAAAGTTAAAAGAAATTGGCTCTGAATATAGTCTGTAAGAAAAAATATACAATGCCTTATTCTACTCTGTTGTGGAGTACATACACCAACTCAGTATGCTCTCTCATGTAAAACACAGATATTCTAATTTTACACAAATCGAAAAAATTTAAATATTATCTAGGCACAACATTGTTAAAAACAAAATTGCTCTGAATATAATCTGTCAGAAAAAAGATACAATACCGTATACCACTCTGTTTTGGAGTATATACATCAACTCCATATGCTCTCTCATGTAAAATACCGAAATTCTAATTTTAGGCTAATCGAAAAAAATTTAAATAATATCTAGGCAACCCATAGTTAAAAGAAAATGGCTCTGAATATAGTCTGTTAGAAAAAATATACAATGCCCTATTCTACTCTGTTTTGGAGTATATACACAAACTCAGCATGCTCTCTCATTTAAAATACTGAAATTCTAGTTTTATGCGAATCAAAAAAATTTAAATAATATCTAGGCGCCCCATAGTTATAAATAAATGGATGTGAATATAGTCTGTAAAAAAAAAATATACAATGACTTATTCTACTCCCTTTTGGAGTATATACACCAACTCAGTATGCTCTATCATGTAAAATACAGAAATTCTAATTTTACCCGAATCGAAAAAATCTAAATATTATCTAAGAACCCCATTGTTAAAAACAAAATTTCTCTAAATATCATCTGTCAGAAAAAATGTACAATGCACTATTCTACTCTGTTTTGAAGTATATAAACCAACTGAGTATGCTCTCTCATGTAAAATACCGAAATTAAAATTTTAGGTGAATCGAAAAAAATCTAAATATTATCAAGTCACCCCAATGTTAAAAGCAAAATTGCTCTGATTATAATCTCTCAGACAAAATATACAATGCCCTTTTATACTCTGTTTTGTAGTATATACACCAACTCAATATGCTCTCTCATGTAAAATACAGAAATACTAATTCTACACAAATCAAAAAAATCTAAATTTTATCTAGGCACCCCCATGACAAAAAGAAAATTTCTATGAATATAATCTGTCCGAAACAATATACAATGCCCTTTTCTCCTCTTTTTTGTAGTATATAAAAAAACTCAATATTCTCTCTCATGTAAAATACCGAAATTCTAATTTTATATGAATCGAAAAAAATCTAAATAATATCTAGGCACTAAAAAGTTAAAAGAAAATGGCTCTGTATATAGTCTGTTAGAGAAAATATAGAATGTCTTATTCTACTGTGTTTTGGAGTATATACACCACCTCAGTATGCTCTCTCATGTAAAATACCGAAATTCTAATTTTACGCGAATCGAAAAAATTCTAAATAATATCTAGGCGCCCCAAAGTTTAAAGAAAATGGCTGTGACTATAGTCTGTTAGAAAAAATATACAATGCCTTATTCTACTCTGTTTTTGAGTATATACACCAACTCAGTATGCTCTCTCATGTAAAATAGAGAAATTTTAATTTTACCAGAATTGAAAAAATCTAAATATTATATAGTCACCCCAATGTTAAAAACAAAATTGCTCTGAATATAATCTGTCAGAAAAAAATATACAATGTGCTATTCTACTCTGTTTTGGAGTATATACACCAACTCAATATGCTCTCTCATGTAAAATACAGAAATTCTATATTTAAGCGAATTGAAAAAAATCTAAATATTATTTAGACACCCCAATGTTAAAAACAAAAATTCTCTGAATATAATCTGTCAGAAAAAATATACAATGCCATATTGTACTCTGTTTTGGAGTATATACATTAACTCAATATGCTCTCTCATGTAAAATACAGAAATTCTATATTTAAGCAAATCAAAAACATCTAAATATTATCTAGGCACCCCAATGTTAAAAACAATATAGCTCTGAATATAATCTGTCAGAGAAAATACACAATGCCCTCTTCTACTCTGTTTTGGAGTATATACACCAACTCAATATACTCTCCCATGTAAAATACCAAAATTCTGATATTACGTGAATCGAAAAAATTCTAAATAATATCTAGGCACACCAAAAATAAAAGAAAATGGTCCTGAATATAGTCTGGTAGACAAAAAATACAACGCCTTATTCTACTCTGTTTTGGAGTATATACACCAACTCAGTATGGTCTCTCATATAAAATACAAAAATTCAAAATTTACGTGAATTGAAGAAAATCTAAATTTTATATAGGCACCCCAATGTTAAAAGCAAAATTGCTCTGAATATAATCTGTCAGAAAAAATATACAATGTCATTTTCTACTCTGTTTTTGAGTATATACACCAACTCAATATGCTCTCTCATGTAAAATAGAGAAATTCTAATTTTACCCGAATTGAAAAAATCTAAATATTATCTAGGCAACCCAATGTTAAAAGCAAAATTGTTCTGAATATAATCTGTCAGAAAAAATGTACAATGCCCTTTTTTACTCTTTTTTGTAGTATATACACCAACTCAATATGCTCTCTCATGTAAAATACCGAAATTCTAATTTTACGCGAATCGAAAAAAATCTAAATAATATCTAGGCGCCCCATAGTTAAAAGAAAATGGCTCTGAATATAGTCTGTTAGAAAAAAAAATACAATGCCCGATTCTACTCTGTTTTGGACTATATACACAAACTCAGTATGCCCTATCATGTAAAATACCGAAATTCTAATTTTACACGAATCGAAAAAAATCTAAATAATATCTAGGCGCCCCTTAGTTATAAGAAATTGGCTCTGAATATAGTCTGTAAAAAAAATATATACAATGCCTTATTCTACTCTGTTTTGGAGTATATACACCCACTCAGTATGCTCTCTCATGTAAAATATAGAAATTTTAATTTTACCCGAATTGAAAATATCTAAATATTATCTAGGCACCCCAATGTTAAAAGAAAATGGCTTAAAATATAGTCTGTTAGAAAAAATATACAATGCCTTATTCTACTTTGTTTGAGAGTATATACACCAACTGAGTATGCTCTCTCATGTAAAATACAGAAATTCTTATACTCCCCGAATCGAAATAATCTAAATATTATCTAAGCATCCCAATGTTAAAACAAAAATTGCTCTTAATATAATTTGTCAGAAAAAATATACAATGCCCTATTCTACTCTGTTTTAAAGTATATACACCAACTCCATATGCTCTCTCATGTAAAATACAGAAATTCTATATTTAAGCGAATCGAATAAAACCTAAAAATTATCTAGGCACCTTAATGTTAAAAGCATAATTGCTCTGAATATAATCTGTCAGAAAAAATATACAATGCCTTATTGTAGTCTGTTTTGGAGTATATACACCAAGTCAGTATGCTCTCTCATGTAAAATACAGAAATGCTAATTTTAAGTGAATTGAAAAAGATCTAAATATTATCTAGGCACCCGAATGTTAAAAGCAAAATTTCACTGAATACAATCTGTCAGAAAAAATATACAATGCCCTTTTCTACTCTTTTTTTGGAGTATATACACCAACTAAGTATGCTTTCTCATGTAAAATACCGAAATTCTAAATTAACGTGAATCGAAAATAATCTAAATGATAGCTATGCGACCCAAAGTTAAAATAAAATGGCTCTCAGTATAGTCTGTTAGAAAAAATATATAATTCCTTATTCTACTTTGTTTTGGATTATATACACCAACTCAGTATGCTCTCTCATGTAAAATACAGAAATTCTACTTTTACTGGAATCGAAAAAATCTAAATATTATCTAGGCACCCCAATGTTAAAAACAAAATTGCTTTGAATATAATCTTTCAGAAAAAATATACAATGCCCTTTTGTACTCTGTTTTGGAGTATATACACCAATTCAATATGCACTCTCATGTAAAATAAAGAAATTCTAATTGTACCTGAATCGAAAAAATCTAAATATTATCTAGGCACCCCAATGTTAAAAACAAAACAGCTCTGAATATAATATGTCAGAATAAATATACAACGCCATATTCTACTTTGTTTTGGAGTATATACACCAACTCCATATGCTCTCTCATGTAAAATACAGAAATTATATATTTGAGCGAATCGAAAAAAATCTAAACAATATCTAGGGGCCCCAAAGTTAAAAAAAAATGGCGCTGCATATAGTCTATTAAAAAAATATACAATGCCTTATTCTACTCTGTTTTGGAGTATACACACCAACTGAGTATGCTCTCTCATGTAAAATAAAGAAATTTTAATTTTACATGAATCGAAAAAAATCTAAACATTACCTAGGCACCCCAATGTTAAAAGCAAAATTGCTCTGAATATAATCTGTCAGAAAAAATATACAATGCCCTTTTATAGTTTAATTTGTAGAACATACACCAACTCAATATGCTCTCTCATGTAAAATACCAAAATTCTAATTTTACACGAATCGAAAAAAATCTAAATAACATTTAGGCACCCCAAAGTTAAAAGAAAACGGCTCTCAATATAGTCTGTTTGAGAAAATATACAATGCCTTATTCTACTCTGTTTTGGAGTGTATACACCAACTCAGTATGCTCTCTCATGTAAAATACAGAAATTCTTATATTCCCCGAATCGAAAAAATCTAAATATTATCTAGGCATCCCAATGTTATAAACAAAATTGCTCTGAATGTAATCTGTCAGAAAAAATATACAATGCCTTATTGTAGTCTGTTTTGGAGTATATACACCAACTCAGTGTGCTCTCTCATGTAAAACACTGAAATTCTAATTTTACGTGAATCTAAAAAATCTAAATAATATCTAGGCGCCCCAAAGTTTAAAGGAAGTGTCTCGAAATATAGTCTGTTAGATAAAATATACAATGCCTTATTCTACTCTGGTTTAGAGTATATACACCAACTCAGTATGCTCTCTCATGTAAGATACCGAAATTCTAATTTTCCGTGAATCAAAAGAAATTTATATATTATGTAAGCCCCCGAATGCTAAAAGCAAAATTGCTCTGAATATAATCTGTCAGAAAAAATATACAATGTCCTATTCTACTCTGTTTTGGAGTATATAGACCAACTCCATATGCTCTCTCATGTAAAATACAGAAATTATATATTTAAGCGAATCAAAAAAAATCTAAATAACATTTAGGCGCCCCAAAGTTAAAAGAAAATGGCTCTGAATATAGTCTGTTAAAAAATATATACTATGCCTTATTCTATTCTGTTTTGGAGTATATACACCAACTCAGTATGCACTCTCATGTAAAACACAGAAATTCTAATTTTACCCGAATCGAAAAAATCTAAATACTACCTTGGCACCCCAATGTTAAAAACAATATTGCTCTGAATATAATCTGTCAGAATAAATATACAATGCCCTATTCTACTCTGTTTTGGAGTATATACACCAACTCAATATGCTCTCTCATGTAAAATACCGAAATTCTATTTTTCCGCGAATTGAAAAAAATCTAAATAACATTTAGGCGCCCCAAAGTTAAAAGAAAATGGCTCTCAATATAGTCTGTTTGAGAAAATATACAATGCCTTATTCTACTCTGTTTTGGAGTATATACACCAACTCAGTATTCTCTCTCATGTAAAATACAGAAATTATTATATTCCCCGAATCGAAATAATCTAAATATTATCTAGGCATCCCAATGTTATAAACAAAATTGCTCTGAATATAATCTGTCAGAAAAAATATACAATGCCCCATTCTACTCTGTTTTGGAGTATATACACCAACTCCATATGCTCTCTCATGTAAAATACAGAAATTCTATATTTAAGCGAATCGAATAAAATCTAAATATTATCAAGGCACCTTAATGTTATAAGCATAATTGCTCTGAATATAATCTTTCAGATAAAATATACAATGCCTTATTGTATTCTGTTTTGGAGTATATACACCAACTCAGTATGCTCTCTCATGTAAAATACCGATATTCTAATTTTAAGTGAATTCAAAAAAACTAAATATTATCTAGGCACCCGAATGTTAAAAGCAAAATTTCATAGAATACAATCTGTCAGAAAAAATATACAATGCCTTATTGTAGTCTGTTTTGGAGTATATACACCAACTCAGTATGCTCTCTCAGGTAAAATACTGAAATACTAATTTTACGTGAATCTAAAAAAATCTAAATAATATCTAGGCACCCCAAAGTTAAAAGAAAATGTCTCGAAAGATAGTCTTTTAGATAAAATATACAATGCCTTATTCTACTCTGTTTTGGAGTATATACACCAACTCAGTATGCACTCTCATGAAAAATACCGAAATTCTAATTTTCCGTGAATCGAATAAAATTTATATATTATGTAAGCCCCCGAATGCTAAAAGCAAAATTGCTCTGAATATAATCTGTCAGAGAAAATATACAATGCCTTATTCTACTCTGTTTTGGAGTATATACACCAACTTAGTAAGCTCTCTCATGTAAAATATAGAAATTCTAATTTTACCCGAATCGAATAAATCTAAATGTTATCTAGGCACTCCAATGTTAAAATCAAAATTGCTCTGAATATAGTCTGTCAGAAAAAATATACAATGCCCTCTTCTACTATGTTTTGGAGTATATACACAAACTCAGTATGCTCTCTCATATAAAATACCTAAATTCTAATTTTACATGAATCAAAAAAAATCTAACTAATATATAGGCGCCCCAAAGTTAAAGAAAATGGCTCTGAATATAGTCTGTTAAAAAATATACTATGCCTTATTCTACTCTGTTTTGGAGTATATACACCAACTCAGTATGCACTCTCATGTAAAACACAGAAATTCTAATTTTACCCGAATCGAAAAAATCTAAATACTACCTTGGCACCCCAATGTTAAAAACAAACTTGCTCTGAATATAATTTGTCAGAATAAATATACAATGTTTTATTCTACTCTGTTTTGGAGTATATACACCAACTCCATATGCTCTCTCATGTAAAATACAGAAATTCTATATTTGAGCGAATCGAAAAAAATCTAAATATCATCTAGGAACCCCAATGTTAAAAATAAATTTGCTCTGAATATAATCTGTCAGAAAAAATTTACAGTGCCTTATTCTACTCTATTTTGGAGTCTATACAACAACTCAATATGCTCTCTTCTGTAAAATACAGAAATTCTATATTTAAGCAAATCAAAAAAAAACTAAATATCATCTAGGCACCCCAATGTTAAAAGCAAAATTGCTCTGAATATAATCTATCAGACAAAATGTACAATGCTCTTTTCTACTCTGTTTAGGAGTATATACACCAACGCAATATGCTCTCTCATGTAAAATACTGAAATTCAAATTTTACGTGTATTGAAAAAAATCTAAATATTATCTAGGTGCCTTAATGTTAAAAGGAAAATTGCTCTGAATATAATCTTTCAGAGAAAATATACAATGTTCTTTTCTACTCTGTTTTGTAGTATATACACCAACTCAATATGCTCTCTCAGGTAAAATACAGATATTCTAATTTTACGTGAATCGAAAAAAATCTAAATAATATCTAGGAGCCCCAAAGTTAAAAGAAAATGGCTGGAAATATAGTTTGTTAGAGAAAATATACAATGCCTTATTCCACTCTGTTTCGGAGTATATACACCAACTCAGTATGCTCTCTCATGTAAAATACAGAAATTCTAATTTTAAACGAATCGAAAAAATCTAAATATTATCTAGGCACCCCAATGTTTAAAACAAAATTGCTCTGAATATAATCAGTCAGAAAAATACATACAATGCCCTCTTCTATTCTGTTTTGGAGTATATACACCAATTCCATATGCTCTCTCAAGTAAAATGCAGAAATTCTATATTTAAGCAACTCGAAAAAAATCTAAACAATATCTAGGGGCCCCAAAGTTAAAAAAAATGGCTCTGATTATAGTCTATTAAAAAAAAACACAATGCCTTATTCTACTCTATTTTGGATTATATACACCAACTCAGTATGCTCTCTCATTTAAAATACCGAAATTCTAATTTTACATGAATCAAAAAAAATCTAAATATTATCTAGGCACCCCAAAGTTAAACGAAAATGGCTCTGAATATACTGTGTTAGAAAAAATATACAATGCCTTATTCTACTCTGTTTTTGAGTATATACACCAACTAAGTATGCTCTCTCATGTAAAATACAGAAATTCTAATTTTACTTGAAACGAAAAAATCTAAATATTATCTAGGCACCTTAATGTTAAAAACAAAATTGATCTGAATACAATCTGTCAGAAAAGATATACAATGTTGTATTCTAATCTTTTCTGGAGTATATACACCAACTCCATATGCTCTCTAATGTATAATACAGAAATTCTATATTTAAGCGAAAAAATAAAAATCTAAATATCGTCTAGGCACCCCAATGTTAAAAGCAATTTTGCTCTGAATATAATTTGTCAGAAAAAATGTACAATGCTCTTTTCTACTCTGTTTAGGAGTATATACACCAACTCAATGTACTCTCTGAGGTAAAATACTGATATTCTAATTTTACGTGAATCGAAAAAAATCTAAATAATATCGAAGCGCACCAAAGTTAAATGAAAATGGCTCTGAATATATTCTGTTACAAAAAATATACAATGCCTTGTTGTAGTCTATTTTGGAGAATATACACCAACTCAGTATGCTCTCTCATGTAAAATAATAAAATTCTATATTTAAGCAAATCGAAAAAAATCTAAATATTATGTGGGTACCTTAATTTTAAAACAAAATTTCTCTGAATATAATCTGTCAGAAAAAATATACAATGCCCTATTCTACTTTGTTTTAAAGTATATACACCAAGTCAATATGCTCTCTATTGTAAAATACAGAAATTCTAATTTTACGTGAATCGAAAAAAATCTAAATATTATCTAGGCACCCCAATGTTCAAAACAAAATTGCTCTGAATATAATCTGTCAGAAAAAATATAATCTGCCCTGTTCTACTCTGTTGTGGAGTATATACACCAACTACATATGCTCTCTCATGTAAAATACAGAAATTCTATATTTAAGCAAATCGAACAAAATCTAAATATTATTTAGGCACCCCAATGTTAAAAGCAAAATTGCTCTGAATATAATCTTTCAGAGAAA
This sequence comes from Callithrix jacchus, assembly GCF_049354715.1. NCBI lineage: Eukaryota > Metazoa > Chordata > Mammalia > Primates > Cebidae > Callithrix > Callithrix jacchus. The sequence goes on along the minus strand of NC_133520.1, from coordinate 19,468,138 downwards.
AAAATGCCCTTTTCTACTATGTTTTGTAGTATATACACCAACTAAATATGCACTCACATGTAAAATACCGAAATTCTAATTTTACGTGAATCGTAAAAAATCTAAATAATATCTAGGCACACCAAGGTTAAAAGAAAATGACATTGATTATAGTCTGTTAGAAAAAATATACAATGCCCTATTCTACTCTGTTTTGGGGTATATGCACCAACTCAGTATGCTCTGTCATGTGAAATAAGGAATTTCAAATTTTACATGAATCAAAATACCTAAATATTATCTAGGCACCCCAATGTTAAAAACAAAATTGCTCTGAATATAATCTGTCAGAAAACATATACAATGCCTTATTCTACTCTGTTTTGGACTATATGCACCAACTCCATATGCTCTCTCATGTAACATACAGAAATTCTATATTTAAGCAAATCGAAAATATTCTAAATATTATCTAGGCACCGCAATATTAAAAGCAAAATTGCTCTGAATATAAACTGTCAGAGAAATTATACAATGACCTTTTCTACTCTGTTTTGGAGTATATACATCAACTCCATATGCTCTCTCATGTAAAATACAGAAATTCTATATTTGAGCAAATCGAAAAAAATCTAAATACTATGTGGGCACCCCAAAGTTAAAACAAAATTTCTCTGAATATAATCTGTCAGAAAAAATGTACAATGCTATTTTCTACTCTGTTTTCTAGTATATACACCAACTGATATGCTCTCTCATGTAAAATACCGAAATTCTAATTTTACCCGAATCCAAAAAAAATCTAAATAATATCTAGGCGCCCCAAAGGTATAAGAAAATGGCTCTGAATATAGTCTGTTAGAAAAAATATACAATGCCTTATTCTACTCTGTTTTGGAGTATATACACCAACTCAGTATGCTCTCTCATGTAAAATACAGAAATACTATATTTAAGCAAATCGAACAAAATCGAAATATTATCTAGGCACCGCAATGTTAAAAGCAAAATTGCTCTGAATATAATCTGTCAGAAAAAAAAATGCTCTTTTCTACTCTGTTCTGGAATATATACACCAACTAAATATGCACTCTCATGTAAAATACCAAAATTCTAATTTTACACAAATCGAAAAAAATCTAATAATATCTAGGCGCCCCAAAGTTAAAATAAAATGGCTCTGAATATAGTCTGTTAGAAAAAATATACAATGCCTTATTCTACTGGGTTTTGGAGTATATACACCAATTCAGTATGCTCTCTAATGTAAAATACAGAAATTCTAATTTTACCTGAATCGAAAAAATCTAAATATTATCTAGGCACCCCAATGTTAAAACCAAAATTGCTCTGAATATAGTCTGTCAGAAAAAATATACAATGCCCATTTCTACTCTATTTTGAAGTATATACACCAACTCAGTATGCTGTCTAATGTAAAATACCGAAATTCTAATTTTACGGGAATTGAAAAAAATATAAATAATATCTAGGCTCTCCAAAGTTAAAAGAAATTGTCTCTGAATATAGTCTGTTAGACAAAATATAAAATGCCTTCTTCTACTCTGTTTTGGAGTATATACACCAACTCAGTATGCTCTCTCATGTAAAATATAGAAATTCTAATTTACCCGAATCGAAAACAATTGAACTATTATCTAGGCACCCCAATGTGAAAAACAAAATTGCTCTGAATATAATGTGTCAGAGAAAATATACAATGCCCTATTCTACTCTGTTTTGGAGTATATACACCAACTCAATATGCTCTCTTATGTAAAATACAGAAATTCTATATTTAAGCGAATCGAAAAAAAACGAAATATTATCTAGACACCCCAATGATAAAAGCAAAATTGCTCTGAATATAATCTGTCAGAATAAATATACAATTCCCTTTTCTACTCTGTTTTGGAGTATATACACCAACTCAATATGCTCTCTCATGTAAAATACCGAAATTCTAATTTTACACTAATCGAAAAAATCTAAATAATATCTAGGCACCCCAAAGTTAAAAGAAAATGGCTCTGAATATAGTCTGTTAGAAAAAATATACAATGCCTTATTCTACTCTGTTTTGGAGTATATACACCAACTCAGTATGCTCTCTCATGTAAAATATAGAAATTCTAATTTTACCCGAATTGAAAGAATCTAAATATAATCTAGGCACCCCAATGTTAAAACAAAATTGCTCTGCATATAATTTGTTAGAAAAAATATACAATGCCCTATTCTACTCTGTTTGGGAATATATGCACCAACTCCATCTGCTGTCCCATGTAAAATACAGAAATTCTATATTTAGGTGAATTGAAATAAATCTAAATATTATCTAGGCCCCCCAATATTAAAAGCAAAATTGCTCTGAATATAATCTTTCATAAAAAATATAAAATACCTTATTCTACTCTGTTTAGGAGTTTATACACCAACTCAGTATGCTCTCTCATGTAAAATATAGAAATTCTAATTTACCCGAATCGAAAACAATTGAACTATTATCTAGGCACCCCAATGTGAAAAACAAAATTGCTCTGAATATAATGTGTCAGAGAAAATATACAATGCCCTATTCTACTCTGTTTTGGAGTATATACACCAACTCAATATGCTCTCTTATGTAAAATACAGAAATTCTATATTTAAGAGAATCTAAAAAAATCTAAATAATATCTAGGCACCCCAAATTTAAAAGAAAATGCCTATGAATATAGTCTGTTAGAAAAAATATACAAGGCCTTCTTCTACTCTGTTTTGGAGTAAATACATTAACTCCGTATGCTCTCACATGTAAAATACAGAAATTTAATTTTACCAGAATCAAATAAACCTCAATATTATCTAGGCACACGAATGTTAAGAGCAAAATTGCTCAGAATATAATTTGTCAGAAAAAATATACACTGCCCTATTCTACTTTGTTGTGGAGTATAAACATTAACTCAGTACGCTCTCCCATGTAAAATACCGAAATTCTAATTTTACGTGAATAGAAAAAAATTTAAATAATATCTAGGCGTCCAAAGTTAAAAGAAAATGGCTCTGAATATAGTCTGTTACACAAAATATAAAATGCCTTATTCTACTCTGTTTTGGAGTATATACACCAACTCAGTATGCTCTCTCATGGAAAATACAAAAATTGAAATTTTACCCAATTCGAAAAAATCTAAATATTATCTAGGCAACCCAATGTCAACAACAAAACTGCTCTGTATAAAATCTGTCAGAAAAAATATACAATGCCCTATTTTACTCTGTTTTGGAGTATATACACAAACTCCATAAGTCTCTCTCATGTAAAATACAGAAATTGTATACTTAAGCGAATCGAAAATAATCTAAATATTATCTAGGCACCCCAATGTTAAAAGAAAATTGCTCTGAATATAATCTGTCAGAAAAAATATAAAATGCCTTATTCTACTCTGGTTTGGAGTATATACACCAACTCAGTATACTCTCTCATGTAAAATACCGAAATTCTAATTTTACGTAAATCGAAAAAATCCTAAATATTATCTAGGCACCCGAATGTTAAGAGCAAAATTGCTCTGAATATAATCTATAAGAAAAAATATACAATGCCCTATTCTACTCTGTTGTGGAGTATATACACTAACTTAATATGCTCTCTCATGTAAAATACCGAAATTATAATTTTACACGAATCGAAAAAAATCTAAATAATATCTAGGCGCCCAAAGTTAAAAGAAAATGGCTCTGAATATAGTCTGTTTGAAAAAATATACAATGCCTTATTCTACTCTGTTTTGGAGTACAAACACCAACCCAGTATGCTCTCTAATATAAAACACAGAAATTCTAATTTTACCCGAATCGAAGAAATCTAAATATTATCTAGGCACCTCAATGTTAAAAGCAAAATTGCTCTGAATATAATCGGTCAGACAAAAAATACAATGCCCTTTTCAAATCTGTTTTGCAGTATATACACCACCTCCATATGCTCTCTCATGTAAAATACCGAAATTCTAATTTTACGTGGATCGAAAAAAATTAAATATTATCTGGGCACGCCAATGTTAAAAGCAAATTGCTCTGAATATAATCTGTCAGAAATAATACACAATGCCGTTTTCTACTCTATTTTGGAGTATATATTCAACTCAATATGCTCTCTCATGTAAAATACAGAAATTCTAATTTTACGTGAATCGAAAAATATCTAAAGAATATCTAGACGCCCCAAAGGTAAAAGAATATGGCTCTGAATATAGCCGGTTAGAAAAAATATACAATGCCTTATTCTACTCTGTTTTGGAGTATATACACCAACTCAGTATGCTCTCTCATGTACAATCCAGAAACATTAATTTTTTCCCGAATGAAGAAATCTAAATATTACCTAGGCACCCCAATATTAAAATCAAAATTGCTCTGAATATAGTCTGTCAGAAAAAATATACAATGCCCCTTTCTACTCTGTTTTGTAGTATATACACCAACTCAAAATGCTCACTCATGTAAATTAACAAAATTATAATTTTACGTGAATCGAACAAAATCTAAATAATATCTAGGCGCCCCAAAGTTAAAACAAAATGGCTGTGAATATAGTCTGTTAGAAAAAATATACAATGCCTTATTCTACTCTGTTTTGGAGTATATACACCAACTCAGTATGCTCTCTCATGTAAAATACAGAAATTCTAATTTTACCCGAATAGAAACAATCTAAATATTATCGAGGCACCCCAATGTTAAAAACAAAATTTCTCTGAATATAATCTGTCATGAAAAATATACAATGCCCTATTCTACTCTGTTTTTAAGTACACACACCAACTCCATATGCTCTCTCATATAAAATACAGAAATTTTATATTTAAGCGAATCGAAAAAATCTAAATATTATCTAGGCACCCCAACGTTAAAAGCAAAATTGCACTGAATATAATCTGTCAGAAAAAATATACAATGCCCTTTTCTACTCTGTTTTGGAATATATACACAAACTCAATATGCTCTCTCACGTAAAATAAAGAAATTCTAATTATACGCGAATCGATAAAAATCTAAATATTAACTAGGCACCCCAAGGTAAAAAGCAATATTGCTCTGAATATAATCTGTCAGAAAAAATATACAATGCCCTTTTCTACTCTGTTTTGGAGTATATACACCAACTCAATATACTCTCTCTTTTAAAATAACAAAATTCTAATTTTACGCGAATTAAAAAAATCTAAATATTAACTAGGCACCCCAATGTTAATAGAAAATGGCTCTGAATATAATCTGTCAGAAAAAATACACAATACCCTTTTCTACTCTGTTTTGGAGTATATACACCAACTCAATATGCTCTCTCTTGTAAAATACGGTAATTCTAATTTTACACCAATAGAATAAAACATAATATTATGTAGGCACTCCAATGTTCATAGAAAATGGCTCTGAATATAATCTATCAAAAAAAATGTAAAATTCCCTTTTCTACTTTGTTTTGGAGTATATACTCCAACTCAATATGGTCTCACTTGTAAAATATGGAAATTCTAAGTTTACACGAATGAAATAAAATCTAATTATTATCTAGGCTCCCCATTGTTAAAAGCAAAATTTCTCAGAATATAGTCTGTCAGAAATAATATACAATGCCCTATTCTACTGTGTTTCGGATTATATACACCAACTCAATATGCTCTCTCCTGTAAAATACGGAAATTCTAATTTTACACGAATCGAATAAAATATAATTATTATCTAGGCACCCCAATGTTAAAAGCAAAATTGCTCTGAATATAATCTGTCAGAACACATATACAATTCCCTTTTCTACTCTGTTTTGGAGCATATACACCAACTCAATATGCTCTCTCATGTAAAATACCGAAATTCTAAATTTACGCGAATCGAAAAAAATCTAAATATTATCTAGGCTCCCCAATGTTAAACGAAAAATTTCTCTGAGTATATTCTGTCAGATAGAACATGCAATGGCTTTCTGTATTATTTTTAGTATTATATACATCAACTCAATACGCTCTCTCATGTAAAATACAGAAATTCTAAATTTACGTGTTTTGAATGAAATCTAAATATAATCTAGGCACCCCAATACTTAAAGCAAAATGGCTCTGAATATAATCAGTCAGAAAAAATATACAATGCCCTTTTCTACTCTGTTTTGGAGTATATACACCAACTCAATATGCTCTCTCTTGTAAAATGTGGAAATTCTAATTTTACACGAATCAAATAAAATCTAAATATTATCTAGGCACCCCAATGTTCATAGAAGATGGCTCTGAATATAATCTCTCAGAAAAAAATGTACAATTCCTTCTCCTACTCAGTTTTGGACTATATACACCAACTCAATATGCTCTTTCATGAAAAATACCGAAATTCTAATTTTACGCAAATACAATTAAATCTGAATATTATCTAGGCTCCCCAATGTTGAAAGCAGAATTGCTCCGAATATAATCTGTCAAAAATAAAATACAATGCTCTTTTCTACTCTGTTTTGGGTTATATACACCAATGTCCTAATCTACTCTTTTTTTTAGTACATAAACCAACTCAATATGCTCTCTCATGTAAAATACCGAAATTCTGATTTTACGCGAATTGAAATAAAATAAATATTAACTAGGCAACCCAAGGTAAAAAGCAAAATAGCTCTGAATATAATCTGTCAGAAAAAATATAGAATGCCCTTTTCTACTCTGTTTTGGAGTATATACACCAACTCAATATGCTCTTTTTTGTAAAATACAGAAATCCTCATTTTACACAAATCGAATAAAATCTAATTATTATCTAGGCTCCCCAATGTTAAAAGCAAAATTGCTCTGAATATAATCTTTCAGAAAAAACATATAATGCCCTTTTCTACTCTGTTTTGGGTTATATACACCAATGTCCTAATCTACTCTGTTTTTTAGTATATAAACCAACTCAATATGCTCTCTCAGGTAAAATACCGAAATTCTAGTTTTATGCGAATCGAAAAAATATCTAAATATTATCTAGGCACCCCAATGTTAAAAGCAATATTGCTCTGAATATAATCTTTCAGAAAAAATATACAATGGCCTTTTCTACTCTGTTTAGGAGTATATACACGAACTCAATTGGCTCTCTCATGAAAATACCGAAATTCTAAATTCACATGATTGTAGAAAAATCTAAATATTATCTAGGCACCCCAATGTTAAAAGCAAAATTGTTCTGAATATATTCTGTCAGAAAAAATATACAATGCCCTTTTCTACTCGTTTTTGGAGTATATAAACCAACTCAATATGCTCTCTCATGTAAAATATATAAATTCAAATTTTATGTGAATCTAAAATAATCTAAATATTAACTAGGAACCCCAAGGTAAAAAGCAAAATTTCTCTGAATATAATCTGTCAAAAAAATATACAATGCGATTTTCTACTCTGTGTTTTAGTATATACTCCAACTCAATATGCTCTCACTTGAAAAATAAGGAAATAATAAAATCTAATTATTATCTAGGCTCCCCAATGTTAAAAGCAAAATTTCTCTGAATGAAATCTGTCAGAAAACATATACAATGCCCTTTTCTACTCTGTTTTATAGTATATACACCAACTCAATATGCTCTCTCTTGTAAAATAACGAAATTCTAATAATACGCGAATCGAAAAAAATCTAAATATTACCTAGGCACCCCAATGTTAACAGAAAATGACTCTGAATATAATCTGTCAGAAAAAATATACAATGCCCTTTTCTACTCTGTTTTGGAGTATATACACCAACTCAATTTTCTCTCTCAGGTAAAATACCGAAATTCTAATTTTACGCGAATCGAAAATATCTAAATATTATCTAGGCACCCCAGTGTTAAAAGAAAAATTGCTCTGAATATATTCTGTCAGAAAAAATATACAATGCGTTTTTCTACTCTGTTTTGGAGTATATACACCAACACAATATGCTCTCTCTTGTAAACTACGGAAATTCTAATTATACACGAATAGAATAAAATCTAAATATTCTCTAGGCACCCCAATGTTCATGGAAAATGGTTCTGAATATAATCTGTTAGAAAAAATGTACAGTTTCCTTCTCTACACTGTTTTGGACTATATACACCAAGTCAATATGCTCTTTAATGAAAAATACCGAAATTCTAATTTTACTCGAATAGAATTAAATCTGAATATTATCTAGGCACCCCAATGTTAAAATCAAAATTGCTCTGAATATTATCTGTCATAGAAAATATACAATTCCCATTTCTACTCTGTTTTGGAGTATATGCTCTCTCATGTAAAATACCGAAATTCTAAATTTACGTGAATCGAAAAAAATCTAAAAATTATCTAGGCACCCCAAAGTTAAAGGCAATATTCCTCTGAATATAATATATCAAAAAAATATAAAATGTCTCTTTCTACTCTGTTTTTTAGTATATATACCAACTCAATATGCTCTCTTACGTATAATACCGAAATTCTAATTTTACGTGAATCGAAAAAGTCTAAATATTACCTAGGCACCTCAATGTTAAAAGCAAAATTGCTCTGAATATAATCTGTTAGGAAAAATATACAATGCCCTTTTCTACTTTGTTTTGGAATATATAAACCAACCCAATATTCTCTCTCATATAAAATACCGAAATTCTAAATTTACACGAATTGAAAAAAATCTAAATATTATCTAGGAACCCCAATGTTAACAGCAAAATTGCTCTGAATATAATCTGTCAGGAAAAATATACAATGCCCTTTTCTACTTTGTTTTAAATTATATACACCAACTCAATATGCTCTCTCATATAAAATACCGAAATTCTGATTTTACGAGAATCGAGAAAAATCTAAATATTATCTAGGCATCCCAATGTTAATAGAAAATGGCTCTGAACACCATCTGTCAGTAAAAATATACAATGCTTTTTTCTACTAAGTTTTAGAGTATATACACGAACTCAATAGGCACTCCCATGTAAAATACCGAAATTCAAATTTTACGCAAATCGAAAATAATCTAAATATTATCTAGCACCCCAATGTTAAAAGCAAAATTGCTCTGAATATAATCTGTCAGAAAAAATATACAATGCCCTTTTCTACTCTGTTTTGGAGTATATACACCAACTCAATATTCTCTCATGTAAAATACCGAAATTCTAAATTTACGCGAATTGAGAGATTCTAAATATTATCTAGGCACCCCAATGTTAAAAGCAAAATTGCTCTAAATATAATCTGTCAGAGGAAAAATACAATGTCCTTATCTACTTTGATTTTTAGTATATACACCATCTCAATATGGTCTATCAGGTAAAATACCGAAATTCTAATTTTACGTGAATCGAATAAAATCTAATTATTATCTAGGCACCCCAATGTTAAAAGCAAGATTGCTCTGAATATAATCTGTCAGGAAAAATATACAATGCCCTTTTCTGCTCTGTTTTGGAATATATACACCAAAACAATATGATCTCTCATGCAAAATACAGAAATTCTAATTTTACGCGAATTGAAAAAAATCTAAGTATTATCTAGGCACCCCAATGTTTACAGAAAAATTGCTCTGAATATAATCTGTCAGAAAAAATATACAATGCTCTTTTCTACTCTGTTTTGGGGTATATACACCAACTTAATATGCTCTCTAATGTAAAATACAGAAATTCTAAATTTATGTGAATCGAAAAAAATCTAAATATTATCTAGGCACCCCAATGTTAAAAGCAAAATTGCTCTGAATATAATCTATCAGAATAAATATACAATGCTTTTTTCTACTCTTTTTTGGAGTATATACACGAACTCAATTGGCTCTCTCATGAAAATACCAAAATTCTAAATTTAGGCGATTCTAGAAAAATCTAAATATTATCTAGGCACCCCAATGTTAAAATAAAATTGCTCTAAATATAATCTGTCAGAAGAAAAATACAATGTCCTTATCTACTCTGATTTTTAGTATATACACCAACTCAATATGCTCTATCAGGTAAAATTTTGAAATTCTGATTTTACGCGAATCGAAAAAAATCTAAATATTAACTAGGTACCCCAAGGAGAAAAGCAAAATTGCTCTGAATATAATGTGTCAGAAAAAATATACAATGCTTTTTTCTACTCTGTTTTGGAGGATATACACCAACTCAATATGCTCTCCCATGTAAAATACAGAAATTCTAATTTTTCGCAATACAAAAAAATCTATATATTATCTAAGCACCCCAATGTTAATAGAAAACGGCTCTTAATATAATCTTTCAGAAAAAATGTACAATGCCCTTTTCTACTTTTTTTCGGTGTATATAAACGAACTCAATAAGCTAGCTCATGAAAATACCGAAATTCTAAATTTACACGTTTCAAGAAAAATCTAAATATTATCTAGGCACCCCAATGTTAAAAGCAAAATTGTTCTGAATATAATCTGTCGAAAAAGATATACAATGCCGTTTTCTACTCTATTCTGGTGTATATAAACCAACTTAATATGCTCTGTCATTTAAAATAATGAAATTCTAATTATACGCGAATCCAAGAAAATCTAAATATTATCTAGGCACCCCAATGTTAAAAGAAAAATTGCTCTGAATATAATGTGTCAGAAAAAATATACAATGCCCTTTTCTACTCTGTTTTGGAGTATATACACCAACTCAATATGCTCTCATGTAAAATATAGAAATTCTAATTTTACATGAATCGAAAATAATCTAAATATAAACTTGGAACCCCAAGGTAAAAAGCAAAATTGCTCTGAATATAATGTCATAAAAAATATACAATGCCCTTTTCTACTCAGTTTGGAGTATATACACCAACTCAATATGTTCTCTCTTGTAAAATACAAAAATTCTAATTTTACACAAATCGAATAAAATCTAAATATTATCTAGGCAACCCAATGTTCATAGAAGATGGCTCTGTATATATTCTGTCAGAAAAAATGTACAATTCCTTCTTCTACTCTGTTTTGGAGGATATACACCAACTCAATACGCTCTTTCATGAAAAATACAGAAATTCTAATTATACACGAATAGAATTAAATCTGAATATTATCTAGGCACCCCAATGTTAAAAGCAAAATTGCTCTGAATATAATCTGCCAGAAAAAATAGACAATGCTCTTTTCCATTCTGTTTTGGAGTATATGAACCAACTCAATATGCTCTCTCATGTAAAATACCGAAATTCGAATTTTACGCGAATCGAAAAAAATAAATATTAACTAGGCAACCCAAAGTAAAAAGCAAAATTGCTCTGAATATAATCTGACAGAGAAAATATACAATGCCGTTTTCTACTCTGTTTTGGAGTATATACACCAACTCAATATGCTCCCTAGAGTAAAATACAATATTCTAAATTTACGCTGATTGAAAAAAAATCTAAATATTATCTAGGCACCCCAATGTTTAAAGGAAAATTGCTCTGAATATAATTTCTGAGAAAAACTATGCAATGGTCTTTTCTACTCTGTTTTGGAGTATATACACCAACTCAATATACTCTCTTATGTAAAATACCAAAATTCTAATTTTACTTGAATCAAAAAGAATCTAAATATTATCTAGCACCCAAATGTTAAAAGCAAAACCGCTCTGAATATAATCTGTCAAAAATAATATACAATACGTTTTTCAACTCTGTTTTGGAGTATATACTCCAACTCAATATGCTCTCTCTTGTAAAATATGGAAATTTTAATTCTACACAAATCGAATAAAATCTAATTATTATCTAGGCACCCCAATGTTAAAGGAAAAATTGCTCTGAATATAGTTTCTCAGAAAAAAAATACAATGTCCTTCTCTACTTTGTTTTTTAGTATATACAACAACTCAATATGCTCTCTCAGATATAATATCGAAATTCTAATTTTACGTGAATCGAAAAAAATCTAATAATTATCTAGGCAACCCAATGTTAAAAGCAAAATTGCTCTGAATATAATGTGTCAGAAAAAATATACAATGCCCTTTTCTGCTCTGTTTTGGAATATATACACCAACTCAATATGCTCTCTCATGTAAAATACCGAAATTCTAATTTTGCGCGAATTGAAAAAAATCTAAATATTATCTAGGCACCCCAATGTTAACGCCAAAATTGTTCTGAATATAATCTGTCACAAAAAATATACAATGCCCTTTTCTTCCTTGTTATAAGTATACACACCAACTCAATATGCTCTCTCATGTAAAATACCAAAATTCTGATTTTACGCGAATCGAAAAAAATCTAAATATTAACTAGGCACACCAAGGTAAAAAGCAAAATTGCTCTGAATATAATCTGTCAGAAAAAATACACAATGCCCTTTTCTACTGTGTTATGGAATATATACACCAACACAATAAGCTCTTTCATGTAAAATACCGAATTTCTAATTTTACACAAACCAAAAAAAATCTAAATATTATCTAGGCACCCCAATGTTAAAAGCAAAATTGCTCTGAAAATAGTCTGTCAGAAAAAATATACAATGCCCTTTTCTACTCTTTCTTGGAGTATATACACAAACTCAATATGCTCTCTCATGTAAGATACCGAAATTCTAATTTTACACAAACCGAAGAAAATCTAAATATTATCTAGGCACCCCAATGTTAAAAATAAAATTTCTCTGAATATAATCTGTCAGATAAAAAATACAATGCCCTATTCTACTGTGTTTTGGACTATATACAGCAACTCAATATGCTTTCTCATGTAAGATACCGAAATTCTAATTTTATGTGAATCAAAAATAATCTAAATATTATCTAGGCACCCCAATATTAAAAGCAAAATTGCTCTGAATATAATCTGTTAGAAGAAATACACAATGCCCTTTTCTACTCTATTTTGGAATATATACACTAACTCAATATGCTCTCCCTGTAAAATACGGAAATTCTAATTTTACCCGAATCAAATAAAATCTAATTATTATCTAGGCACCCCAATGTTTAACGAAAAATTACTCTGAATATAATCTGTCAGATAAAACATACAATGGCCTTCTGTACTCTGTTTTGGAGTATATACACCAACTCAATATGCTCTCTCATGTAAAATACCGAAATTCTAAATTTACACGTTTTGAATAAAATCTAAATATAATCTAGGCACCCCAATATTTAAAGTAAAATGGCTCTGAATATAATCTGTCAAAAATATATACAATGCCCTTTTCTACTCTTTTTCAAATAATATACACCAACTCAATATGCTCTCATGTTAAATACAGAAATTCTAATTTTTCACGATACAAAAAAAATCTAAATATTATCTAGGCACCCCGAAGTTAATAAAAAATTGTTCTTAATATAATATTTCAGATAAAATGTACAATGCTTTTTTCTCCTTTGTTTTGGAGTATATACACGAACTCAATAGGCTCTCTCATGAAAATACCGAAATTCTAAATTTACGTGATTCGAGAAATATCTAAATATTATCTAGGCACCCCAATGTTATAAGCAAAACTGTTCTGAATATAATCTGTCAGAAAAAATATACAATCAGCTTTTCTATTCTTTATTGGAGTATATAAACCAACTCAATATGCTCTGTCATGTAAAATACTGAAATTCTAAATTTACGCAAATCCAAAAAAATCTAAATATTATCTAGGCACCCCAGTGTTAAAAGAACAGTTGATCTGAATATAATCTGTCATAGAAAATATACAATGCCCTTTTCTAATCTGTTTTGGAGTATATAAACCAAATCAATATGCTCTCTCATGTAAAATACCGAAATTGTAAATTTACAGAAATCGAATAAAATCTAAATTTTATCTAGGCACCCCAATGTTAATAGCAAACTTGCTCTGTATATAATCTGTTAGAAAAAATATACAATGCTCTTTTCTACTTTGTTTTGGAGTATATACACCAACTCAATATGCTCTCTCATATAAAATACCGAAATTCTAATTTTACGCAATTCCAAATAAATCTAAATATAATCTAGGCACCACAATGTTAAAAGCAAAATTGCTCTGAATATAATCTGTGAGAAAAAATATACAATGCTTTATTCTACTCCATTTTGGAATATATACACCAAATAAATATACTCTCTCATGTAAAATCTCGATATTCTAAATTTACGCAAATCGAAAAAAATCTAAATATTATCTAGGAACCCAAATGTTAAAAGCAAAATTGCTCTGAATATAATCTGTAAAGAAAAATTTACAATGCCGTTTTCTACACTGTTTGGATTATATACACCAACTCAATATGCTCTGTCATGTAATATACCGAAATTATAATTTTACGCAAATCGAAAAAAATCTAAATATTATATAGGAACCCCAATGCTAAAGGAAAATTTCTCTGAATATGATCTGACAGAAATAATATACAATGCCGTTTTCTACGCTGTTTGGGTGTATATACACCATCTCAATATGCTCTCTCATGTAAAATATGGAAATTCTAATTTTACGTGAATCGAAAATAATATGAATATTATCTAGGCACCCCAAAGTTAAAATCAAAATTGCTCTGAATATAGTCAATCTTAAAAAATATACAATGCCCTTTTCTACTTCGTTTTGTAGTATATACACCAACTGAATATGCTCTCTCATGTAAAATACCAAAATTCTAAATTTCTGTGAATCGAAAATAATCTAAAAATTATCTAGGCAACCCAATTTTAGAAGCAATATTGCTCTGAATATAGTCTGTCAGAAATAATATACAATGACCTATTCTACTCTGTTTTGAAGTATATACACCAACTCAATATGCTCTCTCATGTAAAATACCAAAATTCTAATTTTCCGTGAATAGAAAAAAATGTAAATATTATCCAGGCAACCCAATGTTTAAAGCAAAATTGCTCTGAATATAATCTGTCAGAAAATATATGCAATGCCATTTTCTACTCTGGTTTGGTGTATATACATCAACTCAATATGCTCTCTCATGTAAAATACAGATATTTTAATTTTACACGAATTGAAAATAATCTAAATATTATCGAGGCACCCCAATGTTAATAGCAAAATTGCTCTGAATATAGTCTGTCTTAAAATATATACAATGCCCTTTTCTACTCAGTTTTGTAGTATATACATCAACTCAACATGCTCTCTCATGTAAAATAACAAAATTCTAAATTTCTGCAAATCGAAAAGAATCTAAATATTATCTAGGCACCCCAATTTTAAAAGCAATATTGCTCTATATATAATTTGTCAGAAATAATATACAATGACCTATTCTACTCTGTTTTGGAGTATATACACCAACTCAACCTGCTCTCTCATGTAAAATACTAAAATTCTAATTTTACACGAATGAAAAAAAATCTAAATATTATCTAGGCACCCCAATGTTAGAAGCAAAATTGCTCTGAATATAATCTGTCAGAAAAAATATACAATGCCCTTTTCTACTGGGTTTTGGAGTATATAAACCAACTCAATATTCTCTCTTACGTAGAATAACGAAATTCTTAATATACATGAATCGAAAAAATTTAAATATTATCTAGGCACCCCAATGTTAAAATAAAAATTGTTCTGAATATAATCTGTCATAAAAAATATACAATGCCCTTTTCTAATCTGGTTTGGTGTATATACACCAACTCAATATGCTCTCTCATGTAAAATACCGATATTCAAATTTTACATGAATCTAAAATAATCTAAATATTATCTAGGCACACCAATGTTAAAAGCAAAATTGCTCTGAATATAATCTGTTAGAAAAAAAATACAATGCCCTTTTCTACTCTGTTTTGAAGTATATACACCAACTCAATATGCTCTCTCATGTAAAATAGCGAAATTGTAAATTTACGTGAATCGAAAAAAATCTAAATATTATCAAGGCACCCCAATGTTAAAAGCAATATTGCTCTGAATATAATCTGTCAGAGAAAATATACAATGCCCTTTTTACTTTGTTTTGGATTATATACATCAACTCAATATGATCTCTTATGTAAAATACCGAAATTCTTATTTTACGCAAATCCAAATAAATCTAAATATTATGTAGTCACACAAATGTTAAAAGAAAATTGCTCTCTATATAGTCTGTCAGAAGAAATACACAATGACCTATTCTACTCTGTTTTGGAATATATACACCAACTGAATATACTCTCTCATGTAAAATACAGAAATTCTAAATTTACGCAAATCGAATAAAGTCTAAATGTTATCTAGGCAACCCAATGTTAATAGCAAAATTGCTGTGAATACAATCTGTCAGAAAAAATATACAGTGTCCTTTTCTACCTTCTTTTGGAATAT
The DNA here is from genome assembly GCF_049354715.1 of Callithrix jacchus. Classification (NCBI taxonomy): domain Eukaryota; kingdom Metazoa; phylum Chordata; class Mammalia; order Primates; family Cebidae; genus Callithrix; species Callithrix jacchus. The sequence continues at coordinate 19,451,899 of NC_133520.1, read as the reverse complement.
ATACACCAACTCAGTATGCTCTCTCATGTAAAATACTGAAATTCTAATTTCACGCGAATCGAAAAAAATCTAAATATTATCGAGGTACCCCAATGTTAAAAGCAATATTGCTCTCAATATAATTTGTGAGAAAAAATATACAATGCTTTTTTCTACGTTGTTTTGGAGTGTATACAGCAACTCAATATGCTCTCTCAGTAAAATACCGAAATTCTAAATTTACATGAAACGAAATAATCTAAAAATTATCGAGGCACCCCAATGTTAAACGCAAAATTTCTCTGAATATAATCGGTCAGAAAAAATATAAAATGCCCTTAACTATTCTGTTTTGGAGTATATACACCAACTCAATATGCTCTTTCATATAAAATACCGATATTCTAAATTTACGTAAATCAAAAAAAATCTAAATATTATCTAAGCACACCAATATTAAAAGCAAAATTGCTCTAAATATAATCTGTCAAAAAAATATAAAATGCCTTTTTATACTATGTTTTGGAGTATATACAGCAACTCAATATGCTCTCCCATGTAAAATACCGAAATTCTAATTTTACGCGAATGGAAAAAAAAATAAATATTATCTAGGCACTCCAATGTTAAAAGCAAAATTACTCTGAATATAATCTGTCAGAAAAAATATACATTGCCCTTTTCTTCTCTGTTTTGGAGTATATACACCAACTCAATATGCTTTCTCATGTAAAATACCGAAATTCTAATTTTACGTGAATTGAAAAAAAATTAAGTATTACCTAGGCACCCCAATGTTAAAAAAAAAATTGCTCTGAATATAGTCTGTCAGAAGAAATATACAATGCCCTTGTCTACTCTGTTTTGGAATATATACACCAACTCAAAATGCTTTATCATGTATAATACCGAAATTCTAAATTTACGCAAATCGAATAGAATCTAAATTTTATCTAGGCACCCCAATGTTAATAGCAAAATTGCTCTGAATATAATCTGTAAAGAAAAATATACAATGCCCTTTTCTCCACTGTTTGGAGTATATATATGAACTGAATATGCTCTCCAATGTAAAATACCGAAATTCTAATTTTACACGTATCGAAAAAAATCTAAATAACATTGAGACACCCCAATTTTAAAAGAAATATTGCTCTGAATACAATCTGTCAGAAAAAATATACAATGCCCTTTTCTACTCGGTTTTGGAGTATATACACCAACTAAATATGCTCTCTCATGTAAAATACTGAAACTCTAATTTTACGCGATTGCAAATAAATCTAGATATCATCTAGGCACCACAGTGTTCAAAGCAAAATTGCTCTGAATATAATCTGTGAGAAAAAATATACAATGCCCTATTCTACTCTGTTTTGGAGTATATACACCAACTAAATATACTTTCTCAGGTAAAATACCGATATTCTAAATTTACGCAAATCGACAAAAATCTAAATATTATCTAGGAACCCCAATGATAAAAGCAAAATTGCTCTGAGTATAATCTGTAGAGGAAAAATATACAATGCCCTTTTTTACACTGTTTGGAGTATATACACCAACTCAATATGCTCTCCCATGTAAAATACCAAAATTCTAATTTTACACGAATCGAAATAAATCTAAATAAAATTGAGGCACCTCAATGTTAAAAGCAATATTGCTCTGAATACAATCTGTAAGAAAAAATATACAATGCCCTTTTCAACTATATTTTGGAGTATATACAACAACTGAATATGCTCTCTGATGTAAAATACAGAAATTCCAAATTTACACGAATCAAAAAAGATCTAAATATTATCTAGGCACCCGAATGTTAAAAGCAAAATTGCTCTGAATAGAATCTGTCAGAAAAAATATACAATGCCCCTTTCTATTCTGTTTTAGAGTATATACCCCAACCCAATATGTTCTTTTATGTAAAATAGTGAAATTCTAATTTTAAGTGAATCCAAATAAATCTAAATATTATCTAGACACCCCAATGTTAATAGAAAAATTGCTTAAAATAATCTGTCAGAAATAATATGCAATGCCCATTTCTACTCTGTTTTAAAGTATATGCACTAACTCAATATGCTCTCTCATGGAAAATACTGAAATTTTAACTTTAGGCCAATTGAAAATAATCTAAATATTATCTACGTACCCCAATGTTAAAAGCAAAATTGCTCTGAATATAATCTCTCAGAAAAAATATACAATGCACTTTTCTCCTTTTTTTGGAGGATATAGACCAACTCAATACGCTCTCTCATGTAAAATACCAAAAATCTAATTTTACGCGAATCGAAAAAAATCTAAATATTATCTAGATACCCCAATGTTAAAAGCAAAATTGCCATGATTATAGTCTGTCAGAAAAAATATACAAAGACATTTTCTACTATGTTTTAGAGTATATACACCAACTCAATATGCTCTCTCATGTAAAATACCGAAATTCTAAATTTACGCAAATTGAAGAAAATCTAAATAATCTCTAGGCACCCCAATGTTAAAAGAAAAATTGCTCTGAATATAATCTGTCAGAAGAAATACACAATGCTTTCTTACACCCTGTTTTGGAGTATATACACCAACTCATTATGCTCTCTCATATAAAATACAGAAATTCTAATTTAAGTGAATTGAAAAAATCTAAATATTATCTAGGCACCGCAATGTTAAAAGCAAAATTTCTGTGAATATAATCTGTCAGAACAAATATACAATGCTATATTCTACTCTGTTTTGGAGTATATACACCAACTCAGTATTCTCTCTCATGGAAAACACCGAAATTCTAATTTTACACGCATCGAAATAAATCTAAATATTATCTAGGCACTCCAATGTTAATAGAAATTGGCTCTGAATATAATGTGTCAGAAAAAATATACAATGTCCTTCTCTACTCTGTTTTCGAGTATATACACCAACTGAATATGCTCTCTCATGAAAAATACCGAAATTCTAAATTTAGAAGAATCGAATAAAATCTAAATATTATCTAGGCACCCCAATGTTAAAAGCAAAATTGCTCTGAATATAATCTGTCAGAGAAAATATACAATGCCCTTTTCTACTCTGTTTTGGAGTATATACACAAACTAAATATGCTCTCTCATGTAAAATACCGAAATTCTAAATTAAGGAGAATAGATAAAAATCTAAATATTATCTAGGCACCACAATGGTAAAAGAAAAATTGCTCTGAATATAATCTGTCAGAGAAATTAAACAATGCTTTTTTCTACTCTGTTTTGGAGTATATACAAAAACTCAATATGCCCTCTCATGTAAAATACCAAAATTGTAAATATACGCGAATCGAAAAAAATCTAAATATTATCTAGGCACCACAATGTTAAAAGCAAAATTGCTCTGAATATAACGAGTCAGAAAAAATATACAATGTCCTTCTCTACTCTGTTTTGGAGTATACACACAAACTCAATATGCTCTCTCATGTAAAATATCGAAATTATAAATTTACACGAATCAAAAAAAAATCTAAATATTATCTAGGCACCCCAATGTTAAAAGCAAAATTTCTCTGAATATAATCTGTCATAAAAAATATACAATGCTATTTTCTACTTGGTTTTGGAGTATATAAGCCAACTCAGTATGCTCTCCCATGTAAAATACAGAAATTCTAATTTAAAAGGATTTGAAAAAAATCTAAATATTATCTAGGCACCCCAATGTTAAAAGCAAAATTTGTATGAAAATAATCTTTCAGAAAAAATATACAATGCCCTATTCTATTCTGTTTTTGAGTATATACGCCAACTCAATATTCTTTCTCATGTGAAATACCGAAATTCTAATTTAACACGAATCGAAAATAATCTAAATATTATCTACGAACCCCAATGTTAAAAGAAAAATTGCTCTAAATATAATCTGTCAGAAACAATCTACAGTTACCTTTTCTACACCGTTTTGGAGTTTACACAACAACTCAATATGCTCTGTCATGTAAAACACGGAAATTCTAATTGTACGCGAATCAAAAAAGATCTAAATATTATTTAGGCACCCCAATGTTAAAAGCAAAATTGCCTGAATATAATTTTTCAGAAAAGATATACAATGCCCTTTTCTACTCTGTTTTGGAGTATATACACCAACACAATATGCTCTCTCATATAAAATACAGAAATTCTAATTTTACACACATCGAAAATAATCAAAATATTATCTAGGCACCCCAATGTTAAAAGTAAAATTGATCTGAATATAGTCTGTCAGAAAAAATATACAATCAACATTTCCACTCTGTTTTAGAGTATATACACCAACTCAATATGCTCTCTCATGTAAAATACCGAAATTTTGGTTTACGCAAATCGAAAGAAATCTAAATATTACCTAGGCATCCCAATGTTAAAAGGAAAATTGCGCTGAATATAATCTGTCCGAAAAAATATACAATGCCCTTTTCTACTTTGCTTTGGAGGATATACACCAACTCAATATGCTCTCTCATGTAAAATACAGAAATTCTAATTTTACGCAAATAGAAAAAAATCTAAATATTATCTAGGCACCCCAATGTTAAAAGCAAAATTTCGCTGAATATAATCTGTCAGAAAAAAAATAGAATGCCCTTTTGTACTTTATTTTGGATTATATACACCAACACAGTTTGCTATCTCATGTAAAATACCGTAATTCTAATTATACAAGAATCGAAAAAAATCTAAATGTTATCTAGGCACCTTAATGTTAAGAGCAGAATTGTTCTGAATATAATCTGTCAGAAAATATATACAATACCCTATTCTACTCTGTGTTAGAGTATATACACCAATTCCATATGCTCTCTCATGTATAACACAAAATTCTAATTTCACGCAAATCAAAAGAAATCTAAATAATATCTAGGAACCCCAATGTTAAAAGCAAAATTTCTCTGAATATAAGCTGTCAGAAAAAAGATACAATGCACTTTTCTACTCTGTTTTGGAGTATATACACCAACTCAATATGCTCTCTCATATAAAACACCGAAATTCTAATTTTACGTGAATCGAATAAAATCTAAATATTATATAGGCACCCCAATGATAAAAGCAAAATTTCTGTGAATATAATCTATCAGAAAAAATATACAATGCACTTTTCTACTTTGTTTTGTATTATATACACCAACTCAATACGCTCTCTCATGAAAAATACCGAAATTCTAAATTTACGCGAATTGAAAAAAATCTAAATATTATGTAGGCACCCCAATGTTAAAAGCAAAATTTCTCTGATTATAATCTTTCAGAAATAATATACAATGCCCTTTTCTACTCTGTTTTAAATTATATACACCGACTAAATATGCTCTCTCATGAAAATACCGAAATTCTAATTTGACGCGAATCGAAATAAATCTAAATATTTTCTAGGCATTCCAATCTTAAAAGCAAAATTGCTCTTAATATAATCTGTCATAAAAAATATACAATGCCCTTTTCTACTCTGTTTTGGAATAGATACACCAACTCAATATGCTCTCTCAGAAAAATACTGAAATTCTAATTATACAGAAATCCAAAAAAATCTAAATATTATCTAGGCACCCAATGCTAAAAGAAAATGGCTCTGAATATAATCTGTCAAAAAAAATATACAATGCCCTTTTCTACTCGGTTTTGGTGTATATACACCAACTCAATATGCTCTCTGAAGTAAAATACCGAAATTCTAAATTTATGCGAATCGAAAAATATCTAAGTATTATCTAGGCAATCCAATGTTAAAAGCAATATTACTGTGAATATAAACTGTGAGAAAAAATATACAAATCCTTTTTCTACTCTGTTTTAAAGTATATACACCAACTCAATATGCTCTCTCATGTAAAATACCGAAATTCTAATTTTATGCGTTTCGAAAAAAATCTAAATATTATCTAGGCACCCCAAAGTTAGAATAAAATGGCTCTGAATAAAATCTGTCAAAAAAATATACAATGCCCTTTTCTACTCTGCTTTTGTGTATATACACGAAATCAATATGCTCTCTCATGGAAAATACCAAAATTCTAAATTTATGCGAATTGAAAAAAATCTAAATATTATCTAGGCAACCCCACGTTAAAAGAAAAATTTCTCTGAATGTACTCTGTCAGAAAAAATATACAATGCCCTTTTCTAGTCTTTTTTGGAGTATATACATCAACTCAATATGCACTCTCATGTAAAATAAAGAAATTCTAATTTTACATGAATCGAAAAAAATCTAAATATTATCTATGCACCAAAATGTTAAAAGCAAAATAGCTCTGAATATAATCTGTCAGAAAAAATATACAATGCCCTTTTCTACTCTCTTTAGAAGCATATACATCAATTCAATATGCTCTCTCATGTAAAATACAAAAATTCTAATTATACGTGAATCGAAAACAATTTAAATATTATCTAGGCACCCCAATGTTAAAAGCAAAATTGTTCTGAATATAGTCTGTCAGAAAATATATACAATTCCCTATTGAACTTTGTTTTGGATTGTATACACAAACTCAATATTCTCTCTCATGTAAAATACGGAAATTCTAATTTTACACGAATCGAAAAATATCTAAATATTATCTAGAAACCCCAATGTTAAAAGCAAAATTGCTCTGAATATAATCAGTCAGAAAAAATATACAATGCCCTTTTCAAGTTTGTTTTGGTGTATATACACCAACTCAATATGCTCTCTCTTGTAAAATACCAAAATTCTAAATTTACGCAAATCGAGAAAAATCTAAAAATTATCTAGGAACCCCAATGTTAAACGCAAAATTGCTCTGAATATAATCTGTCAGAAAAAAATATACAATGCCCTTTTGTACCTTGTTTTGGAGTATATAGACCAAAACAATATTCTTTCTTATGTAAAATACCGAAATTCTAATTTTCACGAATCGAAATAAATCTAAATATTCCCTAGGCACCCCAATTTTAAAAGCAAAATTACTCTGAATATAATCTGTCAGAAAAAATATACAATGCCCTATTCTACTCTGTTTTGGAGTATATACACCAACTCAATACGCTCTCTTATGTAAAATACCAAAATTCTAAATTTACGCGAATTGAAAAAAATCTAAATATTACCTAGGAAACCCAATGTTAAAAGCAAAATTTCTCTGAATATAATCTTTCAGAAGAAATATACAATGACCTTTTCTACTCTGTTTTGGAATATATACACCAACTCAAAATGCTCTCTCATGTAAAATACCGAAATTCTAATTTTATGCAAATCGGAATAAATTTTAATATTATCTGGGCACACCAATGTTAGAAGCAAAATTGCTCTGAATATAATCTCTCAGAAAAAATATACCATGCTCTTTTTACTCTATTTTGGAGTATATACACCAACTCAATATCCTCTCTCATGTAAAATACCGAAATTCTAAATTTACACGAATCAAAAAAATCTAAATATTATCTAGGAACCCAATGTTAAAAGAAAATTGCTCTAAATATAATCTATCAAAAAAATATACATTTTCTTTTCTACATTTATTGGAATATATACACCAACTCAATTTGCTCTCTCATGTAAAATACCGAAATTCTAAATTTACGCTAATCGAATGAAATCTAAATATTATCTAGGCACCCCAATGTTAAAAGCAAAATAGCTCTGAATATAATTTGTCAGAAAAAATATACAATGCCTTTTTCTACTCTGTTTTGGATTATATACACCAACTCAATATGGTCTCTCATGTAAAATACTGAAATTCTAAATTTACGCTAATCGAAATAAATGTACATATTCCCTAGGCATCCCAAAGTTAAAAGCAAAATTGCTCTGAATATAATCTGTCAGAAAAAATATACAATGCCCTTTTCTACTCTGTTTTGGAGTATATACACCAACGCAATATGCTCTTTCATGTTAAATACCGAAATTATCATTTTATGTGAATCAAAAAAAATCTATTATCGAGGCACCCCAATGTTAAAAAGAAATTTCTCTGAATATAATGTCAGAAAAAATATACAATGCCTTTTTCTACTCTGTTTTGGAGTATATACACCAACTCAATATGCTCTCTTATGTAAAATAAAGATGATCTAATTTTTCCCGAATCGAAAATATCTTAATATTATCTAGGCAACCCAATGTAAAAAGCAAAATTGCTCTAAATATAATCTGTCAGAAAAAATATACAATGTCCTTTTCTACTCTGTTTTGGTGTATATACACCAACTCAATATGCTCTTTCATGTAAAATACCGAAATTCTAATTTTACGTGAATCGAAAAAAATCTAAATAAAATCTAGGCGCCCCAAAGTTAAAAGAAAATGGCTCTGAATATAGTCTGTTAGAGAAAATATACAATGCATTATTCTACTCTGTTTTGGAGTATCTACACCAACTCAGTATGCTCTCTTATGTAAAATACAGAAATTCTAATTTTACCCAAATTGAAAAAATCTAAATGTTATCTAGGCACCCCAATGTTAATAACAGTATTGCTCTGAGTATAATCTGTCAGAAAAATATAAAATGCCCTATTCTACTCTGTTTTGGAGTATATACACCAACTCCATATTCTCTGTCATTAAAAATACAGAAATTCTATATTTAAGTGAATCGAAAGAAATCTAAATATTATCTAGGGAACCCAATGTAAAAACAAAATTGCTCTGAATATTATCTGTCACGAAAATATATACAATGCCCATTTCTACTCTGTTTTGGAGTATATACACCAACTCAATATGCTCTCTCATATAAAATACCGAAATTCTAATTTTACGCGAATCAAAAAAAATCTAAATAATATCTAGGCGTCCCAAAGTTAAAAGAAAATGGCTCTGAATATAGTCTGTTAGAAATAATATACAATGCCTTATTCTACTCTGTTTTGGAGTATATACAACAACTCCACATGCTCTCTCATGTAAAATACAGAAATTCTATATTTAAACGAATCGAAAAAAATCTAAATATTATCTAGGCACCTTAAAGTTAAAAGAAAATGGCTCTGAATATAGTCTGTTACAAAAAATATGCAATGCCTTATTCCACTCTGTTTTGGAGTATATACACCAACTCAGTATGCTCTCACATGTAAAATACAGAAATTTTAATTTTACCCGAATCGAAAAAATCTAAATATTATCTAGGCACCTTAATGTTAAATACAAAATTGCTCTGAATATAATCTGTCAGAAAAAACATACAATGCCTTATTCTACTCTGTTTTGGAGTATATACACCAACTCAATATGCTCTCTCATGCAAAATACCGAAATTCTAATTTTACCTGAATCGAAAAAATCTAAATATTATCTAGGCACCCCAATGTTAAAAACAAAATTGCTCTGAATATAATATGTCTGAAAAAATATACAATGCACATTTCTACTCTGTTTTGGAGTATATACACCAACTACATATGCTCTCTCCTGTAAAATACCGAAATTCTATATTTAAGCGAATCAAAAAAAATCTAAATATTATCTAGGCGCCTTAATGTTAAAACAGTATTGCTCTGAATATATTCTGTAAGAAAAAATATACAATGCTTTTTTCTACTCTGTATTGGAGAATATACACCAACTCCATATGCTCTCTACTGTAAAATACAGCAATTCTATATTTAAGCGAATTGAAAAAAATCTAAATATTATCTAGGCACCCTAATGGTAAAAACGAAATTGCTCTAAGTATAACCTGTGAGAAAAAATATAAAATGCCCTATTCTACTCTGTTTTGGAGTATATACACCAACTCAGTATGCTCTCTCATGTAAAATAGCGAAATTCTTAATTTATGTGAATCGAAAAAAATCTAAATATTAGCTAGGCACCTCAATGTAAAAAGAAAAATTGCTCTGAATATAATCTGTCAGAGAAAATATAGAATGTTCTATTCTACTTTGTTTTGGAGTCTATACACCAACTCAATATGCTCCCTCATGTAAAATACAGAAATTCTAATTTTATGTGAATCAAAAAAAATCTAAATAATATCTAGGCGGCCCAAAGTTAAAAGAAAATGGCTCTGAATATAGTCTGTTAAAAATATATACAATGCCTTATTCTACTCTGTTTTGGAGTATATAAACCAACTCAGTATGCTCTCTCATGTAAAATACAGAAATTCTAATTTTATACGAATCGAAAATATCTAAATATTATCTAGGCACCACAATGTTAAAAACAAAATTGCTCTGAATATAATCTGTCAGAAAAAATATACAATGCCTTATTCTACTCTGTTTTGGAGTATATACACCAACTCCATATGCTCTCTCATGTAAAATACAGATATTCTATATTTAAGCCAATCAGAAAAACTCTAAATATTATCTAGGCGCCCCAATGTTAAAAACAAAATTGCTCTTAATATACTCTGTCAGAAAAATATACAGAGTCCTATTCTACTTTGTTTTGGAGTATATAAACCAACTCAATATGCTCTCTCATGTAAAATAGAGAAATTCTATATTTAAGCGAATCGAAAAAAATCTAAATATTATCTAGGTGCCCCAAAGTTAAAAAAAAATTGCTCTCAATATGGTCTGTTAGAAAAAATATAAAATGCCTTATTCTACTCTGTTTTGGACTATATACACCAACTCAGTATGCTCTCTCATGTAAAATACAGGAATTCTAATTTTACCAGAATCAAAGAACTCTAAATATTATCTAGGCACCCCAATGTTAAAAACAAAATTGCTCTGAATATAACCTGACAGAAAAAAAATACAATGCCATATTATTCTGTGTTTTGGAGTATATACAGCAACTTTATATGCTCTCTGATGTAAAATACAGAAATTCTAAATTTACGTGAATCGAAAAAAATCTAAATAATATCTAGGCGGCCCAAAGTTAAAAGAAAATGGCTCTGAATATAGTCTGTTAGAAAAAATATACAATGCCTTATTCTACTCTGTTTTGCAGTATATACAATAACTCAGTATGCTCTCTCTTGTAAAATAAAAAAATTCTAATTTTACCCGAATCAAAAATATCTAAATATTATCAAGGCACCCCAATGTTAAAAGCAAAATTGCTCTGAATATAATCTGTCAGAAAAAATATACAATGCCCTATTCTACTCTGTTTTGTAGTATATACACCAACTTCATATGCTCTCTCATGTAACATACAAAAATTGTATATTTAAGCGAATCGAAAAAAATCTAAATATTATTTAGGCACCTTAATGTTAAAAACAATATTGCCCTGAGTATAATCTGTCAGAAAAAATATAAAATGCCCTATTCTACTCTGTTTTACAGTATATACACCAACTCAGTGGGCTCTCTCATGTAAAATACCGAAATTCTTATTTTACGTGAATCGAAAAAATCTAAATAATATCTAGGCGGCCCAAAGTTAAAAGAAAATGGCTCTGAATATAGTCTATTAGAAAAAATATACAATTACTTATTCTACTCTTTTTTGGAGAATATACACCAACTCCATATGCTCTCTCATGTAAAATACAGAAATTCTGTATTTAACCGAATCGAACAAAATCGAAATATTATCTAGGAACCCTAATGTTAAAAACAAACTTTCTCTGAATAATATCTGTCAGAGAAAATATACAATGCCATATTCTACTCTGTTTTGGAGTATATACAACAACTCCATATGCTCTCTCTTGTAAAATAGAGAAATTCTATATTTAAGCGAATCGAAAAATATCTAAATATTATCTAGGCACCCCAAAGTTAAAACAAAATGGCTCTCAATATGGTCTGTTAGAAAAAATATACAATGCCTTATTCTACTCTGTTTTGAATTATATACACCAACTCAGTATGCTCTCTCATGTAAAATACAGGAATTCTAATTTTGCCTGAATCGAAGTAATCTAAATATTATCTAGGCACCCCAATGTCATAAACAAAATTGCTCTGAATATAACCTGTCAGAAAAAAAATACAATGCCATATTCTTCTCTGTTTTGGAGTATATACACCAACTTTATATGCTCTCTCATGTAAAATACAGAAATTCTATATTTAAGTGAATCGACAAAAATCTAAATATTATCTAGGCCCCCCAATGTTAAAAGCAAAATTGCTCTGAATATAATCTGTCACAAAAAATATACAATGCCCTTTTCTACTCTGTTTTGATGTATATACACCAACTCAAAATGCTCTCTCATGTAAAATACAGAAATTCTAATTTTACCCAAATCGAAACAATCTAAAAATTATCTAGGCACCCCAATGTTAAGAACAATATTGCTCTGAATATAATCTGTCAGAAAAAATATACAATGACCGATTCTACTGTGTTTTGGAATATATACACCAACTCAGTATGCTCTCTCATGTAAAATCCCGAAATTTTTATTATACGTGAATTGAAACAAATCTAAATATTATCTAGGCACCGCAATGTTAAAAGCAAAACTGCTCTGAGTATAATCTGTCAGAAAAAATATAGAATGCCCTTTTCTACTCTGTTTTGGAGTATCTACACCAACTCAATATGCTCTCTCATGTAAACTACCGAAATTCTTATTTTATGCAAATCGAAAAAAATCTAAATAATATCTAGGCAACCCAATGTTAAAAGCAAAATTGCTCTGAATATAATCTGTCTGAAAAAATATACAATGCCCTATTCTACTCTGTTTTGGAGTATATACACCAACTCCATATGCTCTGTCATGTAAAATACAGAAATTCTATATTTAAGCGAATCGAAAAAAATCTAAATATTATTTAGGCACCTTAATGTTAAAAACAAAATTGCTCTGAATATAATCTGTCAGAAAAAATGTACAATGCCTTTTTCTACTCTGTTTTGGAGAATATACACCAACTCCATATGCTCTCTCATGTAAAATACAGAAATTCTATATTTAAGCGAATCGAAAAATATCTAAATATTATCTAGGCACCTTAATGTTAAAAACAAAATTGCTCTGAATATAATCTGTCAGAGAAAATATAAAATGTTTTCTTCTACTCTGTTTTGGAGTATATACACCAACTCCATATGCTCTCTCAGGTAAAATAGAGAAATTCTATATTTAAGTGAATCGAAAAAAAGATAAATATTATCTAGGCGCCCCAAAGTTATAAGAAAATGGCTCTCAATATCGTCTGTTAGAAAAAATATACAATGACTGATTCTACTCTGTTTTGGACTATATACACCAACTCAGTATGCTCTCTCATGTAAAATACAGGAATTCTAATTTTACCCGAATCGAAGAACTCTAAATATTATCTAGGCACCACAATGTTAAAAACAATATTGCTCTGAATATAACCTGTCAGAAAAAAAATACAATGCCATATTCTTCTCTGTTTTGGAGTATATATACCAACTTTATATGCTCTCTCATGTAAAATACAGAAACTCTATATTTAAGCGAATCAAAAAAAATTTAATTATCTAGGCACCGGAATGTTAAAAGCAAAATTGCTCTAAATATAATCTGTCAGAATAAATATACAATGCCTTTTCTTTTTTTTTTTAATTTTTTATTGGATTATAGGTTTTGGGGTACATGAGCAGAGCATGCAAGACAATTGCGTAGGTACACACATGGCAGTGTGCTTTGCTTTTCTTCTCCCCTTCACCCACATTTGGCATTTCTCCCCAGGCTATCCCTCCCCACCTCCCCCTCCCACTGGCCCTCCCCCTTTCCCCCCAATAGACCCCGGTGTTTAGTACTCCCCTTTCTGTGTCCATGTGTTCTCATTTTTCATCACCCACCTATGAGTGAGAATATGCGGTGTTTCATTTTCTGTTCTTGTGTCAGTTTGCTGAGGATGATGTTTTCCAGATTCATCCATGTCCCTACAAACGACACGAACTCATCATTTCTGATTGCTGCATAATATTCCATGGTGTATATGTGCCACATTTTTCCAATCCAGTCTATTATCAATGGGCATTTGGGTTGATTCCAGGTCTTTGCTATTGTAAACAGTGCTGCAATGAACATTCGTGTACATGTGTCCTTATAGTAGAACGATTTATAGTCTTTTGGATATATACCCAGTAATGGGATTGCTGGGTCAAATGGAATTTCTATTTCTAAGGCCTTGAGGAATCGCCACACCGTCTTCCACAATGGTTGAACTAATTTACACTCCCACCAACAGTGTAAAAGTGTTCCTTTTTCTCCACATCCTCTCCAGCATCTGTTGTCTCCAGATTTTTTAATGATCGCCATTCTAACTGGCGTGAGATGGTATCTCAATGTGGTTTTGATTTGCATCTCTCTGATGACCAGTGACGATGAGCATTTTTTCATATGATTGTTGGCCTCATATATGTCTTCTTTCGTAAAGTATCTGTTCATATCCTTTGCCCACTTTTGAATGGGCTTGTTTGTTTTTTTCCTGTAAATCTGCTTGAGTTGTTTGTAAATTCTGGATATCAGCCCTTTGTCAGATGGGTAGACTGCGAAAATTTTTTCCCATTCTGTTGGTTGCCGATCCACTCTAGTGACTGTTTCTTTTGCCGTGCAGAAGCTGTGGAGTTTCATTAGGTCCCATTTGTCTATTTTGGCTTTTGTTGCCAATGCTCTTGGTGTTTTGTTCATGAAGTCCTTGCCTACTCCTATGTCCTGGATAGTTTGGCCTAGATTTCCTTCTAGGGTTTTTATGGTGCCAGGTCTTATGTTTAAGTCTTTAATCCATCTGGAGTTAATTTTAGTGTAAGGTGTCAGGAAGGGGTCCAGTTTCTGCTTTCTGCACATGGCTAGCCAGTTTTCCCAACACCATTTGTTAAACATGGAATCCTTGCCCCATTGCTTGTTTTTGTCAGGTTTATCAAAGATTGTATAGTTGTATGTATGTTGTGTTGCCTCCGGTGCCTCTGTTTTGTTCCATTGGTCTATATCTCTGTTTGGGTACCAGTACCATGCTGTTTTGATTACTGTAGCCTTGTAGTATAGTTTGAAATCCGGTAGTGTGATGCCCCCCGCTCTGTTCTTTTTGCTTAGAATTGACTTGGCTATGCGGGCTCTCTTTTGGTTCCATATGAAGTTCATGGTGGTTTTTTCCAGTTCTGTGAAGAAAGTCAATGGTAGCTTGATGGGGATAGCGTTGATTCTGTAAATTACTTTGGGCAGTATAGCCATTTTCACGATATTAATTCTTCCTAACCATGAACATGAAATGTTTCTCCATCTGTTTGTGTCCTCTCTGATTTCGTTGAGCAGTGGTTTGTAGTTCTCCTTGAAGAGGTCCCTTACGTTCCTTGTGAGTTGTATTCCAAGGTATTTTATTCTTTTTGTAGCAATTGCGAATGGCAGTTCGCTCTTGATTTGGCTTTCTTTAAGTCTGTTATTGGTGTAGACGAATGCTTGTGATTTTTGCACATTGATTTTATATCCTGAGACTTTGCTGAAGTTGTTTATCAGTTTCAGGAGTTTTTGGGCTGAGGCGATGGGGTCTTCTAGGTATACTATCATGTCGTCTGCAAATAGAGACAATTTGGCTTCCACCTTTCCTATTTGAATACCCTTTATTTCTTTCTTGCCTGATTGCTCTGGCTAGAACTTCCAGTACTATATTGAATAGGAGTGGTGAGAGAGGGCATCCTTGTCTAGTACCAGATTTCAAAGGGAATGCTTCCAGTTTTTGCCCATTCAGTATGATATTGGCTGTTGGTTTGTCATAAATAGCTTTTATTACTTTGAGATACGTTCCATCGATACCGAGTTTATTGAGGGTTTTTAGCATAAAGGGCTGTTGAATTTTGTCAAATGCCTTCTCTGCGTCAATTGAGATAATCATGTGGTTTTTGTTTTTGGTTCTGTTTATGTGGTGAATTACGTTGATAGACTTGCGTATGTTGAACCAGCCTTGCATCCCTGGAATGAATCCTACTTGATCATGATGAATAAGTTTTTTGATTTTCTGTTGCAATCGGCTTGCCAATATTTTATTGAAGATTTTTGCATCTATGTTCATCATGGATATTGGCCTGAAGTTTTCTTTTCTCGTTGGGTCTCTGCCGGGTTTTGGTATCAGGATGATGTTGGTCTCATAAAATGATTTGGGAAGGATTCCCTCTTTTTGGATTGTTTGAAATAGTTTTAGAAGGAATGGTACCAGCTCCTCCTTGTGTGTCTGGTAGAATTCGGCTGTGAACCCATCTGGACCTGGGCTTTTTTTGTGAGGTAGGCTCTTAATTGCTGCGTCAACTTCAGACCTTGTTATTGGTCTATTCATAGTTTCAGCTTCCTCCTGGTTTAGGCTTGGGAGGACACAGGAGTCCAGGAATTTATCCATGTCTTCCAGGTTTACTAGTTTATGTGCATAGAGTTGTTTGTAATATTCTCTGATGATGGTTTGAATTTCTGTGGAATCTGTGGTGATTTCCCCTTTATCATTTTTTATTGCATCTCTTTGGTTGTTCTCTCTTTTCTTTTTAATCAATCTGGCTAGTGGTCTGTCTATTTTGTTGATCTTTTCAAAAAACCAGCTCTTGGATTTATTGATTTTTTGAAGGGTTTTTCGTGTCTCAATCTCCTTCAGCTCAGCTCTGATCTTAGTAATTTCTTGTCTTCTGCTGGGTTTTGAGTTTTTTTGATCTTGCTCCTCTAGCTCTTTCAATTTTGACGATAGGGTGTCAATTTTGGATCTCTCCATTCTCCTCATATGGGCACTTATTGCTATATACTTTCCTCTAGAGACTGCTTTAAATGTGTCCCAGAGGTTCTGGCACGTTGTGTCTTCATTCTCATTGGTTTCGAAGAACTTCTTTATTTCTGCCTTCATTTCGTTGTTTACCCAGTCAACATTCAAGAGCCAGTTGTTCAGTTTCCATGAAGCTGTGCGGTTCTGGGTCGGTTTCTGAATTCTGAGTTCTAACTTGATTGCACTATGGTCTGAGAGGCTGTTTGTTATGATTTCAGTTGTTTTGCATTTGTTGAGCAGTGCTTTACTTCCAATTATGTGGTCAATTTTAGAGTAGGTGTGATGTGGTGCTGAGAAGAATGTGTATTCTGTGGATTTGGGGTGGAGAGTTCTGTAAATGTCCACCAGGTTTGCTTGCTCCAGGTCTGAGTTCAAGCCCTGGGTATCCTTGTTGATTTTCTGTCTGGTTGATCTGTCTAGTATTGACAGTGGAGTGTTAAAGTCTCCCACTATTATTGTGTGGGAGTCTAAGTCCTTCTGTAAGTCATTAAGAACTTGCCTTATGTATCTGGGTGCTCCTGTGTTGGGTCCAAAATGTTTAGGATCGTTACCTCTTCTTGTTGTATCGATCTTTTTACCATTATGTAATGGCCTTCTTTGTCTCTTTTGATCTTTGTTGCTTTAAAGTCTATTTTATCAGAGATGAGAATTACAACTCCTGCTTTTTTTTGCTCTCCATTAGCTTGGTAAATCTTCCTCCATCCCTTTATTTTGAGCCTTTGTGTATCCTTGCATGTGAGATGGGTTTCCTGGATACAGCACACTGATGGGTTTTGGATTTTTATCCAATTTGCCAGTCTGTGTCTTTTGATTGGTGCATTTAGTCCATTTACATTTAGGGTTAAGATTGTTATGTGTGAATTTGATACTGCCATTTTGATGCTAAGTGGCTGTTTTGCCTGTTAGTTGTTGTAGATTCTTCATTATGTTGAAGCTCTTTAGCATTCAGTGTGATTTTGGAATATCTGGTACTGATTGATCCTTTCTATGTGTAGTGCCTCTTTTAGGAGCTCTTGTAAAGCAGGCCTGGTGGTGACAAAATCTCTGAGTACTTGCTTGTTCGCAAAGGATTTTATTCTTCCTTCACTTCTGAAGCTCAGTTTGGCTGGATATGAAATTCTGGGTTGAAAGTTGTTTTCTTTAAGAATGTTGAATATTGGCCCCCACTCTCTTCTGGCTTGTAGTGTTTCTGCCGAGAGATCTGCTGTGAGTCTGATGGGCTTCCCTTTGTGGGTGACCCGACCTTTCTCTCTGGCTGCCCTTAGTATTCTCTCCTTTATTTCAACCCTGTTGAATCTGACGATTATGTGCCTTGGGGTTGCTCTTCTTACGGAATATCTTTGTGGTGTTCTCTGTATTTCCTGCAATTGAGTGTTGGCTTGTCTTGCTAGGTGGGGGAAATTTTCCTGGATGATGTCCTGAAGAGTATTTTCCAGCTGGGATTCATTCTCTTCGTCCCCTTCTGGTACACCTATCAAACGTAGGTTAGGTCTTTTCACATAGTCCCACATTTCTTGGAGACTTTGTTCATTCCTTTTTGCGCTTTTTTCTCTGATCTTGGTTTCTCGTTTTATTTCATTGAGTTGGTCTTCGACTTCAGATATTCTTTCTTCTGATTGGTCAATTCGGCTATTGAAACTTGCGTTTGCTTCGCGAAGTTCTCGTATTGTGGTTTTCAGCTCCTTTAATTCATTCATATTCCTTTCTAAGGTATCCATTCTTGTTATCATTTCCTCGAATCTTTTTTCAAATCTTTTTTCAAGGTTCTTAGTTTCTTTGCATTGATTTAATACATGATCTTTTAGCTCACAAAAGTTTCTCATTATCCATCTTCTGAAGTCTAATTCCATCATTTCTTCACAGTCATTCTCCGTCCAGCTTTGTTCCCTTGCTGGTGAGGAGTCTTGGTCCTTTCTAGGAGGCGATGTGTTCTGGTTTCGGGTGTTTTCCTGTTTTTTGCGCTTGTTTCTTCCCATCTTTGTGGATTTGTCCGCTGGTCGTCTGCGTAGTTGCTGACTTTTCGTTTGGGTCTCTGAGTGGACACCCAGAATGTTGATGATGAAGTATTTCTGTTGCTTGGTTTTCCTTCTACCAGTCTAGCCCCTTCGCTGTACGACTGTTGAGGTCCGCTCCAGACCCTGCTTGTCTGGGGTGCACCTCTAGTAGCCGTGGCACAGCGAGGGATGCTACCAGTTTCTTTTTCTGCTCTCTTTTTCCCAGGATGATGCCTGCCTAATGACAGTCTTTTGGATATAGAGGGGTCAGGGAGCTGCTTGAGGAGACAGTTTGTACTTTATAGGGGTTTAATTGCTGAGCTGTGCACTCTGTTGTTCATTCAGGGCTGTTAGGCTGCTATGTTTGATTCTGCTGCAACACAGCTCATTAAACAACCCTTTTTTTTTCTCAAATGCTCTGTAATGAGGGGTTTGGGCTTTATTTTTGGATGTCCGGTCAGGTGTCCTGCCCAGCTCAAAGGCAGACTAGCCACTGTTTGGCTGCCGAGGCTCCGCCCTGCTGTTGTGTGATTCGCGCTGTTCCTGCCGGCTCTGCTGTGGTCTCCGCCACGCCCTGCGGCGGAGTCTCTTCGTTGTAGCGTGTTGCCTCAGCAACGGCAGGCTGCATCAGCAGTGGGCGTGTATCTCAGTAGAAACGGGTTGCCTCGACAACGGCTGGCTGCGTCAGCAGTGGACGTGTATCTCAGTTGGGGCGGGTTGCCTCAGCAACGGCTGGCTGCCTCAGCAGTGGGCGTGTATCTCAGTTGGGGCAGGTTTCCTCCGTAGTATTGGACGCCCCTCCCCCACAGAGCATCTCGGACCGTCTGCCCGGGATAGTTTGAAATCGCGGTTTTGTTCGTCCCACTGGGTATCCCAAACGATCTGTCCCTGCAATCCCCTGGGCTGGGCTACTGTGCAAGTCTCGTTCAGTCTCAAGTCCAGCCCTCTCAAGTCTCAGGTTGCCGGTTCAACAAGGCACCCGGACAAGCGCGCCCTGTGGGGATTGCTGGGTAGGGCCGGCCGCCGCCGCCCCGGCTGCCTGGCGTCCCTTGTCTTTTTATACTTGGGAGTTTCCCCGTTCTGTGGGCAACAAAGATCAGTCTGGAAATGCAGCACTGACTCACCGTTTGCGAATTCAACGCGGGCTCCAATCCTGGGTTGTTCTCACAGCGCCATCTTGAGTCCCCTCCTTGAATGGGAAATTATTTTCAATCAAAAATTCTATGCCCCACCAGTCATGTAAGTGTAAGAAGAAATAAAGTTATATTTCAGAACAATTTGCTTCAGTGTATCCTTGCTTGAATAAGTTACTGGAGGATACAGTCCATAAACAAGAGATTCAGGGCACGGGACAGTACAAAACAACAGAGTGGGTTTGTATTTGTATTTAAAAGACAGCAGCATTTGAGAGTTAGGGAATACTGGAGGAGGAGTTTTCTCCAGCATCCCTGGAGCCCACACCTCTCATTTCCACATTCCTATGTCCCATTGCTGCCCATGAATTCTGATCACCTATTCCTTTGATAGAGGTATTTCTCTCACTGATTAGCTGTAGTCAAGTGGCTCTTTCTTGGGCTACAGGAGGAAATCTATTGCTTTTCATTAAACATCAATTTGATTAACCTAGGCTTAAGGTCAGCATTATGCCATCAGCTGTACGTTCTTGGGAAGACATCTACTCACAAACTGGTTACAGAACGTGGCCCTCCTACCTCTGACTTGTGTGATTCTAAGCAAGCTATTTAGCACCCTCTCATCTGTGAAACAAACATAAAGTTCTTATCTTGGGCTCCACAAACAGAAAGTGTTGAACAAGAACAGTTTCTTCTCCTCCAAGGCCAGACCATATGGAAGACCCTAAGACAGCCACAGCCTTGGTCAGTAGGACAAACACAAGGTTCAAATTGCACCATTAAAACTGTGGCCAAACGTTTGCTCTGCCTCTGAGTCACTCACTGTCATAAGGCTCTACCAGTTCCCATTCCAGATAGGAAGTGGGCTTTTGTTGGTTTTTGTTGTGTTTTTTAAGAGATGGAGTCACCCAGGCTGGAGTACAGTGGCATGACCATAGCTTACTGCAGCCCCAAACTCCTGAGCTCAAGTGACCTTTCTACCATGGCCTCCTGACAGAAGCTGGGCCAACAGGGCAGCAGGTATGCATCCCCACACACAGTAATTGTTTTTTTGAGAGATGGGGTACAGCTATGTTGCCCAGACTACTCTCAAATTCCTGGCCTGAAGCAATTTTTCCATATTAGCCTCCTAAATTTCTAGGACTACAGGTGTGAGCCACTGTGCCCAACAGGTGTTCTAAATGCAATTTCCACACTGCTATTCTGAAGAAGGGAAAGAAGCAAAGAGACCCTCCTTGAAACATAGAAAATAAAAGCATTCACTATTAAGTGGAGGCAGAGTTGATGATCAGCCAAAACTACTTCAACTGTAATCCAGAAGTTTCACTGATACAGGAGTTCTAAAGAAATTATTTAGTCAGAGATTGAAAGTAAGGAAGTCTTTGGTAAGGTTTCCATTTGAATAAAAAGCAGCCCCAAAACCATTTCTAACAAAGAGCGGCCTGTAAAATCGAGCTGCAGATATAGACAAGCAAGCTGGAAGCTTGCACAGGCGAATGCCAGCAGCTGTAACAATAGGAGGCTACTTGGGTGCCAGGCATGCTCAACCTGACGGCTTTATCTTCCTTTTTCTTTATCAACCACAAGTGCAGTAAGGGACAGACAACATGCACTGGCCAAGTAGAAAACCTATATGCATAAGAAGATTCGGGTGGATAGCCAGCTTCTTCACGAGCTATGTAAAGCTCTCACCTGGTCCAACCCATATTTGGACCCTATGTAAATCAAACACCACCTCCTCAACAAGTCTATAAAACCTTGTGCAGTTCACCAGAAAACCAGAAAACACACCCAGAAGCCCCCCTCTCTCTCTGCAGAAGAGAGATGTTCTCTTTTCTTTTGCCTGTAAAACCTCCATTCTTAACCTCACTCCATGTGTATTCACGTCCTTGATTTTCTTGACATGAGGCAATGTACCTTGGGTATTACCTCAGATGGACAATGCTGCTTCATCATAGTTCTGTTTTGTTCAGGTTGTGGGACAAACGGCCCCTTTCCTCTGCAACCTCAGCTCAACCTTACTCAGGCCTCCTTCCAGCAGAATCACAGAGCCAAATGAAACCCCTTAAGTCTTCTTTTAAATTGGCAGCCGCTCCAAAGAAAGCAGCATGATGAGTTTCAGGTGGCCCGGGGTGGGGGCAGTGCTACTCTGGCTTCTCCGTGCTCAGTCCCTCTCAGTTCAAAAGCGCACCACGTGGAGCAATAGAACACCTGCTCATCTGAGTTTTAAAAATACTGGGAGGAAAAGCGCTGTCTTCCTGCTTATTTCCCTGGCAGAGGGGAGGTCATAAAACACTAATTTCTAAGCAGTGGACCAGAGTTTTACAGATCTCTTCTGTTACTTACTCATGTTTACCCAGAGAAACCACATCACAAATCTGAGTCTCCTCTGGCAAGAGAAGGAATCGGATTCATGATTCTCTCGGCCCCCTTTCCACAGTAGAGTTCTGACTCCACTTCTAAAATACTTTTCTGCAAGCCTCTGTACCTCATAAATGTTTTACTATACTCGAGACAGCAAAGGGAAGCACAGATTAGCTACTGTTTTCAGAACAGTGGAAACATGCTGTCTTCTCCAAGTTTGGCATTGGAGTCAAAGATCAAGCGCCAAACAGTAGTTGTCAAGAATCCTTTCATTTACAATCAGGTTCTAGACTTTTCAAATGGTGTGGGCAAGAACCAGTTTTGCCAGAATAGGTTATTATCTACCTCTTACCTTTATAGGACAGGACTAAAAATTCTCTTTTTTAAGACAGAGTCTTGCTCTGTTCCCGAGGCTGGAGTTCAGTGGCATGATCTCGGCTCACTACAACTTCTGCCTCTCAGGTTGAAGTGATTTTCCTGCCTAAGCCTCCTGAGTAGCTGGAATTACAGGGGCCCGCCACTACACTCAGCTAATTTTTAAATTTTTAGTAGAGACAGGGTCTCCCCATGTTTGCCAGGGTAGTCTCCAAAGCCTGACCTTATGATCTGCCTACCTGAGCTGCTCAAAGTACTGGGATTACAGATGTGAGCCACCACGCTGGGCATTTTTTTTTTAATTATACTGAAGACTTTTGAAAGGGTTGTGTGTTGTATGAACTCCCTCCTCACCCAATTCTCATGGATGGGAAAATGCTGCTGCTTCATTTTAAAGCTAATGAGCTGCCTGAACATGAACTTCTAATTAACCATTCAAACTGATTAGCTCATGTCCCTGAAGGCTGGAGAACAGGGGAACTGCTATCCCATCTGAATACAATCCAAAGGCAAAAGGCTGTGGCCAAGTTGAAATAATGGGGCAGATAGAAGCGATAAAGACTGGAGCTGGGAGTGGCCCGTACTTCAAGTTAAGCCAAACAAAGGTGTTTGCATGTTTTATATGGGCCAAATAGGAATTCCATAACAGAGAAAACCATTGATTTTAAGGAGGACGCTGCCCTGAAAAGCTTCCTGCCAGGGGTAAGGAAGAGGCTGCCCAGGACCCCCAGAGGCAGGTGGTAGGAGGGCTCTTAGTGGCTTCCTAGAAACTGTATTACCTGAGGTAGTGAACTGCTGTCAGAGATCCCTACCAGGAGAATTTCTCAGGAACGCATGAGAAAGGGCCCAAAACTGCATGCCTGCTCCTAAAATGTGACACCATAATACAGCTGAACTATTCAATAAGGCCCTATCTGTTCCTCTGTCTCTCCTTTCTCCCTGCCCCTATCCAACCCTAGAAGAGCCAGAAAGCACTGCTAAGAAGTGAGGGTGGATGGTCATAACCAAACACACTGCCCTCCTTTCCCTTCCCACTGTGTGTTCCTCAGGCTGAGGCTGTCACAGAGGAGGAGGGATGAAAATTGTTTTCGTTGATATTTTATCATGAACATTTAAGAACGTACAGCAAAGTTGAAAAAACTTTACAGTGAACACTTTAACTGTATCTTCACCAACTTGGAGTCTTGTTTTATCTCATGTCCATCCATAGATGTATCTTTCTATCCATCCAGTAATCCATTATAGATTTTAGGCATTTTAAAGTAAATTGCAGACATCAGTAACTCAACGTGCATTTACTAGAATTTGGTACCTTTTTTTTTCCTTTTGGTGTAAAGTTTACAAATGATGAAATGCAAAAATTTTAAGTATGTATTTACCGAATTTTGACAAAAGTATACATATGTGTAACCCAAAACTCTATCAAATAAAGAACATTACTATAATCCCTGATATGGTTTGGCTGTGTCCTCACCCAAATCTCTTCTTGAATTGTAGCTCCCAGAATTCCCATGTGTTGTGGGAGGTACCTGGTGGGAGAGAATTTGATCATGGTGACAGTTTCCCCCATACTGTTCTTGTGATAGTGAATAAGTCTCACAAGAGCTGATGCTTCTATAAGAGGAAAGCCCTTTTGCTTGTTTCTCATTTCTCTCTTGTCTGCCACCATGTAAGATGCTCCTTTGACTTTCTGCCATGATTATGAGGCCTCCCCAGCCAGGTGCAACTGTGAGTCCCTTAAACCTTTTTTGAATAAAGTACCCAGTATCATGTATGTCTTTATCAGCAGTGAAAAAACGGACTAATACAATCCCAGAAAGTTTCCTCATGACCTGTCTCAGTCTCCAGCTCTATACCCTTGGATTTTTCTCATTGTAGACTAAGTTTGCCAACTTTAGAAATTCCACGTAACTTGAATCATGTTGGGATAACCCTATATATAAGGCTCCCTTCAGTCCACAAAATAATTTTTATATTTATCAGTCAGGTTACACATATCAGTATCTCTTTCATTTTTATTGCTGAGTAGTATTTCATGCTATGAAATAACGTAGTTCGCTACCTGATCCTCTATTTGTGGTCACCAGAAATATTTTCAACTTTCGATTATTATGAGTAAAGCTATTGTGGTCTTCTATAAGTATTTTTATTAACATGTATTTTCACTAATTGGGGTAGATTCCTAACTCGGAAATTTATTAGAGATGAGATGTATATTCGTTCTATAAGAAAATTCCAGAAATTTGACAAAGTAGTTGTACTGTTTTATAGTCCCATTAGCAATAGTTATAGTTGTGCTGTATTCTTGCCAACATTTGGTGTTTAGTCTTTCCCAACCTAGTTATTTTGTGGGGTGTGTAGTAGTATCTCACTGTGGTTTTAATCTGCATTTCCTTGATGTTAACCATTTTGTCCCACTTGTATATTATCTTTGAAAAGTGGCTCCTCAAATTTTTTCCCCTTCTAAACAGTAATTGTTCTCTTTTTTCCTTTTAGTTGTTCTGTCATCCAGGCTGGAAGGCAATGGTGCAATCTTGGCTCACTACAGCCTCTGCTTCCTGGGCTCAAGTGATCCTCCCACCTCAGTCTCCCAATTAGCTGATACCAGGCTAACTTTTTGTATTGATATTAGCCAACATACAAGGCTAATTTTTTGTACTTATACTAGGTGTCAGGGTCTCACCATGTTGCCAAGACTAGTGTCAAACTCCTGGCCTTAAGCCATTCATCCTCCTCGGCCTCCCAAAGTACTGGCACTACAGGTGTGAGACACTGTGCCCAGCCTTATTTTCAGGTTATAAAACTGCTTTATATATTCTGGAAATCAGGCTCTTTGCTGAAAATAGATTTATAACCATTTTCTGTCAGGCTGTGGCTTGCATATTCTTTTGTTTAATGTATCTTTTAATTTTCCCAGACACATTTTCTGCAAAATTTGTGTTAGTTTTTGTTGTATTTTTCAGATACTTTGTTCATTTCATCTAAGTTGCAGAATTTGTCACCATGACGTTGTTTATGATAGTCTCTTTTTATCCTTTTCACGTCTGCAGGATCTGTAGTGATAGTTTCACTTCGCTTTCACTTCTGATATTGATACTGACCATTTGTGTTTCCTCTCTTTTTTTCATGATCAGAGTAGCTTAAGGTTTATTAAGGTTGATATTTTAAAACAACCAGCTTCTTTGCTTTGTTAGTTTTCTCTATTATTTTGTCTGTCTTCAATTTGGTTTATCTCTGCACTTTTACCTTTATTGTTTCCTTCTTACTACTTCGTTGGAGTTTTCTTTGCTCTGTGTGTGTGTGTGTGTGTGTGTGTTTTCAATCTTCTTTAGGTGAACATTTACGTCATTGATTTTAGACCTTTCTCTTTTTCTTCTATTGCAGTATAAGCATGTATGGCTATACTTCCCTCTGGGAACTCCCATAGCTGTAATTCATAAGTGTTGGCATGTTGTATTTTGATTATCCCTTAGAATAAAATATTTTATATTCTACCTTTTGATTTCTTCTTGGGCTTGTGTATTATATTTAATCTCCAAGTACTTGGAGCTTTCCTAGTTCTCTTATTGTTAATTTCTGTTTTAATCCTATTGTGGTCAGGTAACATACACTGCATGAATTCAATTTGATTTAATCTATTCAGTCTTGTTTTACGACCTAGCATGTGACCTATCCTAGTGAACACTACATGTACTTGAAACATACAGTATTCTGTGGTTATTGGGTGTCGTCTTCCATTGGTTTAAGATGGTGGAGAGTGTTGTTCAGGTCATCTGCATCTGACTAAGATTTTGTCTAGTTTATCTATCAATTGCTTGGGAGATGGTTATTAAAATCACCAATAAAAATTGTGGATTGTTTGTTTATTCCTTTAGTTCAATTTTGTTTTGTGCAAATTGATGCACAAATTATTTTTAATCCAATTTTTTTGATGAAATGACTCTTCTGTCATCATGAACTATCCCTCTTTATCTTTGGAAATACTGTTTTGACTTAAGCATATTTTATTTGGTATTAATATAGCTTCTTCACACTTCCATTACTGACTGTTTGCATAGTATATCATTTTAAATGTACTCATTTAGGGTCAGGTACAGTGGCTCACACCTGCAATCCCAGAACTTTGGGAGGCTGAGGCAGGTAGATCACTTGAGGTCAAAAGTTTAGGACAAGCCTATCCAATGCAGTGAAACCCAAGCTTTATTAAAAATACCCCCACATTTAGCTAGGCGTGGTGGCAGGTTTCTGTATTCCCGGCTACTCAAAAGGCTGAGGCAGGAGAATTGCTCAAACCCAAGAGGCGGAGTTTACAGTGAGCAGAGATTGCACCACTGTACTCCAGCCTGGGAGATAGAGTAGGACACTGTCTTAAAAAAATTCAAATGTACTTATTTAGACCTATGTATATTTGTTTTTTTTTTTCTATTCAAACTGTGTATTTCATATACAGCCCTGGGTCTTGTGGGTTTTTAAAATCAATTCTGGCAATCTCTGCACTTGAATTGGAGTATGTGGTATGATTCATTAACATTTAACGTTATTAAATATAGATTTATTAGTGGTTGAATGATGTAATTGGATTCAAGCTTACAATTTAATGGTTTGTTTCATTATTTTGTTTGTTTTTGTTTGCATCCCCTTCCCCACTTTTTGTCCTGTCCCTTTTCTCCTGATGTCTTTTGGACTCTTTAAATACTTTTAAAATTTCATTTTAAAGTATCCATGACTTATTAGATGTAGTGGTTGAATATTCCTTATCTGAATTCTTTGGGACTAGAAGTGTTTTAGATTTTAAATTTTTTTCATATTTTGGAACATTTACATATACATAAAGAGATCTCTCAAAGATATAACTGAAGTCTAAACACAAAATTCACCTATGTTTATGTACACCTCATACACATAACGCAAATAAAATTTTACATATTTTTAGCAATTTTGTGCACGAATCAAAGTTTGTATACATTGAACCATCAGAAAGCACACATATCGCTATCTCAGCCATCGATGTGGATGAATTTCAGATCTTGGAATATTTTGGATTTTGGGGTTTATGGATCAGAGATGCTCAACCTCTACCTGTTGTCATTGTTGATTATTTTATGTGTTAAAATATGCAAAAAAAAAGGGTTAAGTTTTCAGCTGAATGAGATTTTTGAGTTTGGAAATTAAACTAAACAGGATTTTTCTTAAGTTCCAGGATACAGGTGCAGAATGTGTAGGTTTATTATATAGGTATATGTGTACCATGGTGCTTTGCTGCACCTATCAACCGTTCATCTAGGTTTTAAGCTTCACATGCACTAGCTATTTGTCCTAATGGTCTCCCCGTCTCACCCTCCTCTGACCCCCAACTGACCCCAATGTGTGTTGTTCCCTCCCTGTGTCCATGTGTTCTCACTGTTCGACTCCCAATTATGAGTGAGAAAGTGTGGTGCTTGGTTTTCTGCTCCTGTTTTGAACTAGACAGAATTTCTTAATATCTTAAATTGCTCAGTGAAATAGAAAATGTCAAAGATTCTACCCAACAGGTGGGTAAGAATGAGTCCATGTAGCAACTTTTATAAAGTGAAGAGAAATAACAAACCATTTCTGATTGCTCCCTGCCACAGCCAGTGCATTCAACCTTTTTACTGTCCTTTTATTATTTTTTCATTGTTCTTACAGTCATTATTATTTTTCTTCGAATGAAAAAATAAAAGTGGTGGGATTGATAGTGAGGAAACAAAGACTGACAGCTGCCCCTACACCTGAGTTTAACTTTTGAGAAATATAGTCAACATGATGATTTTCACACAAAGCTAGTAGGCCTTCTGCATCTGTTATAATTCCTGTTATGTTGTGGACAGAAAATAAATTTTTCTCTCCATAGGAACCTGTTAGTGATACTTGAGAACAATGTCAACTGTAGACCAAAACCGAATACAAGTGGAAATATTGTTTCATTTTTTTTTTTTTTGCAGTATTCCTTTTCTAAGACCTGAGATAGGAGGATAAAAAAGAAAGGACTATTGACATGTGCAACAACATGGCTGAATATCAAAAACATTTTCTTGACTAAAAGAAACCTTACATATGGAGTGATCACAATATAATTCTATTTCTATCAAACTTTAAAATCTGTGCTGAAAAAATATTTAAAAGTATATTTGGGTTCGGGACGGACTAAGAGGAGGCAAAACTGAACTTTCTAGTCTCTGCTGTGATCCAAAACCCATGCTATAAACTTTGTACACAGTATCTCATTTAATCTTCAAAATCACCCTAACAGGTAGTTACTGTCACTTCCCCTGCTTCAAACAGAACATAAAGCTCAGAAAATCCAGGTACTGTGTTTTTTTTTTGTTTTTTTGTTTTTGAGACGGAGTTTCGCTCATGCCACCAAGGCTGAAGTGCAATGGCGTGATCTCGGCTCACTGCAAGCTCCGCCTTCTGGGTTCAGGCAATTCTCGTGCCTCAGCCTCCCAAGTAGCTTGGACTACAGGAATGCACCACCATGCCCAGCTAATTTTTTGTATCTTTAGTAGAGATGGGGTTTCACCATGTTGACCAGGATGGTCTCGATCTCTTGACCTCGTGATCCACCTGCCTCGGCCTCCCGAAGTGCTGGGATTACAGGCATGAGCCACCATGCCTGGCCCGGTACTGTGTTTTACACCTACTTAGAAGTCACCAATTCCTAAAGTTCTATAAAATGTTCTAAATAAAAATTAATAAAGTAGGCAAAAAAGACCATGTAAATAGCATTTCTACAAATATCTCCTAAGACAATTTTCACATCGATGTGCAAAGACATTTACAAGAATGTTTTCCACAACACTGTTTAAAATAATAGAAAACTACAAGCAACCTAAATGTCCATGGAAGAGTTAGATTCTTTCTCTTATTTCCGTATAATGCAATACTGTGCTGATGTAGAGATATCATATTCATTTTTAAAAATTACATTCACCTTCTTCTCATGGATCCAAGGAGATATGTTAGAGAATATCTATTGCATTGGAACATAAACATAAATACAAAGGAAATAGTAGGGGCTCTCTACAAGTGGTTATATATTGGAAGAGGAAGAAGAGAAAAATAAAAGGGATCATGAACTTTGTATATGCTTTGGTAGTGTCTGGTTTTGTATATAACTTGAATTTTTTCATAAATATATTTTACAGTCTGCATAATTACTAGGTAAGAAGACAAGTGAGTCACTTTAGTAAAAGTTCTTCCAATTACTGCAACTGATTTCTACAGCCAGAATGTTCCCAGAACCTGAAAAGAGGAAGCACTAGAAATGAAAGGCAGAAATACTGACACTCGAGGGCCAGAGCTGGAGAGGGTGGATCTAATGCAGCAAATCCATCAGCGGTTCTCATCGCCATCTTTGAGAAACCTCACAATTTTCCGTGCTTAATAAATGAGTTAAATTGAAAACAAATTTATGACAGTTGTGCATGAGAAAGGTTACATGTGTCCCGAATAATAAAGTCTGTGCACAATATAAATAAAAACATACCATTTTACATTCATAAGATTGACAAACAAAAAGTAAAAGCCTAGGAATATCAAGTGAAGCCAAACACAAAACAAGTTTCCCCACATTTCCTGTGGGAATACAAATTGTTACAACTACTTTAAACAATTGGAAATTCATAGTAAAAATGAAGACAAGCCTCCCCTACAATTTACCAATCCCTCTTCTGGGAACACAGTAAGAGAGCTTCTTCCCAAGAAACCTGTAAACAAATGTATATGGCACTATGCATGTAATTGTACATTGTGGTATTTCCATATGGTAAAGTATTATTCGGCAGGGAAAGTAAGTAGACCAGAGGTAGATATTTCAATACCAGTAAGTTTTAGAAAAATAAAATTGAGTATAGGAAGCTGCAACTATATGTGTAATGCTTTGTTTTGCCAGGAAAATAAAGGGACACGTGGAGAGGGCAAAGGACAACAAAAACTAAACAATCTGAAACACATGCAGAAAAATACCCATATTTTAAAATTTTCCATTGCTGCTTATATTATTTTCTGTCTTTTTTATACGCTTGAAGTACTTGATAATAAAGAAAATATAAAAGGCATAGGAAAAAGTATTCTGAGAAAATACGTCGAAAGGTTTATGGTTATTAGATTTGGTAAGATTTTAAATGACTTTAGTTTTCTTTGTTATATCTGTCCGACCTACCCTCTGCGGGAGGACTGAGCTCGTTCGGAAAAAACCGGACCGCAGGCAAGAAGAAAGTTCTTAAGTTCAGGCTTTATTGAGAGAAAAGAGCCTCCGGGCGTGCCAGCCGGGACAAAAAGGAAAAATGGCCACCCCGCTCAGAGGGGTAGGGTTGTTTTATAGGAGGCTGAAGGGCCGAGGGAGTGGGACGTGAGAAAGCTGAGGTGGTGGGCAACGTTTGGTCAGTTTGAACCACTAGGCGGGAAGCTGGGCGGCGGGGAGCTGGGGAGAGCTGATGAGGCAGAAACCGGGCGGTGGGAAGCCGGGCAGTGCTGATGAGGCAGAAGCGGTGGGAGGGGAGCTGGCAAGTGCTGATAAGGCAGAAGTGGCGGGAGGGCTCGGGCCGGTATGTAAAGTGAGAAATAAGGGAGCCTCTTTGTGGAGGAGGGAGAGAGAGAGAGAGAGCTTTCACGGTAGGGACAGAGTTTTCCAAACATTCCCGACTCCTCAAAGAAAAGAAAAAGAGGGGTCAGGGGCGTCGGTTGTCTCTCTGGCTACTTCCTGCTGACAAGGGTCGACGGGGGGTTCTGAAGAGGTCTCTTTTCTTAAGGAGCCTGGATGTTCGGGGAGAGGTCTGTTTCTTGCACTCGTTCGGGGTAGGGTTGGAGCAGCATCTGGTGGATGGTGACTCGAGTCAGTTCTTGAAAGCGCCACTGTATGAACTGTAGAAAGCAAGGAGCAATAAGTAAGATTAGGCAAATGGCTACTAGGGGCCCAAGCAACGGGGACAAGAGGGTATACATAGAGGAAGACCACCACGCTGTGGCTTCAGCCGAGAACTTCTGATTCTGCAAGCTAGTTTTGAGTTTCTGGAGGCTCTCGATTCGGGTTTCTACTAGGCCGGATTCATTGATGTAGTAACAGCACTCTTCTTGTAGGAAGATACAGGTCCCTCCTCGTTCAGCAGTGAGCAGGTCCAGGGCTCTTCGGTTCTGCAAGGCAACTTGGGCAACTGAGGTGATCTGTCATTGGAGTGATGCTAAAGACTCAGTAGAGTCATCAATAGCTGCTTGGAGTTGTGAGGTCAGTCGGGCTATGGCCAGGTGAGAGTGGACTTGTGCCCCTCCCCCTAATCCTGCTGCAAGTGCTGAACCAGCAAGGGAGACTCCAACGGCAATGGGTAGGAAGGCAGCTCGTTGGGTGCGGCGATGGGGAGTTTGCAGCATCTGGAATTCGGCTGAAGAATATATAGTGAGTCGAGGGACTAGGGTTACTGGGAGGCATAAAAGAGATGAGGAAAGACCGATGTAGAGAGTTTTTGTTAAGGTCCTGTTACACCAAAAAAACGTTCCTCGTGGGGCTGTTATATTAGTGGTTACCCGTATAGTTCTGTTACAGCTAGGGAAGTTTCGGCCTAGGGAATAGCACACAGGTAGCTGTTAAAAATCAGGTGGAGTGTAGAGATCGACTTCCCTGATGGGGGAGAAGGAAGAAGTTGAGGCTGAAAGGTTGAGAGGGATGGGGTAAGGGACTGGAACGAAGGGAGTCTGTCCTAAGAAGGCACACATGAGGCATGAGGTTAGGTCAGTTAGTCCTGAGAGGTTAGCTAACTTGATTCCTTCTTGGAGAAAAGTTAACCAGGAAAACGGAGGCGAATGTGGTTGCAATTGGTCATTCAGAGATTTTTCTTGTAGGCTAATATCAGAGTGGACTTGGTGGACTGTACGTACGTATGCCCGCCAGATGTACAGGTGGGAAGAGGGATATTTGATATCTATGTGGTCATACACGGCAGCTTTCTGGGGGCTTTTCCACCGGTTGTCCCAGGGGTCAGGTATGAGAAGGGAATACCGTGTAGAACCGATAATGGTATTTCCTTCTCCATCTATGTCTGGGATGATTTTGAGCTGAGATCGGGCAGGTACTGTGGACTTGACGGCTATATGTAGTCGACAGTTCATCCAAGTACATCCCATGCAGGAGCGCCAAGGAGTATTATTGCATGCTCCTGATGGTTGGTCATGGTTGAAGCACATGAGAGGTATATCAGTATGGATGTTGCGGAATTTGGTAAAGTTCAGATATATGGCACTTTGGCATCTGGCTGCGGGGCAGTCGGAAGTTGCAAGAAGATGGTTGTGGCTGTATGGGGGGGTATTACAGATGAAGGTGGTTTTGGTATAGTTTTCAGTTAGGAAGAATCTCCATCTGTAGGGGGTGTCGCTGCTAGGCCCTGGTAAGTTTGACAGATAAAGGGCCAGTAGGAACAGCCTTCCCACATAGGGAGGGTCCATGAGGGGCCTTTTTTACCGAAGACAGGTGGACCCAAGATGAAATTTCAGCAATTCTTATAGCTGATGGAATGGTAAGGAGCACTGTGTATGGTCCTTCCCACTTGGGGGCGAGGGGCTTTGGGGAGAGGGACCTGATAAGGACTGCGTCTCCGGGGGAGACTTTCTGTGTATTTTCAGATGGCTGGGTGGGTTGGGGAAGAGAAGCGTTGGCGTGTTCTCGGAGAAGGCTGCGAAGGAGAGTAAAGTAGGGGAGGTAGTTGTCTAGAGGAGCAGTCTCTGGTGGTGGGGGAGTTGAAAGTAGGAAGGGGCGACCGTACAGCAGCTCAAACGGGCTAAGCTGTGATGGGCCCCGGGGGCTTGCTCTTACCCTGGTGAGGGCGATAGGAAGCAAGGTTACCCAGGATTGGCAGAGCTCAAGCATGAGCTTGGTCAGATGCTCCTTTATTAGGCCGTTGGCCCATTCCACCTTACCAGAGGACTGAGGATGGTAGGCAGCGTGTAGCTTCCACTGAATTCCTAGAGAGGTAGAAACGGCATTAATGACTTTGGAGATAAAGGCTGGGCCGTTGTCTGACTGTATGGTAGCTGGGAGTCCAAAGCATGGGATGATGTCTTGAATGAGATGAGTGGCTACAGTCCCGGCAGACTCAGAGGCTGTGGGGTAAGCTTCAATCCAGCCTGAAAAAGTGTCAACAATGGTTAGCAGATACCGGTACTGTTTGTGCTTTGGCATATGGGTGAAATCAATTTGCCAGTCTTGGCCAGGTAGGAACCCGCGTAGCTGATGAAGCTGGCGCCGAGGATGACAGGAACCCTGGGAATTAGTTTTTGCGCAGACAGTACAGGAGGACTGGACTTCCTGTATGGTACTGAGGAGATGGTGAGGGTGAAAAAGTGGGTTGAGGAACCGGTATAAGGCTTTAGGCCCAATGTGGAGTGAATTATGGATGTCTTGGATTATCTGGTACCTTTGCTTTTCAGGGAGGATGAGGAGGTTATGCTTGAAGGCCCACTCATCCCTGAACCGTACCCCGGGGGTAGACTGGAGGGCCTGGAGTTCTGAGGTAGAGTATTGAGGGCTATATGACTTGGACAAGAAACAGAGAGTGGAGGTGGGTGGTGGATGGTTTCTTGCCATGTCTTTAGCTACCCTGTCTGCAAAGGCATTCCCTGCGGCTATGGGTGAGTTCAGGGACTGATGCCCTTTACAGTGGACGATGGCTACCTTGCTAGGGAGTTGAACGGCTTGAATAAGGGCAGCAATGAGTTTTCCATTGAGAACGGGCGTGCCCTTAGTGGTGAGGAAGCCTCGTTCCTTCCAGATCATGCAGTGTGAGTGAGCTATGAGGAAGGCATACTTGGAGTCAGTATATATATTTACTTCTTTGTTCTGGGACCAGGATAGGGCCCGAGTGAGGGCGACTAATTCAGCCTGTTGTGAAGTGGTCCCAAGAGGAAGGGGGCGGGTCTCTATAATTTCAGAGTGAGTTACTACAGCATAGGCCGCTCTCCGTGGGCCGGTGAGATGAGGTATAGAGCTGCCATCAACGAATAGGGTAATGGAGGCAGATGGTAGGGGTTGAGGTAGCAAGTCGGGATGAGGAGACTGGGCTAATTTGAGGATTTCAGTACAGGAATGTAGGGGGCTGGAGTACGGAGGGCAAGGGAGGAGGGTAGCCGGGTTTAATGAGGAGCAGTGAGAAAGAGTGATGTTGGGGTTCTCAATAAACAGTAGGTGAAGCAGTTGAATATGGGAGGGCCCGAGGTGGGGCAGAGAATGTTGACTGAGCAGTTCAGTCAACCTGTGTGAAGAAAAGACTTGGAGTGGGAGTTGTAGATTGATCTTAAGAGCTTCTGTGGTTAGGGTGACGGCGGCAGCTAGGGCTCTAAGACATGGCTGCCATCCTCGCTCAGTTGGGTTAAGTTGTCTAGACAGGTAGGCTATAGGCAGAAGGGTCTTTCCTACTGGTTGGACTAGCACTCCTACAGCTGTATGTTGTTTCTCGTCTGTATATAGTTGGAAGGGTAAGTTGGGATTAGGCGGGACTAGGCTGGTGGAAGTACATAGGGCATTAAGCAGTGACTTGAATGCCCGGTTGACAGAACCTGGTGAGGAGAGTGGTCCCTCGGGGGCTTCTGCAGCAGCATGGTATAGAGGTTTTGCTAGCAAAGCATAATTAGGTACCCAATGGCAGAAAAAACCTACCAGTCCTAGGAAGGAGAGGATTTCTTTTTCTGACTCAGGGGCCTGGAGCGCCTTTAAGGCTTGTAGTCGGTCAATTGTGATGGACCATCGCCCAGGCGTGAGCTGTATACCTAGGTAGGTGACGGTGGGTGAGGCTATTTGTGCTTTGGTTGGTGACACCCGGTATCCCTTATCTCCTAGGAAATTGAGTAGGGCGGTGGTGGCCTGGATGCACTCCTGACGGGTGGGGGAGCAGATAGGAAGGTCATCTACGTATTGGAGGAGGTGAGAGGGCTTGAGGTTGCAGTGAAGTAGGTCAGTGGCGAGTGCCTGGCCGAATAGGTGCGGGCTATCTCGGAAGCCCTGTGGAAGGACTGTCCAGGCCAGTTGTTGGGACATGTTCGTGAGGGGGTCATCCCAAGTGAAGGCAAAGATAAAGTAGGAGTTGGGGTGTAGAGGTATAGTAAAGAAGGCATCCTTTAGGTCTAAGACTGAGAAACAGGTGGTCTCTGGGGGAATGTTAGAGAGAATGGTGTACGGGTTGGGGACAACTGGATGTATGGGAATTACAGTTTCATTGACTA
Source organism: Callithrix jacchus (assembly GCF_049354715.1). Classification (NCBI taxonomy): domain Eukaryota; kingdom Metazoa; phylum Chordata; class Mammalia; order Primates; family Cebidae; genus Callithrix; species Callithrix jacchus. Next base: position 19,416,187 of record NC_133520.1, on the reverse strand, counting down.
AGCGCAAGTCCTGGACTAGTCTATATTGTCCTGAGGGTTTTCGTACTGGGAGGATGGGGGTATTACATGGGGAGTTAATGGGAATTAGGAGGCCTTGACCTTTTAGTTTCTCTTTGATGGGTCGGATACCCATACGGTGGGCTTTAGAGATAGGAAATTGGGGGCGGCAGAGAAAATGAGGTGAGGAGTCTTTAAGGCGGACTTGAACTGGCTGGTGGTGAGTAGCTACAGACGGGTTGTTAATGTCCCAGACCTGAGGGTGGACTCTGGGGAGTAGTTATGATAGGGCTTTTTGGGGTTCAGTGTCTGAGGTGAGGGCTAGGAGAAAGAGACTGTGTGGGTTGGTGGAGGGGAAGGTTATGACGGCCTTCAGCTTTGAAAGGATGTCTCGCCCCAGAAGGGGAACTGGGCAGGTGGGGATTACTAAAAAAGAGTGGGTAAATGGAGTGGAGTTATATGAGCACATGAGTGGTGGGGTTTGGTAGGGGATACTCAGGGTCCCGTCGATTCCCATGACCGAGAACTGGGAAGGAGTGAGACGGCCAGAATAGGAAGGAAGTGTGGAGTAGGTAGCCCCCGTGTCGAGTAAGAACGAGACACTTTTACCCGCTACCTGAATTTTGACCCTTGGCTCGGCAAGGGTAACCGGAGTCGGTAAGCCAGGGCCCCGCTAGTCGTCTAGCAGCCCTAATAGACTGGGGAATGGAGCTCCCTTGGAGGTCGGTTCCTGGCAAGCAGGCTCCTCCCTACTGAGGGTGACCGCCAGCTGCGTAAAGCCAGTGTGTCTGTTTTGAGGTACTGGCACCCTGGGGAAGCTGGGGCAGTCTGACTTCCAGTGTCCCGGGAGCTGACAGATAGGGCAAGGCTTAGTTGGTGGCTGTGGTTGTGGACAGGCTCGGGACCAGTGTCCTTCCTTTCCACATTTGAAACATGCTCCCGGAGGGGCATGGGTTTCGGCCTTGGGCTTCTGGTTCCCTGCCGGCCTTAGAGCCACCACTAGGGCTTGGGTCTGGAGGGCAGCCTTCTGCTTCATGCAAGTTTGGCAGGCAGCCTCAGCTGCATCTTCCCTGGCATTGAATACTTTAAAGGCCATTTTTACCAGGTCTTGGATGGGAGTCTCTGGCCCCTCTTCTGCTTTCTTTAGTTTCTTTCTTATGTCGGGTGCTGATTGGGAGATAAAATGGGAGGCTAATACAGTGGCCCCGTTTTGGGAGGCTGGATCTAGTCGAGTATACTGGACTAGGGCTTCTTTCAAGCAGGCGAGAAAGAGGGCAGGGTTCTCATCAGGTAGTTGGGTGATTTCTCTCAGTTTATCATAGTTTACAACTTTGTTAGATACAGCATCCATTCCCCTGAGGAGGTATCTAATCATGCGGTCCCTCTTGGGTATATCAGACCCTCGATTAGCCTGATAGTCCCATTGGGGGTCTTCACCTGGGATTGCTTCGGGTCCTAGGGGGATCTGGTTATCTATAGCATGGTCTTTATCTGCTTCATTTCTGGCTGCAGCGAGGATGCACTCGTGCTCCTCCACTGTGAGGGTGGAGGAACAGATAAAGCGAATATCATGCCAAGTGAGGCTGTAGGCTTGAGTGAGGTATTGGAATTCCTTAATATAGGTGGACAGGTCGGCTGGGAAGGATCCTAAACGTCTCTCAATTTGGGACAGGTCTTGAAGTGAGAAAGGAACATGGACCCTGACTAAACCTTCCACGCCTGCTACTTCTCGGAGTGGGGCCAGGATAGCTGGCTGGTGAGAGCGGGTGTGGGCCACCACTGGAGAGGCAAGAGAAAGTGCAGCCTCTGAGGGAGGGGGCTCGGAGGGAGTAGAGGAAGAGTGAGGCATGACCTCTGAGGTAGGAGGTGCAGAGGGAGCAGAGGAAGAGTGTGCCGTTTATGGTGACTGGTTGCTGAGATTGGCAGGAGAGGACAGATGTTCAGGCAGATCCTCTGGTGAGGAGTAGGGAGGGGGAGAGGTAGTGGAGGAAGATTTACGAGGGGTTCGAGCCAAGAGGATTTGGTAGGTGGAGCAGGAAGAACATAGGTCGGGGTGCGTATGGAGGTCCCAAAAAGCCTGGACGTAAGGGATTTCATTGTCCTTGCCCGTGCGGCGACAAAAATCGTCGAGATCTCGGAGGGTGTTGAAATCAAAAGTGCGAGTCGGGAGCCAATGTGACTGGTTACTGAGTTTGTATTGGGGCCAAGCCACCTGGGACAGGAAGATAAGCTTTTTCTTTCTGAGGGTTTGGGAATATCCCAATTTGGTAAAATTTCACAGCAAGCACCCAAGGGGGGTGCTCAGAGGTATTTTGGACTCCGAATTTCCCATGGCAAACGCAGCTACAGACTCTTTGGCGCAGATGGGCAGATGCAACGAAAAGGCATCCCCATTCACTGCAAATTCCCCAGAGTACAATTAAGTACGGAAAGGGAAGTGGTCAGAGGGGCATCCCCCGTCTGGTGGCTGTCCCTCGGAAGGCTCCTGAAGCCGGAACAGAAGACTACCTTGGCTCGGTCGAGACTAGGCAAGGAGTCCGTGCGGAACGCCAGAGGGGAGCAACTGCACCATGCCGTAGGAAGAGGAGACGGGAAGTGGAGGAAGGCAAAACAAGAAAAAACTTGGCTTACCTTAATCAGAGCATGGTGGCAGGTCCAGTGTTGGGTAGGTCAGGGAGGGGGGCCGTGGCTGGGCCAACGGCCCCTCCCGTCCCGGGTTTCAGCACCACTTGTCCGACCTACCCTCTGCGGGAGGACTGAGCTCGTTCGGAAAAAACCGGACCGCAGGCAAGAAGAAAGTACTTAAGTTCAGGCTTTATTGAGAGAAAAGAGCCTCCGGGCGTGCCAGCCGGGACGAAAAGGAAAAATGGCCACCCCGCTCAGAGGGGTAGGGTTGTTTTATAGGAGGCTGAAGGGCCGAGGGAGTGGGAAGTGAGAAAGCTAAGGTGGTGGGCAACGTTTGGTCAGTTTGAACAGCTAGGTGGAAAGCTGGGCGGCGGGGAGCTGGGGAGAGCTGATGAGGCAGAAACCGGGCAGCAGAAAGCCAGGCAGTGCTGATGAGGCAGAAGCGGTGGGAGGGGAGCTGGGGAGTGCTGATAAGGCAGAAGCGGCGGGAGGGCTCGGGCCGGTATGTAAAGTGAGAAATAAGGGAACTCCAGTCTCGAGCACACCAGAGAGATCCAGGCGCCGGGCCCCTCCTCCCCGGGCACGCTGGGCGCCACGCCTCCCGCCAGACGGACTGGTGCACTCTACACATCTGGGGTGGGGGCGCAGCACCAAGAGGACGGGGAGAAGCCAACGAAGGAAGGACCCTATGAAACGCACCCTCAAAGCAACCAACCCAGCCACGGAAAAACACGTCTCAGGGCTCTGGTTATCTGACATATGATGAAACTCTATGAAACATAGATTCAGCAAAAATACTGAGAACAAGAACAAAAATAATGATATTAAGAGTTGTTGACTTTTGGATGGAGCTATGAGTGACTTTACATTTATCTCTAAACTCGATTTTTCTATACTGGGCAAATAAAATATTTGTGAAAGCTAGATTAAATAGAAAGCTATAGGTTTTAAATGAAAAGGAATTCAAATAATTTTCCAGCATGATAAATGTTCATATTCCTAAATATGAACTACTTTACAAAAGGACCAGTTATTTTAAAGAAACATTAGATGATTTTTAAAGGAAGTCAGTTATAATACTTCAGTTTATAGTGATACTGAGTGTTTGCTAGCTCCACTAAGCAGGATATTAAGTTAATAGTATATAATATGCCATAAAGAAATTATATGAGCAAAAGGAGAACACAATGATTTTAAGTGGGCTGGTGACCTGAATTTCTTTCAGTGAGGGGAAACATCAGAGTCATTTGATCAATGAAGTGCCTTTTATAAATATTCAGGAAATCTCCTATGAAGGCTTTAAGAAGATGGATTTCTTATTACTTCTGATGTATGTTCCCATGAAATTTTTACCATTGCCACCATGGGCCTGCCCAGCCTAAGAGATGGAAACTGTGAGTCCAGCCCACTGACGCCCACCATCAGTAAGAAGATTGCACACTGAGGAGGCCATGACCAGCCTGCTGACTGAAATCTATACTGTAAAAGGATGATGCTGCTCCAGCAATCCTGAAACCCTGCCCTAGGATCAATGAAAAGTGGTGTCAACCTTAGAATTTCAATATGCCTAGGCAGATAGTTATCTTTAAATATAAGAACAGTATCATTTTCTGGAGAAACCAAAAGAATTCAGAAAAATTCTACAGTAGTCTACTCTGCCCTTCCTCCCCGTTCCGTCTTGTTAGTAACAGCCAAATCCAGGCACAAAGATGTCCTAACTTCTACACCTGAGTTTGCCCACAACGTGTGCTAGGTGATTCATCTTATAGAGCACATATGCAAACAATTATGGGATCTGAAAAATAATAACTCAGGCAGAAACATTAGGAATTAGTGCCCCTAAGTGAACCAGTGGGAAAAAAGGAGGCTTAGAGAGTTTAAACAACTTTCCCCAGTAGCTGATAAGTTACGGTGGCCTTAGACAAGCTGACAAGAGTGGTAGCAAAAAGGCTTCAAGGATTATAAATTGTTCTACTATACGGTTTTAAAAAGGTTTCAAAGGCAAAGAAGAGCAAATGAAGCCATGAATTTTACAATCTACATATTTTTAGCCCTTTCTCTTTTTTGCTTTTCTTGGGTAAACTAATTAGACCCTGCAAACACATTCCCACCCACAATGTTGTCTCCATTGCTTTAGGGCCTCACCTCTGAGCAGCCAGAGGAAATGCAGCTGACCCCTTATCTAGTTAACAACCTTTTATACTCTGCCCTTTCGCTTTGCTTTCTCCATGCCAACATAAGATATACAAAGATTCTTCTGCCTCAAAGATGCCGCAGCTTTCTTCTCAGCTAATTAACCCCAGCTAAAAATAACTGTTCCACATACTCAGAGATATATGGCAATCAAGCAACCAAGTGCCCCTTTTGCCAATGACATGTTTTTAAAAAATATGTTCAATGAGAGGCTCTTTGAAAATTATTCACTTTTTTCTGAGTTGCAAAGGAAAACGAAAGGCAAATTATGGCTCTATAAGCAACTGTTTGCACAGATCCCATTAAGTCGCCATCCACAGGGCTATTGACAACTAGCTCTTTTCTCTTGTCATTTCGCTTACCAGGCAGAAATGATTACAAACTTAATTTCTTTGGGGGGTTATTTAGGTTAGAGAGGGCCCCTTGATAATGCAGAAGTCATAACGGCCACCAGACACAGGAGAACAATAGCTCCCAGTGCTTCCACAATGGAGAGAGAGATAACTGAATGTCATATTCGGAAGAAATTCAAACCATCATTGATTTTTTCGGATGAAAAAACTGAGGCTCAAATAGGTTAGGGGGTTAACCAAAGTCAGTCAGTGTTTTAGTTTCCAGCAAAGCTGAAAGCAGGCGCTAAGCATTGCAACACCTGGTGTCTTCCTTCCTCCCCTCCATCCTGCTGCTAGTAGTGTCAGTGGGAAATACAAGCGAGTTCAAGGAAATGTGGCCTCAGCGAGGAGTACTAAGGACCAAGCACCAATGCATCTTGCCATTTACAACAAATTCCTTAATTACAAGGCTTCATTTATTCACAGAAGCTGCCTCTTTTGTACATAGTCAAACACACACACACACACACACACACACGCACACAGTGTGACAGATAATTTATCATTATCTGAATGCACTCAGGGTGGTCAATTTCAGCCAGAGTGAAGAACAGAGAAAGGCAGGGTCAAGGGCACTATAGAAATAGCTGTTCCTGCTTCACTTTTCAGCCCTCCTTCCCCTCCCATCAGCCCACTTTCATTACTTTTCTCTTTGATGCAAAATCTGAAAATCTTGGTCAGGCAGCTCTGCTTATCAGTGGGTTCTTAATAACCCACTTTTATCAAATTTCATCTGATGGACCCAAAATAGAGTTGATCTTAGCAAAAAGTACCCTTATCAGTCCTAAAATGACACTGTCCCAAAGTGAATAGTGTTAGCAGCCAACTCTCTAGAACCAGAAAGAAGTATGTTTAAATCCTCAATCCATCACTTTCTAGCCATGCTGTCATGTCCAACTCATTCTTCTTAAACAATATCTCACTAAGCACACTAGACTGTAGAAATGCACACAGATAGGGCCTTACCTTTTCTGGCTTTATTCCTGCGAGGCAGCAGTGGATACTAACATATCTGTCACTCCAGTTAATGTAAAGGTTTAACTGGTACAAGTGCTGTGCAGGCAGGTCTCTGGAACAATGAGAGCACCCAGGAGAAGGCTTTGCTTTAGTTACAAAGGTCAGGAATGGTTTCCCCTAGGGAGGGACCGAGATCAGAAGCATGAGTGGGCAGTAAGTGGGCAAAGTAAGGATGATCTGGCATTCCTGGCAAATATGTGGTGCAGGGGGACCTGGAACTTGGCCAGGACAAGATGCTGAGTCTTTGCAGTGCAGAGTAGAGAGGAGGGGCACGCCATGAGGACAGAGAAATGGAAAGAAGACTGTGGCCATGGTGAGGAGGTTTGTCCTCATTCTAAGAAGGACTGGGAGGTACGGGGCATGGTCTGACTTATGTGGAGGACAGACTGGAGACAACATGGACACAGACACACAGGTGGAAGGCCAGGAGGTAATCCACAGAAGGGCTGCAATGAGAATTTTAATGGAAAGAAAAAACAGAAGCTAAGGGATATTTAAGAACTAAAATCAGCAGGCCTGAATGGTAAGTTGGATATGAGAAGTGAGAGAGAAAAGGATAAACCAGAGCTCACTCATAAAACTTTGGCTTGTGTGACTGGATAGGTGGTGGCACCATTTTCTAAAAACCAGAATGTAAGAAGGAGCAGACTAGTGACTTAAACCTCAGAGCCTCAGTTTTCTCATCTGTAAAATGGGAATAGTCCTACATATATCACAATGTTTTTGAAAGCATTAGAAAATATTCCTAGAAAATGAAGCCTTCATACAAAGTGGTGTATGTTTCTCCCCCAAATAAATGGGACCTATTCTTATAGGCTTCTTTTTCTTTATCTGATTGGAAACTCAGGATCTCAGATATTCATTTCTTTTCATCCTCTTCTCTGATGGCTCTACCAAATTGCTGGTTTACTGATCTCATCACCCTAAACAACGTATAGTACTCCATACTAGTCAAATAGGCAAGTTGGCAATTGCTCTTCTGAACAAATTATTGTAAATGTCACTGTTACAGTGCAGCTCATAGTGGCTCACTTGGCTGTTCAAGGGAAAAATTCTTGCAAATGCAGCTCTTATTATTTGCCAAATGTTCATGCACAAATGCATTTATTTTACCAAGAGTGTAGTGTTGGGTCATTTAAGGAGAATGGGAAAACACCACTCACAATTGAAGAGGCAAAATAGCATACATACAGCACTCCAGAGCTTGCAAACCCCTTCATATACACTATACCAATTGTACCTCACACTGACTGCGGAGAGGCTGAGATGACGAGAAAGGGCAGGTATATTTATGATTATTTTTACAAGTAAGGTTAACTTAGACAAAGTAACTGTCTCCAGGTCACAACTCAAGGAAGTAATACATTTCTGTGATGAAAATACAAGTCTTGGGGCTTCTGATTTTATCATGTGTCTATCAAAATCCCCCACCTGCCAACGTTAAGCCATACAATGTAGAACATAAAAACCATACAGCCTCTGAAACAGAGCAGAGGGGCGAGATCAAAACTCATTTGAACTTACATAATCATATTTTATCAATTCTTTATTAGTCCACTATTATCATTGTGGTCGTCATTAATAGACAAGACGTGTTGAGCAACTACTACCTGCCAGACCAAATTGGAAGGACTTCATCTGTGGTTTCACTGAACCTTTACTTTCAACAAAGGTGCTCTTAAAAATCAGAATTATGAAAGTACAGATGAGAAAATGGAAGCCGAGAAGGCTTGAGTTGCCTAAACCTGCTCCTAAATCCTAGCCTTTTCCCAAGGCCACTCTACTAGACTTGCTTCCGTGGGATCTATTGTATTCATAGTCAAATACCAATAAGGCCAAGACAATGAGTACTTTTGAGTTCTTCTGGGTTTTGGGGGAAATTTAAACAATGTCTCCCAATCTCCTGAATGCATTTAATGTATTCGGCCGATTCGATAAGCGAACAGGCATGAACGCTTATCTGAGATGATACCACTCTAGTTTCACTGTAACAGTACATTTTGTCTAGAATATTTCTATCTCAAATGCTGATCCTCATTCTGTTACTTACTGGCTGTATATCGTTGGACAAGTGGCTTAGCAGCTCAGACACTCAATTTAGTAGTCTGTGAAGTAGGGTTGACGATAATTCCAATAGTATAATAAAAGTGGAACCATCTGCAGAAAGCACTTGACATGGTTTCTAGAACATGGTTAGTAAGCCACACATATTAACTATGATTATTTTTTATTTTGATGATCCTTGTGACCACAGAACAGAGGTTAGCTACATTCTACAGAGAGGAAACTGGTTCTAAGATATAAAGTGTTTTGTGTAAATTCACCCAGCTTGATAGAATAAAGATAAGGAAGCACGTCTCCTAAATATGACAGAGAAAATTTTTGTTACTAAAATCTCCAGCAACTCTCTGAGGAGGTGGGTCTTGGTAGCTGAAGAATTCTGAAAGTAGAAGTGGACAGAAGCTAAAATGCTCATTGGGAAAAGATAAGAAATCAAGAAACCTGTAAATGATTCAATAGTGAGCAAAGAGAAAAACAGGGGAGAGGGAGAATATGTTCAAAGGGATTTGAGAAATTTTCTCCCCACACACAATGTAAATTACTATGAAAATACTGTGTTAGAAAAAATACACAAGGCCCTTTTCTACACTATTTTAAAGTATATACACCGTCTCAATATTGGCTGTCTTGTAAAATACAAAAATTCCATATTTATGCAGTTACAGAAAATATAAATACTCTAATTTAACCTTAAAAAATTACTCTGAAGACACTCTGATAGAAAAAATATACAATGCAATTTTCTACTATGTTTCAAAGTAGATGCACCGACTCAATATTCTCTATCTTGTAAAATATGGAAATTCTAATTTTGTGTGGTTACAGAATATATATATACTCATTTTAACACAAATGTTAAACACAAAATTACTAACAATATAAATATTCTCTTTTTACCCCAACGTTAAAAACAAAATTGTTCTGACAATACTCTGTTAGAAAAAATATACAATGCCCTTTTCTATTCTGTTTTAAAGTATATACACCATCTTCATATTCCCTCTTGTAAAACATGGAAATTCTATTATTACGTGAATAGAGAAAATGTAAGTATTTCCTTTTGATTTCAATGTTAAAAACCAAATTACTCTAAAGACACTGTTAGAAAAAATACACAATGCTTTTTTTTATTATCTTTTTTAGTATATACACAATCTCAATATTCTCTCACATGTAAAATACAAAAATTCTAAATTTACGTGGTTAGACACAAATATAAATATTCTCTATGCACCCCAATGTAAAAAACAAAATTGCGTGGAAGATACTCTGTTAAAAAAAAATACAATACTCTTTTCTACTCTCTTATGGTATATATATACCATGTCAATATTCTCTCTCATGTAAAATACTGAAAATCTAAATTTACGCTGTTAGAAATAAATATAAATATCCTCTATGTCCCCGAATGATATAAGCAAAATTGCTCGAAAAATAATCTGTTAGAAAAAATATACAATGCCCTCTTCTACATTCTTTTGGAGTATATACACAATCTCAATATTCTTTGTCATGTAAAATACCAAAATTCTAAATTTACGTGAATAGAAAAACATATAAATATTATCTATTTACCCAAATGCTGAAAGCAAAATTGCTCTAATGATAATCTGTATGAAAAAATATACAATGCCTTTTTCTACACTGTTTTGGAGTATATACACCAAATCAATATGCTCTCTCATTTAAAATATTAAAATTCTAAATCTACGTGGATAGAAAATATATAAATATTATTTATGTACCACAATGTTAAAAGCAAAATAGCTCAAAAGAAAATCTGTTCCAAAAAATATACAATGCCATTTTCTACTCTGTTTTGGAGTATATAAACCATCTCAATATTTCTCTCATGAAAAATATTTAAATTCTCAATTTACTTAGATACAAACAATATAAATATTTTCTATGTACACCAACGTTAAAAGAAAAATTGCACATAATACAGTGTGTAAGAGAAAATATACAATGCCCTTTTTTACTCTTTCTCGGAGTATATACACCAAATCAATAGGCTCTCTCATGAAAAATACCGAAATTCTAAATTTACACGAATAAAAAAAATCTAAATATTATCTAGGCACCCCAATGTTAAAAGAAAAATTGCACTGAATATCATCTATCAGAAAAAATATACAATGCCCTTTTCTACTCTGTTTTGAAGTATATACACCAACTCAATATGCTCTCTCATGTAAAATACCAAAATTGTAAATTTACGTGCATCGAAATGGATCTAAATATTATCTACGCACCACAATGTTAAAAGCAAAATTTCTCTGAATATAATCTGTCAGAAAAAATATAAAATGCCTTTTTCTACTCTGTTTTGGAGTATATACACCAGCTCAATATGCTATCACATGTAAAATACAGAAATTCTAATCTTACACGAACTGAAAAAAATCGAAATATTATCTAGGCACACCAATGATAAAAGCAATATTGCTCTGAATATAATCTGTCATAAAAAATATACAATGAATATTTCTACTCTGTTTTGGGGTATATACACCAACTCAATATGCTCTCCCATGTAAAATACCGAAATTCTGATTTACACGAACCGAAATAAATCTAAATATTATCTAGGCACGCCAATGTTAAAAGCAAAATAGCTCTGAATATTATCTGTCAGAAAAAATATAAAATGCCTTTTTCTATTCTGTTTTGGAGTATATACACCAACTCAATATGCTCTCTCATGTAAAATACGGAAACTCTAATTTTACGGGAATCGAAAAAAATCTAAATATTTTCTAGGCACCAAAATCTTAAAAGCAAAATTGCTCTGATTATAAACTGTCAGAAAAAATATACAATGCCCTTTTCTACTCTGTTTTGGAGTATATGCACCAACTCAATATGCTGTCTCATGTAAAATACCGAAATTCTAATTTTACGCGAATCAAAAAAAATCTAAATATTATCTAGGCACCCCAATGTAAATAGAAAACGGCTCTGAATACAATCTGTCAGAAAAAATGTACAATGCCCTTTTCTACTCTGTTTTGGGGTATATACACCAACTCAATATGCTCTCTCATGAAAAACACCGAAATTCTAAATTTACGCGAATTGAAAAAAAGCTAAATGTAATCTAGGCACCCCAATGTTAACAGCAAAATTGCTCTGAATATAATCTGTCAGGAAAAATATACAATGCCCTTTTCTACTTTGTTTTAAATTATATACACCAACTCAATATGCTCTCTCATGTAAAATACCGAAATTCTAATTTTACGCGAATCGAATAAAATCTAATTACTATCTAGGCACCCCAAAGTTAAAAGCAAAATGGTTCTGAATATAATCTGCCAGAATAAATATACAATGCCTTTTTCTACTCTGTTTTGGCGTATATACACCAACTCAATATGCTGTCTAATGGAAAATACAGAAATTCAAAATTTACGCGAATCGAAAAAAATCTAAATATTTTCTAGGCACCCCAATGTTAAAAGCAAATTTGCTGTGAATATAATCTGTCAGAAAAAATATACAATGCCCTTTCTACTTTGTTTTGGAGTATATACACCAACAAAATATGCTCTCTTATGTAAAATATCGACATTCTAATTTTAGGTGAATCGAAAAAAATCTAAATATTATCTAGGCACCCCAATGTTAAAAGCAAAATTGCTCTGAATATAATCTATCAGAAAAAATATACAATGCCCTTTTCTACTCTGTTTTGCAGTATATACACCAACTGAATATGCTATCTCATGTAAAATACCGAAATTCTAAATTTACGCGAATTGAAAAAAATCTAAATATTTTCTAGGCACCCTAATGTTATAAGCAAAATTACTCTAAATATAATCTTTCAGAAAAAACATACAATGCCCTATTCTACTATGTTTTGGAGTATATACACCAACTCAACTTGCTCTCTCATGTAAAATACCGAAATTCTAATTTTACACGAATCGAAAACAATCTAAATATTATCTAGGCACCCCAATATTAAAAACAATGTTGCTCTGAATATCGTCAGTCAGAAAAAATATACAATGCCCTTGTCTACTCTGTTTTGGAGTATATACACCAACTCAATATGCTCTCTCATGTAAACTACCGAAATTCTAATTTTACGCAAATTGAACAAATTCTAAGTATTATCTCGGCATTCCAATGTTAAAAGAAAATGGCTCTGAATATAATCTGTCAGAAAAAATATTCAATGCCCCTTTCTACTCTTTTTTGGTGTATATACACCAACTCAAACTGCTCTCTCATGTAAAATAGAGAAGTTCTAATTTTATGCGATTTGAAATAAATCTAAATATTATCTAGGCACACCAATGTTAATAGCAAGATTGCTCTGAATATAATCTGTGAGAAAAAATATAAAATGCCTTATTCTATTCTGTTTTGGAGTATAGACACCAACCCCAAATGCTTTCTCATGTAAAATACCGAAATTATAAATTTATGCTAATCGAATGAAATCTAAATATTATCTAGACACCCCAGTGTTGATAGCAAAATTGCTCTGAATATAATCTGTCAGAAAAAATATACAATGCCCTTTTCAACTTTGTTTTGAAGTATATACACCAACTCAATATGCTCACTCATGTAAAATACCGACATTCTAATATTACGCGAATTGAAATAAATCTAAATCTTATATAGGCAACCCAATGTTTAAAGGAAAATTTCTCTGAATATAATCTGTCTGAAAAAATATACAAAATGCCCTTTTTGTGCTCTGTTTTGCAGTATATACAGCAACTCAATATGCAATCTAATGTAAAATACCGAAATTCTAATCTTACATGAACCGAAAAAAACCTAAATACTATCTAGGTACCCCAATGTTAAAAGCAAAATTGCTCTAAATATAGTCTGTCAGAAAAAATATACAATTTTTTTTTCTACTCTGTTTTGGAGTATTTACACCAACTCAATATGCTCTCTCATGTAAAATAGGGAAATTCTAATTTTACGTGAATCGAATAAAATCTAAATATTATGTAGGCACCCCAATGTAAAAAGCATAATTGCTCTGAATATAATCTATCATAAAAAATATACAATGCTCTTTTCTGCTTTGTTGTGGAGTATATACACCAACTCAATATGCTCTCTAAAGGAAAATACCGAAATTTTAAATTTACACTAATCGAAAATCATCTAAATGTTATCTAGGCACCCCAATGTTAAAAGGAAAATTGCTCTGAATATAATCTGTCAGAAAAAATATAGAATGCCATTTTATACTCTGTTTTGGAGTATATACACCAACTCAATATGCTCTCTCATGTAAAATACCGAAATTCTAATTTTACGCGAATCGAACAAAATCTAAATATAATGTTGGCATTCCAATGTTAAAAGAAAATTGCTCTGAATATAATCTGTCAAAAAAAACACACAGTGCCCTATTCTACTTTGTTTTGGAGTATACACCAACTCAATATGCTCACTCATGTAAATACCGAAATTCTAATTTTACGTGAAACGAAAAAATTCTAAATATTATCTAGGTACCCCAATGTTAAAAGCAAAATTGCTCTGAATATAATCTGTCAGAAAAAATATACAATGCTCTTTTCTGCTCTGTGTGGAGTATATCCACGAACTCAATATGCTCTCTCTTGAAAAATACCGAAATTCTAATTATACGTGAATCGAAAAGAATCTAAATATTATCTAGACACCCGAATGTTAAAAGCAAAATTGCACCGAATATAATCTGTCGGAAAAAAATACAATGCCCTTTTATACTTTTTTTTGGAGTATATTCACCAATTCCATATGCTCTCTCATGTAAAATATGGAAATTCTAATTTTACGTGAATCGAAGAAAATCTAAATATTATCTAGGCACCCCAATGTTATAAGAAAATGTCTCTGAATATAATCTGTCAGAAAAAATATATAATGCCATTTTCTACTCTGTTTTGGAGTATCTACACCAACTCAATATGCTTTCTCATGAAAAATACTGAAATTCTAATTTTACACGAATAGAAAAAAATCTAAAAATTATCTAGGCACCCCAATGTTAAAAGCAAAATTGCTCTGAATATATTCTGTCAGCAAAAATATACAATGCCACTTTCTAATTTGTTATGGAGTATATATACCAATTCAATATACTCTCTCTGTAAAATACCGAAATTCTAAATTTACGCGAATCGAAAAACATCTAAATATTATCTAGGCACTTCAATGTTAACGCAAAATTGCTCTGAATATAATCTGTCAAAAAATATAAACAATGCCCTTTTCTACTCTGTTTTAAACTATATACACCAACTCAATATGCTCTCTTCATATAAAATACCGAAATTCTAATTTTATGCTTATCGAAAATAATCTAAATATTACCTGGGCACCCCAATGTTAAAAAAAATGGCTCTTAATATAATCTGTCAGAAAAAATATACAATGCCCCTTTCTCCTCTGGTTTCGAGTATATACACCAGCTAAATATGCTCTCTCATGTAAAATACTAAAATTATAAATTTACGCTAATTGAATGAAATCTAAATATTAACTATGCACCCCAACGTTAAAATCAAAATTGCTCTGAATATATTTTCTCAGAAAAAATATCCAATGCCCTTTTCTACACTGTTTTGGAGTATATACACCCACTCAATATGCTCTCTCATGTAAAATATGGAAATTCTAATTTTACGCGAATCGAAAAATATCAAGTAGTATCTAGGCACCCCAATGTAAAAAGAAAAATTGCTCTGAATATGATCTGCCAGAAAAAATATACAATGTTCTTTTCTGCTTTGTTTTCGAGTATGTACACCAACTCAATATGCTCTCTTATGGAAAATACCGAAATTGTAAATTTACACAAATCGAAAAAAATCTAAATATTATCTAGGCACCCCAATGTTAAAAGGAAAATTGCTCTTAATATAATCTGTCAGAAAAAACATACAATGCGCTTTTCTACTTTGTGTTGAAGTATATACACCAACACAATATGCTCTCTCATGTAAAATACAAATATTATAAATTTACAAGAATCGAAAATAATCTAAATGTTATCTAGGCACCCCAATGTTAAAACAAAATTGCTCTGACTTTACTCTGTCAGAAATAATATACAATGCCCTATTTTACTCTGTTTTGGAGTATATACACCAACTCAATATGCTCTCTCATGTAAAATACCGATATCCTAAATTTACGTGAATCAAAAAAAATCTAAATATTATCTAGGCACCCCAATGTTAAAAGCAAAATTACTCTGAATATACCCTGTCAGAAAAAATATACAATGCCTTTTTCTACTCTGTTTTGGAGTATATACACCAACTGAATATGCTCTCTCATGAAAAATACCAGAATTCTAATTTTACATGAATCGAAAAAAACGTAAATATTATCTAGGCACCCCAATGTTAAAAGCAAAATTGCTCTGAATGCAATCTGTCAGAAACAATATACAATGCTCTTTTCTGCTCTGTTGTGGAGTATATACACCAACTCAATATGCTCTCTCTTGTAAAATAACAAAATTCTAATTATACGCGAATCGACAAAAATCTAAATATTATCTAGACTCCCCAATGTTAAAAGCAAAATTTCTCTGAATATAATCTGTCAGAAAAAATGTACAAAGCCATTTTCTACTCTGTTTTGGAGTATATTCACGAACTCAATATGCTCTCTCATGTAAAATACCGAAATCCTAATTTTACATGAATCGAATAAAATCTAAATATTATCTAGTCACCCAATGTTAAAAGCAAAGTTGCTCTACATATAGTCTGTCAGAAAAGATATACAATTATTATTTCTACTCTGTTTTGGAGTATATACACCAACTCAATATGCTCCCTCATGTAAAATACGGAAATTCTAATTTTACGCAAATCAAACAAAATCTAAATATTATCTTGGCATTCCAATATTAAAAGAAAACTGCTCTGAATATAATCTGTCAGAAAAAATATACAATGCCCTTTTCTACTCTGTTTTGGAGTATATTCACAAACTCAATATGCTCTCTCATGTAAAATTCGGAAATTCTAAATTTACGTGAATCGAAAAAAATCTAAATATTATATAGGCATTCAAATGTTAATAGGAAAATTACTCTGAATATAGTCTGTCAGAAAAAATATACAATGCCCTTTTCTACTCAGTTTTCGAGTATATACACAACCTCAATATGCTCTCTCATTTAAAATACCGAAATTCTAAATTTACGCAAATTGAAAAAAATCTAAATATTATCTAGGAACCCCAATGTTAACAGCAAAATTGCTCTGAATATATTCTGTCAGAAAAAATATAAAATGCCCTTTTCTACTTTCTTTTAACGTATATACAACAACTCAATATGCTCTTTCATGTAAAATGAGGAAATTATATTTTTACGCGAATCGAGAAAAATCTAAATATTATCTAGGCACCCCAATGTTAATAGAAAATGGCTCTGAATATCATCTGTCAGAAAAAATATACAATAATTTTTTTACTAACTTTTGGAGTATATACACGAACTCAATACGCATTCCCATGTAAAATACCGAAATTCTTATTTTACACAAATCGCAATCTAAATATTATCTAGCACCCCAATGTTAAAAGCAAAATTGTTCTGAATATAATCTGTCAGAAAAAATATACAATGCGTTTTTCTACTCTGTTTTGGAGTATATACTCCAACTCAATATGCTCTCTCTTGTAAAATACGGAAATTCTAATTTTACACAAATCGAATAAAATCTAATTATTATCTAGGCACCCCAATGTTAAAAGCAAAATTGCTCTGAATATAATCTGTCAGAAAAAATATACAATGCCCTACTCTACTTTGTTTTGGAGTATATACTCCAACTCAATATGCTCTCTCATGTAAAATACCAGAATTCTAAATTTACACGAATTGAAAAAAATCTAAATATTATCTAGGCACCCCAATGTTAAAGCAAAATTGTTTTGAATATAATCTGTCAGAAAAAATATACAATGCGTTTTTCTACCCTGTTTTGGAGTATATACTCCAACTCAACATGCTCTCTCTTGTAAAATACGAAAATTCTAATTTTACATGAATCGAGAATAATCTAATTATTATCTAGGCATCCCAATGTTAAAAGAAAAATTGCTCTGAATATAATCTGTCATAAAAAATATACAATGCCCTTTTCTAATCTGTTTTAGAGTATATACAACAACTCAATATACTCTCTCTTCTAAAATAACGAAATTCTAATTTCACGCGAATTGAAAAAAATCTAAATATTAACTAGGCACACCAATGTTAATAGAAAATGGCTCTGAATAGAATCTGTCAGAAAAAATATACAATGTCCTTTTCTACTCTGTTTTGGGGCATATACACCAACTCATGCTCTCTCATGTAAAATACAGAAATTCTAAATTTACACGAATCGAAAAAAATCTAAATATTACCTACGCACCCCAATGTTAAAAGCAAAATTGCTCTGAATATAATCTTTCAGAAAGAATATACAATGCCCATTTCTACTCTGGTTTGTAGTATATACACCAACTCAATATGCTCTTTCATGTAAAATACCGAAATTCTAATTTTATACAAACCGAAAAAAATCTAAATATTATCTAGGCACCCCAATGTTAAAAGCAAAATTGCTCTGAAAATAATCTGTCAGAAAAAATATACAATGCCTTTTTCTACCCTGTTTTGAAGTATATACACCAACTCAATATGCTCTCCATGTAAAATACCGAAATTCTAATTATTCGCGATACAAAAAAAATCTATATATTATCTAGGTACCCCAATGTTAATAGAAAATGGCTGTTAATATAATCTTTCAGAAAAAAAGGTACAATGCCCTTTTCTACTCTGTTTCGGTGCATATACAAGAACTCAATAAGCTCTCTCATGAAAATACCGAAATTCTAAATTTACGCGATTTGAGAAAAATCTAAATATTATCTAGGCACCCCAATGTTAAAAAGCAAAATTTTTCTTAATATAATCTGTCAGAAAATATATACAATGCCGTTTTCTACTCTATTTTGGAGTATATAAACCAATTCAATATGCTCTGTCATGTAAAATACTGAAATTTTAATTTTACGCGAATCCAAAAAAATCTAAATATTATTGAGGCACCCCAATGTTAAAAGAAAAATAGCTCTGAATATAATCTGTCAGAAAAAATATACAATGCCCTTTTCTACTCTGTATTTGAGTATATAAACCAACTCAATATGCTCTCTCATGTAAAATACCAAAATTCTGATTTTACGCGAATTGAATAAAATCTAAATATTATCGAGGGACCCCAATGTTCATAGAAGATGGCTCTGAATATAATCTGTAAGAAAAAATGTACAATTCCTTCTTCAACTCTGTTTTGGAGTATATACACCAACTCAATATGCTCTCTCATGTAAAATACCAGAATTCTAAATTTACACGAATCGAAATAAATCTAAATATTATCTAGGCACCCCAATGTTAAAAGCAAAATTGTTCTGAATATAGTCTGTCATAAAAAATATACAATGCGTTTTTCTACCCTGTTTTGGAGTATATAATCCAACTCAATATGCTTTCTCTTGTAAAATACGGAAATTCTAATTTTACACGAATCGAATAAAATCTAATTATTATCTAGGCACCCCAGTGTTAAAAGAAAAATTGCTCTGAATATAATCTGTCAGAAAAAATATACAATGCTCTTTTCTACTCTGTTTTGGAGTATATACACCAACTCAATATACTCTCTCTTATAAAATAACAAGATTCTAATTTTACGTGAATCGAAAAAAATCTAAATATTAACTAGGCACCCCAATGTTAATAGAAAATGGCTCTGAAAAGAATCTGTCAGAAAAAATATACAATGCCCTTTTCTACTCTGTTTTGGGGTATATACACCAACTCAATATGCTCTTACATGTAAAATATCGAAATTCTAAATTTACGCAAATCGAAAAAAATCTAAATATTATCTAGGCACCCCAATGTTAAAAGCAAAATTGCTCTGAATATAATCTTTCAGAAAAAATACACAATGCCCTTTTCTACTCTGTTTTGCAGTATATACACCAACTCAATATGCTCTTACATGTAAAATACCGAAATTCTAATTTTACACAAACCGAAAAAAATCTAAATATTATCTAGGCACCCCAATGTTAAAAGCAAAATTGCTCTAAAAATAGTCTGTCAGAAAAAATATACAATGCCCTTTTCTACTCTGTTTTGGAGTATATACACCAACTCAATATGCTCTCCCATGTAAAATACAGAAATTCTAATTTTTCGCGATACAAAAAAAATCTATATAGTATCTAGGCACCCCAATGTTAATAGAAAATGGCTCTTAATATAATCTTTCAGAAAAAATGTACAATGCCCTTTTCTACTCTGTTTTGGTGTATATAAACGAACTCAAATTAACTCTCTCATGAAAATACCTAAATTCTAAATTTATGCGATTCGAGAAAAATCTAAATATTATCTAGGCACCCCAATTTTAAAAGCAAAATTGTTCTGAATATAATCTGTCAGATAAAATATACAATGCCCTTTCCTACTCTGTTTTGGAGTATATACATCAACTCAATATGCTCTCTATTGTAAAATACGAAAATCCTAATTTTACATGAATCGAATAAAATCTAAATATTATCTAGGCACCCCAATGTTCATAGAAGATGGCTCTGAATATAATCTGTCAGAAAAAATGTACGATTTTTTCCTCTACCGTTTTGGAGTATATACACCAACTCAATATACTCTTTCATGAAAAATACCGAAATTCTCATTTTACTCGAATAGAATTAAATCTGAATATTATCTAGGCACCCCAATATTAAAAGCAAAATTTCTCTGAATATAATCTGTCAGAAAAAATATACAATGCCCTTTTCTACTCTGTTTTGGAGTATATACACACACTCAATATGCTCTCTCATGTAAAATACAGAAATTCTAAATTTACGTGCATCGAAAAAAATCTAAAAAGTACCTAGGCAACTTAATGTTAAAATCAAAATTGCTCTAAATATAATATGTCAAAAAATTATAAAATTTCTTTTTCTACTCTGTTTTTCAGTATATATACAAACCCAATATGCTCTCTCAGGTAAAATACCGAAATTCTAATTTTACGTGAATTGAATAAAATCTAATTATTATCTAGGCACCCCAATGTTAACAGCAAAGTTGCTCTGAATATAATCTGTCAGAAAAAATATACAATGCCCTTTTCTACTCTGTTTTGGAGTATATACACCAACTCAATATGCTCTCCCATATAATATAACGAAATTCAAATATTTCACGATACAAAAAAATCTAAATATTATCAATGTTAATAGAAAATGGTTCTTAATATAATCTTTCAGAAAAAATGTACAATGCTTTTTTCTACTATGTTTTGGAGTATATACACGAACTCAATATGCTCTCTCATGAAAATATCGAAATTCTAAATTTACGTGATTCCAGAAAAATCTAAATATTATCTAGGCACCCTAATGTTAAAAGCAAAATTTTTCTGAATATAATCTGTCAGAAAAAATATACAATGTGCTTTTATACTCTTTTTTGGAGTATATAAACCAACTCAATATGCTCTGTCATGTATAATACTGAAATTCTAATTTTATGCAAATCCAAAAAAATCAAAATATTATCTAGGCACCCCAGTGTTAAAAGAAAAATTGCTCTGAATATCCTCTGTAAGAAAAAATATACAATGCCCTATTCTACTCTGTTTTGGAGTATATACAACTCAATATGCTCTCTCATGTAAAATATAAAAATTCAAATTTTACGTGAATAGAAAATAATCTAAATATTAACTGGGAACCCCAAGGTTAAAAGCAAAATTGCTCTGAATATAATCTGTCAGAAAAAATATACAATGCCCTTTTCTACTCTGTTTTGGAGTATATACACCAACTCAATATGCTCTCACTTGTAAAATACGGAAATTCTAATTATACACGAATCGAATGAAATCTAAATATTATCTAGTTACCCCAGTGTTCATAGAAAATGTGTCTGAATAAAATCTGTCAGAAAAAATGTACAATTCCCTCATCTACTCTGTTATGGAGTATATACACCAACTCAATATGCTCTTTAAAGAAAAATACCGAAATTCTAATTTTACTCGAATAGAATTAAATCTGAATATTATCTAGGCACCCCGATGTTAAAAGAAAAATTGCTCTGAATATAATCTTTCAGAAAAACTATATAGAATGCCCTTTTCTACTCCGTTTTTTAGTATATATACCAACTCAATATGCTCTCTCAGGTAAAATTCCGAAATTCTAATTTTGCACGAATCGAATAAAATCTAATTATTATCTAGGCACTCCAATGTTAAAAGCAAAATTGCTCTGAATATAGTCGGTCATAAAAAATAAACAATGCCCTTTTCTACTCTGTTTTGGAAAATATACACCAACTCAATATGCTCTCCCATGTAGAATACAGAAATTCTAATTTTACGCGAATTGAAAAAAATCTAAATATTATCTAGGCACTCCAATGTTAACAGCAAAATTGCTCTGCATATAATCTGTCAGAAAAAATATACAATGCCCTTTTCTACTCTTTTTTAAAGTATATACACCAACTCAATATGCTCACTCATGTAAAATACCAAAAGGCTGAATTTACGCGAATCGAAAAAAATCTAAATGTGATCTAGGCATCCCAAAGTTAAAAGCAAAATTGCTCTGAATATAATCTTTCAGAAAAAATATACAATGCCCTATTCTACTGTGTTTTGGATTATATACACCAACTCAGTATGCTCTCTCATGTAAAATACCGAAATTCTAAATTTACATGAATCGAAAAAAATCTAAATATTATCTAGGCACCCCAATGTTAAAAGCAATATTGCTCTGAATATAATCTGTCAGAGAAAATATACAATGCCCTTTTCTACTTTGTTTTGGAGTATATACACCAACTCAATATGCTCTCTCATGTAAAATACCGAAATTCTAATTTTACACGAATTGAAAATAATCTAAATAATATCTAGCCGCCCCAATGGTAAAAGAAAATTGCTCTGAATATCATCTGTCAGAAAAAATATACAATGCTTTTTTCTATTCTGTTTTGGAGAATATACACCTACTCAGTATGCTCTCTCATGTAAAATACAGAAATTCTAATTTTACGCGAATTGAAAAAAATCTAAATATTATCTAGTCACTCCAATGTTAACAGCAAAATTGCTCTGAATATAATCTGTAAGAAAAAATATACAATGCCCTTTTCTACTCTTTTTTAAAGTATATACACCAACTCAATATGCTGTCTCATGTAAAATACCGAAAGGCTGAATTTACGCTAATCGAAAAAAATCTAAATGTGATCTAGGCATCCCAATGTTAAAAGCAAAATTGCTCTGAATATAATCTTTCAGAAAAAATATACAATGCCCTTTTCTACTCTTTTTTATAGTATATAGAACAACTCAATATCCTTTCTCATGTAAAATACCGAAATTCTAATTTTACGTGAATTGAAAAAAATCTAAATAATATTTAGGCGCCCCAACCTAAAAGAAAATGGCTCTGAATATAGTCTGTTAGAAAAAATATACAATGCCTTATTCTACTCTGTTTTGGAGTATATACACCAACTCAGTATGCTCTCTCATGTAAAATACCGAAATTCTAAATTTACGTGAATCGAAAATGATCTAAATATTATCTAGGCACCCCAATGTTAAAAGCAATATTGCTCTGAATATAATCTGTCAGAGAAAATATACAATGCCCTTTGCTACTCTGTTTTGGAGTATATACACCAACTCAATATGGTCTCTCATGTAAAATACCGAAATTTTAATTTTACGCGAATCGAAAAAACTCTAAATAATATCTAGCCACCCCAAAGGTAAAAGAAAATTGCTCTGAATATAATCTGTCAGAAAAAATATACAATGCCCTTTTCTACTCTGTTTTGGAGTAAATACACCTACTCAGTATGCTCTCTCATGTAAAATACCGAAATTCTAATTTTACGCGAATCGAAAAAAATCTAAATAATATCTAGGCACCCCAAATTTAAAATAAAATGGCTCTGAATATAGTCTGTTAGAAAAAATATACAATGCCTTATTCTACTCTGTTTTGGAGTATATACACCAACTCAGTACGGTCTCTAATGTAAATACCGAAATTCTAATTTTATGTGAATCTATAAAAATCTAAATATTATCTAGGAACCTCAATGTTAAAAGCAAAATTGCTTGTAATATAGTCTGTCAGAAAAAATATACAATGCCCTTTTCTACTCTGTTTTGGAGTATATACACCAACTCTGTATGCTCTGTAATGTAAAATACAGAAATTCTAATTTTACGTGAATCAAAAAAAATCTAAATAATATCTAGGCGCCTCACAGTTAAAAGAAAATGGCTCTGAATATAGTCTTCTACAAAAAATATACAATGCCTTATTCTACTATGTTTTGTAGTATATACACCAACTCAGTATGCTCTGTCATGTAAAATACCGAAATTCTGATTTTACGTGAATTGAAAAAAATCTAAATATTATCTAGGCACCCCAATGTTAAAAAAAAAAATTGTTCTGAATATGATCTGTCAGAAAAAATATACAATGCCCTATTCTACTCTGTTTTGGGGTATATACAACAACTCCATATGCTCTCTCATGTAAAATACAGAAATTCTATATTTAAGCAAATCGAAAAGAATCTAAATATTATCTAGGCACCCCAAATTTAAAAGCAAAATTACTCTTAGTATAGTCTGTCAAGAATAATATACAATGCTCTTTTCTACTTTTTTTTGTAGTATATACAGCAAATCAATATGCTCTCTCATCTAAAATACTGAAATTCTAATTTTACGCGAATCGAAAAAAATCTAAATAATATCTAGGCGCCCCAATGATAAAAAAAAAATGGCTCTGAATATAATCTGTCAGACAAAATATACAATGCCCTTTTCTACTCTCTTTTCATGTATGTACACCCACTCAATATGCTCTCCCATGTAAAATACCGAAATTCTAATTTTACGTGAATCGAGAAAAGTCCAAATATTATCTAGGCACCCCAATGTTAAAAACAAAATTGCTCTGAATATTATCTGTCAGATAAAATATATAATATCTCTTTCTACTGTGTTTTGGTGTATATACACGAACTCAATATGCCCTCTCATGTAAAATACCAAAATTCTAATTTTACATGAATCGAAAAAAATCTGAATATAATCTAGGCACCCCAATGTTAAAAGAAAATAAATCTGAATATAATCTGTCATAAAAAATATACACTGCTATTTTCTACTCTGTTTTGGATTATATACACGAACTCAATACTCTCTCTCATGTAAAATGCCGAAATTCTAATTCTACAAGAATCGAAATAAAACTAAATAATATCTAGGCACCCCAATGTTAAAAGGAAAACTGCTGTGAATAAAATCTGTCAGTAAAAATATACAATGACCTTTTCTACTAT
Source organism: Callithrix jacchus (assembly GCF_049354715.1). NCBI lineage: Eukaryota > Metazoa > Chordata > Mammalia > Primates > Cebidae > Callithrix > Callithrix jacchus. The sequence continues at coordinate 19,391,440 of NC_133520.1, read as the reverse complement.
GTTTTGGAATATATACACCAACTCAATATGCTCCCTCATGAAAAATACCGAAATTCTAATTTTACAGAAATCGACAAAAATCTAAATATTATCTAGGCATTTCAATGTGAGAAGGAAATGGCTCTGAATATAATTTGTCAGAAAAAATATGCAATGCCCTTTTCTACTCTGTTTTGGAATATATAAACCAACTCAATATGCTCTCGAATATAAAATATCGAAATTCAAATTTTACGTGAATAGAAAATTATCTTTATATAATCTAGGCATCCCAATGTTTAAAGCAAAATTGCTCTGAATATAATATCTCAGAGAAAATATACAATGCTTTTCTCTACTGTGTTTTGGAATATATACACCAACTCAATATGCTCTCTCATGTAAAATACCGAAATTCTAATTTTACGTGAATCGAAAAAAATCTAAATATTACCTAGTCTCCCCAACATTAAAAGCAAAATTTCTCTGAATATAATCTGTCAGAAAACATATACAATGCTTTTCTCTACTCAGCTCTGGAGTATATACCCCAACTCCATATGCTCTCTCATGTAAAATACGGAAATTCTAAATTAACGTGAATCGAAAGAAATCTAAATATTATCTAGGCACCCCAATGTTAAAAGCAAATTTGCTCTGAGTATAATCTGTCAGAAAAAATATGCAATGCCCTTTTCTACTTTGTTTTGGAATATATACACCAACTCAATATGCTCTCTCATGTAAAATACCGAAATTCTAATTTGACATGAATCGATAAATATTTAAATATTATCTAGGCACCACAATGTTAAAAGCAAAATTCCTCTTTACATAATCTGTCAGAAAAAATACAAACTGCCCTTTTCTACTCGGTTTTGGAGTATATACACCAACTCAATATGCTCTCTCATGTAAAATACGGAAATTCTAATTTTATGAGAATTGAAAAAAATCTAAATATTATCTAGGTACGCCAATGTTAAAAGAAAAATTGCTGTAAATATAATCTGTCAGAAAAATGTACAATGCCGTTTTCTACTCTGTTTTAAAGTATAAACACCAACTCAATATTTTCATTCATGTAAAATACTGAAATTCTAGTTTTACTCGAATCAAAAAAAATCTAAATATTATCTAGGCACCCCAATGTTAAAAGAAAATGGCTCTGAATATAATCTGTCAGAATAAATATTCAATGCCCTTTTCTACTCTGATTTAGAATATATACACCACTCAATATACTTTCTGATGGAAAAAACAGAAATTCAAATTTTACCCGAATCGGAAACATCTAAATATTATCTAGGGACCCCAAGGTTAAAAGCAAAATTTCTCTGAATATACTCTGTCAGAAGAAATATACAATGCCCGTTTCTACTGTGTTTTGCAGTATATACACCAACTCAATAGGCTATCTCATGTAAAATACCAAAATTCTAAATTTACGCGAATCGAAAAAATTCTAAATATTATCTATGCACCCCAAGCTTAAAAGCAAAGTTGCTCTGAATATAATCTGTCAGAGAATATACAAAATGCTCTTTTCTACACTGTATTGGAATATATACACCAACTCAATATGCTCTGCCATTTAAAATACCGAAATCCTAATTTTACATGAAGTGAAAAAAATCTAAATATTACCAATGCAGCTCAATGTTATAAGAAAAATTGCTCTGAATATAATCTGTCAGAAAAAATATACAATGCGCTTTTCTACTCTGTTTTGGAGTATATACACCAAATCAATATGCTCTCTCATGTAAAACACAGAAATTCAAATTTGATGCGAATCGAAAAATATCTAAATATTATGTAGGCAGCCCAATGTTAAAAGCAAAACTGCTCTGAATATAATCTGTCAGAAAACATATACAGTGCCTTTTCTACTCTGTTTTGGAGAATAAACACCAAGTCAATATTCTCTCTCATGTAAAATACCAAAATTCAAATTTTACACAAATCGAAAAAAATCTAAATATTATCTAGGCACCCAAATGTTAAAAGAAAATGGCTCTGAATATAATCTGTCAGAAAAGATATACAATGCCCTTTTCTACTCTGATTTAGAGTACATACACCACTCAATATACTTACTCATGGAAAATACAAAAATTCTAATTTTACCCGAATCGAAAAAATCTAAATATTATCTAGGCACCCCAATGTTAAAAAAAAATTACTCTGAATATAATGTGTCAGAAAAAATATACAATGCCCTATTCTACTCTGTTTTGGAATATATACACCAACTCAATATGCTCTCTCATTTAAAATACCGAAATTCTATATTTACGTGAATCAAAAAAAATCTAAATATTATCTAGGCCACCCAATGTTAAAAGCTAAATTACTCTGAATATAGTCTGTCAGAAAAAATACACAATGCCGTTTTCTAGTCTTTTTTGGAGTATATACACCAACTCAATATACTCTCTAATGTAAAATACAAAAATTCTAATTTTACCTGAATTGAAACCAATGTAAATATTATCTAGGCACCCCAATGTTAAAAGCAAAATTGCTCTGAATATAATCTTTCAGAAAAAATATAAAATGCCCTTTTCTAGCTTGTCTTGGTGTATATACACCAACTCAGTATGCTCTCTCATGTAAAATTCAGATATTTTAATTTTACCTGAATCGATAAAAAACTAAATATTATGAAGGCACCCCAATGTTAAAAGCAAAATTGCTCTGAATATAATCAGTTAAAAAATATACAATGTTCTTTCTCTACTCTGTTTTGGAGTATATACACCAACTCAATATGCTCTCTCATGTAAAACACAAAAATTCTAATTTTACCTGAATCGAAAAAGATGTAAATATTATCTAGACACCCCAATGTTAAAAGCAAAATTGCTCTGAATATAAACTTTCAGAAAAAATATACAATGCCCTTTTCTACTTTGTCTTGGTGTATATACACCAACTCAATACGCTCTCTGATGTAAAATACCGAAATACTAATTTTACACGAATCGAAAAAAATCTAAATATTATCTAGGCACCCAAATGTTGAAAGAAAATGGCACTGAATACGACATGTCAGAACGAATATACAATCCCTTTTTCTAATCTGTTTTGGAGTATATACGTCAACTCAATATTCCCTCTCATGTAAAATACCGAAATTCTAATTTTTCACGAATCGAAAAGAATCAAAATATTATCTAGGCACCCCAATGTAAAAAGCAAAATTTCTCTGAATATAAACTGTCAGAGAAAATATACAATGCCATTTTCTACTCTGTTTTGGAGTATATACACCAACTAAATATGCTCTCTCATGTAAAATACAGAAATTCTAATTTTACACGAACCGAAAAAAATCTAAATATTATCTAGGCACTCCAATGTTAAATGCAAGACGGCTTTGAGTATAATCAGTTAGAAAAAATATACAATGCCTTTTTCTATTTTTTTGGATTATATACACCAAGTCAATATGCTGTCTCATGTAAAATACTGATATTTTAAATTTACGTGAATCGAAAAAAATCTAAATATTACCTAGGCATCCCAATGTTAAAAGCAAAATTGCTCTGAATATAATCTGTCAGAAAAAATATACAATGCTTTTCTCTACTCTGTTTTGGAGTATATACACCAATTCAATATGCTCTCTCATGTAAACTACCACAATATAAATTTTACGTGAATCGAAAAAAATCTAAATATTACCTAGGCAGCCCAATGTTAAACGAAAAATTGCTCTGAATATAATCTGTCAGAAAAAATTTAAAATGTCCTTTTCTACTTTGTTTTGGAATATATACACCAACTCAATATGCTCTATCATGTAAAATACAGAAATTCTAAATTTTCACAAATCGAAAAAAATCGAAATATTATCTACGCACCCCAATGTTAAAAGCAAATTTGCTCTAAGTATAATCTGTCAGAAATAATATAAAATGCCCTTTTCTACTCTGCTTTGGAGTATATACGCCAACTCAATATGCTTTCTCAAGTAAAATACAGAAATTTTAAATTTACGTGAATCGAAAAATATCTAAATATTATCTAGGCACCCCAATGTTAACAGCAAAATTGCTCTTAATATAATCTGTCAGAGAAAATATACAATGCTTTTCTCTACTCTGTTTTGGAGAATATAAACCAACTCAATATGCTCTCTCATGTAAAATACCGAAATTCTAAATTTACGCGAATCGAAAATAATCTAAATATTATCTAGGCACCCCAATGTTAAAAGCAAAATTGCTCTGAATAAAATATGTCAGAAAAAATATACAATGCCTTATTCTACTCTGTTTTGGAGAATATAAACCAACTCAGTATGCTCTCTCATATAAAATACAGAAATTCTAAATGTAAGCAAATTGAAAAAATACTAAATATTATCTAGGCACCCCAATGTTAAAAGAAAAATTGCTTCGAATATAATCTGTCAGAAAAAATATACAATGACCTTTTCTACTCTGTTTTGGAGTATATACACCAACTCAATATGCTCTCTGATGTAAAATAACGAAATACTAATTTTACACGAATCGAAAAAAATCTACATATTATTTAGCCACCCAAATGTTAAAAGAAAATGGCTCTGAATACCATACGTCAAAAAGAATATACAATGCTTTTTTCTACTCTGTTTTGGAATATATACACCAACTTAATATGCTCTATCATGTAAAATACTGAAATTCTAATTTTTCGCGAATCCAAAAACATCTAAATATTATCTAGGCACCCCAATGTAAAAAGCAGAATTTCTCTGTATATAATCTGTCAGTGAAAATATACAATGCCATTTTCTACTCTGTTTTGGAGTATATACACCAATTCAATATGCTCTCTCATGTAAAATACAGAAATTCTAATTGTACCTGAATCGAGAAAAATGTAAATATTATCTAGGCACCCCAATGTTAAAAGCAAAATTGCTGTGAATATAATCTATAAGAAAAAATATACAATGCCCTTTTCTACTTTGTCTTAATGTATATACACCAACTCAATATGCTCTCTCATGTAAAATACCGAAATTCTAATTTTACGTGAATCGAAAAAAATCTAAATATTATCTAGGCATCCCAAGTTTAAAAGAAAATGGCTCTGAATATAATCTCTCAGAAAAAATATACAATGCCTTATTCTACTCTGTTTTGGAGAATATAAAGCAACTCAATATGCTCTCTCATGTAAAATATCAAAATTCTAATTTGACACGAATCGAAAAATATCTATATATTATCTAGGCACCCCAATGTTAAAAGCAATATTGCTCTTAATATGGTATGTCAGAAAAAATATACAATGCCCTTTTCTACTCGGTGTTGGTGCATATACAACAACTCAATATGCTCTCTCATGTAAAATACCGAAATTCTATATACACGCGAATCGAAAAAAATCTAAATATTATCTAGGCACTCCAATGTGGAAAGAAAATGGATCTGAATATAATCTGTCAGAAAAAATATACAGTTACCTTTTCTACTCTGTTTTGGAGTATATACACCAACTCAATATGCTCTCTTCTGTAAAATACCGAAATTCTAAATTTACGCTAATCAAATGAAATCTAAATATTATCTAGGCACCCGAATGTTAATAGCAAAATTTCTCTGAATATAATCTGTCAGAGAAAATATAAAATGCCCTTTTCTACCCTGTTTTGGAGTATATACACCAACTCAATATGCTCTCTCATGTAAAATAGAGAAATTCTAATTTTACGGGAATCGAAAAAAATCTAAATATTATCTATAAACCCCAATGTTAAAACCAAAATTGCTCTGAATATAATCTTTCAGAAATAATATACAATGCCCTTTTCTACTCTCTTTTTGAGTATATACACCAACGCAATATGCTCCCTCATGTAAAATACCGAAATTCTATATTTACGCGAATTGAAAAAAATCTAAATATTATCTAGGCACCCCAATGTTAAAAGCAAAACTGCTCTGAATATAGTCTGTAACAGAAAATGCACAATGCCGTTTTCTACTCTTTTTTGTAGTATATACACAAACTCAATATGCTCTCTCATGTAAAATACCTAAATTCTAATTATACCTGAATCGAAAAAAATCTAAATATTATCTAGGCACCCAAATGTTAATAGCAAAATTGCTCTGAATATAATCTTTCAGAAAAAATACACAATGCTTTTTTGTACTCTTTTTTAGAGTATATAAACCAACCCAATATGCTCTCTCATGTAAAATATCAAAATTCTAAATTTACGTGAATCGAAATAAATCTAAATATTATCTAGGCACCCCAATGTTAAAACCAAAATTGCTCTGAATATAATCTGTTAGACATAATATACAATGCCCTATTCTACTCTCTTTTGGAGTATATACACCAACTCAATATGCTCTCTCATGTAAAATACCGAAGTTCTCAATTTACGGGAATCGAAAAAAATCTAAATATTATCTAGGAACCCCAATGTTAAAGCAAAATTGCTCTAAATATAATCTGTCAGAAATAATATACAATGCCCTCTTCTACTCTGTTTTGGAGTACATACACCAAGCCAATATGCTCTCTCATGTAAAATACAGAAATTCTAATTTTACATGAATCGAAAAAAATCTAAATATTATCTAGGCACCCCAATGTTACAAGCAAAATTGCTCTGAATATAATCTGTCAGAGAATATATACAATGCCCTTTTCTACTCTGTTTTTGGGTATATACACCAACTCAGTATGCTCTCTTATGTAAAATACCGAAATTCTAAATTTACACGAATGGAAAAAAATCTAAATATTACCTAGGCATTCCAACGATAATAGCAAAATTTCTCTGAATATAATCGGTCAGAAAAAATATAAAATGCTATTCTCTACTCAGTTTTGAAGTATATACACCAACTCAATATGCGTTCTCATGTAAAATACAGAAATTTTAAATTAATGCGTATCGAAAAAGATCTAAATATTACCTAGGCAAACCAATGTTAAAAGCAAAATTGCACTGAATATAATCTTTCAGAGAAAATACACAATGCCCTTTTGTACTCTTTTTTAGAATATATAGACCAACTCAATACGCTCTCTCATATAAAATATCGAAATTCTAATTTTACGCGATTCGAAAAAAATCTAAATATTATCTAGGCACCGCAATGTGGAAAGAAAATGGATCTGAATATAATCTGTTAGGGAAAATATACATTGCCCTTTTGTACTCTTTTTGGGTGTATATACACCAACTCCATATGCTCTCTCATTTAAATACAGAAATTCTATATTTAAGCTTATTGAAAAAAATCTAAATATTATCTAGAAACCCCATTGTTAAAAGCAAAATTGCTCTAAATATAATCTGTTAGAAAAAATATACAATGCCTATTTCTACTCAGTTTTGTAGTATATACACCAACTCAATATGCTCTCTCATGTAAAATAACGAAATACTAATTTTAGGCAAATTGAAGAAAATCTAAATAATATCTAGGCGCCCCATAGTTAAAAGAAAATGGCTATGAATATAGTCTGTTAGAAAAAAATATACAATGCCTTATTCTACTCTGTTTTGGAGTATATACACACACACACTATGCTCTCTCATGTAAAATACAGAAATTCAAATTTTACCCAAATAGAAGAAATTTAAATATTATCTAGTCACCCCAATGTTAAAAACAAAATTGATCTGAATATAATCTGTCAGAGAAAATATACAATGCCCTTTTCTACTGTGTTTTGGAGTATATACTCCAACTCGATATGCTCTCTCATGTAAAACACAGAAATTCTATATTTAAGCGAATCGAAAAAATTCTAAATATTATCTAGGCACACCAATGTTAAAAACAAAATTGCTCTGAATATAATCTGTCAGAAAAAATATACAATGCCCTATTCTACTCTGTTTTGTAGTATATACACCAACTCCATATGCTCTCTCATGTAAAATACAGAAATTCTATATTTAAGCAAATTGAAAAAAATCTAAATATTATCTAGAAACCCCAATGTTATAAGCAAAATTGCTCTGAATATAATCTGTCAGAAAAAATATACAATGTCTTTTTCTACTCTGTTTTGGTGTATATACACCAACTCAATATGCTCTCTAATGTAAAATACCACAATTCTAATTTTACGCGAATCGAAAAAAATTTAATATTATCTAGGTAACGCAATGTTAAAAAAAATGGCTCTGAATATAATCTGTCAGAATAAATGTACAATGTCCTTTTCTACTCTTTTTTGGAGTATATACACCAGCTCAATATGCTCTCTAATGTGAAATACAGAATTTCTAATTTTACCTGAATCGAAAATATCTAAATATTATCTAGGCACCCCAATGTTAAAAGCAAAATTGCTCTGAATATAGTCTGTCAGAAAAAATATACAATGCCTACTCTGTTTTGTGGTATATACACCAACTCAATATGCTCTCTCATGTAAAATACAGAAATTCTAATTTTACCCGAATCGAAAAAATCTAAATATTATCTAGGCACACCAAAGTTAAAAGAAAATGGCTCTGAATATAGTCCGTTCGAAACAATATACAATGCCTTATTCTACTCTGTTTTGGAGTATATACACCAACTCCATATGTTCTCTCATGTAAAATGCAGATATACTATATTTAAGTGAATCGAAAAAATCTAAATATTTTCTAGGCACCCCAATGTTAAAAACAAAATTGCTCTGAATGTAATCTGTCAGTTAAAATATACAATGCCCTTTTCTAGTCTGTTTTGTAGTATATGCACCAAATCAATATGCTCTTTCCTGTAAAATACAGAAATTCTAATTTTACCAGAATCGAGAAAATCTAAATATGATCTTGCCACCCCAATGTTAAAAACAAAATTGATCTGAATATAATCTGTCAGAAAAAATATAAAATGCCCTATTCTACTCTGTTTTGCAGTATATACACCAACTCAGTATGCTCTCTCATGTAAAATACCGAAATTCTTATTTAACGTGAATCGAAAAAAATCTAAATATTATCGAAGAACCCCAATGTTTAAAGCAAATTTGCTCTGAATATAGTCTGTCAGAAATTATGTACAATGCCCTCTTCTACTCTGTTTTGGAGTATATACACCAACTCAGTATGCTCTATCATGTAAAATACCGAAATTCTAATTTGACCAAAATCGAAAAATATCTAAATATTATCTAGGCACCCCATTGTTAAAAGCAATATTGCTCCGAATATTATCTGTCAGAAAAAATATACAATGACCTTTTCTACTCTGTTTTTGAGTATATAAACCAGCTCAATATGCTCTCTCATGTAAAATATTGAAATTCTAATTTTACGCGAATCGAAAAAAAATATAAAGAATATCTAGGCGCCCCAAAGTAAAAGAAAATGGCTCTGAATATATTCTGTTAGAAACAATATACAATGCCTTATTCTACTCTGTTTTGGAGTATATACACCAACTCCATATGCTCTCTCATGTGAAATACAGAAATTCTAATTTTACCCGAATCGAAGAAAACTAAATATTATCTAGGCACTCCAATGATAAAAAAAATATTGCTCTGAATATAATCTGTCACAAAAAATATACAGTGCCTTATTCTACTCTGTTTTGGAGTATATACACCAACTCCATATGCTCTCTCATGTAAAATACAGAAATTCTATATTTAAGAGAATCAAAAAAAATCTAAATAATATCTAGGCACCGCAATGTTAAAAACAAAATTTCTCTGAATATAATCTGTCAGAAAATATATACAATGCCCTATTCTACTCAGTTTTGGAGTATATAAACCAACTCCATATGCTCTCTCATGTAAAATACAGAAATTCTATATTTAAGCGAATCGAAAAAAAATCTAAATATTATCGAGACACCCCATTGTTAAAAGGAAAATTGCTCTGAATATAATCTGTCAGAAAAAATTACAATGTTCTTTTCTACTGTGTTTTGTAGTATATACACCAACTCTATATTCTCTCTCCTGTAAAATACAGAAGTTCTTATTATACCCGAATCGAAAATATCTAAATATTATCTAGGCATCCCAATGTTATAAACAAAATTGCACTGAATATAATCTGTCAGAAAAAATATACAATGCCATTTTCTACTCTCTTTTGGAGAATATACACCAACTTCATATGCTCTCTAATGTAAAATACAGAAATTCAATATTTAAGTGAATCAAAAAAATCTAAATAATATCTAGGCGCCCCAAAGTTAAAAGAAAATGACTCTGAATATAGTCTGTTAGAAAAAATATACAATGCCTTATTCTACTCTGTTTTGGAGTATATACACCAAATCAGTATGCTCTCAAACGGAAAATACAGAAATTATAAATTTACGTGAATCGAAAAAAATCTAAATATTATCTAGGCACCCGAATGTTAAAAGCAAAATTTCTCTTAAAATAATCTGTCAGAAAAAATATACAATACCCTTTTCTACTCTGTCTTCGAGTATATACACCAACTCAATATGCTCTCTCATGTAAAAGAGAGAAATTCTAATATTATGTGAACCGAGAAGAACAGAAATAATATCTAGCAGCCCCAAAGTTAAAACAAAATGGCTCTGAATATATTATGTTAGAAAAGATATACAATGCCCTATTCTACTCTGTTTTGTAGTATATACACCAACTCAATATGCTCTCTCATGTAAAATACAGAAATTCTAATTTTACCCGAATCGAAAACATCTAAATATTATCTAGACAACCCAATGTTAAAAACAAAATTGCTCTTTATATAATCTGTCAGAAAAAATATACAATGACCTATTCTACTCTGTTTTGGAGTATATAAACCAACTCAATATGCTCTGTCATGAAAAATACCGAAATTCTAATTTTACGTGAATCGAAAAAAATCTAAATATTATCTAGACACCCCAATGTTAAAAGCAAAATTACTCCGAATATAATCTGTCAGAAAAAATATACAATGCCCTTTTCTTCTCTGTTTTGGAGTATATACACCAACTCAGTATGCTCTCTCATGTAAAATACCGAAATTCTAATTTTTCGTGAATCGAAAAAATCTAAATATTATCTAGGCACCACAATGTTAAAAGCAAAATTGCTCCGAATATAATGTGTCAGAAAAAATATACAATGCCCTTTTCTTCTCTGTTTTGGAGTATATACACCAACTCAATATGCCCTATCATGTAAAATACCGAAATTCTAATATTACGCGAATTGAAAGAAATCTAAATAATATCTAGGCGCCCCAAAGTTAAAAGAAAATGGCTCTGAATATAGTCTGTTAGAAAAAATATACAATGCCTTATTCTACTCTGTTTTGGAGCATATACACCAACTCCATATGCTCTCTCCTGTAAAATACAAAAATTCTATATTTAAGCGAATCGAAAAAAATCTAAATATTATCTAGGAACTCCAATGTTAAAAGCAAAATTGCTCTGAACATAATCTGTCAGAAAAATTACACAATGCCATATTCTACTCTGTTTTGGAGTATATACACAAACTCAGTATGCTCTCTCATGAAAAATATCAAAATTCAAATTTTACGTGAATCGAAAAAATCTAAATACTACCTAGGCACCCGAATGTTAAATGCAAAGCTGCTCTGAATATAATCTGTCAGAAAAAATATACAATGCCCTGTTCTACTCTGTTTTGGAGCATATATACCAATTCCACATGCTCTCTGATGTGAAATACAGAAATTCTATATTTAAGTGGATTGAAAAAAATCTAATTACTATCTAGGCAATCCAATGTTAAAAGCCAAATTTCTCTGAATATAATCTGTCAGAAAAATATACAATGTTCTTTACTACTCTGTTTTGCAGTATATACACAAACTCAATATGCTCTCTCATGTAAAATACCAAAATTCTAATTTTATGCGAATCTAAAAAAATCTAAATAATATCTAGGCGCCCCAAAGTTAAAAGAAAATGGCTCCGAATATAGTCTGTTAGAAAAAATATACAATGCCTTATTCTACTCTGTTTTGGAGTATATACACCAACTCAGTATGCTCTCTCATGTAAAATACAAAAATTCTAATTTTTTGTGAACCGAAAAATATTTAAATATTATCTAAGCACCCCAATGTTAAAAGAAAAATTGCTCTGAATATAATCTGTCAGAAAAAATATACAATGCCCTATTCTACTCTGTTTTGGAGTATATACACCAACTCAATATGCTCTCTCATGTAAAATACCAAAATTCTAATTTTACGCAAATAGAAAAAAATCTAAATATTACCTAGGAACCCCAATGTTAATAGCAAAATTGCTCTGAATATAATCTGTCAGAAATAATATACAATGCTTTTTTCTACTCTTTTTTTGAGTATATACACCAACACAATATGCTCCCTCATGTAAAATACAGAAATTCTATATTTACGTGAATCGAAAAAAATCTAAATATTATCTAGGCACCCCAATGTTAAAAGCAAAATTGCTCCGAATATAGTTTGTCACAGAAAATACACAATGCCGTTTTCTACTCTTTATTTGACTATATACAGCAACTCAATATGCTCTCTCATGTAAAATACCAAAATTCTAAATTTACGCAAATCGAAAAAAATCTAAATATTATCTAGGCACCCCAATGTTAAAAGCAAAATTCCTCTGAATATAATCTGTCATAAAATATACAAAATGCTCTTTTCTACTCTGTTTTGTAGTATATACACCAACTCAATATGCTCTCCCATGTAAAATACAGAACTTCTAATTTTACTAGAAAAGAAATAAATCTAAATATTATTTAGGCACCCCATTATTAAAAGTAAAATTGCTCTGCATATAATCTTTCAGAAAAAATATACAATGCCCTTTTCTTCTCTGTTTTGGAGTATATACACCAATCCAATATGCTCTTTCATGTAAAATACCGAAATTCTATATACACGCAAATCGAAAGAAATCTAAATATTATCTAGGCACCCCAATGTTGAAAGAAAATGGCTCTGAATATAGTCTGTCAGATAAAATATACAATGCCCTTTTCTACTCTGTTTTGGAGTATATACACCAACTCAATATGCTCTCTAATGTAAAATACCAAAATTCTAAATTTATGTTAATCAAATGAAATCTAAATATTATCTAGGCACACCAGTGGTAATAGCAAAATTGCTCTGAATATAATTCGTCAGAGAAAATATAAAATGCCCTATTCTACTCTGTTTTGGAGTATATACACCAACTCAATATGCTCTCTCAGGTAAAATACCAAAATTCTAAATTTACTCGAATCGCAAAACAATCTAAATATTATCTAGGCACCCCAATGATAAAAGCAAAATTGCTCTGAACATAATCTGTGAGAAATAATATACAATGCCCTACTCTACTCTGTTTTAAAGTATATACACCAACTCAATATGCTCTCTGATGTAAAATACAGAAATTCTAGTTTTACCCGAATCGAAAAAATCTAAATATTATCTAGGCACACCAATGTTAACAACAAAATTGCTCTGAATATAGTCTGTCAGAAAACTTATACAATGCCCTATTCTACACTGTTTTGGAGTATATACACCTACTCAATATGCTCTCCTATGGAAAATACCGAAATTCTATATTTAAGCGAATCGAAAAAAATCAAAATATTATCTCGGCGCCCCAAAGTTAAAAGAAAATGGCTCTGAATATAGTCTGTTAGAAAAAATATGCAACGCCTTATTCTACTCTCTTTTCGAGTATATACAGCAACTCAGTATGCTCTCTCATGTAAAATACAGAAACTCTAATTTCACCTGAATTGAAAATATTGTAAATATTATCTAGGCACCCCAATGTTAAAAACAAAATTGCTCGAATATAATCTGTCAGAATAAATATACAATGCCATATTCTAGTCTGTTTTGGAGTATATACACCAACTCCATATGCTCTCTCATGTAAAATACCGAAATTGTATATAAGCGAATCGAAAAAAATTTAAATATTATCTAGGCACCCCAATGTTAAAAACATAATTGCTCAGAATATAATCTGTCAGAAAAAATATACAATTCCCTATTCTACTCTGTTTTGGAGTATATACATTAACTCCATATGCTCTCTCATGTAAAATACAGAAATTGTATATTTAAGTGAATCAAAAAAAAATCTAAATATTATTTAGGCACCCGAATGTTAAAAGCAAAATTGCTCTGAATATAATCTGTCAGAAATAATATACAATGCCCTTTTCTACTCAGTTTTGTAGTATATACACCAACTCAATATGCTCTCTCATGTAAAATATCAAAATTCTAATTTTACGTGAATCGAAGAAAATCTAAATAATATGTAGGTTCCCCAACGTTATAAGAAAATGGCTATGAATATAGTCTGTTAGAAAAAATATACAATGCCTTATTCTACTCTGTTTTTGAGTATATACACCAACTCAGTACACTCTCTCATGTAAAATACAGAAATTCTAATTTTACCAGAATCGAAAATATCTAAATATTATCTAGGCACCCGAATGTTAAAAACAAAATTTCTCTGAATATAATCTGTCAGAAAAAATATACAATGCTCTATTCTACTCTGTTTTGGAGTATATACACCAACTCCATATGCTCTCTCATGTAAAATACAGAAATTATATATTTAAGCGAATCAAAAAAATCTAAATACTATCTACGCACCCCAATGTTAAAAAACAATTGCTCTGAATATAATCTGTCAGAAAAAAATATACAATGCCCTATTCTACTCTGTTTTGGAGTATATACACCAACTCCATATGCTCTCTCATGTAAAATACCGAAATTCTATATTTAAGCGAATCAAAAACAATCTGAATATTATCTACGGACCCCAGTGTTAAAAACAAAATTGCTCTGAATATAATCTTTCAGAAAAAATATACAATGCCCTATTCTATTCTGTTTTGGAATATATACACCAACTGAGTATGCTCTCTCATGTAAAATACAGAAATTCTATATTTAAGCGAATCGAAGAAAATCTAAATATTATCTAGGCACCCCAATGTTAAAATCAAAATTGCTCTGAATATGGTCTGTCAGAAAAAATATACAATGCCCTTTTCTACTCTGTTTTGTAGTATATACACCAACTAAGTATGCTCTCTCATGTAAAATACCGAAATGCTAATTATACCTGAATCTAAAAAAATCTAAATAATATCTAGGCGCCCCAAAGTTAAAAGAAAATGGCTCTGAATATAGTCTGTTAGAAAAAATATACAATACCTTATTCTACTCTGTTTTGGAGTATATACACCAACTCAATATGCTCTCTCATGTAAAATACAGGAATTCTACTTTTACAAAAATAGAAAAAATCTAAATATTATCTAGGCACCCCAATGTTAAAAACAAAATTGCTCTTAATATAACCTGTCAGAAAAAATATACAATGCCCTATTCTACGCTGTTTTGGAGTATATACACCTACTCCATATGTTCTCTCATGTAAAATACAGAAATTCTATATTTATGCGAATCGAAAATAATCTAAATATTATCCACACACCCAATGTTAAAAGCAAAATTGCTCTGAATATAATGTCAGAAAAAATATACAATGCCCTTTTCTATTTTGTTTTGTAGTATATACACCAACTCAATATGCTCTCTCATGTAAAATACCGAAATTATAATTTTACGTGAATCGAAAAAAATTTAAATAATATCTAGGCGCCCAAAAATTAAAACAAAATGGCTCTGAATATAGTCTGTTAGAAAAAATATACAATGCCTTATTCTATTCTGTTTTGGAGTATATAAACCAACTCAGTATGCTCTCTCATGTAAAATACCGAAATTCTAATTTTACGCAAATCCAAAAAAATCTAAATAATATCTAGGTGCCCCAAAGTTAAAAGAAAATGGCTCTGAATATAGTCTGTCAGAAAAAATATACAATGACTTATTCTACTCTCTTTTGGAGTATATACACCAACTCAATATGCTCTGTTATGTAAAATAAAGAAATTCAAATTTTACCTTAATTGAAAAAATCTAAATATTATCTAGGCACCCCAATGTTAAAAGCAAAATTGCTCTGAATATAATCTGTGAGAAAAAATATACAATGTACTTTTATAGTTTATTTTGTAGAACATACACCAACTCAATATGCTCTCTCATGTAAAATACCAAAATTCTAATTTTACATGAATCGAAGAAAATCTAAATAATATTTAGGCACCCCAAAATGAAAAGAAAATGGCTCTCAATATAGTCTGTTTGAGAAAATATACAGTGCCTTATTCTACTCTGTTTTGGAGTATATACACCAACTCAGTATGCTCACTCATGTAAAATACAGAAATTCTTATATTCCCCGAATCGAAAAAATCTAAATATAATCTAGGCATCCCAATGTTATAAACAAAATTTCTCTGAATGTAATCTGTCAGAAAAAATATACAATGCCTTATTGTAGTCTGTTTTGGAGTATATACACCAACTCAGTATGCTCTCTCATGTAAAATACCGAAATTCTAATTTTCCGTGAATCGAAAACAATTTATATATTATGTAAGCCCCCGAATGCTAAAAGCAAAATTGCTCTGAATATAATCTGTCAGAAAAAATATACAATGTCCTATTCTACTCTGTTTTCAAGTATATAGACCAACTCCATATGCTCTCTCATGTAAAATACAGAAATTCTAATTTCACCCGAATCGAAAGAATCTCAATATAATCTAGGCATCCCAATGTTAAAAAAAATTACTCTGAATATAATCTGTCAGAGAAAATATACAATGCCCTATTCTACTCTGTTTTGGAGTATATACACCAACTCCATATGCTCTCTCATGTAAAATAAATAAATTCTATATTTAAGCGAATCGAAAAAAATCTAAATATTATCTAGACAACCCAATGTTAATAGAAAAATTGCTCTGAAAATAATCTGTCAGAAAAAATATACAATGCACTTTTCTACTCTGTTTTATAGTATATACATTAACAGAGTATGCTCTCTCATGTAAAATACCAAAATTCTAATTTTACCCGAATCCAAAAAAAATCTAAATAATATCTAGGCGCCCCAAAGGTATAAGAAAATGGCTCTAAATATAGTCTGTTAGAAAAAATGTACAATGCCCATTTCTACTCTATTTTGGGGTATATACACCAACTCAGTATGCTGTCTCATGTAAAATACAGAAATTCTAATTTTACGTGAATCGAAAAAAATCTAAATAATATCTAGGCTCCCCAAAGTTAAAAGAAAATGGCTCTGAATACAGTCTGTTAGACAAAATATAAAATGCCTTATTCTACTGTGTTTTGCAGTATATACACCAACTCACTATGCTCTCTCATGTAAAATACAGAAATTCTAATTTACCCGGATCAAAAAAATCGAACTATTATCTAGGCACCCCAATGTGAAAAACAAAATTGCTCTGAATATAATGTGTCAGAAAAAATATACAATGCCCTATTCTACTCTGTTTTGGAGTACATACACCAACTCAATATGCTCTCTTATGTAAAATACAGAAATTCTATATTTAAGCGAATTGAAAATAATCTAAATATTATCTAGACACCCCAATGTTAAAAGCAAAATTGCTCTGAAAATAATCTGTCAGAAAAAATATACAATGCCCTCTTCTACTCTGTTTTGGAGTATATACACCAACTCCATATGCTCTCTCGTGTAAAATACAGAAATTCTATATTTCAGCGAATCGAAAAAAATCTAAATATTATCTAGGCACCCCAATGTTAAAAGCAAAACTGCTCTAAATATAATCTGTCAGAGAAAATATAAAATGCCCTTTTCTATTCTGTTTTGCAGTATATACACCAACTCAATATGCTCTCTCATGTAAAATACCAAAATTCTAATTTTATGCGAATCGAGAATAATCTAAATAATATATAGGAGCCCCAAAGTTAAAACAAAATGGCTGTGAATATAGTCTGTTAGAAAAAATATACAATGCCTTATTCTACTCTGTTTTGGAGTATATACACCAACTCAGTATGCTCTCTCATGTAATATACAGAAATTCTAATTTTACCCGAATAGAAACAATCTAAATATTATCGAGGCACCCCAATGTTAAAAACAAAATTTCTCTGAATATAATCTTTCAGAAAAAATATACAATGCCCTATTCTACTCTGTTTTTGAGTACATACACCAACTCCATATGCTCTCTCATATAAAATACAGAAATTTTATATTTAAGCGAATCGAAAGAAATCTAAATATTATCTAGGCACCCCAA
Source organism: Callithrix jacchus (assembly GCF_049354715.1). NCBI lineage: Eukaryota > Metazoa > Chordata > Mammalia > Primates > Cebidae > Callithrix > Callithrix jacchus. The sequence continues at coordinate 19,373,281 of NC_133520.1, read as the reverse complement.
CGTTAAAAGCAAAATTGCACTGAATATAATCTGTCAGAAAAATATACAATGCCCTATTCTACTCTGTTTTAGAGTATATACCCCAACTCAATATGCTCTTTCATGTAAAATACCGAAATCATAATTTCACGCTAATAGAAAAAAATGTAAATAATGTCTAGGCGCCCCAAAGTAAAAAGATATTTGCTCTTAATATAGTCTGTTAGAAAAAATATACAATGCCTTATTCTACTCTGTTTTGGAGTATATACACCAACTCAGTAAGCTCTCTCATGTAAAATATAGAAATTCTAATTTTACCCAAATCGAAAAAATATAAATGTTATCTAGGCACTCCAATGTTAAAATCAAAATTGCTCTGAATATAATCTGTGAGAAAAAATATACAATGCCCTATTCTACTCTGTTTTGGAGTATATACACCAACTCAATATGCTCTCTCATGTAAAATACCGAAATTCTAAATTTACATGAATCGAAAAAAATCTAAATATTATATGCCTTATTCTACTCTGTTTTGGAGTATATACACCAACTCAGTATGCTCTGTCATGTAAAATACAGAAATTCTAATTTTACCCGAATCGAAAAAATCTAAATATTATCTAGGCACCCCAATGTTAAAAACAAAATTGCTCTGAATATAATCTGTCACAAATAATATACAATGCCCTATTCTCCTCTGTTTTGGAATATATACACCAACCCCATATGCTCCCTCATGTAAAATACAGAAATTCTATATTTACGCAAATCGAAAGAAATCTAAATATTATCTAGGCACCCCAATGTTAAAAACAAAATTGCTCTGAATATAATTTGTCAGAAATAAAATACAATGCCCTATTCTCCTCCGTTTTGTAGTATATACACCAACTCAATATGCTCTCTCATGTAAAACACAGAAATTCTAATATTACGTGAATCGAGAAAAATCTAAATAATATCTAGGCGCTCCAAAGTTAAAAGAAAATGGCTCTGAATATTTTCTGTTAGAAAAAGTATACAATGTCTTATTCTACTCTGTTTTGGAGTACATACAGAAACTCCATATGCTCTCTCATGTAAAATACAAAAATTCTATATTTAAGCGAATTGAAATAAATCTAAATATAATCTATGCACCCCAATGTTAAAAACAAAAATTTCTCTGAATATAATCTGTCAGAAAAAATATACAATGTTCTTTGCTACTCTGTTTTGGAGTATATACACCAACTCAGTATGCTCTCTCATGTAAAATACCGAAATTCTAATTTTACACGAATCGAAAAAAAATCTAAATATTAACTAGGCACCCCAATGTTAATAGAAAATGGCTCTGAATGAAATATGTCAGAAAAAATACACAATGTCTTCTTCTCTGTTATTGAGTATATATGCCAACTCAATATGCTCTCTCAAGTAAAATACCGATATTCTAAGTTTACGCGAATAGAAAAAATCTAAATATTATCTAGGCACCCCAATATTAAAAGCAAAATTGCTCTGAATATAGTCTGTCAGAAAAAATATACAATGCCCTTTTCTACTTTTTTTTGGAGTATATGCACCAACTCAATATGCTCTGTCATGTAAAATACTGAAATTCTAATTTTATGAGAATCCAAAAACATCTAAATATTAACTAGGCACCCAAATGTTAAAAGCAAAATTCCTCTGAATATAATCTGTCAGAAAAAATATACAATGCCCTTTTCTACTCTTTTTTGGAGTGTATACACGAACTCAATATGCTCTCTCTTGTAAAATACCGAAATTCTAATTTTTACAGAATCGAAAAAAATCTATATATTAACTTGGCACCCCATGGTAAAAAGAAAAATTGCTTTGAATATAATCTGTCAAAAAATATACAATGCCCTTTTCTATTCTGTTTTGGAGTATATACACCACCTCACCATGCTCTCTCATGTAAAATACCGAAATTCTAAATTTACACGAATCGAATAAAATCTAAATATTATCTAGGCACCCCAATGTTAAAAGCAAAATTGCTCTGAATATTGTCTGTCAGGAAATATATACAATGCTCTTTTCTACCCTGTTTTGTAGTATACACACCAACTCAACATGCTCTCTCATGTAAAATACCGAAGTTCCAATTTTAGGCGAATCGAAGATAATCTAAATATTATCTAGGCACCCCAATATTAAAAGCATAATTGCTCTGAATATAATCTGTCAGAAAAAATATACAATGTTCTTTTCTACTCTGTTTTGGAGTATATATACCAACTCAGTATGCTCTCTCATGTAAAATACAGAAATTCTAATTTTACTCGAATCGAAAAAATCCAAATATTAACTAGGCACCCCAATGTTATCAGCAAAATTGCTCTGAATATAATCTGTCAGAAAAAATATACAATGCCCTTTTCTACTCTTTTTTTGAGTATACACACGAACTCAATATGCTCTCTCATGTAAAATACAGAAATTCTAATTTTACACGAATCGAGAAAAATCTAAATAAGGTCTAGGCACCCCAAAGTTAAAAGAAAATGGCTCTGAATATAGTTTGTTAGAAAAAATATAAAATGCCATATTCTACTCTGTTTTGGAGTACATACACCAACTCAGTATGCTTTCTCATTTAAAATACAGAAATTCTAATTTTACCCAAATGAAAAAATCTAAATATTATCTAGGATCCCCAATGTAAAAAGCAACATTGTTTTAAAATTAATCTGTCAGAAAAAATATATAATGCCCTATTCTACTCTGTTTTGGAGTATATACACAAACTGCATATGCTCTCTCATATAAAATACAGAAATTCTATATTTAAGCAAACCGAAATAAATCTAAATATTATCTAGGCACCCCAATGTTAAAAGCAAAATTTCTCTGAATATAATCTGTCAGAAAAAATAAACAATGCCCTCTTCTACTCTGTTTTGGAGTATATACACCAACTCAATATGCTCTCTCATGTAAAATACAGAAATTCTAATTTTACACGAATCTAAAGAAATCTAAATAATGTCTAGGCACCCCAAAGTTAAAAGAAAATGGCTCTCAATATAGTCTGTTAGACAAATTTTACAATGCCTTATTCTACTCTGTTTTGGAGTATATACACCAACTCAGTATGCTCTCTCATTTAAAATACCGAAATTCTAAAAATGAGAACACATGGACACAGAAAGGGGAGTACTAAACACTGGGGTCTATTGGGGGGAAAAGGGGAGGGCCAGTGGGAGGGGGAGGTGGGGAGGGATAGCCTGGGGAGAAAAGCCAAATGTGGGTGAAGGGGAGAAGAAAAAAAAGCACACTGCCATGTGTGTACCTACGCAACTGTCTTGCATGCTCTGCTCATGTACCCCAAAACCTATGATCCAATAAAAAATTTTAAAAAAATAATAAATAAATAAATAAAATACCGAAATTCTAATTGTACATGAATCGAAAAAAATCTAAATATTATCTAGCCACCCCAATGTTAAAAACCAGATTGCTCTGAATATAATCTGTCAGAAAAAATATACAAGGCCCTTTACTACTCTGTTTTGGAGTATATACAGCAACTCAGTATACTCTTTCATGTAAAATACAGAAATTCTATATTTAAGCGAATCGAAAAATATCTAAATATTATCTAGGCACCCCAATGGTAAAAGCAAAATTGCTCTGAAAATAATCTGTCAGAAAAAATATACAATGCCCTTTTCTACGCTGTTTTGGAGTATATACACAAACTCAATATGCCCTCTCATATAAAATACTGAAATTCTAATTTTACCCGAATCGAAAAAATCTAAATATTATCTAGGCACCCCAATGTTAAAAACGAAATTGCTGTGAATATAAGGTGTCAGAAAAAATATGCAATGCCTTATTCTACTCTGTTTTGGAGTATATACACCAACTCAGTATGCTCTCTCATGTAAAATACCGAAATTCTAAATTTACGTGAGTCGAAAAATATCTAAATATTATCTAGGCACCCGAATGTTAAAAGCAAAGTTGCTCTGAATATCATCTGTCAGAAAAAATATACAATGCCCTTTTCTCCTCTGTTTTGGAGTATATACATCAACTCAATATGCGCTCTCATGTAAAATACCGAATTCTAATTTTACGTGAATCGAAAAGCATCTAAATAATATCTAGGCGCCCCAACGTTAAAAGAAAATGGCTCTGAATATAGTCCGTTAGAGAAAATATAAAATGCCTTATTCTACTCTGTTTTGGAGTATATACACCAACTCAGTATGCTCTCTCATGTGAAATACAGAAATTCTAATTTTGTCAGAATCGAAAAAATCTAAATATTATCTAGACACCCCAATGTTAAAAACAAAATTGCTCTGAATATAATTTGTCAAAAAACATATACAATGCCCTATTCTACTCTGTTTTGGAGTATATAAAACAACTCCATATGCTCTCTCATGTAAAATACAGAAATTTTATATTTATGCGCATCAAAAAAATCTAAATATTATCTAGGCACCGCAATGTTTAAAGCAAAATTGTTCTGAATATAATCTGTCAGAAAAAAAATACAATGCCCTTTTCTACTCTGTTTTGTAGTATATACACCAACTCAATATGCTCTCTAATATAAAATACAGAAATTCAAATTTTACCCGAATCGAAAAAATCTAAATATTATCTAGACACCCCAATGTTAAAAGGAAAATTGCTCTGAATATAATCTGTCAGAAGAAATATACAATGCCTTTTTCTACTCTGTTTTGTAGTATATAGACCAACTCAATATGCTCTCTCATGTAAAATACCGAAATTATAATTTTACACGAATTGAAAGAAATCTAAATAATAACGAGGCGCCACAAAGTTAAAAGAAAATGTCTCTGAATATAGTTTGTTAGAAAAAATATACAATGCCTTATTCTGCTCTGTTTTGGAGTATATACACCAACACCGTAGGCTTTCTCATGTGAAATACAGAAATGCTAATTTTACCAGAATCGAAAAAATCTAAATATGATCTAGGCACCCCAATGTTAAAAAAAATTGCTCTGAATATAATCTCTCAGAAAAAATATAGAATGCTTTATTCTACTCTGTTTTAGAGTATATACACCAGCTCCATATGCTCTGTCAGTAAAATACAGAAATTCTATATTTAAGCGAATCGAAAAACATCTAAATATTATCTAGGCACCCCAATGTTAAAAACAAAATTGCTCTGAATATAATCTGTCAGAAAACATATACAATGCCCTATTCTACTTTGTTTTGGAGTATATACACCAACTCCATATGCTCTCTCATATAAAATACAGAAAATCTATATTTAAGCGCACTGAAAAAAATCTAAATATTATCTAGGCACCCCAATGTAAAAAGCAAAATTACTCTGAATATAATCTGTCTGAATAAAAATACAATGCCATTTTCTATTCTGTTTTCGAGCATATACACCAACTCAATATGCTCTCTCATGTAAAATACAGAAATTCTAATTATTCCAGAATCGAAAAAAAACTAAATAATATCTAGGCGCCCCAAAGTTAAAAGAAAATGGCTCTGAATATAATCTGTTAGAAAAAATATACAATGTTTTATTCTACTTTATTTTGGAGTATATACACCAACTCAGTATGCTCTCTCAGATAAAATACAGAAATTCTAATTTTACATGAATCGAAAAAAATCTAAATATTATCTAGGCACACCAATATTAAAAACAAAATTGCTCTGAATATAATCTGTGAGAAAAAATATACACTGCCCTATTCTACTCTGTTTTGGAGTATATACACCAACTCCATATGCTCTCTCATGTAAAATACCGAAATTCTATGTTTAAGAAATCGAAAAAAATCTAAATATTATATAAGCACACCAATGTTAAAAGCAAAATTTCTCTGAATATAATCTGTCAGAAAAAATATACAATGCCCTTTTCTACTCTGTTTTGTAGTATATACACCAACTCCAAATGCTCTCTCATGTAAAATACAGAGATACTATATTTAAGCGAATCGAAAAACATCTAAATATTATCTAGGCACCCCAATGTTAAAAACAAAATTGCTGTGAATATAGTCTGTCAGAAAACATATACAATGCCCTATTCTACTCTGTTTTGGAGTATATACACCAACTCCATATGCTCTCTCATGTAAAATATAGAAATTCTATATTTATGTGCATCAAAAAAATCTAAATATTATCTAGGCACCCCAATGTTAAAAGCAAAATTGCTCGAAATATAATCTGTCAGAAAAAATATACAATGCCCTTTTCTACTTTGTTTTGTAGTATATACACCATCTCAGTATGCTCTTTCCTGTAAAATACCGAAATTCTAAATTTACATGAATCGAAAAAAATCTAAATATTATCTATGCACCCCAATGGTAAAAGCAAAATTGCTCTGAATATAATCTGTCAGAAAAAATATACAATGCCCTTTTCTACTCTGTTTTGAAGTATATACACCAACTCAATATGCTCTCTCATGTAAAATACCGAAATTCTAATTTTACGCGAATCGAAAAATATCTAAATAATATCTAGGCGCCCCATAGTTAAAAGAAAACGGCTCTGAATATAGTCTTTTACAAAAAAAATATACAATGCCTTATCTACTCTGTTTTGGACTATATAAACCAACTCAGTATGCTCTCTCATGTAAAATACAGAAATATTAATGTTACCCAAATCGAAAAAATCTAAATATTATCTAGGCACCCCAATGTTAAAAACAAAATTGCTCTGAATATTATATGTCAGAAAAAATATACAATGCCCTATTCCAGTCTCTTTTGTAGGATATACACCAACTCCATATGCTCTATCATGTAAAATACAGAAATTCTATATTTAAGAGAATTGAAAAAAATCTAAATATTATCTAGGTACCCCAATGTTAAAAATAAAATTGCTCTGAATATAATCGGTCAGAAAACATATACAATGTCCTATTCTACTCTGTTTTGAAGTATATACACCAAGTCCATATGCTCCCTCATGTGAAATACAGAAATTGTATTTAAGCGCATCGAAAAAAATCTAAATATTATCTAGGCACCCCAAAGTTAACAGCAAAATTTCTCTGAATATAATCTGTCAGAAAAAATATACAATGCCCTTTTCTACTCTGTTTTGGAGTATATACACCAACTCAATATGCTCTCTCATGTAAAATACCGAAATTCTAATATTACGTGAATCGAAAAAAATCTAAATATTAACTAGGCACCTCAATGTTAATAGAAAATGGCTCTGAATGAAATATGTCAGAAAAAATACAAATTGATTTCTTCTCTTTTTTTTTTTTTTTTTAATTTTTTATTGGATTATAGGTTTTGGGGTACATGAGCAGAGCATGCAAGACAATTGCGTAGGTACACACATGGCAGTGTGCTTTGCTTTTCTTCTCCCCTTCACCCACATTTGGCATTTCTCCCCAGGCTATCCCTCACCACCTCCCCCTCCCACTGGCCCCCCCCTTTTCCCCCCAATAGACCCCAGTGTTTAGTACTCCCCTTTCTGTGTCCATGTGTTCTCATTTTTCATCACCCACCTATGAGTGAGAATATGCGGTGTTTCATTTTCTGTTCTTGTGTCAGTTTGCTGAGGATGATGTTTTCCAGATTCATCCATGTCCCTACAAACGACACAAACTCATCATTTCTGATTGCTGCATAATATTCCATGGTGTATATGTGCCACATTTTTCCAATCCAGTCTATCATCAATGGGCATTTGGGCTGATTCCAGGTCTTTGCTATTGTAAACAGTGCTGCAATGAACATTCGTGTACATGTGTCCTTATAGTAGAACGATTTATAGTCTTTTGGATATATACCCAGTAATGGGATTGCTGGGTCAAATGGAATTTCTATTTCTAAGGCCTTGAGGAATCGCCACACCGTCTTCCACAATGGTTGAACTAATTTACACTCCCACCAACAGTGTAAAAGTGTTCCTTTTTCTCCACATCCTCTCCAGCATCTGTTGTCTCCAGATTTTTTAATGATCGCCATTCTAACTGGCGTGAGATGGTATCTCAATGTGGTTTTGATTTGCATCTCTCTGATGACCAGTGACGATGAGCATTTTTTCATATGATTGTTGGCCTCATATATGTCTTCTTTCGTAAAGTATCTGTTCATATCCTTTGCCCACTTTTGAATGGGCTTGTTTGTTTTTTTCCTGTAAATCTGCTTGAGTTGTTTGTAAATTCTGGATATCAGCCCTTTGTCAGATGGGTAGACTGCGAAAATTTTTTCCCATTCTGTTGGTTGCCGATCCACTCTAGTGACTGTTTCTTTTGCCGTGCAGAAGCTGTGGAGTTTCATTAGGTCCCATTTGTCTATTTTGGCTTTTGTTGCCAATGCTCTTGGTGTTTTGTTCATGAAGTCCTTGCCTACTCCTATGTCCTGGATAGTTTGGCCTAGATTTCCTTCTAGGGTTTTTATGGTGCCAGGTCTTATGTTTAAGTCTTTAATCCATCTGGAGTTAATTTTAGTGTAAGGTGTCAGGAAGGGGTCCAGTTTCTGCTTTCTGCACATGGCTAGCCAGTTTTCCCAACACCATTTGTTAAACATGGAATCCTTGCCCCATTGCTTGTTTTTGTCAGGTTTATCAAAGATTGTATAGTTGTATGTATGTTGTGTTGCCTCCGGTGCCTCTGTTTTGTTCCATTGGTCTATATCTCTGTTTGGGTACCAGTACCATGCTGTTTTGATTACTGTAGCCTTGTAGTATAGTTTGAAATCCGGTAGTGTGATGCCCCCCGCTCTGTTCTTTTTGCTTAGAATTGACTTGGCTATGCGGGCTCTCTTTTGGTTCCATATGAAGTTCATGGTGGTTTTTTCCAGTTCTGTGAAGAAAGTCAATGGTAGCTTGATGGGGATAGCGTTGATTCTGTAAATTACTTTGGGCAGTATAGCCATTTTCACGATATTAATTCTTCCTAACCATGAACATGGAATGTTTCTCCATCTGTTTGTGTCCTCTCTGATTTCGTTGAGCAGTGGTTTGTAGTTCTCCTTGAAGAGGTCCCTTACGTTCCTTGTGAGTTGTATTCCAAGGTATTTTATTCTTTTTGTAGCAATTGCGAATGGCAGTTCGCTCTTGATTTGGCTTTCTTTAAGTCTGTTATTGGTGTAGACGAATGCTTGTGATTTTTGCACATTGATTTTATATCCTGAGACTTTGCTGAAGTTGTTTATCAGTTTCAGGAGTTTTTGGGCTGAGGCGATGGGGTCTTCTAGGTATACTATCATGTCGTCTGCAAATAGAGACAATTTGGCTTCCACCTTTCCTATTTGAATACCCTTTATTTCTTTTTCTTGCCTGATTGCTCTGGCTAGAACTTCCAGTACTATATTGAATAGGAGTGGTGAGAGAGGGCATCCTTGTCTAGTACCAGATTTCAAAGGGAATGCTTCCAGTTTTTGCCCATTCAGTATGATATTGGCTGTTGGTTTGTCATAAATAGCTTTTATTACTTTGAGATACGTTCCATCGATACCGAGTTTATTGAGGGTTTTTAGCATAAAGGGCTGTTGAATTTTGTCAAATGCCTTCTCTGCGTCAATTGAGATAATCATGTGGTTTTTGTTTTTGGTTCTGTTTATGTGGTGAATTACGTTGATAGACTTGCGTATGTTGAACCAGCCTTGCATCCCTGGGATGAATCCTACTTGATCATGATGAATAAGTTTTTTGATTTGCTGTTGCAATCGGCTTGCCAATATTTTATTGAAGATTTTTGCATCTATGTTCATCATGGATATTGGCCTGAAGTTTTCTTTTCTCGTTGGGTCTCTGCCGGGTTTTGGTATCAGGATGATGTTGGTCTCATAAAATGATTTGGGAAGGATTCCCTCTTTTTGGATTGTTTGAAATAGTTTTAGAAGGAATGGTACCAGCTCCTCCTTGTGTGTCTGGTAGAATTCGGCTGTGAACCCATCTGGACCTGGGCTTTTTTTGTGAGGTAGGCTCTTAATTGCTGCCTCAACTTCAGACCTTGTAATTGGTCTATTCATAGTTTCAGCTTCCTCCTGGTTTAGGCTTGGGAGGACACAGGAGTCCAGGAATTTATCCATTTCTTCCAGGTTTACTAGTTTATGTGCATAGAGTTGTTTGTAATATTCTCTGATGATGGTTTGAATTTCTGTGGAATCTGTGGTGATTTCCCCTTTATCATTTTTTATTGCATCTATTTGGTTGTTCTCTCTTTTATTTTTAATCAATCTGGCTAGTGGTCTGTCTATTTTGTTGATCTTTTCAAAAAACCAGCTCTTGGATTTATTGATTTTTTGAAGGGTTTTCGTGTCTCAATCTCCTTCAGCTCAGCTCTGATCTTAGTAATTTCTTGTCTTCTGCTGGGTTTTGAGTTTTTTTGATCTTGCTCCTCTAGCTCTTTCAATTTTGACGATAGGGTGTCAATTTTGGATCTCTCCATTCTCCTCATATGGGCACTTATTGCTATATACTTTCCTCTAGAGACTGCTTTAAATGTGTCCCAGAGGTTCTGGCACGTTGTGTCTTCATTCTCATTGGTTTCGAAGAACTTCTTTATTTCTGCCTTCATTTCGTTGTTTACCCAGTCAACATTCAAGAGCCAGTTGTTCAGTTTCCATGAAGCTGTGCGGTTCTGGGTCGGTTTCTGAATTCTGAGTTCTAACTTGATTGCACTATGGTCTGAGAGGCTGTTTGTTATGATTTCAGTTGTTTTGCATTTGTTGAGCAGTGCTTTACTTCCAATTATGTGGTCAATTTTAGAGTAGGTGTGATGTGGTGCTGAGAAGAATGTGTATTCTGTGGATTTGGGGTGGAGAGTTCTGTAAATGTCCACCAGGTTTGCTTGCTCCAGGTCTGAGTTCAAGCCCTGGGTATCCTTGTTGATTTTCTGTGTGGTTGATCTGTCTAGTATTGACAGTGGAGTGTTAAAGTCTCCCACTATTATTGTGTGGGAGTCTAAGTCCTTCTGTAAGTCATTAAGAACTTGCCTTATGTATCTGGGTGCTCCTGTGTTGGGTCCATATATGTTTAGGATCGTTAGCTCTTCTTGTTGTATCGATCCTTTTACCATTATGTAATGGCCTTCTTTGTCTCTTTTGATCTTTGTTGCTTTAAAGTCTATTTTATCAGAGATGAGAATTGCAACTCCTGCTTTTTTTTGCTTTCCATTAGCTTGGTAAATCTTCCTCCATCCCTTTATTTTGAGCCTTTGTGTATCCTTGCATGTGAGATGGGTTTCCTGGATACAGCACACTGATGGGTTTTGGATTTTTATCCAATTTGCCAGTCTGTGTCTTTTGATTGGTGCATTTAGTCCATTTACATTTAGGGTTAATATTGTTATGTGTGAATTTGATACTGCCATTTTGATTCTAAGTGGCTGTTTTGCCTGTTAGTTGTTGTAGATTCTTCATTATGTTGAAGCTCTTTAGCATTCAGTGTGATTTTGGAATGGCTGGTACTGATTGATCCTTTCTATGTGTAGTGCCTCTTTTAGGAGCTCTTGTAAAGCAGGCCTGGTGGTGACAAAATCTCTGAGTACTTGCTTGTTCGCAAAGGATTTTATTCTTCCTTCACTCCTGAAGCTCAGTTTGGCTGGATATGAAATTCTGGGTTGAAAGTTCTTTTCTTTAAGAATGTTGAATATTGGCCCCCACTCTCTTCTGGCTTGTAGTGTTTCTGCCGAGAGATCTGCTGTGAGTCTGATGGGCTTCCCTTTGTGGGTGACCCGACCTTTCTCTCTGGCTGCCCTTAGTATTCTCTCCTTTATTTCAACCCTGTTGAATCTGACGATTATGTGCCTTGGGGTTGCTCTTCTTGCGGAATATCTTTGTGGTGTTCTCTGTATTTCCTGCAATTGAGTGTTGGCTTGTCTTGCTAGGTGGGGGAAATTTTCCTGGATGATGTCCTGAAGAGTATTTTCCAGCTGGGATTCATTCTCTTCGTCCCCTTCTGGTACACCTATCAAACGTAGGTTAGGTCTTTTCACATAGTCCCACATTTCTTGGAGACTTTGTTCATTCCTTTTTGCGCTTTTTTCTCTGATCTTGGTTTCTCATTTTATTTCATTGAGTTGGTCTTCGACTTCAGATATTCTTTCTTCTGCTTGGTCAATTCGGCTATTGAAACTTGCGTTTGCTTCGCGAAGTTCTCGTATTGTGTTTTTCAGCTCCTTTAATTCATTCATATTCCTCTCTAAGGTATCCATTCTTGTTATCATTTCCTCGAATCTTTTTTCAAATCTTTTTTCAAGGTTCTTAGTTTCTTTGCATTGATTTAATACATGGTCTTTTAGCTCACAAAAGTTTCTCATTATCCATCTTCTGAAGTCTAATTCCGTCATTTCGTCACAGTCATTCTCCGTCCAGCTTTGGTCCCTTGCTGGTGAGGAGTCTTGGTCCTTTCTAGGAGGCGATGTGTTCTGGTTTCGGGTGTTTTCCTCCTTTTTGCGCTGGTTTCTTCCCATCTTTGTGGATTTGTCCGCTGGTCGTCTGCGTAGTTGCTGACTTTTCGTTTGGGTCTCTGAGTGGACACCCAGAATGTTGATGATGAAGTATTTCTGTTGCTTGGTTTTCCTTCTACCAGTCTAGCCCCTTCGCTGTACGACTGTTGAGGTCCGCTCCAGACCCTGCTTGTCTGGGGTGCACCTCTAGTAGCCGTGGCACAGCGAGGGATGCTACCAGTTTCTTTTTCTGCTCTCTTTGTCCCAGGATGATGCCTGCCTAATGACAGTCTTTTGGATATAGAGGGGTCAGGGAGCTGCTTGAGGAGACAGTTTGTACTTTATAGGGGTTTAATTGCTGAGCTGTGTACTCTGTTGTTCATTCAGGGCTGTTAGGCTGCTATGTTTGATTCTGCTGCAACACAGCTCATTAAACAACCCTTTTTTTTTTTCTCAAATGCTCTGTGTTGAGGGGTTTGGGCTTTATTATTGGATGTCCGATCAGGTGTCCTGCCCAGCTCGAAGGCAGACTAGCCACTGTTTGGCTGCCGAGGCTCCGCCCTGCTGTTGTGTGATTCGCGCTGTTTCTGCCGGCTCTGCTGTTGTCTCTGCCTTGCCCTTCGGCGGAGTCTCTTCGTTGTAGCGTGTTGCCTCAGCAACGGTAGGCTGCGTCAGCAGTGGGCGTGAATCTCAGTAGGGACGGGTTGCCTCGGCAACGGCTGGCTGCGTCAGCAGTGGGCGTGTATCTCAGTTGGGGCGGGTTGCCTCGGCAACGGCTGGCTGCCTCAGCAGTGGGCGTGTATATCAGTTGGGGCAGGTTGCCTCCGTAGTGGTGGACGCCCCTCCCCCACAGAGCGTCTCGGACCATCTGCCCGGGATAGTTTGAAATCGCGGTTTTGTTCGTCCCACTGGGTATCCCAAGCGATCTGTCCCTGCAATCCCCTGGGCTGGGCTACTGTGCAAGTCTCGTTCAGTCTCAAGTCCAGCTCTCTCAAGTCTCAGGTTGCCGGTTCAACAAGGCACCCGGACAAGCGCGCCCTGTGGGGATTGCTGGGTAGGGCCGGCCGCCGCCGCCCCGGCTGCCGGCTTCGCCAGGCAGACCTACTGCCTGGCGTCCCGTGTCTTTTTATACTTGGGAGTTTCCCCGTTCTGTGGGCAACAAAGATCAGTCTGGAAATGTAGCACTGACTCACCGTTTGCGAATTCAACGCGGGCTCCAATCCTGGGTTGTTCTCACAGCGCCATCTTGAGTCCCCCTCTTCTCTGTTTTTGAGTATATACGCCAACTCAATATGCTCTCTCAAGTAAAATACTGATATTCTAACTTTACACGAATCGAAAAAATCTAAATATTATCCAGGCACCCCAATATTAATAGCAAAATTGCTCTGAATGTAGTCTGTCAGAAAAAATATACAATGCCCTTTTCTACTCCTTTTTGGAGTATATGCACCAACTCAATATGCTCTGTCATGTAAAATACTGAAATTCTAATTTTATGAGAATCCAAAAACATCTAAATGTTAACTAGGCACCCAAATGTTAAAAGCAAAATTGCTCTGAATATAATCTGTCAGAAAATATATACAATGCCCTTTTCTACTCTGTGTTGGAGTGTATACACTAACTCAATATTCTCTCTCTTGTAAAATACCGAAATTCTAATTTATCCGGAATCGAAAAAAATCTATATATTAACTAGGCACCCCATGGTAAAAAGAAAAATTGCTTTGAATATAATGTCAGAAAAAATATACAATGCCCTTTTCTACTTTGTTTTGGAGTATATACACCACCTCACTATGCTCTCTCATGTAAAATACCGAAATTCTAAATTTACACGAATCGAATAAAATCTAATTATCTAGGCACCCCAGTGTTAAAAGCAAAAGTACTCTGAATATTGTCTGTCAGAAAATATATACAATGCTCTTTTCTACCCTGTTTTGTAGTATACACACCAACTCAACATGCTCTCTCATGTAAAATACCGAAGTTCTAATTTTAGGCGAATCGAAGATAATCTAAATATTATCTAGGCACCGCAATATTAAAAGGAAAATTTCTCTGAATATAATCTGCCAAAAAAATATACAATGACCTTTACTATTCTGTTTTTTTTTTTTACACTTGAGTCAATATGAATTTTTATTAACACACATTTGTCAAAGTCTGTACAAACCAAAACACTCCTGTGTTTTAAAATGTCCATTATTATAAACATACAAAGAAACAAAAGGTGTTACCAAAAGTTAGCTACTCAATTTCATGGTAAAACAGTGTCATGATTTTTAAAAATCAAAATTTCAAGACTGAGGTTTCTTCTTTCCCTTTTTGGAACTTATGGAAAGTTAGAAAATGTGTGAATTTGCTTTATATTAAATGCCAACACCTTAAAAAAAGATTTAGTATAAAACTAAATATGTGTTTTTATATTGTCAAACATCATGTAACAGAATTTCAGTCCTTAAAATAAAAAAAAAACCATGACTGTCATTTTCCCCCTAGTTTTTCCCCCATAGTCAGTGCAAGTGCATCTGAAAAATATGACAGTTTATCTTTACCTAAAAGTTTCTCATTCAAAAACTTTACAAAACTATTTAGCACTGCCATTTCCCTTGCTTAGAAGGGAAAATTATATCCCCTAGTAGGGTGATACATAAGCGACATGGTCCACTGTATCTTTTATCAGAAGAAAACCACCATTTCCACATCTCTGTCCAATTTGTGCATGACTACATTTATGAGAATGCTATCACAAATTATAGAGCATTGCTTCCAGGAAATGCCTAGAAGTTAAATTTAGTGCTACAATTTTTTGGTAGACTGAGGTACAAATGTTATCTGCCCTCATTATTATTTCTAACTCTAGTACTCCCTGCATAAATGATTCTGGGGTAGTTGGTTTTGTTGTTTCATGGCATACATGACATACCCTAATTCGTTTCACAAACATCACATAGAGGACCTGAGAGTATGCCTAGAAATGTCCATCTATCTCCTTTCCTGGAAAAGTAAATCCATGTGCCTACAGGGTTAAGAAGGGAAGACAGGGCACACATAACTCTGGCTGAGGCAACGTGCTTCTAAGAAGCAACTGTTTTCAGTACATTTCCATTAAAAGCAGGGAGTGTACAGGCGCAGGTGGGTGAGGAGTGGGGAGAAGGTACAGTGATACCACTTTTCCAAATCAGACTCAAGAGTCCTTACTTGAGCAGCTCATGCTGACCCTAAAAATGTTCTGTAGTTCAAATATTACTCCTTTTTTTGTTTTCTTTGAGACGGAGTCTCACTCCATCGCCCAGGCTGGAGTGCGGTGTTGCAATCTCAGCTCATTGCAAGCTCCGCTACCCAGGTTCGAGTAATTCTCCTGCCTCAGACTCTCAAGTAGCTGGGATTACAGGTGCACGCCACTAGGTCTGGCTAATTTTTGTATTTTTTTAGTAAAGACAGGGTTTCACCATGTTGGCCAGGCTGATCTCAAACTCCTGACCTCAAATGATCCACCTGCCTCGGCCTCCCAAAGTGCTGGGATTACAGGTGTGAGCCAACACGCCCAGCCATCTTATTCCATTTTTAATCTGCTCATGTAAAAAAAAGTTCTCTGACAGCAGCCCAGTAAAACAACTGATATAAGCAAATAAAGGATTTTTTTTTAAAGAAGTGGCAGTGTGAAAATTTAAAATCAATCACACAAAACAATCAGGAAAAGGGTGGGGAGAGAAGTGTCCAGTACAACCTGGACAACCTTGCTTTCTGCCCTTACTTAAAAAGACAGACAGTTCAAATCTTTGCTACTTCCCTTAAGTATCTCCATAAATGCTCTTCCAAGAAATCCTCCAAAAGGCACTTAGCTCCATACTTATGCATTGAATTGTTTCACCTTAGCAATCCATTTCCAAGACTCCAAGGTAACAAGAAAGAAAAGATCTGATTCTTTTACTAAAAGCTAGTGAATAGGACTGTTTTTTTTTCAAGAGGCATCACTTTTACAAGAACTAGCTAGGCTATCATTATTCCTTTATCAAGAAAAAGTTTCTTTTTTAAAAAAATAAATAAAACTCTGCCTATACATAGTACAAAGTTCATACATAATATATCTGGAAAAAAACCCAAGAGTATACCCTGAAGCAAAAGGTTTGTTGGAGAGAGAAAGCCTCTTCCATTATACCAAGTCTGAAGGTGGCAGTTTTCAAAGTTCAGAAGGTGGCAGTGATATATAATTAATGCCAAACTGTTTGCTCATGGGTATGGCAGGATGCAATGACAGACAAAAAAAAAAATCTGCACATTACATTGAGCAGTGACTACCACAAAAAAAGAAAGAAAGAAAAAAAAGGAGACCCAAAATAAAGAGAGAGAAGAGAAAAAAAAAAAGAAAAGTCCTATTAGTGAGAGAAAGAGATCGAGCTTGAAATCTCAAACACTCAAGCATGCAGTCATAACACAGCACAAACCAGGTGTTTCCATTCAGCCCACTGCAATCACACAAAGAAGGATAACTGTAATAAAATAGAGATTTCTTAAGAAAGCTTGCAATTCCCACAGAACAGCCAGGTCTCCAACCCTAACCCTGGACAACTCCATTTGCTGTTGCTAGGGAGCCTCCTTGAGGTCTGTTATGGAGAGGTTATAGCTCCTGACTTCTCTGACTTCTTGCTCTTGGACAAGGCAGCTGCCTGCTTCAGGAGCTCTCGGTTTTTGGCCTGCAATTGTTCTGTGACTTCTTTGTGGGTTTTCTCCATCTGGTTCATTTTGGCTCTCATCTGTGATTCCTGGTACTGAAAATCAGCCTTCAACTCTGTAATCTTCTTCTCTTTCTCTAAAATCGTTTGATCCTTTTGATGCAACATCTTCTTTAGGGTAGCTACTTCTTCCTTCAGTTGGGCAATGATGACAAAGTGGTCAGTGCCTGGTGAGTCCAGAGCCAGGTCTGGGGAGAAGCTGTTATAATGGCCACCACCACTCAGGCGACTATACTGCTCCTTCTCCTGGTGGCCAGCACGAGAAGAGCTACTCAGGTGTTTCATCTGCTCTTTGGTCTTCTGAAGGACCCGCTTGTATGAAAGTGTGCACAGCCAGCACAGCAATTTCCCATCTACCGTTCCATACAACTGCACATTCTGAGCACATTTCTTGCATATTGTATTGGTTTTACTCTCTTGCTGGTACTCAGTCCTGCAGTAGGTGCACTTCACAACAGGGTGTGCAATCCGACATTCCTTGCACAGCTGCTGCCCCTGAGACAGCGCCTCGAAAGGGAAGCGCTAATGGCACTTGGTGCAGGCGTAGAGCGCCGCCATGTCCGGCACCGGCCGCGCTCACCGGCCCACCGGCCCGCCGGCCCGGCCCGCCGATTTATCTGACAGTCTGAGGCACAACCCGGCGGCGGCGGCAGGCTGCTGGCTGTGGCAGGCGGCGGGCGCAGGCCTACTATTCTGTTTTGTAGTATATACACCAACTAAATATTCTCTCCCAAGTAAAATACCGAAATTCTAATTTTTTGCAAACCAAAAAAATCTAAATATTATCTAGGCACCACAATGTTACTAGAAAATGGCTCTGAATATAATCTTTCAGAGAAAATGTACAATGTCCTTTTCTACTCTGTGTTAAAGTATGTACACCAACACAATATGATGTCCCATGAAAATATCAAATTTCTACATTTACGAGATTTGAGAAAAATCTAAATATTATCTAGGCACCCCAATGTTAAAAGCAAAATTGCTATGAATATCATCTGTTGGAAAAAGTATACAATGCCTTTTCTACTTTGTTTTGTAGTATATACACCAACTCAATATGCTCTCTCATGTAAAATACCGAAATTCTAATTTTACGGGAAACGAAAATAATCTAAGTATTATCTGGGCACCCCAATATTAAAAGCAAAATTGCTCTGAATATACTCTGTCGAAAAAAATATACAATGCCCTTTTCTACTATGTTTTGGAGTTCATGCACCAACTCAATATGCTCTTTCATGAAAAATACCGAAATTCTAATTTTACGAAAATAGAAATCAATCTGAATATTATCTAGGGACCCCAATGTTCATTGAAAATGGCTCTGAATGTAATCTGTCAGAAAAAATGTACAATTTTCTCTTCTACTCTGTTTTGGAGTATATACACCAGCTCAATATGCTTTTTCATAAAAAATACCGAAATTCTAATTTTACGCGAATAAAAATAAATCTGAATATTACCTAGGCACCCCAATGTTAAAAGCAAAATTTCTCTTAATATAACCTGTCTGAAAAAACATACAATGCACTTTTCTACTCTGTTTTGAAGTATATACACAAACTCAATATGCTCTCTCATGTAAAATAACGAAATTCTAATTATACACGAATCGATAAAAATCTAAATATTAACTAGGTATTCCAAGGTAAAAAGCAAAATTGCTCTGAATATAATCTGTCAGAAAAAATATACAATGTTCTTTTCTACTCTGTTTTGGATTATATAAACCAACTCAATATGCTCTCTCATGTAAAATACAAAATTTCTAAATTTATGCGAATCAAAAAAAATCTAAATATTATCTAGAAACCCCAATGTTAAAAGCAAAATTTCTCTGAATATAATCTGTCAGGAAAAATATACAATGCCGTCTTCTACTCTGTTTTCGAGTATATACATCCACACAATATGCTCTCTCATGTAAAATATACAAATTCGAATTTTACGTGAATCGAAACTAATCTAAATATTAACTAGGAACCCCAAGGTAAAAAGCAAAATTTCTCTGAATATAATCTATCAGAAAAAATATACAATGCCCATTTCTACTCTGTTTTCCAGTATATACACCAACTCAATATGCTCTTTCACATAAAATACCGAAATTCTAATTTTACACAAACTGAAAAAAATCTAAATATTTTCTAGGCACCCCAATGTTAAAAGCAAAATTGCACTGAAAATGGTCTGTCAGAAAAAATATACAATGCCCTTTTCTACTTTGTTTCGGAGTATATACACCAACTCAATATGCTCTCCCATTTAAAATACCGAATTCTAATTTTTACCGATACAAAATAAATCTATATATTATCTAGGTACCCCAATGTTAATAGAAAATGGCACTTAATATAACCTTTCAGAAAAAATGTACAATGCCCTTTTCTACTCTGTTTCGGTGTATATACACGAACTCAATATGCTCTCTCATGAAAATACCGAAATTCTAAAGTTACGTGATTCGAGAAAAATCTAAATATTGTCTAGGCACCCCAATGTTAAAAGCAAAATTGTTCTGAATATAATCTGTCAGATAAAATATACAATGCCGTTTTCTACTCTATTTTGGAGTATATAAACCAACTCAATATGCTCTGTCATGTAAAATTCTGAAATGCTAATTTTACGCAAATCCAAAAAAATCTAAATATTATTTAGGCACCTTGATGTTAAAAGAAAAATTGCTCTGAATATAATCTGTCAGAAATAATATACAATGCTCTTTTCTACTCTGTTTTAAAGAATATACACCAACTCAATATGCTCTCTCAGGTAAAATATAGAAATTCTAGTTTTACGTGAATCGAAAATAATCTAAATATTAACTAGGAACCCCAAGGTAAAAAGCAAAATTGCTCTGAATATGATCGGTCAGAAAAAATATACAATGCTTTTTTCTACTCTGTTTTGTAGTATATACACCAACTCAATATGCTCTCTCCTGTAAAATACGGAAATTCTAATTTTACACGAATCGAATAAAATCTAAATATTATCTAGGAACCCCAATGTTCATAGAAGATGGCTCTGAATATAATCTGTCAGAAAAAATGTAGAATTCCTTCTTCTACTCTGTTTTGGAGTATGTAAACCAACTCAACATGGTCTTTCATGAAAAATACCGAAATTCTAATTTTACACGAATTGAATTAAATCTGAATATTATCTAGGCACCCCAATGTTAAAAGCGAAATTGCTCTGAATATAATCTGTCAGAAAATATATACAATGCCCTTTTCTACTCTGTTTTGGAATATATACACCAACTCAGTATGCTCTGTCATGTAAAATACCAAAATTCTAAATTTACGCAAATTGAAGAAAATCTAAATATTATCTAGGAACCCCAATGTTAACAGCTAAATTGCTCTGAATATAATCTGTCAGAAAAAATATACAATGCTTTTTTCTACTCTCTTTTAACGTATATACAACAACTCAATATGCTCTTTCATGTAAAATGTGGAAATTATAATTATACACGAATCGAGAAAAATCTAAAAATTATCTAGGCACCCCAATGTTAATACAAAATGGCTCTGAATATCATCTGTCAGAAAAAATATACAATACTTTTTTTTACTAAGTTTTGGACTATATACACGAACTTAATAAGCACTCACATGTAAAATACCGAAATTCTTATTTTACGCAAATCGAAAACAATCTAAATATTATCTAGCACCCCAATGTAAAAAGCAAAATTGCTCTGAATGTAATCTGTCAGAAAAAATATACAATGCGTTTTTCTACTTTGTTTTGGAGTACATAAACCAACTCAATATTCTCTCTTGTAAAACACGGAAATTCTAAATTTACACAAATCGAATAAAATCTAATTATTATCTAGGGTCACCAATGTTAAAAGCAAAATTGCTCTGAATATAATCTATCAGATAGAATATACAATGCCCTTTTTTACTCTGTTTTGGAGTATATACACCCCCTCAATATGTACTCTCATGTAAAATACCGAAATTCTAAATTTACGCGAATCGAAAAACATCTAAATATTATCTAGGCACCCCAATGATAAAAGCAAAATTTCTCTTAATATAATGTGTCAGAAAAAATATACAATGTCCTTTTCTACTCTGTTTTTTAATATATACACCAACTCAATATGCTCTCTCATGTAAAATACCGAAATTCTAAATTTACGTGAATCGAAAATAATCTAAATATTATCTAGGCACCCCAATGTTAACAGCAAATTTGCTGTGAATATAATCTGTCAAAAAATATATACAATGCCCTTTTCTACTTTGTTTTAAAGTATATACACCAACTCAATATGCTCTCTCATGTGAAATACTGAAATTCTAAATTTACGCAAATCGAAAAAAATCAAAATATTAACTAGGGACGCCAAGGTAAAAAGCAAAATTGCTCTGAATATAATCTGTCAGAAAAAATATACAATGTTAATTTCTACTCTTTTTTTGGTGTATAAACACCAACTCAATATGCTCTCTCATGTAAAATATTGAAATTCTAAATTTACATAAATCGAAAAAAATTTAAATATTATCTAGGCACCCCAATGTTAAGAGCAAAATTGCTCTGAATATAATCTGTCAGAAAGAATATACAATGCGTTTTTCTACTCTGTTTGGAGTATATATACCAACTCAATGTGCTCTCTCTTGTAAACTACGGAAATTCTTATTTTACATGAATCGAATAAAGTCTAATTATTATCTAGGCAACCCAATGTTAAAAGCAAAATTGCTCTGAATATAATCTGTAAAAAAAAAATATACAATGCCCTTTTCTACTCTGTTTTGGAGTATATACACCAACTCAATATGCTCTCTCATGTAAAATACCGAAATTCTAACTTTACGTGAATCGAAAAAAATCTACATATTAACTAGGCACCCCAAGGAAAAAAGAAAAATTGCTCTGAATATAATCTTTCAGAAAATATATATAGAATTTTCTTTTCTACTCTGTTTTTTAGTATATATACCAACTGAATACGCTCTCTCAGGTAAAATACTGAAATTCTAATTTTACACGAATTGAATAAAATCTAATTATCTAGGCATCCCAATGTTAAAAGCAAAATTGCTCTGAATATAATCTGTCAGAAAAAATATACAATGCCTTATTCTACTCTTTTTTGGAGTATATACACCAACTCAGTATGCTCTCTCATCTATAATACCGAAATTCTAATTTTACACTAATCGAAAAAATCTAAATATTATCTAAGCACCCAAATGTTAAAAACAAAATTGCTCTGAATATAATCTGTCAGAAAAAATATACAGTGGTCTTTTCTACTCTGTTTTGGAAAATGTACACCAACTCCACATGCTCTCTCATGTAAAATACAGAAATTCTAAATTTAGGCGAATCAAAAAAAGTCTAAATATCATCTAGGCACCAAAATGTTAAAAGCAAACTTGCTGTGAATGTAATCTGTCAGATAAAACATACAATGCCCTTTTTTACTTTGTTTTGAAGGATATACACCAACTCAATATGCTCTCTCATGTAAAATACCGAAATTCTAATTTTACACAAACCGAAAGAAATCTAAATATTATCTATGCACCCCAATGTTAATAGAAAATGGCTCTGAATATCATCTGTCAGAAAAAATAGACAATACTTTTTTCTACTAAGTTTTGGAGTATATACACGAAGTCAATAGGCACTCCCATGTAAAACACCGAAATTCTAATTTTACGCAAATCTAAAGTAATCTAAATATTATCTAGCACCCCAATGTTAAAAGCAAAATTGCTCTGAATATAATCTGTCAGAAAAAATATACAATGCCCTTTTCTACTCTGTTTTGGAGTATATACTCCAACTAAATATGCTCTCTTGTAAAATACAAAAATTCTAAATTCACACAAATCCTATAAAATCTAATTATTATCTAGGCACCCCACCGTTAAAAGCAAAATTTCTCTGAATATAATCTGTCAGAAAACATATGCAATGCTTTTCTTTACTCAGTTCTGGAGTATATACACCAACTCAGTATGCTCTCTCATGTAAAATACCGATATTCTCATTTTGCGTGATACGAAAAATATCTAAATAATATCTAGGCACCCCAAAGTTAAAAGAAAATTGGCTCTGAATATAGTCTGTCAGAAAAAATATACAATGCCTTATCCTACTTTGTTTCGGAGTATATAAACCAACTCAGTATGGTCACTCATGTAAATACCGACATTCTAATTTTATGTGAATCGAAAAAAATCTAAATATTATCGAGGCACCTCAATGTTAAAAGCAAAATTGCTTGTAATATAATCTGTCAGAAAAAATACACAATGCCCTTTTCTACTCGGTTTTGGAGTATATACACCAACTCAATATGCTCTCTCATGAAAAATACCGAAATTCTAATTTTACGAGAATTCAAAAAATCTAAATATTATCTAGGCACGCCAATGTTAAAACTAAAATTGCTGTGAATATAATCTGTCAGAAATAATATTCAATGCCCTTTTCTACTCTGATTTAGAATATATACATCACTCAATATACTTTCTGAAGGAAAAAATTAGAAATTCTAATTTTACCCGAATCGAAAACATCTAAATATTATCTAGGGACCCCAAGGTTACAAGCAAAATTTCTCTGAATATACTCTGTCAGAAAAAATATACAATGCCCGTTTCTACTTTGTTTTGGAGTATATACACCAACTCAATAGGCTATCTCATGTAAAATACAAAAATTCTAAATTTACGTGACTCAAAATAAATCCAAATATTATCTATGCACCCCAAGTTGAAAACCAAAGTTGCTCTGAATATAATCTGTCAGAGAATATACAAAATGATCTTTTCTACGATGTTTTGGAATATATACACCAAATCAATATGCTCTGCCATTTAAAATATCGAAATTCTAATTTACACGAAGCGAAAAAAATCTAAATATTACCAAGGCAGCTCAATGTTATAAGAAAAATTGCTCTGAATATAATCCGTCAGAAAAAATATACAATGCCCTTTTCTACTTAGTTTTGGAGTATATACACCAACTCAATATGCTCTCTCATGTAAAACACAGAAAATCAAATTTAATGCGAATCGAAAAATATCTAAATATTATCTAGGCACCCCAATGTTAAAAGCAGAATTGCTCTAATTATAATCTGTCAGAATAAATATACAATGCTTTTCTCTATTCTGTTTTGGAGTATATACACCAACTCAATATGCTCTCTCATGTAAAATACTAAAATTCTAATTTTACGCAAATCGAAAAAAATCTAAATATTACCTAGGCACCGCAACGTTTAAAGCAAAATTTCTCTGAATATAATCTGTCAAAAAAAATATACAATGCTTTTCACTACTCAGTTTTGGAATATATAAACCAACTCAATATGTTCTCTCATGTATAATACCGAAATTGAAAATTTACACGAATCGAAAAAAATCTAAATATACTCTAGGCAGCCCAATGTTAAAAGCAAAATTACTCTGAATATAATCTGTCAGAAAACATATACAATGCCCTTTTCTACTCTGTTTTGGAGGAAAAACACCAACTCAATATTCTCTCTCATGTAAAATATCGAAATTATAATTTTACACAAATCGAAAAAAATCTAAATATTATCTAGGCACTCGAATGTTAAAAGAAAATGGCTCTGAATATAATCTGTCAGAAAAAATATACAATGCTTTTTTCTACTCTGATTTAGAGTATATACACCACTCAATATACTTACTCAAGGAAAATACAAAAATTCTAATTTTACCTGAATTGAAAAAATTGAAATATTATCTAGGCACTTCAATGTTAAAAACAAAATTACTCTGAATATATTCTGTCAGAAAAAATATACAATGCCCTTATCTACTCTGTTTTGGAATATATACAACAACTCAATATGCTCTCTCATTTAAAATACCGAAATTCTATATTTACGTGAATCGAAAAAAATCTAAATATTATCTAGGCAACCCAATGTTAACAGCAAAATTGCTCTGAATATAGTCTGTCAGAAAAAATACACAATGCCGTTTTCTAGTCTTTTTTGGAGTATATACACCAACTCAATATGCTCTCTCATGTAAAACACAAAAATTCTAAATTTACCTGAATCGAAACAAATGTAAATATTATCTAGGCACCCCAATATTAAAAGCAAAATTGCTCTGAATATAATCTTTCAGAAAAAATATACAATGCCCTTTTCTAGTTTGCCTTGGTGTATATACAACAACTCAGTATGCTCTCTCATGTAAAATACATATGTTTTAATTTTACCCGAATCGATAAAAAACTAAATATTATGAAGGCACCCCAATGTTAAAAGCAAAATTGCTCTGAATATAATCAGTTAAAAAATATACAATGTTCTTTCTCTACTCTGTTTTGGAGTATATACAACAACTCAATATGCTCTCTCAAGTAAAACACAAAAATTCTAATTTTACCAGAATCAAAAAAATTGTAAATATTATCTAGGCACCCCAATATTAAAAGCAAAATTACTCTGAATATAATCTTTCAGAAAAAATATACAATGCCCTTTTCTACTTTGTCTTGGTGTATATACACCAACTCAATATGCTCTCTGATGTAAAATACCGAAATAGTAATTTTACGTGAATCGAAAAAAAATCTAAATATTATCTAGGCACCCAAATGTTAAAAGAAAATGGCTCTAAATACGATATGTCAGAAAGAATATACACTCCCTTTTTCTAATCTGTTTTGGAGTATATACATCAACTCAATATTCCCTCTCATGTAAAATACCGAAATTCTAATTTGTCACGAATCGAAAAGAATCTAAATATTATCTAGGCACCCCAATGTAAAAAGCAAAATTTCTCTGAATATAATCTGTCATAGAAAATATACAATGCCATTTTCTACTCTGTTTTGGAGTATATACACCAACACAATATGCTCTCTCATGTATAATACCGAAATTCTAATTTTACACGAACCGAAAATAATCTAAATATTATCTAGGCACTCCAATGTTAAATGCAAGATTGCTCTTAATATAATCTGTTAGTAAAAATATAAAATGCCTTTTTCTACTCTTTTTTGGAGTATATACACCAGGTCAATATGCTCTCTCATGTAAAATACAGAAATTCTAATTTTACACGAATCATAAAAAATCTAAATAATATCTAGGCGCCCCAAAGTTAAAAGATAATGGCTCTGAATATAGTCTGTTAGAATAAATATACAATGCCTTATTCTACTCTGTTTGGAAAACATACACCAACTCATTATGCTCTATTATATAAAATACCGAAATTCTAAATTTATGTGAATCGAACAAAATCTAAATATTATCCAGGAACCCCAATGTTAAAAGCAAAATTGCTCTGAATATAATTTGTCAGAAAAAATACACAATGCACTTCTCTAATCTTTTTTGGTGTATATACACCAACTCAATATGATCTCTCATGTAAAATACCGAAATTCTAATTTTACGTGAATCAAAAAAAATCTAAATAATATCTAGGCTCCCCAAAGTTAAATGAAAATGGCTCTGAATATAGTCTGTTAAAAAGAATATACAATGTTTTATTCTACTCTGTTTTGGAGTATATACACCAACTCAGTATGCTCTCACATGTAAAATACAGAAATTTTAATTTTACGTGAATCGAAAAAAATGTAAATATTATCTAGGCACCCTAATGCTAAAATCAAAATTGCTCTGAATATAATCTGTCAGAAATAATATACATTACACTCTTCTACTCTGTTTTGGAGTATATACACCAACGCAATATGCTCTCTCATGTAAAATAGGGAAATTCAAATTTTACGTGAATCGAAAAAAAATCTCAATATTATCTAGGCACCCCAATGTTAAAAACAACATTGCTCTGAATATAATCTGTCAGAAAAAATATACAATGCCCTATTCTACTCTGTTTTGGAGTATATACACCAACTCCATTTACTCTCTCATGTAAAATACAGAAATTCTATTTTTAAGCGAATCGAAAAAAATCTAAATATTATATAGGCAGCCCAATGATAAAAGCTACATTGCTCTGAATATAATCTGTCAGAAAAAATATACAATGCTTTTTTCTACTCTGTTTTGTAGTATATACACCAACTCAATATGCTCTCTCATGAAAAATACCGAAATTCTAACTTTACGTGAATCGAAAAAAATCTAAATAATATATAGGCACCTAATGTTAAAAGAAAATGTCTGTGAATATAGTCTGTTAGAAAAAATATACAATGCCCTATTCTACTCTGTTTTGGAGTATATACACCAACTCAGTATGCTCTCTCATGTAAAATTCTGAAATTCTAATTTTACGTGAATCGAAAAAAATCTAAATATTATCTAGGCGCCCCAATGTTAAAAGAAAAATTGCTCTAAATATAATCTGTCTGAGAAAATATACAATGCTTTATTCTACTCTGTTTTATAGTATATACACCAATCAGTATGATCTCTTATGTGAAACACGGAAATTCTAATATTACGTGAATCGAAAAAAATCTAAATATTATCTAGGCACACCAATGTAAAAGCAAGATTGCTCTGAATATAATCTGTCAGACATAATATACAATGCCCTTTTCTACTCTGTTTTGGAGTATATACACCAACACAATATGCTCTCTCATGTAAAATGCCAAAATTCTAATTTTACGTAAATTGAAAATAATCTAAATATTATCTAGGCACCCCAATGTCAAAAGCATAATTGCTCTAAATATAATCTGTCAGAGAAAATATGCAATGCTCTATTCTACTCTGTTTTGGAGTATATACACCAATCACTATGCTCTCTTATCTAAAATACCGAAACTCTAATTATACGTGAATCGAATAAAATCTAATTATATCTACGTGCCCGAAAGTTAAAAGAAAATGGCTCTGAATATAGTCTGTTACAAAAAATATAAAATGCTTTATTCTACTCTGTTTTGGAGTATATACACCAACTCAGTATGCTCTCTCATGTAAAATACAGAAATTCTAATTTTAACTGAATTGAAAAAATCTAAATAATATCTAGGCACCCCAATGTTAAAAACAAAATTGCTCTGAATATAATCTGTCAGAAAAAATATACAATGCTCTATTCTACTCTGTTTTGGAGTATATAAACCAACTCCATATGCTCTCTCATGTAAAATACAGAAATTCTATACTTAAGCGAATCGAAAAAAATCTAAATATTATCTAGGCACTTTAATGTTAAAAACAAAATTGCTCTGAATATAATCTGTCATAAAAAATATACAATGCACTTTTCTACTCTTTATTGGAGTATATACACCAACTAAATATCCTCACTCATGTAAAAAACCGAAATTCTAATTTTACCTGAATCGACAAAAATCTAAATAATATCTAGGCCCCCCAAAGTTAAAAGAAAATGCCTCTGAATATAGTCTGTTAAAAAAAATATACAATGCCTTATTCTACTCTGTTTTAAAGTGTATACACCAACTCAGTATGCTCTCTCATGTAAAATACCGAAATTTAAATTGTACCCGAATCGAAAAAATCTAAATGTTATCTAGTCACCCCAATGTTAAAAACAAAATTGCTCTGAATATAATATGTCAGAAAAAATATCCAATGCCCTATTCTACTCTCTTTTGGAGTATATAAACCAACATCATATGCTCTCTCATGTAAAATACAGAAATTCTAAATTTAAGCGAATCAAAAAAAATCTAAATATTATCTAGGCCCCTTAATGTTAAAAACAAAATTGCTCTGAAAATAATCTGTCAGAAAAAATATACAATGCTCTATTCTACTCTGTTTTGGAGTATATACACCAACTCCATATGCTCTCTCATGTAAAATACAGAAATTCTATATTTAAGCGAATCGAAAAAAATCTAAATAATGTCTAGGCACCCGAAAGTTAAAAGAAAATGCCTCTGAATATAGTCTGTTAAAAAATATATACAATGCCTTATTCTACTCTGTTTTGGAGTATATACACCAAATCAGTATGCTCTCACATGGAAAATACTGAAATTCTAATTTTACTTGAATCGAAAAAATCTAAATATTATCTAGACAATCAAATGTTAAAAACAAAATTGCTCTTAATATAATCTGTCAGAAAAAATATACAATGCCCTATTCTACTCTGTTTTGGAGTATATACACCAACTCACTATGCTCTCTCATGAAAAATATCAAAATTCTAATTTTACGTGAATCGAAAATGATCTAAATATTATCTAGACACCCCAATGTTAAAAGCAAAATTGCTCCGAATTCAATTTCTCAGAAAAAATATACAATGCTCTTTTCTACTCTGTTTTGGAGTATATACACCAAGCCAATATGCTCTGTCATGTAAAATACCGAAATTCTAATTTTACGGGAATCGAGAAAAATATAAATAATATCTAGGGGCCCCAAAGATAACAGAAAATGGCTCTTAATATAGTCTGTTAGAAAAAATATACAATGCCATATTCTACTCTGTTTTGGAGTATATACACCAACTCAGTATGCTCTCTCATGTAAAATACCGAAATTCTAATTTTACGTGAATCGAAAAAAATCTAAATATTATTGAGGCACCCCAATGTTAAAAACAAAATTGCTCTGAATATAATCTGTCAGAACATATATACAATGCCCTATTCTACTCTCTTTGTAGTATATACACCATGTCAGTGTGCTCTCTCATGTAAAATACCAAAATTCTAATTTTTCATGAATTGAAAATATCTAAATATTATATAGGTACCCCAAGGTTAAAAGCAAAATTGCTCTGAATATAATCTGTCAGAAAAAATATACAATGCTTTTTTCTACTCTGTTTTGGAGTATATACACCAACTCAATATACTCTCTCATGTAAAATACCGAAATTCTAATTTTACGTGAATCGAATAAAATCTAAATAATATCTAGGCACCCCAAAGTTAAAAGAAAAAAGCTCTGAATATAGTCTGTTAGAAGAAATATACAATGCCTTATTCTACTCTGTTTTGGAGTATATAAACCAACTCAGTATGCTCTCTCATGTAAAATACAGAAATTTTTATTTTACCCAAATCGAAAAAATCTAAACACTATGTAGGCACCCCTATGTTAAAAACAAAATTGCTCTGAATATAATCTGTCAGAGAAAATATACAATGCCCTATTCTACTCTGTTTTGGAATATATACACCAACTCCATATGCTCTCTCATGTAAAATACAGAAATTCTATATTTAAGCTAATCGAAAAAAATCTAAATATTATCTAGGCACCCGAGTGTTAAAAGCAAAATTGCTCTGAATATAATCTGTCAGAAAAAATATACAGTGCCCTTTTCTACTCTGTTTTGCAGTATATACACCAACTCCATATGCTCTATTATGGAAAATACAGAAATTCTCTATTTAAGTGAATCGAATATAATCTATATATTATCTAGGCAACCCAATGTTAAAAGAAAAATTGCTCTGAATATCATCTGTCAGAAAAAATATACAATGTATGTGTCTACTCTGTTTTGGTGTATATAAACCAACTCAATATGCACTCTCACGTAAAATACAGAAATTCTAATTTTACCAGAATTGAAAAAATCTAAATATTATCTAGGCACCCCAAAGTTAAAATAAAATGGCTCTGAATATAGTCTGTTCGAAACAATATGCAATGTCTTTTTCTACTCTGTTTTGGAGTATATACACCAACTCCATATGCTCTCTCATGTAAAATGCAGATATTCTATATTTAAGTGAATCGAAAAAAATCTAAATATTATCTAGGCACCCCAATGTTAACAGCAAAATTGCTCTTAATATAATCTGTCAGAGAAAATATACAATGCTTTTCTCTACTCTGTTTTGGAGAATATAAACCAACTCAATATGCTCTCTCATGTAAAATACCGAAATTCTAAATTTACGCGAATCGAAAATAATCTAAATATTATCTAGGCACCCCAATGTTAAAAGCAAAATTGCTCTGAATAAAATATGTCAGAAAAAATATACAATGCCTTATTCTACTCTGTTTTGGAGAATATAAACCAACTCAGTATGCTCTCTCATATAAAATACAGAAATTCTAAATGTAAGCAAATTGAAAAAATACTAAATATTATCTAGGCACCCCAATGTTAAAAGAAAAATTGCTTCGAATATAATCTGTCAGAAAAAATATACAATGACCTTTTCTACTCTGTTTTGGAGTATATACACCAACTCAATATGCTCTCTGATGTAAAATAACGAAATACTAATTTTACACGAATCGAAAAAAATCTACATATTATTTAGCCACCCAAATGTTAAAAGAAAATGGCTCTGAATACCATACGTCAAAAAGAATATACAATGCTTTTTTCTACTCTGTTTTGGAATATATACACCAACTTAATATGCTCTATCATGTAAAATACTGAAATTCTAATTTTTCGCGAATCCAAAAACATCTAAATATTATCTAGGCACCCCAATGTAAAAAGCAGAATTTCTCTGTATATAATCTGTCAGTGAAAATATACAATGCCATTTTCTACTCTGTTTTGGAGTATATACACCAATTCAATATGCTCTCTCATGTAAAATACAGAAATTCTAATTGTACCTGAATCGAGAAAAATGTAAATATTATCTAGGCACCCCAATGTTAAAAGCAAAATTGCTGTGAATATAATCTATAAGAAAAAATATACAATGCCCTTTTCTACTTTGTCTTAATGTATATACACCAACTCAATATGCTCTCTCATGTAAAATACCGAAATTCTAATTTTACGTGAATCGAAAAAAATCTAAATATTATCTAGGCATCCCAAGTTTAAAAGAAAATGGCTCTGAATATAATCTCTCAGAAAAAATATACAATGCCTTATTCTACTCTGTTTTGGAGAATATAAAGCAACTCAATATGCTCTCTCATGTAAAATATCAAAATTCTAATTTGACACGAATCGAAAAATATCTATATATTATCTAGGCACCCCAATGTTAAAAGCAATATTGCTCTTAATATGGTATGTCAGAAAAAATATACAATGCCCTTTTCTACTCGGTGTTGGTGCATATACAACAACTCAATATGCTCTCTCATGTAAAATACCGAAATTCTATATACACGCGAATCGAAAAAAATCTAAATATTATCTAGGCACTCCAATGTGGAAAGAAAATGGATCTGAATATAATCTGTCAGAAAAAATATACAGTTACCTTTTCTACTCTGTTTTGGAGTATATACACCAACTCAATATGCTCTCTTCTGTAAAATACCGAAATTCTAAATTTACGCTAATCAAATGAAATCTAAATATTATCTAGGCACCCGAATGTTAATAGCAAAATTTCTCTGAATATAATCTGTCAGAGAAAATATAAAATGCCCTTTTCTACCCTGTTTTGGAGTATATACACCAACTCAATATGCTCTCTCATGTAAAATAGAGAAATTCTAATTTTACGGGAATCGAAAAAAATCTAAATATTATCTATAAACCCCAATGTTAAAACCAAAATTGCTCTGAATATAATCTTTCAGAAATAATATACAATGCCCTTTTCTACTCTCTTTTTGAGTATATACACCAACGCAATATGCTCCCTCATGTAAAATACCGAAATTCTATATTTACGCGAATTGAAAAAAATCTAAATATTATCTAGGCACCCCAATGTTAAAAGCAAAACTGCTCTGAATATAGTCTGTAACAGAAAATGCACAATGCCGTTTTCTACTCTTTTTTGTAGTATATACACAAACTCAATATGCTCTCTCATGTAAAATACCTAAATTCTAATTATACCTGAATCGAAAAAAATCTAAATATTATCTAGGCACCCAAATGTTAATAGCAAAATTGCTCTGAATATAATCTTTCAGAAAAAATACACAATGCTTTTTTGTACTCTTTTTTAGAGTATATAAACCAACCCAATATGCTCTCTCATGTAAAATATCAAAATTCTAAATTTACGTGAATCGAAATAAATCTAAATATTATCTAGGCACCCCAATGTTAAAACCAAAATTGCTCTGAATATAATCTGTTAGACATAATATACAATGCCCTATTCTACTCTCTTTTGGAGTATATACACCAACTCAATATGCTCTCTCATGTAAAATACCGAAGTTCTCAATTTACGGGAATCGAAAAAAATCTAAATATTATCTAGGAACCCCAATGTTAAAGCAAAATTGCTCTAAATATAATCTGTCAGAAATAATATACAATGCCCTCTTCTACTCTGTTTTGGAGTACATACACCAAGCCAATATGCTCTCTCATGTAAAATACAGAAATTCTAATTTTACATGAATCGAAAAAAATCTAAATATTATCTAGGCACCCCAATGTTACAAGCAAAATTGCTCTGAATATAATCTGTCAGAGAATATATACAATGCCCTTTTCTACTCTGTTTTTGGGTATATACACCAACTCAGTATGCTCTCTTATGTAAAATACCGAAATTCTAAATTTACACGAATGGAAAAAAATCTAAATATTACCTAGGCATTCCAACGATAATAGCAAAATTTCTCTGAATATAATCGGTCAGAAAAAATATAAAATGCTATTCTCTACTCAGTTTTGAAGTATATACACCAACTCAATATGCGTTCTCATGTAAAATACAGAAATTTTAAATTAATGCGTATCGAAAAAGATCTAAATATTACCTAGGCAAACCAATGTTAAAAGCAAAATTGCACTGAATATAATCTTTCAGAGAAAATACACAATGCCCTTTTGTACTCTTTTTTAGAATATATAGACCAACTCAATACGCTCTCTCATATAAAATATCGAAATTCTAATTTTACGCGATTCGAAAAAAATCTAAATATTATCTAGGCACCGCAATGTGGAAAGAAAATGGATCTGAATATAATCTGTTAGGGAAAATATACATTGCCCTTTTGTACTCTTTTTGGGTGTATATACACCAACTCCATATGCTCTCTCATTTAAATACAGAAATTCTATATTTAAGCTTATTGAAAAAAATCTAAATATTATCTAGAAACCCCATTGTTAAAAGCAAAATTGCTCTAAATATAATCTGTTAGAAAAAATATACAATGCCTATTTCTACTCAGTTTTGTAGTATATACACCAACTCAATATGCTCTCTCATGTAAAATAACGAAATACTAATTTTAGGCAAATTGAAGAAAATCTAAATAATATCTAGGCGCCCCATAGTTAAAAGAAAATGGCTATGAATATAGTCTGTTAGAAAAAAATATACAATGCCTTATTCTACTCTGTTTTGGAGTATATACACACACACACTATGCTCTCTCATGTAAAATACAGAAATTCAAATTTTACCCAAATAGAAGAAATTTAAATATTATCTAGTCACCCCAATGTTAAAAACAAAATTGATCTGAATATAATCTGTCAGAGAAAATATACAATGCCCTTTTCTACTGTGTTTTGGAGTATATACTCCAACTCGATATGCTCTCTCATGTAAAACACAGAAATTCTATATTTAAGCGAATCGAAAAAATTCTAAATATTATCTAGGCACACCAATGTTAAAAACAAAATTGCTCTGAATATAATCTGTCAGAAAAAATATACAATGCCCTATTCTACTCTGTTTTGTAGTATATACACCAACTCCATATGCTCTCTCATGTAAAATACAGAAATTCTATATTTAAGCAAATTGAAAAAAATCTAAATATTATCTAGAAACCCCAATGTTATAAGCAAAATTGCTCTGAATATAATCTGTCAGAAAAAATATACAATGTCTTTTTCTACTCTGTTTTGGTGTATATACACCAACTCAATATGCTCTCTAATGTAAAATACCACAATTCTAATTTTACGCGAATCGAAAAAAATTTAATATTATCTAGGTAACGCAATGTTAAAAAAAATGGCTCTGAATATAATCTGTCAGAATAAATGTACAATGTCCTTTTCTACTCTTTTTTGGAGTATATACACCAGCTCAATATGCTCTCTAATGTGAAATACAGAATTTCTAATTTTACCTGAATCGAAAATATCTAAATATTATCTAGGCACCCCAATGTTAAAAGCAAAATTGCTCTGAATATAGTCTGTCAGAAAAAATATACAATGCCTACTCTGTTTTGTGGTATATACACCAACTCAATATGCTCTCTCATGTAAAATACAGAAATTCTAATTTTACCCGAATCGAAAAAATCTAAATATTATCTAGGCACACCAAAGTTAAAAGAAAATGGCTCTGAATATAGTCCGTTCGAAACAATATACAATGCCTTATTCTACTCTGTTTTGGAGTATATACACCAACTCCATATGTTCTCTCATGTAAAATGCAGATATACTATATTTAAGTGAATCGAAAAAATCTAAATATTTTCTAGGCACCCCAATGTTAAAAACAAAATTGCTCTGAATGTAATCTGTCAGTTAAAATATACAATGCCCTTTTCTAGTCTGTTTTGTAGTATATGCACCAAATCAATATGCTCTTTCCTGTAAAATACAGAAATTCTAATTTTACCAGAATCGAGAAAATCTAAATATGATCTTGCCACCCCAATGTTAAAAACAAAATTGATCTGAATATAATCTGTCAGAAAAAATATAAAATGCCCTATTCTACTCTGTTTTGCAGTATATACACCAACTCAGTATGCTCTCTCATGTAAAATACCGAAATTCTTATTTAACGTGAATCGAAAAAAATCTAAATATTATCGAAGAACCCCAATGTTTAAAGCAAATTTGCTCTGAATATAGTCTGTCAGAAATTATGTACAATGCCCTCTTCTACTCTGTTTTGGAGTATATACACCAACTCAGTATGCTCTATCATGTAAAATACCGAAATTCTAATTTGACCAAAATCGAAAAATATCTAAATATTATCTAGGCACCCCATTGTTAAAAGCAATATTGCTCCGAATATTATCTGTCAGAAAAAATATACAATGACCTTTTCTACTCTGTTTTTGAGTATATAAACCAGCTCAATATGCTCTCTCATGTAAAATATTGAAATTCTAATTTTACGCGAATCGAAAAAAAATATAAAGAATATCTAGGCGCCCCAAAGTAAAAGAAAATGGCTCTGAATATATTCTGTTAGAAACAATATACAATGCCTTATTCTACTCTGTTTTGGAGTATATACACCAACTCCATATGCTCTCTCATGTGAAATACAGAAATTCTAATTTTACCCGAATCGAAGAAAACTAAATATTATCTAGGCACTCCAATGATAAAAAAAATATTGCTCTGAATATAATCTGTCACAAAAAATATACAGTGCCTTATTCTACTCTGTTTTGGAGTATATACACCAACTCCATATGCTCTCTCATGTAAAATACAGAAATTCTATATTTAAGAGAATCAAAAAAAATCTAAATAATATCTAGGCACCGCAATGTTAAAAACAAAATTTCTCTGAATATAATCTGTCAGAAAATATATACAATGCCCTATTCTACTCAGTTTTGGAGTATATAAACCAACTCCATATGCTCTCTCATGTAAAATACAGAAATTCTATATTTAAGCGAATCGAAAAAAAATCTAAATATTATCGAGACACCCCATTGTTAAAAGGAAAATTGCTCTGAATATAATCTGTCAGAAAAAATTACAATGTTCTTTTCTACTGTGTTTTGTAGTATATACACCAACTCTATATTCTCTCTCCTGTAAAATACAGAAGTTCTTATTATACCCGAATCGAAAATATCTAAATATTATCTAGGCATCCCAATGTTATAAACAAAATTGCACTGAATATAATCTGTCAGAAAAAATATACAATGCCATTTTCTACTCTCTTTTGGAGAATATACACCAACTTCATATGCTCTCTAATGTAAAATACAGAAATTCAATATTTAAGTGAATCAAAAAAATCTAAATAATATCTAGGCGCCCCAAAGTTAAAAGAAAATGACTCTGAATATAGTCTGTTAGAAAAAATATACAATGCCTTATTCTACTCTGTTTTGGAGTATATACACCAAATCAGTATGCTCTCAAACGGAAAATACAGAAATTATAAATTTACGTGAATCGAAAAAAATCTAAATATTATCTAGGCACCCGAATGTTAAAAGCAAAATTTCTCTTAAAATAATCTGTCAGAAAAAATATACAATACCCTTTTCTACTCTGTCTTCGAGTATATACACCAACTCAATATGCTCTCTCATGTAAAAGAGAGAAATTCTAATATTATGTGAACCGAGAAGAACAGAAATAATATCTAGCAGCCCCAAAGTTAAAACAAAATGGCTCTGAATATATTATGTTAGAAAAGATATACAATGCCCTATTCTACTCTGTTTTGTAGTATATACACCAACTCAATATGCTCTCTCATGTAAAATACAGAAATTCTAATTTTACCCGAATCGAAAACATCTAAATATTATCTAGACAACCCAATGTTAAAAACAAAATTGCTCTTTATATAATCTGTCAGAAAAAATATACAATGACCTATTCTACTCTGTTTTGGAGTATATAAACCAACTCAATATGCTCTGTCATGAAAAATACCGAAATTCTAATTTTACGTGAATCGAAAAAAATCTAAATATTATCTAGACACCCCAATGTTAAAAGCAAAATTACTCCGAATATAATCTGTCAGAAAAAATATACAATGCCCTTTTCTTCTCTGTTTTGGAGTATATACACCAACTCAGTATGCTCTCTCATGTAAAATACCGAAATTCTAATTTTTCGTGAATCGAAAAAATCTAAATATTATCTAGGCACCACAATGTTAAAAGCAAAATTGCTCCGAATATAATGTGTCAGAAAAAATATACAATGCCCTTTTCTTCTCTGTTTTGGAGTATATACACCAACTCAATATGCCCTATCATGTAAAATACCGAAATTCTAATATTACGCGAATTGAAAGAAATCTAAATAATATCTAGGCGCCCCAAAGTTAAAAGAAAATGGCTCTGAATATAGTCTGTTAGAAAAAATATACAATGCCTTATTCTACTCTGTTTTGGAGCATATACACCAACTCCATATGCTCTCTCCTGTAAAATACAAAAATTCTATATTTAAGCGAATCGAAAAAAATCTAAATATTATCTAGGAACTCCAATGTTAAAAGCAAAATTGCTCTGAACATAATCTGTCAGAAAAATTACACAATGCCATATTCTACTCTGTTTTGGAGTATATACACAAACTCAGTATGCTCTCTCATGAAAAATATCAAAATTCAAATTTTACGTGAATCGAAAAAATCTAAATACTACCTAGGCACCCGAATGTTAAATGCAAAGCTGCTCTGAATATAATCTGTCAGAAAAAATATACAATGCCCTGTTCTACTCTGTTTTGGAGCATATATACCAATTCCACATGCTCTCTGATGTGAAATACAGAAATTCTATATTTAAGTGGATTGAAAAAAATCTAATTACTATCTAGGCAATCCAATGTTAAAAGCCAAATTTCTCTGAATATAATCTGTCAGAAAAATATACAATGTTCTTTACTACTCTGTTTTGCAGTATATACACAAACTCAATATGCTCTCTCATGTAAAATACCAAAATTCTAATTTTATGCGAATCTAAAAAAATCTAAATAATATCTAGGCGCCCCAAAGTTAAAAGAAAATGGCTCCGAATATAGTCTGTTAGAAAAAATATACAATGCCTTATTCTACTCTGTTTTGGAGTATATACACCAACTCAGTATGCTCTCTCATGTAAAATACAAAAATTCTAATTTTTTGTGAACCGAAAAATATTTAAATATTATCTAAGCACCCCAATGTTAAAAGAAAAATTGCTCTGAATATAATCTGTCAGAAAAAATATACAATGCCCTATTCTACTCTGTTTTGGAGTATATACACCAACTCAATATGCTCTCTCATGTAAAATACCAAAATTCTAATTTTACGCAAATAGAAAAAAATCTAAATATTACCTAGGAACCCCAATGTTAATAGCAAAATTGCTCTGAATATAATCTGTCAGAAATAATATACAATGCTTTTTTCTACTCTTTTTTTGAGTATATACACCAACACAATATGCTCCCTCATGTAAAATACAGAAATTCTATATTTACGTGAATCGAAAAAAATCTAAATATTATCTAGGCACCCCAATGTTAAAAGCAAAATTGCTCCGAATATAGTTTGTCACAGAAAATACACAATGCCGTTTTCTACTCTTTATTTGACTATATACAGCAACTCAATATGCTCTCTCATGTAAAATACCAAAATTCTAAATTTACGCAAATCGAAAAAAATCTAAATATTATCTAGGCACCCCAATGTTAAAAGCAAAATTCCTCTGAATATAATCTGTCATAAAATATACAAAATGCTCTTTTCTACTCTGTTTTGTAGTATATACACCAACTCAATATGCTCTCCCATGTAAAATACAGAACTTCTAATTTTACTAGAAAAGAAATAAATCTAAATATTATTTAGGCACCCCATTATTAAAAGTAAAATTGCTCTGCATATAATCTTTCAGAAAAAATATACAATGCCCTTTTCTTCTCTGTTTTGGAGTATATACACCAATCCAATATGCTCTTTCATGTAAAATACCGAAATTCTATATACACGCAAATCGAAAGAAATCTAAATATTATCTAGGCACCCCAATGTTGAAAGAAAATGGCTCTGAATATAGTCTGTCAGATAAAATATACAATGCCCTTTTCTACTCTGTTTTGGAGTATATACACCAACTCAATATGCTCTCTAATGTAAAATACCAAAATTCTAAATTTATGTTAATCAAATGAAATCTAAATATTATCTAGGCACACCAGTGGTAATAGCAAAATTGCTCTGAATATAATTCGTCAGAGAAAATATAAAATGCCCTATTCTACTCTGTTTTGGAGTATATACACCAACTCAATATGCTCTCTCAGGTAAAATACCAAAATTCTAAATTTACTCGAATCGCAAAACAATCTAAATATTATCTAGGCACCCCAATGATAAAAGCAAAATTGCTCTGAACATAATCTGTGAGAAATAATATACAATGCCCTACTCTACTCTGTTTTAAAGTATATACACCAACTCAATATGCTCTCTGATGTAAAATACAGAAATTCTAGTTTTACCCGAATCGAAAAAATCTAAATATTATCTAGGCACACCAATGTTAACAACAAAATTGCTCTGAATATAGTCTGTCAGAAAACTTATACAATGCCCTATTCTACACTGTTTTGGAGTATATACACCTACTCAATATGCTCTCCTATGGAAAATACCGAAATTCTATATTTAAGCGAATCGAAAAAAATCAAAATATTATCTCGGCGCCCCAAAGTTAAAAGAAAATGGCTCTGAATATAGTCTGTTAGAAAAAATATGCAACGCCTTATTCTACTCTCTTTTCGAGTATATACAGCAACTCAGTATGCTCTCTCATGTAAAATACAGAAACTCTAATTTCACCTGAATTGAAAATATTGTAAATATTATCTAGGCACCCCAATGTTAAAAACAAAATTGCTCGAATATAATCTGTCAGAATAAATATACAATGCCATATTCTAGTCTGTTTTGGAGTATATACACCAACTCCATATGCTCTCTCATGTAAAATACCGAAATTGTATATAAGCGAATCGAAAAAAATTTAAATATTATCTAGGCACCCCAATGTTAAAAACATAATTGCTCAGAATATAATCTGTCAGAAAAAATATACAATTCCCTATTCTACTCTGTTTTGGAGTATATACATTAACTCCATATGCTCTCTCATGTAAAATACAGAAATTGTATATTTAAGTGAATCAAAAAAAAATCTAAATATTATTTAGGCACCCGAATGTTAAAAGCAAAATTGCTCTGAATATAATCTGTCAGAAATAATATACAATGCCCTTTTCTACTCAGTTTTGTAGTATATACACCAACTCAATATGCTCTCTCATGTAAAATATCAAAATTCTAATTTTACGTGAATCGAAGAAAATCTAAATAATATGTAGGTTCCCCAACGTTATAAGAAAATGGCTATGAATATAGTCTGTTAGAAAAAATATACAATGCCTTATTCTACTCTGTTTTTGAGTATATACACCAACTCAGTACACTCTCTCATGTAAAATACAGAAATTCTAATTTTACCAGAATCGAAAATATCTAAATATTATCTAGGCACCCGAATGTTAAAAACAAAATTTCTCTGAATATAATCTGTCAGAAAAAATATACAATGCTCTATTCTACTCTGTTTTGGAGTATATACACCAACTCCATATGCTCTCTCATGTAAAATACAGAAATTATATATTTAAGCGAATCAAAAAAATCTAAATACTATCTACGCACCCCAATGTTAAAAAACAATTGCTCTGAATATAATCTGTCAGAAAAAAATATACAATGCCCTATTCTACTCTGTTTTGGAGTATATACACCAACTCCATATGCTCTCTCATGTAAAATACCGAAATTCTATATTTAAGCGAATCAAAAACAATCTGAATATTATCTACGGACCCCAGTGTTAAAAACAAAATTGCTCTGAATATAATCTTTCAGAAAAAATATACAATGCCCTATTCTATTCTGTTTTGGAATATATACACCAACTGAGTATGCTCTCTCATGTAAAATACAGAAATTCTATATTTAAGCGAATCGAAGAAAATCTAAATATTATCTAGGCACCCCAATGTTAAAATCAAAATTGCTCTGAATATGGTCTGTCAGAAAAAATATACAATGCCCTTTTCTACTCTGTTTTGTAGTATATACACCAACTAAGTATGCTCTCTCATGTAAAATACCGAAATGCTAATTATACCTGAATCTAAAAAAATCTAAATAATATCTAGGCGCCCCAAAGTTAAAAGAAAATGGCTCTGAATATAGTCTGTTAGAAAAAATATACAATACCTTATTCTACTCTGTTTTGGAGTATATACACCAACTCAATATGCTCTCTCATGTAAAATACAGGAATTCTACTTTTACAAAAATAGAAAAAATCTAAATATTATCTAGGCACCCCAATGTTAAAAACAAAATTGCTCTTAATATAACCTGTCAGAAAAAATATACAATGCCCTATTCTACGCTGTTTTGGAGTATATACACCTACTCCATATGTTCTCTCATGTAAAATACAGAAATTCTATATTTATGCGAATCGAAAATAATCTAAATATTATCCACACACCCAATGTTAAAAGCAAAATTGCTCTGAATATAATGTCAGAAAAAATATACAATGCCCTTTTCTATTTTGTTTTGTAGTATATACACCAACTCAATATGCTCTCTCATGTAAAATACCGAAATTATAATTTTACGTGAATCGAAAAAAATTTAAATAATATCTAGGCGCCCAAAAATTAAAACAAAATGGCTCTGAATATAGTCTGTTAGAAAAAATATACAATGCCTTATTCTATTCTGTTTTGGAGTATATAAACCAACTCAGTATGCTCTCTCATGTAAAATACCGAAATTCTAATTTTACGCAAATCCAAAAAAATCTAAATAATATCTAGGTGCCCCAAAGTTAAAAGAAAATGGCTCTGAATATAGTCTGTCAGAAAAAATATACAATGACTTATTCTACTCT
Source organism: Callithrix jacchus (assembly GCF_049354715.1). Taxonomy (NCBI): domain Eukaryota; kingdom Metazoa; phylum Chordata; class Mammalia; order Primates; family Cebidae; genus Callithrix; species Callithrix jacchus. The sequence continues at coordinate 19,330,569 of NC_133520.1, read as the reverse complement.
CTTTTGGAGTATATACACCAACTCAATATGCTCTGTTATGTAAAATAAAGAAATTCAAATTTTACCTTAATTGAAAAAATCTAAATATTATCTAGGCACCCCAATGTTAAAAGCAAAATTGCTCTGAATATAATCTGTGAGAAAAAATATACAATGTACTTTTATAGTTTATTTTGTAGAACATACACCAACTCAATATGCTCTCTCATGTAAAATACCAAAATTCTAATTTTACATGAATCGAAGAAAATCTAAATAATATTTAGGCACCCCAAAATGAAAAGAAAATGGCTCTCAATATAGTCTGTTTGAGAAAATATACAGTGCCTTATTCTACTCTGTTTTGGAGTATATACACCAACTCAGTATGCTCACTCATGTAAAATACAGAAATTCTTATATTCCCCGAATCGAAAAAATCTAAATATAATCTAGGCATCCCAATGTTATAAACAAAATTTCTCTGAATGTAATCTGTCAGAAAAAATATACAATGCCTTATTGTAGTCTGTTTTGGAGTATATACACCAACTCAGTATGCTCTCTCATGTAAAATACCGAAATTCTAATTTTCCGTGAATCGAAAACAATTTATATATTATGTAAGCCCCCGAATGCTAAAAGCAAAATTGCTCTGAATATAATCTGTCAGAAAAAATATACAATGTCCTATTCTACTCTGTTTTCAAGTATATAGACCAACTCCATATGCTCTCTCATGTAAAATACAGAAATTCTAATTTCACCCGAATCGAAAGAATCTCAATATAATCTAGGCATCCCAATGTTAAAAAAAATTACTCTGAATATAATCTGTCAGAGAAAATATACAATGCCCTATTCTACTCTGTTTTGGAGTATATACACCAACTCCATATGCTCTCTCATGTAAAATAAATAAATTCTATATTTAAGCGAATCGAAAAAAATCTAAATATTATCTAGACAACCCAATGTTAATAGAAAAATTGCTCTGAAAATAATCTGTCAGAAAAAATATACAATGCACTTTTCTACTCTGTTTTATAGTATATACATTAACAGAGTATGCTCTCTCATGTAAAATACCAAAATTCTAATTTTACCCGAATCCAAAAAAAATCTAAATAATATCTAGGCGCCCCAAAGGTATAAGAAAATGGCTCTAAATATAGTCTGTTAGAAAAAATGTACAATGCCCATTTCTACTCTATTTTGGGGTATATACACCAACTCAGTATGCTGTCTCATGTAAAATACAGAAATTCTAATTTTACGTGAATCGAAAAAAATCTAAATAATATCTAGGCTCCCCAAAGTTAAAAGAAAATGGCTCTGAATACAGTCTGTTAGACAAAATATAAAATGCCTTATTCTACTGTGTTTTGCAGTATATACACCAACTCACTATGCTCTCTCATGTAAAATACAGAAATTCTAATTTACCCGGATCAAAAAAATCGAACTATTATCTAGGCACCCCAATGTGAAAAACAAAATTGCTCTGAATATAATGTGTCAGAAAAAATATACAATGCCCTATTCTACTCTGTTTTGGAGTACATACACCAACTCAATATGCTCTCTTATGTAAAATACAGAAATTCTATATTTAAGCGAATTGAAAATAATCTAAATATTATCTAGACACCCCAATGTTAAAAGCAAAATTGCTCTGAAAATAATCTGTCAGAAAAAATATACAATGCCCTCTTCTACTCTGTTTTGGAGTATATACACCAACTCCATATGCTCTCTCGTGTAAAATACAGAAATTCTATATTTCAGCGAATCGAAAAAAATCTAAATATTATCTAGGCACCCCAATGTTAAAAGCAAAACTGCTCTAAATATAATCTGTCAGAGAAAATATAAAATGCCCTTTTCTATTCTGTTTTGCAGTATATACACCAACTCAATATGCTCTCTCATGTAAAATACCAAAATTCTAATTTTATGCGAATCGAGAATAATCTAAATAATATATAGGAGCCCCAAAGTTAAAACAAAATGGCTGTGAATATAGTCTGTTAGAAAAAATATACAATGCCTTATTCTACTCTGTTTTGGAGTATATACACCAACTCAGTATGCTCTCTCATGTAATATACAGAAATTCTAATTTTACCCGAATAGAAACAATCTAAATATTATCGAGGCACCCCAATGTTAAAAACAAAATTTCTCTGAATATAATCTTTCAGAAAAAATATACAATGCCCTATTCTACTCTGTTTTTGAGTACATACACCAACTCCATATGCTCTCTCATATAAAATACAGAAATTTTATATTTAAGCGAATCGAAAGAAATCTAAATATTATCTAGGCACCCCAACGTTAAAAGCAAAATTGCACTGAATATAATCTGTCAGAAAAATATACAATGCCCTATTCTACTCTGTTTTAGAGTATATACCCCAACTCAATATGCTCTTTCATGTAAAATACCGAAATCATAATTTCACGCTAATAGAAAAAAATGTAAATAATGTCTAGGCGCCCCAAAGTAAAAAGATATTTGCTCTTAATATAGTCTGTTAGAAAAAATATACAATGCCTTATTCTACTCTGTTTTGGAGTATATACACCAACTCAGTAAGCTCTCTCATGTAAAATATAGAAATTCTAATTTTACCCAAATCGAAAAAATATAAATGTTATCTAGGCACTCCAATGTTAAAATCAAAATTGCTCTGAATATAATCTGTGAGAAAAAATATACAATGCCCTATTCTACTCTGTTTTGGAGTATATACACCAACTCAATATGCTCTCTCATGTAAAATACCGAAATTCTAAATTTACATGAATCGAAAAAAATCTAAATATTATATGCCTTATTCTACTCTGTTTTGGAGTATATACACCAACTCAGTATGCTCTGTCATGTAAAATACAGAAATTCTAATTTTACCCGAATCGAAAAAATCTAAATATTATCTAGGCACCCCAATGTTAAAAACAAAATTGCTCTGAATATAATCTGTCACAAATAATATACAATGCCCTATTCTCCTCTGTTTTGGAATATATACACCAACCCCATATGCTCCCTCATGTAAAATACAGAAATTCTATATTTACGCAAATCGAAAGAAATCTAAATATTATCTAGGCACCCCAATGTTAAAAACAAAATTGCTCTGAATATAATTTGTCAGAAATAAAATACAATGCCCTATTCTCCTCCGTTTTGTAGTATATACACCAACTCAATATGCTCTCTCATGTAAAACACAGAAATTCTAATATTACGTGAATCGAGAAAAATCTAAATAATATCTAGGCGCTCCAAAGTTAAAAGAAAATGGCTCTGAATATTTTCTGTTAGAAAAAGTATACAATGTCTTATTCTACTCTGTTTTGGAGTACATACAGAAACTCCATATGCTCTCTCATGTAAAATACAAAAATTCTATATTTAAGCGAATTGAAATAAATCTAAATATAATCTATGCACCCCAATGTTAAAAACAAAAATTTCTCTGAATATAATCTGTCAGAAAAAATATACAATGTTCTTTGCTACTCTGTTTTGGAGTATATACACCAACTCAGTATGCTCTCTCATGTAAAATACCGAAATTCTAATTTTACACGAATCGAAAAAAAATCTAAATATTAACTAGGCACCCCAATGTTAATAGAAAATGGCTCTGAATGAAATATGTCAGAAAAAATACACAATGTCTTCTTCTCTGTTATTGAGTATATATGCCAACTCAATATGCTCTCTCAAGTAAAATACCGATATTCTAAGTTTACGCGAATAGAAAAAATCTAAATATTATCTAGGCACCCCAATATTAAAAGCAAAATTGCTCTGAATATAGTCTGTCAGAAAAAATATACAATGCCCTTTTCTACTTTTTTTTGGAGTATATGCACCAACTCAATATGCTCTGTCATGTAAAATACTGAAATTCTAATTTTATGAGAATCCAAAAACATCTAAATATTAACTAGGCACCCAAATGTTAAAAGCAAAATTCCTCTGAATATAATCTGTCAGAAAAAATATACAATGCCCTTTTCTACTCTTTTTTGGAGTGTATACACGAACTCAATATGCTCTCTCTTGTAAAATACCGAAATTCTAATTTTTACAGAATCGAAAAAAATCTATATATTAACTTGGCACCCCATGGTAAAAAGAAAAATTGCTTTGAATATAATCTGTCAAAAAATATACAATGCCCTTTTCTATTCTGTTTTGGAGTATATACACCACCTCACCATGCTCTCTCATGTAAAATACCGAAATTCTAAATTTACACGAATCGAATAAAATCTAAATATTATCTAGGCACCCCAATGTTAAAAGCAAAATTGCTCTGAATATTGTCTGTCAGGAAATATATACAATGCTCTTTTCTACCCTGTTTTGTAGTATACACACCAACTCAACATGCTCTCTCATGTAAAATACCGAAGTTCCAATTTTAGGCGAATCGAAGATAATCTAAATATTATCTAGGCACCCCAATATTAAAAGCATAATTGCTCTGAATATAATCTGTCAGAAAAAATATACAATGTTCTTTTCTACTCTGTTTTGGAGTATATATACCAACTCAGTATGCTCTCTCATGTAAAATACAGAAATTCTAATTTTACTCGAATCGAAAAAATCCAAATATTAACTAGGCACCCCAATGTTATCAGCAAAATTGCTCTGAATATAATCTGTCAGAAAAAATATACAATGCCCTTTTCTACTCTTTTTTTGAGTATACACACGAACTCAATATGCTCTCTCATGTAAAATACAGAAATTCTAATTTTACACGAATCGAGAAAAATCTAAATAAGGTCTAGGCACCCCAAAGTTAAAAGAAAATGGCTCTGAATATAGTTTGTTAGAAAAAATATAAAATGCCATATTCTACTCTGTTTTGGAGTACATACACCAACTCAGTATGCTTTCTCATTTAAAATACAGAAATTCTAATTTTACCCAAATGAAAAAATCTAAATATTATCTAGGATCCCCAATGTAAAAAGCAACATTGTTTTAAAATTAATCTGTCAGAAAAAATATATAATGCCCTATTCTACTCTGTTTTGGAGTATATACACAAACTGCATATGCTCTCTCATATAAAATACAGAAATTCTATATTTAAGCAAACCGAAATAAATCTAAATATTATCTAGGCACCCCAATGTTAAAAGCAAAATTTCTCTGAATATAATCTGTCAGAAAAAATAAACAATGCCCTCTTCTACTCTGTTTTGGAGTATATACACCAACTCAATATGCTCTCTCATGTAAAATACAGAAATTCTAATTTTACACGAATCTAAAGAAATCTAAATAATGTCTAGGCACCCCAAAGTTAAAAGAAAATGGCTCTCAATATAGTCTGTTAGACAAATTTTACAATGCCTTATTCTACTCTGTTTTGGAGTATATACACCAACTCAGTATGCTCTCTCATTTAAAATACCGAAATTCTAAAAATGAGAACACATGGACACAGAAAGGGGAGTACTAAACACTGGGGTCTATTGGGGGGAAAAGGGGAGGGCCAGTGGGAGGGGGAGGTGGGGAGGGATAGCCTGGGGAGAAAAGCCAAATGTGGGTGAAGGGGAGAAGAAAAAAAAGCACACTGCCATGTGTGTACCTACGCAACTGTCTTGCATGCTCTGCTCATGTACCCCAAAACCTATGATCCAATAAAAAATTTTAAAAAAATAATAAATAAATAAATAAAATACCGAAATTCTAATTGTACATGAATCGAAAAAAATCTAAATATTATCTAGCCACCCCAATGTTAAAAACCAGATTGCTCTGAATATAATCTGTCAGAAAAAATATACAAGGCCCTTTACTACTCTGTTTTGGAGTATATACAGCAACTCAGTATACTCTTTCATGTAAAATACAGAAATTCTATATTTAAGCGAATCGAAAAATATCTAAATATTATCTAGGCACCCCAATGGTAAAAGCAAAATTGCTCTGAAAATAATCTGTCAGAAAAAATATACAATGCCCTTTTCTACGCTGTTTTGGAGTATATACACAAACTCAATATGCCCTCTCATATAAAATACTGAAATTCTAATTTTACCCGAATCGAAAAAATCTAAATATTATCTAGGCACCCCAATGTTAAAAACGAAATTGCTGTGAATATAAGGTGTCAGAAAAAATATGCAATGCCTTATTCTACTCTGTTTTGGAGTATATACACCAACTCAGTATGCTCTCTCATGTAAAATACCGAAATTCTAAATTTACGTGAGTCGAAAAATATCTAAATATTATCTAGGCACCCGAATGTTAAAAGCAAAGTTGCTCTGAATATCATCTGTCAGAAAAAATATACAATGCCCTTTTCTCCTCTGTTTTGGAGTATATACATCAACTCAATATGCGCTCTCATGTAAAATACCGAATTCTAATTTTACGTGAATCGAAAAGCATCTAAATAATATCTAGGCGCCCCAACGTTAAAAGAAAATGGCTCTGAATATAGTCCGTTAGAGAAAATATAAAATGCCTTATTCTACTCTGTTTTGGAGTATATACACCAACTCAGTATGCTCTCTCATGTGAAATACAGAAATTCTAATTTTGTCAGAATCGAAAAAATCTAAATATTATCTAGACACCCCAATGTTAAAAACAAAATTGCTCTGAATATAATTTGTCAAAAAACATATACAATGCCCTATTCTACTCTGTTTTGGAGTATATAAAACAACTCCATATGCTCTCTCATGTAAAATACAGAAATTTTATATTTATGCGCATCAAAAAAATCTAAATATTATCTAGGCACCGCAATGTTTAAAGCAAAATTGTTCTGAATATAATCTGTCAGAAAAAAAATACAATGCCCTTTTCTACTCTGTTTTGTAGTATATACACCAACTCAATATGCTCTCTAATATAAAATACAGAAATTCAAATTTTACCCGAATCGAAAAAATCTAAATATTATCTAGACACCCCAATGTTAAAAGGAAAATTGCTCTGAATATAATCTGTCAGAAGAAATATACAATGCCTTTTTCTACTCTGTTTTGTAGTATATAGACCAACTCAATATGCTCTCTCATGTAAAATACCGAAATTATAATTTTACACGAATTGAAAGAAATCTAAATAATAACGAGGCGCCACAAAGTTAAAAGAAAATGTCTCTGAATATAGTTTGTTAGAAAAAATATACAATGCCTTATTCTGCTCTGTTTTGGAGTATATACACCAACACCGTAGGCTTTCTCATGTGAAATACAGAAATGCTAATTTTACCAGAATCGAAAAAATCTAAATATGATCTAGGCACCCCAATGTTAAAAAAAATTGCTCTGAATATAATCTCTCAGAAAAAATATAGAATGCTTTATTCTACTCTGTTTTAGAGTATATACACCAGCTCCATATGCTCTGTCAGTAAAATACAGAAATTCTATATTTAAGCGAATCGAAAAACATCTAAATATTATCTAGGCACCCCAATGTTAAAAACAAAATTGCTCTGAATATAATCTGTCAGAAAACATATACAATGCCCTATTCTACTTTGTTTTGGAGTATATACACCAACTCCATATGCTCTCTCATATAAAATACAGAAAATCTATATTTAAGCGCACTGAAAAAAATCTAAATATTATCTAGGCACCCCAATGTAAAAAGCAAAATTACTCTGAATATAATCTGTCTGAATAAAAATACAATGCCATTTTCTATTCTGTTTTCGAGCATATACACCAACTCAATATGCTCTCTCATGTAAAATACAGAAATTCTAATTATTCCAGAATCGAAAAAAAACTAAATAATATCTAGGCGCCCCAAAGTTAAAAGAAAATGGCTCTGAATATAATCTGTTAGAAAAAATATACAATGTTTTATTCTACTTTATTTTGGAGTATATACACCAACTCAGTATGCTCTCTCAGATAAAATACAGAAATTCTAATTTTACATGAATCGAAAAAAATCTAAATATTATCTAGGCACACCAATATTAAAAACAAAATTGCTCTGAATATAATCTGTGAGAAAAAATATACACTGCCCTATTCTACTCTGTTTTGGAGTATATACACCAACTCCATATGCTCTCTCATGTAAAATACCGAAATTCTATGTTTAAGAAATCGAAAAAAATCTAAATATTATATAAGCACACCAATGTTAAAAGCAAAATTTCTCTGAATATAATCTGTCAGAAAAAATATACAATGCCCTTTTCTACTCTGTTTTGTAGTATATACACCAACTCCAAATGCTCTCTCATGTAAAATACAGAGATACTATATTTAAGCGAATCGAAAAACATCTAAATATTATCTAGGCACCCCAATGTTAAAAACAAAATTGCTGTGAATATAGTCTGTCAGAAAACATATACAATGCCCTATTCTACTCTGTTTTGGAGTATATACACCAACTCCATATGCTCTCTCATGTAAAATATAGAAATTCTATATTTATGTGCATCAAAAAAATCTAAATATTATCTAGGCACCCCAATGTTAAAAGCAAAATTGCTCGAAATATAATCTGTCAGAAAAAATATACAATGCCCTTTTCTACTTTGTTTTGTAGTATATACACCATCTCAGTATGCTCTTTCCTGTAAAATACCGAAATTCTAAATTTACATGAATCGAAAAAAATCTAAATATTATCTATGCACCCCAATGGTAAAAGCAAAATTGCTCTGAATATAATCTGTCAGAAAAAATATACAATGCCCTTTTCTACTCTGTTTTGAAGTATATACACCAACTCAATATGCTCTCTCATGTAAAATACCGAAATTCTAATTTTACGCGAATCGAAAAATATCTAAATAATATCTAGGCGCCCCATAGTTAAAAGAAAACGGCTCTGAATATAGTCTTTTACAAAAAAAATATACAATGCCTTATCTACTCTGTTTTGGACTATATAAACCAACTCAGTATGCTCTCTCATGTAAAATACAGAAATATTAATGTTACCCAAATCGAAAAAATCTAAATATTATCTAGGCACCCCAATGTTAAAAACAAAATTGCTCTGAATATTATATGTCAGAAAAAATATACAATGCCCTATTCCAGTCTCTTTTGTAGGATATACACCAACTCCATATGCTCTATCATGTAAAATACAGAAATTCTATATTTAAGAGAATTGAAAAAAATCTAAATATTATCTAGGTACCCCAATGTTAAAAATAAAATTGCTCTGAATATAATCGGTCAGAAAACATATACAATGTCCTATTCTACTCTGTTTTGAAGTATATACACCAAGTCCATATGCTCCCTCATGTGAAATACAGAAATTGTATTTAAGCGCATCGAAAAAAATCTAAATATTATCTAGGCACCCCAAAGTTAACAGCAAAATTTCTCTGAATATAATCTGTCAGAAAAAATATACAATGCCCTTTTCTACTCTGTTTTGGAGTATATACACCAACTCAATATGCTCTCTCATGTAAAATACCGAAATTCTAATATTACGTGAATCGAAAAAAATCTAAATATTAACTAGGCACCTCAATGTTAATAGAAAATGGCTCTGAATGAAATATGTCAGAAAAAATACAAATTGATTTCTTCTCTTTTTTTTTTTTTTTTTAATTTTTTATTGGATTATAGGTTTTGGGGTACATGAGCAGAGCATGCAAGACAATTGCGTAGGTACACACATGGCAGTGTGCTTTGCTTTTCTTCTCCCCTTCACCCACATTTGGCATTTCTCCCCAGGCTATCCCTCACCACCTCCCCCTCCCACTGGCCCCCCCCTTTTCCCCCCAATAGACCCCAGTGTTTAGTACTCCCCTTTCTGTGTCCATGTGTTCTCATTTTTCATCACCCACCTATGAGTGAGAATATGCGGTGTTTCATTTTCTGTTCTTGTGTCAGTTTGCTGAGGATGATGTTTTCCAGATTCATCCATGTCCCTACAAACGACACAAACTCATCATTTCTGATTGCTGCATAATATTCCATGGTGTATATGTGCCACATTTTTCCAATCCAGTCTATCATCAATGGGCATTTGGGCTGATTCCAGGTCTTTGCTATTGTAAACAGTGCTGCAATGAACATTCGTGTACATGTGTCCTTATAGTAGAACGATTTATAGTCTTTTGGATATATACCCAGTAATGGGATTGCTGGGTCAAATGGAATTTCTATTTCTAAGGCCTTGAGGAATCGCCACACCGTCTTCCACAATGGTTGAACTAATTTACACTCCCACCAACAGTGTAAAAGTGTTCCTTTTTCTCCACATCCTCTCCAGCATCTGTTGTCTCCAGATTTTTTAATGATCGCCATTCTAACTGGCGTGAGATGGTATCTCAATGTGGTTTTGATTTGCATCTCTCTGATGACCAGTGACGATGAGCATTTTTTCATATGATTGTTGGCCTCATATATGTCTTCTTTCGTAAAGTATCTGTTCATATCCTTTGCCCACTTTTGAATGGGCTTGTTTGTTTTTTTCCTGTAAATCTGCTTGAGTTGTTTGTAAATTCTGGATATCAGCCCTTTGTCAGATGGGTAGACTGCGAAAATTTTTTCCCATTCTGTTGGTTGCCGATCCACTCTAGTGACTGTTTCTTTTGCCGTGCAGAAGCTGTGGAGTTTCATTAGGTCCCATTTGTCTATTTTGGCTTTTGTTGCCAATGCTCTTGGTGTTTTGTTCATGAAGTCCTTGCCTACTCCTATGTCCTGGATAGTTTGGCCTAGATTTCCTTCTAGGGTTTTTATGGTGCCAGGTCTTATGTTTAAGTCTTTAATCCATCTGGAGTTAATTTTAGTGTAAGGTGTCAGGAAGGGGTCCAGTTTCTGCTTTCTGCACATGGCTAGCCAGTTTTCCCAACACCATTTGTTAAACATGGAATCCTTGCCCCATTGCTTGTTTTTGTCAGGTTTATCAAAGATTGTATAGTTGTATGTATGTTGTGTTGCCTCCGGTGCCTCTGTTTTGTTCCATTGGTCTATATCTCTGTTTGGGTACCAGTACCATGCTGTTTTGATTACTGTAGCCTTGTAGTATAGTTTGAAATCCGGTAGTGTGATGCCCCCCGCTCTGTTCTTTTTGCTTAGAATTGACTTGGCTATGCGGGCTCTCTTTTGGTTCCATATGAAGTTCATGGTGGTTTTTTCCAGTTCTGTGAAGAAAGTCAATGGTAGCTTGATGGGGATAGCGTTGATTCTGTAAATTACTTTGGGCAGTATAGCCATTTTCACGATATTAATTCTTCCTAACCATGAACATGGAATGTTTCTCCATCTGTTTGTGTCCTCTCTGATTTCGTTGAGCAGTGGTTTGTAGTTCTCCTTGAAGAGGTCCCTTACGTTCCTTGTGAGTTGTATTCCAAGGTATTTTATTCTTTTTGTAGCAATTGCGAATGGCAGTTCGCTCTTGATTTGGCTTTCTTTAAGTCTGTTATTGGTGTAGACGAATGCTTGTGATTTTTGCACATTGATTTTATATCCTGAGACTTTGCTGAAGTTGTTTATCAGTTTCAGGAGTTTTTGGGCTGAGGCGATGGGGTCTTCTAGGTATACTATCATGTCGTCTGCAAATAGAGACAATTTGGCTTCCACCTTTCCTATTTGAATACCCTTTATTTCTTTTTCTTGCCTGATTGCTCTGGCTAGAACTTCCAGTACTATATTGAATAGGAGTGGTGAGAGAGGGCATCCTTGTCTAGTACCAGATTTCAAAGGGAATGCTTCCAGTTTTTGCCCATTCAGTATGATATTGGCTGTTGGTTTGTCATAAATAGCTTTTATTACTTTGAGATACGTTCCATCGATACCGAGTTTATTGAGGGTTTTTAGCATAAAGGGCTGTTGAATTTTGTCAAATGCCTTCTCTGCGTCAATTGAGATAATCATGTGGTTTTTGTTTTTGGTTCTGTTTATGTGGTGAATTACGTTGATAGACTTGCGTATGTTGAACCAGCCTTGCATCCCTGGGATGAATCCTACTTGATCATGATGAATAAGTTTTTTGATTTGCTGTTGCAATCGGCTTGCCAATATTTTATTGAAGATTTTTGCATCTATGTTCATCATGGATATTGGCCTGAAGTTTTCTTTTCTCGTTGGGTCTCTGCCGGGTTTTGGTATCAGGATGATGTTGGTCTCATAAAATGATTTGGGAAGGATTCCCTCTTTTTGGATTGTTTGAAATAGTTTTAGAAGGAATGGTACCAGCTCCTCCTTGTGTGTCTGGTAGAATTCGGCTGTGAACCCATCTGGACCTGGGCTTTTTTTGTGAGGTAGGCTCTTAATTGCTGCCTCAACTTCAGACCTTGTAATTGGTCTATTCATAGTTTCAGCTTCCTCCTGGTTTAGGCTTGGGAGGACACAGGAGTCCAGGAATTTATCCATTTCTTCCAGGTTTACTAGTTTATGTGCATAGAGTTGTTTGTAATATTCTCTGATGATGGTTTGAATTTCTGTGGAATCTGTGGTGATTTCCCCTTTATCATTTTTTATTGCATCTATTTGGTTGTTCTCTCTTTTATTTTTAATCAATCTGGCTAGTGGTCTGTCTATTTTGTTGATCTTTTCAAAAAACCAGCTCTTGGATTTATTGATTTTTTGAAGGGTTTTCGTGTCTCAATCTCCTTCAGCTCAGCTCTGATCTTAGTAATTTCTTGTCTTCTGCTGGGTTTTGAGTTTTTTTGATCTTGCTCCTCTAGCTCTTTCAATTTTGACGATAGGGTGTCAATTTTGGATCTCTCCATTCTCCTCATATGGGCACTTATTGCTATATACTTTCCTCTAGAGACTGCTTTAAATGTGTCCCAGAGGTTCTGGCACGTTGTGTCTTCATTCTCATTGGTTTCGAAGAACTTCTTTATTTCTGCCTTCATTTCGTTGTTTACCCAGTCAACATTCAAGAGCCAGTTGTTCAGTTTCCATGAAGCTGTGCGGTTCTGGGTCGGTTTCTGAATTCTGAGTTCTAACTTGATTGCACTATGGTCTGAGAGGCTGTTTGTTATGATTTCAGTTGTTTTGCATTTGTTGAGCAGTGCTTTACTTCCAATTATGTGGTCAATTTTAGAGTAGGTGTGATGTGGTGCTGAGAAGAATGTGTATTCTGTGGATTTGGGGTGGAGAGTTCTGTAAATGTCCACCAGGTTTGCTTGCTCCAGGTCTGAGTTCAAGCCCTGGGTATCCTTGTTGATTTTCTGTGTGGTTGATCTGTCTAGTATTGACAGTGGAGTGTTAAAGTCTCCCACTATTATTGTGTGGGAGTCTAAGTCCTTCTGTAAGTCATTAAGAACTTGCCTTATGTATCTGGGTGCTCCTGTGTTGGGTCCATATATGTTTAGGATCGTTAGCTCTTCTTGTTGTATCGATCCTTTTACCATTATGTAATGGCCTTCTTTGTCTCTTTTGATCTTTGTTGCTTTAAAGTCTATTTTATCAGAGATGAGAATTGCAACTCCTGCTTTTTTTTGCTTTCCATTAGCTTGGTAAATCTTCCTCCATCCCTTTATTTTGAGCCTTTGTGTATCCTTGCATGTGAGATGGGTTTCCTGGATACAGCACACTGATGGGTTTTGGATTTTTATCCAATTTGCCAGTCTGTGTCTTTTGATTGGTGCATTTAGTCCATTTACATTTAGGGTTAATATTGTTATGTGTGAATTTGATACTGCCATTTTGATTCTAAGTGGCTGTTTTGCCTGTTAGTTGTTGTAGATTCTTCATTATGTTGAAGCTCTTTAGCATTCAGTGTGATTTTGGAATGGCTGGTACTGATTGATCCTTTCTATGTGTAGTGCCTCTTTTAGGAGCTCTTGTAAAGCAGGCCTGGTGGTGACAAAATCTCTGAGTACTTGCTTGTTCGCAAAGGATTTTATTCTTCCTTCACTCCTGAAGCTCAGTTTGGCTGGATATGAAATTCTGGGTTGAAAGTTGTTTTCTTTAAGAATGTTGAATATTGGCCCCCACTCTCTTCTGGCTTGTAGTGTTTCTGCCGAGAGATCTGCTGTGAGTCTGATGGGCTTCCCTTTGTGGGTGACCCGACCTTTCTCTCTGGCTGCCCTTAGTATTCTCTCCTTTATTTCAACCCTGTTGAATCTGACGATTATGTGCCTTGGGGTTGCTCTTCTTGCGGAATATCTTTGTGGTGTTCTCTGTATTTCCTGCAATTGAGTGTTGGCTTGTCTTGCTAGGTGGGGGAAATTTTCCTGGATGATGTCCTGAAGAGTATTTTCCAGCTGGGATTCATTCTCTTCGTCCCCTTCTGGTACACCTATCAAACGTAGGTTAGGTCTTTTCACATAGTCCCACATTTCTTGGAGACTTTGTTCATTCCTTTTTGCGCTTTTTTCTCTGATCTTGGTTTCTCATTTTATTTCATTGAGTTGGTCTTCGACTTCAGATATTCTTTCTTCTGCTTGGTCAATTCGGCTATTGAAACTTGCGTTTGCTTCGCGAAGTTCTCGTATTGTGTTTTTCAGCTCCTTTAATTCATTCATATTCCTCTCTAAGGTATCCATTCTTGTTATCATTTCCTCGAATCTTTTTTCAAATCTTTTTTCAAGGTTCTTAGTTTCTTTGCATTGATTTAATACATGGTCTTTTAGCTCACAAAAGTTTCTCATTATCCATCTTCTGAAGTCTAATTCCGTCATTTCGTCACAGTCATTCTCCGTCCAGCTTTGGTCCCTTGCTGGTGAGGAGTCTTGGTCCTTTCTAGGAGGCGATGTGTTCTGGTTTCGGGTGTTTTCCTCCTTTTTGCGCTGGTTTCTTCCCATCTTTGTGGATTTGTCCGCTGGTCGTCTGCGTAGTTGCTGACTTTTCGTTTGGGTCTCTGAGTGGACACCCAGAATGTTGATGATGAAGTATTTCTGTTGCTTGGTTTTCCTTCTACCAGTCTAGCCCCTTCGCTGTACGACTGTTGAGGTCCGCTCCAGACCCTGCTTGTCTGGGGTGCACCTCTAGTAGCCGTGGCACAGCGAGGGATGCTACCAGTTTCTTTTTCTGCTCTCTTTGTCCCAGGATGATGCCTGCCTAATGACAGTCTTTTGGATATAGAGGGGTCAGGGAGCTGCTTGAGGAGACAGTTTGTACTTTATAGGGGTTTAATTGCTGAGCTGTGTACTCTGTTGTTCATTCAGGGCTGTTAGGCTGCTATGTTTGATTCTGCTGCAACACAGCTCATTAAACAACCCTTTTTTTTTTTCTCAAATGCTCTGTGTTGAGGGGTTTGGGCTTTATTATTGGATGTCCGATCAGGTGTCCTGCCCAGCTCGAAGGCAGACTAGCCACTGTTTGGCTGCCGAGGCTCCGCCCTGCTGTTGTGTGATTCGCGCTGTTTCTGCCGGCTCTGCTGTTGTCTCTGCCTTGCCCTTCGGCGGAGTCTCTTCGTTGTAGCGTGTTGCCTCAGCAACGGTAGGCTGCGTCAGCAGTGGGCGTGAATCTCAGTAGGGACGGGTTGCCTCGGCAACGGCTGGCTGCGTCAGCAGTGGGCGTGTATCTCAGTTGGGGCGGGTTGCCTCGGCAACGGCTGGCTGCCTCAGCAGTGGGCGTGTATATCAGTTGGGGCAGGTTGCCTCCGTAGTGGTGGACGCCCCTCCCCCACAGAGCGTCTCGGACCATCTGCCCGGGATAGTTTGAAATCGCGGTTTTGTTCGTCCCACTGGGTATCCCAAGCGATCTGTCCCTGCAATCCCCTGGGCTGGGCTACTGTGCAAGTCTCGTTCAGTCTCAAGTCCAGCTCTCTCAAGTCTCAGGTTGCCGGTTCAACAAGGCACCCGGACAAGCGCGCCCTGTGGGGATTGCTGGGTAGGGCCGGCCGCCGCCGCCCCGGCTGCCGGCTTCGCCAGGCAGACCTACTGCCTGGCGTCCCGTGTCTTTTTATACTTGGGAGTTTCCCCGTTCTGTGGGCAACAAAGATCAGTCTGGAAATGTAGCACTGACTCACCGTTTGCGAATTCAACGCGGGCTCCAATCCTGGGTTGTTCTCACAGCGCCATCTTGAGTCCCCCTCTTCTCTGTTTTTGAGTATATACGCCAACTCAATATGCTCTCTCAAGTAAAATACTGATATTCTAACTTTACACGAATCGAAAAAATCTAAATATTATCCAGGCACCCCAATATTAATAGCAAAATTGCTCTGAATGTAGTCTGTCAGAAAAAATATACAATGCCCTTTTCTACTCCTTTTTGGAGTATATGCACCAACTCAATATGCTCTGTCATGTAAAATACTGAAATTCTAATTTTATGAGAATCCAAAAACATCTAAATGTTAACTAGGCACCCAAATGTTAAAAGCAAAATTGCTCTGAATATAATCTGTCAGAAAATATATACAATGCCCTTTTCTACTCTGTGTTGGAGTGTATACACTAACTCAATATTCTCTCTCTTGTAAAATACCGAAATTCTAATTTATCCGGAATCGAAAAAAATCTATATATTAACTAGGCACCCCATGGTAAAAAGAAAAATTGCTTTGAATATAATGTCAGAAAAAATATACAATGCCCTTTTCTACTTTGTTTTGGAGTATATACACCACCTCACTATGCTCTCTCATGTAAAATACCGAAATTCTAAATTTACACGAATCGAATAAAATCTAATTATCTAGGCACCCCAGTGTTAAAAGCAAAAGTACTCTGAATATTGTCTGTCAGAAAATATATACAATGCTCTTTTCTACCCTGTTTTGTAGTATACACACCAACTCAACATGCTCTCTCATGTAAAATACCGAAGTTCTAATTTTAGGCGAATCGAAGATAATCTAAATATTATCTAGGCACCGCAATATTAAAAGGAAAATTTCTCTGAATATAATCTGCCAAAAAAATATACAATGACCTTTACTATTCTGTTTTTTTTTTTTACACTTGAGTCAATATGAATTTTTATTAACACACATTTGTCAAAGTCTGTACAAACCAAAACACTCCTGTGTTTTAAAATGTCCATTATTATAAACATACAAAGAAACAAAAGGTGTTACCAAAAGTTAGCTACTCAATTTCATGGTAAAACAGTGTCATGATTTTTAAAAATCAAAATTTCAAGACTGAGGTTTCTTCTTTCCCTTTTTGGAACTTATGGAAAGTTAGAAAATGTGTGAATTTGCTTTATATTAAATGCCAACACCTTAAAAAAAGATTTAGTATAAAACTAAATATGTGTTTTTATATTGTCAAACATCATGTAACAGAATTTCAGTCCTTAAAATAAAAAAAAAACCATGACTGTCATTTTCCCCCTAGTTTTTCCCCCATAGTCAGTGCAAGTGCATCTGAAAAATATGACAGTTTATCTTTACCTAAAAGTTTCTCATTCAAAAACTTTACAAAACTATTTAGCACTGCCATTTCCCTTGCTTAGAAGGGAAAATTATATCCCCTAGTAGGGTGATACATAAGCGACATGGTCCACTGTATCTTTTATCAGAAGAAAACCACCATTTCCACATCTCTGTCCAATTTGTGCATGACTACATTTATGAGAATGCTATCACAAATTATAGAGCATTGCTTCCAGGAAATGCCTAGAAGTTAAATTTAGTGCTACAATTTTTTGGTAGACTGAGGTACAAATGTTATCTGCCCTCATTATTATTTCTAACTCTAGTACTCCCTGCATAAATGATTCTGGGGTAGTTGGTTTTGTTGTTTCATGGCATACATGACATACCCTAATTCGTTTCACAAACATCACATAGAGGACCTGAGAGTATGCCTAGAAATGTCCATCTATCTCCTTTCCTGGAAAAGTAAATCCATGTGCCTACAGGGTTAAGAAGGGAAGACAGGGCACACATAACTCTGGCTGAGGCAACGTGCTTCTAAGAAGCAACTGTTTTCAGTACATTTCCATTAAAAGCAGGGAGTGTACAGGCGCAGGTGGGTGAGGAGTGGGGAGAAGGTACAGTGATACCACTTTTCCAAATCAGACTCAAGAGTCCTTACTTGAGCAGCTCATGCTGACCCTAAAAATGTTCTGTAGTTCAAATATTACTCCTTTTTTTGTTTTCTTTGAGACGGAGTCTCACTCCATCGCCCAGGCTGGAGTGCGGTGTTGCAATCTCAGCTCATTGCAAGCTCCGCTACCCAGGTTCGAGTAATTCTCCTGCCTCAGACTCTCAAGTAGCTGGGATTACAGGTGCACGCCACTAGGTCTGGCTAATTTTTGTATTTTTTTAGTAAAGACAGGGTTTCACCATGTTGGCCAGGCTGATCTCAAACTCCTGACCTCAAATGATCCACCTGCCTCGGCCTCCCAAAGTGCTGGGATTACAGGTGTGAGCCAACACGCCCAGCCATCTTATTCCATTTTTAATCTGCTCATGTAAAAAAAAGTTCTCTGACAGCAGCCCAGTAAAACAACTGATATAAGCAAATAAAGGATTTTTTTTTAAAGAAGTGGCAGTGTGAAAATTTAAAATCAATCACACAAAACAATCAGGAAAAGGGTGGGGAGAGAAGTGTCCAGTACAACCTGGACAACCTTGCTTTCTGCCCTTACTTAAAAAGACAGACAGTTCAAATCTTTGCTACTTCCCTTAAGTATCTCCATAAATGCTCTTCCAAGAAATCCTCCAAAAGGCACTTAGCTCCATACTTATGCATTGAATTGTTTCACCTTAGCAATCCATTTCCAAGACTCCAAGGTAACAAGAAAGAAAAGATCTGATTCTTTTACTAAAAGCTAGTGAATAGGACTGTTTTTTTTTCAAGAGGCATCACTTTTACAAGAACTAGCTAGGCTATCATTATTCCTTTATCAAGAAAAAGTTTCTTTTTTAAAAAAATAAATAAAACTCTGCCTATACATAGTACAAAGTTCATACATAATATATCTGGAAAAAAACCCAAGAGTATACCCTGAAGCAAAAGGTTTGTTGGAGAGAGAAAGCCTCTTCCATTATACCAAGTCTGAAGGTGGCAGTTTTCAAAGTTCAGAAGGTGGCAGTGATATATAATTAATGCCAAACTGTTTGCTCATGGGTATGGCAGGATGCAATGACAGACAAAAAAAAAAATCTGCACATTACATTGAGCAGTGACTACCACAAAAAAAGAAAGAAAGAAAAAAAAGGAGACCCAAAATAAAGAGAGAGAAGAGAAAAAAAAAAAGAAAAGTCCTATTAGTGAGAGAAAGAGATCGAGCTTGAAATCTCAAACACTCAAGCATGCAGTCATAACACAGCACAAACCAGGTGTTTCCATTCAGCCCACTGCAATCACACAAAGAAGGATAACTGTAATAAAATAGAGATTTCTTAAGAAAGCTTGCAATTCCCACAGAACAGCCAGGTCTCCAACCCTAACCCTGGACAACTCCATTTGCTGTTGCTAGGGAGCCTCCTTGAGGTCTGTTATGGAGAGGTTATAGCTCCTGACTTCTCTGACTTCTTGCTCTTGGACAAGGCAGCTGCCTGCTTCAGGAGCTCTCGGTTTTTGGCCTGCAATTGTTCTGTGACTTCTTTGTGGGTTTTCTCCATCTGGTTCATTTTGGCTCTCATCTGTGATTCCTGGTACTGAAAATCAGCCTTCAACTCTGTAATCTTCTTCTCTTTCTCTAAAATCGTTTGATCCTTTTGATGCAACATCTTCTTTAGGGTAGCTACTTCTTCCTTCAGTTGGGCAATGATGACAAAGTGGTCAGTGCCTGGTGAGTCCAGAGCCAGGTCTGGGGAGAAGCTGTTATAATGGCCACCACCACTCAGGCGACTATACTGCTCCTTCTCCTGGTGGCCAGCACGAGAAGAGCTACTCAGGTGTTTCATCTGCTCTTTGGTCTTCTGAAGGACCCGCTTGTATGAAAGTGTGCACAGCCAGCACAGCAATTTCCCATCTACCGTTCCATACAACTGCACATTCTGAGCACATTTCTTGCATATTGTATTGGTTTTACTCTCTTGCTGGTACTCAGTCCTGCAGTAGGTGCACTTCACAACAGGGTGTGCAATCCGACATTCCTTGCACAGCTGCTGCCCCTGAGACAGCGCCTCGAAAGGGAAGCGCTAATGGCACTTGGTGCAGGCGTAGAGCGCCGCCATGTCCGGCACCGGCCGCGCTCACCGGCCCACCGGCCCGCCGGCCCGGCCCGCCGATTTATCTGACAGTCTGAGGCACAACCCGGCGGCGGCGGCAGGCTGCTGGCTGTGGCAGGCGGCGGGCGCAGGCCTACTATTCTGTTTTGTAGTATATACACCAACTAAATATTCTCTCCCAAGTAAAATACCGAAATTCTAATTTTTTGCAAACCAAAAAAATCTAAATATTATCTAGGCACCACAATGTTACTAGAAAATGGCTCTGAATATAATCTTTCAGAGAAAATGTACAATGTCCTTTTCTACTCTGTGTTAAAGTATGTACACCAACACAATATGATGTCCCATGAAAATATCAAATTTCTACATTTACGAGATTTGAGAAAAATCTAAATATTATCTAGGCACCCCAATGTTAAAAGCAAAATTGCTATGAATATCATCTGTTGGAAAAAGTATACAATGCCTTTTCTACTTTGTTTTGTAGTATATACACCAACTCAATATGCTCTCTCATGTAAAATACCGAAATTCTAATTTTACGGGAAACGAAAATAATCTAAGTATTATCTGGGCACCCCAATATTAAAAGCAAAATTGCTCTGAATATACTCTGTCGAAAAAAATATACAATGCCCTTTTCTACTATGTTTTGGAGTTCATGCACCAACTCAATATGCTCTTTCATGAAAAATACCGAAATTCTAATTTTACGAAAATAGAAATCAATCTGAATATTATCTAGGGACCCCAATGTTCATTGAAAATGGCTCTGAATGTAATCTGTCAGAAAAAATGTACAATTTTCTCTTCTACTCTGTTTTGGAGTATATACACCAGCTCAATATGCTTTTTCATAAAAAATACCGAAATTCTAATTTTACGCGAATAAAAATAAATCTGAATATTACCTAGGCACCCCAATGTTAAAAGCAAAATTTCTCTTAATATAACCTGTCTGAAAAAACATACAATGCACTTTTCTACTCTGTTTTGAAGTATATACACAAACTCAATATGCTCTCTCATGTAAAATAACGAAATTCTAATTATACACGAATCGATAAAAATCTAAATATTAACTAGGTATTCCAAGGTAAAAAGCAAAATTGCTCTGAATATAATCTGTCAGAAAAAATATACAATGTTCTTTTCTACTCTGTTTTGGATTATATAAACCAACTCAATATGCTCTCTCATGTAAAATACAAAATTTCTAAATTTATGCGAATCAAAAAAAATCTAAATATTATCTAGAAACCCCAATGTTAAAAGCAAAATTTCTCTGAATATAATCTGTCAGGAAAAATATACAATGCCGTCTTCTACTCTGTTTTCGAGTATATACATCCACACAATATGCTCTCTCATGTAAAATATACAAATTCGAATTTTACGTGAATCGAAACTAATCTAAATATTAACTAGGAACCCCAAGGTAAAAAGCAAAATTTCTCTGAATATAATCTATCAGAAAAAATATACAATGCCCATTTCTACTCTGTTTTCCAGTATATACACCAACTCAATATGCTCTTTCACATAAAATACCGAAATTCTAATTTTACACAAACTGAAAAAAATCTAAATATTTTCTAGGCACCCCAATGTTAAAAGCAAAATTGCACTGAAAATGGTCTGTCAGAAAAAATATACAATGCCCTTTTCTACTTTGTTTCGGAGTATATACACCAACTCAATATGCTCTCCCATTTAAAATACCGAATTCTAATTTTTACCGATACAAAATAAATCTATATATTATCTAGGTACCCCAATGTTAATAGAAAATGGCACTTAATATAACCTTTCAGAAAAAATGTACAATGCCCTTTTCTACTCTGTTTCGGTGTATATACACGAACTCAATATGCTCTCTCATGAAAATACCGAAATTCTAAAGTTACGTGATTCGAGAAAAATCTAAATATTGTCTAGGCACCCCAATGTTAAAAGCAAAATTGTTCTGAATATAATCTGTCAGATAAAATATACAATGCCGTTTTCTACTCTATTTTGGAGTATATAAACCAACTCAATATGCTCTGTCATGTAAAATTCTGAAATGCTAATTTTACGCAAATCCAAAAAAATCTAAATATTATTTAGGCACCTTGATGTTAAAAGAAAAATTGCTCTGAATATAATCTGTCAGAAATAATATACAATGCTCTTTTCTACTCTGTTTTAAAGAATATACACCAACTCAATATGCTCTCTCAGGTAAAATATAGAAATTCTAGTTTTACGTGAATCGAAAATAATCTAAATATTAACTAGGAACCCCAAGGTAAAAAGCAAAATTGCTCTGAATATGATCGGTCAGAAAAAATATACAATGCTTTTTTCTACTCTGTTTTGTAGTATATACACCAACTCAATATGCTCTCTCCTGTAAAATACGGAAATTCTAATTTTACACGAATCGAATAAAATCTAAATATTATCTAGGAACCCCAATGTTCATAGAAGATGGCTCTGAATATAATCTGTCAGAAAAAATGTAGAATTCCTTCTTCTACTCTGTTTTGGAGTATGTAAACCAACTCAACATGGTCTTTCATGAAAAATACCGAAATTCTAATTTTACACGAATTGAATTAAATCTGAATATTATCTAGGCACCCCAATGTTAAAAGCGAAATTGCTCTGAATATAATCTGTCAGAAAATATATACAATGCCCTTTTCTACTCTGTTTTGGAATATATACACCAACTCAGTATGCTCTGTCATGTAAAATACCAAAATTCTAAATTTACGCAAATTGAAGAAAATCTAAATATTATCTAGGAACCCCAATGTTAACAGCTAAATTGCTCTGAATATAATCTGTCAGAAAAAATATACAATGCTTTTTTCTACTCTCTTTTAACGTATATACAACAACTCAATATGCTCTTTCATGTAAAATGTGGAAATTATAATTATACACGAATCGAGAAAAATCTAAAAATTATCTAGGCACCCCAATGTTAATACAAAATGGCTCTGAATATCATCTGTCAGAAAAAATATACAATACTTTTTTTTACTAAGTTTTGGACTATATACACGAACTTAATAAGCACTCACATGTAAAATACCGAAATTCTTATTTTACGCAAATCGAAAACAATCTAAATATTATCTAGCACCCCAATGTAAAAAGCAAAATTGCTCTGAATGTAATCTGTCAGAAAAAATATACAATGCGTTTTTCTACTTTGTTTTGGAGTACATAAACCAACTCAATATTCTCTCTTGTAAAACACGGAAATTCTAAATTTACACAAATCGAATAAAATCTAATTATTATCTAGGGTCACCAATGTTAAAAGCAAAATTGCTCTGAATATAATCTATCAGATAGAATATACAATGCCCTTTTTTACTCTGTTTTGGAGTATATACACCCCCTCAATATGTACTCTCATGTAAAATACCGAAATTCTAAATTTACGCGAATCGAAAAACATCTAAATATTATCTAGGCACCCCAATGATAAAAGCAAAATTTCTCTTAATATAATGTGTCAGAAAAAATATACAATGTCCTTTTCTACTCTGTTTTTTAATATATACACCAACTCAATATGCTCTCTCATGTAAAATACCGAAATTCTAAATTTACGTGAATCGAAAATAATCTAAATATTATCTAGGCACCCCAATGTTAACAGCAAATTTGCTGTGAATATAATCTGTCAAAAAATATATACAATGCCCTTTTCTACTTTGTTTTAAAGTATATACACCAACTCAATATGCTCTCTCATGTGAAATACTGAAATTCTAAATTTACGCAAATCGAAAAAAATCAAAATATTAACTAGGGACGCCAAGGTAAAAAGCAAAATTGCTCTGAATATAATCTGTCAGAAAAAATATACAATGTTAATTTCTACTCTTTTTTTGGTGTATAAACACCAACTCAATATGCTCTCTCATGTAAAATATTGAAATTCTAAATTTACATAAATCGAAAAAAATTTAAATATTATCTAGGCACCCCAATGTTAAGAGCAAAATTGCTCTGAATATAATCTGTCAGAAAGAATATACAATGCGTTTTTCTACTCTGTTTGGAGTATATATACCAACTCAATGTGCTCTCTCTTGTAAACTACGGAAATTCTTATTTTACATGAATCGAATAAAGTCTAATTATTATCTAGGCAACCCAATGTTAAAAGCAAAATTGCTCTGAATATAATCTGTAAAAAAAAAATATACAATGCCCTTTTCTACTCTGTTTTGGAGTATATACACCAACTCAATATGCTCTCTCATGTAAAATACCGAAATTCTAACTTTACGTGAATCGAAAAAAATCTACATATTAACTAGGCACCCCAAGGAAAAAAGAAAAATTGCTCTGAATATAATCTTTCAGAAAATATATATAGAATTTTCTTTTCTACTCTGTTTTTTAGTATATATACCAACTGAATACGCTCTCTCAGGTAAAATACTGAAATTCTAATTTTACACGAATTGAATAAAATCTAATTATCTAGGCATCCCAATGTTAAAAGCAAAATTGCTCTGAATATAATCTGTCAGAAAAAATATACAATGCCTTATTCTACTCTTTTTTGGAGTATATACACCAACTCAGTATGCTCTCTCATCTATAATACCGAAATTCTAATTTTACACTAATCGAAAAAATCTAAATATTATCTAAGCACCCAAATGTTAAAAACAAAATTGCTCTGAATATAATCTGTCAGAAAAAATATACAGTGGTCTTTTCTACTCTGTTTTGGAAAATGTACACCAACTCCACATGCTCTCTCATGTAAAATACAGAAATTCTAAATTTAGGCGAATCAAAAAAAGTCTAAATATCATCTAGGCACCAAAATGTTAAAAGCAAACTTGCTGTGAATGTAATCTGTCAGATAAAACATACAATGCCCTTTTTTACTTTGTTTTGAAGGATATACACCAACTCAATATGCTCTCTCATGTAAAATACCGAAATTCTAATTTTACACAAACCGAAAGAAATCTAAATATTATCTATGCACCCCAATGTTAATAGAAAATGGCTCTGAATATCATCTGTCAGAAAAAATAGACAATACTTTTTTCTACTAAGTTTTGGAGTATATACACGAAGTCAATAGGCACTCCCATGTAAAACACCGAAATTCTAATTTTACGCAAATCTAAAGTAATCTAAATATTATCTAGCACCCCAATGTTAAAAGCAAAATTGCTCTGAATATAATCTGTCAGAAAAAATATACAATGCCCTTTTCTACTCTGTTTTGGAGTATATACTCCAACTAAATATGCTCTCTTGTAAAATACAAAAATTCTAAATTCACACAAATCCTATAAAATCTAATTATTATCTAGGCACCCCACCGTTAAAAGCAAAATTTCTCTGAATATAATCTGTCAGAAAACATATGCAATGCTTTTCTTTACTCAGTTCTGGAGTATATACACCAACTCAGTATGCTCTCTCATGTAAAATACCGATATTCTCATTTTGCGTGATACGAAAAATATCTAAATAATATCTAGGCACCCCAAAGTTAAAAGAAAATTGGCTCTGAATATAGTCTGTCAGAAAAAATATACAATGCCTTATCCTACTTTGTTTCGGAGTATATAAACCAACTCAGTATGGTCACTCATGTAAATACCGACATTCTAATTTTATGTGAATCGAAAAAAATCTAAATATTATCGAGGCACCTCAATGTTAAAAGCAAAATTGCTTGTAATATAATCTGTCAGAAAAAATACACAATGCCCTTTTCTACTCGGTTTTGGAGTATATACACCAACTCAATATGCTCTCTCATGAAAAATACCGAAATTCTAATTTTACGAGAATTCAAAAAATCTAAATATTATCTAGGCACGCCAATGTTAAAACTAAAATTGCTGTGAATATAATCTGTCAGAAATAATATTCAATGCCCTTTTCTACTCTGATTTAGAATATATACATCACTCAATATACTTTCTGAAGGAAAAAATTAGAAATTCTAATTTTACCCGAATCGAAAACATCTAAATATTATCTAGGGACCCCAAGGTTACAAGCAAAATTTCTCTGAATATACTCTGTCAGAAAAAATATACAATGCCCGTTTCTACTTTGTTTTGGAGTATATACACCAACTCAATAGGCTATCTCATGTAAAATACAAAAATTCTAAATTTACGTGACTCAAAATAAATCCAAATATTATCTATGCACCCCAAGTTGAAAACCAAAGTTGCTCTGAATATAATCTGTCAGAGAATATACAAAATGATCTTTTCTACGATGTTTTGGAATATATACACCAAATCAATATGCTCTGCCATTTAAAATATCGAAATTCTAATTTACACGAAGCGAAAAAAATCTAAATATTACCAAGGCAGCTCAATGTTATAAGAAAAATTGCTCTGAATATAATCCGTCAGAAAAAATATACAATGCCCTTTTCTACTTAGTTTTGGAGTATATACACCAACTCAATATGCTCTCTCATGTAAAACACAGAAAATCAAATTTAATGCGAATCGAAAAATATCTAAATATTATCTAGGCACCCCAATGTTAAAAGCAGAATTGCTCTAATTATAATCTGTCAGAATAAATATACAATGCTTTTCTCTATTCTGTTTTGGAGTATATACACCAACTCAATATGCTCTCTCATGTAAAATACTAAAATTCTAATTTTACGCAAATCGAAAAAAATCTAAATATTACCTAGGCACCGCAACGTTTAAAGCAAAATTTCTCTGAATATAATCTGTCAAAAAAAATATACAATGCTTTTCACTACTCAGTTTTGGAATATATAAACCAACTCAATATGTTCTCTCATGTATAATACCGAAATTGAAAATTTACACGAATCGAAAAAAATCTAAATATACTCTAGGCAGCCCAATGTTAAAAGCAAAATTACTCTGAATATAATCTGTCAGAAAACATATACAATGCCCTTTTCTACTCTGTTTTGGAGGAAAAACACCAACTCAATATTCTCTCTCATGTAAAATATCGAAATTATAATTTTACACAAATCGAAAAAAATCTAAATATTATCTAGGCACTCGAATGTTAAAAGAAAATGGCTCTGAATATAATCTGTCAGAAAAAATATACAATGCTTTTTTCTACTCTGATTTAGAGTATATACACCACTCAATATACTTACTCAAGGAAAATACAAAAATTCTAATTTTACCTGAATTGAAAAAATTGAAATATTATCTAGGCACTTCAATGTTAAAAACAAAATTACTCTGAATATATTCTGTCAGAAAAAATATACAATGCCCTTATCTACTCTGTTTTGGAATATATACAACAACTCAATATGCTCTCTCATTTAAAATACCGAAATTCTATATTTACGTGAATCGAAAAAAATCTAAATATTATCTAGGCAACCCAATGTTAACAGCAAAATTGCTCTGAATATAGTCTGTCAGAAAAAATACACAATGCCGTTTTCTAGTCTTTTTTGGAGTATATACACCAACTCAATATGCTCTCTCATGTAAAACACAAAAATTCTAAATTTACCTGAATCGAAACAAATGTAAATATTATCTAGGCACCCCAATATTAAAAGCAAAATTGCTCTGAATATAATCTTTCAGAAAAAATATACAATGCCCTTTTCTAGTTTGCCTTGGTGTATATACAACAACTCAGTATGCTCTCTCATGTAAAATACATATGTTTTAATTTTACCCGAATCGATAAAAAACTAAATATTATGAAGGCACCCCAATGTTAAAAGCAAAATTGCTCTGAATATAATCAGTTAAAAAATATACAATGTTCTTTCTCTACTCTGTTTTGGAGTATATACAACAACTCAATATGCTCTCTCAAGTAAAACACAAAAATTCTAATTTTACCAGAATCAAAAAAATTGTAAATATTATCTAGGCACCCCAATATTAAAAGCAAAATTACTCTGAATATAATCTTTCAGAAAAAATATACAATGCCCTTTTCTACTTTGTCTTGGTGTATATACACCAACTCAATATGCTCTCTGATGTAAAATACCGAAATAGTAATTTTACGTGAATCGAAAAAAAATCTAAATATTATCTAGGCACCCAAATGTTAAAAGAAAATGGCTCTAAATACGATATGTCAGAAAGAATATACACTCCCTTTTTCTAATCTGTTTTGGAGTATATACATCAACTCAATATTCCCTCTCATGTAAAATACCGAAATTCTAATTTGTCACGAATCGAAAAGAATCTAAATATTATCTAGGCACCCCAATGTAAAAAGCAAAATTTCTCTGAATATAATCTGTCATAGAAAATATACAATGCCATTTTCTACTCTGTTTTGGAGTATATACACCAACACAATATGCTCTCTCATGTATAATACCGAAATTCTAATTTTACACGAACCGAAAATAATCTAAATATTATCTAGGCACTCCAATGTTAAATGCAAGATTGCTCTTAATATAATCTGTTAGTAAAAATATAAAATGCCTTTTTCTACTCTTTTTTGGAGTATATACACCAGGTCAATATGCTCTCTCATGTAAAATACAGAAATTCTAATTTTACACGAATCATAAAAAATCTAAATAATATCTAGGCGCCCCAAAGTTAAAAGATAATGGCTCTGAATATAGTCTGTTAGAATAAATATACAATGCCTTATTCTACTCTGTTTGGAAAACATACACCAACTCATTATGCTCTATTATATAAAATACCGAAATTCTAAATTTATGTGAATCGAACAAAATCTAAATATTATCCAGGAACCCCAATGTTAAAAGCAAAATTGCTCTGAATATAATTTGTCAGAAAAAATACACAATGCACTTCTCTAATCTTTTTTGGTGTATATACACCAACTCAATATGATCTCTCATGTAAAATACCGAAATTCTAATTTTACGTGAATCAAAAAAAATCTAAATAATATCTAGGCTCCCCAAAGTTAAATGAAAATGGCTCTGAATATAGTCTGTTAAAAAGAATATACAATGTTTTATTCTACTCTGTTTTGGAGTATATACACCAACTCAGTATGCTCTCACATGTAAAATACAGAAATTTTAATTTTACGTGAATCGAAAAAAATGTAAATATTATCTAGGCACCCTAATGCTAAAATCAAAATTGCTCTGAATATAATCTGTCAGAAATAATATACATTACACTCTTCTACTCTGTTTTGGAGTATATACACCAACGCAATATGCTCTCTCATGTAAAATAGGGAAATTCAAATTTTACGTGAATCGAAAAAAAATCTCAATATTATCTAGGCACCCCAATGTTAAAAACAACATTGCTCTGAATATAATCTGTCAGAAAAAATATACAATGCCCTATTCTACTCTGTTTTGGAGTATATACACCAACTCCATTTACTCTCTCATGTAAAATACAGAAATTCTATTTTTAAGCGAATCGAAAAAAATCTAAATATTATATAGGCAGCCCAATGATAAAAGCTACATTGCTCTGAATATAATCTGTCAGAAAAAATATACAATGCTTTTTTCTACTCTGTTTTGTAGTATATACACCAACTCAATATGCTCTCTCATGAAAAATACCGAAATTCTAACTTTACGTGAATCGAAAAAAATCTAAATAATATATAGGCACCTAATGTTAAAAGAAAATGTCTGTGAATATAGTCTGTTAGAAAAAATATACAATGCCCTATTCTACTCTGTTTTGGAGTATATACACCAACTCAGTATGCTCTCTCATGTAAAATTCTGAAATTCTAATTTTACGTGAATCGAAAAAAATCTAAATATTATCTAGGCGCCCCAATGTTAAAAGAAAAATTGCTCTAAATATAATCTGTCTGAGAAAATATACAATGCTTTATTCTACTCTGTTTTATAGTATATACACCAATCAGTATGATCTCTTATGTGAAACACGGAAATTCTAATATTACGTGAATCGAAAAAAATCTAAATATTATCTAGGCACACCAATGTAAAAGCAAGATTGCTCTGAATATAATCTGTCAGACATAATATACAATGCCCTTTTCTACTCTGTTTTGGAGTATATACACCAACACAATATGCTCTCTCATGTAAAATGCCAAAATTCTAATTTTACGTAAATTGAAAATAATCTAAATATTATCTAGGCACCCCAATGTCAAAAGCATAATTGCTCTAAATATAATCTGTCAGAGAAAATATGCAATGCTCTATTCTACTCTGTTTTGGAGTATATACACCAATCACTATGCTCTCTTATCTAAAATACCGAAACTCTAATTATACGTGAATCGAATAAAATCTAATTATATCTACGTGCCCGAAAGTTAAAAGAAAATGGCTCTGAATATAGTCTGTTACAAAAAATATAAAATGCTTTATTCTACTCTGTTTTGGAGTATATACACCAACTCAGTATGCTCTCTCATGTAAAATACAGAAATTCTAATTTTAACTGAATTGAAAAAATCTAAATAATATCTAGGCACCCCAATGTTAAAAACAAAATTGCTCTGAATATAATCTGTCAGAAAAAATATACAATGCTCTATTCTACTCTGTTTTGGAGTATATAAACCAACTCCATATGCTCTCTCATGTAAAATACAGAAATTCTATACTTAAGCGAATCGAAAAAAATCTAAATATTATCTAGGCACTTTAATGTTAAAAACAAAATTGCTCTGAATATAATCTGTCATAAAAAATATACAATGCACTTTTCTACTCTTTATTGGAGTATATACACCAACTAAATATCCTCACTCATGTAAAAAACCGAAATTCTAATTTTACCTGAATCGACAAAAATCTAAATAATATCTAGGCCCCCCAAAGTTAAAAGAAAATGCCTCTGAATATAGTCTGTTAAAAAAAATATACAATGCCTTATTCTACTCTGTTTTAAAGTGTATACACCAACTCAGTATGCTCTCTCATGTAAAATACCGAAATTTAAATTGTACCCGAATCGAAAAAATCTAAATGTTATCTAGTCACCCCAATGTTAAAAACAAAATTGCTCTGAATATAATATGTCAGAAAAAATATCCAATGCCCTATTCTACTCTCTTTTGGAGTATATAAACCAACATCATATGCTCTCTCATGTAAAATACAGAAATTCTAAATTTAAGCGAATCAAAAAAAATCTAAATATTATCTAGGCCCCTTAATGTTAAAAACAAAATTGCTCTGAAAATAATCTGTCAGAAAAAATATACAATGCTCTATTCTACTCTGTTTTGGAGTATATACACCAACTCCATATGCTCTCTCATGTAAAATACAGAAATTCTATATTTAAGCGAATCGAAAAAAATCTAAATAATGTCTAGGCACCCGAAAGTTAAAAGAAAATGCCTCTGAATATAGTCTGTTAAAAAATATATACAATGCCTTATTCTACTCTGTTTTGGAGTATATACACCAAATCAGTATGCTCTCACATGGAAAATACTGAAATTCTAATTTTACTTGAATCGAAAAAATCTAAATATTATCTAGACAATCAAAT
The DNA here is from genome assembly GCF_049354715.1 of Callithrix jacchus. Classification (NCBI taxonomy): domain Eukaryota; kingdom Metazoa; phylum Chordata; class Mammalia; order Primates; family Cebidae; genus Callithrix; species Callithrix jacchus. Next base: position 19,299,060 of record NC_133520.1, on the reverse strand, counting down.
GTTAAAAACAAAATTGCTCTTAATATAATCTGTCAGAAAAAATATACAATGCCCTATTCTACTCTGTTTTGGAGTATATACACCAACTCACTATGCTCTCTCATGAAAAATATCAAAATTCTAATTTTACGTGAATCGAAAATGATCTAAATATTATCTAGACACCCCAATGTTAAAAGCAAAATTGCTCCGAATTCAATTTCTCAGAAAAAATATACAATGCTCTTTTCTACTCTGTTTTGGAGTATATACACCAAGCCAATATGCTCTGTCATGTAAAATACCGAAATTCTAATTTTACGGGAATCGAGAAAAATATAAATAATATCTAGGGGCCCCAAAGATAACAGAAAATGGCTCTTAATATAGTCTGTTAGAAAAAATATACAATGCCATATTCTACTCTGTTTTGGAGTATATACACCAACTCAGTATGCTCTCTCATGTAAAATACCGAAATTCTAATTTTACGTGAATCGAAAAAAATCTAAATATTATTGAGGCACCCCAATGTTAAAAACAAAATTGCTCTGAATATAATCTGTCAGAACATATATACAATGCCCTATTCTACTCTCTTTGTAGTATATACACCATGTCAGTGTGCTCTCTCATGTAAAATACCAAAATTCTAATTTTTCATGAATTGAAAATATCTAAATATTATATAGGTACCCCAAGGTTAAAAGCAAAATTGCTCTGAATATAATCTGTCAGAAAAAATATACAATGCTTTTTTCTACTCTGTTTTGGAGTATATACACCAACTCAATATACTCTCTCATGTAAAATACCGAAATTCTAATTTTACGTGAATCGAATAAAATCTAAATAATATCTAGGCACCCCAAAGTTAAAAGAAAAAAGCTCTGAATATAGTCTGTTAGAAGAAATATACAATGCCTTATTCTACTCTGTTTTGGAGTATATAAACCAACTCAGTATGCTCTCTCATGTAAAATACAGAAATTTTTATTTTACCCAAATCGAAAAAATCTAAACACTATGTAGGCACCCCTATGTTAAAAACAAAATTGCTCTGAATATAATCTGTCAGAGAAAATATACAATGCCCTATTCTACTCTGTTTTGGAATATATACACCAACTCCATATGCTCTCTCATGTAAAATACAGAAATTCTATATTTAAGCTAATCGAAAAAAATCTAAATATTATCTAGGCACCCGAGTGTTAAAAGCAAAATTGCTCTGAATATAATCTGTCAGAAAAAATATACAGTGCCCTTTTCTACTCTGTTTTGCAGTATATACACCAACTCCATATGCTCTATTATGGAAAATACAGAAATTCTCTATTTAAGTGAATCGAATATAATCTATATATTATCTAGGCAACCCAATGTTAAAAGAAAAATTGCTCTGAATATCATCTGTCAGAAAAAATATACAATGTATGTGTCTACTCTGTTTTGGTGTATATAAACCAACTCAATATGCACTCTCACGTAAAATACAGAAATTCTAATTTTACCAGAATTGAAAAAATCTAAATATTATCTAGGCACCCCAAAGTTAAAATAAAATGGCTCTGAATATAGTCTGTTCGAAACAATATGCAATGTCTTTTTCTACTCTGTTTTGGAGTATATACACCAACTCCATATGCTCTCTCATGTAAAATGCAGATATTCTATATTTAAGTGAATCGAAAAAAATCTAAATATTATCTAGGCACCCCAATGTTAAAAACAAAATTGCTCTGAATATAATCTGTAGGATAAAATATACAATGCCCTTTTCTAGTCTGTTTTGTATTATATACACCAACTCAATATGCTCTTTCCTGTAAAATACAGAAATTCTAATTTTACCAGAATCGAGAAAATCTAAATATCATCTTGGCACCCCAATGTTAAAAACATAATTGATCTGAATATGATCTGTCAGAAAAAAATATACAATGCCCTATTCTACTCTGTTTTGGAGTATATACACAAACTCAGTATGCTCTCTCATGTAAAATACCGAAATTCTCATTTTACGTGAATCGAAAACAATCTAAATATTATCTAAATACCCCAATGTTAAAAAAAAAATTGGTCTGAATATAATCTGTCAGAAAAAATATACAATGCCTTATTTTACTTTGTTTTGGAGTATATACACGAACTCCATATGCACTCTCAAGTAAAATACAGAAATTCTAAATTTAAGCGAATCGAAAAAAATCTAAATATTATCTAGGCAACTCAATGTTAAAAATAAAATTCCTCTGAATATAATCTGTCAGAAAAAATATACAATGCCCTATTATACACTGTTTTAGAATGTATCCACCAACTCCATATGCTCTCTCATGTAAAATACAAAAATTCTATATTTTAGCGAATTGAAAAAAATCTAAATATTATCAAGGCACCCCAATGTTAAAAGCAAAATTGCACTGAATATAATGTGTCATCAATATATACAATGCACTTTTCTACTCTGAATTAAAGTATGTACACCAACTCAATATGCTCTCTCATGCAAAATACCGAAATTATAAATTTACGTGAATCGAAAAAAATCTAAATATTATCTAGGCACCCAAATGTTAAAAGCAAAATTGCTCTGAATATAATCTGTCAGAAACAATATACAATGTTCTTTTCTACTCTGTTTTGGAGTATATACACTAACTCAATATGCTCTCTCATGTAAAATACCGAAATTCTAATTTTAAGCAAATCGATAAAAATTTAAATAATATCTAGGCGCCCCAAAGTTAAAAGAAAATGGCTCTGAATATAGTCTGTTAGACAAAATATACAATGCCTTATTTTACTCTGCTTTGGAGTATATACACCAACTCAGAATGCTCTCTCATGTAAAATACAGAAATTCTAATTTTACGTGAATCGAAAAAAATCTAAATATAATCTAGGCACCCCAATGTTAAAAGCTAAATTGCTCTGAATATAATCTGTCAGAGAAAATATACAATGCCCTTTTCTACTCTGTTTTGGAGTATGTACACCAACTCAGTATGCTCTCTCTTGTAAAATACCGAAATTCTAATTTTACGTGAATCGAAAAAAATCTAAATATTTTCTAGGCACCCCAGTGTTAAAAGCAAAGTTTCTCTGAATATAATCTGTAAGAAAAAATATACAATGCGCCTTTCTACTCTGTTTTGGAGTATATACACCAACTCAATATGCCCTCTCATGTAAAATACCGAAATTCTAATTTTACGCAAATCGAAACAATTCTAAATAATATCTAGGCGCCCCAAAGTTAAAAGAAAATGGCTCTGAATATAATCTGTTAGAAAAAATATACAATGCCTTATTCTACTCTGTTTTGGAGTTTATACACCAACTCAGTATGCCCTCTCATGTAAAATACAGAAATACTAATTTTACCCGAATCGAAAAATTCTAAATATTATCTAGGCACCCCAATGTTAAAAACAAAGTTGCTCTGAATATATTCTGTCAGAAAAAACATACAATGTCCTATTCTACTCTGTTTTGGAGTATATACAACAACTCCATCTGCTCTCTCATGTAAAATACAGAAATTTTATTTAAGCGAATCAAGAAAAATCTAATTATTATCTAGGCAACCCAATGTAAAAAGCAAAATTTCTTTGAATATAATCTGTCAGAAGAAATATACAATACCCTTTACTACTCTGTTTTGGAGTATATATGCCAACTCACTATGCTCTCTCATGTAAAATACCGAAATTTTAATTGTACCCAAATAGAAAATATCTAAATTTATCTAGTCACCCCAATGTTAAAAACAAAATTGGTCTGAATATAATCTGTCAGAAAAAATATACAATGCCCTATTTTACTCTGTTTTGGAGTATATACACGAACTCCATATGCTCTCTCAAGTAAAATACAGAAATTCTATATTTAAGTGATTCGAAAAAAATCTAAATATTATCTAGGCAACTGAATGTTTAAAATAAAATTTCTCTGAATATAATATGTCATAAAAAATATACAATGCTTTATTCTACCCTGTTTTAGAGTATATACACCAACTCAATATGCTCGCTCATTTAAAGTACAGAAATTCTATATTTAAGTGAATCGAAAAAAATCTAAATATTATCAAGGCACCCCAATGTTAAAAGCAAAATTGCACTGAATATAATGTGTCAGAAAAAATATACAATGCTATTTTCTACTCTGAATTGAAGTATATACACCAACTCATTATGCTCTCTCATTTAAAATACCAAAATTCTAAATTTACGCGAATTGAAAAAAATCTAAATAATATCTAGGCGCCCCAAAGTTAATAGAAATGGCTCTGAATATAGCCTGTTACAAAAAGTATGCAATGCTTTACTCTACTCTGTTTTGCAATTTATACACCAACTCAGTATGCTCTCTCATGTAAAATAGAGAAATTCTAATTTTACCAGAATCGAAAAAATCTAAATATTATCTAGGCACCTCAATGTTAAAAACAAAATTTCTCTGAATATAATCTGTCAGAAAAAATATAGAATGCCCTATTCTACACTGTTTTGGAGTATATACACCAACTCAGTATGCTCTCTCATGTAAAATACCGAAATTCTCATTTTGCGTGAATCGAAAAAAATATAAATATTATCTAGGCACCCTAATGATAAAAACAAAATTGCTCTGGGTATAATCTGTCAGAAATAATATACAATGCCATATTCTACTCTGTTTTGGAGTATATACACAAACTCCATATGCTATCTCATGTAAAATACAAATATTTTAATTTTACCCAAATCGAAAAAATCTAAATATTATCTAGGCACCCCAAAGTTAAAAGAAAATGGCTCTGAATATAATCTGTTCGAAACAATATACAATGACTTATTCTACTCTGTTTTGGAGTATATACACCAACTCCATATGCTCTCTCACGTAAAATGCAGATATTGTATATTTAAGTGAATCGAAAAAAATCTAAATATTTTCTAGGCACTCCAATATTAAAAACAATATTTCTCTGAATGTAATCTGTCAGATAAAATATACAATGCTTTTTTCTAGTCTGTTTTGTAGTATATACACCAACTCAATATGCTCTTTCATGTAAAATACAGAAATTCTAATTTTACCAGAATCGAGAAAATCTAAATATTATCTTGGCACCTTAATGTTAAAAACAAAATTGATCTGAATATAATCTGTGAGAAAAAATATACAATGTCCTATTCTACTCTGTTTTGCAGTATATACACCAACTCAGTATACTCTCTCAGGTAAAATACTGAAATTCTAATTTTACATGAATCGAAAAAAATCTAAATATTATCTAAGAACTTCAATGTTTAAAGAAAATTTTCTCTGAATATAGTCTGTAAGAAATTATATACAATGCCCTCTTCTACTCGGTTTTGGAGTATATCCACCAACTCAGGATGCTCTCTCACGTGAAATACCGAAATTCGAATTTTACCTGATTCAAAAAAAATCTAAATATTATCTAAGCACCCCAATGTTAAAAACAATATTGCTCCGAACATTATCTGTCAGAAAAAATATACAATGCCTTATTCTACTCTGTTTTGGAGTATATACACCAACTCAGTATGCTCCCTCATGTAAAATATAGAAATTTTAATTTTACCCAAATCGAAAAAATCTAAACATTATCTAGGCACCCCTATGTTAAAAACAAAATTTCTCTGAATATAATTTGTCAGAGAAAATATACAATGCGCTATTCTACTCTGTTTTGGAATATATACACCAGCTCCATATGCTCTCTCATGTAAAATACAGAAATTCTATATTTAAGCGAATCAAAAAAAAATCTAAATATTATCTAGGCACCCGAATGTTAAAAGCAAAATTGCTCTGAATATAATCTGTCAGAAAAAATATACAATGCCCTTTTCTAGTCTGTTTTAGAGTATATACACCAACTCCATATGCTCTATTATGTAAAATACAGAAATTCTCTATTTAAGTGAATCGAAAAAAATCTATATATTATTTAGGCAACCCAATGTTAAAAGCAAAATTGCTCTGAATATAATCTGTCAGAAAAAATATACAATGTATGTTTCTACTCTGTTTTGGTGTATATAGACCAACTCAATATGCTCTCTCATGTAAAATACAGAAATTCTAATTTTACCCGAATCGAAAAAATCTAAATATTAGCTGGGAACCCCAAAGTTAAAAAAATGGCTCTGAATATAGTCTGTTTGAAACAAGATGCAATGTCTTATTCTATTCTGTTTTGGAGTATATACACCAACTCCATATGCTCTCTCATGTAAAATGCAGATATTCTATATTTACGTGAATCGAAAAAAATCTAAATATTATCTAGGCACCCCAATGTTAAAAACAATATTGCTCTGAATATAATCTGTCAGATAAAATATACAATGCCCTTTTCTAGTCTGTTTTATATTATATACACCAACTCAATATGCTCTTTCCTGTAAAATACAGAAATTCTAATTTTACCAGAATCGAGAAAATCTAAATATTATCTTGGCACCACAATGTTAAAAACAAAATTGATCTGAATATAATCTGTCAGAAAAAATATACAATGCCCTATGCTACTCTGTTTTGGAATATATACACAAACTCAGTATGCTCTCTCATGTAAAATACCAAAATTCTCATTTTACGTGAATCGAAAAAAATCTAAATATTATCTAGGTACCCCAATGTTAAAAACAAAATTGGTCTGAATATAATCCGTCAGAAAAAATATACAATGCTGTATTTTACTCTGTTTTGGAGTATATACACGAACTCCATATGCTCTCTCAAGTAAAATACAGAAATTCTATATTTAAGCGAATCGAAAAAAATCTAAATATTATCTAGGCAACTCAATGTTAAAAATAAAATTGCTCTGAATATATTCTGTCAAAAAAAATATACAATGCCCTATTCTACTCTGTTTTAGAATATATACACCAACTCCGTATGCTCTCTCATGTAAAATACAGAAATTCTATATTTAAGCGAATTGAAAAAAATCTTAATATTAGCAAGGCATCCCAATGTTAAAAGCAAAATTGCACTGAATATAATGTGTCAGAAATATATACAATGCCCTATTCTACTCTGAATTGAAGTATATACACCAACTCAATATGCTCTCTCATGCAAAATACAGAAATTCTAATTTTACGTGAATCGAAAAAAGTCTAAATATTATCTAGGCACCCGAATGTTAAAAGCAAAATTGCTCTGAATATAATCTGTCAGAAAAAATATACAATGTTCTTTTCTACTCTATTTTGGAGTATATACACCAACTCCATATGCTCTCTTATGTAAAATACAGAAATTCTAATTTTACGCGAATCGAAAAAAATCTAAAAAATATCTAGGTGCCCCAAAGTTAAAAGAAAATTTCTCTGAATATAGTCTGTTAGAAAAAATATACAATGCCTTATTCTACTCTGTTTAGGCGTATATACACCAACTCAGTATGCTCTCTCATGTAAAATACCGAAATTCTAATTTTAAGTGAATCGAAAAAATCTAAATATTATCAAGGCACCCCAATATTAAAAACAAAATTGCTGTGTATATAATCTGTCAGAAAAAATATACAATGCCCTATTCTACTCTTTTTTAGAGTATATACACCAACTCCATATGCTCTATTATGTAAAATACAGAAATTCTCTATTTAAGTGAATCGAAAAAAATCTATATATTATCTAGGCAACCCAATGTTAAAAGTAAAATTGCTCTGAATATAATCTGTCAGAAAAAATGTACAATGTATGTTTCTACTCTTTTTTGAGTATATACACCAACTGAATATGCTCTCTCATGTAAAATACCGAAATTCTAACTTTACGCGAATCGAAAGAAATCTGAATAATATCTAGGCACCACAAATTTAAAAGAAAATGGCTGTGAATATATTCCTTTAGAAAAAATATACAATGCCTTATTCTCCTCAGTGTTGGAGTATATACTCCAACTCTGTATGCTCTCTCATATAAAATACAAAAATTCTAAATTTACGTGAATCGAAGAAAATCTAAATATTATCTAGGCACCCCAATGATAAAAGCAAATTTGCTCTGAATATAATCTGTCAGAGGAAATATACAATGCCCTTTTCTACTCTGTTTTTAGTATATTCACCAAGTCAATATGCTCTCTCATGTAAAATACCGAAATTCTAACTTTACACGAATCGAAAAATGTCTAAATAATATCTAGGCGCCCCAAACTTAAAAAAAATGGCTCTGAATATAGTCTGTTAGAGAAAATATACAATGACTTATTCTACTCTTTTTTGTAGTATATACACCAGCTCAGTATGCTCTCTCATGTAAAATACCAAAATTCTAATTTTACGTGAATAGAAAACGATCTAAATATTATCTAGGAACCCGAATGTTAAAAGCAAAATTGCTCTGAATATAATCTGTCTGAAATAATATACAATGCCTTTTTCTACTCTGTTTTGATGTATATAGAGCAACTCAATATGCTCTCTAATGTAAAATACCGCAATTCTAATTTTACGCGAATCGAAAAAAGTCTAAATATTATCTAGGCAACCCAATGTTAAAAAAAAATGGCTCTGAATATAATCTGTCAGAATAAATGTACAATTCCCTTTTCTACTCTTTTTTGGAGTATATACACCAGCACAATATGCTCTCTAATGTAAAATACAGAAATTCTAATTTTACCCGAATTGAAAATATCTAAATATTATCTAGGCACCCCAATGTTAAGAACAAATTTGCTCTGAATATAATCTGTCAGAAAAAAATATACAATGCCCTATTCTACTTTGTTTTGGAGTATATACACCAACTCCATATGCTTTCTCATGTAAAATACATAAATTCTATATTTAAGAGAATCGAAAAAAATCTAAATATTATCTAGGCACCCCAATGTTAAAAGCAAAATTGCTCTGAATATAGTCTGTCAGAAAAAATATACAGTGCTTTTTTCTACTCTTTTTTGTGGTATATACACCAACTCAATTTGCTCTTTCAGGTAAAATACAGAAATTCTAATTTTACCTGAATTGAAAAAATCTAAGTATTATGTAGGCACCGCAATGTGAAACCAAAATTGTTCGGAATATAACTGTCAGAAAAAATATACAATGCCCTATTCTACTTTGTTTTGGGGTATATAGAGCAACTCAGTATGATGTCTCATGTAAAATATCGAAATTCTAACTTTACGTGAATTGAAAAAAATCTAAATATTATCTAGCCACCCGAATGTTAAAAGCAAAATTGCTCTGAATATAATCAGTCAGAAAAAATATACAATGCGCTTTTCTACTGTGTTTTGGAGTATATACACCAACTCAATATGCTCTCTCATGTAAAATGTCGAAATTCGAATTTTACGCGAATCGAAAATAATCGAAATAATATCTAGGCGCCCCAAAGTTAAAAGAAAATGGTTCTGAATATAGTCTGTTAGAAAACATATACAATGTCTTATTCTACTCTTTTTTGGAGTATATACACCAACTCAGTATGCTTCTCATGCAAAATACCGAAATTCTAATTTCACGTTAATCGAAAAAAATCTAAATATTATCTAGACACCCCAATGTTAATAGGATAATATCTCTGAATATAATCAGTCAAAAAATATATACAATGCTGTTTTCTACTCTGTTTTTAAGTATATACACAAACTCAATATGCTCTCTCATGTAAAATACCATAATTCTAAATTTACGTGAATGGAAAATAATCTAAATATTATGAAAGCACCCCAATGTTAAAAGCAAAATTGCTCTGAATATACTCTTTCAAAAAAATATACAATGTTCTCTTCTATTCTGTTTTGGAGTATATAATCCAACCTAATATGCTCTCTCATATAAAATATCGAAATACTAAATTTACGCGAATCAAAAGAAATCTAAATATTATTTAGGCACCCCAATGTTAAAAGAAAAATTTCTCTAAATATAATCTGTCAGAAAAAATATACAATGCCCTTTCCTACTCTGTTTTTGAATATATACACCAACTCAATATACACTCTCATGTAAAATACCGAAATTATAAATTTACACAAATTAAAAAAATTCTAAATATTATCTAGGCACACCAATGTTAAAAGCAAAATTGCTCTGAATGTAATCTGTCAGAAAAAATATACAATGGCTTTTTCTACTCTGTTTTGGAGTATATACACCAACTCAGTATGCTCTCCCATGTAAAATACAGAAATTAAAATTTTACACGAAACGAAAAAAATCTAAATATTATCTAGGCATTCCAATGTTAAAGGCAAAATTTCTCTGAATATAATCTTTCAGAAAAAACATACAATGCTTATTTCTACTCTGTTTTGGATTATATACACCAACTCAAAATGCTCTCTCATGTTAAATACAGATATTCTAATTTTACATGAATCGATTTAAATCTAAATATTATCTAGGCACCCCAATGTTAAAAACAAACTTGCTCTGAATATAATCTGTCATAAAAAATATACAATGCCCTATTCTACTTTGTTTTCGAGTATATACACCAACTCCATATGCTCTCTCATGTAAAATACAAAAATTCTATATTTAAGCGAATAGAAAAAGATCTAAATATTATCTAGGCACCTTAATGTTAAAAGCAAGATTGCTCTGAATATAATCTATCAAAGAAATATACAATGCGGTATTCTACTCTGCTTTGGAGTATATACACCAACTCAGTATGCTCTCTCATGTAAAATACAAAAATTCTAATTTTACGTGAATCGACAAAAATCTACATAATGTCTAGGCGCCCCAAAGTTAATAGAAAATGCCTCTGAATATAGTCTGTTAGAAAATATATACAATGCCTTAATCTACTTTGTTTTGGATTATATACACCAACTCAGTAGGCTCTCTCATGAAAAATACAGAAATTCTATATTTAAGAAAATCGAAAAATATCTAAATACTATCTAGGCACACCAATGTTAAAAACAAAATTGCTCTGAATATAATCTGTCAGAAAAAATATACAATGCCCTATTCTACTCTGTTTTGGAGTTTATACATTATCTCAGTATGCTCTCTCATGTAAAACACCGAAATTCTAATTTTATGTAAATCGAAAAAAATCTAAATATTATCTAGGCACCGCAATGTTAAAGCAAAATTGCTCTCAATATAATCTGACAGAAAAAATATACAATGCCCTATTCTACTCTGTTTTGGAGTATATACACCAACTCCACCTGCTCTCTCATGTAAAATACCGAAATTCTAATTTTACGTGTATCGAAAAAAATCTAAATAATATCTATGCGCTTTAAAGTTAAAAGAAAACGGCTCTGAATATAGTCTGCTAGAGAAAATATACTATGCCTTATTCTACTCTGTTTTGGAGTATATACACCAACTAAGTATGCTCTCTCATGTAAAATACAAAAATTGTAATTTTACGTGAATCAAAAATAATCTAAATATTATCTAGGCACCCCAATGGTAAAAACAAAATTGCTCTGAAAATAATCTGTAAGAAAAAATATACAATGCCCTATTCTATTTTTTTTGAAATATATACACCAACTCAGTATGCTCTCTCATGTAAAATGCCGAAATTCTAATTTTACGTGAATCAAAAAAATATAAATATTATCAAGGCACCCCATTGTTAAAAATAAAATTGCGGGAGGGGACTCAAGACGGCGCTGTGAGAACAACCCAGGATTGGAGCCCGCGTGGAATTCGCAAACGGTGAGTCAGTGCTGCATTTCCAGACTGATCTTTGTTGCCCACAGAACAGGGAAACTCCCAAGTATAAAAAGACACGGGACGCCAGGCAGTAGGTCTGCCTGGCGAAGCTGGCAGCCGGGGCGGCAGCGGCCGGCCCTACCCAGCAATCCCCACAGGGCGCGCTTGTCCGGGTGCCTTGTTGAACCGGCAACCTGAGACTTGAGAGGGCTGGACTTGAGACTGAACGAGACTTGCACAGTAGCCCAGCCAAGGGGATTGCAGAGACAGATCGCTTGGGATACCCAGTGGGACGAACAAAACCGCAATTTCAAACTATCCCGGGCAGACGGTCCGAGACGCTCTGTGGGGGAGGGGCGTCCACCACTACGGAGGCAACCTGCCCCAACTGATATACATGCCCACTGCTGAGGCAGCCAGCAGTTGCCGAGGCAACCCGCCCCAACTGAGATACACGCCCACTGCTGACGCAGCCAGCCGTTGCCGAGGCAACCCGTCCCTACTGAGATACACGCCCACTGCTGATGCAGCCTGCCATTGCTGAGGCAACACGCTACAACGAAGAGACTCCGCCACAGGGCGTGGCGGAGACCACAGCAGAGCAGGCAGAAACAGCGCGAATCACACAACAGCAGGGCGGAGCCTCGGCAGCCAAACAGTGGCTAGTCTGCCTTTGAGCTGGGCAGGACACCTGATCAGACATCCAAAAATAAAGCCCAAACCCCTCAACACAGAGCATTTGAGAAAAAAAAAAAGGGTTGTTTAATGAGCTGTGTTGCAGCAGAATCAAACATAGCAGCCTAACAGCCCTGAATGAACAACAGAGTGCACAGCTCAGCAATTAAACCCCTATAAAGTACAAACTGTCTCCTCAAGCAGCTCCCTGACCCCTCTATATCCAAAAGACTGTCATTAGGCAGGCATCATCCTGGGACAAAGAGAGCAGAAAAAGAAACTGGTAGCATCCCTCGCTGTGCCACGGCTACTAGAGGTGCACCCCAGACAAGCAGGGTCTGGAGCGGACCTCAACAGTCGTACAGCGAAGGGGCTAGACTGGTAGAAGGAAAACCAAGCAACAGAAATACTTCATCATCAACATTCTGGGTGTCCACTCAGAGACCCAAACGAAAAGTCAGCAACTACGCAGACGACCAGCGGACAAATCCACAAAGATGGGAAGAAACCAGCGCAAAAAGGAGGAAAACACCCGAAACCAGAACACATCGCCTCCTAGAAAGGACCAAAACTCCTCACCAGCAAGGGAACAAAGCTGGACGGAGAATGACTGTGACGAAATGACGGACTTAGACTTCAGAAGATGGATAATGAGAAACTTTTGTGAGCTAAAAGATCATGTATTAAATCAATGCAAAGAAACTAAGAACCTTGAAAAAAGATTTGAAAAAAGATTCGAGGAAATGATAACAAGAATGGATACCTTAGAGAGGAATATGAATGAATTAAAGGAGCTGAAAAACACAATACGAGAATTTTGCGAAGCAAACGCAAGTTTCAATAGCCGAATTGACCAAGCAGAAAAAAGAATATCTGAAGTCGAAGACCAACTCAATGAAATAAAGCGAGAAACCAAGATCAGAGAAAAAAGCACAAAAAGGAATGAACAAAGTCTCCAAGAAATGTGGGACTATGTGAAAAGACCTAACCTACGTTTGATAGGTGTACCAGAATGTGACGAAGAGAATGAATCCCAGCTGGAAAATACTCTTCAGGACATCATCCAGGAATATTTCCCCAACCTAGCAAGACAAGCCAACACTCAATTGCAGGAAATACAGAGAACACCACAAAGATATTCCACAAGAAGAGCAACCCCAAGGCACATAATCGTCAGATTCAACAGGGTTGAAATAAAGGAGAGAATACTAAGGGCAGCCAGAGAGAAAGGTCGGGTCACCCACAAAGGGAAGCCCATCAGACTCACAGCAGATCTCTCGGCAGAAACACTACAAGCCAGAAGAGAGTGGGGGCCAATATTCAACATTCTTAAAGAAAACAACTTTCAACCCAGAATTTCATATCCAGCCAAACTGAGCTTCAGGAGTGAAGGAAGAATAAAATCCTTTGCGAACAAGCAAGTACTCAGAGATTTTGTCACCACCAGGCCTGCTTTACAAGAGCTCCTAAAAGAGGCACTACACATAGAAAGGATCAATCAGTACCAGCCATTCCAAAATCACACTGAATGCTAAAGAGCTTCAACATAATGAAGAATCTACAACAACTAACAGGCAAAACAGCCACTTAGAATCAAAATGGCAGTATCAAATTCACACATAACAATATTAACCCTAAATGTAAATGGACTAAATGCACCAATCAAAAGACACAGACTGGCAAATTGGATAAAAATCCAAAACCCATCAGTGTGCTGTATCCAGGAAACCCATCTCACATGCAAGGATACACAAAGGCTCAAAATAAAGAAATGGAGGAAGATTTACCAAGCTAATGGAAAGCAAAAAAAAGCAGGAGTTGCAATTCTCATCTCTGATAAAATAGACTTTAAAGCAACAAAGATCAAAAGAGACAAAGAAGGCCATTACATAATGGTAAAAGGATCGATACAACAAGAAGAGCTAACGATCCTAAACATATATGGACCCAACACAGGAGCACCCAGATACATAAGGCAAGTTCTTAATGACTTACAGAAGGACTTAGACTCCCACACAATAATAGTGGGAGACTTTAACACTCCACTGTCAATACTAGACAGATCAACCACACAGAAAATCAACAAGGATACCCAGGGCTTGAACTCAGACCTGGAGCAAGCAAACCTGGTGGACATTTACAGAACTCTCCACCCCAAATCCACAGAATACACATTCTTCTCAGCACCACATCACATCTACTCTAAAATTGACCACATAATTGGAAGTAAAGCACTGCTCAACAAATGTAAAACAACTGAAATCATAACAAACAGCCTCTCAGACCATAGTGCAATCAAGTTAGAACTCAGAATTCAGAAACCGACCCAGAACCGCACAGCTACATGGAAACTGAACAACTGGCTCTTGAATGTTGACTGGGTAAACAACGAAATGAAGGCAGAAATAAAGAAGTTCTTCGAAACCAATGAGAATGAAGACACAACGTGCCAGAACCTCTGGGACACATTTAAAGCAGTCTCTAGAGGAAAGTATATAGCAATAAGTGCCCATATGAGGAGAATGGAGAGATCCAAAATTGACACCCTATCGTCAAAATTGAAAGAGCTAGAGGAGCAAGATCAAAAAAACTCAAAACCCAGCAGAAGACAAGAAATTACTAAGATCAGAGCTGAGCTGAAGGAGATTGAGACACGAAAAACCCTTCAAAAAATCAATAAATCCAAGAGCTGGTTTTTTGAAAAGATCAACAAAATAGACAGACCACTAGCCAGATTGATTAAAAAGAAAAGAGAGAACAACCAAATAGATGCAATAAAAAATGATAAAGGGGAAATCACCACAGATTCCACAGAAATTCAAACCATCATCAGAGAATATTACAAACAACTCTATGCACATAAACTAGTAAACCTGGAAGAAATGGATAAATTCCTGGACTCCTGTGTCCTCCCAATCCTAAACCAGGAGGAAGCTGAAACTATGAATAGACCAATAACAAGGTCTGAAGTTGAGGCAGCAATTAAGAGCCTACCTCACAAAAAAAGCCCAGGTCCAGATGGGTTCACAGCCGAATTCTACCAGACACACAAGGAGGAGCTGGTACCATTCCTTCTAAAACTATTTCAAACAATCCAAAAAGAGGGAATCCTTCCCAAATCATTTTATGAGACCAACATCATCCTGATACCAAAACCCGGCAGAGACCCAACGAGAAAAGAAAACTTCAGGCCAATATCCATGATGAACATAGATGCAAAAATCTTCAATAAAATATTGGCAAGCCGATTGCAACAGCAAATCAAAAAACTTATTCATCATGATCAAGTAGGATTCATCCCGGGGATGCAAGGCTGGTTCAACATACGCAAGTCTATCAACGTAATTCACCACATAAACAGAACCAAAAACAAAAACCACATGATTATCTCAATTGACGCAGAGAAGGCATTTGACAAAATTCAACAGCCCTTTATGCTAAAACCCTCAATAAACTCGGTATCGATGGAACGTATCTCAAAGTAATAAAAGCTATTTATGACAAACCAACAGCCAATATCATACTGAATGGGCAAAAACTGGAAGCATTCCCTTTGAAATCTGGTACTAGACAAGGATGCCCTCTCTCACCACTCCTATTCAATATAGTACTGGAAGTTCTAGCCAGAGCAATCAGGCAAGAAAAAGAAATAAAGGGTATTCAAATAGGAAAGGTGGAAGCCAAATTGTCTCTATTTGCAGACGACATGATAGTATACCTAGAAGACCCCATCGCCTCAGCCCAAAAACTCCTGAAACTGATAAACAACTTCAGCAAAGTCTCAGGATATAAAATCAATGTGCAAAAATCACAAGCATTCGTCTACACCAATAACAGACTTAAAGAAAGCCAAATCAAGAGCGAACTGCCATTCGCAATTGCTACAAAAAGAATAAAATACCTTGGAATGCAACTCACAAGGAACGTAAGGGACCTCTTCAAGGAGAACTACAAACCACTGCTCAACGAAATCAGAGAGGACACAAACAGATGGAGAAACATTCCATGTTCATGGTTAGGAAGAATTAATATCGTGAAAATGGCTATACTGCCCAAAGTAATATACAGAATCAATGCTATCCCCATCAAGCTACCATTGACTTTCTTCACAGAACTGGAAAAAACCACCATGAACTTCATATGGAACCAAAAGAGAGCCCGCATAGCCAAGTCAATTCTAAGCAAAAAGAACAGAGCGGGGGGCATCACACTACCGGATTTCAAGCTATACTACAAGGCTACAGTAATCAAAACAGCATGGTACTGGTACCAAAACAGAGATATAGACCAATGGAACAAAACAGAGGCACCGGAGGCAACACAACATACATACAACTATTCAATCTTTGATAAATCTGACAAAAACAAGCAATGGGGCAAGGATTCCATGTTTAACAAATGGTGTTGGGAAAACTGGCTAGCCATGTGCAGAAAGCAGAAACTGGACCCCTTCCTGACACCTTACACTAAAATTAACTCCAGATGGATTAAAGACTTAAACATAAGACCTGGCACCATAAAAGCCCTAGAAGGAAATCTAGGCCAAACTATCCAGGACATAGGAGTAGGCAAGGACTTCATGAACAAAACACCAAGAGCATTGGCAACAAAAGCCAAAATAGACAAATGGGACCTAATGAAACTCCACAGCTTCTGCACGGCAAAAGAAACAGTCACTAGAGTGGATCGGCAACCAACAGAATGGGAAAAAATTTTCGCAGTCTACCCATCTGACAAAGGGCTGATATCCAGAATTTACAAACAACTCAAGCAGATTTACAGGAAAAAAACAAACAAGCCCATTCAAAAGTGGGCAAAGGATATGAACAGATACTTTACGAAAGAAGACATATATGAGGCCAACAATCATATGAAAAAATGTTCATCGTCACTGGTCATCAGAGAGTTGCAAATCAAAACCACATTGAGATACCATCTCACACCAGTTAGAATGGCGATCATTAAAAAATCTGGAGACAACAGATGCTGGAGAGGATGTGGAGAAAAAGGAACACTTTTACACTGTTGGTGGGAGTGTAAATTAGTTCAACCATTGTGGAAGACGGTGTGGCGATTCCTCAAGGCCTTAGAAATAGAAATTCCATTTGACCCAGCAATCCCATTACTGGGTATATATCCAAAAGACTATAAATCGTTCTACTATAAGGACACATGTACACGAATGTTCATTGCAGCACTGTTTACAATAGCAAAGACCTGGAATCAACCCAAATGCCCATTGATAATAGACTGGATTGGAAAAATGTGGCACATATACACCATGGAATATTATGCAGCAATCAGAAATGATGAGTTCGTGTCGTTTGTAGGGACATGGATGAATCTGGAAAACATCATCCTCAGCAAACTGACACAAGAACAGAAAATGAAACACCGCATATTCTCACTCATAAGTGGGTGATGAAAAATGAGAACACATGGACACAGGGAGGGGAGTACTAAACACTGGGGTCTATTGAAGGGAAAAGGGGAGGGCCAGTGGGAGGGGGAGGTGGGGAGGGATAGCCTGGGGAGAAATGCCAAATGTGGGTGAAGGGGAGAAGAAAAGCAAAGCACACTGCCATGTGTGTACCTACGCAACTGTCTTGTATGCTCTGCTCATGTACCCCAAAACCTATAATCCAATAAAAAATTAAAAAAAAAAAAAGAAAAATTTCTATGAATATAAACTGTCAGAAAAAATATGCAATGCCCTTTACTACTCTGTTTTAAAGGATATACATCAACTCAATATGCTCTTTCATGTAAAATAGGGAAATTCTATATTTACGTGAATACAAAATAATCTAAATATTATGTAGGCACCCCATTGTTAAAAGCAAAATTGCTCTGAATATAATTTGTCAGAAATAATATACAATGCCCTCTTCTACTCTTTTTTGGAGTACATAAACCAACTCCATATGCTCTCTCATGTAAAATACAGAAATTCTATATTTAAGTGAATCGAAAATAATCTAAATATTATCTAGGCACCCCAATGTAAAAGCAAAATTTCTGTGAATATAATCTGTCAGAAAAAATATAAAATTCCCTCTTCTACTTTGTTTTGGAGTATATGCACCAACTCAATATGCTCTCTCATGTAAAATACGGAAATTCTGATTATATGCGAATCGAAAAATATCTAAATATTACCTAGGCACCCCAGTGTTAAAAGACAATGGCTCTGAATATAATCTGTCAGAATATATATACAATGCCCATTTCTAGTCCGTTTTTGTGTATATACACCAAATCAATATGCTCTCCCATGTAAAATACCGAAATTCAAATTTGCACAAACCGAAATAAATCTAAATATTATCTAGGCAACCCAACGTTCAAAACAAAATTGCTTTGAATATAATCTGTAAGAGAAAATACACAATGCCTTTTTCTACTCTTTTTTCGAGTATATTAACCAACTCAATATGCTCTCTCATGTAAAATAATAAAATTCTAAATTTACACGAATAGAAAAAAATCTAAATATTATTTAGGCACAACAATGTTAAAACCCAAATTGCTCTGAATATAATCAGTCATAAAAAATATACAATGCCTTTTTCTACTTTGTTTTGGAGTATATACACCAACTCAATATGCTCTCTCATGTAAAATACAAAAATTCTAATTATACGCGAATCGAAACAAATCTAAATATTATCTAGGCACACCAATGTTAATAGCAAAATTTATCTGAATATAAGATGTCAGAAAATATATACAATGTTCTTTTCTACTCTGTTTTGGAGTATATTCACCAACTCAATATGCTGTCTCATGTTAAATACAGAAAATCAAAATTTACGCAAATCAAAAATAATTAAATATTATGTAGGCACGCGAACGTTAAAAGCAAAATTGTTCTATATATAATGTCTCGGAAAAAATATACAATGTTTTTTCTACTCTGTTTTGGAGTATATACACCCGCTCAATATGCTCTCTCACACATAAAATACAGAAATTATAATTTAACGGAAATCGAAAAAAATCTAAATATTATCTAGGGACCCCAATGTTGAAAGAAAATGGCTCTGAATATAATCTGTCAGAAAAAATATACAATGCCCTAGTCTACTCTGTTTTGGAGTATATACACCAACTCAATATGATCTCTCATATAAAATAGCGAAATTCTAATTTTACGCAAATCGAAAATAATCTAAATATTATCTAGGCACCCCAATGTTAAAAGAAAATTGCTCTGAATATAATCTGTCAGAAAAAATATAAAATATTCTACTCTACTTTGTTTTGGAGTATATACACCAACTCAATATGCTCTCTCATGTAAAATACGGAAATTCTAATTTTACCGGAGTCGAAAACAATATTAAAATTATCTAGGCAACCCAATGTAAAAAGAAAAATTGCTGTGAATACATTTTGTCAGAAAAAATATACAATCCCCTATTCTACTCTGTTTTGGAGTATATACACCAACTCAATATGATCTCTCATGTAAAATACTGAAATTCTAATTTTGCGTGAATCGAAAAAAATCTAAATATTATCTAGGCACCCCAATGTTAAAAGAAAATGGTTCTGAATATAATCTGGCAGAAAAAATATACAATGCCCTTTTCTACTCTGTTTTGGAGTATATACACCAACTCAATATGATCTCTCAGGTAAAATACAGAAATTTTAATTTTACGTGAATCGAAAGATATCTAAATATTATCTAGGCACCCCAATGTTAAAAGCAAAATTGCTCTGAAAATAATCTGTAAGAAAAAATATACAATGCCATTTTCTACTTTGTTTTGGAGTATATATACCAACTCAATATGATCTCTCCTGTAAAATACTGAAATTCTAATTTTACGCAAATCAAAAAAATCTAAATATTATCTAGGCACCCCAATGTTAAAAGAAAATGGCTCTGAATATGATCTGTCAGAAAAAATATACAATGCCTTCTTCTACTCTGTTATGGAGTATATACACCAACTCAATATGCTCTCTCATGTAAAATATCGAAATTCTAAATTTACGTGAATCAAAAAAAATCTGAATATTATCTAGGCACCCCAATGCTAAAAGCAAAATTGCTCTTAATATAATGTGTCAGAAAAAATATACAATGTCCTTCTCTACTCTGTTTTCTAATATATACATCAACTCAATATGCTCTCTCAGGTAAAATACGGAAATTCTAATTTTACACGAATGGAATAAAATCTAAATATTATATAGGCACCCCAATGTTAATAGAAAATGGCTCTGAATATAATCTGTCAGAAAAAATATACAATTCCTTCTTCAACTCTTTTTTGGAGTATATACACCAACTCAATATGCTATGTAATGAAAAATACCGAAATTCTGATTTTACGCAAATAGAGTTAAATCTAAATATTATCTAGGCACCGCAATGTTATCAGCAAAATTGCTGGGAATATAATCTGTCAGAAAAAATATACAATGCCCTTTTTTACTCTGTTTTGGGGGATACACACCAACCCAACATGCTCTCTCATTTAAAATACCGAAATTCTAAATTTACGTGAATCGAAAAAAATCTAAATAGTATCTAGGCACCCCAATGTTAAAAGCAAAATTGCTCTAAATATAATCTGTCATAAAAAGTATACAATGCCCTTTTCTACTCTGTTTTGGAGTATATACTCCAACTCAATATGCTCTCTTTTGTAAAATACGGAAATTCTAATTTTATACGAATCAAATCAAATCAAATTATTATCTAGGCACCCCAATGTTAAAAGCAAATTGCTCTGAATATAATCTCACATAAAAATATACAATGCCCTTTTCTACTCTGTTTTGGAGTATATACTCCAACCCAATATGCTCTCTCATGTAAAATACCGAAATACTAAAGTTACGTGAATCAAAAAAAATCTAAATATTAACTAGGCACCCCAAGAAAATAAGAATAATTGCTCTCAATATAGTCTGTAAGAAAAAATATACAATGCCCTTTTCTACTTTGTTTTGGAGTATATACACCAACTCCATATGCTCTATCTTCTAAAATACGGAATTTCTAATTTTACATGAATCGAATAATATCTAATTATTATCTAGGTACCCCAATGTTAATAGAAAATGGCTCTGAATATAATGTGTCATAAAAAATATACAATGCCCTTTTCTGCTCTGTTTTGGAGTATATACACCAACTGAATATGCTCTCTCATGTAAAATACCAAAATTCTAAATTTTTGCGAATCGAAAAAAATCTAAATATCATCTAGGCACCCCAATGTTAAACGCAAAATTTCTCTGAATATAATCTGTGATAAAAAATATATATGCCCTTTACTACTCTGTTTTGGAGTATATACAACAACTCAATATTCTCTGTTATGTAAAATACAGAATTTCAAATATTACACAAATCAACAAAAATCTAAATATTATCTCGGAACACAAATGCTATAAGCAAAATTGCTCTAAATATAATCTGACAGAAAAACTATACAATGCCCTTCTCTACTCTTTTTTGGAGTATATAGACCAACTCAATATGCTGTGCCATGTAAAATACTGAAATTCTATTTTTACGTGAGTCCAAAAAAATCTAAATATTATCTAGGCAACACAATGTTAAAAGCAAAATTGCTCTGAATATAATCTTTCAGAAAAACTATGCAATGCCCTTTTCTATTCTGTTTTGAAATATATACACCAACCCAATATGCTCTCTCATGTAAAATAATGAAATTCTAAATTTACACGAATAGAAAAAAAATCTAAATATTATCTAGGCACAACAATGTTAAAGCCAAAATTGCTCTGAATACAATCTGTCAGAAGAAATATACAATGACGTTTTCTACTCTGTTAATAAGTATATACACTAACTCAATATGCTCTCTCTTGGAAAATACGGAAATTCTAATTTTACACAAATCGAATAAAATCTAAATATTATCTAGGCACCACAATGTTAAAAGTAAAATTACCCTGAATATTATCTGTCAGAAAAAATATACAATGCCTTTTGCTACTCTGTTTTGGAGTATATACACCAACTCAATATGCTCTCTCATGAAAATACTGAAATTCTAATTTTACACGAATCAAAAAAAATCTAAATATTAACTAGGCACCCCAATGTTAAGAGAAAATTGCTCTGAATAAAATCTGTCAGAGAAAATATACAATGTTTTTTTCTACTCTCTTTTGGAGTATATACACCAACTCAATATGCTCTCTCATGAAAAATACCAAAATTTTATATTTACGCGAATCGAAAAAAATCTAAATATTATCTAGGCTCCCCAATGTTAAACTAAAAATTGCTCTGAATATAATCTGTCAGAAAAAATATACAATGCGTTTTTCTACTCTGTTTTGGAGTATATACTCCAACTCAATATGCTCTCTCTTGTAAAATACGGAAATTCTAGTTTTACACGAATCGAATAAAATCTAATTATTATCTAGGCACCCCAATGTTAAAAGAACAATTGCTCTGAATATAATCTGTCAGATAAAATATAAAATGCCCTTTTCTACTCGGTTTTGGAGTATAAACACCAACTCAATATGCTCTCTCATGTAAAATACCGAAATTCTAAATTTACCTGAATCGAAAAAAATCTAAATATTATCTAGGCACCCCAATGTTAAAAGCAAAATTGCTCTGAATATAATATGTCAGAAACAATATACAATGCCCTTTTCTACTCTTTTTTGGAGTATATACACCAACTAAATATGCTCTCTCATGTAAAATACCGATTTTCTAATTTTTCACGAATCGAATAAAATCTAATTATTATCTAGGCACTCCAATGTTAAAAGCAAAATTGCTCTGAATATAATCTCTCAGAAAAAAATATACAAGGCCCTTTTCTACTCTGTTTCGGGGTATATACACCAGCTCAATATGCTCTCTTATGTAAAATACCGAAATTCTAAATTTACGCAAATCGAAATAAATCTAAATATTACCTAGGCTCTTCAATGTTAAACGAAAAATTACTCTGAATATAATCTGTCAGATAAAACATACAATTGCCTGCTGTACTCTGTTTTGGAATATATACACCAACTCAATATGCTCTCTCAAGTAAAATACCAAAAGTCTTTACATAAGAGAGCATATTGAATTGGTGTATATATTAAAAAACAGAGTAGAAAAAAACATTGTATATTTTTTCAGACAATATATTAAGAGAAATTTTGCTTTTAACATTGAGGTGCCTAGATAATATTTAGATATTTAGAAATGTATGCGTTTTGAATAAAATCTAAATATAATCTAGGCACCCCATTATTAAAAGCAAAATTGCTTTGAATATAATCTGTCAAAAAATATATACAATGCCCTTTTCTACTCTGTTTCGGTGTATATACACCAACTCAATATGCTTTCGCATGTAAAATAATGAAATTCTAAATTTACGTGAATCGAATAAAATCTAATTATTATCTAGGCACCCCAATGTTAAAAGCAAAATTGCTCTGCATATAATCTGTCAGAAAAAACATACAATGCGATTTTCTTCTCTGTTTTGGAGTATATACACCAACTCAGTATGCTCTCTCTTGTAAAATACGGAAATTCTAAATTTACACGAATTGAATAAAATCTAAATATGATCTAGGCACCCCAATGTTAACAGCAAATTTTCTCTGAATATAATCTGTCAAAGAGAATATACAATGCTCTTTTCTACTTTGTTTTAAAGTATATACACCAACTCAATATGCTCTCTCATGTAAAATACCGATATTCTAATTTTACGTGAATCAAAAAATATCTAAATATTATCTAGGCACCTCAATGTTAAAAGCAAAATTTCTATTAATATATTGTCTGAAAAAATATACAATGTTTTTTTCTACTCTGTTTTTTAATATATACACCAATTCAATATGCTCTCTTATGTAAAATACCGAAATTCTAATTTTACGTGAATCGAAAATAATCTAAATATTATCTAGGCACCCCAATGTTAACAGAAAATTTGCTCTGAATATAATCTGTCAAAAATAATATACAATGCCCTTTTCTACTCTGTTTTAAAGTATATACACCAACTCAATATGCTCTCTCATGTAAAATACCGAAATTCTAATTTTACGCGAATCGAAATAATTGAAATATTAACTAGCCACGCCAAGGTAAAAAGCAAAATTGCTCTGAATATAATCCGTCAGAAAAAATATACAATGCCCTTTTCTACTCTTTTTTTGGTGGATATACACCAACTCAATATGCTCTCTAATGTAAAATATCGAAATTCTAAATTTACACGAATTGAAAAAAATCTAAATATTATCTAGGCACCCCAATGTTAAGAGCAAAATTGCTCTGAATATCCTCTGTAAGAAAAAATATACAATGCGTTTTTCTACTGTGTTTTGGAGTATATAAACCAACTCAATACGCTCTCTCTTGTAAAATACGGAAATTCTAATTTTACACGAATTGAATAAAATCTAATTATTATCTAGGCACCCCAATGTTAAAGGCAAAATTGCTCTGAATATAATCTGTCAGAAAAAATATACAATGTCCTTTTCTACTCTGTTTTGGAGTATATACACCAAGTCAATATGCTCTCTAATGTAAAATACAGAAATTCTAATTTTACGTGAATCGAAAAAAATCTAAATATTAACTAGGCACCCAAAGGTAAAAAGCAAAATTGCTCTTAATATAATCTGTCAGAAAAAATATACAATGCGTTTTTCCACTCTGTTTTGGAGTATATACACCAACTCAATATGCTCTCTCTTGTAAAATATGAAAATTCTAATTTTACACCAAGAAAATAAAATCTAAATATATGTAGGCACTCCAATGTTCATAGAAAATGGCTCTGAATATAATCTGTCAGAAAAAATGTAAAATTCCCTCTTCTACTTTGTTTTGGAGTATATACACCAACTCAATAAGCTCTTTCCTGAAAAATACCGTAATTTTACGCGAATCGAAAAATTCTATATATTAACTAGGCACCCCAAGGTTAAAAGCAAAATTACTCTGAATATAATCTGTCAAAAAAAATATACAATGCACTTTTCTACTTTGTTTTCGAGTATATAAACCAACTCAATATGCTCTCTCTTTTAAAATACGGAAATTCTAATTTTACACAAATCGAATAAAATCTAAATATTATCTAGGCACCCCAATGTTCATAGAAGATGGCTCTGAATATAATCTGTCAGAAAAAATGTACAATTCCTTCTTCTACTCTGTTTTGGAGTATATACACCAACTCAATATGCTCTTTCATAAAAATATACCGAAATTCTAATTTTACGCGAATAGAATTAAATCTAAATATTATCTAGGCACCCCAATGTTAAAAGCAAAATTGCTCTGAATATAATCTGTCAGAAAATATATACAATGCGTTTTTCTACTCTGTTTTGGAGTATATACTCCAAGTCAGTATGCTCTCCCTTGTATAATACGGAAATTCTAATTTTACAGGAATCGAATAAAATCTAATTATTATCTAGGCACCCCAATGTTACAAGAAAAATTGCTCTGATTATTGTCTGTCAGAAGAAATATACAATGCCCTTTTCTAATCAGTTTTGGAGTATATAGTCCAACTCAATATGCTCTGTCATGTAAAATTCCGAAATTTTAATTTTACGCAAATTGAAAAAAATCTAAATATTATCTAGGCCCCACAATGTTAAAAGCAAAATTGCTCTGAATATAATCTGTCAGAAAAAATATAAAATTTTTTTTCTACTCTGTTTATGAGTATATACACCAACTCAATATGCTCTGACATGTAAAATACTGAAATTCTAATTTTATGCGAATCGAAACAAATGTAAATATTATCTAGGCACCCCAACGTTAAAATCAAAAGTGCTATGAATATAATCTGTCAGAAATAATGTACAATGCCCTATTCTACTGTGTTTTGGATTATATACACCAACTCAATATGCTCTCTCATGTAAAATACAGAATTTATAAATTAACGCAAATCTAAAAACATCTAAATATTATCTAGGCACCCAAATGTTAAAAACAAAATTGCTCTGAATGTAATCTGTCAGATAGAACATACAATGCCCTTTTCTACTCTGTTTTGGAGTATATACACCAACTGAATATGCTCTCTCAAGTAAAATACCGAAAATCTAATTTTACACAAAGAGAAAAAAATCTAAATATTATTTAGGTACCCCAATGTTAAAAGAAAAATTTCTCCGAATATAATCTGTCAAAAATGATATACAGTGCCCTCTTCTACTGTGTTTTGGATTATATACACCAACTCAATATGGTCTCTAATGTAAAATACCGAAATTTTAATTTTTCATGCATCGAAAAAAATCTAAATATTATCTAGGCACCCTATGTTAATAGAAAATGGCTCTGAATATAATCTATCATAAAAAATGTACCATGCCCATTTCCACTCTGTTTTGGAGTATATACACCAACTCAAAATGCTCTCTCCTTTAAAATACGGAAATTCAAATTTTACACGAATCGAATAAAATCTAATTATTATCTAGGTAACCCAATGTTAAAAGCAAAATTTCTCTGAATATAATCTGTCAGAGAAAATATACAATGCCCTTTTCTACTCTGTTTTGGAGTATATACACCAACTCAGTATGCTCTCTCATGAAAAATATCGAAATTTAAAATTTACGCAAATCAAAAAATATCTAAATATTATCTAGGCTTCCCAATGTTAAACGAAAAATTGCTCTCAATATAATCTGTCAGATAAAACATACAATGGCCTTCTGTACTCTGTTTTGGAGTATATACACCAACTCAATATGCTCTCTCATGTAAAATTCCAAAATTCTAAATTTACGCGTTTCGAGTAAAATCTAAATATAATCTAGGAACCCCAATATTAAAAGCAAAATGGCTCTAAATATAATCTGTCAAAAAATACACAATGCCGTTTTCTACTCTGTTTAGGAGTATATACACCAACTCAATATGCTCTCCCATGTAAAATACCAAAATTCTAATTTTTCGTGATACAAAAAATACCTAAATATTATCTCGGCACCCCAATGTTAATAGAAAACGGCTCTCAACATAATCTTTCAGAAAAAATGTACAATGCCCTTTTCTACACTGTTTTGGAGGATATACACGAACTCAATAGGCTCTCTCATGAAAATACCAAAATTCTAAATTTATGCGATTCGAGAAAAATCTAAATATTATCTAGGCACCCCAATGTTAAAAGCAAAATTGCTCTGAATATAATCTGTCAGAAAATATATACAATGCTCTTTTCTACTTTGTTTTGGAGTATATAAACCAACTCAATATGCTCTCTCATGTAAAATACCGAAATTCTAATTTTACGTGAATCGAAAATAATCTAAATATTAACTAGGCACCCCAATGTTAATAGAAAATGGCTCTGAATATAATCGGTCAAAAAAAAATACAATGTTCTTTTCTACTCTGTTTTGGAGTATATACACCAACTGAATATGCTCTTTCTTGTAAAATAACGAAATTCTAATTTTACGTGAATCGAAAAAAATGTAAATATTAACTAGGCACCCCAATGTTAATAGAAAATGGCTCTAAATATAATCTGTCAGAAAATATATACAATGTTCTTTTCTAATCCCTTTGGAGTATATAAACCAACTCAATATGCTCTTTCATGTAAAATACCGAAATTCTAAATTTACAAGAATCGAAAACACTCTAAATATTATCTAGGCACCCCAATGTTAAAAGCAAAATTGCTCTGAATATAATCTGAAAGAAAAAATATACAATGCGTTTTTCTACTTTGTTTTGGGGTATATAATCCAACTCAATATGCTCTCTCTTGTAAAATACGAAAATTCTAATTTTACACGAATCAAATAAAATCTAATTATTATCTAGGCACCCCAATGTTAACAGAAAAATTTCTCTGAATATAATCTGTCAGAAAAAATATAAAATGCGATTTTCTACTCTGTTTAGGAGTATATACACCAACTCAATATGCTCTCTCTTGTAAAATACCGAAATTCTAAATTTACACGAATCGAAAAAATCTAAATATTATCTAGGCACCCCAATGTTAAAAGCTAAATTGTTCTGAATATAATTTGTCAGAGAAAAATACAATGTCCTTATCTACTCTGTTTTGTAGTATATACACAAACTGAATATGCTATCTCAGGTAAAATACCGAAATTCTAATTTTACGTGAATCGAATAAAATCGAATTATTATTTAGGCACACCAATGTTAAAAGCAAAATTTCTCTGAATATAATCTGTCAGAAAATATATACCATGCGATTTTCTACTCTGTTTGAGAGTATATACACCAACTCAATATGCTCTCTCTTGTAAAATACGGAAATTCTAATTCTACACGAATCTAATAAAATCTAAATATTATCAAGGCACACCAATGTTCATAGAAAATGGCTCTGAATATAATGTGTGAGATAAAATACACGATGTCCTTTTCTACGCGGTTTTTTAATATATACACCAACTCAATATGCTCTCTCAGGTAAAATACAAAAATTCTAATTTTACACGAAACGAATAAAATCTAATTATTATCCAGTAACCAGAATGTTGAAAGCAAAATTTCTCTGAATATAATCTGTCAGAAAAAATATACAATGCCCTTTCCTACTCTGTTTTGGAATATATACACAAACTCAATATGCTCTCTCATGTAAAATACTGAAATTCTAATATTACGTGAATCGAGAAAAATCTAAATATTATCTAGACACCCCAATGTTAACAGCAAATTGCTCTGAATATAACCTGTCAAAAAAAAAATACAATTCTCTTTTCTACTCTGTTTTAAAATATATACACCAACTCAATATGCTCTCTCATGTAAAGTACCGAAATTCTAATTTAACGTGAATCGAAAAAAATCTAAATATTAACTAGGCACGCCAAGGTAAAAAGCAAAATTGCTCTGAATATAATCTGTCAGAAACAATATACAATGCCTTTTCTACTCTTTTTTGGAGTATATACACCAACTCAATATGCTCACTCATGTAAAATACCGAAATTCTAAATTTACGGAAATCGAAAAAATCTAAATATTATCTAGGCACCCCAATGTTCATAGAAAATGGCTCTGAATGTAATCTTTCAGAAAAAATATACAATTCGTTTTCCTACTCTGTTTTGGAGTATATACACAAACTCAATATTCTCTCTCTTGTAAAATACCGAAATTCTAATTTTACACAAATCGAATAAAATCTAATTATTATCTAGGCACCCCAAGGTAAAAAGCAAAATTACTCTGAATATAATATGTCAGAAAAAATATAAAATGCACTTTTCTACTCTGTTTTGGAGTATATACACCAACTCAATATGCTCTCTCATGTAAAATACCGAAATTCTGAATTTACGCAAATTGAAAAAATCTAAATATGATCTAGGCACCCCAATGTTAAATGCAAAATTGCTCTAAATATAATCTTTCAGAAAAAATATACAATGCGTTTTTCTACTCTGTTTTGGAGTATATACAAGAACTCAATTGGCACTCCCATGTAAAATACCGAAATTCTAAATTTACGCAAATCAAAAATAATCTAAATATTATCTAGGCACCCCAATGCTAAAAGCAAAATTGCTCTGAATATTGTCTGTCAGGAGAAATATACAATGCCCTTTTTAAATCAGTTTTGGTGTATATACTCCAACTCGATATGCTCTCTCATGTAAAATTCTGAAATTCTAATTTTACGCGAATCTAAAAAAATCTAAATAATATCTAGGCCGCACAATGTTAAAAGCAAAATTGCTCTGAATATAATCTGTGAGAAAAAATATACAATTTATTTTTTTTCTACTCTGTTTATGAGTATATACACCAACTCAGTATGCTCTCTCATGTAAAATACCGAAATTCTAATTTTACACGAATCAAAAAAATGTAAATATTATCTAGGCACACGAACGTTAAAAACAAAATTTCTCTGAATATAATCTGTCAGAAATAATATACAATGCCCTATTCTACTCTGTTTTAAAGTATATAAACCAACTCAATTTGCTCTCTTATGTAAAATACCGAAATTCTAAATTTATGCGAATCTAAAATAACCTAAATATTATCTAGGCACCGAAATGTTAACAGCAAAATTACTCTGAATGTAATCTGTCAGATAAAACATACAATTCCCTTTTCTACTTTGTTTTGGAGTATATACACCAACTCAATATGCTCTCCCATGTAAAATACTGAAATTCTAAATTTACACAAACCGAAAAAATCTAAATATTATCTAGGCACTCCAATGTCAAAAGCAAAATTTCTCTGAATATAATCTCTCAGAAATAATAAACAATACCCTATTCTAGTGTGTGTTGGATTATATACACCAATTCAATATGCTCTCTCATGTAAAATACCGAAATTTTAATTTTTCACGCATCAAAAAAATTCTAAATGTTATCTAGGCACTCCAATGTTAATAGAAAATGGCTCTGAATATAATGTGTCAGAAAAAATGTACAATGCCCATTTCCACTCTGTTTTGGGGTATATACACCAACTCAAAATGCTCTCGTCTGTTAAATACTGAAATTCTAATTTAACACGAATCGAATAAAATTTAATTATTATCTAGGAACCCCAATGTTAAAGGCAAAATTGCTCTGACTACAATCTGTCAGAAAAAATATACAATGCCCTTTTCTACTCTGTTTTGGAGTATATACACCAACTCAATATGGTCTCTCATGTAAAATACAAAAATTCTAATTTTACGTGAATTGAAAAAAATCTAAATATTAACTAGGCACCCCAAGGTAAAAAGCAAAATTGCTCTTAATATAATCTGTCAGAAAAAATATACAACGCATTTTTCAACAATGTTTTGGAGTATATACACCAACTCAATATGCTCTCTCTTGTAAAATACGAAAATTCTAATTTTACACCAAGAGAATAAAATCTAAATATTATGTAGGCAATCCAATGTTCATAGAAAATGGCTCTGAATATAATCTGTCAGAAAAAATGTAAAATTCCCTCTTCTACTCTGTTTTGGAGTATATACACCAACTCAATAAGCTCTTTCATGAAAAATACCGTAATTCTAATTTTACGCGAATCGAAAAAAATCTATATATTAACTAGGCACCCCAAGGTAAATAGCAAAATTGCTCTGAATATATTCTGTCAGAAATAATATACAATGCGTTTTTCTACTCTGTTTTGGAGTATATACTCCAACTCAATATGCACTCACTTGTAAAATACGAAAATTCTAAGTTTACACGAATCGAATAAAATCTAATTATTATCTAGGTGCCCCAATGTTAAAAGCAAAATTTCTCAGAATATATTCTGTCAGAAATAATATACAATGCCCTATTCTACTGTGTTTTGGATTATATACACCAACTCAATATGCTCTCTCATGTAAAATACCGAAATTCTAAATTTACGCGAATCGAAATAAATCTAAATATTATCTAGGCACCCCAATGTTAAAAGCAAAATTTCTCTGATTATAAACTGTCAGAAAATATATACAATGCCCTTTTCCAGTATGTTTTGGAGTTTATACACCAACTCAATATGCTCTTTCTTTTTTTTTTTTTTTTTTTTTTTTTTTTTTTTTTTTTTTTTTTTTTTGGGGGGGGAGGAAGGCAGGAAGGAAGGGAAGAAGGACGGTAGGGAGGAAGGAAGGGATGAAGGAAGGAAGGAAGGAAGGGAGGAAGCTGGGAGGGAGGGAGGGAGGAAGGGAAGGGAAGAAAGGAAATCAGGCAATGAAAGAGACATTGCCGACCTGGATCTAGAGGTTTACAAGTTGATTTCTTTTTTTTGAGAGAAGAAAAGAAAAAAAAAAAAAAAAAAGTAAAGGAGAGGAAGAAAGAGGAAGAGAAAGAGGGAGAGTAAATGGAAATATTGCTTTATTTTGAAAAAAATTGGGTATTAATAATGGCCAATCAATGTTTCATTTAAACTAATGGGTAGGTGTGATGTGGTATTGACAAGAATGTATATTTTGTGTATTTGAAGTGGAGAGCTCTATAAATATTTATTAAGTTTACTTGTTCTGGATCTGAGTTCGAGTCCTTGATATCCTTATTAATTTTCTGTCTCATTGAATCGAAGTCTCCTATCTGGGTGTTAGGATCATTAGCTCTTGTTGTTGCATTGATCCTTTTACCACTATATCTTTGTTGCTTTAAAATCTATTTTATCCGATACAAGAATTGCAACTCCTGCTTTTTATTTATTTATTATTTATTTTTGCTCTCCATTTGGTTGGTAAATCTTTCTCCATCCCTTTGTTTTGAGTCTTTGTGTATCCTTGCATGTGAAACAGGTCTGGATGTAACATGCCGTTGGGTTTTGGCTGTGTCTTTTGATTGGGAATTTAGTCAATTTAAATTTAGGGTTACTGCCATTTGATGTTGACTGGCTGTTTTATCCATGTGTTGGTGTAAATTCTTCTTTATGTTGGTGCTCTTTACTTTTTGGTGTATTTTTAGAAAGGCTAATACTGGTTGTTTCTTTCTGTGTGTAATGCTTCTTTCAGAAGCTCTTGTAAAGCAGGCCTGTTGGTAATAAAATCTCTGAGTTCTTGCTTGTTCATAAAAGATTTTATTTTTCCTTCAGTTGTGAAGCTTAGTTTGGCTGGATATGAAATTCTGGGCTGAAGGTTCTGTTCTTTGAGGATGTTGAATATTGGCCCCCACTCTCTTCTGGCCTGTAGAGTTTCCGCTGAGAGATCTGCTGTAAGTCTGATAGGCTTGCCTTTGTGGGTTATCCGACCTTTCTCTCTGGCTGCCCTTAGTATCCTCTCCTTCGTTTCAACCCTGGTGAATCTAACGATTATGTGCCTTGGGGTTGCTCTTCTTGAGGAATATCTTTGTGGTGTTCTCTGTATTACCTGGGGTTGAATGTTGACCTGCTTTGCTAGTTTAGGAAAATTTTCCTGAATAATATCCTGAAGGGTATTTTCCAGCTTGGATTCATTCTCTCCGTTGCATTCAGGTACACCTATCAAACGTAAATTTGGTCTTTTCACATAGTCCCACATTTCTTGGAGACTTTGCTCATTCCTTTTTATCCTTTTTTCTCTAATCTTTTCTTCACGTTTTATTTCATTAAGTTGGACTTTGACCTCTGATATCCCTTCTTCTGCTTGAACAATTCGAGTGTTTAAACGTGTGCATACTTCTCGGAGTTCCTGTATTGTATTCTTCAGTTCCATTAATTCACTCATACTCCTCTCTAAGTTGTCTATTCTCAATAGGATTTCATCAAGCCTTTTGTCAAAGTTCCTAGTTTCTTTACGTTGGGCTACAACATGTTCTTTTAACTCACCGAAGTTTGTTATTATCCATTCCTTGAAGAGTGATTCTGTCATCAGGAGGCGCTCGTTCTCCATCAAGCCTTGTTCCATTGTTGATGTGGAACTGTGATCATCTTTAGAGGGAGAGGCGTTCTGACTTTGAGTATTCTCAGCTTTTTTACGCTGGTTTCTTCCCGTCATTGTAAATTTATCCTCCTGTCGTCTTTGAAATTACCAACTTTCAGATTAGGTCTCTTGAGTGGACGTCCAGGTTGTTAGTTCCCAGGGCCAGAGCAGCGGCGTTAAAACTGATGGTGCTTTTCTGCCCAGGATTCTCCTGTCGGGCTTCCTTCTTGTTTCCGTAGTAGGCGACTCTGCCTTCCCGGGGCTCCAAACCTCGGTCAGAAGGGGAACAGGTCCCGTTTACTCTGCTCCGAGCGCTGCCATGCCGAGGTGCCGGCGGAACCGCTGCACCGACCACGAGAGTCGCGCTGGCGACCCGTGTGTTTCCACCACTGGGGGATCTTCTGCTCCGTGAGCGACCAGACTTTGTCTGAAAGTGTGGCGTCCTCTAGTTCTCCGCGCCTCCCCTGAGAGCTGCAATCCCGGGATGTTAGCGATCGGCCATCTTGGATCGTTCCTCAATATGCTCTTTCATGTAAAATACCGAAATTCTAATTTTACAAGAACCCAAAAAAATCTAAATATTATCTAGGAAACCGAATGTTAAAAGCAAAATTGCTCTGAATATAATCTCTCAGAAAACATATACAATGCCCTTTTCTACGCTTTTTTGGATTATATACACCAAATCAATATGCTCTCTCATATAAAATACGAAATTCAGAATTTACGTGAATCGAAAATAATCTAAATATTAACTAGGCACACCAAAATAAAATGCAAAATTGCTCTGAATATAATCTGTCAGAAACAATATACAATGCCGTATTCTACTCTTTTTTGGAGTATATACACCAACTCAATATTCTCTCTCTTGTAAAATACCGAAATTCTAATTTTACACTAATCGAATAAAACCTAATTATTATCTAGGCACACCCATGTTAAAAGCAAAATTGCTCTGAATGTAATCTGTCAGAAAATATATAAAATACCCTGTTCTACTCTGTTTTGGAGTATATACACAAACTCAATATGCTCTCTCATGTAAAATAACAAAATTCTAATTATACGCTATTCGATAAAAATCTAAATATTAACTAGGCACCACAAGGTATAAAGCAAAATTGCTCTGAATATAATCTGTCAGAAAAAATATACAATGCCCTTTTCTAATTTGTTTTGGAGTATATAAATCAACTCAATATGCTCTCTCATGTAAAATACCAAAATTCTAAATTTACGCGAATCGAAAAAAATCTAAATATTATCTAGGCACCCCAATGTAAAAAGCAAAATTTCGCTGAATATATTCTGTCAGAAAAAATATAAAATGCCGTTTTCTACTCTCTTTTAGAGGATATACTCCAACTCAATATGCTGTCACATGTAAAATACTGAAATTCTAATTTTACGTGAATCGAAAAAATCTAAATATTAACTAGGCATCCCAATGTTCATAGAAAGTGGCTCTAAATATAATCTGTCAGGAAAAATATACAATGCCCTTATCTACTCTGTTTTGGAGTATTTAGACAAACTGAATATGCTCTCTCATTTAAAATACCAAAATTCTAAATTTACGTGAATCGAAAAAAATCTAAATACTATCTAGGCAACCCAATGTTAAACGCAAAATTTCCCTGAATATAATCTGTCAGAAAAAATATACATGCCCTGTTCTACTCTGTTTTGGAGTATATACAACTACTCAATATTCTCTGTCATGTAAAATACCAAAATTCAAATTTTACGCAAATCAAAATAAATCTAAACATAATCTCGGCACCCCAATGTTAAAAGCAATATTGCTCTGAATATAATCTGTCAGAGAAAATATACAATGCCCTTTTCTACTCTTTTTTGGAGTATATAGACAAACTCAATATACTCTGTCATGTAAAATATAGAAATTCTATCTTTAAGCTAATCCAAAAAAATCTAAATATTATCAAGGCACCCCAATATTAAAAGCAAAATTGCTCTGAATAAAATATGTCACAAAAAATATACAATGCCCTCTTCTACTCTGTTTTGTAGTATATACACCAAATCAATATGCTCTCTCATGTAAAATACCGAAATTCTAATTTTACGCAAATCCAAAAAAATTTAAAAATTATCTAGGCACCTCAATGTTAACAGCAAATTTGCTCTGAATATATTGTCAAAAAATATATACAATGGCCATTTCTACTCTGTTTTAAAGTATATACACGAACTCAATACGCTCTTTCATGTAAAATAACGAAATTCTAAATTTACGCGAATAGAAAAAATCTAAATAATATCTAGGCACCCCAATGTTAAAAGCAAAATTGCTCTTAATATAATGTGTCAGAAAAAATATACAATGTTGTTTTCTACTCTGTTTTTTAATATATACACCAACTCAATA
The DNA here is from genome assembly GCF_049354715.1 of Callithrix jacchus. NCBI lineage: Eukaryota > Metazoa > Chordata > Mammalia > Primates > Cebidae > Callithrix > Callithrix jacchus. Next base: position 19,262,948 of record NC_133520.1, on the reverse strand, counting down.
TGCTCTCTCAGGTAAAATACCGAAATTCTAATTTTACGCAAAAAGAATAAAATCTAATTATTATCGACGTACCCCAATGATAAAAGCAAATTTTCTCTGAATATAATCTGTCAAAAAAATATACAATATTCTTTTCTACTCTGTTTTAAAATATATACACCAACTCAATATACTCTCTCATGTAAAATACCGAAATTCTAAATTTACGTGAATCGAAAAAAATCTAAATATTATCTAGGCAACCCAATGTTAAAAGCAAAATTGCTCTTAATATAATGTGTCAGAAAAAATATACAATGTTGTTTTCTACTCTGTTTTTTAATATATACACCAACTCAATATTCTCTCTCAGATAAAATACCGAAATTCTAATTTTACGAAAAAGAATAAAATCTAATTATTATCGAGGTACCCCAATGTTAATAGAAAATGGCTCTGAATATCATCTGTCAGAGAAAATATACAATGCTTTTTTCTACTATGTTTTGGAGTATATACACGAACTGAATACGAACTCTCATGTAGAATACAGAAATTCTAATTTTACGCAAATCGAAAATAATCTAAATGTTATCTAGGCACCCCAATGTTAAAAGCAAAATTGCTCTGAATATAATCTGTCAGAAAAAATATAAAATGCCCTTTTCTACTCTGTTTTGAAGTATATACACCAACTCAATATGCTCTCTCATGTAAAATACCGAAATTCTAAATTTACGCGAATCGAAATAAATCTAAATATTACCTAGCCTCCTTAATGTTAAACGAAAAATTACTCTTAATATAATCTGTCAGATAAAACATACAATTGCCTTCTGTACTCTGTTTTGGATTATATACACCAACTCAATATGCTCTCTCATGTAAAATACAGAAATTCTAAATTTACGAGTTTCAAATAATATCTATATATTAACTAGGCACCCAAATGTTAAAAGAAAAATTGCTCTGAACATAATCTGTCAGAAAAAATATACAATGCATTTTTCTACTCTGTTTTGGAGTATATACTCCAACTCAATATGCTCTCACATGTAAAATACGGAAATTCTAAGTTTACACAAATCGATTAAAATCTAATTATTATCTAGGCGCTTCAATGTTAAAAGTAAAATTTCTCAGAATATAATCTGACAGAAATAATATACAATGCCCTCTTCTACTGTGTTTTGGATTACATACACCAACTCAGTATGCTCTCTCATGTAAAATACCGAAATTTTAATTTTTCATGCATCAAAAAAATCTAAATATTATCTAGGTACCCCAATGTAAATAGAAAATGGCTCTGAATATAATCTGTCAGAAAAAATGTACAATGCCCATTTCCACTATGTTTTCGAGTATATACACCAACTCAATATGCTCTCTCCTGTAAAATACGGAAATTCTAATTTTACACGAATCGAATAAAATATAATTATTATCAAGGCACCCCAATGTTAAAAGCAAAATTGCTCTGAATATAATCTGTCAAAAAACATATACAATGCCCTTTTCTACTCTGTTTTGGAGTATATACACCAACTCAATATGCTCTCTCATGTAAAATACCGAAATTCTAAATTTACGCGAATCGAACAAAAATCTAAATATTATCTAGGCTCCACAATGTTAAACGAAAAATTGCTCTGAGTATAATCTGTCAGGTAAAACATGCAATGGCCTTCTGTACTCTGTTTTGGAGTATACACACCAACTCAATATGCTCTCTCATGTAAATACTGAAATTCTAAATTTACACGTTTCGAATAAAATCTAAATATAATCTAGGCACCCCAATATTAAAAGCAAAATTGCTCTGAATATAATCAGAAAATAAAAATATACAATGCCATTTTCTACACTGTTTGGAGTATATACACCAACTCAATATGCTCTCCCATGTAAAATAGCGAAATTTTAATTTTACGTGAAACAAAAAAATCTAAATAAAATTGAGGCACCCCAATGTTAAAAGCAATATTTCTCTGAATACAATCTGTCAGAAAAAAATATACAATGCCCTTTTCAACTATGTTTTGGAGTATATACAACAACTGAATACGCTCTCTGATGTAAAATACAGAAATTCTAATTTTATGCGAATCAAAAAAATCTAAATATTATCTAGGCACTCCCATGTTAAAAGCAAAATTGCTCTGAATATAATCTGGCAGAAAAAATATACAATGTGAGAGAGGCGGAGGAGAGGACTCAAGATGGCGCTGTGAGAACAACCCAGGATTGGAGCCCACGTTGAATTCGCAAACGGTGAGTCAGTGCTACATTTCCAGACTGATCTTTGTTGCCCACAGAACGGGGAAACTCCCAAGTATAAAAAGACACGGGACGCCAGGCAGTAGGTCTGCCTGGTGAAGCTGGCAGCCGGGGCGGCGGCAGCCGGCCCTACCCAGCAATCCCCACAGGGCGCGCTTGTCCGGGTGCCTTGTTGAACCGGCAACCTGAGACATGAGAGGGCTGGACTTGAGACTGAACGAGACTTGCACAGTAGCCCAGCCAAGGGGATTGCAGGGACAGATCGCTTGGGATACCCAGTGGGACGAACAAAACCGCAATTTCAAACTATCCCGGGTGTGGCGGAGACCACAGCAGAGCCGGCAGGAACAGCGCAAATCACACAACAGCAGGGCGGAGCCTCGGCAGCCAAACAGTGGCTAGTCTGCCTTCGAGCTGGGCAGGACACCTGATCGGACATCCAAAAATAAAGCCCAAACCCCTCAACACAGAGCATTTGAGAAAAAAAAAAGGGTTGTTTAATGAGCTGTGTTGCAGCAGAATCAAACATAGCAGCCTAACAGCCCTGAATGAACAAAAGAGTGCACAGCTCAGCAATTAAACCCCTATAAAGTACAAACTGTCTCCTCAAGCAGCTCCCTGACCCCTCTATATCCAAAAGACTGTCATTAGGCAGGCATCATCCTGGGACAAAGAGAGCAGAAAAAGAAACTGGTAGCATCCCTCGCTGTGCCACGGCTACTAGAGGTGCACCCCAGACAAGCAGGGTCTGGAGCGGACCTCAACAGTCATACAGCGAAGGGGCTAGACTGGTAGAAGGAAAACCAAGCAACAGAAATACTTCATCATCAACATTCTGGGTGTCCACTCAGAGACCCAAACGAAAAGTCAGCAACTACGCAGACGACCAGCGGACAAATCCACAAAGATGGGAAGAAACCAGCGCAAAAAGGAGGAAAACACCCGAAACCAGAACACATCGCCTCCTAGAAAGGACCAAAACTCCTCACCAGCAAGGGAACAAAGCTGGACGGAGAATGACTGTGACGAAATGACGGAATTAGACTTCAGAAGATGGATAATGAGAAACTTTTGTGAGCTAAAAGATCATGTACTAAATCAATGCAAAGAAACTAAGAACCTTGAAAAAAGATTTGGAAAAAGATTCGAGGAAATGATAACAAGAATGGATACCTTAGAGAGGAATATGAATGAATTAAAGGAGCTGAAAAACACAATACGTGAACTTCGCGAAGCAAACGCAAGTTTCCATAGCCGAATTGACCAAGCAGAAGAAAGAATATCTGAAGTCGAAGACCAACTCAATGAAATAAAGCGAGAAACCAAGATCAGAGAAAAAAGCGCAAAAAGGAATGAACAAAGTCTCCAAGAAATGTGGGACTATGTGAAAAGACCTAACCTACGTTTGATAGGTGTACCAGAAGGGGAAGAAGAGAATGAATCCCAGCTGGAAAATACTCTTCAGGACATCATCCAGGAAAATTTCCCCCACCTAGCAAGACAAGCCAACACACAATTGCAGGAAATACAGAGAACACCACAAAGATATTCCGCAAGAAGAGCAACCCCAAGGCACATATAATCGTCAGATTCAACAGGGTTGAAATAAGAAGAGAATACTAAGGGCAGCCAGAGAGAAAGGTCGGGTCACCCACAAAGGGAAGCCCATCAGACTCACAGCAGATCTCTCGGCAGAAACACTACAAGCCAGAAGAGAGTGGGGGCCAATATTCAACATTCTTAAAGAAAAGAACTTTCAACCCAGAATTTCATATCCAGCCAAACTGAGCTTCAGAAGTGAAGGAAGAATAAAATCCTTTGCGAACAAGCAAGTACTCAGAGATTTTGTCACCACCAGGCCTGCTTTACAAGAGCTCCTAAAAGAGGCACTACACATAGAAAGGATCAATCAGTACCAGCCATTCCAAAATCACACTGAATGCTAAAGAGCTTCAACATAATGAAGAATCTACAACAACTAACAGGCAAAACAGCCACTTAGAATCAAAATGGCAGTATCAAATTCACACATAACAATATTAACCCTAAATGTAAATGGACTAAATGCACCAATCAAAAGACACAGACTGGCAAATTGGATAAAAATCCAAAACCCATCAGTGTGCTGTATCCAGGAAACCCATCTCACATGCAAGGATACACAAAGGCTCAAAATAAAGAAATGGAGGAAGATTTACCAAGCTAATGGAAAGCAAAAAAAAGCAGGAGTTGCAATTCTCATCTCTGATAAAATAGACTTTAAAGCAACAAAGATCAAAAGAGACAAAGAAGGCCATTACATAATGGTAAAAGGATCGATACAACAAGAAGAGCTAACGATCCTAAACATATATGGACCCAACACAGGAGCACCCAGATACATAAGGCAAGTTCTTAATGACTTACAGAAGGACTTAGACTCCCACACAATAATAGTGGGAGACTTTAACACTCCACTGTCAATACTAGACAGATCAACCACACAGAAAATCAACAAGGATACCCAGGGCTTGAACTCAGACCTGGAGCAAGCAAACCTGGTGGACATTTACAGAACTCTCCACCCCAAATCCACAGAATACACATTCTTCTCAGCACCACATCACACCTACTCTAAAATTGACCACATAATTGGAAGTAAAGCACTGCTCAGCAAATGCAAAACAACTGAAATCATAACAAACAGCCTCTCAGACCATAGTGCAATCAAGTTAGAACTCAGAATTCAGAAACCGACCCAGAACCACACAGCTTCATGGAAACTGAACAACTGGCTCTTGAATGTTGACTGGGTAAACAACGAAATGAAGGCAGAAATAAAGAAGTTCTTCGAAACCAATGAGAATGAAGACACAACGTGCCAGAACCTCTGGGATACATTTAAAGCAGTCTCTAGAGGAAAGTATATAGCAATAAGTGCCCATATGAGGAGAATGGAGAGATCCAAAATTGACACCCTATCGTCAAAATTGAAAGAGCTAGAGGAGCAAGATCAAAAAAACTCAAAACCCAGCAGAAGACAAGAAATTACTAAGATCAGAGCTGAGCTGAAGGAGATTGAGACACAAAAACCCTTCAAAAAATCAATAAATCCAAGAGCTGGTTTTTTGAAAAGATCAACAAAATAGACAGACCACTAGCCAGATTGATTAAAAAGAAAAGAGAGAACAACCAAATAGATGCAATAAAAAATGATAAAGGGGAAATCACCACAGATTCCACAGAAATTCAAACCATCATCAGAGAATATTACAAACAACTCTATGCACATAAACTAGTAAACCTGGAAGAAATGGATAAATTCCTGGACTCCTGTGTCCTCCCAAGCCTAAACCAGGAGGAAGCTGAAACTATGAATAGACCAATAACAAGGTCTGAAGTTGAGGCAGCAATTAAGAGCCTACCTCACAAAAAAAGCCCAGGTCCAGATGGGTTCACAGCCGAATTCTACCAGACACACAAGGAGGAGCTGGTACCATTCCTTCTAAAACTATTTCAAACAATCCAAAAAGAGGGAATCCTTCCCAAATCATTTTATGAGACCAACATCATCCTGATACCAAAACCCGGCAGAGACCCAATGAGAAAAGAAAACTTCAGGCCAATATCCATGATGAACATAGATGCAAAAATCTTCAATAAAATATTGGCAAGCCGATTGCAACAGCAAATCAAAAAACTTATTCATCATGATCAAGTAGGATTCATCCCAGGGATGCAAGGCTGGTTCAACATACGCAAGTCTATCAACGTAATTCACCACATAAACAGAACCAAAAACAAAAACCACATGATTATCTCAATTGACGCAGAGAAGGCATTTGACAAAATTCAACAGCCCTTTATGCTAAAAACCCTCAATAAACTCGGTATCGATGGAACGTATCTCAAAGTAATAAAAGCTATTTATGACAAACCAACAGCCAATATCATACTGAACGGGCAAAAACTGGAAGCATTCCCTTTGAAATCTGGTACTAGACAAGGATGCCCTCTCTCACCACTCCTATTCAATATAGTACTGGAAGTTCTAGCCAGAGCAATCAGGCAAGAAAAAGAAATAAAGGGTATTCAAATAGGAAAGGTGGAAGCCAAATTGTCTCTATTTGCAGACGACATGATAGTATACCTAGAAGACCCCATCGCCTCAGCCCAAAAACTCCTGAAACTGATAAACAACTTCAGCAAAGTCTCAGGATATAAAATCAATGTGCAAAAATCACAAGCATTCGTCTACACCAATAACAGACTTAAAGAAAGCCAAATCAAGAGCGAACTGCCATTCGCAATTGCTACAAAAAGAATAAAATACCTTGGAATGCAACTCACAAGGAACGTAAGGGACCTCTTCAAGGAGAACTACAAACCACTGCTCAACGAAATCAGAGAGGACACAAACAGATGGAGAAACATTCCATGTTCATGGTTAGGAAGAATTAATATCGTGAAAATGGCTATACTGCCCAAAGTAATTTACAGAATCAACGCTATCCCCATCAAGCTACCATTGACTTTCTTCACAGAACTGGAAAAAACCACCATGAACTTCATATGGAACCAAAAGAGAGCCCGCATAGCCAAGTCAATTCTAAGCAAAAAGAACACAGCGGGGGGCATCACACTACCGGATTTCAAACTATACTACAAGGCTACAGTAATCAAAACAGCATGGTACTGGTACCAAAACAGAGATATAGACCAATGGAACAAAACAGAGGCACCGGAGGCAACACAACATACATACAACTATACAATCTTTAATAAACCTGACAAAAACAAGCAATGGGGAAAGGATTCCATGTTTAACAAATGGTGTTGGGAAAACTGGCTAGCCATGTGCAGAAAGCAGAAACTGGACCCCTTCCTGACACCTTACACTAAAATTAACTCCAGATGGATTAAAGACTTAAACATAAGACCTGGCACCATAAAAACCCTAGAAGGAAATCTAGGCCAAACTATCCAGGACATAGGAGTAGGCAAGGACTTCATGAACAAAACACCAAGAGCATTGGCAACAAAAGCCAAAATAGACAAATGGGACCTAATGAAACTCCACAGCTTCTGCACGGCAAAAGAAACAGTCACTAGAGTGGATCGGCAACCAACAGAATGGGAAAAAATTTTCGCAGTCTACCCATCTGACAAAGGGCTGATATCCAGAATTTACAAACAACTCAAGCAGATTTACAGGAAAAAAACAAACAAGCCCATTCAAAAGTGGGCAAAGGATATGAACAGATACTTTACGAAAGAAGACATATATGAGGCCAACAGTCATATGAAAAAATGCTCATCGTCACTGGTCATCAGAGAGATGCAAATCAAAACCACATTGAGATACCATCTCACGCCAGTTAGAATGGCGATCATTAAAAAATCTGGAGACAACAGATGCTGGAGAGGATGTGGAGAAAAAGGAACACTTTTACACTGTTGGTGGGAGTGTAAATTAGTTCAACCATTGTGGAAGACGGTGTGGCGATTCCTCAAGGCCTTAGAAATAGAAATTCCATTTGACCCAGCAATCCCATTACTGGGTATATATCCAAAAGACTATAAATCGTTCTACTATAAGGACACATGTACACGAATGTTCATTGCAGCACTGTTTACAATAGCAAAGACCTGGAATCAACCCAAATGCCCATTGATAATAGACTGGATTGGAAAAATGTGGCACATATACACCATGGAATATTATGCAGCAATCAGAAATGATGAGTTCGTGTCGTTTGTAGGGACATGGATGAATCTGGAAAACATCATCCTCAGCAAACTGACACAAGAACAGAAAATGAAACACCGCATGTTCTCACTCATAGGTGGGTGATGAAAAATGAGAACACATGGACACAGGGAGGGGAGTACTAAACACTGGGGTCTATTGGGGGGAAAAGGGGAGGGCCAGTGGGAGGGGGAGGTGGGCAGGGATAGCCTGGGGAGAAATGCCAAATGTGGGTGAAGGGGAGAAGAAAAGCAAAGCACACTGCCATGTGTGTACCTACGCAACTGTCTTGCATGCTCTGCTCATGTACCCCAAAACCTATAATCCAATAAAAAAATTTAAAAAAAAATATTTACAATGAACTTTCCACTCTGTTTTAGAATATATACACCATCTCATTATGCTCTCTCATTTAAAATACTGAATTTCTAAATTTACACGAATCGAAAATAATCTAAATATTATATAGGCACCCCAATGTTAAAAGCAAAATTGCTGTGAATATAATATGTCAGAAAAAGTATACAATGCTTTATTTAAATCTGTTTTGAGGTATATAAACCAACTCAATATGCTCTCTCATGCAAAACACCGAAATTCTAAATTTATGTGATTCGAAAATAATCTAAATATTATCTAGGCACCCCAATCTTAAAATCAAAATTGGTCTTAATATGATCTGTCAGAAAAAATATACAATGCTCTTGTCTACTCTGTTTTGGAGTATATACACCAACTCAATATGCTCTCTCATGTAAAATACCAAAATTCTAAATTTACATGAAATGAAAATAATCTAAATATTATCTAGGCACCCCAATGTTAAAAGCAAAATTTCTCTGAATGTAATCTGTCAGAAAAAATATACAATGCTATTTTCTACTTTGTTTTGGAGTATATACACCAACTCAATATGCTCTTTCATATAAAATAGCGAAATTCTAATTATACGCGAATCGAATAAAATATAAATATTACGTAGGCACCCCAATGTTAAAAGCAAAATTTCTGTGAATATAATTTGTCATAAAAAATATACAATGCTTTTTTCTACTCTGTTTTCAAGTGTATACAACAACTCAATATGCTCTCTCATGTAAAATACAGAAATTCTAATTTTACACAAATCGAAAAAAAACTAAATATTATCTACTCACCCCAATGTTAAAAGCAAAATTGCTCTAAATATAATCGTTCAGAAAAAATATACAATGCCATTTTCTCCTCTGTTTTGGAGTATATACACCAACTCAATATGCTCTCTCATGTAAAATACCGAAATTTTAATTTTCCATGAATCGAATAAAATCTAATTATCTAGGCACCCCAACATTAAATGCAAAATTGGTCTAAATATAATGTGTCAGAAAAAATATACAGTAACATTTTCTACTCTGGTTTGGACCGTATACAAGTCAATACGCTCTCATATAAAATACCAAAATTCTAATTTTATGCGAATGGAAAAAAATCTAAATATTATCTAGGCGTTACAATGTTAAAAGTAAAAATTCCTTTGAAGATAATCTGTCAGAATAAATATACAATGCCGTTTTTTACTCTATTTTGGAATATGTACACCAACTGAATATGCTCTCTCATGTAAAATACAGAAATTCTAAAGTTACGTGAATCAAAAAAAATGTAAATATTATCTAGGCACTCCAATGTTAAAAGGAAAATATCTCTGAATATAATCTGTCAGACAAAATATACAATGCTCTTTTCTACTCTGTGATGGAGTATATACAACAACTCAATATGCTCTCTCATGTAAAATACCGAAATTCTAAATTTACATAAAATGAAAAAAATCTCAATATTATCTAGGCACCCCAATGTTAAAAGCAATATTCCTTGAATGTAATCTGTTAGAAAAAATATACAATGCTTACTTCTATTCTGTTATTTATTATATTCACCCACTCAATATGCTCTCCCATGTAAAATACCAAAATTCTGAATTTACACGAATCAAAAAAATTTATATATTATCTAGGCATTCCAATGTTAAAAGCAAAATTGCGCTGAATATAACCTGTCAGAAAAAAAATACAATGCTAATTTTTACTTTTTTTTGGAGTATATACACCAACTCAATATGCTCTCTCAGGTAAAATACAGAAATTCTAATTTTACGCGAATCGAAAAAAATCTAAATATTATCTAGGAACCCCATGGTTAAAAGCAAAATTGCTCTGCATATAATCTGTCAGAAAAAATATACAATGCCCTTTTCTATTCTCTTTTGAAGTATATACACCAACTCAATATGCTCTCTTATGTAAAATACCGAAATTCTAATTATACACGAATCGAAAATAATCTAAATATTATCAGGCACCCCAATGTAAACAGCAAAATTGCTCTGAATATAATCTGTCAGAACAAATATACAATGCCCTTGTCTACTCTGTTTTAAAGTATATACACCAACTCAATATGCTCTCTCATTTAAAATACCGAAATTCTAAATTTATGCGAATCAAAAAAATATCTAAATATTATCTAGGCCCCTCATTGTTAAAAGCAAAATTTCTCTGAATATAATGTGTCAGAAAAAAAACACAATGCCCTTTTCTACTTTTTTTTTGGAGTATATACACCAACTCAATATGTTCTCTCATGTAAAATACCAAAATTGTAAATTTACACGAATCAAAATAAATCTAAATATTATCTTGGCATTCCAATGTCAAAAGCAAAATTGCGCTGAATATCACCTGTCAGACAAAATATACAATACTCTTTTCTACTTTGTTTTGGAGTATATACACCAACTGAATATGCACTCTCATGTAAAATACCGAAATTATAATTTCATGCGAATTGAAAATAATCTAAATATTATCGAGGCACCCAAATGTTAAGAGCAAAATTGCTCTTAATATAATCTGTCAGAAGTAATATACAATGCTTTTGTCTAATATGTTTTAATGTATATATACCAACACAATATGCTCTCTCATTTACAATACCGAAATTCTAAAATTACGTGAATCGAAAAAAATTCTGAATATTATCTAGGCACCCATTGTTAAAAGCAAAATTTCTCTGAATATAATGTGTCAAAAATAAAACACAATGCCCTTTTCTACTCTGTTTTGGAGTATATATACCAAGTCAACATGCTCTGTCATGTAAAATACCGAAATTCTAATTTGAAGTTAATCGAAAAAAATCTAAATATTATCTTGGCACTTGAATGTTAAAAGCAAAATTGCTCTGAATATTATCTGTCTAAAAAAATATACAATGCCCTTGTTTACACTGTTTTAGAGTACATACACCAACACAATATGCTCTCTCATGTAAAATACCGAAATTCTAAATTTATGTGAATCGAAAAAAATGTAAATATTATCTAGGCACACCAATGTTAACAGCAAAATTGCTCTGAATATAATCTGTCAGAAAAAATATGCAATGCCCATTTCTACTCTGTTTTTGAGTATATACACCTACTCATTAGGCTCACTCATGTACAATACGAAAATTCTAATTTTACGCGATTCGAAAAAAATCTAAATATTATCTAGGCACCCCAACGTTAAAAGCAAAATTGCTCTGAATATAATTTGTCAGAAAAAGTATACAATGCCCTTTTCTACTCTGTTTTGGAGTATATACACCAACTCAATATGCTCTCTCATGTAAAATACCGATATTCTAATTTTACGTGAATCGAATAAAATCTAATCATTACCTAAGCACCACAATGTTAAAACCAAAATTGGTCTGAATATAATCTGTCAGAAAAAATATACAGTGCCCTTTTCTACTCTGTTTTTGAGTATATACAACAACTCAATATGCCTCTCATGTAAAATACCGAAATTCTAAATTTACGCGAATCGAAAAAAATCTAAATATTATCTAGGCACCTCAATGTTGAAAGCAAAATTGCTCTAAATATAATCTTTCAGAAAAAAATATACAATGCTTTTTTCTACTCTGTTTTGGAGTATATACACCAACTAAATATGCTCTCCTATGTAAAATAAAGAAATTCAAATTTTACGCGAATCGAAAAAAATCTAAATTTTATCTAGGCATTCCAATGTTAAAAGCAAAATTTCTCTGAATATAATATATCAGAAAAAAGATATAATGCCCTTTTCTACTCTATTTTGGGGTACATACACCAACTCAATATGCTCTCCCATGTAACATATTGAAATTCTAATTTTACATAAATTGAAAAAAATTTAAATATTATCTAGGCACCCCAATGATAAAATCAAAATTTCTCCGAATATAGTGTGTCAAAAAAAAACACAATGCTCTTTTCTACTCTTTCTTGGAGTATATACACCTACTGAATATGCTCACTCATGTAAAATACCGAAATTCTAATTTGACGTGAATCGAAAATAATCTAAATATTATCTAGGCACTTCAATGTTAAAAGCAAAATTGCTCTGAATATTGTTTGTCTAAAAAATATGCAATGCCCTTGTCTACACTGTTTTGGAATATATACACCAACTCAATATCCTCTCTCATGTAAAATACCGAAATTCTGAATTTTCGTGAATCGAAAAAAATCTAAATATAATCTAGCTACCACAATGTTTAAAGCAAAATTGCTCTGAATATAGTCTGTCAGAAAAAATATACAATGCCCTTTTCTACTCTGTTTTGGAGAATATACACCAACTCAATATGCTCTCTCATGTAAAATACCGAATTTTCTAATTTTACACAAATCGAAAAAAATGTAAAAATTATCTTGGTACCCCAATGTTAAAAGCAAAATTGCTCTGAATATAGTCTGTCAGAAAAAACATGCAATGCCCTTTTCTACTCTGTTTTGGAGTATATACACCAACTCAATATGCTTTCTCATGTAAAATACCGAAATACTAATTTCACGCAAATCGAAATAATCTAAATATAATCTAGGCACCCCAATGTAAAAAGCAAAATTGTTCTGAATATAATTTCTCACAACAAATATACAATATCGTTTTCTACTGTGTTTTGAAGTATATACACCAACTCAATATGCTCTCTCATATAGAATACTGAAAATCTAATTTTACCCTAATAGAAATAAATGTAAACATTATCTAGGCTCCCCAATGTTAAAAGCACAATTTCTCTTATTATGATCCGTCAAAAAAATATACAATGCTGTTTTCTACTCTATTTTGAAGTATATACACCACCTCAATATTCTCTTTCATGTAAAATACCGAAATTCTAATTATACGTGAACTGAAAAAAATCTAAATATTATCTACGCACCCCAATGTTAAAAGCAAATTTGCTCTGAATATAATCTGTCAAAAAAATATGCAATATTCTTCTCTACTCTTTTTTTGAGTATATACACCAAATAAATATGCTCTCTCATGTAAAATACAGAAATTCTAATTTTACGGAAATCGAAAGAAACCTAAATATTATCTTGGCCCGCCAATGTTAAAAGGAAAATTGCTGTGAATATTCTGTCAAAAAAAAAATACAATGCCCGTTTCAACTCTGTTTTGGAGTATATACAACAACTCAATATGCTTTCTCATGTAAAATACGAAAATTCTAATTTTACGTGAATCGAAAAAAACTAAAATGTTATTGAGGCACCCCAATGTTAAAAGCACAATTGCTCTGAATATATTCTGCCAGAAAAAATATGCAATGCGCTTTTCTACTCTGTTTTGGAGTATATACACCAACTCAATATGCTCTCTCATGTAAAATACCGATATTCTAAATTTACGCTAATCGAATAAAATCTAAATATTATCTAGGCACCTCAATGTTAAAAGCAAAATTGCTCTGAATATAATCTGTCAGAAAAAATAGAAAATGCCCTTCTCTACTCTGTTTTGGTGTATATAAACCAACTCAATATACTCTCTCATGTAAAATAAAAAAATTATAATTTTACACGAATCGAAATAATCTAAATATTATCTAGAAACCCCAATGTTAAAAGTAAAATTGCTCTGAATATAATCTGTCAGAAAAAATATACAATGCCCCTTTCTACTTTGTTTTGGAGTATATAAACCATCTCAAAATGTTCTCACAAGTAAAATACCGACATTCTAAATTTACAAGAACCAAAAAAAATCTAACAATTGTCTAGGCACCCTAATGTTAAAAGCAAAATTGCTCTGTATATAATATGTCAGAAAAAATATACAATGCCATTTTCTACTCTGTTTTGGACTATATACACAAACTCAATATGCTCTCTCATGTAAAATACCGAAATTCTAATTTTACGCAAATCGAAAAAAGTCTTAATATTTTCTGGGCACCCAAATGTAAAAAGCAAAATTTCTCTTAATATAACCTGTCAGAAAAAATATACAATACCCATTTCTAGTCTGTTTTAAAGTATATACACCAACTCAATATGCTCTCTCATGTAAAATAGCAAAATTCAAATTTACACGTATTGAAAAAAATCTACATATTATCTAGGCACCCCAATGTTAAAAGTAAATGGCTATAAATATAATCTGTCAGAAAAAATATACAATGCCATTTTCTACTGTGTTTTGGAGTATATACACCAACTCCATATGCTCTCTCATGTAAAATACCGAAATTCTAATTTTACGTGAATCGAAAAAAATCTAAATATTATCCAGGCACCCCAATGTAAAAAGCAAAATTTCTTTGAATATAATCTGTCAGGAAAAATATACAATGCCCATTTCTACTCTGTTTTGAAGTATATACACTAAATCAATATGCTCTCTCAAGTTAAATACAGATATTCTAATTTTCACAAACCGAAATCTATCTAAATATTATCGAGGCACCCCAATGTTAAAAGCAAAAATGCTCTGAATAGAATCTGTCAGAAAAAATATACAATGCCCTATTCTACTCGGTTTTGAAGTATATACACCAACTCAATATACTCTCACATGTAAAATACTGAAATTCTAAATTTACACGAACCGAAAAAAATCTAAATATTATCTAGGCTCCCCAATGTTAAAAGCAAAATTGCTCTGAATATAATCTGTCAGAAAAACATACAATGCCTCTTTCTACTCTGTTTTTGAGTATATACACCAACTCAATATGCTCTTACTTTTAGAATACAAAAATTTTAATTTTACAAGATCCAAAAAACTCTATTATCTTGGCATCCCAATTTTAAAACCAAAATTGCTCTGAATATAATCTGTCAGAAAAAATATATAATGCCCTTTTCTACTCTGTTTTGGATTTTATACACCAACTGAATATACTCTCTAATGTAAAATACGGAAATTTTAATTTTACGTGAATTGAATAAAATGGAAAAATTATCTAGGCACCCCAAGGTTAACAGCAAAATTGCTCTGAATATAATCTGTCAGAAAAAATACACAATGCCCTTTTGTACTTTGTTTTGTAGTATATATACCAATTCAATATGCTCTCTCATGTTAAATACCGAAATTCAAATTTTATGCAAATCGAAAAAAGTCTAAATATTATCTAGGAACCCCAATGTTAAAAGCAAAATTGCTCTGAATATAATCTGTCAGAAAAAATATACAATGCCTTCTTCTACTCTGTTATGGAGTATATACACCAACTCAATATGCTCTCTCATGTAAAATACCAAAATTCTAAATTTACGCGAATCGAAAAAAATCTAAATATTATCTAGGCATTCCAATGGTAAAAGCAAAATTACTTTAAATATAATCTGTCAGAAAAAATATACAATGCCCTTTTCTACTCTGTTTTGGAGTATATACACCAACTCAATATGCTCTTTTAAAATACAAAAATTTTAATATTACAAGAGCCAAAAAACTCTATTATCTTGGCATCCCAATTTTAAAACCAAAATTGCTCTGAATATAATCTGTCAGAAAAAATATACAATGCGTTTTTCTACTCTGTTTTGGAGTATATACACCCACTCCATATGCTCTCTCCTGTAAAATAGAGAAATTCTATATTTAGTCGAATCGAAAAAAATCTAAATATTATCTAGGCTCCCTAATGTTAGAAACAAAATTTCTCTAAATATAATCTGTCAGAAAAAATATACAATGCCCTATACTATTGTGTTTTGGAGTATATACACTAACTCTATATGCTCTCTCATGTAAAATACAGAAATTCTATATTTAAGCAAATCAAAAAAAATCTAAATATTATCTAGGCACCTCAATGTTAAAAAAAAAATCTCTAAGTATAATCTGTCAGAAGAAAAATACAATGCCCTATTCTACTCTGTTTTAGGGTATATACACCAACTCCATATGCTCTCTCATGTAAAATACAGAAATTCAATATTTAAGCAAAGCAAAAAAAATCTAAATATTATCTAAGCACCCCAATGTGAAAAGAAAAATGGCTCTGAATATAATCTTTCAGAGAAAATATACAATGCCTTTTTCTACTCTATTTTAAAGTACATACACCAACTCAATATGCTCTCTCATGTAAAATACCGGAATTCTAATTTTACGCGAATCGAAAAAAATCTAAATAATATCTAGGTGCCCCAAAGTTAAAAGAAAATTTCTCTGAATATAGTCTTTTAGAAAAAAAATACAATGCCTTATTCTACTCTGTTTTGGAGTATATACACCAACTCAGTATGCTCTCTCATGAAAAATACACAAATTTTAATTTTACCCGATTCAAAAAAATCTAAATATTATCTAGGCACCCCAATGTTAAAAACAAAACTGCTCTGAATATCATCTGTCAGAAAAAATATACAATGCTCTTTTCTACTCTGTTTTGGAGTATACGCACCAACTCAATATGCTCTCTCATGTAAAAAACAGAAATTCTATATTTAAGCGAATCGAAAAAAATTTAAATATTATCTAGGCACCCCAATGTTAAAAGAAAAATCGCTCTGAATATATTCTGTCAGAAAAAAATACAATGTCCTTTTCTACTCTGTTTTGTAGTATATACACCAACTCAATACGCTCTCTCATGTAAAATACCGAAATTCTAATTTTACGTGAATCGAAAAAAATCTGAATAATATCTAGGCGCCCCAAAGTTAATAGAAAATGGCTCTGAATATAGTCTGTTACAGAAAATATACAATGCCTTATTCTACTCTATTTTGGAGTATATACACCAACTCAGTATGCTCTCTCATGTAAAATACAGAAATTCTAATTTTACCTGAATCAAAAAAATCTAAATATTATCTAGGCATCCCAGTGTTAAAAACAAAATTTCTCTGAATATCATCTGTCAGAAAAAATATACAATGTTCTATTCTACTCTGTTTTGGAGTATATACACCAACTCCATATGCTGTCTCATGTAAAATACAGAAATTCTATATTTAAGCGAAGCGAAAAAAATCTAAATATTATCTAGGCAACCCAATATTAAAAGCAAAATTGCTCTTAATGTAATCTGTCAGAAAAAATATACAATGCCCTTTTCTAATCTGTTTTGGGGTATATACTGCAACTCAATATGCTCTCTCATGTAAAATACCAAAATTCTAATATTACACGAATCAAAAAAAGTCTAAATAATATCTAGGCGCCCCAAAGTTACAAGAAAATGGCTCGGAATATAGTCTGTTTAAAAAAACATACAATGCTTATTCTACTCTGTTTTGAACTATATAGACCAACTCAGTATGCTCTCTCATGTAAAATAGCGAAATTACAATTTTACCCGAATCGATAATATCTTAATGTAATCTAGGCACCAAATGTTAAAAAAAATTGCTCTGAATATAATCTGTCATAAAAAGTATACAATGCCCTATTCTACTTTTTTTTGGAGTATATACACCAACTCCATATGCTCTCTCATGTAAAATACAGAAATTCTGTATATAAGTGAATCGAAAAAAATCTAAATATTATCTAGGCACCCCAGTGTTAAAAGCAAAACTGCTCTGAATATAATCTGTCAGAAAAAATATACAATGCCGTTTTGTACTCTGTTTTGTATTATATACACCAACTTAATATGCTCTCATGTAAAATACCAAAATTCTAATTTTACGCGAATCAAAAAAAATTTAAATATTATCTAGGCACGCCAATGTTAAAAGCAAAATTTCTCTGAATATAATCTGTCATAAAAAATATACAATGCTATTTTCTACGTGGTTTTGGAGTATATAAACCAACTCAGTATGCTCTCCCATGTAAAATACAGAAATTCTAATTTAAAAGGATTTGAAAAAAATCTAAATATTATCTAGGCACCCCAATGTTAAAAGCAAAATTTGTGTGAAAATAATCTGTTAGAAAAAATATACAATGCCCTTTTCTACTCTGTTTTTGAGTATATACGCCAACTCAATATTCTCTCTCATGTGAAATACCGAAATTCTAATTTAACATGAATCAAAAATAATCTAAATATTATCTACGAACCCCAATGTTAAAAGCAAAATTGCTCTGAATATAATCTCTCAGAAAAAATCTAAAATTACCTTTTCTACATCGTTTTGGAGTTTACAAAACAACTCAATATGCTCTGTCATGTAAAACACGGAAATTCTAATTGTACGCAAATCAAAAAAAATCTAAATATTATTTAGGCACCCCAATTTTAAAAGCAAAATTGCTCTGGATATAATTTGTCAGAAAAAATATACAATGCCATTTTCTACTCTGTTTTGGAGTATATACACAAACTCAATATGCTCTCTCATGTAAAATACCAAAATTCTAAATTTACAAAAATCGAAAATAATCAAAATATTATCTAGGCACCCCAATGTTAAAAGCAAAATTGATCTGAATATAGTCTCTCAGAAAAAATATACAATGAACTTTTCCACTCTGTTTTAGAGTATATACACCAACTCAATATGCTCTCTCATGTAAAATACGGAAATTCTACGTTTACGCGAATCGAAAAAAATCTAAATATTACCTAGGCATCCCAATGTTAAAAGCAAAATTGCACTGAATATAATCTGTCAGAAAAATTATACAATGCCCTTTTCTACTGTGCTTTGGAATATATTCACCAACTCAATATGCTCTCTCATGTAAAATACAGAAATGCTAATTTTACGCAAATAGAAAAAAATCTAAATATTATCTAGGCACCCCAATGTTAAAAGCAAAATTGCTCTGAATATAATCTGTCAGAAAAAAAATAGAATGCCCTTTTCTACTTTCCTTTGGATTATACACACCAACACAATTTGCACTCTTATGTAGAATATCAAAATTCAAAATTTACGTGAATAGAAAATATGTAAATATTATCTAGCCACTCCAATGTTAAAATCAAAATTGCTCTGAATATAATCTGTCATAAAAAAGATACAATGCACTTTTCTACTCTGTTTTGGAGTATATACACCAACTCAATATGCTCTCTCATATAAAATAGCGAAATTCTAATTTTACGTGAATCGAATAAAATCTAAATATTATCTAGGCACCCCAATGATAAAAGTAAAATTTCTGTAAATATAATCTGTCAGAAAAAATGTACAATGCGCTTTTCTACTTTGTTTTGTATTATATACACCAACTCAATACGCTCTCTCATGAAAAATACCGAAATTCTAAATTTACGCGAATCGAAAAAATCTAAATATTATCTAGGCACCCCAATGTTAAAAGCAAAATTTCTCTGATTATAATCTGTCAGAAAAAATATACAATGTCATTTTCCATTATGTTTTGGAGTTTATACACCAACTCAATATGCTCTTCCATGTAAAATACCGAAATTCTAATTTTACAAGAAACGAAAAAAATCTAAATATTATCTAGGTACCCGAATGTTAAAACCAAAATTGCTCTGAATATAATCTGTCAGAAAACATATACAATGCCCTTTTCTACGCTCTTTTGGAGTATATACACCAAATCAATATGCTCTCTCATGTAAAATACCGAAATTCAGAATTTACGTGAATCGAATAAAATATAAATATTATCTAGGCACCCCAATGTTAATAGCAAAATTGCTCTGAATATAGATTGTCAGAAACAATATACCATGCCCTTTTCTACTTTGTTTTGTATTATATACACAAACTCAATACGCTCTCATGTAAAATACCAAAATTCTAAATTTACGTGTATCGAAAATAATCTAAATATTATCTACGCACCACAATGTTAAAGAAAAATTGCTCTTAATAAAATCTGTCAGAAAAAACATACAATGCTTTTTTCTATTGTGTTTTGAAGTATATACTCCAACTCAATATGCTCTCTTATATAAAATGCTGAAAATCTAAATTTACATGAATCGAAATAAATCTAAATATTATCTAGGCACCCCAATCTTAAAGGCAAAATTGCTCTGAATATAATCTGAAAGAAAAATTATACAATGCCCTATTCTATCCAGTATTTGAGTATATACACCAACTTAATATGCTCTCCCATGTGAAATAGCGAAATTCTAATTTCACGCGAATCGAAAATAATCTAAATATTATCTAGGCAACCCAATGTTAAAAACAAAATTTCTCTGAATATAGTCTTTCAGAAAACATATACAATGCTTGTTTCTACTCTGCTTTTGAGTATATACACAAACTCAATATGCTCTTTCATGTAAAATAACAAAATTCTAATATTAGGCGACTCGAAAAAAATTTAAATACTATCTAGGCACTCCAATGTTAAAAGCAAAGTTTCTCCTAATATAATCTGTCTGAAAAAATATACAATGCCCTTTTCTACATTGTTTTGGAGTATATACATTAACTCAATATGCTCTTTCATGTAAAATACAGAAATTCTAATTTTACGCAAATCGAAAATAATCTAAATATTATCTAGGCACCCCAATGTTAAAAGCAAAATTGCTCTGAATATAGTCTGTCAGAAAAAATATACAATGCGTTTGTCTACTCTGTTTTGGAGTATATAAACCAACTCAATATGCTCTCTCCTGTAAAATACCGAAATTTTAATTTTACGCGAATCGAAGAAAATCTAAATATTATCTAGGCACCCCAATTTTAAAAGCAAAATTGCTCTAAATATAGTCTGTCAGAAATAATATACAATGCCCTTTACTCTCTTTTGGAGTATATACACCAACTCAATATGCTCTCTCGTGTAAAATAACAAGCTTCTAAATTGAAACGTAACGAAATAAATCTAAATATTATCTAGGCACTCCAGTCTTAAAAGCAAAATTTCTCTGAATATAATTTGTCAGAAAAAATATTGAATGCCCTATTCTACTCCTTTTTGGAGTATATACAACAACTCAGTATACTCTCTCATGTAAAATACCGAAATTCTAAATTTACGCGAATCAAAAGAAATCTAAATATTATCTAGGAACTCCTATGTTAAAAGCAAAATTGCTCCGAATATAATTTGTCAAGAAAAATATACAATGCCCTTTTCTAATCTGTGTTGGAGTATATAAACCAACTGAATATGCTCTCACATGTAAAATACCAAAATTCAAACTTTATGTGATTCGAAAAAAAATCTAAATATTATCTAGGAACCCTATGTTAAAATTAAAATTGCTCTGAATACAATCTGTCAGAAAAAATATACAATGCCCTTTTCTACTTTGTTTTTTATTATATACACCAACTCAATACGTTCTCTCATGAAAAATACTGAAATTCTAAATTTACGCGAATCAAAAAAAATTTAAATATTATCTAGGCACTTCAATGTTAAAATCAAAATTGCTCTGAATATAATCTGTCAGAAAAAATATACAATGCTCTTTTCTACTCTGCTTTGGAATATATACACCAACTCAGTATTCTCACTTATGTAAAATACCGAAATTCTCATTTTACAAGAATCGAAAAAAATCTAAATATTATCTAGGCACCCCAATGTTAAAAGCAAAATTGCTCTGAATATACTGTGTCAGAAAAAATATACAATGCCATTTCCAACTCTGTTTTGGAGTATATACACCAACTCAATATGCTCTCTCATGTAAAATACCAAAATTCTAATTTTACGCGAATCGAAAAAAATATAACTATTTTCTAGGCACTACAATGTTGAAAGAAAATGGCTCTGAATATAATATGTCAGAAAAAATATACAATGATCTTTTCTACTCTGTTTTGTGTATATACACCAACTCAATATGCTCTCCCATGTAAAATACCGGAATTCTAAATTTACGCAAATCGAATAAAATCTAAATATTATCTAGGCACCCCAACGTTAAAAGAAAAATTGTTCTGAATATAACCTTTCATAAAAAATATACAATGCCCTTTACTACTCTGTTTTAAAAGATATACACCAACTCAAAATGCTCTCTCATGTAAAATATCGAAATTCTAAATTTACGTGAATCAAAAAAATCTAAATATTATGTAGGCACCCCAATGCTAAAAGTAAAATTGCTCTGAATATAATCTATCAAATAAAATATACAATGCCCTTTTCTACTCTGTTTTGGAATATATACACCAACTCAATATGCTCTCTCATATAAAATACGGAAATTCTAAATTTACGTGAATCGAAAAAAATCTAAATATTATCTAGGCACTTCAATGTTAACAGCAAAATTGCTCTGAATATAATCTGTCAGAAAAAATATACAATGCCCTTTTCTACTTTGTTTTGGAGTATATACACCAACTCAATATGCTCTCTCATGTAAAATACCAATATTCTAATTTTACACGAATCGAAAATAATCTAAATATTATCCAGGCACTGCAATGTTAAAAGCAAAATTGCTCTGAATATAATCTGTCAGAAAAAATAAACGATGCTTTTTTCTACTCTGTTTTGAAGTATATACACCATCTCAATATGCTCTCTCATGTAAAATACCGAAAGTCTAATATTACGTGAATTGAAAGAAATGTAAATATTATCTAGGCACCCCAACGTTAAAAGCAAAATTGCTCTGAATATAATCTGTCAGAAAATATATACAATGCCCTTTTCTACTCTGTTATAAAGTATATACACCAACTCAATATGCTCTCTCATGTAAAATATCGAAATTCTAAATTTACATGAATCAAAAATAATCTAAATATTATCTAGGCACCGAAATGTTAAAAGCAAAATTGCTCTGAATGTAATCTGTCAGATAAAACATACAATGCCCTTTTCTACTCTGTTTTGGAGGATATACACCAACTCAATATGTCCACTCTGTTTTAAAGTATATACACCAACTCAAAATGCTCTCTCCTGTAAAATACGGAAATTCTAATTTGACACGAATGGAATAAAATATAAGTATTATCTAGGCACCCCAATGTTAAAAGCAAAATTGCTCTGAATATAACCTGTCGGAACAAATATACAATTCCCTTTTCTACTCTGTTTTGGAGTATATACACCAACTCAATATGCTCTCTCATGTAAAATACCGAAATTCTAAATTTACGCGAATCGAAAAAAATCTAAATATTATTTAGGCTCCCCAATGTTAAACAAAAAATTGCTCTGAATATAATCTGTCAGATAAAACATACAATGGCCTTCTGTACTCTGTTTTGGAGTATATACACCAACTCAACCTGCTCTCTCTTGTTAAATACCGAAATTCTAAATTTATGCGTTTCGAATAAAATCTCAATATAATCTAGGCACCCCAATATTAAAAGCAAAATGGCTCTGAATATAGTCTGTCAGATAAAATATACAATGCCTTATTCTACTCCGTTTTGGATTATATACACCAACACAATATGCTCTCCCATGTAAAATACCGAAATTCTAATTTTTCGCGATACAAAAAAAATCTAAATATTATCTAGGCACCCCAATGTTAACAGAAAATGGCTCTTAATATAGTCTTTCAGAAAAAATGTACAATGCCATTTTCTACTCTGTTTTTGGATTATATACATGAACTCAATAGCCTCTCTCAGGAAAATACCGAAATTCTAAATTTACGTGATTCGAGAATAATCTAAATATTATCTAGGCACCCCAATGTTAAAAGTAAAATTGTTCTGAATATAATTTGTGAGAAAAAATATCCAATGCCTTTTTCTACTCTCTTTTGGAGTATATACACCAACTCAATATGCTCTCTCATGTAAAATATAGAAAATATAATTTTACGTGAATCGAAAATAATCTAAAAATTATCTAGGCACCCCAAGGATAAAAGCAAAATTACTATGAATATAATCTTTCAGAAAAAATATACAATGCCCTTTTCTACTCTATTTCGAGTATATACAACAACTCAATATGCTCTCTCTTGTAAAATAGAAAAATTTTAATTATACACGAATCGAATAAAATCTAAATATTATCTAGGCACCCCAATGTTCATAGAAGATGGCTCTGAATATAATCTGTCAGAAAAAATCTACAATTTTTTCTTCTACTCTGTTTTGGAGTATATACAACAACTCAATATGCTCTCTCATATAAAATACCGAAATTCTAAATTTCCTCGAATTGAAAATAATCTAAATATTATCTAAAAACCCCAATGTTAAAAGCAATATTGCTCTGTATATAATTAGTCAGAAATAATATACAATGACCTATTCTACTCTGTTTTGGAGTATATAAACCAACTCAATATGATACTTTACGAAAGAAGACATATATGAGGCCAACAATCATATGAAAAAATGCTCATCGTCACTGGTCATCAGAGAGATGCAAATCAAAACCACATTGAGATACCATCTCACGCCAGTTAGAATGGCGATCATTAAAAAATCTGGAGACAACAGATGCTGGAGAGGATGTGGAGAAAAAGGAACACTTTTACACTGTTGGTGGGAGTGTAAATTAGTTCAACCATTGTGGAAGACAGTGTGGCGATTCCTCAAGGCCTTAGAAATAGAAATTCCATTTGACCCAGCAATCCCATTACTGGGTATATATCCAAAAGACTATAAATCGTTCTACTATAAGGACACATGTACACGAATGTTCATTGCAGCACTGTTTACAATAGCAAAGACCTGGAATCAACCCAAATGCCCATTGATAATAGACTGGATTGGAAAAATGTGGCACATATACACCATGGAATATTATGCAGCAATCAGAAATGATGAGTTCGTGTCGTTTGTAGGGACATGGATGAATCTGGAGAACATCACCCTCAGCAAACTGACACAAGAACAGAAAATGAAACACCGCATATTCTCACTCATAGGTGGGTGATGAAAAATGAGAACACATGGACACAGAAAGGGGAGTACTAAACACTGGGGTCTATTGGGGGGGAAAAGGGGAGGGCCAGTGGGAGGGGGAGGTGGGGAGGGATAGCCTGGGGAGAAATGCCAAATGTGGGTGAAGGGGAGAAGAAAAGCAAAGCACACTGCCATGTGTGTACCTACGCAAATGTCTTGCATGCTCTGCTCATGTACCCCAAAACCTATAATCCAATAAAAAATTTAAAAAAAAAATATGCTCTATCATGTAAAATACTGAAATTCTAATTTCACACGAATAGAAAAAAGTCTAAATATTATCTAGGAACCCAAATGTTAAAAGCATAATTGCTGTGAATATAATCTATCAAAAAAATATACAATGCCCTTTTCTACTCTGTTTTGGAGTATATACACCAACTTAATATGCTCTCTCATATAAAATACAGAAATTCTGATTTTACGGGAATCAAAAAAAATCTAAATATTACCTAGGAGCCCCAATGTTAAAAGCAAAATTTCTCTGAATATAATCTGTGAGAAAATACATACAATGTCCTTTTCTACTTTGTTTTGGAGTATATACAGGAACTCAATATGCTCTCTTAGGTA
This sequence comes from Callithrix jacchus, assembly GCF_049354715.1. Lineage (NCBI taxonomy): Eukaryota > Metazoa > Chordata > Mammalia > Primates > Cebidae > Callithrix > Callithrix jacchus. The sequence goes on along the minus strand of NC_133520.1, from coordinate 19,237,314 downwards.
ATATACCAAAATTCTAAATTAACATGAAATGAAAAAAAATCTAAATATTATCTAGGCATTCCAATGTTAAAATCAAAATTACTCTTAATATAGTCGGTCTTAAAAAATATACAACGCCCTGTTCTACTTGGTTTTGTAGTATATACATCAGCTCAACATGCTCTCTCATGTAAAATACCAAAATTCAAAATTTCTGTGAATCGAAAAGAATCTAAATATTATCTAGGCACCCCAATTTAAAAAGAAATATTGCCTAAATATAATTTGTCAGAAATAATATACAATGACCTATTGTACTCTCTTCTGGAGTATATACACCAACTGAACATGCTCTCTCATGTAAAATACTAAAATTCTAATTTTACGTGAATCAAAAATAATCTAAATATTATCTAGGCACCCCAATGTTAAAAGCAAAATTGCTCTGAATATAATCTGTCAGAAAAAATATACAATGTTCTTTTCTACTTTGTTTTGGAGTATATACACCAACTCAATATTCTATCTTATGTAAAATACGGAAATTCTAAATTTACATGAATCGAAAAAATTTAAATATTATCTAGGCACCCCAATGTTAAAAGCAAAATTGCTCTGAATATAATCTGTCAGAAAAAATATACAATGCCCTTTTCTACTCTGGTTTGGTGTATATACACCAACTCAATATTCTATCTCATGTAAAATACCGATATTCAAATTTTACATGAATCGAAAATAATCTAAATATTATCTAGGCACACCAATGTTAAAAGCAAAATTGCTCTGAATATAATCTGTCAGAAAAAATATACAATGCTTTTTTCTACTCTGTTTAGGAGTACATACACCAAATCAATATACTCTTTCATGTAAAATACGGAAATTCTAATTTTCCATGAATCGAAAAAAATGTAAGTATTATCTAGGCACCCCAATGATAAAAGCAAAATTGCTCTGAATATAATTTGTTAGAAAAAATATACAATGCCCTTTTCTACTCTGTTTTGGAGTATATACAAAAACTCAATATGCTCTCTCATGTAAAATACCAAAATTGTAAATTTACAGAAATCGAATAAAAACTAAATTTTATCTAGGCACCCCAATGTTAATAGCAAAATTGCTCTGAATATAATCTGTTAGAAAAAATATACAATTCCCTTTTCTACTTTGTTTTGGAGTATATACACTAACTCAATATGCTCTCTCATGTGAAATACCGAAATTCTAATTTTACACGATTCCAAATAAATCTAAATATTATCTAGGCACCACAATGTTAAAAGCAAAATTGCTATGAATATAATCTGTGAGAAAAAATATACAATGCCCTATTCTACTCTGTTTTCGAGTATATACACCAACTAAACATACTCTCTCATGTAAAATACCAATATTCTAAATTTACACAAATCGAAAAAAATCTAAATATTGACTAGGAACCCAAATGTTAAAAGCAGAATTGCTCTGAATATAATGTGTAAAGAAAAATATACAATGCCCTTTTCTACACTGTTTGGAGTATATACACCAACTCAGTAAGCTCTCCCATGTAAAATACCGGAATTCTAATTTTACGTGAATCGAAATAAACCTAAATAACATTGAGGCACCCCAATGTTAAAAGCAATATTGCTCTAAATACAATCTGTCAGAAAAAATATACAATGCCTTTTTCTACTCTGTTTTAAGGTATATACAGCAATTCAATATTGTCTCTCATGTAAAATCTCGAAATTCTAAATTTACGTGAATCGAAAAAAATCTAAATATTATCAAGGCACCCCAATGTTAAAAGCAAAATTGCTCTGAAAATAATCTGTCAAAGAACATATACAATGCCCTTTTTACTTTGTTTTGGAGTATATACACCAACTCAATATGCTCTCTTATGTAAAATACCGAAATTCTAATTTTACGCGAATCCAAATAAATCTAAATATTATCTAGTCACACCAATGTTAAAAGAAAATTGCTCTATATATAGTCTGTCAAAAAAATATACAATGTCCTATTCTACTCTGTTTTGGAGTATATACACCAACTGAATATACTCTCTCATGTAAAATACAGAAATTCTAAATTTACGCGAATCGAACAATGTCTAAATGTTATCTAGGCACTCCAATGTTAATAGCAAAATTGCTCTGAATATAGTCTGTCAGAAAAATATACAGTGTTTTTTTCTACTTTCTTTTGGAGTATATACACCAACTCAGTATGCTCTCTCATGTAAAACACTGAAATTCTAATTTCACACGAATCGAAAAAAATCTAAATATTATCTAGGTACCCCAATGTTAGAAGCAATATTGCTCTCAATATAATCTGTGAGAAAAAATATACAATGCTCTTTTCTACTTTGTTTTGGAGTATATACAGCAACTCAATATGCTCTCTCAGTAAAATACCGAAATTCTAAATTTACATGAAACGAAATAATCTAAAAATTATCTAGGCACCACAATGTTAAAAGCAAAATTTCTCTGAATATAATCGGTCAGAAAAAAATATAAAATGCCCTTATCTATTCTGTTTTGGAGTATATACACCAACTCAATATGCTCTTTCATATAAAATACCGATATTCTAAATTTACACGAATCGAAAAAAATCTAAATATTATCTAGGCACCCCAATGTTAAAAGAAAAATTGCTCTGAATATAATCTGGTCAGAAAAAATATACAATACATTTTTCTACTGTTTTGGAGTATATTCACCAACTCAATATGCTCTCTTTTGTAAAATACCGAAATTCTTATTTTACCCGAATTCAAATAAATCTAAATATTATCTAGGCACACCAATGATAAAAGAAAAATTGCTCTGAATATAATCTGTTAAAAAAATATAAAATGCCTTTTTCTACTCTTTTTTGGGTTATATAAGCAACTCAATATGCTCTCCCATGTAAAATACCAAAATTCTAATTTTGCACGAATGGAAAAAAAACTAAATATTATCTAGACACCCCAATGTTAAAAGCAAAATTACTCTAAATATAATCTGTCAGAAAAAATATACATTTGCCTTTTCTACACTGTTTTGGAGTATATACACCAACTCAATATGCTCTGTCATGTAAAATACCAAAATTCTAATTTTACGTGACTTGAAAAAAATCTAAATATTACCTAGGCACCCCAATGTTAAAAGCAAAATTGCTCTGAATATAGTCTGTCAGAAGAAATATACAATGCCCTTGTCTACTCTGTTTTGGATTATATACACCAACTCAAAATGCTTTATCATGTATAATACCGAAATTCTAAATTTACGCAAATCCAATAGAATCTAAATTTTATCTAGGCACCCCAGTGTTAATAGAAAAATTACTATGAATATAATCTGTAAAGAAAAATATACAATGCCCTTTTCTACACTGTTTGGAGTATATACATGAACTGAATATGCTCTCCCATGTAAAATACCGAAATTCTAATTTTACGCTTATCGAAAAAAATCTAAATAATATTGAGACACCCCAATGTTAAAAGAAATATTGCTCTAAATAAAATCTGTCAGAAAAAATATACAATGCCCTTTTCTACTCTGTTTTGGAGTATATACACCAACTAAATATGCTCTCTCATGTAAAATACAAAAATTCTAATTTTCCGCGATTGCAAATAAATCTAAATATCATGTAGGCACCACAATGTTAAAAGCAAAATTGCTCTGAATATAATCTGTGAGAAAAAATATACAATGCCCTATTCTACTCTGTTTTCGAGTATATACACCAACTAAATATACTCTCTCAGGTAAAATACCGATATTCTAAATTTACGCAAATCGAAAAAAATCTAAATATTATCTAGGAACCCCAATGTTAAAAGCAAAATTGCTCTGAATATAATCTGTAAAGAAAAATATACAATGCCCTTTTCTACACTGTTTGGAGTATATACACCAACTCAATATTCTCTCCCATGTAAAATACCGAAATTCTAATTTTACGCGAATCGAAATAAATCTAAATAAAATTGAGGTACCCCAATGTTAAAAGCAATATTGCTCTGAATATAATCTGTCAGAAAATATATACAATGCCCTTTTCAACTATGTTTTAAAGTATATACAACAACTGAATATGCTCTCTGATGTAAAATACAGAAATTCTAAATTTACGTGAATCAAAAAGAATCTAAATATTATCTAGGCACCCGAATGTTAAAAGCATAATTGCTCTGAATAGAATCTGTCAGAAAAAATAAACAATGTTCCTTTCTATTCTGTTTTGGAGTATATACCCGAACCCAATATGTTCTTTTATGTAAAATAGCGAAATTCTAATTTTACCGGAATCCAAATAAATCTAAATATTATCTAGGCACCGCAATGTTAAAAGCAAAATTGCTCTGAACATAATCTGTCAGAAAAAATATACAATGCCCTATTCTACTCTGTTTTGGAGAATATACACCAACTCAATATGCTCTCTCACGTAAAATACCGAAATTCAAATTTTACGCCAATAGAAAAAAAACTAAATATTATCTATGCACCCCAATGTTAAAAGAAATATTTCTCTGAATATAATTTGTCAGGAAAAATATAAAATGTTCTATTCTACTTTGCTTTGGAGTATATACACCAACTCAATACACTCTCTCATGTAAAATACCGAAATTCTAATTTTACGCGAATCGAAAATAATCTAAATATTATCTAGGCACCCCATGTTAAAATCAAAATTGCTCTGAATATAATCTGTCAGAAAAAATATACAATGCTCTTTTTTACTCAGTTTTGGAGTATATACACCAACTCAATATGCTCTCATGTAAAATACAAAAATTCTAATTTTACGCAAATCAAAAAGAATCTAAATATTATCTAGGCACCCCAATGTTAAAAGCAAAATTTCTCTGAATATAGTCTGTCAGAAAAAATGTACAATGCTTTTATCTAATTTATTTTGGAGTATATACACCAACTCAATATGCTCTCTCATGTAAAATACCGAAATTCTAATTTTACACAAATTAAAAATAATCTAAATATTATCTAGGCACCCCTATGATAAAATCAAAATTGCTCTAAATATAGTCTGTCAGAAAAAATATACAATAAACTTTTCCACCTTGTTTTAGGGTACATACACCAACTCAATATTCTCTCTAATGTAAAACACAGAAATGCTAAATTTAAACGAATCAAAAAAAATCTAAATATTATCTAGGCAACCCAATGTTGAAAGCAAAATTTCTCTTCATATAATCTGTCAGAAATAATATACAATGCCCTTTTTTACTCTGTTTTGGGGTATATTCACCAACTCAATATGCTCTCTCATGTAAAATATTTAATTCTAATTTTTCGAAAATTAAGAAGAATCTAAATATTATCTAGGCACCCCAATGTTAAAAAAAATTGCTCTGAATATAGTCTGTCAGAAAAAATATACAATGCCCTTATCTACTTTATTTTGGAGTATATACACCAACTCAATATGCTCTCTCATGTAAAATACCGAAATTCTAATTTTACAAGAATCAAATAAAATCTAAATTCTATCTAGGTATCCCTATGTTAAAATCAAAACTACTCTTAATATACTCTGTCAGAAAAAATATACAATGAACTTTTTCACTGTGTTTTAGAGTATATACACCATCTCAATATGCTCTCTCATGTAAAACACCGAAATTCTAAATTTACGTGAATCGAAAAAAATCTAAATATTTTCTAGGCACCCCAATGTTTAAAGCAAAATTATTTTTAATATAGTCTGTCAGAAAAAATATTTAATGCCACTTTCTACTTTATTTTAAATTATATACACCAACTCAATATTCTCTCTCATGTAAAATACCGAAATTCTAAATTTACGTGAATTGAAAATTATCTAAATATTATCTAGGCACCCGAATGTTAAAAGCAAAATTGCTCTGAATATAATCTGTCGAAAAAAATATACAATGCCCTTTTCTACTCTGTTTTGGAGTATATACACCAAGTCAATATGCTCTCCCATGTAAAATACGGAAATTCTAATTTTTTTGCAAACCAAAAAAAATCTAAATATAATCTAGGCACCTCAATGTTAATAGAAAATGGCTCTGAATATAATATTTCAAAAAAAATGTGCAATGCTCTTTTCTACTCTGTTTTGGAGTATATACACTAACTCAATATGCTCTCTCCTGTAAAATACGGAAATTCTATTTTTACACGAATCGAGTAAAATCTATTATCTAGGCACCCCAATGTTAAAAGCAAAATTGCTCTGAATATAGTCTGTCAGAACAAACATACAATGCCCTATTCTACTCTGTTTTGGAGTATATACACCAACTCAATATTCACTCTCATGTAAAATACCGAAATTATAAATTTACGCAAATCGAAAAAAATCTAAATATTATCTAGGCACCCCAATGTTAAACAAAAAATTGCTCTGAATATGATCTGTCAGATAAAACAAACAATGGCCTTCTGTACTCTGTTTTTGAGTATATACACAAACACAATATGCTCTCTCATGTAAAATACCGAAATTCTAAATTTACGTGTTTCGAATAAAATCTAAATATAATCTAGGCACCCCAATATTAAAAGCAAAATGGCTCAGAATATAATCTGTCAGAAAAAATATACAATGCCCTTTTCTACTCTGTTTTGGAGTATATACACCAACTCAATATGCTCTCTTATGTAAAATACGGAAATTTTGATTTTTCGTGATAACAAAAAACTAAATATTATGTAGGCACCCCAATGTTAATAGAAAATGGTCTTAATATAATCTGTCAGAAAAAATGTACAATGCCTTTTTCTACACTGTTTTGGAGTATATACACGAACTCAATAGGCTCTCTCATGAAAATACCGAAATTCTAAATTTACACGATTTGAGAAAAATCTAAATATTATCTAGGCACCCCAATGTTAAAAGCAAAATTGTTCTGAATATAATCTGTCAGAAAAAATATACAATGCCCTTTTCTACTCTGTTTTAGAGTATATAAACCAACTTAATATGCTCTCTCATGTAAAATACCAAAACTCTACATTTACGCAAATCGAAAAAAATCTAAATGTTATCTAGGCACCCCAATGTTAAACGCAAAATTTTTCTGAATATAATCTGTCAGAAAAAATATACATGCCCTTTTCTACTCTGTTTTGGAGTATATACAACTACTCAATATTCTCTGTCATGTAAAATACCGAAATTCAAATTTTATGTGAATCAAAAAAAATGTAAATATTATCTCGGCACCCCAATGTTAAAAGCAATATTGCTCTGAATATAATCTGTCAGAGAAAATATACAATGCCCTTTTCTACTCTATTTTGGAGTATATAGACCAACTCAATATTCTCTGTCATGTAAAATACCGAAATTCAAATTTTATGAGAATCAAAAAAAATCTAAATATTATCTAGGCACCCGAATGTTAAAAGCAAAATTGCCCTGAATATAATCTGTCAGAAAAAATGTAGAATTCCCTCTTCTACTCTGTTTTGGTGTATATACACGAACTCAATAAGCTATTTCATGAAAAATACCATAATTCTAATTTTACGCAAATAGAAATAAATCTGACTATTATCTAGGCACCCCAATGTTAAAAGCAAAATTGCTGTGAAAAATATCTTTCAGAAAAAATATACAATGCAATTTTCTACTCGATTTTGGAGTATATACACCAACTCAATATGCTCTCTAATGTAAAATACCGAAATTCTAAATTTACGTGAATCGAAAAAAATCTAAATACTATCTAGGCACACCAATGTTAAAAGCAAAATTGCTCTTAATATAATGTGTCAGTAAAAATATACAATGTTGTTTTTTACTCTGTTTTTTAATATATGCACCAACTCAATATGCTCTCTCAGGTAAAATACCGAAATTCTAACTTTACGCAAATAGAATAAAATATAATTATTATCGAGGTACCCCAATGACAAAAGCAAAATTTTTCTGAATATAATCTGTCAGAAAAAATATAAAATGCCCTATTCTACTCTGTTTTGGAGTATATACACCAACTCAATTTGCTCTCTCATGTAAAATACCGAAATTCTAAATTTACGCTAATCGAAAAAAATCTAAATATTATCAAGGCACCCCAATGTTCATAGAAAATGGCTCTGAATATAATCTGTCAGAAAAAATGTACAATTCCCTTGTCTACTTTGTTTTGGAGTATATACACCAACTCAATATGCTCTTTCATGAAAAATACCAAAATTCTAATTTTACGTGAATAGAAATAAATCTGAATATTATCTTGGCAACCCAATGTTAAAAGCAAAATTGCTCTGAAAATAATCTCTCAGAAAAAATATACAATGCCCTTTTCTACTCTGTTTTGGAGTATATACACCAACTCAATATGCTCTCTCATGTAAAATACCCAAATTCTAAATTTACGCGAATCGAAAAAAATCTAAATATTATCTAGGCACCCCAATGTTAAAAGCAAAATTGCTCTGAATATAATGTGTCAGAAAAAATATACAATGTCCTTTTCTACTCTTTTTTTAATATATACACCTACTCAATATGCTCTCTCAGGTAAAATAAGGAAATTCTAATTTTATGCAAATCGAATAAAATCTAATTATTATCCAGGCACCAGAATGTTAAAAGCAAAATATCTCTGAATATAATCTGTCTGAAATAATATACAATGCCCTTTTCTACTCTGTTTTAGAATATATACACCAACTCAATATGCTCTCTCATGGAAAATACCGAAATTTTAATTTTACGCGAATCGAAAAAAATCTAAATATTATCTAGGCACCCCAATGTTAACAGAAAATTTGCTCTGAATATAATCTGTCAAAAAAAAAATAAAATGCTCTATTCTACTCTGTTTTAAAGTATATACACCAACTCAGTATGCTCTCTCATGTAAAATACCGAAATTCTAATTTTACGCGAATCGAAAAAAATCTAAATATTAACTAGGCACGTCAAGGTAAAAAGCAAAATTACTCTGAATATAATTTGTCAGAAACAATATACAATGCCCTTTTCTACTCTGTTTTAAAGTATATACACCAACTCAATATGCTCTCTCATGTAAAATACCGAAATTCTAAATTTACGCGAATCGAAAAAAATCTAAATATTATCTAGGCACCCCAATGTTAAGAGAAAAATTGCTCTTAATGTAATCTGTCAGACAAAATATACAATGCATTTTTCTACTCTGTTTTGGAGTATATACACCAACTCAATATTCTCTCTCTTGTAAAATACGAAAATTCTAATTTTACACAAATTGAATAAAATCTAATTATTATCTAGGCACACCAATGTTAAAAGGAAAATTGCTCTGAATATTATGTGTCAGAAAAAATATACAATGTCCTTTTCTACTCTTTTTTTTAATATATACACCTACTCAATATGCTCTCTCAGGTAAAATAAGGAAATTCTAAATATATGCGAATCGATAAATATCTAAATATTAACTAGGCACCCCAAGGTAAAAAGCAAAATTGCTCTGAATATAATCTGTCAGAAAAAATATACAATGCCCTTTTCTACTCTGTTTTGGAGTACATAAACCAACTTAATATGCTCTCTCATGTAAAATACCAAAACTCTAAATTTACGCGAATCAAAAAAAATCTAAATATTATCTAGGCACCCCAATGTTAAACGCAAAATTTCTCTGAATATAATCTGACAGAAAAAATATACATGCCCTTTTCTACTCTGTTTTGGAGTATATACAACTACTCAATATTCTCTGTCATGTAAAATACCGAAATTCAAATTTTATGCGAATCAAAAAAATGTAAATATTATCTCGGCACCCCAATGTTAAAAGCAATATTGCTCTGAATATAATCTGTCAGAGAAAATATACAATGCCCTTTTCTACTCTATTTTGGAGTATATAGACCAACTCAATATACTCTGTCATGTAAAATATTGAAATTCTATATTTAAGCTAATCCAAAAAAAATCTAAATATTATCTAGGCACCCCAATGTTAAAAGCAAAATTGCCCTGAATATAATCTGTCAGAAAAAATGTAGAATTCCCTCTTCTACTCTGTTTTGGAGTATATACACCAACTCAATTTGCTCTCTCATGTAAAATACCAAAATTCTAAATTTACGCGAATCAAAAAAAATCTAAATATTATATAGGCACCCCAATGTTAAAAGCAAAATTGCTCTGAATATAATCTGTCAAAAAAATATACGATGCGTTTTTCTACTCTGTTTTGGAGTATATACTCCAACTCAATATGCTATCACTTGTAAAATATGGAAATTCTAAGTTCACACGAATCAAATAAAATCTAATTATTATCTAGGCACCCCAATGTTAATTGCAAAATTGCTCTGAATATAATCTGTCAGATAAAACATACAATGCCCTTTTCTACCCTCTTTTGGAGTATATACACAAACTCAATATGCTCTCTTATGTAAAATAACGAAATTCTAATTATACGTGAATTGATGAGATTATAAATATTAACTAGGCACCCCAAGGTAAAAAGCAAAATTGCTCTGAATATAATCTGTCAGAAAAAATATACAATGTCTATTTCTACTCTGTTTTGGAGTATATAAACCAACTCAATATGCTCTCTCATGTAAAATACCAAAATTCTAAATTTATGCGAATCGAAAAAAATCTAAATATTATCTAGGCACCCCAATGTTAAAAGCAAAATATCTCTGAATATAGTCCGTTAGAAAAAATATACAATGCCGTTTTCAACTCTGTTTTCGAATATATACACCAACTCAATATGCTCTCACATGTAAAATACCGAAATTCTAATTTTACGCGAATCGATAAAATATAAATATTAACTAGGCACCCCAATGTTAATAGAAAATGACTCTAAATATAATCTGTCAGAAAAAATATACAATGCCCTTATCTACTCTGTTTTGGAGTATATACAACAACTGAATATGCTCTCTCATGTAAAATACCAACATTCTAAATTTACATGAATCGAAAAAATCTAAATATTATCTAGGCATTCCAATGTTAAAAGCAAAATTGCTCTGAATATAATCTGTCAGAAAAAATATACAATGCGATTTTCTACTGTTTTGGAGTATATACACCAACTCAATATGCTCTCTCATGTAAAATACCAAAAATCTAATTTTACGCGAATCGAAAACAATCTAAATGTTATCTAGGCACCACAATGTTAAAAGCAAAATTTCTCTGAATATAATCTGACAAAAATAATATACAATGTCGTTTTCTACTCTGTTTTGGTGTATATACACCATCTCAATATGCTCTCTCATGTAAAATACGAATATCCTAATTTTACGCAAATCAACAATAATCTGAATATTATCTAGGCACCACAATGTTAAAATCAAAATTGCTCTAAATATAGTCCATCTTAAAAAATATACAATGCCCTTTTCTACTCTGTTTTGGAAGATATACACCAACTCAATATGCTCTCTCATGTAAAATACCGGAATTCTAAATTTCCGCAAATCGAAAATAATCTAAATATTATCTAAAAACCCCAATGGTAAAAGCAATATTGCTCTAAATATATTCTGTCAGAAATAATATACAATGACCTATTCTACTCTGTTTTGGAGTATATACACCAACTCAATATGCTCTCTCATGTAAAATACTGAAATTCTAATTTCACGCTAAATGAAAATAATCTAAATATTATCTAGGAACCCAAATGTTAAAAGCAAAATTGCTGTGAATATAATCTGTCAGAAAAAATATACAATGCCCTTTTCTACTTTGTTTTGGAGTATATACAGGCTCTCAATATGCTCTCTTAGATAAAATACCGAAATTCTAAATTAACGTGAAACGAAAAAAATCTAAATATTATCTAGGCACCCCAATGTTAAAACCAAAATTGCTCTTAATATAGTCTGTCTTAAAAAATATAAAATGCCCTTTTCTACTCTGTTTTGGGGTATATACACCAACTCAATATGCTCTCTCATGTAAAATACCGATATTCTAATTTTACGCTAATCGAAAATTATCTAAATATTATCTAAGCACCCCAACGTTAAAAGCAAAATTGCTCTGAATATAATTTGTCAGAAAAAATATACAATGCCCTTTTCTACTATGTTTTGGAGTATATACACCAACTCAATATGCTCTCTCATGTAAAATACCGATATTCTAATTTTACGCTAATCGAAAATTATCTAAATATTATCTAAGCACCCCAACGTTAAAAGCAAAATTGCTCTGAATATAATTTGTCAGAAAAAATATATAATGCCCTTTCCTTCTCTGTTTTGGAGTATATACACCAACTCAATATGCTCTCTCATGTAAAATACCAAAATTCTAATTTTACATGAATCAAAAAAAATATAAATATTTTCTAGGCACCCCAATGTTGAAAGAAAATGGCTCTGAATATAATATGTCAGAAAAAATATACAATGACATTTTCTACTCTGTTTTGGGTATATACACCAACTCAATATGCTCTCTCAAGTAAAATACCGAAATTCTAAATTTATGCAAATCGAATAAATTCTAAATATTATCTAGGCACCCCAACGTTAAAAGAAAAATTGCTCTGAATATAAACTTTCAGAAAAAATATACAGTGCCCTTTACTCTCTGTTTTAAAGGATATACACCAACTCAAAATGCTCTCTCATATAAAATATCAAAATTATAAATTTACGCAAATAGAAAAAAATCTAAATATTATGTAGGCACCCCAATGTTAAAAGCAAAATTGCTCTGAATATAATCTATCAAAAAAATATACAATGCCCTTTTCTACTCTTTTTTGAAGTATATACACCAACTCAATATGCTCTCTCATGTAAAATACTGAAATTCTATTTTCACACGAATCGAAAAAAATCTAAGTACTATCTACGAGCCCAAACGTTAAAAGCAAATTTGCTCTAAATATAATCTATCAAAAAAATGCACAATGCCTTTTTCTACTCTGTTTTAAAGTATATACACCAACTCAATATGCTCTCTCATGTAAAATACTGAAATTCTAAATTTACGCAAATCGAAAAAAAATCAAAATATTTACTAGGCACGCCAAGGTAAAAAGCAAAATTGCTCTGAATATAATCTGTCAGAAAAAATATACAATGCCCTTTTCTACTCTGTTTTGGAGTATATACACCAACTCAATGTGCTCTGTCATGTAAAATACCGAAATTCTAATTTTACGCGAATCAAAAAAATCTAAATATTATCTAGGCACCCCAGTGTTAAAAGCAAAATTTCTCTGAATATAATCTGTCAGAAAAAATATATAATGCGTTTTTCTACTTTGTTTTCGAGTATATACTTCAACACAATATGGTCTCTTTTGTAAAATACGAAAATTCTAATTTTACACGAATCGAATAAAATCTAATTATTATCTAGGCACCCCAATGTTAAAAGCAAAATTTCTCTGAATATAATCTATCAGAAAAAAAATACAATGCTCTATTCTACTGTGTTTTTGACTATATACACCAACTCAATATGCTTTCTCATGTAAAAGACAGAAATTCTAATTTTTCGTGATACAAAAAAAATCTAAATATTATCTAGGCACCCCAATGTTAATAGAAAATGGTTCTTAATATAATCTTTCAGAAAAAATGTACAATGCCCTTTTCTACTCTGTTTTGGAGTATATACACGAACTCAATAGGCTCTCTCATGAAAATACCGAAATTCTAATTTTACGTGAATCGAAAATAATCTAAATATTAACTAGGAACCCCAAGGTAAAAAGCAAAATATCTATGAATATAATCTGTCAGAAAAAATATACAGTGCCCTTTTCTACTCTGTTTTGGAGTATATACACCAAATCAATATGCTCTCTCTTCTAAAATACGGAAATTCTAATTTTACACGAATCGAATAAAATCTAAATATTATCTAGTCACCCCAATGTTCATAGAAGATGCCTCTGAATATAATCTGTTCATAAAAAATGTACAATTCCTTCTTCTACTCGGTTTTGGAGCATATAAACCAACTCAATTTGCTCTCTCATGTAAATACCAGTATTCTAAATTTACACGAATCGAAAAAAATCTAAATATTATCTAGGCACCCCAATGTTAAAAGCAAAATTGTTCTGAATATAATCTGTCATAAAAAATATACAATGCGTTTTTCTACCCTGTTTTGGAGTATATACTTCAACACAATATGCTCTCTTATGTAAAATACGGAAATTCTAATTTTACAAGAATCGAATAAAATCTAATTATTATCTAGGCACCCCAATATTAAAATAAAAATTGCTCGGAATATAATCTGTCAGAAAAAATATACAATGCCCTTTTCTACTTTTTTTGGAGTATATACACCAACACAATATACTCTCTCTTTCAAAATAACGAAATTCTAATTTTACGCGAATCGAAAAAAATCTAAATATTAACTAGGCACCCCAATGTTAATAGAAAATGGCACTGAATACAATCTGTCAGAAAAAATATACAATGCACTTTTCTACTATGTTTTGGGGTATATACACCAACTCAATATGCTCTTTCATGTAAAATACGGAAATTCTAAGTTTATGTGAATCGAAAAAAATCTAAATATTATCTAGGCACCCCAATGTTAAAAGCAATATTGCTCTGAATATAGTCTTTCAGAAAAAATATACAATGCCCTTTTCTACTTTGTTTTGCAGTATATACACCAACTCAATATGCTCTTTCATGTAAAATACCGAAATTCTTATTTTACACAAACCGAAAAAAATGTAAATATTATGTAGGCACCCCAATGTTAAAAGCAAAATTGCTCTTAAAATAGTCTGTCAGAAAAAATATACAATGCCCTCTTCTACAGTGTTTTGGAGTATATACACCAACTCAATATGCTCTCTTATGTAAAATACCGAAATTCTAATTTTTCACGATACAAAAAAATCTTATATTATCTAGGCACCCCAATGTTAATAGAAAATGACTCTTAATATAATCTTTCAGAAAAAATGTGCAATGCCCTATTCTAGTCTGTTTCAGTGTATATACACGAACTCAATAAGCTCTCTTATGAAAATACCGAAATTCTAAATTTACGCGATTCAAGAAAAATCTAATTATTATCTAGGCACCCCAATGTTAAAAGCAAAATTTTTCTGAATATAATCTGTCAGAAAAAATATACAATGTTCTTTTCTACTTTGTTTTGGAGTATATACACCAACTCAATATGCTCTCTCTTGTAAAATACAGAAATTCTAATTTTACACGAATCAAATAAAATCTAAATATTATCTAGGCACCCCAATGTTCATAGAAGATGGCTCTGAATATAATACGTCAGAAAAAATGTACAATTTATTCTTCTACTCTGTTTTGGAGTATATACACAAACTCAATATGCTCTTTCATGAAAAATACCAAAATTCTAATTTTACGTGAATAGAATTAAATCTGAATATTATCTAGGCACCCCAATGTTAAAAGCAAAATTGCTCTGAATATGATCTGTCAGAAAAAATATACAATGCTCTTTTCTACTCTGTTTTGGAGTATATAAACCAACTCAATATGATCTCTCATGTAAAATACCGAAATTCTGATTTTACGTGAATCGAAAAAAAAAATAAATATTAACTAGGTAACCCAAAGTAAAAAGCCAAATTGCTCTGAATATAATCTGTCAGAAGAAATATACAATGCCCTATTCTACTCTGTTTTGGAGTATATACACCAACTCAATATGCTCTCTCATGTAAAATACAAAATTCGAAATTTACGCTGATCGAAAAAAATCTAAATATTATCTAGGCACCCCAATGGTGAAAGCAAAATTGTGCTCAATATAATCTCTCAGAAAAAATGTACAATATTCTATTCTACTCTGTTTTGGAGTATACACACCAACTCAATATGCTCTCTCATGTAAAACACCGAAATTCTAATTTTACACGAATCGAAAAAAATCTAAATATTATCTAGCACCCCAATGTTAAAAGCAAAATTTCTCTGAATATAATCTGTCATAAAAAATATACAATGCCCTTTTCTACTCTGTTTTAAAGTATATACACCAACTCAATATGCTCTCTCATAAAATACCGAAATTCTAAATTTACACGAATCAAAAAAAATCTAAATATTATCTAGGCACTTAAATGTGAAAAGCAAAATTGATCTGAATATAATCTGTCAGATAAAACATACAATGGCCTTCTGTACTCTCTTTTGGAGTATATACACCAACTCAATATGCTCTCTCATGTAAAATACCGAAATTCTAAATTTACACGTTTCGAATAAAATCTAAATATAATCTAGGCACCTCAATATTAAAAGCAAAATGGCTCTGAATATAATCTGTCAAAAAAAATACAATGCCCTTTTCTACTCTGTTTTGGAGTATATACACCAACTCAATATGCTCTCCCATGTAAAATACCAAAATTCTAATTTTTCGCGATACAAAAAAAATCTAAATATTATCTAGGCACCCCAATGTTAATAGAAAATGGCTCTTAATATAATCTTTCAGAAAAAATTTACAATGCCCTTTTCTACTCTGTTTTGGAGTATATACACGAACTCAATAGGCTTTCTCATGGAAATACTGAAATTCTAAATTTACGCGATTTATGAAAAATCTAAATATTATCTAGGCACCCCAATGTTAAAAGCAAAATTTTTCTGAATATAATCTGTCAGAAAAAATATACAATGCCCTTTTCTACTCTTTTTTGGAGTATATAAACCAACTCAATATGCTCTGTCATGTTAAATACTGAAATTATAAATTTATGTGAATCCAAAAAAATCTAAATATTGTCTAGGCACCCCAATGTTAAAAGAAAAATTGCACTGAATATAATCTGTCAGAAAAAATATACAATATTCTTTTAACTCTTTTTTGGAGTATATACACAAACTCAATATGCTCTCTCATGTAAAATTTAGATATTCAAATTTTATGTGAATCGAAAATAATCTAAATATTAACTAGGAACCGAAAGGTAAAAAGCAAAATTGCTCTGAACATAATCTGTCAGAAAAAATATACAATGCCCTTTTCTATTCTGTTTTGGAGTATATACACAAACTCAATATGCTCTCTCTTGTGAAATACGGAAATTCTAATTTTACACGGATAGAATAAAATGTAAATATTATCTAGGCACCCCAATGTTCATAGAAGATGGCTCTGAATATAACCTGTCAGAAAAAATGTACAATTCCTTCTTCTACCTTGTTTTGAAGTATATACACAAACTCAATCTGCTCTTTCATGAAAAATACCGAAATTCTAATTTTACGTGAATAGAATTAAATCTGAATATTATCTAGGCACCCCAATGTTAAAAGCAAAATTTCTCTGAATATAACCTCTCAGAAAAAATATACAATGCAATTTTCTACTCTGTTTTGGAGTATATAAGCCAACTCAATATGCTCTCTCATGTAAAATCCCGAAATTCTGATTTTATGCGATTCGAAAAAAAATTAATATTAACTAGGCAACCCAAGGTAAAAAGCAAAATTGCTCTGAATATAATCTGTCAGAAAAAAAATACAATGTTCTTTTCTCCTCTGATTTGGAGTATATACACCAACTCAATATGCTCTCTCATGTAAAATACAAAATTCTAAATTTACGCGAATCGAAAAAAAATCTAAATATTATCTAGGCATCCCAAGGTTAAAAGCAAAATTGCTCTGAATATAGTCTGTCAGAAAAAATATACAATGCGTTTTTCTACACTGTTTTGGAGTATATACTCCAACGCAATATGCTCTCTCTTGTAACATACGGAAATTCTAAATTTACACGAATCGAATAAAATCTAATTATTATCTAGGCACCCAAAATTTAACAGCAAAATTGCTCTGAATATAATCTGTCAGAAAAAATATACAATGCCCTTTGATACTCTGTTTTGCAGTATATACACCAACTCAATATGCTCTCTCATGTAAAATACCGAAATTCTAAATTTACGCGAATCGAAAAAAATCTAAATATTATCTAGGCACCCCAATGTTAAAAGAAAAATTGCTCTGAATATAATCTGTCAGAAAAAATATACAATCCCCTTTTCTACTCTGTTTTGGAATATATACACCAACACAATATACTCTCTCATGTAAAATACTGAAATTCTAAATTTACGTGAATCAAAAAAAATTTAAATATTATCTAGGCATCCCAAGGTTAAAAGCAAAATTACTCTGAATATAGTCTGTCAGAAAAAATATACAATGCCCTTTTCTACTCTGTTTGGGGTATACACACCAACTCAATATGCTCTCTCATGTAAAATACCAAAATTCTAATTTACCCGAATCGAAAAAGAATCTAAATATTATCTAGGAACCCCAATGTTAAAAGCAAAATTGCTCTGAATATAGTCTGTCAGAAAAAATATACAATGCGTTTTTCTGCTCTGCTGTGGAGTATATACACCAACTCAATATGCTCACTCATATAAAATACCAAAATTCTAATTTTATGTGAATCGAAAAAAATCTAAATATTATCTAGGCACCCCAATGTTAAAAGCAAAATTGCTCTGAATATAATGTGTCAGAAAAAATATACAATGCCGTTTTCTACTCTGTTTTGGAGTATATACACCAACTCAATATGCTCTCTTATGTAAAATATCAAAATTCAATATTTACGTGAATCGAAAAAAATGTAAATACCATCTAGGCGCCCCAAAGTTAATAGAAAATGGCTCTGAATATAGTCTGTTAGAGAAAATATACAATGCCTTATTCTACTCTGTTTTGGAGTAGATATACCAATTCAGTATGCTCTCTCATGTAAAATACAGAAATTCTAATTTTACCCGAATTGAAAAAATCTAAATATTATCTAGGCACCCCAATGTTGAAAACAACATTGCTCTGAATATAATCTGTCAGAGAAAATATACAATGCGCTATTCTACTCTGTTTTGGAATATATACACCAACTCCATATGCTCTCTCATGTAAAATACAGAAATTCTATATTTAAGCGAATTGAAAAAAATCTAAATATTATCTAGGCGCCCCAAAATTAAAAGAAAATGGCTCTGAATATAGTCTGTTACAAAAAATATAATGCCTTATTCTACTGTGTTTTGGAGTATATACACTAACTCAGTATGCTCTCTCATGTAAAATACAGAAATTTTAATTTTACCCGAATTGAAAATATCTAAATATTATCTAGGCACCCCAATGTTAAAAACAAAATTGCTCTGAATATAATCTGTCAGAAAAAATATACAATGCCCTATTCTACTCTTTTTTGGAGTATATACACGAACTCCGTATACTTTCTCATGTAAAATACAGAAATTCTATATTTAAGCGAATCGAATAAAATCTAAATATTATCTAGGTGCACCAAAGTTAAAATAAAATGGCTCTGAATATAGTCTGTTACAAAAAATATACAATGCCTTATTCTACTTTGTTTTGGAGTATATACACCAACACATTTTGCTCTCTCATGTAAAATACAGAAATTCTAATTTTACCCGAATTGAAAAAATCTAAATATTATCTAGGCACCCGAATGTTAAAAAAAAAATTGCTCTGAATATAATCTGTCAGAAAAAATATATAATGCCCTATTCTACTCTGTTTTGGAGTATATACATCAACTCCATATGCTCTCTCATGTAAAATACAGAAATTCTATATTTAAGCGAATCGAAAAAAATCTAAATATTATCTAGGCACCTTAATGTTAAAAACAAAATGGCTCTGAATATAATCTGTCAGATAAAATATACAATGCCCTTTTCTACTCTGTTTTGGAGAATATACACCAACTCCATTTGCTCTCTTATGCAAAATACAGAAACTCTATATTTAAGCGAATTGAAAATAATCTAAATATTATCTAGGCACCCCAATGTTATAAGCAAAATTGCTCTTAATATAATCTGTCAGAGAAAACATACAATGTTCTATTCTACTTTTTTTGTTGTATATACACAAACTCAATATGCTCTCTCATGTAAAATACAGTTATTCTAATTTTTCACGAATCGAAAATAATCTAAATATTATCTAGGTACACCAAAGTTAAAAGCAAAATTACTCTTAATATAATCTGTCAGAAACAAGTTTACAATGCCCTTTTATACTCTGTTTTGGAGTATATACACCAACTCAATATGCTCTCTCATGTAAAATACCGAAATTCTAAATTTACGCGAATTGAAAAAAATCTAAATCTTATCTAGGCACCCCAATGTTAAAAGCGAAATTGCTCTGAATATAATCTGTCAGAAAAAAAATTCAATGCCTTTTCTACTTTGTTTTGGAGTATATACACCAACTTAATATGCTCTCTCATTTAAAATACCAAAATTCTAATATTACACGAATCGAAATAAATCTAAATATTATCTAGGCTTCCCAATGTTAAAAGAAAAATTTTCTGAATATAATCTGTCCTAAAAAGTATACAATGCTATTTTCTACTCTGTTTTGGAGTATATATACCAACTCAATATTCTCTCTCATGTAAAATACCAAAATTCTAAATTTACGCGAATTGAAAAAAATCTAAATATTACCTAGGCACACCAATGTTAAAAGCAAAATTGCTTAGAATATAATCTGTCAGAAAAAATATAGAATGCCCTTTTCTACTCTTTTTTGTAATATATACATTAACTCAATATGCTCTCTCATGAAAAATACCGAAATTTCAATGTTACATGAATCGAAAAATATCTAAATATTATCTAGGCACTGCAATGTTAAAAGAAAATGGCTCTGAATATTATCTCTCAGAAAAAATATACAATTCCCTTTTATGCTCTGCTTTGGAGTATATACACCAACTCAATATGCTCTCTCATGTAAAATATGGAAATTCTAATTTTATGTGAATCGAAAAAAATCTAAATATTATCTAGGCACCCCAGTGTTAAAAGCAAATTTGCTCTGAATATAATCTGTCAGAAAAAATAAACAATGCCCTTTTCTACTCTGTTTTGGATTATATACACCAACTCAATATGCTCTCTCATGTAAGATTCTGAAATTCAAAATTAATGTGAATCGTAAAAAATCTAAATATTATCTAGGCATTCCAATGTGAAAAGCAATATTGCTCTGAATATAATCTGTCAGAAAAAATATACAATGCCCTTTTCTACTTTTTTTGGAGTATATGCACCAACTCAATATGCTCTCTCATGTAAAATACCAAAATTCTAATTTTACGCGAATCGAAAATAATCTAAATATTATCTAGGCACCCCAATATTAGAAGAAAATGGCTCTGAATATAATCCGTCAGAAAAAATATACAATGCTTTTTTCTACTCTGTTTTGGGGTATATACACCAACTCAATATGCTCTCTAATGTAAAATACCGAAATTCTTAATTTACGCTAATCGAATAAATTATAAATATTATCTAGGCACCCAAATGTTAATAGCAAAATTGCTCTGAATGTAATCTGTCAGAAAAAATATACAATGTCCTTCTCTACTCTGTTTTGGAGTATATAGACCAACTCAATATGCTCTCTCATGTAAAATACCGAAATTCTAATTTTACGCAAATCGATAAAAATCTAAATATTATTTAGGCACCCCAATGTTAAAAGCAATATTGCTCTGAATATAGTCTGTCAGAAAAAATATACAATTCTTTTTTCTACTCTGTTTTGGAGTATATACACCAACTTAATATGCTCTCTCATGTAAAATATCGAAATTCTAATTTTACGCAAATCAAAATAAATATAAATATTATCTAGGCACCCCAGTGTTAAAAGAAAATGGCTCTGAATATAATCTGTCAGAAAAAATATACAATGCTTTTTTCTACTTTGTTTTGGAGTATATAAACCAACTCAATATGCTCTCTCATGCAAAATACCGAAATTCTAAATTTACGCGAATCGAGTAAAATCTAAAAATAATCTAGGCACCCCAATATTAATAGCAAAATTGCACTGAATATAATCTGTGAGAAAAAATATACAATGGTTTTTTCTACTCTGTTTTGGATTATGTACACCAACTCAATATGCTCTCTCATGTAAAATACCGAAATTCTAAATTTACGTGCAACGAAAAAAATCTAAATATTATCTAGGCACCCCAATGTTAAAAGCAAACTTTCTCTGAATATAAGCTGTCAGAAAAAATATACAGTGCTTTTTTCTACTTTGTTTTGGAGTATATACACCAACTCAATATGCTCTCCTATGTAAAATACAGAAATTCTAATTTTACATGAATCGAAAAAATCTAAATATTATCTAGCCACTTCAGTGTTAATAGCAAAATTGCTCTGAATATAATCTGTCAGAAAAAATATACAATGCCCTTTTCTACTTTGTTTTTTTTTTTGGAGTATATACAGCCTCTCCATATGCTCTCTCATGTAAAATACTGAAATTCTAATTTTACGCGAATCGAAAAAATCTAAATATCATTTAGGAACCCCAATATTAAAAGCAAAATTGCTCTCAATATAATCTGTCAGAAAAAATATACAATGCCCTTTTCTACTCAGTTTTGGGGTATATACACTAACTTAATATGCTCTCTCATGTAAAATACCAAAATTCTAATTTTACGCGAATCAAAAATAATCTAAATATTATCTAGGCATCCCAATGCTAAAAGCAAAATTGCTCTGAATATATTCTTTCAGAAAAAATATACAATGCCCTTGTCTACTCTGTTTTGGAGTATATACACCAACTCAACCTGCTATCTCATGTAAAATACCCAAATCCTAACATTACTCTAAGTATCTCATAAAGTGCACAAGACCCCCGTGATGTTGTTTTTAATAACTAGGGGATTACAGATGACATTACTCACGATGTGACTGCGGCTGTTTTCCGGTTCTGTGATAATGTTTCTAATATCCAGAGAAGGAGAGGAGAATGTTTCTGCCCATAGGCAAATCCTCTGAGTCTGGCAAGAGGTGTACACCGTGCTGTGATATTGTCACTAATGTAAACAAGAAAACAATTATATTCAATTAAATATTGCATGGTGTTAACCCCCCCTATAATTTTCCTTCTAATTTCAAGGGGGTGAGGAGGACATTTTTGTCAAAATGGCGGAGGTGTAACTACAGCTATTGCCTACTATATAATATAAAAGGATAAAATTATTATTTACATGTGATATGATTGCCAGTATCATATTACACCACATTTTCAAAATATCTGGGCCCCAGCAGCTGTGGGCATGGCAGCCAAGCGAGGGTGTCCCTATGCAACCAGGTTGGGCATTGGGGCTGCTACGGGCCCTTTGTGGTTTGTCTGGGGGCTGCTACGGGCCCTCTGGCGGTGGCTGTGGTAACAGCCACATAGCCAGAGGGTCTCTCAGCATCCAGGGAGGGCCTGGTGGCTGCTACTGACACTCTGTCAGGGGCTATGGGCACAGTCACCTAACCAGGGGTCCCTACGTAGCCAGGGTGGAGCTGGACGCTGCTATAGGCCCTTTGGCGGGAGGTGTGGGGATACCCTGCTCTTCACAGGTACACAGTTTGCACCTATTTCTACATGTGTAGATCGTTTACATAATGGGCACATATTTGTACACATGTACATATGTTACTATCACAATAAACATATATGTACATAATATGTGTACAATAAATATGTACTTTATACGTACCTAATATAAACAATATGTACTTTTTGGTGATATTATGTGATATCTACATATTATTGATTATATATCTTATTGTGATAATATGTATGTTACCACTGAAATGTTTAGAAATGTACAGAGTACACTTTATGTACCTATGCATTGTGTACACATTATAGAAATAAATAGGTACATATTTTACAGATTATGTACATTTTCTCTACATGTGTATTTTGTACACATATGTACAGCAGAGTAAATGTACAGACTATACCTATTTTATACATTTATTGTGATATGTCAATAAATGTACACATTATGAGTACATTCTGGGATATAATTTTTAGCATATTAGATAGGAATTACACCGGTGACCAAAGTGGGTTTACACCCAGGTGCACACATAGTTTATACATGTACATGTTGTGCATATTATGTACTCATGTACAGAATGTACATGTCTACATTATGTATACATAGGTGTACGCAGCATACATATGTACATACTGTGCACACATATGTACACGTGCATATATTGTACATCTGTACATAATGGGTACATGATGTACATGTGTACACATCATATCACAATAAATGTAAATATACATGTTTGCAATATGTACGTTTATATTATGTATTACATTTATTGTGATTATATATGCTGTGATATGATATCATTGTGACATTACAAATGTACATATTATACACATTATATACCTATGCATTGTGCACAGATTATAGAAATAGAAAGAAACATATTTTACAGATTATGTACATTTTATTTACTTGTGTATTGGGTACACATATGTACAGCAGAGTAAATGTACAGATTGTACCTACTTTATACATTTATTGTGATATGCCAATAAATGTACACATTATGAGTACATTCTGTGATATTACATTTAGAATATAAGATAGAAATTACTCTGGTTACCAAAGTGGGTGTAAACATATGTGTGCACATACTTTGTACATATACATACTGTGCATATTATGTACTTGTGTACAGAAGGTAAATATCTACATTATATGTATGTATGGGTACAGAGCGTACATATGTACATACTATGTACATATATCTACACCTGAATTTATTGTACATCCGTACATAATGGGTCCATGCTGTACATGTAAACACATCGTCATACCACAATAAATGGAAATGTACATAATGTGTGAAATACGTACATTTATATTATGTATTACATGTGTATTGTGATTGTATATGCTGTTCTGATATCATTGTGATATTACAAATGTACATATTGTACACATTATGGACATACCTATTGTGTACATATTATGTACACATAAATGTACATATTGTACAGATTATGTATATTTATTGTACATCTGTATGGTGCACACATATGTACATCACAGTCAACGTACATATGGTACATATTCTGTGCATTGTTTGTAATATTTCAGTAAGAGTACACATTATAAGTATATTCTGGGATACGATTTTTAGTATGTTAGATAAAAATTACTTTCAATATCAAAGTGGGTATACACTTATGTGTGTCCATTTTGTGATATTATCCATCATATCCTGAGTAGGTATTTCTCTCATTGTGAAAGCAGGTTTACACTCTCGGATTGCTCCAATATCAAGGCAAACTACAACTCGTCTGTGATGTAGTTAATAATATCCTGAGGAAAAAGGATGACCATACCCTGAATATCGCAGGAAGTGTACACCACCACTGTAGTATTGTTTCTAATGTTCAAAAACGGAAAGGATATTACTCCAAATATCTCAGAAAGCACACAATCCCCCCGTGATATTGTTTCTAATAACTAGAGAATTACAGATGACATTACCCACGACGTGACTGGGGCTGTACTCTGGTCCTGGAATATTGTTCCTAATATCCAGAGAAGGAGAGGAAAATGTTGCTGCCCATAGGGAAATACTCTTAATACGGCAAGAGGTGTACACCATGCTTTGATATGATCACTAATGTAAGCAAGAAAACAATTACATTGAATTAAGCATTGCAAGGAATGAAACTCCCCTATGATTTTAATTCTAATGTCAATGGGGGTGAGGATGACATTTTTGTCAATATGGCAGAGGTGTAACTGGAGCTATTGCCTAATATACACAAAAACAGAATAAGATTATCATTTTTATATAATATGGTTGGCAGTATCATATTACACCTGATTTGCAAAATAGCTGGGCCTCAGCAGCTGTGGGCAGAGCCCACAAGCGAGGGGACCCCTAAGCAGCCAGGGTGGGCCTGGGCGCTGCTCTGGGCTTTTTGGTGAGGTCTGTGAGCACATGGACCCAGCCAGGGGTCCCTGAGCAGCCATGGTTGGCCTGGGGGCTGCTACGGGCACTCTGGCATGGGCTGTGGGCACAGACACCTAGTCAGGGGGTCCGTAAGCAGCCAGGGTGGGCATGGGGGCTGCTACAGGCATTCGAGCAGTGTTTGTGGGCACAGCCCAATTGCCAGGGGGTCTCTAAGCAGCCAGGCTGGGCCTGGGGGCTGCTATAAGGGGGGCTTTGGTAATAGCGTGCTGTGCATCGGTACATAGTTTGCACCTATTACTACATGTGTAAATAGTTTTAATATCGGGCATATATATGTACATGCGTACATATGGTGTTATCACGATAAATTTATATTTACATAATATGTGCAAAATACATATGTACCTAATGCATACCTAATGTGTACAATATGTACTTTTTTGTAATATTAGACAATATATATTACTGTGATTATATATCTTATTGTGATTAAATATATTTTATCACTAATATTTTAAGGAATGTGCATAGTGTACACATTATATACCTATGTATTGTGTACACAATATAGAAATATATAGGTACATATTTTACAGGTTATGTACACTTCTTCTACATGTGTATTGTGTACACCTATGCACAGCAGAGTAAATGTACAGACTGTACCTATTTTATACATTTCTTGTGATATGCCAATAAATGTACACATTATGAGTACATTCTAAAATATAACTTTTACCATATTAGAAATTACTCCATTGACCAAAGTGGGTGTACACCCAGGTGTGTACATAGTTTATACGTGTACATAGTGTGCATATTAGGTACTCATGTACAAAATGTACATGTCAACATATGTATTTATGTGTACATAGTGTGAAATGTACATACTGTTCACACATATGTACATGTGCATATTTTGTACATGTGTACATAATGGGTACATGATGTGCATGTGTACACACCGTGATACCACAATAAATGTAAATGTACACGATGTGTGCAATATGTACATTTATATTATGTATTACTTGTGTATTGTGATTTTATATGCTGTTTTGATTATATGATATCATTGTAATATTACAATAAATGTACCTATTGCACACATTTCATACATACCTATTGTGTACACATTATGTACCTGTAATTGCACATATTGTACAGATTATGTACATTTTTGGTACATCTGTATTGTGTACACATATGTACATAACACTATGTACATATGGTATGTATTCTGCACATTGATTGTAACATCTCAATAAGTGTACACATTATGAGTATATTGTGATATATGATTTTTAGTATATTAGATAAAAATTTCTTTCTATATCAAAGTGGGTATACACCCATGTGTGTCCATTTTTTGATATTATCCATCATATTTTAAGTAGGTATTACTCTCATTTTGAAAGCAAGTGCTCACTCTGTGATTGTTCCAATATCACAGGCAAAGTACAAGGCTTCTTTAATGTACTACCTAATATCCTGGGGACAAAAGATTATTATACCCTGAATATCGCAGGAAGTGTACACCACCACTGTAGTATCGTGTCTAATATCCAAAAACGGAAAAGATATTACTCCAAGTATCTGATAAAGCACACAAGACCCCCGTGATATTTTTTCTAATAACTAAGGGATTACAGATGACATTACTCACGATATGACTCGGGCTGTCTGCCGGTCCTGTGATATTGTTCCTAATATCCAGAGAACAAGAGAATAATGTTGCTGCCCATAGGCAAATCCTCTGAATACGGCAAGAGGAGTACACTGTGCTCTGATATGGTCACTAATGTAAACAAGAAAACAATTATATTGAATTTAACATTGCAAGGGGTGAAACCCCCTTATGATTTCAATTCTAATGTCCAGGGGTGTGAGGATGACATTTTTGTCAATATGGCAGAGGTGTAACTAGAACTATTGCCTAGTATATAAAAAACCAGAATAACATCATTTCCATATGATATGGTCGCCAGCATCATATTACACCACATTTTCAAAATAGCCGGGCACAGCGCCCTAGCCAGGGGGTCCCTAAGCAGCCAGCGTCAGCCTGGGAGCTGTTACGGGCCCTCTGGCGGGGAATGTGGTTACAGCTCCCTAGCCAGGGGGTCTTTAAGCAGCCAGGGTGGGCCTTGGGGCTGCTACGAGGGGGGCTGTGGTAATAGCCTGTTCTGCACAGGTACATAGTTTTAATAATAAACACATATTTGTATAAGTGTACACATGGTGTTATGATAAATATATATGTACATATGTGCACAATACATATAGACCTAATGCGTACCTACTGTGTACAATATGTACTTTTTTGTGATATTACATGATATATATATATTACTGTGATTATATGCGTTATTTTGATTATATCTATTTTATCACTGATATTTTAAGGAATGTGCATAGTGTACACATTATGTACCTATACATTGTTTACACATTATAGAAATATGTAGGTACATATTTTACAGAGTATGTACATTTTTTGTACATGTGCATTGTGTACACATATGTACAGCAGGGTAAATGTACAGATTGTACCTATTTTATACATTTATTGCAATATGCCAATAAATGTACACACTATTACTACATTCTGAATTATAATATTTTGTATATTAGATAGAAATTTCTCCGGTTACCAAAGTGGTTGTACACCCAGGTGTGTACATAGTTTATATGTGTACATATTGTGCATAGAATGTACTCGGGTACAGAAGGTACATATCTACATTATGTGTACACATGTGTAGTGTACATATGTACATACTGTACCCACATATGTACACTTGCATATATTGTGCATCTGTACATAATGGGTACATGATGTACATGTTTACATATCATATCACAATAAATGTAAATGTACATCATGTTTGCAATATGTACATTTATATTGATATTACATATTACGTGTGTATTGTGATTTTATATGCAGTTGTGATAACATTGTGATATTACAATAAATGTACATATTGTACACATGTGCAGACCTATTGTGTGCACATTTTGTACATATATTCGTACAAATGATACAGTTTATGTACATTTATTGTACATCTGTATTGTGTACATGTATGTACATCACAGTCAATGTACATATGTTACATATTCTGTACATTGAGTGTAATATCCCAAGAAGTCTACACACTATGAGTTTTTTCTGGGTTATGACTTTTAGTATATTAGATAAAAATGACTTCCAATATTACAGTGGGTATATACCCATGTGTGTCCATTTTGTGATATTATCCATCATATCCTAAGTAGGTATTTCTCTCACAATGAAAGAAGGTGTACACTCTGTGATTGTTCCAATATTATAGGCAAAGTGCAACGCTTCTGTGATATAATTCCTAATATCCCAGGGACAGAGGATGAGTATACTCTTAATATCGCAGGAAATGTACACCACCACTGTAGTATTGTTTCTAATATCCAGAAACTAAAAGGATATTACTCCAAAGATCTCCAAAAGCACACAAGACCCCCGTTACATTGTTCTTAATAACTAGGGGATTACAGATGACATTGCTCACGATGTGACTGGCGCTGTAAGCCGGTCCTGTGATATTATTCCTAATATCCAGATAAGGAGAGAAAAATGTTGCTGCCCATAGAGAAATATTCTGAATACTGCAAGAGATGTACACCGTGCTCTGATATGGTCACTAATGTAAACAAGAAAACAATTATATTGAATTAAACATTGCAAGGGGTGAAACCCTCCTATGCTTTCAATTCTAATGTCAATGGGGTGAGGATGACATTTTTGTCAATATGCCAAATGTGTAACTAGAACTATTGCCTAATACGTAAAGAACCACAATAACATTATCATTTCTGTGTGATATGGTTGCCAGTATCATATTACACCACATTTTCAAAATAGCCGGGCCCCAGCAGCTGTAGGCACAGTGCCCTAGGCAGGGGGTCCCTAAGCAGCCAGCGTGGGCCTGGTAGCTGTTATGGGCCCTCTGGTGGGGGCTGTGGGTACAGCCCCCTAGCCAGGGGGTCTTTAAGCAGCCAGGGTGGACATTGAGGCTGCTACGAGCAGAACTGTAGTAATAGCCTGCTGTGCATAGGTATGTAGTTTGCACCTATTTCTGCATGTGTACATTGTTTAAATTGTAGGCACATATTTGTATACGTGTACATACGGTGTTATCATGATACATATATATTTTCATAATATGTGCACTATACATTTGTACCTAATACATACCTAATGTGTACAATATGTACTTTTTGGTGATATTACACGACATATATATATTAGTGTGATTATATATCTTACTGTGATTATATATATTTTATCACTGATATTTTAAGGAATGTGCATAGTGTACACATTATGTACCTATGCATTGTGTACACATTATAGAAATATATAGGTCCATATTTTACAGATTATGTACATTTTTTGTACATGTGCATTGTGTACACCTATGTACAGCAGTGTACATGTACAGATTGTGCCTATTTAATACATTTATCACAATACGACAATAAATGTACACACTATGACTACATTCTTGGATTTTATATTTAGTATATTAGATAGAAATCTCTCCGGTTACCAAAGTGGGTATACACCTATATGTGTACCTAGTATATACGTGTACATATTGTACATACTGTGTACTCCTGTACAGAAGGTACATATCTACATTATATGAACATATGCGTAGTATACATATGTACATACCGTCACACTTATGTACACGTGTATATACCACAAATCTGCACATGTGCATGATGTACATGTGTACATATCGTAATATCACAATACATGTAAATGTATATAATGTGTGCAATATGTACATTTATATTGATATTATGTATTATGTGTATTGTGATTATATATGCTGTTGTGATTATATGAAATCATTGTAATATTACAATATATTTACATATTGTACACATTATGTACATACCTACTGTGTACACATTATGTACATATAAATGTACATATTGTACAGATTATGTACATTTTTTGTACATCTGTATTGTGTACACATATGTACATCACAGTCAATGTACATATGGTACATATTTTGTATGTTGATTGTAATATCCCAATAAGTGTACACATTATGAGTATATTCTGGCATATGATTCATAGTATATAAGAAAAAAGTTACTTCCAATATCAATGTGGGTATACTCGCATGTGTGTCCATTTTGCTGTACCTTCTATTAATCTTTGCCATTGAACATGATAGTGAGAGCTGGTTCTTTTCTCTAACAAGGTTTTCTGTTAATATAACTCAATTCTACTACCTTGTGGCCTCTGTATCTTCCATTGTAAATTGTAATTACCTATAAAAGAGAATATTTTGACATCATGTATCTACCTCTTGGATCCATAAGCCAGAGGCCTAAAATAAAAAAGACATTCACCCCACAAATGGTTATATAGTGGTTGACAACCCCACTTTCTTCCAGGTAAATAATATCCTCTCTTTAACAGTAGCTACTTACAAGATTTGTGCATAAAGAATGTGAATTTTTTGGGAGGACTCAAGATGGCGCTGTGAGAACAACCCAGGATTGGAGCTCGCGTTGAATCCGCAAACGGTGAGTCTGAGCTGCATTTACAGACTGATCTTTGTTGCCCACAGAACGGGGAAACTCCCAAGTATAAAAAAGACATGGGATGCCAGGCAGTAGGTCTGCCTGGCGAAGCCGGCAGCCGTGTCGGCGGCGGCCAGCCCTACACAGCAATCTCCACAGGGCGCGCTTCTCCGGGTGCCTTGTTGAACCAGCAACCTGAGACTTGAGAGGGCTGGACTTGAGACTGAATGAGACTTGGACAGTAGCCCAGCCCAGGGGATTGTAGGGACAGATCGTTTGGGATACCCAGTGGGACGAACAAAACCGCGATTTCAAACTATCCCGAGCAGACGGCCCGAGACGCTCTGTGGGGGAGGGGTGTCCACCACTACCGAGGCAACCCGCCCCAACTGAGATACACGCCCACTGCTGACACAGCCAGCCGTTGCCAAGGCAACCCGCCCCAACTGAGATACACGCACACTGCTGACGCAGCCAGCCGTTGCCGAGGCAACCCGTCCCTACTGCGATACACGCCCACTGCTGACGCAGCCTGCTGTTGCTGAGGCAACACGCTACAATGAAGAGACTCCACCGCAGGGCGTGGCGGAGACCACAGCAGAGCCTGCAGGAACAGGGTGAATCACACAACAGCAGGGCGGAGCCTCGGCAGCCAAACAGTGGCTAGTCTGCCTTCTAGCTGGGCAGGACACCTCATCAAACATCCAAAAATAAAGCCCAAACCCCTCAACACAGAGCATTTGAGGAAAAAAAAAAGGGTTTTTTAATGAGCTCTGTTGCAGCAGAATCAAACATAGCAGCCTAACAGCCCGGAAGGAACAACAGAGCGCACAGCTCAGCAATTAAACCCCTATAAAGTACAAACTGTCTCCTCAAGCAGCTCCCTGACCCCTCTATATCCAAAAGACTGACATTAGGCAGGCATCATCCTGGGACAAAGACAGCAGAAAAAGAAACTGGTAGCATCCCTTGCTGTGCCACAGCTGCTAGAGGTGCACCCCAGACAAGCAGGGTCTGGAGCGGACCTCAGCAGTCATACAGCGAAGGGGCTAGACTGGTAGAAGGAAAATCAAGCAACAGAAATACTTCATCATCAACATTCTGGGTGTCCACTCAGAGACCCAATCGAAAAGTCAGCAACTACGCAGACGACCAGCGGACAAATCCACAAAGATGGAAAGAAACCAGCGCAAAAAGGAAAAAAACACCCGAAACCAGAACACCTCGCCTCCTAGAAAGGACCAAAACTCCTCACCAGCAAGGGAACAAAGCTGGATGGAGAATGACTGTGACGAAATGACGGAATTAGACTTCAGAAGGTGGATAATGAGAAACTTTTGTGAGCTAAAAAATCATGTATTAAATCAATGCAAAAAAACTAAGAACTTGAAAAAAGATTTGAAAAAAGATTCGAGGAAATGATAACAAGAATGGATAACTTAGAGAGGAATATGAATGAATTAAAGGAGCTGAAAAACACAATACAAGAACGTCATGAAGCAAACACAAGTTTCAATAGCCGAATTGACCAAGCAGAAGAAAGAATATCTGAAGTCGAAGACCAACTCAATGAAATAAAACGAGAAACCAAGATCAGAGAAAAAAGCGCAAAAAGGAATGAACAAAGTCTCCAAGAAATGTGGGACTATGTGAAAAGACCTAACCTACGTTTGATAGGTGTACCAGAAGGGGACGAAGAGAATGAATCCAAGCTGGAAAATACTCTTCAGGACATCATCCAGGAAAATATCCCCCACCTAGCAAGACAGGCCAACACTCAATTGCAGGAAATACAGAGAACACCACAAAGATATTCCGCAAGAAGAGCAACCCCAAGGCACATAATCGTCAGATTCAACAGGGTTGAAATAAAGGAGAGAATACTAAGGGCAGCCAGAGAGAAAGGTCGGGTCACCCACAAAGGGAAGCCCATCAGACTCACAGCAAATCTCTCGGCAGAAACACTACAAGCCAGAAGAGAGTGGGGGCCAATATTCAACATTCTTAAAGAAAACAACTTTCAACCCAGAATTTCATATCCAGCCAAACTGAGCTTCAGAAGTGAAGGAAAAATAAAATCCTTTGCGAACAAGCAAGTACTCAGAGATTTTGTCACCACCAGGCCTGCTTTACAAGAGCTCCTAAAAGAGGCACTACACATAGAAAGGATCAACCAGTACCAGCCATTCCAAAATCACACTGAATGCTAAAGAGCTTCAACATAATGAAGAATCTACAACAACTAACAGGCAAAACAGCCACTTAGCATCAAAATGGCAGTATCAAATTCACACATAACAATATTAACCCTAAACGTAAATGGACTAAATGCACCAATCAAAAGACACAGACTGGCAAATTGGATAAAAATCCAAAACCCATCAGTGTGCTGTATCCAGGAAACCCATCTCACATGCAAGGATACACAAAGGCTCAAAATAAAGGGATGGAGGAAGATTTACCAAGCTAATGGAAAGCAAAAAAAAGCAGGAGTTGCAATTCTCATCTCTGATAAAATAGACTTTAAAGCAACAAAGATCAAAAGAGACAAAGAAGGCCATTACATAATGGTAAAAGGATCAATACAACAAGAAGTGCTAACGATCCTAAACATATATGGACCCAATACAGGAGCACCCAGATACATAAGGCAAGTTCTTAATGACTTACAAAGAGACTTAGACTCCCACACAATAATAGTGGGAGACTTTAACACTCCACTGTCAATACTAGACAGATCAACCAGACAGAAAATCAACAAGGATATCCAGGGCTTGAACTCTGACCTGGAGCAAGCAAACCTGATAGACATTTACAGAACTCTCCACCCCAAATCCACAGAATATACATTCTTTTCAGCACCACATCACACCTACTCTAAAATTGACCACAAAATTGGAAGTAAAGCACTGCTCAACAAATGCAAAACAACTGAAATCATAACAAACAGCCTCTCAGACCATAGTGCAATCAAGTTAGAACTCAGAATTCAGAAACAGACCCAGAACCGCACAGCTTCATGGAAACTGAACAACTGGCTCTTGAATGTTGACTGGGTAAACAACGAAATGAAGGCAGAAATAAAGAAGTTCTTCAAAACCAATGAGAACGAAGACAAAACGTGCCAGAACCTCTGGGACACATTTAAAGCAGTCTCTAGAGGAAAGTATATAGCAATAAGTGCCCATATGAGGAGAATGGAGAGATCCAAAATTGACACCCTATCGTCAAAATTGAAAGAGCTAGAGGAGCAAGATGAAAAAAACTCAAAACCCAGCAGAAGACAAGAAATAACTAAGATCAGAGCTGAACTGAAGGAGATTGAGACACGAAAAACCCTTCAAAAAATCAATAAATCCAAGAGCTGGTTTTTTGAGAAGATCAACAAAATAGACAGACCACTAGCCAGATTGATTAAAAAGAAAAGAGAGAACAACCAAATAGATGCAATAAAAAATGATAAAGGGGAAATCACCACAGATTCCACAGAAATTCAAACCATCATCAGAGAATATTACAAACAACTATATGCGCATAAACTAGTAAACCTGGAAGAAATAAATAAATTCCTGGACTCCTGTGTCCTCCCAAGCCTAAACCAGGAGGAAGCTGAAACTATGAATAGACCAATAACAAGGTCTGAAGTTGAGGCAGCAACTAAGAGCCTACCACACAAAAAAAGCCCAGGTCCAGACGGGTTCACAGCCGAATTCTACCAGACACACAAGGAGGAGCTGGTACCATTCCTTCTAAAACTATTTCAAACAATCCAAAAAGAGGGAATCCTTCCCAAATCATTTTATGAGACCAACATCATCCGGATACCAAAACCCAGCAGAGACCCAACGAGAAAAGAAAACTTCAGGCCAATATCCATGATGAACATAGATGCAAAAATCTTCAATAAAATATTGGCAAGCCGATTGCAACAGCAAATCAAAAAACTTATTCATCATGATCAAGTAGGATTCATCCCGGGGATGCAAGGCTGGTTCAACATACGCAAGTCTATCAACGTAATTCACCACATAAACAGAACCAAAAACAAAAACCACATGATTATCTCAATTGACGCAGAGAAGGCATTTGACAAAATTCAACAGCCCTTTATGCTAAAAACCCTCAATAAACTCGGTATCGATGGAACGTATCTCAAAGTAATAAAAGCTATTTATGACAAACCAACAGCCAATATCATACTGAATGGGCAAAAACTGGAAGCATTCCCTTTAAAATCTGGCACTAGACAAGATGCCCTCTCTCATCACTCCTATTCAATATAGTACTGGAAGTTCTAGCCAGAGCAATCAGGCAAGAAAAAGAAATAAAGGGTATTCAAATAGGAAAGGTGGAAGCCAAATTGTCTCTATTTGCAGACGACATGATAGTATACCTAGAAGACCCCATCGCCTCTGCCGAAAAACTCCTGAAACTGATAAGCAACTTCAGCAAAGTCTCAGGATATAAAATCAATGTGCAAAATTCACAAGCATTCGTCTACACCAATAACAGACTTAAAGAAAGCCAAATTAAGAGCGAACTGCCATTCGCAATTGCTACAAAAAGAATAAAATACCTTGGAATACAACTCACAAGGAACGTAAGAGACCTTTTCAAGGAGAACTACAAACCACTGCTCAACGAAATCAGAGAGGACACAAACAGATGGAGAAACATTCAATGTTCATGGTTAGGAAGAATTAATATCGTGAAAATGGCTATACTGCCCAAAGTAATTTACAGAATCAACTCTATCCCCATCAAGCTACCATTGACTTTCTTCACAGAACTGGAAAAAACCACCATGAACTTTATATGGAACCAAAAGAGGGCCCGCATAGCCAAGTCAATTCTAAGCAAAAAGAACACAGCTGGGGGCATCATACTACCGGATTTCAAACTATACTACAAGGCTACAGTAATCAAAACAGCATGGTACTGGTACCAAAACAGAGATATAGACCAATGGAACAAAACAGAGGCACCGGAGGCAACACAACATTCATACAACTATACAATCTTTGATAAACCTGACAAAAACAAGCAATGGGGAAAGGATTCCCTGTTTAACAAATGGTGTTGGGAAAACTGGCTAGCCATGTGCAGAAAGCAGAAACTGGACCCCTTCCTGACACCTTACACTAAAATTAACTCCAGATGGATTAAAGACTTAAACATAAGACCTGGCACCATAAAAACCCTAGAAGGAAATCTAGGCAAAACCATCCAGGACACAGGAGTAGGCAAGGACTTCATGAACAAAACACCAAAAGCATTGGCAACAAAAGCCAAAATAGACAAATGGGACCTAATCAAACTCCATAGCTTCTTCACGGCAAAAGAAACAGTCACTAGAGTGGATCGGCAACCAACAGAATGGGAAAAAATTTTCGCAATCTACCCATCTGACAAAGGGCTGATATCCAGAATTTACAAAGAACTCAAACAGATTTATAGGAAAAAAACAAACAAGCCAATTCAAAAGTGGGCAAAGGATATGAACAGACACTTTACAAAAGAAGACATATATGAGGTCAACAATCATATGAAAAAATGCTCATCGTCACTGGTCATCAGAGAGTTGCAAATCAAAACCACATTGAGATACCATCTCACGCCCGTTAGAATGGCGATCATTAAAAAATCTGGAGACAACAGATGCTGGAGAGGATGTGGAGAAAAAGGAACACTTCTACACTGTTTGTGGGAGTGTAAATTAGTTCAACCATTGTGGAAGACAGTGTGGCGATTCCTCAAGGCCTTAGAAATAGAAATTCCATTTGACCCAGCAATCCCATTACTGGGTATATATCCAAAGGACTATAAATCACTCTACTATAAGGACACATGTACACGAATGTTCATTGCAGCACTGTTTACAATAGCAAAGACCTGGAATCAACCCAAATGCCCATTGATAATAGACTGGATTGGAAAAATGTGGCACATATACACCATGGAATATTATGCAGCAATCAGAAATGATGAGTTCGTGTCATTTGTAGGGACATGGATGAATCTGGAGAACATCATCCTCAGCAAACTGACACAAGAACAGAAAATGAAACACCGCATATTCTCACTCATAGGTGGGTGATGAAAAATGAGAACACATGGACACAGAAAGGGGACTACTAAACACTGGGGTCTATTGGGGGGAAAAGGGGAGGGCCAGTGGGAGGGGAAAATGGGGAGGGATAGCCTGGGGAGAAATGCCAAATGTGGGTGAAGGGGAGAAGAAAAGCAAAGCACACTGCCATGTGTGTACCTACGCAACTGTCTTGCATGCTCTGCTCATGTACCCCAAAACCTAAAATCCAATAAAAATTTAAAAAATAAAAATAAAAAAAATAAAATAAATAAATAAAAGCAAAATTTCTTTGAAAATAATTTATTACAAAAAATATACAATGCTTCTTTCTACTTTTTTTTGAAGTATATAGACCATCTCAATATTCTCTCTCATGTAAAATACCGAAATTTTAACTTTACATGGTTACAAAAATATATAAATATTGTCTATGTACCCCAATGTTAAAAGAAAAATTGCTCTGAATTTAATCTGTCAGAAAAAATATACAATGCCCTTTCTACCCTCTTTTGGAGTATATACACCATCTCAATATTCTCTCATGTAAAATACTGAAATTCTAACTTTATGTGGTTACAAAAATATAGAAATATTGTCTATGTATTCCAATGTTAAAAGTAAAATTGCTCTGAAGATAATCTGTTAGAAGAAATATATAATGTCCTTTTCTACTCGTTTTTTGAGTATATACACCATCTCAATATTCTCTCTCTTGTAAAATATTGAAATAATAATTTTACACTGTCACAAAAATATATAAATATTATCTATGTACCCCAATGTTAGAAGCAAAATTGCTCTGAAGATAATCTGTTAAAAAAATATACAGTGCTCTTTTCTCCTCTCTTATGGAGTATATACACCATCTCAATGGTCTCTGTCATGTAAAATACCGAAATTCTAATTTTACATGGTTACAAAAAAATATAAATATTGTCTATGTACCCCAATGTTAAAAGCTAAATTGCTCTGAAGATAATCTGTTAGAAAAAATATGCAATGTTCTTTTCTATTCTTTTTTGGAGTATATACACCATCTCAATATTCTCTCTCATGTAAAATACCAAAATTCTAAATTTACGTGATTAGAAAAAAATATAAATATTATCTATGTACCCCAATGTTAAAAGCAAGATTGCTCTGAAGATAATCTGTTAGAAAAAATATACAATGTTCTTTTCTACTCTCTTTTGGAGTATATACATAATCTCAATATTCCCTCTCATGTAAAATACCAAAATTCTAAATTTACGTGAATAGAACTAAATATAAATATTCTCTTTGTACTCCAATGTTAAAAGCAAAATTGCTCTGAATATACTCTATTAAAAAAATATACAGTGTTCTTTTCTACTCTTTTTTGGAGTATATACACCATCTCAATATTCTCTCTCATGTAAAATACCGAAATTCTAATTTTACGCGAATAGAAAAAAATATAAATATTATCTATGTACCTCAATGTTAAAAGCAACATTGCTCTGAAGATAATCTGTTAGAAAAAATATACAATGCCCTTTTCTACTTTCTTTTGGATTATATACACCATCTCAATATTCTCTCTCATGTAAAATACCATAATTCTAACTTTACACAGTTACAAAAATATATAAATATTATCTATGTACTCCAATATTAAAAGCAAAATTGCTCTTAAGATAATCTGTGGAGAACGATCCAAGATGGCCAATTGCTAACATCTCGAGATTGCAGCTCTCAGGGAAGGCGCAGAGAACTAGAGGATGCCACACTTTCAGACAAATTCTGGTCTCTCACGGAGCAGAAGATCCCCCAGTGGAGGAAACACACGGGTGGCCAGCGCGACTCTCTTGGCTGGTGCAGCGGTTCTGCTGGCACCTCAGCATGGCAGCTCTTGGAGCAGAGTAAACAGGTTTGGAGTACCCGCACGGGCCCCCAGCACGACACCAGAGCTCGGCGCAGTGGCTGTGATGACACCTCGGCGCGGCAGCGCTTGACACAGAGTAAACGGGACCGGTTCCCCTTCTGACCGAGGTTTGTAGTCCTGGGAAGGCAGAGTCGCCTACTACAGACACAAGAAGGAAGCCAGACAGGAGAATCCTGGGCAGAAAAGCACCATTAGTTTTAACGCCGCTGCTCTGGCCCTGGGAACTAACAACCTGGATGTCCACCCAAGAGACCTAATCTGAAAGTTGGTAATTTCAAAGACGACAGGAGGATAAATTTACAATGACGGGAAGAAACCAGCGTAAAAAAGCTGAGAATACTCAAAGTCAGAACGCCTCTCCCTCTAAAGATGATCACAGTTCCACATCGACAATGGAACAAGGCTTGATGGAGAACGAGTGCCTCCTGATGACAGAATCACTCTTCAAGGAATGGATAATAACAAACTTCAGTGAGTTAAAAGAACATGTTGCAGCCCAACGTAAAGAAACTAGGAACTTTGAAAAAAGGTTCGATGAAATCCTATTGAGAATAGACAACTTAGAGAGGAGT
This sequence comes from Callithrix jacchus, assembly GCF_049354715.1. Taxonomy (NCBI): domain Eukaryota; kingdom Metazoa; phylum Chordata; class Mammalia; order Primates; family Cebidae; genus Callithrix; species Callithrix jacchus. The sequence goes on along the minus strand of NC_133520.1, from coordinate 19,197,334 downwards.
ATGAGTGAATTAATGGAACTGAAGAATACAATCCAGGAACTCCGAGAAGTATGCACAGGTTTAAACACTCGAATTGTTCAAGCAGAAGAAGGGATATCAGAGGTCAAAGTCCAACTTAATGAAATAAAACGTGAAGAAAAGATTAGAGATAAAAGGATAAAAAGGAATGAGCAAAGTCTCCAAGAAATGTAGGACTATGTGAAAAGACCAAATTTACGTTTGATAGGTGTACCTGAATGCGACGGAGAGAATGAATCCAAGCTGGAAAATACCCTTCAGGATATTATTCAGGAAGATTGTCCTAAACTAGCAAAGCAGGTCAACATTCAACCCCAGGTAATACAGAGAACACCACAAAGATATTCCTCAAGAAGAGCAACACCAAGGCACATAATCATTAAATTCACCAGGGTTGAAATGAAGGAGAAAATACTAAGGGCAGCCAGAGAGAAAGGTCAGGTTACCTACAAAGGCAAGCCTATCATACTTACAGCAGATCTCTCAGCAGAAACTCTACAAGCCAGAAGAGACTGGGGGCCAATATTCAACATCCTCAAAGAACAGAACCTTCAGCCCAGAATTTCATATCCAGCCAAACTAAGCTTCACAACTGAAGGAAAAATAAAATCTTTTATGAACAAGCAAGAACTCAGAGATTTTATTACCACCAGGCCTGCTTTACAAGAGCTTCTCAAAGAAGCATTACACACAGAAAGAAACAACCAGTATTAGCCTTTCTAAAAATATACCAAAAAGTAAAGAGCACCAACATAAAGAAGAATTTACACCAACACATGGATAAAACAGCCAGTCAACATCAAATGGCAGTAACCCTAAATTTAAATTGACTAAATCCCCCAATCAAAAGACACAGCCAAAACTCAATGGCATGTTACATCCAGACCTGTTTCACATGCAAGGATACACAAAGACTCAAAACAAAGGGATGGAGAAAGATTTACAAACCAAATGGAGAGCAAAAATAAATAACAAATAAATAAAAAGCAGGAGTTGCAATTCTCGTATCGGATAAAATAGATTTTAAAGCAACAAAGATATAGTGATAAAAGGATCAATGCAAAAATAAGAGCTAACGATCCTAACACCCAGATACGAGACTTAGAGTCAATGAGACAGAAAATTAATAAGGATATCAAGGACTTGAACTCAGATCCGAAACAAGTAAACTTAATAAATATTTATAGAACTCTCCACTTCAAATACACAAAATATACATTCTTGTCAATACCACATCACACCTACCCATAAGTTTAAATGAAACATTGATTGCCCATTATTAATACCCAATTTTTTTCAAAATAAAGCAATATTTCCATTTACTCTCCGTCTTTTTCTTCCTCTTTCTTTCTCTCCTTTACTTATTTTTTTTCTTTCCTTCTCTCAAAAAAAAAAAGAAATCAACTTGTAAACCTCTAGATCCAGGTCGGCAATGTCTCTCTCATTGCTTGATTTCCTTCCTTCCCTTCCCTCCCTCCCTCCCTCCCCGCTTCCTCCCTTTTTTCCTTTCTTCCTTCCTTCATCCCCTCCTTCCTCCCTACCGTCCTTCTTCCCTCCCTTCCTGCCTTCGTCCCCCTCCAAAAAAAAAAAAGATAATCTGTTAGAAAAAATATACAATGCTATTTTCTACTTTCTTTTGGAGTATATACACCATCTCAATATTTTCCCCCATTTAAAATACCAAAATTCTAACCTTACGCGGTTACAAAAAAATATAAATATTATCTATGTACCCCAATGTTAAAAGCAAAATTGCTCTGAAGATAATCTGTTGCAAAAAATATACAATGCCTCTTTTTACTCTCTTTTGGAGTATATACAGCATCTCAATATTCTCTCCCATTTAAAATACCAAAATAATTTTACGAATTACAAAAATATATAAATATTATCTATGTACCCCAATGTTAAAAGCAAAATTGCTCTGAAGATAGTCTGTTAGGAAAAATATACAATGCTTTTTTTTACTCTATTTTGGAGTATATACACCATCTCAATATTCTCTGTCATGTAAAATACGGAAATTCTAACTTTACGCGGTTACAAAAAAAATAAATATTATCTATGCATTTCAATGTTAAAAGCAACATTGCTCTGAGGATAATCTGTTAGAAAAAATATACAATGCCCTTTTCTACTGTCTTTTGGATTATATACACCATCTCAATATTCTCTCTCATGTAAAATACCATAATTCTAAATTTACGCGGTTACAAAAAAGTATAAATATTATCTATGTACTCCAATGTTAAAAAGAAAAATTGCTCCTAAGATAATCTGTTAGAAAAAAATACAATGCTATTTTCTACTTTCTTTTGGAGTATATACACCATCTCAATATTCTCTCTCATTTAAAATACCGAAATTCTAACCTTACGCAGTTACAAAAAAATATAAATGTTATCTATGTACCCCAATGTTACAAGCAAAGTAGCTCTGAAGATAGTCTGTGAGAAAAAATATGCAATGCCCTTTTCCACTCTCTTTTAAAGTACATACACCATTTCAATATTCTCTCTCATGTAAAATACCAAAATTTTAAATTTACGTGGTTACAAAAAAATGTAAATATTATCTATGTACCCCAATATTAAAAGCAAAATTGCTCTGAAAATAATCTGTTAGAAAAAATATACAATGCTATTTTATACTCTCTTTTGGAGTATATACACCGTCTCAATATTCTCTCTCATGTAAAATACCAAAATTCTAATTTTACGTGGTTACAAAAAAATATAAATATTATCTATGTACCTTAATGTTAAAAGCAAAATTGCTCTAAAGATACTCAGTTGCAAAAAATATACAATGCCTCTTTCTACTTTGTTTTGGAGTATATACAGCATCTCAATATTTTCTCTCATGTAAAACACCGAAATTCTAACTTTACGCGATTACAAAAAGATATAAATATTATCTATGTACCCCAATATTAAAAGCAAAATTGCTCTAAAGATAATCTGTTACAAAAAATATACAATGCCTCTTTCTACTTTGTTTTGGAGTATATACAGCATCTCAATATTTTCTCTCATGTAAAATACCGAAATTCTAACTTTACCTGGTTACAAAAATATATAAATATTGTCTATGTACCCCAATGTTAAAAGCAAAATTGCTCTGAATTTAATCTGTTAGAAAAAATATACAATGTCCTTTTCTACTCTCTTTTGGAGTATATACGTTATGTCAATATTCTCTCTCATGTAAAATACCAAAATTCTAAATTTTCACAATTACGAAAATATATAAATATTGTCTATGTACCCCAATGTTAAAAGTAAAATTTATCTGAAGATAATCTGTTATAAAAAATATACAATGCCCCTTTCTACTCTCTTTTTGAGTATATACACCATCTCAATATTCTCTCTCATGTAAAATACCGAAATAATGATTTTATGAGTTACAAAAAAATATAAATATTATCTATGTACCCCGATGTTAGAAGTAAATTGCTCTGAAGATAATCTGTTAAACATATATATACAATGCTCTTTTCTACTCTCTTTTTGAGTATATACACCATCTCAATATTCTCTTTCATGTAAAATACCGAAATTCTAAATTTACGCGGTTACAAAAAATATAAATATTATCTATGTATCCCAATGTTAAAAGCAAAATTGCTCTGAAGATAATCTGTTAGAAAAAATATACAATGCTTTTTTCTACTCTTTTTTGGAGTATATATACCATCTCAATATTCTCTCTCATGCAAAATACCGAAATTCTAACTTTATGCGGTTACAAAAAAATATAAATATTGTCTATGTACCCCAATGTCAAAAGCAAAATTGCTCTGAAGATAATCTGTTAGAAAAAATATGCAATGCCTTTTCTATTCTTTTTTGGAGTATATATACCATCTCAATATTCTCTCTCATGTAAAATACCGAAATTCTAACTTTACGCGATTAGAAAAAAAGATAAATATTATCTATGTACTCCAATGTTAAAAGCAAAATTGCTCTGAAGGTAGTCTGTTAGAAAAAATATACAATGTTCTTTTCTTCTCTCTTTTGAAGTATATACATAATCTCAATATTCTCTCTCATGTAAAATACCGAAATTATAACTTTACGTGGTTACAAAAAATATAAATATTATCTATGTACCCCAATGTTAAAAGAAAAATTGCTCTGAAGATAATCTGTTAGAAAAAATATGCAATGCTTTCTTCTACTCTATTTTGGAGTATATACAACATCTCAATATTCTCTCTCATATAAAATACAGAAATTCTAACTTTACACGTTTACAAAAAAAATAAATATTATCTATGACCCCAATGTTAAAAGCAAAATTGCTCTGAAGGTAATCTGTTAGAAAAAATATACAATGCCCTTTTTTTCTCTTTTTTGGAGTTTATACACCATCTCATGATTCTCTCTCTTGTCAAATACCAAAATTCTAAATTTACGCAATTACGAAAATATATAAATATTGTCTATGTACCCCAATGTTAAAAGTAAAATTGCTATGAGGATCATCTGTTAGAAAAAATATACAATGCCTTTTTCTATTCTCTTTTTGAGTATACACACCATCTCAATATTCTCTCTTATGTAAAATACCAAAATAATAATTTTACGTGGTTACAAAAAAATATAAATATTATCTATGTACCCCAATGTTAGAAGCAAAATTGCTCTGAATATAATCTGTTAAAAAAATATACAATGCTCTTTTCTACTCTCTTTTGGGGTATATACACCATCTCAATATTCTCTGTCATGTAAAATACAAAAACTCTAACTTTACACGGTTACAAAAAAATATAAATATTATCTATGCCCTTCAATGTTTTAAGCAAAATTGCTCTGAATGTAATCTGTTACCAAATATATACAATGCCCTTTTCTACTTTCTTTTGAAGTATATACACCATCTCAATATTCTTGCTCATGTAAAATACCGTAATTCTAACGTTATGTGGTTACAAAATAATATAAATATTATCTATGTACCCCAATGTTAAAAGCAAAATTGGAAGCTCTCGGTTAATCCGCAGAGAGGTGAGTCAAAGCTGCATTTTCAGACTGATCTTTGTTGCCCACAGAACGGGGAAATTCCCAAGTATACAGGAGACGTGAGACACCAGGCAGAGGCTCTGCCTGGAGAAGCTGGCAGCCGGGGTGGCGGCGGCCGGCCCTACCCAGCGATCCCCACAGGGCGCGCTTGTCTGGGTGCCCTGTTGAAATGGCATCCTGAGACTTGAGAGGGCTGAACTCAAGACTGAAAGGGACTTGGGCAGTGGGCCAGCCCAGGGGATTGCAGGGACACAGCATGTGGTATAGCGCAGTGTACAGACAAAACGGCGATACCAAACGCTCACCATGGAGACCATCCCTGAGGTGCTCTGTGGGGGAGGGGCGTCCACCATTACTGAGGCAACCCGGCCCGACTGAGACACACGCCCACTGCTGACGCAGCCTGCAGTTGCCAAGGCAACCCGCTCCTACTGAGATACACGCCCACTGCTGACACAGCCTGCCATTGCCGAGGCAACCCACTACAACAGAAAGACTCCACTGCAGGGCGTAGCTCGTGGTGGAGAACGCAGCAAAACAGCAAGAGCCTGCAGCAACAGGACGACCCTCACAACAGCAGGGTGGAGCCTCGGCAGTCAAATAGTGATTAGACTGGCTCCTAGCTGGGTAGGAAACCTCAACAGACATTCAAAAACAAAGACCCAATCCCCCAAGACAGAGCATTTGAGACAAAAAGGGGTTTTTTAATGAGCTCTGTTGCAGCAGAATCAAACATAGCAGCCTAACAGCCCTGAATGAACAACAGAGCTCACAGCTCAGCAATTGAGCTTCTATAAAGTACAGACTGTCTCCTCAAGCAGCTCCCTGACCCCTCTATATCCAAAAGACTGACATCTGGCAGGCATCATCCTGGGACAAAGATAGCAGAAAAAGAAACTGGTAGCATCCCTCACTGTTCCGCAGCTGGGTGTACCCCAGACAAGCAGGGCCTGGAGTGGACCTCAGCAGTCGTACAGCGAAGGGGCTAGACTGGTAGAAGGAAAACCAAGTAACAGAAATACTTCATCACCAACAATCTGGGTGTCCACTAAGAGACCCAATCGAAAAGTCAGCAACTACGCAGATGACAAGTGGATAAATCCACAAAGATGGGAAGAAACCAGCGCAAAAAGGAGGAAAACACCCAAACCAGAACACCTCACCTCCTAGAAAGGACCAAAACTCCTCACCAGCAAGGGAACAAAGCTGGATGGAGAATGACTGTGATGAAATGACGGAATTAGACTTCAGAAGATGGATAATGAGAAACTTCCATGAGCTAAAAGAACATGTTCTAAATCAATGCAAAGAAACTAAGAACCTTGAAAAAAGATTTCAGGAAATGATGACAAGAATGGATAACTTAGAGAGAAATATGAATGAACTAAAGTAGCTGAAAAACACAATACGAGAACATCGCGAAGCATGCACAAGTTTCAATAGCCGAATTGACCAAGCAGAAGAAAGAATAGCTGAAGTCGAAGATCAACTCAATGAAATAAAACGAGAAACCAAGATCGGAGAAAAAAGTTCAAAAAGAAATGAACAAAGTCTCCAAGAAATGTGGGACTATGTGAAAAGACTTAACCTACGTTTGATAGGTGTACCAGAAGGGGACGAAGAGAATGAATCCAAGCTGGAAAATACTCTTCAGGACATCATCCAGGAAAATTTCCCCCACCTAGTAAGACAGGTCAACACTCAAATGCAGGAAAGACAGAGAACACCACAAAGATATTCCACAAGAAGAGCAACCCCAAGGCACATAATCGTCAGATTCAACAGGGTTGAAATGAAGGAGAAAATACTAAGGGCAGCCAGAGAGAGAGGTCGGGTCACCCACAAAGGGAAGCCCATCAGACTCACAGAAGATCTCTCGGCAGAAACACTACAAGCCAGAAGAGAGTGGGGGCCAATATTCAACATTCTTAAAGAAAAGAACTTTCAACCCAGAATTTCATATCCAGCCAAACTGAGCTTCAGAAGTGAAGGAAAAATAAAATCCTTTGCGAACAAGCAAGTACTCAGAGATTTTGTCACCACCAGGCCTACTTTACAAGAGCTCCTGAAAGAGGCACTACACATAGAAAGGAACAACCAGTACCAGCCATTCCAAAATCACACTGAATGCTAAAGAGCATCAACATAATGAAGAATCTACAACAACTAACGGGCAAAATGGCCACTTAGCATCAAAATTGCAGTATCAAATTCACACATAACAATATTAACCCTAAATGTAAATGGACTAAATGCACCAATCAAAAGACACAGACTGGCAAATTGGATAAAAATCCAAAACCCATCAGTGTGCTGTATTCAGGAAACCCATCTCACATGCAAGGATACACAAAGACTCAAAATAAAGGGATGGACAAAGATTTACCAAGCAAATGGAGAGCAAAAAAAAGCAGGAGTTGCAATTCTCATCTCTGATAAAATAGACTTTAAAGCAACGAAGATCAAAAAAGACAAAGAAGGCCATTACATAATGGTAAAAGGATCGATACAACAAGAAGAGCTAACGATCCTAAACATATATGGACCCAATGCAGGAGCACCCAGATACATAAGGCAAGTTCTTAATGACTTACAAAGAGACTTAGACTCCCACACAATAATAGTGGGAGACTTTAACACTCCACTGTCAATATTAGACAGATCAACCAGACAGAAAATCAATAAGGACATCCAGGGCTTGAACTCAGACCTGGAATAAGCAAACCTGATAGACATTTACAGAACTCTCCACCCCAAATTCACAAAATATACATTCTTCTCAGCACCACATCACACCTACTCTAAAATTGACCACATAATTGGAAGTAAAGCACTGCTCAGCAAATGCAAAACAACTGAAATCATAATAAACAGCCTCTCAGATCATAGTGCAATCAAGTTAGAACTCAGAATACAGAAACCCACCCAGAACCGCACAGCTTCATGGAAACTGAACAACTGGCTCTTGAATGTTGACTGGGTAAACAATGAAATGAAGGCAGAAATAAAGTCATTCTTCTAAACTAATGAGAATGAAGACACAACATGCCAGAATCTCTGGGACACATTTAAAGCAGTCTCTAGAGGAAAGTATATAGCAATAAGTGCCCATATGAGGAGAATGGAGAGATCCAAAATTGACACCCTATCGTCAAAATTGAAAGAGCTAGAGGAGCAAGATCAAAAAAACTCAAAACCCAGCAGAAGACAAGAAATAACTAAGATCAGAGCTGAACTGAAGGAGATTGAGACACGAAAAACCCTTCAAAAAATCAATAAATCCAAGAGCTGGATTTTTGAAAAGATCAACAAAATAGACAGACCACTAGCCACATTGATTAAAAAGAAAAGAGAGCACATCCAAATAGATGCAATAAAAAATGATAAAGGGGAAATCACCACAGATTCCACAGAAATTCAAACCATCATCAGAGAATATTACAAACAACTCTATGCACATAAACTAGTAAACCTGGAAGAAATGGATAAATTCCTGGACTCCTGTGTCCTCCCAAGGAGGAAGCTGAAACTATGAACAGACCAATAAAAAGCTCAGAAGTTGAGGCAGCAATTAAGAGCCTACTGCACAAAAAAAGCCCAGGTCCAGACGGGTTCACAGCCGAATTCTACCAGACACATAAAGAGGAGCTTGTACCATTCCTTCTAAAACTATTCCAAACAATTCAAAAAGAGGGAATCCTTCCCAAATCATTTTATGAGACCAACATCATCCGGATACCAAAACCGGGCAGAGACCCAACAAGAAAAGAAAACTTCAAGCCAATATCCATGATGAACATAGATGCAAAAATCTTCAATAAAATATTGGCAAGCCGATTGCAACAGCAAATCAAAAAACTTATTCATCACGATCAAGTAGGATTCATCCCGGGGATGCAAGGCTGGTTCAACATACGCAAGTCTATCAACGTAATTCACCACATAAACAGAACCAAAAACAAAAACCACATGATTATCTCAATTGACGCAGAGAAGGCATTTGACAAAATACAACAGCCCTTTATGCTAAAAACCCTCAATAAACTCGGTATTGATGGAATGTGTCTCAAAGTAATAAAAGCTATTTATGACAAACCAACAGCCAATATCATACTGAATGGGCGAAAACTGGAAGCATTCCCTTTGAAATCCGGCACTAGACAAGGATGCCCTCTGTCACCACTCCTATTCATTATAGTACTGGAAGTTCTAGCCAGAGCAATAAGGCAAAAAAAAAAAAGAAATAAAGGGTATTCAAATAGGAAAGGTGGAAGCCAAATTGTCTCTATTTGCAGACGACATGATAGTATACCTAGAAGACCCCATCGCCTCAACCCAAAAACTCCTGAAACTGATAAGCAACTTCAGCAAAGTCTCAGGATATAAAATCAATGTGCAAAATTCACAAGCATTCGTCTACACCAATAACAGACTTAAAGAAAGCCAAATCAAGAACGAACTGCCATTCACAATTGCTACAAAATGAATAAAATACCTTGGAATACAACTCACAAGGAACGTAAGAGACCTCTTCAAGGAGAACTACAAGCCACTGCTCAACGAAATAAGAGAGGACACAAACATATGGAGAAACATTCCATGATCATGGTCAGGAAGAATTAATATTGTGAAAATGGCTATACTGCCCAAAGTAATTTACAGAATCAATGCTATCCCCATCAAGCTACCATTGACTTTCTTCACAGAACTGGAAAAAGCCACCATGAACTTCATATGGAACCAAAAGAGAGCCCGCATAGCCAAATCAATTCTAAGCAAAAAGAACACAGCGGGGGGCATCACACTACCAGATTTCAAACTATACTACAAGGCTACAGTAATCAAAACAGCATGGTACTGGTACCAAAACAGAGATATAGACCAATGGAACAAAACAGAGGCACCGGAGGCAACACAACATATCTACAACTATAAAATCTTTGATAAACCTGACAAAAACAAGCAATGGGGAAAGGATTCCCTATTTAACAAATGGTGTTGGGAAAACTGGCTAGCCATGTGCAGAAAGCAGAAACTGGACCCCTTCCTGACACCTTACACTAAAATTAACTCCAGATGGTTTAAAGACTTAAACATAAGACCTGGCACCATAAAAACCCTAGAAGGAAATCTAGGCAATACTATCCAGGACATAGGTGTAGGCAAGGACTTCATGAACAAAGCACCAAAAGCATTGGCAACAAAAGCCAAAATAGACAAATGGGACCTAATGAAACTCCACAGCTTCAGCACGGCAAAAGAAACAGTCACTAGAGTGGATCGGCAACCAACAGAATGGGAAAAAATTTTTGCAGTTTACCCATCTGACAAAGGGCTGATATCCAGAATTTACAAAGAACTCAAACAGATTTACAGGAAAAAAACAAACAAGCCCATTCAAAAGTGGGCAAAGGAAGTGAACTGACACTTTACAAAAGAAGACATATATGAGGCCAACAATCATATGAAAAAATGCTCAACGTCACTGGTCATCAGAGAGATGCAAATCAAAACCACATTAAGATACCATCTCACGCCAGTTAGAATGGCGATCATTAAAGAATCTGGAGACAACAGATGCTGGAGAGGATGTGGAGAAAAAGGAACACTTCTACACTGTTTGTGGGAGTGTGAATTAGTCCAACCATTGTGGAAGACAATGTGGCAATTCCTCAAGGCCTTAGAAATAGAAATTCCATTTGACCCAGCAATCCCATTACTGGGTATATACCCAAAGGACTATAAATTATTCTACTATAAGGACACATGCACACGAATGTTTATTGCAGCACTGTTTACAATAGCAAAGACCTGGAATCAACCCAAATGCCCATTGATGATAGACTGGATTGGGAAAATGTGGCACATATACACCATGGAATATTATGCAGCAATCAGAAATGATGAGTTCGTGTCGTTTGTAGGGACATGGATGAATCTGCAGAACATCATTCTCAGCAAACTGACACAAGAACAGAAAATGAAACACCGCATATTCTCACTCATAGGCGGGTGATGAAAAATGAGAACACATGGACACAGAGAGGGAGTACTAAACACTGGGGTCTATTGGGGGAAAAAGGGGAGGGCCAGTGGGAGGGGGAGGTGGGGAGGGATAGCCTGGGGAGAAACGCCAAATGTGGGTGAAGGGGTGAAAGCAAACAGAACACACTGCTATGTGTGTACCTATGGAACTGTATTGCATGCTCTGCACATGTACCCCAAAACCCAAAATGCAATAAAAAAATAAGAAAAAAAAAAAAAAGAATAAAAATCACTTGCAATCTAAAAAAAAAATAAAATAAAATAAAAGCAAAATTGTTCTGAATATAGTCTGTTAGAAAAAATATACAATACTTTTTTGTACTTTCTTTTGGAGTATATACACCATCTCAATATTCTCTCTCATGTAAAATACCGAAATTCTAACTTTACGTGGTTACAAAAAAATATAAATATTATCTATGTACCTTAATGTTAAAAGCAACATTGCTCTGAAGGTAATCTGGTAGAAAAAATATACAATGCCCTTTTCTACTGTCTTTTGGATTATATACACCATCTCAATATTCTTTCTCATGTAAAATACCATAATTCTAAATTTACACGGTTACAAAAAAGTATAAATATTATCTATGTACCCCAATGTTAAAAGCAAAATTGCTCTAAAGATAATCTGTTAGAAAAAATATACAATGCTACTTTCTACTCTCTTTTGGAGTATATACACCATCTCAATATTCTCTCTCATGTAAAATACCGAAATTCTAACTTTACCCGGTTTACAAAAAATATAAATATTATCTATGTACCCCAATGTTAAAAGCAAAATTGCTCTGAAGATAATCTGTTGCAAAAAATATACAATGCCTCTTTCTACTCTCTTTTGGATTATATACACCATCTCAATATTCTCTCTCATGTAAAATACCGTAATTCTAAATTTACATGGTTACAAAAAAATATAAATATTATCTATGTACCCTACCTTTTGCCAATGTAGGGAATGACAGAGCACGGAGCATCGTCACTGAGACTTCTGCCCCAGTGCCCTGCAACCCTCATCCTTACTGACCTCTGCAGCCCCTCTCATCTGCCACTTTGATTCTGCAGGGAGAGGTGGCCCTGGGCTCACAGCTGGTGTTTGTCCACAGATGTTCTTTGGTTTCTGTCTTTGCGTTCTCTCACTTTTCAAAGCTGGGTTTGGGACCAACATCATCACTGACATTCTCTGGCTCTAAGCAAGTCCTCATAACCACTGCTCAGTTTTCTCATCCTTTTTTATTCTTTTGAGATGGAGTCTCACTCTGTCACCCAGGCTGGAGTGCAGTGGTGCAATCTCGGCTCACCACAACCTCCACCTCCCGGGTTAAAACAATTCTCCCTCAGCCTCCTGAGTAGCTGGGATTATAGGCGCCTACCATCATGCTCAGCTAATTTTTGTATTTTTACTAGAGACAGGGTTTTGCTATGTTGGCCAAGCTAGTTTCGAACTCCTGACCTCAGGTGATCCGCCCTACTCGGCCTCCCATAGTGCTGAGATTATGGGCGTCAGCCATCACAGCCGGCGGTTTTCTCGTCTTTATAAAGTAGGGAGTAATCCATATAAAGGGACTAACCTTATAGAGGGACTGTGAGAGGAGGGAAGAGACTGCTATTGTTTGTGCTATATCCACCTACTTCCCTAGTTCCAGAACATTGGATTTTAATAAAATTACAAAGTACCTGGTGAAAACACTACATGATTTTCCACCCCCCGTCCCCCACCCCTTGCCATAAGATGTGGCCTGTGAGACAGAAGCACTGACTCCTGAGTAGGACTTCTAGGGGAGTTCCTGAGAACTCAGAGGGGTGCCACTTTTACCTTTTTTCTGCCTGGAGCACAGAAGTGATGACTGAAACTCCTGAGGCTGTAAGCTCCGTGCATGGGATAGTGGTGGAGAAAGACAGAAGGAGCCTGGTTCTCTAAGGACATTGTAGAGCTGCCTTACCAGTCCTGCATGGTATTCCTGTACACTGCTCTTATGTGAACACATAAGCGCCTCATTTGTTGCAGCCACCGAGGCCAGGGCTCTGTTAGCCCTTCCTGACTGATACAGAATACAAACATGGCATCACAGACTCCTGAACTCCAAAGACACTGCCTATTCTTTCATCTGTTCTCGGCAGGGACCAGCATTGGGATTGTACTTCAGGGTTGATCCTGGCCGTTTGGTGGCAGTGAGGAGTGAGCCCTCAGGAGTCTCTGCTCTCATTCTGACATGTCCATTCCACACTGGATCCATAGAATGAGAGAACACAACTGTCTTCTCATAGGATTTATGGAAACAGTGATAGTTGCAGAAAAAATAATTGGCAAGAGAACGGCAACTCTCTGAAAGCTAATGACCACCTGTTTTTTCTATCTCTTCCGGTGTATTTATTTCAAAGCTAAATTAGGTCAAATAGGAAATGAATCAGAATCCCCAATTCAGTAGAAACTTAGAGGTCTTGTGATCCAATCTGCTGCTTGATCCGTGAATTACCTGTAGCTCCTCTCTGAGAGGTGGCCTCCCACCTCTGCTTGAATTCCTTCAAAGATGGGGTGCTCATTATGGCTTTTCTAATCATCTCTGATTGTTACAGACACTGAAACTTTTATCCATCAGTCCTAGTTCTGTTTATGAAGCTGTACAGTACAAATCTCTTTTCTTTCCCACTTGGTAAGCCTCAACTATTTGAAGACATCTATCATGTCTTCTATGATATTTCTCCAGGCCAGTCATCCTTAGTTCCTTCAACTCTTCCTTTTTCCCCCTGAGAGGTTATTCTTTTGTTCTTACTTATTAAAAAAGCAACCCGTGCCCATTCAGCAAAGACAAGTAGTGAAAAACAAAAATCAAAACTACATCTATTGGGTGATAATTATTAATGTCTTATGTTTCTTCCCAGAGTCTCTTCTACATGAATAACAATAATAGCCAGCAATGTAAGGGTATGTATATATATTTACTTTTGCATTACAAGGTGGTTTTGATGGTAGCATTTTTTAGAGTACTTGTTAAGTGCCAGCAACTCACATCTCTCACCCATTTGAGTTAGGCATCTTTATTTTTCCCCATTCTATAGAGAAAAAATCTGACCCTTAGAGATAAGAAGTCACTTTCTGAGTCAGCAGGACTGCCAACATTTGAACACAGGTAGCACGACCCCAAAAACCTGCACCATTGTTCTCATTGTTTAAAAACAAAAACAAAAAAGCACTCAATAAATACTAGCTATTATTACCCTTTTTAAGGGAGCAATCTTCTTAATTGTTGAACTTTTAAAAGAAGGACTAAGGGATAGCTCACACCTACAATCCCAGGACTTTGGGAGGCCAAGGTGAGTGGATTCATAGAGGTCACAAGTTCGAGGCCAGCCTGGCCAGCGTGGCAAAATCCCATCTCTACTAAAAATACTGAAATTAGCTGGGCATGGTGGCACCTGCATGTTATCCCAGCTTCTCGGGTGGTTGAGGCACAAGAATCACTTGAACCCTGGAGGCAGGGGTTGCAGTGAGCCAAGACTGTGCCACTGCACTCCAGCCTGAGCAACAGACTGTGTCTCAAAAAAAAAAAAAAAAAAAAAGAAGGAGGACTAAAGGAGATGATAATATTTTCTTGTGGAGGGTTGTTAATAATCATTGAGTTGTTCTGTGTGCAACCCTTCTGGATGCCACCAAATGACATTCTGAAGAATTCAAGCACCTGAAAAGCATAATGTCTCATGTATCAGGATTACTTAAGGCATATTTTTCACTCCTTTGCTGCCCTGTTTATCCTTGATCCATTGAGCTTTACCTAGAGAAATTAAATTCTTAATGACAGTCCAAATAAAAGTCAGTATGTTTTCCTTGAAACACATGCATACACAGAGGAGCAGCATTAAGAATGTGTGGGCACTGAAGCCAGGCTGCCTTAGGTGCAAATTTTTGCTTTAATATTTTCTAGCTGTGTAACTTTTGGCAAATTCCTTAAACTCGCTGTGCCTCAGTTGCTGTCTGTAAAATGGGGATGGTCATCATAATACCTGTCTTCAGGGTTGTGATAACTAAGTTACTTAATGCATGCGGGGCACTTAGAACAGGACCTGGCACAGAAGTAAATGCTCTGTAAATCTTCATTACAGACCTTCTCTTCCACGTTACAAAGCTTAGTAAAGTCTTAGATAATTAACTCTTATTTTGGATTATTCTTGCTTATATGCCTCATACTCTTCAAGTGAAAGAAAAGAGATTTTGAGAGAGAATGCTTCAGAAAAACAGCTGTAGGGATCTTTTTTACTTAGCAAATTCCAACTCTTAAGAGTGAGGAACGCTTGTGCATTATGAACACCAGGTGGCGCTGTAAACAAGTACAGTAAGGAGATCTGCACCTCCCCTCGAGTGCCGGCCTTGGGCTGCACTAATAGTGCCTGGCGGCTCTCAGAGCTGGAGAAGACACAAGGACCCAGGCCTTTTTTTTTTTTTTTTAAACAACTTCCACACATAGGAAATTAAGAACTTCAAAGACAGTTTCAAAAAACTGTGATAGAATTTGTTTATAAGTTGACACCTTATTAAAATTATTTCATAATAGTGTATTTCAGGAAATAATTTTATGGGGTAGTGAACATTACATTTTAAGAAATGGAAAATCTCCAACAGGGGCTATGGCGTATTTAAACTCACAAATAATTTCTTAAAAACTAACAACCCCTAAATTATAATAACTATGAGTAGCCTCATTTGGTTATTCATAACCCAATTCTCATTGAAATTTACATATATGAGGCCCAAGTCCAACAGCCCCCTGGCTTCCCATCACCACGCTCTGGCTGCACCTTTCTGCGGAGAAGAGATTGGCCATAATCCCTTTAGAATTGTGGTTTCCTGTCTAACCTTTTTACAGAAGGGTTAGAGTTTTCTCACAAAGAGGAAGATTTTCTCTACTGGGTACTCTCCTACCTTCTTTTCCATCCACTGCTCCCAATCCTAGGTTGCCACTTTCTTCTTGAGACTATCCACTCCTGTACCTAGGCCAGGATGGATGTCCTCACACTTGCCCTTTGGTCCTCTTCTTGGGAACAGTATTTCCCAAGCCAAAAGACATCAGGAAAATGTGGGGGAAGATAAGGGAATTATTGTTTATGGAACACCCACTGTGGGCCAGGCCCTGTCCTGGGTGCTTTATGTACAGCATCTCACAACAATCCTCAAAAGCCAGCTGGTTGGCTGGGCACAGTGGCTCATGCCTGTAATCCCAGCACTTCAGGAGGCCAAGGTAGGCGGATCACCTGAGGTTGGGAGTTTGAGATCAGCCTGACCATCATGAATAAACCCCTTCTCTACTAAAAATACAAAATTAGCTGGCTGTGGTGGCATGCACTCGTAATCCCAGCGACTCAGGAGGCTGAGGCAGGAGAATCGCTTGAACCCAGGAGGCAGAGGTTGCGGTAAGCTGAGATTGTACCATTGTACTCTAGCCTGAGCAAAACTCCATCTAAAAAAAAAGCCAGCTGATTGCTTATCACCATATAGCAGGGGAAGAACATGCTCAAAGTACTTTGGGCAGATGTCCCAAAGTTAAACAACTGCCTAGTGGCCAATGCCACATGTTTTTTCTGAATCCCCATGTGATTGAATCCAGTGAGAGGGAGGTCACCACCAGCCACTCGGAGAAGAGTCTGCGAAGGGATTTCTCTCTTTCCATCTGTGCTTGAATCTTGTCAGTTTTATCAACCCACTGCCTCAAACATGAGCTCACCTCTCTAACTTCCTCCCCACAGCTTCACTTAGTACAGGCCTTCATTAGTCTCTTCCTGGCAAAATCTACAGTTTACAAACTGATAACCTAGTCTACTAGTCCCAGCTTTACCTTTTACTGGGAGTGTGACCTTTGGTAAGTTACTTACCTTTGCTTACCTCTGTTTCCTTATTTGTAAGGTAGAGATGATTATGTTTTTCTTGAATGGTATTCTAAGGATGAGATGAAACCACATATGTTAAAAAAGAAGAAGAGTGTCCTTCTCCCTTTTCCTTGGACTGACCATTGATTTATCCAGTCTGTGAATATGTGCTGAGCACCCGTGATGTGCCCAGAATTATTTTAGGCACTTAGGACACAGCAATGAATGAGGCACTCATGTTCCTTGCACTCATAGACAGAAAAGAAACACTTAGAAGCTAGATAAAAGTACACTTTCAGATGGTGCTGGATGTTGGAAGAGAATAAAACAGGGGCAGATAATAGTGATCTTTGACTATCCTGTTTCCTTTGCCCAGAACGCCCACTCACTACTTCTCCCCAGCTGAAAGTATTCCTCTCTCAAAGCCCCCTTCAAATGATATTCTCTGTGAAATCATCACAGCTCGCTATTAACTTTAATCATGTCCTCCTCTAGACTCTCCTTCCCACTGGTTGTCTAAATCCACCTACGAGGCTGAGGACATTCACTCGTATCTTACTGTTCCATTCTGCACACCTTTGATCCACCCTCAAGCAAAGCTCCTCAAAAATACTGAAGAGGAAAACGGACACTATATCCCCAAACAACTACCAGATATGTTGGTTTGCGAGTGGCAAATCCTCAGTGGGGGCCGCCGAGAGTGGGGAGAAAGGGGACGGGTATCCTGGCACCTCTAGACGGGGACAAAGGAACAAACTTCCAAACAAAATGAAACATTCACCTGGGATGTGTGTTTGTGTGTGCACACGCCCATGTGCTCATGACTGTGCATGTCCCCATCTGTCTCAGAGGCAGGGATGAAGGCTGATAGGAGGGGAAAATCTAAATTTTCTAGCAGGAGGGGTACTAGTTCTTTGGCTTGTTTGTTTTTTCCGAAAAGGCTTAAGAAGCCTTCATGCAAAAGGCTGGATTTCTTGAAGCCACTTAAATGAAGGCATTTTGCACATGAAGGACATGCGGAGACTGAGTGAGGTCACCTGATCCTCAGTGCCCGTAGTGAGCCTCTGGCCACCAGCATCACCCCAGCTCCAGCACCACAGTAGTAGATTCATCCTTTTTAATGAGATGCTCAGAGTCTGAGCACAGCTCCTCCCTGGGGTCCTAATCATTTCTCAGAAAGTGACTGCCCTGCACCCTGGAATTCAAGTTTCTGATTTGTTTCCCTTTCCAGCCCCAGCCACAGCTGGGTGAGGAGGTGTCGATGGGAGGAGAATGGCTGTGTAACACCTGTCACAGAGTTCTTCCCAGCCCCTGTGGGTGGGCAGGGAGATACCCCGGTTTTGCTCTCTCTGTTATGAAACCTGCAGAGAAAGCTAAATCTGGCTGCACTGACTTAACTCCCGGGTCGAGAAAAGCTGCTCAAGAGTCTTGGGCACGGAAAGGAATCAGAGCCAGCAGCCGTCATCTGTAGAGCTGCCTTTGTTCCCCACAGGAACCTGAACTCAGAGGAAATGCCAGCTGAGCTCTTCTTGCCCCATCTGTGACAATTCCAGCTGTTCTGCCACAGAAATCTGGCTTGGAGAGTGTAGTAGCTTCCCTATACTCCATCAAAACAAAGCAGGGTGGCTTGTGAAGGTACTAATTTTGGCCCTATTTTTATTGCTGTAAATGTTCCTGCAAATTGCAACCAAGAAGTTAACCAGACCTTGTAGTCCTCATCTTGCGGAGCTGTGGGAGAAGGTAAACAGCACTTTCCAGGCCGGGGGAACTTTGTTGGCTTGTCATGTAAGTAGAGGACATTGAAGCTAGGGTGGAGGAGGGGGAGACAGAAGCAGCCAAAGGAAAAGAATTTTGAGGGTTCGTCTAGAACAGGAGAGAAGGGTATTGCAAAGACCTTACTGTCCAAGCATGGAACAAAAGCAATGACTCTGCTCCTTTAAGCACTCATAGAAGTTTGGAAAATAAACAAGTAAACATGTTAATGGCAGCAAATTTATAATGGTTTGCATCAATTCTTGCCCTTCTCAGAAGAAAATTCCACGGAGGGGCATAAGGCAGAGGGAGAGACCAAGGCAAGTTTTAGAGCAGGCGTGAAAGTGTTATACTCGACTGAGCATAGAAAGTCAACACCAAGACAAAAGTATGCCAAATTGCAGGGTTTATTGCCGGCGACCATGGAGGACTCACGTCTCTCCAACCCGCGGCCCTGAATGGAGGGTGACAAGACTCTTTTATACCCATAAACTCACCTTGGGAGTGGGGGTGAGGAGCGGGGATGTGGATGAAAGGCTTCAGACATTTTGAGGGCTAGTGGATTCTGTAAATCACCTCCTGGGCCAAGACGAGGGTGGTGGGGTGGGGGGCTCCGGACATTCCAAGGGCTAGGGGACTTGTGTCATTCCGATTGTTACCTAAGTGGTTCACAGAAGTCAAGATAAACATTAGTTCATACATTGTCTGGGCAGTATTAGAAGCCACAGATCTTTAGTTACTTATTACGAGTCGCAGGAGCCAGGGTGAAATTAACTTGGGCTGCTTATTCTGATTATTACCGGTAAGCAAAGGCCAGCAACTCTGGCAGTTACTGATAAGAGAAGGTAAGCAGCTTTACCTCTTTGCATTCTGCACAGTAAACTAGCAGTTTTATTTACAGAAGCCAAGGTTAGCAGTCATTGTGAGGAGAATGAGGTAACTTATTTTTGGAAAACAGTTTTTGTCTTTTATAAAATGGCGTTGTTCAGGTTCCAGCTATAGCACAAAAGTTTATTAAAAAGCTTTATCGCAGGCGTGAAAGGGAGAAAGTACACTTGGAAGAGGCCCAAGAGGGCAACTTGAGAGATCAGGTGTGCAGTCTTGACCTTTTGACCTGGGGTTTTAGACGTGGGCATGCTGGCATATTTGCATCCCTTATCCTCTGATTCTTCCCTCGGGGTGGGATGCACAGTGGCCTGCTAGCGTTTGGGAGCAGAGCACACACAGTGTGTTTACTGGAATTGTGCCCGTGTTCTCTTGAGACGTTCTTCCCTTGCCAGTTACATGTCTCTAAAGGTCATATACCAGTTAAGCTTCACCATGTTGCCTCGTAATGTGCATGCTTGAGCCCACTCACCCAACTCCTTGGATCAGGAAGCTGCTGATCACCAGTTTCAGGTGTTTCTGTTTGCTGGAAGACTGCCTTTCCCTGGCACTGGCTGAAACCAATTATTATTTTAATGAGACAGTTTAACAGTCATCTGACCATCACCTGATAGTTGCCTAACATTCCTGGGGTGTGGGGGTGTGGGGGTGTAGGGGTGTGGGTGGGTGGCAGCGGGAAGGTGCAGGGGTGCCTATCCTGCCCTGCTCATGTCTGATTAGCTACCTACTGTAACAAAAGAGACCAGAGCAACTGAAGGCCGGGTCAGAAGGCCTTCCCTAAATGTTGTAGCCTTTATAAGAAGTCCAGGACTTTTGCACAAATCTGGAAGCAGGAGCTGGAGGTATGAATGAAATTGAGTTTCCGGTCAGTTAAGGAATGAGACTTAGAGCAGATTATATCTGTTTTAAAGAAATAAATGAAAGATGATACTGCTTACACTCCTAAGCTTTAGGAAGCAGAATATGTACTTGGATCAAAACATTAGCATGGCATCCCAGACGCTCTTCTTATGGGTAAACGATAGGGCAGAGCTGGGAAGCAAAACCCCGAGTGGGATTCAAGGGACCTTGCTCTCCACCTTGTAAAGCCACGAGTTGTGAGAGAAAGGTGGGCAACTGCCATCCTGCAAGGAGCAATGTGTTAGTTTGCTAGGGTTGCCATAGCAAGGTACAACAGACTGAGTGGCTTCAAAATCCAAAATGTGGATGGGCACAGTGGCTCATGCCTATAATCCCAGCACTTTGGGAGGCCGAGGCAGAAGGATCATTTGAGTCTAGGAGTTTAAGACCAGCCTGGACAACATAGTGAGATCCTGTCTCTCCAAAAAATAATTTTATAAAATTAGTTGGGCATGATGATATGTGCCTGTAGTCCCAGGTATGTGAGAGGCTGAGGCAGGAGGATTGCTTGAGTCTGGGAGATCGAGGCTGCAGTGAGCCTGGGAGATGGAGGCTGTACTCCAGCCTGGGTGAGAGAGTGAGACCCTGTCTCAAAAAACAATAAGTGAATAACCAAAACCTGTTTTTAATTCTGGAAGCTAAAAGTCCAAGATTAAGGTGTTAGACAGGGTGGTTTCTTCTGAGGCCTCCCTGTGCCTTCCCATCATCTTTCCTCTGTCTGTCCGTCTGTGTCCTTCTCTTCTTATAAGGATGCAAATCAGACCCACTCTAATAATCTCATTTTACCTTAATCACCTTTTTTTTTTCTTGGAGACTGAATCTCACACTGTTGCCCAGGCTGGAGTGCAATGGTGTGATCTCAGCTCACTGCAACCTTCTTCTCCCAGGTTTAAGGGATTCTCCTGCCTCAGCCTCCCAAGTAGCTGGCACCCACCATCACATCCAGCTCATTGTTGTATTTTCAGTAGAGATGGGGATTTCACTATGTTGCTCAGGCTGGTCTTGATTCTGACCTCAAGTGAACCCCGTCTTGGCCTCCCAAAGTGCTGGGATGACAGGCGTGAGCCACCGAGCCCAGCCCACCTTAATTAACTTTTTAAAGACCCTATCTCCAAATACAGTCACGTTCTGAACTACAGGGGGTTAGGAACTCAAGATATGGATTTGGGGGAAGCACTCATTTAGCTTATAACATGTAGTAATGCCCCTTTTCTGCCCAGACTTTAATCCAAATATAGATTCACCAATCTATGGGGAAAAGGCCACTGAGAAAGGAGGCCACACTTCCAGGAGGAAATTACATTGGGGAGGAATAAACACAAGTCTGTGGAGATGCGGGAAGGAAGGGGAAGCTGAAAATCTGTTTATCTGCCTGCCCACTTGGTACTTCCTACACGTGGGCTGCAAAAGGATGGTACCCCACACTTCAGCCATGTTTGTTCCCTTCCACCCACTCCCACCCTCTGTGGATAGCCTGGGGAAAGCATTCTGATGCTTTACTTTTCTTTCTTCAGTCACTCTAGGAGAGAGTCTGTAGGGCATCTTTACAGGAGGCTGCAAATATTTTGCTACAGACAACTACCCAAACCTCTAAGTTAAGGACCTACCTTATTGGACCATTTGGTGGGAAAAGCATGGCCCTAGAAGACTGGCCCTAAGGTGGGTCTGTTAAGATGTGACAAAATAAAGGAAAACTAAGCTGGTACACATAATCATAACAGCTTCTGCCCCAGGAGGCAACTTTAGGCTCCTTGATGGCTCCTTGAGCTCTTGGATGGGTCCAGCCAAGAGGAGCCCCAGCAAATGACATGTGATCATGTGGAGGCCTTGGTTCTCCCGGGTCTCCCTGGTTGGCGGCTGCTCTCTCTATGAAAACCACAGCTCCTGCTGTGCCACTCTCTCTACTACAACCCACTCTCTGGATTCCTCCCTTTGCCCTGGGACACTCCAGCATCTCTTGTACATTTCTCCTGATCCTGCCCACACCTTTGTGAATAGACACTTCATTAATCTCTCTTTAATAACTCATGTCAATGTGCCATCTGTTTCCTCTCAGGTCCCTCAGCTTTTCTATGTGCTAGGCACTGTTATAAATATAAATACACATTTCCTCTTTTTTTGAAAAAAGGTTGTTGAGATATAATTCACATACCATACAATTTACCCATATAAAGGGTATCATGAATAGCTTCCGGAGTATTCACAGATATGTACAAACAATACCACAGTTAATTTTTAGAACATTTTCATCACCTCAAAAAGAAACCCCATATCCCTTAGCTACGACCCTCCTCTTCCTCACACCCCACCCCTCAGTGCTGAGCAATCGCTCATCTACTTTCTGTAGATTTCCCTCTTTCTTTTTCACATGAATAGAATGACGCAGCATGTGGTCTGTTTGACTGGCTTCTTTTACATAGCGTCATGTTTTCAGGTTCTTCCATGTGATGACCGCTTGTGTGAGCACTTTGGTCTTTTTTGTAGGTGACTAATACTCCACTGTATGCATTTCACACATTTTGTTTCTCCTTTGTCAGTTGACGGACATTAGATTGCTTCCACTTGGCTATAATGAATAATGCCGCTGTAGACATCCAGGCACAAGTTGTTGTGTGGACATTGTTTTCATTACTTTTGGGAATATAAGAGTGGAATCACTGAGTTCTTTTTTTTTTTGAGACAGAGTGTTGCTCTGTCGCCCAGGCTGGAGTGCACTGGCGAGATCTCGGCTCACTGCAACCTCTGCCTTCCGAGTTCAAGCGATTCTCCTCCCTCAGCCTCCCGAGTAACTGGGACTACAAATGCGTTCCACCACGCCCGGCTAATTTTTTTGTAGTTTTTTAGTAGAGATGGGATTTCACCATGTTGGCCAGGATGGTCTCAATCTCCTGACCTCGTGATCTGCCCACCTCGGCTTCCCAAAGTGCTGGGACTACAGGCGTGAGCCACCACGCCTGACAGGAATCACTGAGTTCTATAGTAACTATGTTTAACTATTTGAGAACTTGCCAAACTGTTTTTCAAAGCCGCCGCACCATCTTACATTTCTATTAGCCATGTATGAGGGTTCTGATTTCTTCGCATCCTCACCAACACTTGCTATTATCTAAATTTTTTTCTGGCCATGCTAGCGGTGGTGGTATCTCAGCGTGATTCTGACTTCTATTTCCCTGATAACAAATGGTGGCAAGCATCTTTTAATGAGCTTATTGGCAATATATATCTCCTTTTATTCTCACAACTACTTTATGAGATAGGCGAACTACTAAATCCATTTTACAGACGAGAAGAATGAGGCATGGAGAGGCGAAGTGACTTACCTTCGGTATACAGTGAGGGAGAGTGAGACTAGGATAGGAACTCGAGCAGGCAACCCTCGTGCTCCTGTTAGAACACACTGCCTTTGCACAAAAGAACAAGAAGATCTGGGGGATGGCAGAGCAAGAAGGCAGGGTGGCCAAAGGACTTTTAAGAAGAGGAATATCCGCTGTGCCATTTAAAATAGCTTATGTGGCTGCATGGAAATCTCCCTCATTTCCATGTGTGAATGGTTATCTTGTGGAAAGCAAGGAAAGAGGGCCAAGTTCTTTCATGTTTGGGTTAAAGCCAGAGTGCAAATAAAGGAACAGCCACAAGCAATAGGGTGGAGACCAAGAACTCAGCTGGAGCAGAAAGTTGGAGCCAGAGCTAATAAGATCATATAGATCCCTTAATAATTCACAGAAATATGGAAGAGGGCTGTAGATTTTCCACAGTCCACACAGTTCAAACAAACTTTTATCTGGATCTGAAGGGCCTGAGAGACCCTCAGCTGGGTTTCATTTATAAAGTACTTTAGTAAAAGTGGCCATTCCCTCCCCATCTCACCCCCAAGTTCTCAGCCTTTTATCCAAATGAAATGTGGGCACCAAAGCCTGCTTTTTCCTCCTTCTATCTTTGTTTTAACATTAAACACACTGGCCTTTGTTTCTGACCTTGAAAAGACAGTAAAATCAACATCATTCTCCAAAACATCCCTCAAAGATGGGCCTATGGCCAGGTATAGTGGCTCTTGCCTATAATCCCAGCACTTTGGGAGGTCGAGGCAGGCAGATTGCCTGAGCTCAGGAGTTCGAGACCAGCCTGGCCAACATGGTGAAACCCTGTCTCTACTAAAATACAAAAACTTAGCCGGGTGTGGTGGCATGCACCTGTAGTCCCAGGTACTCCGGAGGCTGAGGCAAGATAATTGCAAGAACCCGGGAGGTGGAGGTTGCAGTGAGCCCAGATGGTGCCACTGCAATCCAGCCTGGGTGACAGAGCAAGACTCAGTCTCAAAAAAAAAAAAAGGGGGGGGGCCTATAAGAATTCAGAGAGGTTAGAGAATCCCTACTTCAAAGCTTTCTCCCCTCAAACTCATCCCAGGAATCTTCTCCATTTTACTCCTACTCCTACCCTCAACACATCACACCACACACACACACACACACACACACACACACTCCTCCCAATTCACTGCCAGACTGCCTGATGGTGTCTCTGGTGAGAAAAGCTAGGGTAACAAGAAGGAGGGAGTGAGTCTGCAAATCAGGTATATTTTCGAATTTCCATTCTGCATCAGCAGCATCTGTCTGCTGATTTATCAAGAGAACCAGAGATCGTTTAGGAATGATGGACAGTCCTCTGAGGAAGCCATGCCAGAAGCATGATGAGCAGAAATGCTGAACAAGATGCTGGCTGGAGGGGAAATCAATCTCCCAGGCCGATTAGTTTGGGTGGGAGCCAACAGAGGCTGAAACTCGTTACAGCTACAGTCATCCTTCTTGCTACTTTTTTTTCTATTTCCCGGAATAAAATCAGATTAGCCTTAGAGCTCGAGGTAGCTAACAGGTCTGCACATGCCATGGCAATGTCTCAAAACAGATGACTATTATTAAAAATGCACATGATGCATCTCTCCACTTGGTCTGTTAGATACTTAGGGACAGGAGCTGTGACCTTTCTTCTATGATTTATGGCGTAACCAGCACAATGCTTGGCCCAAAAGGTCACTAAGCAACTGTTGAAGTGAATAGGCTTAAAGTAGACATGAAAGGAACTTTCTTTTTTAAAAAATAATAAAACAAAGAGACTTTGTTTAATCTGCCAGCTAAGAAATGACAGCCAGATGAGTCCAATTCATTGTGATGCATAGAGAATAAGATGGATAATTATAAACAGAGAAGCCCACGGAGAAGTTTGGAGAAGGGGGTTGCTATTCAATGTTAAAAGCGTGATGCGCATACAGATCTAGTTGAAGATTGATCTAACTGGTTAGCGACGGAACCAGCAGGAAGACAAACCCAAGTCGAAGGACAGGAGGCTGTTTTCTATGATCATTGAAAGTAAGGATGAAGAAGTGGGTTTGCAAAGCTGGGCAAAACTACTTAATGTCCCACACAGCAATAAGATCAGACCCTTTGAGGTTATGTTTTCTTTTCTTTTCTATTTTTCAGTGGAGAATAACTTTTGTGGAGACCCCACCTGCAAAATCTGTTCCTGGCATTAAGCTCCTGCTTCCTTTGTGATTCGGTCTTTCTTGAGTGGTCCTGTGAATGCTTTCTTCTCCTCCATGGTCTGGAACTGGCCATGGCCAAACTTGGAGGTGGCGTCAATGAACTTAAGATCAATATTCTCCAGAGCCCACTGTTTGGTCTGCACCAGCAAGGACTTGCAGAGGCTGAGGACTTGCTTCTTGGTTCCCATCACACAGCCTTTCAACATGACAAAGTCATTGGTCACTTCACCATAGGGAACAAAGCCACCCAGAGGGTTGATGCTCTTGTCAGACAGGTCATAGTCAGTGGGGCACTGTTCTTGATCAGTTTGAGTCCTTGATAATGTAGTCCTGGCTGATCTTATAGATCTTCTTGTTGATCTCAGTGTGGTGATGGTAGCCTTTCTGCCCAGCATGTGCCACACAGAAGGCCACACGGGTGGGATGCCATGCCCCAACACAGGCCACCTAGTGCAGGCCTTGGTGGGTCTTGCAGAGCAGCTTTTTGATATGCCAATGACCAGTGACCCCTTTGTAGCCTTTGCCCTTGGTCACCCCAATGACGTCTATCATCTCATCCTGCCCAAACACTTGGTTCACAGATACCTGCTGCTCCAGCCTCTTGAGGGCCCAGTCCAGCTTCTCAGACACAGTGCCTCCATTCACCTGGATCTCCATCAGGTGGGCCTTCTTCTGGCACAGAGGAAGCAGATGCATCTGGGTGTGGGCAATGACGCAGATGACTGGGCCTTACTTCTTCATGCTGTTGAAGTCCTTCTCCAGCTGCTTCTTGCCATCCTCATCCTGCCATTTCTTGCAGTGCTTGATGAAGGCCTTCTTCTTAGATTTATGTCAGTTCTTATAGAAACGCCTCTTGCACTCGTCTCTCATGTGCTCAGCAAAGACAGTCTTGAAAGTCCAGAGGCCTTGAAGGGTTTCCATGTAGCCCACAATACCCACAACCACCATGGGTGGCATCTCCACAGTGGTCACAGCCTCTACCACCTCCTTTTTGTTCACCTTGGATCCTGGCCTGTGGACTTCCCGTACAATGTGGGTCATGCCAGCCTTGTATCCCAGGAAGGCTGCGAGGTGGACCGGCTTGGAAGGGTCATTCTAAGCAGGCTCTTCACCTTCCCACGATGGCTGCTGCTACACTTCTGAGGCAGGAAGACCTACGTCTGGGAGTGGAGAACTTTCTGTGAGACAGCACACTGTCAAATCCTGCCCATAGAGGGGGGTTATGTTTTCTATTTGACAGAATTCATTTGCCTTTCTACTGAACAAGAGTCATTTACAATGTAGCAATCTTCTCAAGTTAACATCTGGTTTTACAGAGTCTGGCCCCTAATCATGAGTAATTGGAACCAGAGAAATGTGCTCTCTCACTCTCTCTCTCAAAAAATCCTGGGCTGGAAAAGCAGGTGACAGTAGCAGTTACAAGTATTAATCCTGTCGCTGGCTTCTGCGAGTTTGGATGGAAATGTCAGGGAAAGAAAAGTAGGCAGGGTACGCGGTGCGCCTAGCGGTCCAGGGACGCAGTGTGCCTAGCGGTCCGGGGACACGGTGCATCTAGCAGTCATCACTCTTGGTAAGATACCACTTGCCGATAAATAAAGCCACAGTGCATGATCACCCATAAACCCAGAAAATGGTTTTTAGAGTGAGCTAATCCAACCGGCAAACCCTGCCTCCTTTTCCTCCCCTGAGATTTCCATCCACATTCTTTAGGTGGAAAGTAGAAATAACCACCTACCTGGGGTGAACAGACTTCCCTCTCCTTGTCTACCAGTTTAAGTCCTAGATTTTTAAGCCAGTCTTTCCTATGAGGAAGGGAATTAAATCGTTGTTAAACAAGTGTTTGTTTTCTTTTGCTTTTTCCTTCACAGGCCAGAAGCCATTTCTCTGGATCTCACTCAAGTTTAGGTTGGCTGTGCCAATAGCATCAACTCCATGGGCTGTATTTATAGACAAGCGGTATCTGACAGTGAAGGAATTGCTTGCTGAATGACTTGGAGGATCTCCCTGCCCTATTGAACCAGGATTAATAAACTCAGCAGTGGAGTTTTGGAGGCTTTACTGTCCACCTCATGGGATACGGCTTGGGAAGAACTCAAATTCACCTCTATGACACTCTAAAACTGGCAGAGGCAAATGAGAGGATTAACACTTATAACAGTTACTGTCACCTGATATACTAACCCAGGATTTAAAAAAAAAAAAAAAAAGAGAGAGAGAGCATTGGCCAGGTGCAGTGGCTCACACCTGTAATCCCAGCACTTTGGGAGGCCGAGGTGGGCTGATCACGAGGTCAAGAGATCGAGACCATCCTGGCCCACATGGTGAAACCCCATCTCTACTAAAAAATACAAAAATTAACTGGGTGTGGTGGCCTGCACCTGTAGTCCCAGCTACTAGGGAGGCTGAGACAGGAGAATTGCTTGAACCCAGGAGGCAGAGATTGCAGTAAGCCAAGATTGCGCCACTGTACTACAGCCTGGTGCCTGGCGACAGAACAAAACTCTGTCTCAAAAAAAAAAAAGAGAGCATTTATCTGGTTCAGCCCCATTTGCTGCTATGAACCCTCCAGCCCGGCCTTTTTGTTACTGCTGGTTCTAGGGCACCCCAAGGAGCACTCCACACGGGCACATAGCACAGTCCTCTGGTACATATCACTGATACCATCATTTGTCTCTAGTTCTGCCCTGAATTGCTGTGCAGAGTTCCATTACAGAGATCACATGCTCCTGTGCACATACCACTTATGATGTCAAAGCCACTGGTACCAGGGTCACAAGTGCCCTGTGCTGTCTGATGCCCTCCATGCCCCTGCCAGGCTCTATGGAACAACTCAGTTCTCTGCTTATGGCAGCTCTTTCTGCCTAGGACTCAGGCAGGTGCCCTTAGCACCATCTGAGTTTCTCTGCTCCTCCTACATGGACCCAGATTTGTGCAACTCTGCCCTTTGCTCCTTCAGGTGAACTCCCCTGGGAGACTCACGAGAAAGGTCTCTTAGGGGAACCCAAGCCACGATTCTTCAAACATGCTTAGGGATGTCTGAATCCAAGGTAAATAAAGTTGAGGTTCAAGCTGAGACACTGTCACTCTTTAAAATGGACATAGATTGAATAAAAGAACATCACCCACCAGCTCTGAGAGGAAGTTCCCATATATTTTCTTAGCTAAGCAGAAAAACATGAGGACAGTTTCCTAGCTCCGCCTGAATCACATCTTCAATGTGAGAGTTTGCTATTCCAGAGAAGAAACAGGAATATCCAAAAAGAGAAAGTGAAAGGTGAAACCTAGAGTATTATCGCAGCTGTGCTGTTAATGAGCCTGAGAAAATCGTTTCCTCTCCCTGGCCTCAATTTCCTTTTATGTCAAATGATAGTGGTACTCTAGACTGGGGGTCGGCAAACTTTCTGAGTAAAAGGCCAGCTAGTAAACAGGCTCTATGGGCAATACCGTTTCTGTCACAACTACTCAATCCTGCAGTTGTCATACAACAGCAGCTATAGGCAATGTGTGACTGTGTTCCAATAAAACTTTATTTACAAAAACAGGCAAGCAGGCAGTGGGCTGGGTTTGCCCCACAGGCCATAGTTTGCCAACCCTGGGTGTAGATAATCTTCAGCATTCTTTTAAATAACAATATTCTGTTTAGGTGAGAATTGGATCTTTTTCGATACTACACATACAATTCATTTAAATGTAAGATCCTCCATATAACTCCAACTGTTTTTTTTATTGTTTTAAACGTCTTTTCTTCTCTCCTTCAGTGATAAATTGAACCTCAACATAATTTATTTAGAGGCTAGAATAGTCAGGAGATGCTCTTGCTGAGGAATTTAACGATATACATGACTAAATCCTAGACCTCAAAGTGTTCACAATGTAATGAAAGAGACATATACATAAATGCATAATTACAAAGCATTACAGTAATTGCTATAATCATGCTATTATCCATTATTAAGACTTAAGTTCTATTACATCCAAATTTCAGATGCTAGAGGAGACCAAATTCAAGGACATTTCAACATAATATGTGTAGGATATGGAGAAAAGTGGTGGGCCCTCTGAAATGCATTCCTGTGAAAATTGAGGGTTGTGACTTTGCAGGGAAGACTTGACTCAGACTAGGACTGGTCCACAGAGCAAGTCTGTGACAGATTACATTTGATGCCTAAAGAGTGGCCATCTGTGATAAAAGTCAGACCTTTGTTCAATTGCAAAGAAGGTGTAGTTATGATACAAAACATGCGAAGGAAGCTTTTTGTTCTGGAAGGCGGCAAGTGGCATTCCATTTGAATGAGAAACATCAGAGAGAGCCGTGCTTTCACTCTCACAAGGTACGATCCCCAGCTGCACAAAGCTTTGTATTTCTTGTTGCATTTCCTTTTTTCAGGGAGATGAGGGGCCGGTTGTAGAGATGCATAGACCACACAGCACGTAATGTTCCATGATTTTGTCTTTGACGTACTTGCTTCTGAAATTCATTAGGACTTGAAAAATCCTTTCCATAAAGACTGCAATAAACTTAAAGTCCTTTGAGCTGGCTACATGGATCAAAGGGCTTATCTCTATTGAGTATTGAGTAGCCACGCAGATATCATTGGAGAAGCAACGACGGTAATTCAAAACACCTTCAACTCATTTGAGTTAACTTTGGGATGAAGTACAGCTTTGCAGGGATGTATTTATATTTCTTATATTTCATAGCATAATAGAAGCTTAAATAGTTACCTCAGCCTTCATTGTGCAGATGATAAAAGAGAGGCTTAAAGAAGAGAAATTAAGTACTTGCCCAAGTCACATTGTTAGTTAATGGAAGAAACAAAACTAGGACCTAGATCTTCTGATGCCACATTTTGAGCCCCATGAACCACTGGTAAGAACGACCTTTTATGCTGGTACATGGTGTGCGTGGAAGATTGCACCTATAATTATCAAACTGGTGGTTTTTATTCTATTCTTTTCTGTTTGGTTATTTCCTTTTAAAAAGTGCTAGTCATGCCCCACAAACTCACTACGAGGTCTTAGCTAGCATTTGCAAACACTGCTGTGGATCACAGAACTGCTCGTATGCCATCCTAACCATACACCAAATGAGGTTTTCATACAACACTGAAAAACTATTTTCCTTGGAAAGATTACATTTCTGCTGTCACTTTTTGTGAGTAGAAAGAATTTGTGACTATTTGGTTTTCTTAGGGAAAAAAAGATTAAATGTGCATAAAGGGAGCCACAGATCTGTCATGCATTTTCAGACCGCGTTCAAAGACTCACTGTCTCCATGAACTCTTTCCGCTCTAGACTCATTGAGCTCTCTGATCTTCTCAATACTGATACCTTTTTGCAAAACATTTAGTCACTGATCCTAAACTTCAACTTTATCCCCCTTTTTCTAGAAAAATTGCCAATTCCATTG
Source organism: Callithrix jacchus (assembly GCF_049354715.1). Classification (NCBI taxonomy): domain Eukaryota; kingdom Metazoa; phylum Chordata; class Mammalia; order Primates; family Cebidae; genus Callithrix; species Callithrix jacchus. Next base: position 19,165,893 of record NC_133520.1, on the reverse strand, counting down.
GCATCGGGGACTCTTACCTGCTTATTACCCAAATCTGGGAGGTGTGGTAGAAAGCTCACATGTATGATCAGAATGACAGGCATCCAGACATGTCAAATACTGTATATCTGAGAGCTGAAAATATGATGGGAATGCAATGAAAAGTCAAAATCAAGTGGTTGAGGATGGAAATTAAGCTTTAAAAAAAAAATCACTGTGGGCACAGTGGCTCCTACCAATAATCCCAGCACTTTGGGAGGCGGGCAGATTGCTTGAGCTCAGGAATTCAAACCACCCTGGGCAACATGGCAATACCCCGTCTCCACCCAAAACACAAAAATTAGTTGGGCATGGTGGCATGTACCTGTAGTCCCAACTACTTGGGCGGGGGTAGGGGCGCTACTGCGAGAGGATTGCTTGAGCCTGGGGAGTCAAGGCTGCAGTGAGCTGTGATCAGGCCACTGCACTCCAGCCTGGATGACAAAGCAAGACCTTGCCTCATTTAAAAAGAAAATCAGAATTCTAATGCAATTTTAGAAACCTTGCAGCCCGTGGATACCATAGACTCAACTGAATTCAACCATGCACCAGCCCTCCCACCCAAACATCTTCAGAGTTACACACTTCCAGCAAGGAATCTTTGAAATTCATTTTGTTTGCTCAGCCACCAGGCCTGCAGGAGATCATGGCTAAGGGCAAAGAGCAGAAGGGAGACACACAAGATGTGCAAGTCTTTAAAAACTCCCCATAGGGAGAATCATGCTACAAATGGGCAAATCACATCCTGAAACGGTGGACTCTGAAGACCTTACAAAACAGCCTTCAGGCCTTGTCTCCTTTCCCAGCTTGAATGGTGTTTTCCTAAAATGGTTTCACTTTCCTCCTTCTCCAAAAGGTGGCATCAGAAAGGAGGGAGCAGGAAGGCACAGGCCCCATGCTCATCTCAATGGCTGCCTCAGCCATGCTCTGACAACCGAGCTGATGGGAAAATTGCTCCTAATTAAATCACTTCATAAAAAAAGAGACCATTTTTCCAAGCGAATGCACTCCGCAGTTCTCGTGGAGAGTAATTTGTTGTGTTAATAAGCTGGAGAGGTTGAATTCCAAGGTTGCAGCCGCAGACAGTCCACAGAAATAGGGACCATATTTTGGCAAAGCCCTTGCCCTGTCGAGGGTATGGAGGAAAGCTGACAAATGGCAGTTCCTTATAATAGTTCTGCTCGCTGGAGGCCCAGGGGCACTGAGAATGATGTTTTCCAGTTTGTAGGTTTAGGATGCCAACAAATAAAACAAACACCCAGAGAAAGGCCCTGTGTCTTTTGTTCACTGAAAAACAAACAGGGAAGGACTTCCTTTTGTAGATCCTGCTGTGATAGAGGAAGAGGCTGCTTCCTCAGCTGTATTTGAACTGAAGCATGGAAAATTCCCATCTGCATTCGACTCTGTGATTTTAGGGCAGCTGGATAGGCAGTGCTGCACAGTCTGAGGCTGTGGACCCTGATGTTAGACTCAGTGTCGGTTCCATTCCTAATACTTACCAGCTGTGACACCTTGGACATGATGATAATCTCTCTAAGCTTCATTTTCCTCATCTGTCAAGACAGTCTTAATACCTACCTCTTGGGATGGCGGTAAAGAGTAAAGAAGGTAATATTCGTAGAGTGCATGATGTCTGGCAATAGGAAACGCTTACTAAATGGTAGAGAAAGTTTTCCCTCCACCTTACAGATGAGGAAATGGAGGATGACAGTGATTAAGTAGCTTAACCAAGGTCATAAAGCCCCGAGTGGCAGGGTCAGGCTGTAAATCCAGGTACTGTGGTTTCCCTATTGGTACAGATGGAGGCAAGCACTTAAATGCATATGCTCTTATTGGCTGTGAACTGAGCAGGACCATTTCTGATATTTCTGTCTAGAGCAGGCCCTTGACACAGTGTGCAGATTAAATTCCCTGATGTATAACTTGGCAAAAATGATGCCAATCCCTTTGGTTCTTGGGCTGATCTTGTTTGAGGATTCTGTTGCTCAGAGCCCCTGTGCCCATCTCTCTCTAGCTTCTAGAGAACATTTGGTCTCCTGGGTTCCCTGTAGCCAGTCTGCTGCTTCACTTTTCTTCTTTAGCAGCTAAAAAAAGACTTTTTCCCTTATTTCCTGAGATCCAAAAGAAAACTGGTGGTCCTGGCTCTTGCTTTCTGACCTCCACTTCTTTCTCAAGTCTCCACTTTAGTTTGGCTTCTGTGGAAAATTCCACTGTGGGCTTCTATGGATGAATGCACTCTCTAATTATATTGAATCTACAGAGATCCATTTTCATAACCCTAACAGGGTTAGTTCCTGAGTTCCTGTGACTGTTACATGATCATAGACCCATTCTGCTGGGTACAAGGGCCCCTCAGGGAGGCTCATTGACGGTGGCCAGTTATCTGTCATGAGTCATTGCTATCGTGCTAGAAAATAGAAATGTATGGCTTTGATCAATATCTTTCCTTAGGGCTCAGCGTCTCTTGGCTCCGTTCTCTTGTTGGCACTCTGAAACAGCAGCAGTTAGTAAATTTTTTTCTATTGCAAATAATTTTTTTTTT